>NW_024040040.1:15903456-17370499 GCF_014851395.1 Micropterus salmoides
GCAATACAGGTGGTCTTGATATTGAAATACTAGCAAGTTTCTGTCCTCATGCTCGCTCTTTCAGGAATGTGCTTTGGCCCTTGCGAGGCATCAGAATGTTCATTTACTTCAGGTGGAGCGTTTGGTTCAGGGCAACGGGCCTTGGGCCAGCCCAGCCTTACAGGCAATCCTCAGTGAGTCCAGTTTACCTCAGAGTGAAGGTATGTAACGTGGGAAGTATACACACCACTGACATCATTACCTCTCTAGCTACTGACTACACAAAGTAAGTTAATTCCTCAGATTTGGCTCTTGTGTATATTAATAGCTTATTTGAGTCCATCTCACACTTTTCCTGAAAGCTCCCGTAAAGGTGTGTCTGCGTGTTGCTTTGCATTTGACCTTGTGTAGGTAAAGTAAATTAAAACCATGCTTAACTATTCCTCAGTGGATGGGTGCATCAGTTCTGAGCTGCCGGTGTTCTTTGAGCTTCGGGTGCGCTACCTCTTATCCTGTGAGCGGGTCAGTGAGGCTATGGCCCTGGCTAAGTGTTGTGCTTGGCATCCCACAGCAGGACAACACTTGTTCTTCCTCCAGGTCTACCTCACTTGGCTTTCCAAAACTTCACAGTATGACAGCCTACACAAAGAGGTGGGTGGTCTGTTGTATGCTGAAGACTAGCATGTCTTTCGGTCAAATGGCATTTTTGCTTCAGTCTGTTGTACCTGTTGCTTTAGTTTAACTAATCCAAAATTGTATTCTAGAGAACAATCTTCTGGGCTAAACTGATGCTTTCATTGTCCTGTTTTTCAGGTGGCAGACCTTAATGGTAAAGATGCAATTCACATCATCTGTAGTTTGGAGTGTGAGGAAAAGGATGAGTTGCTACTTGCCCTTAGCAGAGCCTTCCTCTCTGAGCAGCTCCACAGGGGAGACATGTACCATTTGTGGTAAGGAAACATACATGTGATGCTAAGGTAATGAGAAGTCAGTAAACACCAACTAAGGCCTTATGAGGTTCCTAATTTCTACAAAAATCGTGGCAGCCATGTTATACATTTATTTACGCCCCGTTTAAGTAAGCATTACAATCCATGTTTAACTCTTTTCTTTGCAGCGATCTTGTCTTCATATGGAGTAAACTTCATAGTCGGTTGAATACATCCAAGCAAGATCTTCTTGAGGAGAGTCGTCAGCTGATGTTGTCTGCAACCAATGTCAGCTCAATCTTCCCATTCATCAGAGCCATACTACAAGAAGTGAGACCAAAATTCAAACTGCAGTGTATTTTTATAAGATTATATAAGTAGATGTGTACATTTCTCTGTGTATTGCTATGAATATTTTGCAAGTCCATTGTTTGTATCTCACTAGCTGGGTGAAGATGGTATCCAGTTCTGTGTGGAGCTTTGTGCTAATGCCCTGGAGTCTTGCCTTCCCTGTGATGTCGTCACCAAGTCCCTAATCTACAAAACCATTGCTGGCCTGCTACCCAATGACCTGGAGGTTTGCCGGGCGTGTGCTCTTCTTGTCTTCTTCCTGGAACGCACTGTTGAGGCCTACAAGATGGTGTATCTCCTCTACATGCATCCTGATCAGGAGTATAACGTGGAGTACAGCCCCATCAGAAATCATATTCGCTTCGAAACCCTGCAGGTAGAGTTATTGCGGGGTTTTATTTTTTTTATTTATTTTTTTAACAAATCATGACAGAGAAAAGGCATAGTTTATGATTCTCACTCTGTCCACGTGAGCAATACAAAATTGGTATATGACATTGTTGCTTGCTCTTTCTATGTCTCCTCAGATCTTGAAGAAGGATCTGTATTTTGACCCAGAGTTTTGGAACCTCATTGCTTTGCGGACCAACTGTTTGAAACTGATGAGTGAGAAGGTGGTTAGCGCTGCCCTTGAAGAAATCATGGAGGACAAATGGATCCTTAACTATTGCACCAAAGAACCTGCTCTTCGATCGAGCTCGTCAGCATGTCATAACAGAAGTAAAGGGGCACTTCAGGTGGCAGCTAAGAAGCGGCACCATAAAGAGGACAGACATCGCAAAGAGGATACTGATGCTGCATCCAAAAGATTAAAAGTGGGCACCGGCAAAACACGGCTACATTGTGAGAACACTGTAAAGAAGAAAGGCAAGGACTCATCATCTGAACCTTTGAGGCGTTCATTTTGGCAGCTAGACAAGCTACAGGACAATGTAGCCGTTGGGTATGGAGATCTAAGACGCACGACACGACTCTCGGAGAAGAACCCACCAAAACGGAGGATTAGAACACCTAAGTGGCTTTTGGAAGACTCAGGAACTCTCGAAGGGAATAACGTTTCTCCAAAGATCAAAAGGCATGGGTTGAAACATCAACAGCACCATCGATCCTCTGCCGGAAAGAGGTCTGAAACTGATCAGATCAAGAACAGTGCAAAACACAAACCTTCAGTAAACTCTGATTTTATGGCGAGGGAAAACAACAGGAAGAACCAGAAAGGCTTTTCTTTGGACTGTCAAAAAACAACCACCCCTCCACAAGTAATTCTTGAGCTCTCCCTACCAGACAATGAATTGATGGGGACATTTATTGAGGACACCTGCAACAGACAGAGAGGGTTCCCTCAAGTGCTTTTTTACAAACCTACAGTGAAGCTTCCTGCCACATCACAACCTGTGAAGACTGTGCATCGCAAAGAGGTTATTCTTAGAGCGCGGGACCCAGTTATGTTTGCACAACAGTTGCACTGTTATGCTCGGCGGCAGAAAGGGAAAGGTAATGGGCTGAATATTCAAGGCTCGGTATCAACAATCACGCGCTCCTCTGTGCAAGGAAGTCCTCCAAAAGATCCGCAGAGAGAGCTCTGTGGAAAGCCTGCTGCTGAGATGATTTCCTCTCAGACGTCAGCAACAGCTGAAGAGACAGAATCCCCAATTATAGAAACAGTCCTTCAAGCTCACAGCACGAGAAAAGTCTTGCAAACCCTCACTTCAACAAGAGAGCTCCCCAAAAAGCCTGCTGCTGAGATGAAAGCTACCAAAACGTCACAGACATCAACAGCAACTGAAGTGACAGAACCCTCGATGTTAAATAAGCCAGTGCAAGCCCAAACCATAACTTCAGCAAGAGAGCTCTGTGAAGATTCTGCTGTTGAGATGAAGGTTACCATTGCCTCACAAACCCCTAAAGTGACTCAATCTGCAGGTTTAGATAAAGTCTCTAATGCTCAAACTATAACAGATGCATCAAAAACTTCAGCTGAGGTTTCTCAGACTTCACCTGTCGACAACAATCAGACAGTAGTTACTGATGAATTCCCTCCAGTGTCTAATATGGCCACCATGTCAATCATCGGAGCTGCTGGTCCCAAGGGAAATGGGAAACAACAAGTGATGTCACTTTCCTCTCTGGATCAAACAAGCAAAAATCCTGGAGCCCAAGCAAAAGCAGGCACTGCAGAGGTGCTCCCCTCTCTAAGGAACAGCATTTCCGACGTGGATGTGACAGACGTTTCACTCAAGCTAGCAAAAGGACATGTGGCTTGTGAAAAAAATACAAGCCTTGGAGAAACAATGGTCACTCTAAGTAAGACAGAGGTTTCTTATTCGCCTACAGATCAGGACAATATAAATGACATATCTGCTCTGACATTAGTAACAGAAATGGTTACTGAACTTGCACCTGGGGCACTTTCTCGAGATCTGGAGAATCACAAACAGCCAGCTCCAGAGGACAATACCGCCAAGGAGTCGTCAGCAGGAAGTAAACCTAAAGTTGCTCATAACGCAAGATTACGCACTACCTCCAGCTGCTCTGCATCAGAACTGGGGGCCTCTGCATTTGCTGACGCGCAAGGGAAGAAAGTGGGAACACAGGATAGTGCACCAGAAGCATCTGAGAACGATGAACCTATAGATACATCAGAGGAAGCCAAGTTGGAGTACTGTTGTACCTTCTGCAACAAGGTGTTTATGGGAAGGCGGGTTGTAGCACACGCCATGTTCCATTATCGTAAAGACGAGTGCATGTTCTGTGGGACAATGTTCAAAGATGACCTCTTGGCCATGATGCACCTGTCTAATCATATTGAGAAGCTAAAGAAGAGCAAAGGGTCAGCTGGTAACACTGCCCAACAAAACGGGGTCTCTGAGACCAAAGATATCTCCACACCTAAGACCTCGGCCAAAGTTAAGTCCACAACCGTGTCTTCAGGGCGCCGGAGCAGTGGCAGGCAGAGGAAATCTGCTGTCTGTCCTAAATCAGTAAGCCTTCCAGATTCAACCCCATCTGGATCCAGAAAGTTAAGATCCAATGACAAGTCAGTGGATGGTTCATCTTTACAAGAAAAGAAAGGGAACGCGTCAACGCACCTTAGTAATAAAGCTCCTGTTTATAAGGTCAATGGGCATATTGCCAAAAAGAAAATGCTTGACAGACCGAAAAAGGACGCCTTAAGCTCGGAAGCTAAGCAGCCACTTACACAGCAGAAGAGTGGTGGAGCTGAGAATCCCAAGTTGCAAGAAAACCAAGAAACTGAGATGGATTCCTCTGCGACATCAGCTCTGGTGGACACACAGGTTGGCCGTTCCACTGAAAGTAAAATTAAGTCAGCCACAAAACACGATGGGAAAGTTGTTGAAGAGAAGAATGTGGAGCCAGAAGAGAAACTTTGCTGTCCTGTGGATGGTTGCGTCTGGTTTACAGACCTGTCAAAAAATCGTGTTGCACTCCTGTACCATGCTCTCGAAGATCACTACGGTGAGGTCAAACCTTTAGAATTGGCGTTCCATGTCGGGAACAGCAGATGTAGTATTTGCATGAGGGTTTTGTGGAGTTTCGAACATTTTCAGCACCATGTTGAAAGACACAGACTCGCTCCTCGGCATCCTTGCCCTCACCAGGGTTGTACTGCAAGGTTCAAAACCGGGATGGAAATGAGACGGCACGCCAGGAGGCATAGTCCGCTGCAGGCAGTGTGCTGCCTCCCTGGTTGTTCTCAACTATTTATTTGTCTCTGGGCACTGAACCTTCATGAAAGAGAACACTATGCTTCCAAACCCACTAAACCAGACAAAAACACAGATGAGCAAACGGGTGACAAACATAATACCATGCTGGCTGGGAAGAAACATCTGGATCTTAAGCCAAAAGATGACATTTGTTTCACTACTGTAAATAAGACTGTGATTGCAAAGGCTTCTCGTAAATCAAGACAAACCGCAAATAATTCGTCAACAGAAAAACAGGTTAGTGCTCCCCTCAGCACTGTCAGAGCATCTCTGTTAAAACAGAAGTTGAAAGAGAACCGTGAGCGCAAAAAGGATTCACATGTCTTGAAGAATCTTTCTAACAAGGACACTTCCTCACATTCCACTGTCCCTAATCTGAGATTAAGGCAAACATTAAGAAAAGTAACAAATACAACCCCCAAAACTCTCAAAGTCATCTCATCGTCATTGTTGAAACACAATATCAAAGTGAGGCATAAATTCAAGAAAAAGCAGGTCAAAGTAAACACAAAAGGTCCTAAAAGAAGAGGGCGTCCTCCTAAAGCAAAGAAACCTCTGCATGATGAAAACACTACTGCAGGTCAAAACAATGAAACTGTCAAAGACAAAACTGCTCCACAGAAGGATCAGAAAAGCAATGCGCAGCCTGCAAGCCTTCCTAAAGCAGCAGAGACTTCAAATACAAGCAACACTTTACAGGAAGAAGAAAAGTGTGAGCAGATCCAAGATGAAGTCAAAAATAGGGGAACATCTAGTAAAGAATCAGAGTCTAAGAAATCTGTGAACAAGCAGGTTAAGACGAATCATATTAAACAGAAGGGGGTCTCACATAATACCTCTACAGCTATATTGACAGCTAACAGTTTAAATCAATCAGTCACCACCACCTCAGCAGACAAAACACAGAAGTTAACCACTGACAAAATGAAGAAACCGCATGAAGCGAAAAAACGCCCCGCTCCTAAAGAAACCAGTAGTCAAAGTGAATCTTCAGACTTCTGCAAGTCAAAAAAGCACAAGGTTACAAATAGCAAAGCCAACACAGAGATTGTCAAGAAAAAATCTCCCCTCAAAGAACCACAGTCTGCCTCGAAAAAGAATGCCACGTCAAAAGCTGTTGTCCCACATGAGGCCACAGCAAAGAGAAAAGCAGAAAACAAAGACTCCACACAAAACAGCTCTGATAATTCTGCGCCTGCCACTTCTGGAGAGAAAACACTCAAGGTACCAACAGAAGGAAAGTTAAACAAACCACATAAAGAAGGAAAGAAAGAAAAGAAAAACAATGCCACTTCTTCAGACTCAGGCAAGCAAAATAAGAAGCACAAAGACGTTAATAAAAAGGGGGACAAGAAAGCAGTCAAGGACAGACGGCCGTGCAAAGATGCAAGCAAGACATCCGCTTTCAAAAAGGCAGCCAAGTCCAAATCTGTAGACCAGCAGGTTGAGGCTAACACAGCAGAGAGCTCTCCTGGTGTGGAAGGAAAAGCTAAACAAGAAACATTAGATGCCACACCTGACACCCCCTGTTCCTCCATCCCTGCTGCTACAACTAGCAGCTTAGATGAAACGACTTTTCCATGCACTGCCACTGAAGAGAACATGCAGAAAGTAACGAAAAAAGAAAAAGACCCCAACAAAGCAAAAAAGAAGCGCAAGGATGTTCATAAAGAAGGTGCCGCAAAGGCTGTCAAGAATAACGGCAAAGATCAGGGTGTTCCATCAGCATCCAAGAAGCCAGCAAAATCAAAAATTCAAGTCCAACCAAAGCTAGTGGAGAGCTCCGCCGGCGAGGAGGGAAACGCATCAGCGGAAACGGCACAAAGCACAATTAGCGGCGCCGGATACGCTGTAGTAACGAACGGACAACCGGCAAGGGAGGAAGTAAAATCAACGGTGTGTAAGGACACTCTTGCAGAGTATGGGAAGAGGCCATACATGCGTCTGCCACCTACAGCGTACCTGGATGAGAAGTACATCACCATGCCAAAACGGAGGAAGGAGATGCCTTTCCACTCGTCTCCGAGTCCCCCTCGTCAGCAGGCGAAAGTTACCGCAGTTCTGCAGAGACAACGATGTGCCAACTGTTTTGCTACATTCAACAGTGCTGAGGATCTGCAGAGTCATGTCCAGCTGCAGAAGTGTTCCAACCTCTTTGGATTTGACTCTGATGATGAGGGTGAGTCTGCCGCCGCTATTATTGAAATCCAAATCAATGTAAGTGTCAGTTCAGCAGGCTTGAACCTTGACAAAACTGTATTGGCTCAAAAACAAGACAGCTCTGATAAGACGACAAGGTTTATGCTTCAAGGAAGTGTATTCACATCTCAACATGATTTCAGGTGCAAAGGCAAGCGAGTGCCCGCACACTGAATAGATACTGCCAAAAATGTGATTTATTAAGTACAAATAGGACCTTTTGACACAAAGTAGAATTCAACAAGCTCACATATAGACTTCACCAGACCAACCAAGTGAATCCTAGGTTGACCCTACATTTGTTTGACCATCTGACAACAAATTCTGATAGACCGTTGTGGCCAAAAATGTTATCACGATTAAAAAATTTCATATCATTTGATGTCGATAATAATCACAATAAATGTCAAATTATTATTTCTATCAAGTTTAAAGGCTGATTTTTGCTCCTGAGTGAAAGCTGAAGAAACCAAATTGTTAATTGTTGTTTTAAACTGCTTTATGGTCAGAACATGACAAAATAGATACCAATCAGTGGATCTCTTACCAAATCTGAGGTAGAAGATTCAAAACAACTTTGATAAAGTCATTTTTTTTTTTTCAACAAAAATGCTAAAAAACATTAAGGCTGCCGCCACACACCGTAGAAGTCAGTGTTAGACCTGGTACTCTCTGCTTTCAAAAATATTTTCTGTTTTGAATTGTGTAGACCTCAAAATAAAACAACATGTACAAAATTTTCAAAAGAAAAACAAACTGTATTTGGGCCAATGTAGTGATAAATAACGCAAGCACAGATTCCCATTTGATAAACTGATATTTAGTTTTCATTATTCTCTTTCATTTTTTTTTTTTTTTTTTTTCTGTTTCAGGTAACAGTTGAGCATGTCTAACTAAGTCAAAGTGACTGACATTTTGAATGCATAATAGACGGACCTGTGGACCTTAATGGAGCCCCTGGATCGCCCCTCAAAGGATCAGTGCTCTCTGGATGACTTGTTTATTACTGTGGGCAACCAGTCGTTTATGTGGGACTGAAAAGAGCTGTGAGACTTGCAGCATGTGCCTGTGACACGAGGCCCTGGAGAGGCCAGAACACACAAACTAGCCAATCGATAAAAAGACATGGGAACTGACTCCCAGTCAGACTGTTAGCAGAACAGCTAGTACTGAAGTGCCTGCTCTGGAACCGCTGTGCTGTTTCCAGCTGCTTCACCTGGTATGGAGATTATGCATTGTGGTTTAAAGACTGGATTATTGGAAGCTGTGAAGGAAAAAACAACAACAACAAAAAAAAAACTGACGCTAGATGACAGGCTGCTCCTGCTATCACTAGATTCATCACTTTTCACATCAGTAAGCCATATAATTCCATTGTTTGCTTTTTGCACTCTTATAAGATTTCTCAGTTTCTTTCTGCTTAAACTCTCAAAGTGATGCGGATTGTACAACAAATGAAGCATCTAAAAACTCATACTGTATTAACATCCTAAATATAATTTAACTCTGACAAGCTGTAAGATTGCTGTATCATCTTGGGGAACTTTTATGTATAATTCCTGTTTAAATGCTAATTTTATTTCTTATATCAAGTTCCCTATGGCGTGGATTAGGTCTGTGGCTGTCCTCACCATGAGTAACCAGTAGGGGTCAGCGTACATCAATTTCTTTTTGTTAACGTCCTTTTTGCAGCTGAAGAATTCTACATTCAAAGCTGCTCCACTGGATTCATCACTGTACAGACTCAAAAAGCATCTTCACTTCCAATCACATACATCAAGCTGTATTTCCTTTAGCAATAACAACAAACATGCCAGTATCTCACTAATATTTTAACTGATTTCTGTCTCTGAACATGTCTATTATTTGCTGCCAGTGGAGCAGCTGACAGTCTGGCTTATATTATATTTTCTCACTTAAACAGATTTTAAAATAGTATCTTTACTGAACTGTCCAGGACCATAGACACATTGATTTCTCTTTTAAGGTGAGTGTTCTCTTTGAGGTTTCCTTTAAAGAGAAACTGTCATAAACTGCTACAGTTTAAAGTGTCACCAGTCTTTAATGCGCAGCAGCAGGTTATATTTATTTGTTTTATTTTCTATCTTTTGTAAATATTTGAAGAGTTTCAATGGCTTATTATATAAGGGGGTGATGGAGCCGGATTTATATTTTGTTCCTGAGATAAAAATAAAACATTTGAAATGGCATCTATTTTGTTGGCCTTGTTGTGGAATCCAATACACCAGAGAAGTGCATTTTGTTTTTCATCAAGGGCAATGAGAAGTTTATTCTAAAAGTAGGAAATGAAATGCTTCAGCGCACTGGCAACATATTAAGACAGCAGGGTTAGACAGTGGGCTGCAGAGGAAGAGAAAATATTAAATTATATCTAAAGTAGACTGATCCCTCACAGGATAAATCTTCACCTTTTACAACCTTTGGCTAGGGTCTTACAAATATTAAACTTTGCAATCCAACATGTGAAACTATTTCAAAGGTAAAGCCAAGGAGGTGACCCCAAAAGTAATATGTTTTTAGCCAGTGTAAATAAGTTCAGTTAATTTACAAAATAACAAAAGTAATTAACTGTAAGCCCCTGCTGCCCCTCCAAAAAGCACCAGTCTGCACATTTTAAATACTTAAGCTCTGAGCGTTTTCTTGTGAGGGTAGTGAAAATGTAGCAAATCTCCCAGATTGTCTGGATTGAAACAGGCTGCCAATCAAGACAAAAGTTAGTTCTACTCCACTCTCTTTTTCTTACTTCCTTTCACTGTGCAGTTTGAGTTTGAAGAACAGAAGAAGCTCACGACTTTTATTAACTTCAAGCACTAAAAAGACCTGGATGTTCTCCAACTGTAGCCTCAGACTCTCACTGCCTGAAACTCCACTGACATTTCAGGGTAATTTTCTGGCAACATGAGCACAATTTCTCGAAAATGGCATGTAGCGTTACTTTGAAATAAATCCTATTTCTGCCAGTCATTGTCAGTATGGCAGCCAAATTGGATATTAACTGCACAGCCTTGATTTGACACAGTTGTTCACACATTCTACTAAAATAATTAGAGATTTAATATGTTCTAGGGAGCTGAGGCTTTCTATGGCTGATGGCAGTGATTACCATTCAGCCATTTATCACTGTAATCAGCTAATGATACAGATAAACAAATGCCAAAGCACTTCTACAGGCAGACGGTCTCAAGGGCTGGACAGAAAGGCGATCGCTTTGTTTTCCATCTGAGTCAATATTGTTTATTGTGGTAGACACGGATGGAGGGAGAGAGAGACGAGGGAGAAGAAGAAACAGGAGACCATGGGAAGGGTCAAGTTTCCACCCACAGGTGTGTGTGTGTGTTTGCGTGCGTGCCTGCGCACACGTGTGGAGGTACTTTTCTCTGGGCTTGTCACTTGAAACATGAGCAGCATAACGTGCATTTCTCATCCTCCACTTGCCAGAGAGTTAACTGACAATATTTTTTTTTTAAAGGAGCAGTCACAAATTTCAGGATCGTTGTATGTGTTATAATTGTATTATATGTTTTATATTTCTGGAAATTTGGGGGCATAATAAATGCATGCAGAGAGGAGTTAACACTCTACACTATACATATGTATACATATGTAATGGGTTTTTTATGGCTGATTCAAATTTTTGGACTAAATACTGTTTTTATGCAACAAAACAAAATGAAAGGACCGCAGTAGGCCTACTCATTATAAAGTAGGCTATACAAATTGTAGGGCGATACAGTTTTTCAGAAAATGTACCTAACTGAACAGTTAAAGTAAACTGACACTGTAGCTTTTGAGAGGAAAAATAACACTATGCTCCACTTAGAAATGAAATGTTGAATTCATAGGTAATAAAATACACCGATCAGTACATTCAGGGGTTTTGCTGCTACAGCCTTTGTTGATCTACTATGACTGTAGCACACAGTGGCTAATGTTAGCTACCTTTAGGTAAACATAGTTGTAAAATGCACATTACTTAGTCAGTTAGCTGACTTTATCACTCACCTTGTGCTACTGTTACAATAGCTTAGCATTTCAGCTAAATGCTAAACATCTCTATGCAATAGTTTAGCATTTAGCAACCATCACTTGTAGCCGTAGTAGCCGGCGTTCAGCAAAAGTTGTTGCTTTAAATGACAAACTAAAAATATGAAATGTTGCTTTTCTTTAAATACTTTGACAATTTTACAGAGTTTGGTTAGTGTGTAGTCAAACATTTCTTGCATGGTTTGTTCTGCGGGGGGAATTTGAATTTACTTCACTCAATGCAGCATTAAGTTTTTTGCGGTTAGACATGATAAACTAAATAATAATAAGTGTTCTAAATATTTTGACTAAAACATACAACACATTCTTTTTTCCTCACAGGCTGTTGCTGCCAGTCAAAACATATAATATACAACATTAACAAAACAGGGACACAAACATATTAGTCTAAGGCTTTTAATCCATAAAACTACTTTAAATATTTAATAGTAGCATGATAAAATAGTTTCAGTTTATCTCTACATCCATATAGCACAAAAACTACAATCATTTTTACACTGCAAATCTTCATCCTAACATTTAGTGTATTTCGGAGACCTAAAATCATATTCTTTCAAAGCTGTATTAGGTGTCTAAATGAACTGTTAAAATCAATCTTTTGCAGTGCAGACAAAATGGAGAATGTAGAACATAATTTAAATTCTCCATGCTATTGAACTGCTGGAGTATAAAGACATGTAAATAGTTTCATCCCAAAACAATATTTAGTTATGATAGTGACTTAAATACAGTATTTTACAACACATGATTCCAGATTCAAAATATCAGTTTTAAATATGAAAAAGTTTTTAAATTTAAATATTTACAAATAATATTACTTAGAGTGTAAAGTTAAATTACTAGAAGAAACAGAAATGTACCGAAGAGTGTACCCATCAATTGTGATTGGATTCAGCTGTGTGTGAGTGAAATCTTCAAAGAGCAGCACTTCAGTAGAGGCAAGTAGAAACTGGAGGATATAATAGCTGTTTGGGAGTGTTGAAATGAGCATTTAATTGAACAGGGCCTGGCAATAAACCTCTACTCTTAGGGAAAAAATCTGAATGCTGTACCAAAAACCAATATATACTGTCACCGTTTGCACCTCTGCTAAAAGAGGGAGAATAAGGCTCTGGCAACTTCACATTACATTCTGCTAAAAAAATACTTCAACCTCTTAAATATCTCATGACTCAATACTGCTAAAGTGTGAAGTTGCCCACAGCTTATTTAATCTTAAAACAAAAAGCATGGAGTCTGGTCTGTTATTATTTTATTCCACTTTCCATTTCACACAGTCATGAGCGTTGCCTCTGCAGCAGGTCGGTGGTTAAATATCTTGCTCAAACACGTTGCAGCTGGGATGAACGCTGGCTCAGAGTCTGATTGATCCATCCCTTTCCCCATTCCTTGCTGCTGTGCTTTTACGCAGTCTCCAGGTGTGATTGGTTGCTTCCAGTCACAGTCGTGTTATTAGTGTTGGGGAAAAGTCCCAGAGAGTCAAATATCTCTCCTCCTTTTCTCTCTTCAGCTGAGATAACTCCACTTTTATGAGTTTTGCTGCATACACGTGGCTGTTTTGGCCTTTTTGTCTCACTTTGAAGCACTCCCACCCTCGTTTGTGCCAGAGCACAGACAAATGCTTCTTGTAGTCTGTTGTAATCCAGTAAATGTGTAGATCCACCTTCCTGTCCTCCTGTCTGTCAAGAGGCCCTTCCTTGTTCTTGTACCTTTGTTGTCAGGCCAAAAGGTTTCTAACCTCAAGTTGAAGGCCAATAAATGGCGGCATCTGCTCCCCTGTCTGTCTGTGATTGGTTAATTCCACTCAGGCCTCATGTAGTTGGGGATGCACTGGCAGACTTGGGGGCTGTAGTAAAAACCAGTCGGGCAAACGGGTCTGGGTTTTCTGCAGGGCAACCTGTAACAGCTAGACAGAGGGAGAAGAAGGAGGAAAATGGAAGAGAACGCCAGAAAAAGCAAGATCAAGAGAAAGATGGAAAGAAGGAGGCAAAGTAGAAAAAGACAGAAAATGAAAGATGGGTGGAGGAAAGGAAGGGTGAGGTTGAGAGAAGGAGGAGAAAGCAACAGAGAAGAAATAAAAAGAAAACACAGCAGAGATTATATTCTCTTGGCATGGATACTATTGGTTATTCAGATATTCACATCCTTTTTGGATAAACCCTGATCCAAGTTTTATTTGTGCGTGCATCAAGCGATTCTGTGTGTGAGTAAAAAGTATTTCTCCAGAGAGGGGAGGAATGTGGCCAAATTCTGGGAACACTCCTCTTCAAAATCACAGTAGGTGTATCTTCTGTTGTACCACCTCCTGTGACCAGATGTTGAATCGAACATAAAAAATAGACAAAATGATGAAACAAATGATGGAAAAAGGTGTTATCTTGTGCATACTTGAATAATTATGTCCTATACTGCCTTGTCTGTATTAAAGAGCTGAATTGGGTTACACCAGCTATTCAAAAAGCCATAGGCTGCTAAGTTTGTGTATCTTTATCTTTCTCAGATACCACTAGCTAGTTTCAAATTAGTGATTTACTGATTAGCACCATTAAAACTTAAGAAGTAGTAATTTTACCAGTTCGACACAGTTACAGTTAGACTCGTTTTACTGAAAATCTGTTGCTAGCAAAGATAAAAATACTAGCTTATATTACTGTAGCATCCCAAGTTGTAGCATAACTTCCAAAAACTGGTTTTAAGGGGACAAACATTACATTTAACTACTAATCCTTTATCCTAAGATTTTTAATGTATCATTTTATGTGTCTGGTCTATAGGTCTGGTCAGATTTGTCAACCATATTTCATCAAACTCCTTCAAAACAGTCGGTCTTATATTAGCAAGCTAACGTTAGCGTTATTTAATTAGCTAGTTAGCTACAGTACTTTCCTACGCAACAGCTGGCAGTTACCTTAGTGGGTGTAGATATTTAAATACTATAATAGTTACTAGCTAAATAACTATAATCTCTACAAAGAACAAGTTCATGTTGTGGAATCGGTTTTAATTAGTGTAAATCTTCACTTGAACAAATAGGATAGTTTGAAGAATTTGGAACTTTAAGCTGTGAAATATTTGAATTTTACTTGCACCTGCAAGGATTACATGGACAGACAAAATGGAGGCTGCAACAAGAAAATCTAACTCATTCTAAGTCTCAGTTTGAGTACATATCGTATTTATTTCAGCCCTCTTAAGCTGAAGTTGGACACTTAGCCATCAAAGGTCACTTTGGTGTTTATATGTCCATGAACCTTCCCACATGCGTAAAGCCATGATTAAAAATCACTCTTATCAAAGCTATGTTTTTCCTTGTGCCTTGTGTCACTCCATCTATTTCTTAGCCTGCCCGCCTATCTGATGGCTGCTCTGCTCACTGTCATCAAGTTCACCCTGTCTCCATGTCTGTCTCTCCGCAGGCCTCTTGGGTCAGAGGAAGGTTGATCCCTTGCATGCCTGCTGTGGGAACCGCAACACACATGCAAAACGCGCACACGCAGCTGAAATCATGGCCGAATGTTTAAGACACCCTGTGTCCATAAATGGTCATATGGAAACATGCGAACGAAAGAAAATGGAGAACGAAAGATTTTCTTTTTCGAGTTTGGAATGTTTTACATGTCCATTGAGAGTTTGCTTGCTTTCCCACTCTAACTGTCTTTCTGTCAAAGCTCTGGTTCTCACTCTTTCCTCACCCCTGTCTCTTGCTGAGCTCCCAGGGTGAAGAGTTGTGATGGCACCCCAAGGGCCGACCCGGATGAGCTAGCGCCTAAAGCACAGCAGACAGGACCAGCTCTCCCAATGTAAGTTCAGGGATCCTGTAATGAACTGGCATGCAGAAATTATGCTTTTGAGTTGTAGAGAATTTAGAGGTGCATCACAAATCTTTCAAGCTTTGGCAGCGGTCCACTGGAGATTTGAGGCAACTTTACCATATATACACACAATTATTTAACAATTTTAAGTTTATATTGTGCTTAAATGCTTTTATAATTCTTGAATTACGGCTTCTATAATTCCAAATTTAAGTTACTGTAACCCAGGACCTTTCTTGTACTTAGCTACAGTTCCAAAACACTTCAAGTTAGCTTTGAAGAGGGAACCAGATTAAATGAGGAACCGCAAGAGTGACACACTAACCACAGACTGCCTGGTAACAAGGAGGAGGAAATACAAATTATAATTCAAGAAAATATACTTTTACCAGTAGAAACCTGTTCTGAAATCAGCATTGTCAATACAATTATATCTTTGTTTTAAGACACTATGTACTGATGATAGTCATCGCTGTCCAAGAGATCAGGGTGTCCTTTGGCCCTAGAGCACATGTTACATCAGCTACTTGCCCTCTATTGCTCTCTTAAAACTCTTTAGCCTGAGTGTGTTCTGGGCCACAGATGGCAGTCTGTGCTTTATGTAATGGAATGAGAGTATTCATGTTATGGACAAGTGCAGCACAGCAGCAGGAAAATTTGCAGAACTGTGGATTTACATGAGGTCATGGAGTTTTTTTTTTATGCAACTGTGGTAGTAGGAAAAGAGGAACTAATAACTTGAATGAACTGTTTTGACACAACCTGGAAACCAGACTTAGATACTCTGTATTAGAGTTGTGTATAAACACATTATTTTCATTAATACATTTTACAGTAAAGTACAGGATTAATGTTGTTCCCCATACAGACACAAGATAAAATGTTTGTTGTTGCTTATTTGCTTTTTTGGCTTAGGGCAGAGGGGGTTCTAATAGTTAAGGATCTACTTGGCAGAGACCCAGAATGTGGATACTTGGGATAATTTCATCCCCCAAAGGAGACATTCTCTTGTTGCTTGCCCCTTTCCACAGGGAGTGCAGAGCTGTGGAATACAGTGTTTGTTCCAAGGACACTTGAAACCAAGCCGAGGACAGACTCCCGGCCTTCGTGAGCGCCTACCTGCAGGAGTTGGAGTTGAACTTTCTGCCCTGCCGCAGACATGACTGTGGGCTCTCTCTGCACTGACACAGGCAGGTGTCGGGGTTAAGGGGCTGATTCCCGGGGCACTCCGCAGCGCACACGCAGCCACACAGCTCTTCATCCCACCGCTGGCCAATGGGGCACCACTTCCCCTCACCTTGACCTTCACACTGGCATTCGCCTGAGAGAAGAAAGAGTTTAACATAAACCGGGAAAGAAAAAAAACATAAAGGTAATTTAATGAATTGCATTGTGTGACTCTCTCTGTGTTGTTGGGCTAAATGTTTGGCGGTCAGGTTCTGACTTGTAACTGTAGGTATTTGCATAAAGCCCTACTTCTCAAAACTTCCCTCTTTCTATGTTTATAATTTCTGGCTCGCTCTTGCCAACTTGCTTTCAGAATGACAGCCCTGAGCAGTTTGATGTATTTACAGTAAATAGATCCTTGGGAAACCAAGGCCAGATGTAGCTTAAGAAAAACATATATTTTTTGACACATATGTTGTAGTTTTGGCATCAGGCATGAGCACTGATTATGTAAATTGGGTGTTACACTTTGAGAACTCCAATGTTAGGACTCTGGTATCCCCTCCCATTCATTTGTTGTTTCTTCACATCTTCCCAACATTCCTGACGTGCACTTGCCCGACTGCTCCAGGCAGTGGTCCAGGCTGTGTGGTTTTAGTTCTTTAGAACAGCATAATGTGAAAAAAATTCAATAACCCTCCTTACAGGTGTTGTGGTCCAGTTTCCAGCCTGGATTGCATCTGTCCTCAGTGAGTCCATTTCGACAGACGCACTCGCAGGTGGACTCATCCAGAACCCTGTTGGGCCCGCAGAGAGCCAGCAGACCTGAGTTCAGCGCCTCTGGAAGCCATATGGAAATTAAAAAATGGTATTTAATAGTTTTTCCAGCTTTGTTTTAGCTTTCTGTATCTCGAAAACTATGGAACTGCAAAATAGTTCATAGCCCCGAGAGGATGAATCCTACTAACTTTGGTGATCCCCTCATTTGTATTTCCAATCATTCAGACTACTTCCCAGTGGTATCTATTTTCAGTCTCTTCTTTAAAACAATGTCATAGATAAGGTTTGCCAGCTTATTATTAGAAAAAGAGTAGCTGGAGATAGGTAGAGGTAGGCACTGTAGTTTACTACATGATTGTACAAGTAAAATGCCACAAAGACACTTTCACTTCTCATGTTACAGTTGAATAAACATTCCCTCTGGGGGAAGTCGTTTCACATTGTTTCATTTGCCGCCCAGGCATCATCATCATCATCATAATCTGGCTTTGGTGGTGGAGTTTTTGAGAAGGCCTTTGAACCGAAATCTGGCTCACATCCCAAAACCTACTCAGTTTAGGTGTAGCCACATTTTGGATGACACTGCGTTCAGAGCTGGGAATTGTCAGTTCTGTTCACTCGTTCACAGGGCAGCAGGAGAACAAGATCTGCTTTTTAAACACACACTTTTAGAAATAAAAGCACATTTTTTTGTGTTTACATCATGTTTGTGCACTCAACACTGCAGGGGCTTTACACTACGAAGGGACCAGCTTGTGCAAGTTTCCATTGCTAGTAAACTCTGCAGCAGGTGGTTTGCCACTTCCATCAGTGAAATCACCTGGTGTTGTGTTTTTTTCAAGGTTTAAAGTCTGTGCTGTCTTGTATCAGATGTCCCACCTTGAACCTGCCGCACACCATCCACACTTGTGTGACTGCAGTATTTTACCCATGAGGTAAATCCTGTTTTTGTAATGCAACGTACTGTTTGATTTAGGTTTTGCATGTTGCTTGTTTGACATTGACTTTTAATGGCTAAAATTCTGTCACCGCTTTTTTAGCATTTAATGCTTATTTTTTATTTGTTAAAGTTTCAGACCAGGACCCGAAATGAGCCAAGGCCTGAAAAAACTTCCTGCTCTTTACATCTGACTTCCTCATTTAAATAAAGCAGTGTCCCCTCCTGTTTATTTTGAAGTGTTTTAGAGGCCTGAAGTGTGATCTTAACTAAATATGCAACAGCCACAGCAGAAACGTAATCATTTTACCAACGTGACTCATGCACACTCACCAGTCTCTGAGTAGTTTATGGCGTCTGTAGGGACACACACACAGTTCATTGGATCCCATAATGACCCCGAGGCACAGGGAACTTCGGGTGGGGAACACCTACACACACACACACACACACACACACACACACAGACATGCACACACATATTATAAATGCAGGAGAAATTACTGTTTGTAAATGCACACTCCTCACTCTCACTCACAGGTGATCTGTTGCGGCTCGTCTTATGATGGTGTGGAGTGGCCGCTTGGAGAGGCATTCGCACGAAGTGTGGTTGACGAAGGTTACCATGACGACGGAGCGATCCATCCTGGGCGGGGACAGTTCCATCAGCTGGCGAGGAGAAAGACGAAGTTTCAAGGTGGGCGAGTGTGTGATTGTTTACAAAACTGTCTAAAAAACCCTGGTATTACAAGTGTAGAAGCTGATGTAATGGTTGCAAGATTGTGCAACAGTGCACGCCTGTGTATGGTATTGACTTGATGTCCAGTTGCAGCCAAAGGGCGTCCCGCCGCAGTAGGGTGGGTTTGTGATACACATGAGCTCATTACATAACTGGGTAGAGCAGTTTCTGTCCTCTTTCCTGAGGCAGTTTGAGGTGGAAGAGGAGAAAATATCACTTGTATAATGTGAGAAAGTGTTAAATAATGCAAGTGCTAAAATGTGTCTGACGTGGAATTAAACAGGGTAGATACAAGAAAGAAGGAAGGGAATCCAGCTGTACCGTCTTGTTGATGAGCGTGTGACTTGTGTTCGTGCAGTAGAAGGCCTCGTTTGTGCAGCATCCGCCACATCGATGCAGCGCCACACAGCGAGGGAGGTAGAATTGACTGGTGGATTCTGGGTATTCTTTGGCGACCTCAACACACACCTCTCTGGGCTGGCATGAGGTCCGCTGGATCTCCTCTAGGATGACTGAAAACATGTGTGATTAAGCAACAGGATTTTATTTGCTGACACTCTGAATCCGAATACAAGAGAGCTTTTTGGGTTATTAGTGGTTTTGGGATCATCAAACTCTCCAATAATGGATCTAGTTTTCATTTTTCAGTCTTTTTTCCAACTTTTCTCATTTTTATTTTTTTATTTACCACCTGTTTTTGTCTGTCTCTAGTGCAATGAAATCTGTGTGGCTGTACACTCTAGTGTTTAAATATGAGATCTTAGATCTAAACAGTTTTTCACTAAGAGCTTGATTGTTGCACCTTGCATTCAAATGTCTTTTCTCAGAAACCACTAGTTTGCTCTAAATTCAAGCAATGGCAACTGAAATCTTGTACGAAGTATCTCTATGTTTACCTCCCAAAGTCCCGTCCACTTTGTAAAGAGGCTCCTCCCTCGGCTGACCCCACAGATCCTCATCGTTAGAGTGGACTAAAGGGCTTGCTGAGGAGCTGGAAAAAGAAGGGGAAGAGGAGGAAGAGGAGGCATGCCATGATTTCTTCCTCAGGCAGTTCTGCAGCAAACTGTATTCGGGGTATATAAGCTGCAAAAGCTGATCCACACTCGTCACTGTCTTTAAACTGGGCTGGTCATCTGAGAACGCTGGAGCCTGGAAGACAGGGAAAAAAACATATAGACTTTTCTTCATATGATGCCACAAAGCGTCACCAAGAAGAGAAAAATTAAGGAAAAGTTAAAAGTTAAGGAGATAATATTTTCAGAGTTCGTTTTTTTTGACGGAAAACTATTACATGCTGTAGAATTTAAAGTGTCAGCATTGCTGGTTTGAGCTGGATAAACAGTGAATACCTCAGCTACTAATGTGTTGTAACATGTTGCTGTTGGCTACTGTTACTTATTATGGGTACATGTGTCCTCTCCTCACCTACACACACACACACACACACACAGATAGTTGCGTTCAAGTACACAAGAAAGCTGAGTGTGATTTTTCTTAATGCTATTCTTTCACTATTACTGCCTTTTTTTGGGGCACCCTTTCATAGCAGTTCTCTCTGCACTCTGCATTTTAAACGTCACCTAAGGCAATGTGATAAAAATTTGATTACCTGCCCTGCTGTTAATTCTTCCTCCTGGGAGCGAGGGTGGTTGTTTAGTTTCCCAGGCTGAGCAGGGGCAAACTGGTACAGCTGGCATTACCAAAACAGAAACCAGATCTCTGTTGTTATCAGTCTTTTCCATTTATCTTTCTCTCTCTCTCTCACTCACTCTCTCTCTGCCCCCCTCCCTTTCTGTTTCTTTCCATCCATCTCATTTTCTTCCTCCCCTTTCTGTTTGTGCCTCACACAAATGTACACTGTGGTGCGTGCACTGGGGAGCTAAAAGCTAACATCAGCATGCTCACAATGGCAGTGCTAACATGCTAATATAGGAGGTATATTGTTTACCATGTTAACCATCTGATGGGAACAGTAATTATTTAGTCATAAAACAAAGCTATAAACAAAATAAGCTTTTGACGGGGGGCATGAATCCGAATTAATGTTTGCACCAAATTTCATGACAATCCATCTGATAGTTGTTGAGATTAGTCCGTGATTTAGTCCGTGTTAATAGGTTTGGTTTTGTGTTCTGTGTTCTGTAAGCTTTATTTGATCTTGTCATGTTTGGGGTTTTGTAGCTTAATCTAGTCTTTTGTTCATTCGCATGTTGAAGTTTCTTAATCTGTCTTGTCTCCTATCTTAGTTCTTAGTCCTGCGTTTTAGTTGTTAGTTGTGTGCTTTAGTTCATGTTTAGTGTTTTTCCTAGTCTGTGTACTTCTATGTTTTATTATTTTGGTCTGTGTCTTATATCCTTTGTCCTTAGTCTTATGTCTCCATGTTTTAGTGTAGGCCTCCTGTTTGGGCCGGACTCTGTCCATGCCATGATTTTGCAGTCTTTCCATGTTTTGTGTTTTACTTTGGTAGATCTGTCCTCATGTGTTCCGGAGTACTTTACTTCCTGTTTTATTTTGTAATCTTCTGTGCCGGGTGTTCTTGTCTAGCTTTGTTCCTGTTGTTGATTACCTGATGTGTTTCAGCTGTGCTTCCCTCCCTGCTCGTTTGCCTGTGTATATATTGTCCTCAGTTGTGTTCAGTGTTTGTGATGTCCTTGTATGTGCTGAGTGTTCTGTCCCGTCCTGGCGGGGTTTTTTTTGGATAACTTTGTGGATTGTATCTGTTCTTGGATTCCTCCTTTGGATTAAGTTTTGTTTGAACATTTGCTGCTGTACTCCCAGCGTAAAGCTGCTTAGTTTTTGTTTTAATAAATCTTGCAAACACCTTGCCTACAGTCTGCATTTGGGTCCACACCTCAGTTCCCCACTTCTGCACTCAACTGCCTATTACAGAGATATTTCACCCAAAACCACAGTGGTGCTGCAGGAAAAGTAATGAGTCCATCCAGTAGCTGCTAGCATGGACAAAAAATAGTGGCCCATTCGGTACATTTTTCATTCTCCTCATCCTCCTTTTTTAGACAAAAATGGCTTTCAGGTGATGTAACCCTGCCATTGTCTATTTCGACAATGGTTATAAACAGCTGAATGCATTGAATTTTAGTCAACATGTCGCCTAACAAAGTTCTTTAACAGCCCAGCTAAAAACAACATGATCTTGACGTTACTCCTGACAAAGACAGTGACTTGCCTTTGAACGTAGGTTGTTTTACTTTTGCTGGCTAAGTCATAGCTTCACAAATATAATCCAGCTTTACAGTTAGAATGATTTGGAGTAGAACACAAAGTTGCCAGTATATTTACCTTTACTTGTAACATTTTTGATCTACACACCTAGTTTTCCAGGAGAATCTTCTCTTTGGCCAGGTTTTAGTATTTGAGCTCAGCCAATTTACCACTGAAGCCTTCATATCACTGTCACACGGCTGTTGTAGTTTAGAGACATGACTAAAAATACATGTACAAGTGTAACAATACAATTTCAATAGAAGAAAAACCATGACAAAGTCCATTCTTCCATCCTTCCCAGATTTTCTTTTTCTTTTCTCTCGGTCTCTCTCATTTGTGTTAAGTGATCACATGACATGAGGTCATCACTGTGGGACTGAGGTCATGACGGACGAATGGCCAGTGCTGTGGAATTGTTTGAACTGCTGGCACACAGACACATGCGCATGTACACACCCATGCTTTTGTCACTCCCTCTGTCTTCCAGTATAAAGATCTTCTGTCTGAAGCAATTGTTACTCACTGCTTTTACAGATGTTGACAAGGAAGCTTTTAACTTAACCACAGAGACACTTCCACAGAAAAACCCATCAGTCAGAAGTGCCGAAGAAGAGCTGGCACCAAATAATTTCCTGGCTGACACATAAACAGCATTTACAGATCATGTCATTTACACAGAACTGTGCTATTGTTTGAAATGACATCACAGAAAACAGGCTGTAACTGTAAAAAAAAAAAGAAAAAAAAGAAAAAAAAAAGAAAAAAGGAAACATGTTTGGCACTACTTGTATAAGCTGGGACTAAAATGAGACTCACTTTAATTGCTTTAATGGTCAATCAGATTGATTGCGTTACTACTTGAAGGCAGTTAATTTAGTTCATTATAATAATGATAATTTGCTTTATTAAAATGTATATTAAGTGTATGTGTAAGGAAATACCTGTTAACGGGATTAACACCATAAGCCATCTTAAAGATAGCGGGATGAACACATTGGACAAATGTGGTTATTGACCGTAGCAGAAGTCAGCCTATATCTAAGCTTCCCTGTTGTATCACTGGTCAACTCAAGAAAATAATATCCTTTCTCCACAGCAGTCAGGCTTTAAACCTGCTTGTAACAGAATAACTTCTGCAGCTGGTGTTGTGGATAACTCACTTAGTGTCAAGCAACATTGTGCTGCACTCTTTGCAGATCTGTCCAAGGCTTTTGATACTGTTGAACATAATATTTAGCTAAATAAGCTGCTGTTCCATTGGTTCTGATGATTCTGCTTACACCTGGTTCACATTATATCTGTCTGGTTTGGGCTATTGTTGCAGATAGTGTGAAATCAAGTCAATGGTGTCCCACAAGGATCAACATTTAGTCCCTTGCTATGTACTCTATACATATATATACATATTTATTTTCAACTGAGCATTACAATGTCTGTTTTTATGCTGACGATACCATCTTGTATGCCATCAGCTCTACTGCAAAACAGGTTACAGTCTGCTTAACCACCTCCTCACGTCTTTTATTAATTTAAAGCTTGTTCTAAACTCAAAAAAAAGGAAATTTACATTTCACAAGAGCACAGAGCTTTGATATTCCCTCTCCGAGCTGTACTCCTGATGTAAACCTAATAGCTATATCACAACATTATAAATGTTTGTTTAGTTATATGGAAGATTGCTCTACAAAACTCTCACTGAAAAACTAAAAATTTGAATTGGATTCTTATAACGGAATAATGCTATGCTAATGTTACAAAAACCACCATGTAACACTCTATCCTCTCTACATTGGATTATAGAGATATTCTGTGTGCTCATGCAGCCGCCATAAACCCCTGAGGGGATCATTGTGTAAATGAATTGTCTCAAGATGTTGAATATGCCTACTTTGTTTGTCTGGTCCCTCTTGATCTCAATGAGACGTCCTGAATGAACAGAGCTTTACTTTACTTGGCATTCTTCCAAAAACATAATGAGAGCAGAAGCTGCTCCAAAATATCACATAGGGGTTCATTTGTGTTGAGATTGGGGGACTTCTTTCATACCTTGTGCCTTGTATGGAAGCATCTGCATTTAAAAAAAATCTCTCTCCACTAATTTATTCAAATTTCTTTTGACAGATTTGAATATGTCACATGTTTGTAACCAGTAGTAGACACTCATTTAAAAGCTGTAGAAGTTGGTGAAAATCCTCAGGAGTTTGGTCTAAAGCCATGTTTCACAGCAGTATTTGAGTTCAGGCCAAGCACACGTTTATATAGATGATGGAGAAATGAAATGTCTCACCTCTGTGCCCATGTCTCCAGTTTGGTAATAGTCCGGATAGTCTTGTCCTGAGCACAAATTGCTGATATTAAGAATCCATAGGAGCAAAGCTGGCATCCACATAGTGAGGAGATGGAGAGGAGAGAAGATATCAGGACAGAGGAGGAGGAAGTGAGTGAATTTAAATCTGGATGTAAAGGGAAAGAAAAGGAAGGAGAAGAGGAAGGTAGACGAGTCTGAGGTGAAGAGGAGGAAAAGGAGGAGCAGGAGGGTATCACAGACTCGGCAGGTATCTCTTTGCTCCTCTCTTCATTCTATCCTGGGACGAAGTTGCTCTTCTGGCTCAGGTTGTTTGAATTTGGGAGACCAGCTGAATAAAACATGATGAGGAAGTCGTCAAACCCAGCTCCGTTTTCTGTCACTTCAGAGGAAGTCTCTCCTCCTGTCTTGCTGCGCCTCCATTCTCACTGCAAATTTGATGTCAGGTGTCTGTTCACTTCTTCAGATTTGTCTCTGTTTGCTCTTTTATCCCTTCAGTGTTTCTTCTCTCTGCGTCTTTCTTGACCGTCAACATGTTTTATTCCTCACTCTCCGTCTTTTATTTGCAGACTCTCCCATGTATGTCCCTTTTTCTTTCCAGACTCGGTTGTCCTCCTCAGCCTCTTCTCCTCGCCCTTCACTCTTGTGCACCTCCTCGCGTTTCTTTATCTATATTTTCTCTTTACACAACAGCTGTGCTCTTCCCTCCCTCTGTCTCCCTCCCTCTCTCTCAGATTATTGCTGCCTCTTTATCTGTCTCCTGTTTCTTCTTCAGAAACCTCCGGGGCAAAGCTCTCTGTCTGTCTCGCACTCACTCTTTTTTTTTGCCGCTTTCTAAATCTGTCACAACTTTTTCTGTCAGGCTCCTGATCCTTACAAAAGCATCAAAGAGAGAGAGAGAGAGAGAGAAAAAAAAGAGGAAGAGCTAATTCCAAATCCTGCTCCCGAATGGAGTTTTATAAAGCAAGCAGGAGGTTTAAAAGAAAAGTGTCCAGCTTTTGGTATTAAGTTCTTGTCCAAACACAGTGAATGTGCGTCCTGCTCATAGACCTCCTTGTGGAGTGAATGGGAAAAAATACAAGAATGGAAGGATTGTATCTTGTGGGCGGAGTGAAGGATTTGAAAGAGATGATTCGTGCATTATAGCTATATAAATACACTACACCCCCCCAACCCCCCACTAGAAATTGCAGGCTATACAGTGTCTGGCACTGACACACTCTCTCTTAACACATGCCATTATTCTCTTTTTATGTGATTTAACTTTACTGGAGAGGTTATTTTTGCCCCAAATTTTCAGAGACATTCTCTCAGACAAAAAAAAACCCCAGGTCCAGCCTGTCAGGTTATTACTTATCACTCTTCCCTTTCTAACACATTCGTTATCTTTGTCCTTCCATCTTTGTAATCCCTCATAATGGGAGCAGCTGCCGGCGAGACTTTAAAAAATGTGTGTGTTCAGTGGCAGCCCAGCAGTGATGAATGTGTGACTTACTTAACTACAGCTCTAAGTGCCTTTTTATGAGCTGCTAATACCTTTGCTGTCTCTCTCCCTCTGCGCTTGCTGCTTTATGTCAGCTTCCCCCTCCGATTCCTGCTGCTTTCTCTTCACCTCAGTAAGCGCTATTTCAATGTCAAGACTGTGTGTGCATGCGTGTGTGTGTGAGAGAGAGAGAGACAGAAAAAAAGCCACAAATTGAGCACACACCTGCAGCTTCAGACACCTTTTCTGCCTTTACTCCTTTACACTCTCATCGAGCTCCATCCTTGTCTTTTTTCCCTCCCCCCTCTCACCCCTGTTCTTGCTCTTTGTCCCTCTGGTTTGGCCGTTCAAGGTCCTAAAAATGACAAACTTTGCATACCTCCCTAACTATACTGCCCCAAGGCTGCGGGCATGTGTGTCTGCGTGTCATGGAGGATGAGGAGGGGAGGGTAAGAAGGGGTGAACAGCAGAAGGGTCTTACTTCTCTGACTAAATTATGTTTTTCCTCTCCCAGGGCAAAGTAGTTACCGACAACTGCAACATAAATTATGGGAAGACAGACAGACGTGAAAAGACGACAACGAAGAAGAGGAGAGACAGGAGGCCGACGAGGAGGAGGAGGGAGAAAGGTGTGTCTGGGAAACGCTCGACTGGAAAACATCCGATTTTTGGGCCAGTCACTGCCAGCCTTTTCGAGGATTAAAGACGCACACCCCCGCACACACATGCACGCACACGGTGGCAAGTGTCTGCTTGCAGTACGCTTTATGTGTTGAAATCCATGCAACCAAATTCCACATTCCAGTCATTGCTTTCTCCATTTCATCATGGTAGCTCGGAGCACAGGATTACAGACGATAAAGATGGACGTTTATCAGTTTGTAACGCCAGGCCTTATCTTGTTCAACAGAAGTCTATGATGTTTTTGAAGGTCAAAATGTTTACGTTTAAAATGAGAAAGCAGATCACCTTGCACTTGGAAATTAACTCTGATGATGTAGGAGGTGGCATTTGGTTTATCCGTGTAAGAGGAAAGGATTAGCCGTTTCCATGGGGGCTAAAGGGGGAATTTAAACCTCGCTGATTAAATATTTATTGACCATGATCCTGACAACAAACCGAACACAACTAAACCATGAGCAAAAGCCAAGTTATGGAAAGTCTAAAATAATAAAATAAAATGGCATAATTTGTTGTAAAAGAGACACATCTTTTCTTTCCTATTCAGCTTATCTTGCATCCTCTTGGGTGGTCTTCACCCCCGGGCTTACAGGGCGTTTTTCCTTTAAAATGATTCTGTCACCTGTCAATAACCAAGTGAAACTGCTTTTAATACAGGTGCACACCTTGGAAAATGTGACACATTATAGCTGTCTTGAATTGTCTTATTGGAATGCACTGTTAATACAGTCCTAACACAAAAAGGTTTGGAAAAAGCTAGATGAAGTTGTAAACTGTGATAACTGCTTTCATTCCCAGAAATCAGTGTTTTGTTTGTGAAACAGCTGCCATGTCTGTGACAGATGAAATATATGAACCTGCTCAAAATCCAGTTAATCTAACTGAGACTGGTTGCTCTCATAGTTACAGCTGAAATATTTGAGGCCCATATCAGATTTTTCACAGCAGACTGAATAAATAAAATAATTTTTGTGTTAAATCATCGCAGTTGTGATGCAATCATCACAGCTTGAAATTTCAGGCCACTTATTAAAACAGGAACGTCAAGGTTAGCAGTGCATTTATGACAACTAGGAATTGTTTCTGAATAGTAAAAATCCATTTGAACGACCCACCAACTCCAACTTAACAGGTCTGAACTGGAAAGGGAGAGCTCTTCTCTGTTCTCTGTGATGTAATACAAACGCAAAGACTGTTACATCAGCGGGGAAACCGTACCATGCAGTGTTAATGACAATTATTTTTTCTATTTTTCTTAGTGCTCATATTTACCCAACATTAACATATTTATTTCTAATTAATTATATTATACTGTATGTTCCTAAAACTACAGGCTTTTAAAGGATGTTTTATTGACCAAGTGCTATAAAGGTTTAAAGTACATCTCAAACAATACTTACTTCAGTTCTGCATTATAGAAAATAAAACAAAATATACAAACTGCTTTGGAAAATATATTTAATTATATTTCAACCATGAGCCGCGACTCTGTGACAACAGACCTGAAATATTCAGTCACACATCCAACCCACAGCAGTGGATTTAGTTCAGATAACAAACACCTGAACAACACAAGGAACATTAACTGTCGCTTAGTTTCTCCCTTATCCCAGCTGTCCTTGCTCGGCGTCATGCTGCTCCTCTGACTTGACATCCTGTGCCCAGCAGTAGATACAGTGGCCTTTGCACCAGACAGTCCACAAAGCAGTGCCATTGTACTCCATAACTGTGGAAAACTGCTTCCTCTTTTTTTGAGTGTCTGCTGCAGTTTACAGCAGTAGTGGCGTCCTCTGCTATTGAGCTGATGCTGACTCAGCTGGAGGCTCTTCCTTTGTCTGTATGCTTGCTGTATCTGGTCATGGCCTGAGGGCAGAACGGGATGGAAAGTGTTACCAATCGTTAAGTAAGTGATATTTCATGACTACTTGGTTTATATATAAGAAAATAATGGATGAGGTGGAGGAGAAAAACGATGCAACTCAAAGTATTGTGGCGTTTCCTCTGTTGAGTCATTTCCAGTTTTTATTTCAGAACGCATGAGTATCGTCATATGTATACCGTGACACCTCTGACATAACTGGCATTGTTGTGTGAACATAATTTCAACAATTGTTGCTATGGTTACTTACAGCTTAATAGTCCTGACTTGCAACAGTGGCTAAACATATGACCGGACCTGCAGTCATCAAGTAGTTTCCATTGTCATAATATAATTCTATTCAAAGAAGCTCTTGTAAAGAGAAAGAAATGTAATTTTTATCACATCACTAAGCAACTTTACAATTAGTTTAATTAATCAACTTCCTTTCCAGAAACACAAAACCTCAAATTTAGAAATTTTGTTATTTTCCCATGACTTTAAAAGGAATAGTTCTCGTATGTGTCTGTTAAATAATAATGAATAATAATGAAGCTATGACCAGGAGACTTTAGACTAAAGACTGTCATCACCTCTAAAGCTCACAAGTTAAAGCATTATGTCTTGCTAGTAGGGCTGGGCGATATGGCCAAAAATGTTATCACGATAAAAACATTTCATATCATTCGATATCGATAATTATCACGATAAATGTCAAATCGTTATTTCTTTCAAGTTTAAAGGCAGATTTTTGCTCCTGACTGAAAATTGAAGAAACCAGAGGGTTAATTATGTGGTTCAACTTTTCTTCATGGTCAAAATGGGACAAACACTTGATGCAAAACAGTGGATCACTTAAGAAATCTGAGGGAGAACATTCAAAACTATTATGATAAAAAAAAAAAAAATTCCAAATATGATTAGTAAATTTTGTTCATGACTCTGAATTAAACCAAATATTTATTGACGATATATTGAACATTTTTTATATTGATATTGAGGAAAATTATATTGCGATAATTAAAGTGTAAAAATGACGTGCGGTTTTAAACAATGACCCTAATTTAAAGATTTGAGATATATTTTGTGGAGAAATTTATCGTTAGAGATGTCCCAAAGCTTATTAGTGGGCAGAAAACAGTTTACCTGTGTGACCATGCCACTGACGTCACCAGTGTTGGTGGGCAGAAGCACAGTGTTGGACTGTTTGGCGAGGCTGGAGAAAGCAGAGATGTTTTGTTTGGCAACACTCAGCGAGGCTGCAGCACCTCAGTTCTGTCAAGAACACAACCAAAATTCTGGTTACTATAAAATGCAGGGAGTAATACTTTTAATGACAAATAAGGCCGTAAAAAATATACTTTATACCTCTACAGCCAGAGCCTCTGACAGGAGACGGATGGCCTTGGATTTGGCCTCTGCTTTGGCTAACTCATCTTGGGCCTCACCTAGAGACAACACAGCATGACAGGGTACAACAAAAGTAGATTTGTCTTGGATTCACAGTACATTGGAGGTTTTAAAACTCCTTTTTCAACATTCCTCTTGATGAAATGTGGTTGCAAGTTGTCAGTCTGACTCATGAAATCCTTGTGTTGTAACAGTCTGCACGCACGTAATTAAATGCTTTCTGGATTTAGTGTAATGACGGCCTAAGTCCTACATTAACTAGACCTTCAATTACATACGTGTACAGAGTCAATGGAAAATCCCAGTAAAACAGTTTCTTTAGGTCAAAATGCACCAACCGGCTGCTCTGTTTATCTGCTCGGCCTTCTCTCACTCCGAAGCGAGTATTTGGGCTTGCTTGCGACCCTCTGTAACGTTGATGGCCGCCTCCTGTGTTGCCTTAGACGCCAGCATGGAGGCTCTCTTCCTGCACTCAGCCTCCACCTGCACAGGAAACAAAGAACAAAGAAGGATGTCAAATGTTTCTACTCCAGAGAAACACAATAATCCTAAAATCACCCAGTGGTTGGGTGTGACAGTATTAACTATTTATCACTGTACAAACAACTTCTTTAAGTTTATATACTACTACTTAGGTTACGTGAAAACGAAAAGGTACTGCAAAGTATATTACTAAATGCAGTACCCCTGAATTATAGGGATAAGTTAGCTGCAAGCTTGATTTTAAATCTTGTTAAACCGTTCAGGTTATTATTTCGTGTGTGTGTGTGTGTCTTACCTGCATCGATTCTCTAACATTTCTGTTTTAATCTTTGATTTCATAACGCAGGCAGCGGATTCCTCACTTGTCTGACGCCTGGTTGATGGCATGGATGATGTTGGAATTAAGAGATTCCCTTTCCTTGAACACCAGAGAGGCAGCGGGTTAAAGGTACTTAACATGTATCATCATTTTGTTTCAATGTAACACACACCAAGCAGTGCAGATGTTTCTTACCCTGAATACTTTATCCATGGTGAGTTTGCCCAGTTCTGAATGCATTGTGGTTTTTGCTAGCTGTGTCACAGCATAGTCTGGATCCTCTACACCATAACTAGCCTGGAGAGACACACAACTCATCATTTCATGAATATCAAACTAACTGCGCCACCTGCTGGAAAAAACACAGTGCTACTTGATTACTAACAAATTTTTGTAAATCAACAGATTTTTACAAACTAGCCAATTAGCCATGCACAGCAGTTAGTGTAAGTCGCTTTAATTTGTTTACATTGCTATGATTACATAGCAATGTTACAGTGAATGCCACTTTAACATGTTTTGTGTTTTTAGAGTCATGTTGGAAAGGTTTGTTACTGCAAAAAAGTGCAAGTAATTTAAATAAATGTTTTGTTTGACACACACAGAGTTAGTAATTACTGGTGAAGCAAAGGGTTATACACAGCTCACTGAATGTGATCCCCTACATAACCAACCAGGTATTGGTAACAGAATGAAATGCTAGTACTTGCGTAGTGAGTATTTCATCGCTACTTCTTATCAACATAACTTTTAAAGGATCTAAGAGTCGCAGAAAAATAATCAATTTGCAGGGTCACATTATTTAAAGACCAAGAAAATATCAGTTCATTCCGCCATGAAGATGTTTAATTAAACCAATAGTAAACACAATTGTTTATGCCATTAGTTGCCTTAGTTGTAGTTTTTTTAAAAATGCAGTAGAAAAGATCTCACCTAGGGAAACAGCTCACTGTTCAGGATGTCTATGACAGTCTCTTTAAGGCTTTGCACATAACGAATTTGGTCAAGCACGGGAAAGAAGAAGTTCAGTCCCTATAAGAATCTACAAAACAAGTATTAGTGCTCCATTAATTTAAACCTTTACATAGTTGAAGTGTGGTCACAGAGAGAGATAAGCCTCCTCTGTACACAATGTTGTTGAACCCTTGGCTGAAAAGAATGAAAGCGCCCAGCCTCTGGACCACCCAGCCCTCCTGCTGCGGCTAAACAGGACCACAGGGTTCATGGGTAAGTGGGAAGCCCATCGTTGCTGGGCTGGGGCCACACACAGTCTGGGCACACTCTGCAGAGACAGGAGACACAGATGTACAAATCAGTTGAGTTTTCCCAATTACACCCGCACCTTTGGTATCGGTGGTATCTTACTTGTGTAATGGTTTTTTTTGTTTGTTTTTTGGTATCAGTGTCCAACACCTAGTTATTCAAGTAAATGCATGGCTCTTAGTGCTGGAGCTAAATATCAGAAGGTTCAATCACAACCTTATTTATATTTAGGATATGTGCCCATTATAATAGACCAATAAATTATTTCTGTAAATACTGTCACACCTGCAAGTGCAACTGATTGACGTTACGAGGAACTTTGGTGTGAGCAACATCACAACCCGGGATGACTGGCCAGTTTGACAGGAGCTAGTATGAGCTAACATTAGCTGCTGTTTCCCGCAGGTAACGTGGCCTAGTTATGTAACTTAACTTAATGCAGAAACCTTATGCACAAATAGGAAACCTAAATGTCAGGTGCTGCCAGCTAAAATAAGTGGCTAATCTAAAGCAGCTAGCTGACCTGTCTGTCTATTAGCTAACACGGAAAGTAGTTCATTAGTGCCTGAAACAGGGTGTTTACCTTAAAAACGGCACCGCCGGTCAGACACCGTGTCCGTAACATGTTGTACAGAAAAGTTCTTAAATGTAAACGCTATACAAATATTTTAAAGTGTTATTAACCGTCATGCCAGATTTCCTGGGTACGATATTTCTTCTGTTTTCAACGTCGTTAGCAGCCATGTTCCTGTGCAACACCGACCCCTAGTGCTTCGGATGATGGCACTGCAGCTTAATTCAGTAGTGCCTTCCAATGCTGGACAGGCTAGATAATGATATATTCCTTGAAATGATCATATATGTTTTAAGGGCTGTATCAAATAAACCTGGCACTTGAATCAACTAATGTATTAATAAACATCCCAAAGCGATATGTATATTTTAATAAATGTTATTAATAGTTTAAATTAGATTAAATGTTGGTGTTTCTGAGAGAATCAGGTCATTAAAGCTAAATTAGATCACAGTGATAGTGGTTTTATAAAAAGACAAACCATCCTAACTTTAAATCTTTTAATGTAAATAATGTTGAATATTATTAGAATCAGTTTTGCCAAGTAGGTTTAAACATACAAGAATTTTGCTTTGGTATATTGGTGCATAACAATATACAAAAAATACTGTATGTCAAGAAGCATAAATATAAAATATAGACAATGTATATAAAATAGAGTATACAAAATAATATGTACAGTTTGACTGTTATGTAAATGAAGGAGCTGTAATGTTTGTGCAGGGATGTGCAAAAGATTTACAGTATGAAGTTTCGAGAATATTTGCAGTGTGCAAGATCATAGTCCAGATGTTTTGGGTTAATGTATAGCACTGAGTCAGGAGTGTTGATGCTTACAGTTAACGTGTTAACGTGTAGTTGGGGATTAAGGGGGTATGGGAGTCAGTGTCTGTTGCTGATAAGGCTAGATTCTTTTTGGAAGAAACTGTTCTTGTGGCGCGAGGTTTTTAAAACCAACCAAGGGAACGAGGACACAATGAGTTAACCCATATACTGTAGTATTACCACTATGTTATATACAATTCATTTCTACATGTATATAATGAAGCCTCGTAACATTATGTATTCACTTGGTTTTTATGACAGCAAAATATTTTTACACTGCAAAGTACAGAAATTGAGATCCTGCCTAAATAAAAAATGAAGCCTAAATAATGAAAATCTCTACACTACACAAACTAAAATCTAAGTAAGATTAATGATCTTAATTGAAGGCAAAATATACTTGTTTTTTGTCTGACAAGATATATTTCTTCTTACCAGGCGGCTTTTATGTTAGAGAATTTCATTTCACAGTAATATTTCCCCCTTGTTTTTGAGAGCTCACTTTTTGCAGTGTAAATCAAGATAATATACTTATTGTGTTTCATTCATCTCATGTGTTATAATGTTTAACTATAGAGTGTGAGAGAAAAGTATCAATTCTGCATCTGAAGCCACTGTAGAGGCTGTCGATGGCTTCTCATTACATAGTGAATACACATTGTTAAAAGTCCCTTTGGTGTATAGTGTTGTTGAGCTCTAGCTCTTCAATTCATCATGCAGTAAGACCCATCACTTTTAAAGCTGGGCCATATTTTTAAATATTTTGATATAATTAAAATCTTTAATTCAAAACAAAGAACCATTGTTATATTTCATAATAACTGTTCCACAGTCAGTATGGGAACTTCATGTAAAGCATACTGTAAGTGGAAATCCATTTCCATAAACCTGCGATTAAAAGTTAATTGCTGTTGCTCTTTTTAAGCAGCAGCGGTTTTTATTCTCCTGGAATCCAATATGGTTTCTTAATGTGTATTAATGAGCCAGCAGTATTAGCTGTCCTTGTGTTTTCAGCATGATGGTGTATTTAGTGGTCACTGATATGTTCATGGTGTTGAACTTGCAGTGGTGGGGTCAGATGCCATGAATGTCTAAGAACCTGTGATCGCTGGTTTAATCCTCCCTCTCTCCCTCTCTGTTGTGTTTTCTGTTTCAAAGGCAGACCTCCTCAGCAGTGGACTGAAAAGCTGTCAGAGAGGTTCAAATGCAAAGGGAGCCGGTGGAAGAGCGGCATCGCTCGCATTTTGTAAAGCACCTGCTGCACTGCGGCAGTCCCGGTTCAGTGCCCATGATACCCCGGCACCTGGAGCATAATTCCCACTGAAGTGGATGAGGAGGGGGGCTGTGTCCTCCTCTGCTCCTGAAAGACCTGTAAGATGGGGCTTATGGGGAAAAAAACCCTCCTCCCAGCTGGGGTCTTTTACTTAAAGATGCATTTGCTGCATTACACCAGGCGCCGCCTGGAGATAAACTATTTTGTAATATTACCGCTGCTACTTTTTATTTATTTATTTATTACTTCTACTTTTTATTGATTACTGATTGGATATTTGCATACGTTGTGATTATCTATTGTTGGAGCTCGTATGTGATTCTAACCTGTAGGGGAGAGCGGGGGCGAAAGTAACGTTTTTCAGAAAAACCTGATTTGAAAAGATAATGTTTCAGACAGAGATATATTTTTGCTGTGGTCACTAACTCACAGGTGTGGTCTATCAATATCAGGTGGTATTTTGTTCAAATGTAGAACGACTTCCATATAATTTCACTTTAAACATAAGTGGCACATTGTTACTTTCGACCCCGTCAGCTGGGACAAAAGTAACACAACAATACAAGCTAGATTTTTTGTGTTACACTTGTATTTAATAAACATGACTGTGACCTTGTTAATGTGTAACTGCAAACATCTTTTGTCCTTTATCTTTAAAAAAAAAAATGTAATACATTTTTTATTTTAAATATTCAGTTTCAAAAGTAACCTGACAGCCCAAACTTGAATTGTTTAGAATATTTAATATTATATTAAAGATATATTATAAATATATAATATAAATATGCAAATGTGTGCACCTAAAACAGGGGGGAAATGGTAAGATGGACATTGTTTATGAACCTGACATGATTCAAATAAAATAAGAGTTTACTGATCCTGCACTGGGAATATTTGCATGTTGCAGCAGTTTCAGAAACAGTGAAAAAATGAAACATAATTTAGAAAGATAGGACAAAAATGAAAATAAACAATAAACATTAAAAAGCTATTTACAGAATAGGCCTATACAAATTTCACATTTTGAAATTAATTTAAATTTGTTTTAGTAAGAACAGTATGAGTGATCTGAATTTTGAGTGCTTTTTACTGATACCTACTACACTGACCTCCTTAGGAGACAGGCCAAAATAAATATCAGCTGCTCTCTTAATATAAGTATGCAGCTTCCTCTCCTAGTCCAAGGAGAAGACTTAATAATGTGATCTATACCTGTGGTCGCAGAGCTGCACATAGAGCTACTGTTTTGTTGTTGTATTTATTGTTCAAATTTATTTCCCACATTACTGATGAGGAAAATATGTGTTATTGAGCCAGCAGTCCTTGTGTTTTCAGCTTGAAGGTGTATTAAGTGGTCACTAATCTGCTCATGGTGTTGCAGAGCCTGGTGGCTAAATTGGCATTAATGAAGCCAGCAGACCATTTCTCTCCATTATTGTAGCTGATTGTTTCATTTTCACAGCTTATTGCCACTTGCAAGGAAACAACAATTTATAATTTATATAATCTCAGTTATGAAAACACTGTAGAATCTTAAAGTCCTTATCAAACCACTAAATAACCTGTTTGGTTTTGACTAAATATCTAAAGCAATGGTTTGGGCTACAAACTAAACACTGTGTGGTGTGTGTGGTGTACGACACACAGTTTGTTGTATTTATTGTTCACATTTATTTCACCATGTTACTGATGAGGAAAACTTGAAAAATCAGAAGACAGGTCGGCAACCTTAGATATGAGAACCCTGCTACACACAGAACTAGAATCAGGTTGTTTTGTTGTTGTATTTATTATTCACATTACAGATGAGAACTCTTTGAAAATCACAGGATGGGTCCATGTGGGTTATCTCCATTGTAAAAACTAATGTAGTTAAAGTTACCATTGAGAGTTGGTTGTGATTTTCATTTGGATTGCATAACATTTGAACATTTGAAAAATCAAGGACCATAACTTATTACTTATTTCATCTTAGTGCTGAAAACTCAAAAAATATAAATAGTTGCACACATTAAACGGGCAATTAATTGTCTCTATGATTCTTTTTTGAGTAAGACACAACTCTTTGTGTTCTTCAACACTTGCATAAACAGTGAACTCCTCTGAGTACATTACGACTAATAGGATAAATACATTTAATAAATATCCTGCTGCAAGTTTATGCATCATTATTGTAATCTAATAATATATATTAAAATAACGGACATGCGTCGTTCTGCTGCATAATGACTGTGGTATGCAATATTTGTGCATTTGACTCATAACAGTTCAAAATAGCACTGTAGCAGCAGGACAGAGGGTCAGTGACCTTCTATGGGAGAGCAGTGATTGGTGGTTATGTAGGGACTGAACCCTTCTATAGAATTTGTTTTGTTACCTCAGAATAGTACTGTGCCCTTCTATGGGTTTGACCTTTTATTTTGCAGACTCAAACCCTGCTATGGTACCTAACAGATACCTAAACATATCCTATATAAGCTATGTTTGATGTACAGAGAGACAGAGTGGCCATCGGGCTGGGTCACTCTCCAAGCTGCTGCAGAGCTTGTTATTGATTGATGCTGAACTCCTTGATGTAATAAACTTTTATGATCAAGAACAGTGTCAAGCGGGTTTCTTCTCAACACATCATCGCAGCATTATTGTTCGGACACCACATGACTATTACAGTTTGCAAACGTATGTACTTAAAATTCAAAAGTCTGGTTGACGGAGAAGGGGTTAAGTTACGTCATGTTGACGTAAGTCGTTTATACGGAAGTGGAATGTGAATGCGCTGTCCACGGTAGCAAAAATGCAGTTTTTGTGCTGAATATTAGCGGTATTTTGGGGGGAACCTGACTCGAGCGTTAAAAAACAGGACTGGTGACAAGCCAGGAGCACGTGCAGGCGGCTAGTTAATACTAATGAGTGATATCCTGCAGCTGTGAAGTGAACATGTGCACAAGTTATCCCACGCCACTTTACTCCCACGCTGGACGAGGAGACTTCCGGGATGTTTACGAGCCGGCGGAGGACTCTTTTCTTTTGATTGACGCTCTGGAGAAAGATGCGGAGAGGCTGCAGCTGATGAGGTGAGGCAGGGCTCGCCTGTTGTACCTAAAGTGCGTCACATATTTCCTTTAGTTCACCTTGATATGCCTTGTAAATCTTTAAACCGGGTATTTCTCTGCTGTTTGTAGCCCATGTGTGTGTTTGGAGGTGGGCAGTGGCTCAGGAGTGGTGTCTGCATTTCTGGCATCAGTGGTTGGACCCTCAGCTCTGTACCTGTGAGCGACTCACTTATGAAAAGCAAACTTTCCCCCATGTGCAACCAATCAAAAAAGACAAAACACTTGTCATAGTCTAACGTTAATCTTAAATACATACGTGTTTCTCTTTCAGTTGCACTGATGTGAATCCTGCTGCAGCACAGTGCACAGCAAAGACAGCATCCTGTAACAAAGTGTCACTGCAGCCTGTCATCACATCCCTGGTGAGCTTTTATTCACATTTCAGGTATGCACATGCTTTATGAATTCTTTAAGAAGCATGTACACAAACGCATATCTAAGGGCTGTTTTCCTTTCAGGTGGAGTGTCTTCTGCCTCGCCTCAGTGGGAAAGTCGATGTCCTTCTCTTCAACCCTCCCTATGTGGTCACCCCTTCAGAAGAGGTGGTTGAGCTCCGCACAGCCCTTTATCTTCATTTCAGAGACCAAGTGCATATTATTAACAGTGTGTGCTTTTCTTCCAGGTTGGCAGCAGGGGTATAGAGGCTGCCTGGGCCGGCGGTGAGCGAGGGCGCGAGGTGACCGACAGATTCCTGCCTGTGGTAGCACAGTTGCTCTCCAGTAAAGGGTTATTTTACCTCATCACCATCGCTGAGAACGATCCGGGTGAGTTTACTGATGTCCCTTGAGATTCTTTGGAGTGCAGGAAAACATTCAGTCTGTCTGGATAAGGAGTTGTCATTTTAATTTTTTCTTACCAGAGGAGATCATCTGTTTACTGGGCAAATGTGGTTTGAGGGGAGAATCGTGCTTGTCTACAAGAGCTGGAAATGAGAGGCTGTCCGTTCTGCGCTTCCATAGGAGCTGACAAACATGGAACTGCTACTATGAAACCCGCTAAAAAAGGATTACAAGAACTTTGGTGGACTGATAAGAGTATTTCTACATTAATAAAAACAGAATTGCCACAAAATGACTCCTTGCATTCACCCAGGCAGGTTTAATAATGAAGTTTCAGCTATACAGACAAAAATCCCTAATTATACTAACATACATCTGGACAGCATTACAAGTACCGCATGTAGGACCTCCATGAGTTATAGGTCAACTCTAGTGCAACTAACATTTCTCAGAAGATAAAATTGGAATGTGTTTTTTGTTTCAAGTACGATGCTTCTTTACACAAGAAGTTGAAAATGCAAATTTTTTGTCTATGTATCTTAAAGCATGCCATGAAGGACCTGACAACCTAAAAATAAGGAAAGTTTGGGGTAGTGGTAAAAGTGGTAAAGTGAATATCTTGATTTTTGTTAATGTGTTTTCTATTTATCAGTCTGCATTTTTTTTTCTATAATAAAACCAGTGTTAAGTAACAGGAGTAAACTGTTAATGCTGTTTAATGAGCAGTAATATGAAGGTGAGCTGGATTTGTGTTCTTTTAATTCTGCGAGTTCGACTTCCAGATGATGTGTCCGTCCTCTCCGAGCCTAACCGCGCCGCTGGCCACCAGCTCCAGAGCGGCGGGGAAGGCTCGGTGCTCAGCCTCTCTAATTCTGTGGGACAGACTCTCCTCTGTGTCGCTGCCCAGCACGGGCACTGCCTCCTGCGTGATGATGGCTCCTGCATCCACCTCTTCCTAAAACACAGTAAACCAAACTCGTTCAGCTCTTCGTTTGATGTGTGCTATTCCCATATTATGTCATACTCACCGCTACAAAGTGGACTGTGCAGCCAGAAACCCGCACCCCAGCCTGAAGAGCCTGCATCTGGGCATTCACACCCTTGAAGGAGGGCAGAAGGGATGGATGGATGTTCAGTAGCTTTCCTGTGACAACAACAGACAAGCACACATTTCAAAAAGGCCCACCCGATCATCATATATAATGATGCAAACTTTGTCCAGACAGCTGTTTCACACCGTTCCATTTCTTGACAAAAGTTCCCGTGAGGATCCTCATGAATCCAGCCAGGCATACCAGCTCCACCCCGAATTCTTCCAGCACGCGATCAATGGTGCCGTCAAACTCTGCTCGGCTCCCGTACAGTTTGTGGTCCACCACCTGGTCCACACACACTTAGGCTTTTTATTCAGTAAAGATTTGTTCTCCATTTACACAGCCTAATCCTTTTGGTTCTCAATGTTTATTTACTTTGATTAAATGCTTGTGATGTGTCCATTCTGCTTCTGGTTTAATCTCAGCAAATTCAAAACTAATAACTGTAAACTGTAATTTTGGCCATATATTTGGTGGCGGTGGATGGATGGTAAAAACAGGAGTGGATGTCATGCATGCTTTTGTATCCTCGTGGCTCAACTTCCATGTTCTTTCAATAGGTGCCAACTACAAACTTTCAATTAAAACCAGGAAAAAAAAGACCACTTTGCTTTATCATCACTGCACTAGTTAGGCTTTTCAAATAGTGTAATACCAACAAACTAAATCATTTTTATATATATATAATTTTTTTTACCCGTGTCTGGATCCCAGCCAGCGATGCTCTCTTCAGTCCCTGAACTGCAGGTCTGTTGGAGATGACCACCACAATCTCTGCAGAGCTGGATGGACGCTTGGCCTGCTCGATCAGCGCCTGCAGGTTGGTGCCTGCGACAGACACACCAAAGGATGTTTAAGACCGGTCATAAGAGAAAAAAATAAGGAACTCCTTAGTAAAACTCTTGTAAGTAATAGTTCAACAGTTTGGGCTTACTGGCTTTCTTGCGGAGAAATGAGAAGATTGATACCACTCATGTACGGGAAATATGTAGCTGGAGCCAGCAGCCGTTTAGCTTAGCATAAAGACCGGAAAGGGGCAAACAGCTGGTCTGGCTCTGTTTACAAGGAACACTAAAGCTCAACATGTTATGTCTTGTTTGTTTAATCTGTGCAGAAACTGAAGCGTACAAAAAAACAAATCAAGACTATTGTTCTATCTTGGCCGGGACCAATTGTAATGCAGCCAGCTGGGACTCCAGGAAGTTACCAGTTACTGTGCAGAAATGAGAATGGTATCAATCTTTTAATCTAACTCTTGGCAAGAAAGCTGATACTCATCTTTCCCAGAATGTTGAGTTATTCTTTTCATGGACGTAAGAGACACTCCCAACTGAAATTCTTATTTTAAAATAAATTTTAAAAAACCCACCCGTGCCAGAGATAAGAACAGCTACTCTGGTCCTCTTGCGTGGAGTGCTGCTGTCACCATGGCAACCACCATTCTGCTTGACACCCAACTCTCCACACGACTCAGGTCCTGCATTCAGCAGGCTGTGTTTCAGATTGCGGACTGCTACAGGTTCTGCCCCTGCACAAAGACAAAATCATTTTCACAATTTTATTTCCACTCTATAAAGAATTATATAAATCTGGGATTATGTATTTACCGCCTTTTCTTTCCAGCTATATTTCATAAAAAGTATCAGTGTTTCAGTGTCTCACCAGGCTGCTTGTAGACCAGTGAACCCACGATCCAGGCATCTTCATGGGCTTGAAGCTGGCGCAGGACCCTCTGAGCATCCAGGGGGGAAACCACCAGCACTGCCCCCAGGCCGCAGTTGAAGGTGCGGGCCATCTCCTCCTCGCTCAGACCCCCCTCCTTGTGGAGCCAGAAGAACACTGGAGGGATGCTCCATCGAGAGGCATCTGCATCATGCAAACACCAAGTGTAAATATTAATGAGACAGAGCTGCGGTCTTATTTAACAACCACAAAGTGACCTCTACGCTAAAACAAGGGGAGGGGAACTATGAATATTAAAACAGGGCTGTTTATTCATGTTTACATTTGCGTTGACTTCAATGTGCACATGGGTAATGCAACTATAAATCTGTTTATACAGGAAACTGTCTTCATTCCCGTTTCTCTCCCTCACACTAGGTAACCACAGCATTGCACAGCAAATGCAGCTTCATCCAGAGGCGCGCCACCTTTCCAGATTGCTGATGCAAACATCTTTAAATGCTTGTGTTGCATTTGAAGATGAAGTGTCCGTGTGCTTTCATCTCACCTAAATCGACTGCCAGCTCCTGGGGCAGCACCCGAGGGATGTTCTCCAGGAGTCCGCCCCCTGTGATGTGAGCGTAGGCTTTGACAGCACCGCTGCGAAGGATTGGCAGCAGCAGACGACTGTAGATCTTTGTTGGCGTCAGCAAAACCTCGCCTGGAAGACAGTTACCTCGCCACAGTTACAGTCAAATGGTGGGCATCAAGGGTTTACTATTTTCTTTTGATTCATCTGCTGATTATTTCACATGTAACTGTTTGTTCTTTAAAATGTCAAAAAATAGTGAAAATTCCTGTTCCAATGTTCCACAGCCCAAGATGACGTCCATCATCATCATTGAGCAATATTAATAAAAAATATTCGGCTTAAATCACATTTGAGAAGCTGGAACTAGGAACTATTTGACATTTATGTTAAAAAATGAAAAATTATGAATTATTGTTCTTAATTTCATGGTTACTTTTCAGCAAAAACTGACTTTTTGGCAAAAAGCAGATGATGAAGAGAGGTAAATTAAAGAAATTAAGACACTATCTGGCAAGAAGCGCCAGAGTTCATGGATCCTATTTAAAAAAAAAAAAAAAAAACACACCAACAAAACAACTACTGAGGCTACTGGTTGTTTGGGAATGTCTATGCAAAATAAGTTCAAACAAGACTACCAACAGTCTACAGACATGCTGTTCCTAAGCAGTGCTTTGAACTAAATGCTAATATTCAGTCCTAACATGTTGATGTTAAGCATTGTCTTTTGTTCATTATGTTTAGCAGGTGTGATGTTATTTTAGTTTATTTATGATTAGCAATACTTAGTTTAGCTTGTTAGCAAGCTAGATACATTTTTTAAATAACCTTGTGGTGACAGGTATCATGCTGATGTTATGCAGGAATGGTTAATATGTTCTTAGGGCATTAGCATGCCGACATTTGCTGATTACACAAAGTACAGCTGAGGCTGATGCGAATGTCAGTTTTGCAGGAATTCATTTGAAAACCAAAGTGATTTTGACCTGATGGCAACACTGGATGAAAAATCAGCTCACCAAAGTTTTAGTTCATATTGTGGGAAACATGAATGTCTGCTAGCGTAGCTCAAAATAGAAAACTCTTCTTGTTAAGCATATTCTTTCTGTACATACAATAATTTCCCATCAACAAATACTCACCAACAGTCTGTCCTGACTTGCCAAAAGGAGCAGGGGAGCTGTAGCTGAGGGTGGCCCTCTCCAGGACTTTGCGGACCAGGCTGAAGCCGTTGCTGTGGACCCCAGAGGAGGCCATCCCGATCAGCAGGTCCCCCTCGGCGATGTCCCCCAGCCTGGGCAGCAGGGCTCCACGCTCCACAGCTCCAACGCAGAACCCGGCCAGGTCGTACTCTCCTGGAGCGTAGACACCGGGCATTTCTGCTGTCTCGCCACCTGGACATGGGACACAAAAAGATAAAATATGGCATCAAGAAGGGAAGTCTAGATCACAGGAGGTAATACAAGACCTCTTTCTGAGTAGAGACGCCAAAATACAAATAAACACACTATTCATCTCGTATATATATCTATCTATATATCTATATCTATATATCTCTATATATATCTATATCTATATATATCTATATATCTCTATATATATCTATATATCTCTATATATCTCTATATATCTCTATATATCTCTATATATCTCTATATATCTCTATATATCTCTATATCTATATATATATCTATATATATATATATATATCTCACCCAGCAGAGCGCAGCCGGCCATCTCGCAGGCCTTAGCGATGCCGCCAACCACCGTGGCAGCCACATCCACATCCAGGCTGCCGCACGAGAAGTAGTCAAGGAAGAAGAGTGGCTCGGCGCCCTGAGCCAGCACATCATTCACGCACATGGCCACCAGGTCCTGACCCAGGCCGCCATGCTGGCCGCACGCCTGCGCAATCTGATGACAAATTAAACTGGTGAACATTAAAGCTGCATGAGAAAAGACTTCTGTTAAATACAATGATTAGTTTTACGACACAATGGGGGCTGCAACAGAGAAGAGATTGATATTTTGCTGGATATTTGAAATTCAATTGTCAGGTATGATCACCTGAGGGACGTTTCAGCACCTCGACGAATTAAAAACTGAAGTGCAAAATTCAAAAAATGCACTCTGGAGTCGCTGAACATGCTTCCTAGTGTACATGAAATAATCCTGGATCTTTTCACACTTAAAATTAATGAAATCTGTCTCTCTGTTCAGGGGTTTTAAGCAGCCTGAGTCTAAGCCTTTGAATCCGTCTACAGATAAGCATATATCCCTCGCTGCTTCATTAGTTCTGAGCCAAATATGGACCCAATTTTAAATAGCAATTTCTTGGCCGATGTCACATCTAACAAAGCCAATTTGGAGTGAGTCGATGTTTTAGTGCCTTCATTGATTCTCATTTTTTCCAGGACTTTTACAAAGGGTGACACATATTCTCAATGTATGGCTCACATCAAACAGTGATCATGAACATTGCTAGAGATCTGCCATATTGTCCTCCAAAAAAAAGGGGGATGAAGAAATTAAGGTCCCACCTTCAGTTTGGTCCCCACTCCGTCCGTCCCAGATACCAGGATCGGGTCCACAAAACCTGCTGCCTTCAGGTCAAACAGCCCAGCAAAGCCTCCCAGCTCTGCGTTGCACCCTGGTGAAAACCAAAAACAATTACAGTCATGGTTACTGTTTCATCCGTTCTTTCTAATTTAAAGTGTTTGAGGTAAGTTCAGAAGCCCTAATACAAACAATCAAAAACACAGTTGTTTGACATGTTATCGCTGAAAGATACAAGCATCTAATTATTATCTAGATGTACTAGAAAGTATTTTCTCGCTCTGTCTTTAGTTTTTGTACACAAGAAAGAAGTTACCAGCGCGGGAAGTTGCCTTGGCCAGAGGCTTGATCATGTCCACCAGCTTGTTGCCTGCAGCGATGTCCACTCCGCTGTCCTTATAGGTCAGACCTCTGTCAGAGACACAGTGAAGTACCGGTCACTCAACTGATGAGCTGTGACCGTTATTCTCAGTGTTATATCACACCTGTCTACAGCTGAAGCTACAATACGTCTTAAGAGGGAGGCTTCAAAGTGTTAAAATCAGCAGGTTTCCGCTTGTGGATTAAGAGATGCTAAGTGTATGTGCAAATATAATGATTTGCTTGGTAATTTAAATAAATACTGGGACACAGGTACATCCAAAGTGAAGTTTATTATTCATTTAGATATACAGTACAGAAATAAACTTTAAAAAACTACAAAAAAGTAATGGGTACAAACACAATTCAAAAAAACAACGAATGTTCTAGTGTTTTTATCTTGTACTACTTTCACACACACCTGTGTTGGTTCAGGTGGGTGATGGCCCGGTGGCCGATGTCGCGGCGGTACACGGCGCCCGGGAAGCCCACGGCCGCCACGCCCTGATTGGCCACCTGCAGGGCCAAGTCCAGGGACGGCCTGACTGCTGTAACAGTCAGGACCCGCCCGCCGCTGGACACCACACCTCCTTCCTTCAGGGCGGTGCCAGCGTGGAAAACCTGCAGCCCCATGTCCTGAACCTGAGACAAGCCTGAGGATCAACAGAGGTGTATTTTCAGCACAAGATGATATATGATTATAACAACTGTAAAATTATTCTTATGGTATCTTCTTCTTCTTAGGTTTTTCCCTAGTTCTTCACAGTGAAAGCTGGTAAAGTATAGGTGTAGCCTTCAGCTCATTAATTCTGTGCCCCCTCTTGAATTGCTGTTCACCAGTCTTTTCTGATGGGTCAAAGTCAAAAATGTTCAAATCCTAGACAAATGAATCCATGAATGAATGAATGCATACATGACTATATGTGCTACATACATAGGCTACATAAAAAGTTCAATATATCAAAAGTATATATTATAATATTACATATTTTGATAATGATTATAATATCTTGCTGCCATTTGTTGTTATAGTATCTTTCATATTTTGATTGTAATTTTTCAATTCTATATAGGCCTATTCATACTGAAAATCAAGATGAAACAAATGTTTGCAAATATGGATATTTTACATTCTAAACATTTAATTATAGATTGCATTTCTGCTTCTACTTTTTCCCAAGGAAACAAAAATGCACATCTAGAAGAAATAAAGAAACCAGGCCTTTCCAAAAGTTTTATTTGTATTGGGTTATTTGACCTGGAATTCAGCCTGGCAGACAGTGTCAAAGGGCAGTTGCAGGATTTAAGACTGCCATTTAACCGTTCAAACAGGACTCCCTTCTACTATAAAGTCAAGGCCTAATGATTAAAGCTTAAAAAAAGTTCATTTATCTCTAATGGCTAACCCTGCGCTGCAGCATCATGTGTACCTGTGATCTCCACTCCTTTCTTGTAGGAGCCCGGGTAACCAGCGCTGGCCATGACCACAGTGACTGCAGAGCTGTCCTGGTGCCACACGGGGGCACTGGAGGCCAGTTTGCCATTCATGGTGTTCAAGATCACTTCATACAGGTCGCTCTTCAGGAGTGGCAGTAGCACCTGCGAGAGTGACAGCAGATAATTAGTTTTTACCTTATGAGAAGATGCAGGGACAGATGACAGTTGAAAAGGAACCCACCTGACACTCGGGGTCTCCAAACCGACAGTTGAACTCAAGGACCTTCGGCCCCTGCTTGGTCAACATCAGCCCTGCATACAGCACGCCTGGAAAATAAGAAAAGAGAAAATCTGTGATAAGTCTCAGGCTCATGAATCGGAAGCCAGAAACTCATTGCAAACATAAAAACAGATGCAGGGGAGCCATCTGACTCCAGTAGAGAGGGAACACTCGCCCACATAAGGAGCACCCTCCTCCCTCATCCCGTCCACAGTCTTCTGAAGGACTGTCTCTCTGATCTGCTGCAGCATCTCCTGGCTCACCTGCACAGGATTGAGAGACAACGGCACAGTCACGAGCAGACACATGTGGACTGTTCCTATAATCCTAAAAAAAAAAATACGGTCTCCAACAAAACTTAGAAGAGAACTAGGCTGGGAGGAAGAGGAAGTGTGTACCTGAGGCGTGGGGCAGTAGGCCCCCATGCCGCCAGTGTTTGGCCCCAGGTCGCCATCCTGCAGCCGCTTGTGATCCTGTGCTGGAGGCATCGGAGACACCGAGGAGCCGTCGCTGAAACACAGACACTACAAGACGAGGTGGAGGAGGATTAACGCTCTGTCAATCTTCTGTTAACGCACACCTTAAGGTAAAGTGGTTCAATTCTGTTATGGATCTCATTAAAAATGTTCTACTCACAGACACTTCCTCTCCCTCAAGCAGCTCTTCAACCACCACAGTCTCCCCGGCAGACCCAAAGGCCCTGTCCTGCAACACACAGTTTTACTTTTGAACACGAGGAAACTAAGGATTTTTCCAGATTTTTTATTTTAAAGAGCCGAACACATCTCCCCAACATCTGAGACTCAGGCAGATTTTATTCCACTGACCAACCAGGTAATTCGAGCCCTGAGGCTGCAGCACAGCACATATTTTATTTTATTTTATTTTATTTTAGGAGACTACAAAAATAATAAGTAAATAAAATGAATTGTTGGCTAGAAAATAATATTCAGCGCAGAATTGAGTTATTATGTCTAAACTCCAGCCAACAAAAGAGAGTGGTTGGTTTGAATCCACAGACTGGTTGGGAGAAACTTAAATACAGTTTGAGCCTAGAAACATACTGGCTGTCCAGACGGTGTCTCTAGTGGGACTGATCTGTGGTCAGCTGCCAGATCTTAATGTGTGGTTGAATGATGAACCAAACATTTCAGCTAAACACTGCAGGGCATTTTCTTTCCCCTCTTGCTAATTTAATGACCAAGGATCAACAATCACACACACACACACACGTCCAATAGTCCCATACCTTCATGATGTCCATCACAGCCTGACAGGCCTCGTCCTGGTCTTTTGCCACAATGACTCCCTTCCCTGCTGCCAGCCCGCTGGCCTTTACTACCAATGCTGGAAAGTCGGCCCTGGAGAGCCCAAAACAGTAAAATGAACGTCAGTATTATGCAGTAAGCTTAATCTTTTCATAGAAAACACATCTGGAACAGATGCCGCATTGCCAATATGGACCATAATATGTTGGTTTTTTTGTGGACCATTTAACATTTGCAGTACACAGTATTGTTTGGGAATGTGTTTGGGATCCATATGGATGAAGGCTGACAGAATGTGGCAGCTGTTGTTCTGCCCAAGATGGTTTATATGACCAAAGAAATGACTTTCTCTCAGTATAAAAGCTTTTTTCCTCTGCTTTGTCTGTAAAAGTTACAACTCTGTTTATGGCGGATCGGTTTCTGTGACTTCTTTGAGGGCACTCTTGTAAGAAATGCAATCATCACATTTTAGTTCATTAGCTCATGAAACCATCTGAGAAACAAAAGATTTCATTTTCTATTATGGCGGAAGTTGTTTGTGTTTAATGGCTCTGGGAAAAAAAGATAAAAAAAAACCACAAGGTCCAAAACTTTCCTGCTGAAAATCAAAACTGGTTAAAAAAAAAAAAAAAAAAAAAAAAAGTTATTTTCTTGCCATAAAACAATACACTTCAGTTTGGAGTTTAGCGCTTTCCCCCTCTGCTTATTACCTCATTTATTAATTAGCTTTAAAAAGGATAATGTTTTCAAAAAATAGTTAATTGATTAATAAATTATAATGATCAATTACCAAAGTAATTTGATAAATATTGACATTTCTGCCTGGCAGAGACAGATGCAGTATAACTACCTTGTGTCTCGTTGCCGTGCTCAGTCTTGGCATCGTGTAAACTGTCTTCAGCAGCCTCACCCGAGTTTGCCTCTTCCTCACCCAGTTTATTCCTCCTACACAGCTGTTTTTGTGTCAGTTAATTATTGTGTTACAACCTATATTTTGAATTTATGATCATAAGCACCTGTTTTGCATTATAGTTTATTCATACACCTGACGACAAGTCAGAATTGATGCCGTTTTAACAGCAAAGGGGTGGCACACCAAATATTGTACTGTCTCTTTATAAAATATAAGCGCTCTCTTCTTCGGTGTGGTGTGCTGGGTGGGGGCGCTCGCCCATCAGGAACAGACACAATAAACTGACTACAAAGGCGAGTTCCATCATTGGCATCACACTGGACTGAGTCGAGCAGGTGGTGTAGGTGAGGATGCTGAGAAAAATGAATGTTATTATGAACAATGACATGCACCCACTTCATGCCTTAGGAGGTGTTTCGGCAGAGCGCTCTCAGTGACAGGGTGATCCCAACAAAATGTAAGACTGAAAGGGATCCTGGATCAGTCTTTTTAATGTGAAATAACTGCACTGGTATTTTATTGTTGTATTCGAAGATATTTTTGAAATGTATGTGAAATTGGCCATTGTGGTGCATAATTCTTTTTAATCATGTATTTATTTTTATCTATCCATCTATGACCATAAAATACACTCTTCCACAGATAGAAGCGTCGTGTCTGTCTACTGTACTGACGTGCGGATGAAGCTGCAGGCGTCCTGGGGGTCCATGAAGGAGCCATAGCGGGCGGTGGGGATGCCGTGGCGCTCCATGAAGGCCTTGGAAAAGCTTTTGCTGGCCTCCAACTGAGCCGCTTTGGCAGACGGGCCAAAACAGGGCACCCCGGCCGCCGTCAGGTCGTCTACAATACCTGGAAGATGCGTTAAAGTTGAGGGCAAGAGAATAAGGAGAAAGATACCCCCTTGCTCATAAAATCCAATAATATAAAATGAATAAAAGAGTTAATGTAATGTAGTTCACTTACCTGCTGCTAGTGGCAGCTCAGGGCCCACTACAACCAGCCCCACATGATGATCCTTACAGAACTGAGCCAAGATGGTGTGGTTGCTCACAGATACCTCTGCACGGAGAAAAACACAGCGAGACAGAGGCTCATTTACAGCCTTCAGCTGCCTGATGCTTTAATCATCATGGCCTATTTGACATGCTATTAAAGCTAATTATGTCATTAATTCAATCAATGCAATAATTCAGACATATCTATGTGAACGTATCTAGTGCTACATTTATTAAAACATAAAGCTCAAACTTTCCAGAGGGAGTTTGGTGTAAAAGGAAAATGTTTATATTGCATTTCTCTTTGAGTTTAAAAGGCACTTATGGCTATCACTTCTTTCTTCGATATGAGAATATATTTAAATAATGATTGTAGTGCAGTAATGATTCATCGTATCATTGGTTAGTATAATTAGTGGTTATTATTTGTTGTTTAAAAAGGGACAAACTGACAATCTGGGAAAGTTGTTTATTCAAATCAAAATATTCCTTTAAGTTATATTTTAAGCAAATAAGCCAAGAAATTCACATATTTATTCTATACTTCATACTAGTTTTTGTATTCTCCCAGGACAACAAACAAATATTTCTGGGTTTTAGACTGTTGGGTCAGACAAAACATGAAACTTGAATGTTAGCTTGGGCTCTGGGAATTTGTGATTTTATAATTCTCTGATATTTTAATGGACTGTTAATTGAACCTTGTAATGTTCTACTACACACCACATTTTATAAATAGAAATGTAATAAACTTCAAGGTGTAATAAACTGTTTCATTTTTATTTCTTTATTTTTTACACTGAACCAAAGAGACTTTGTGTTTGTATTTACCAGAGTTGCTGATCTTCCCACAGCTGGCCGTGCCTGCGTTACCCGGGGCCACAAGGACTTGCTGAATCTGCGGCGACTGGGCCAGCTTCCAGGCCAGCACGTGCTCCCGTCCACCACTGCCAACCACCAGCACCCTCTCTGCCATCGTACCTGAGTGACCAGGAAATGACAAACCCCAGCATGTAGCATTACAACCACTTCACTCCTTCAAGGCTATTCGACAGAACAGCCTTTTCATCACAAAGTACCCATTTAATTGCATGCAAAGATTGACCTATAACGAAAGGAGTTCCCTAAGCTGTGAGGAAGCGTTGACCTTTCCTGGAGGCCTGGGCTCTTATATTATCTCACAATGCCACGCGAACACGGATCCAATCAACTAGAACAAAAACACAAGTCAACAATTAAACGGCATGGTCACCAGGCAAGGCAACTGCAAACAGGGGCTCATTTGCATGGAAAAACAAAGCCATTACACAGTAAACCACTCGCCTTAGCCTCATTTTGGCAGTGTAGTAATTTGGCTGTGTCGCTCTCTTTGGGTGTTTCACTGACTGAACGCAATGACTGGATCGCATTTTTATTTCTTTTAAGAAAGTATTTCTTTAATTATTTGCACATTTGAGAGATATACTGAAGCAAGTAAAGACCTTCTCTTATTCTGATTATGATTTTTGCAACCATCTAAAGTCTTTTTTAAAAATTATAATTAACTGTACGGTTAATTAACTTAACTGTTAACTGTTGAGGGCATTTCACAATGTTCTTATCTGAAGGAAAACATGATATACAGCATCACAGTGTCCCTCATATTGCCACACATTTGGATCAATTTAATCTCGTCACTGGGATAAAAACCTGAATAGTTTGGCTGGTTTTGGAGTTTTTTGTGTGGTCCTGAACTTCCCAAATTAGAAGACAAAAAGACTCACTAAATTCACTTTTATGCAAAAAATGTCCAAATTTCTACTTTTATCGCTAAGATTGTACACAAGCTTACATGAAAACAGCCGAAAAGAAACGGCAAAGACTTCTGTTCACTCTTCCAATGCCATCAACTCAAACAAACCGGGGTCAGAGTTCAAACCATCCCAATCCGCAGTGGTCTAAAACCTATGACTTGGAACTCTGAGGATTGTGTAGTTGCATGGTTTTTTCTATAGTAAAGACCTGTGTGCAGATACATCGTCTTAATAGCTGGAATGAACACTAGTGGGAACAGACACAGCACAAAGGGGCGAGTGTTGCACAGTGGATGCACATGTTCCATAATTAGTCAAACCACTGGCTTTGATTGAAAAATCACTCCGCTCATGTGACTCACATGTCAGAGAGCAAATCAAACACATGAGTCTGACAATGCATTATTTTAAACATCCCTTAAAGAAACATATGCTATATAATTTTATTGTACTTTTAAAATGTTCCTTTTCTTATCATCTGTGTATTACTGCATTCTTGCACATTTAACTAAAATTAGAGGATCAATAAGCTACTAAAAATCACACTTTACTGTAACGGTTTTCTGTACAAACTGTTTAAGCACAAGTTAAATGCATCTATTCTGCTTTTGCATGAAAATAATATGATTGAGAACTTTAGCACATAAAGCACGCTATTCTGACACTTACCTGTGTGTGTAAAGTGGATATGATAAGCAGGAAATAGCCGGAGCCCAGTCGGTTCAGGACAGCAGAACTCAGAAGCGTCTCCTCTGCTCTCAGCCTGCCGACTGACCCTGTACTGGATGCAAAGTGTGTTATCACGCCACATACACGCGCACACACACTCATTACACACAGCACGTGGATCCAATAAAACGCCATGGTGTACTACAGCGAGTTAGCTGTTAGCAAAGTTAGCTAAAAGTGCCGAATAAATGTCATATTCGTGAATGTTTGCTGTTTCCTTCATGTACGTATCTATTTCTTACCTTTATCTGCTGCTCAAAGCTTCTTTTTGCCAAGTTTTGGGATTTTTCAACTTCCTAGGGGTGTGACTGCCGAGTGCATCATGGGAATTGTAGTTGATCAGCGATGTTGTCCTGCTATGGTCCTGCTAAAGTTGCATCCTCACCTCAGTTTTTTTTTTTTTTTTTTTTTTTTAAATGTGTGTGTTTATCTCTTCTTGTGGCACAATATAATTTTTTAAAATACATTTCGTTTATTTACAAAGAAAATAAGAGCCAATGCTGCTTTTGAGGTTAAATGTGTCTGCTAGTTTCATTGCAAATAGTCAAAATAAATCAGTAGTGGAGGAGGTATTCGAACATTCAGGAAAGTACTAGTACCACACAATTAAAAAAAACACGTTTGTTTTGGAAATAAAATTACTGCATTTAAAATGTTATTTAAGTAAAATATATAATATAATCAGGTAAATTAACTTAAAGTATTAAAAGTAAAAGTACTCAATGCGGAAAAACACTATTATATATTATATCATTAGATTATTATCACTCATGCCTTTATGTAAAAGCAGAATTTAACACTGTATTGGGTTGGAGTTGGGTTGTGTTGGAGCTACTTTAACTCTTTTGTATAGGACTGCCACTAATGATTATTTTATCAATTCATGGATTGATTGTTTAGTTTGTAAAGAAATCTGAAAATAGTGATAAATAGGGATAAATTCGAGTCCAAAAAATATTCACAGTGCTTTGTTTTGTCCAACCAATAGTCCAAACCTCAACATTATTAAAAGATAAAGTAATTAATAGAAAAAGCAGCAAATTCTCATATATGAGAAGCTGGGACCATAACATGTTTTTTCTTGACTTTAATGGGCAAGTCATGCTGTCAGTTAATTTTCGGTCAATCAATTCAATCAACTAATCATTTCAGCTGTAGTTTCTTATTTTCATATGTTTTGAATGCAGAAATCTTAATTTTTAAAGTAACTAGTAACTAAAGCTGTCCTGTTGAATTGTAGTAGAGTAAATGTAGAGTAGAATGAGAAAAAAATACTCAAGTGAAGTACAAGTATTTACAGCTATTGCTTTGCAGATTACATAGTAAAGAGATGGTTATATGCTCATTTTCAGGTTCAAAATCCTATTTAGGGGTTGTAGCAAAACAGGTTTACATGGTTTAATTTTCAAAAAACACCATATTTCTTTGTCATACTGCACATTGCTGCAGCTCCTCTTTTCACCCTGTGTGTTGAAGGCTTCATTTTACCGATGGAGTGATACATCTTGTCTCTAAATGAACTTTGTTGGGAGTTGCACATGCGCAGTTCCTAATTAAGGACTACTAGCCAATCAGAAGCAGAGAAAGGCGGGTCAGCGAAAATACAGTAAACCGCTTCGATTCAACTGTAGGCTACATGTTGCCGACCAGGTTGGCAACATGGACTGGAGCAAGAGTTTCAGAGTGGTGAGTTATTAATCTGTAACAAAAGTATCTTTCATCCATAAAGTTTTAACTGAGCTCTGTCTCTATGTCACAGTAACAACTTTATGTCCATTGACTGCCTGGAGGGTAGCTAGTGTTTGGAAGGGAGAGGAGAGGTGTGCTGCAGCTCAGTGTTTTTCCACCGGTGTTTTTGAGGGCGTGTCGGACTAGTCGCTCAGCGAGCATTATGACACGTATTTTCATTGTGACATCACAAGAAAGGGAAGTAAAGGCTGGACTACAAACGAGCTGTTTTCAAGCAGTTCAGAGCAGAGTTTTCTGTGGGAGATGGGAACTCCCTTTGGGGTGGACTTTGTAAACCTATTACATGCACCAAAAAAGATATATAGCTTATAAAATGCACTGCTATAGTTTATTTTCAGAAAGTTGTTAAATTAGCGGCCAGATACAACACAATAAGTCATTAATCATCCAATAATAAAATAGAGCACTCTACTTTAGGCAGTATAGTGTGTACCACCAGGGTCTACCTGTTTGAGTTGTCATCTGACTTTAAAACACCTTTCATGTGAGGCTTGAACTCACGACCTTCAGATTATGAGACTGACGCGCTGCCTACTGCACTAACGAGGCATGAAATCACCTGCTTTGTGATTCAGATGAATTGTCTCAGGTTCAACTGTGGAGGAACTTGGTTTTCAAAATGTCTGCCTACTATGCCAACAAGGCAGTTGGATCTCTTCTCACATATTAAAAGTGAGCAATAACAACAACAAAGAAACACTGGTTGACCGATAAGGGTTTTTATCAGCATCTTCATGTAAACCCACTGGCATTAACAATATGTACCACCAGTTTTTGCACTTTGCGTTGCTGTCATATGACTTTAAAACACCTGCCCCGTGTGAGGCTCGAACTCACGACCTTCAGATTATGAGACTGACGCGCTGCCTACTGCGCCAACGAGGCCTGAAAGCATAAAGCATTATGATTCAGATGAATTGTTACAGTTGCAACTGTGGAGGAACTTTTGTAAAATCAATAACAACTGTGTGTCTGCAGACCAAAGTGCTCACACAAAGGCTGTAATCAACCTCAGATGCTTTGTGTCATGACATGATGAAAGAGGGGGAGCACAGGTGAAGGAAACACAAGACTAAGAATAATACTACAACAAAAAAAACATTAAAGAGCAAATAGTAATCAGTGTTGAATGTGTGTGAGGGATGTTGTCATAGATTTAGCTGGATAGCATTAAACAAATGAGCAGGAGTGATGCTGGATTTTTTAAATTATCAACTGTACGTACGTGATAGAAGAGCTTGAATCTTGATGCAAACCTACTCCCACTTCACTTCTGACGATATGTACAATCACTGTCCATCCTGTTGTCATCTGACTTTAAAACACATGTGCCCCATTAAGGCTTGAACTAACAACCTTCAGATTATGAGACTGACACGCTGCCTACTGCTCCAACGAGGCCTGAACACTGGCCAGAAAAATACATTGTGTTATGCTGCAGATTTCAGAACATGACTGGTGTTTAATGAGAGTGGGGTTCATTTTTCCAAGCAACGTCATTCAGCTGCATTATTCTCTACAGTATAACAATATATATTCAACTCTAGCCAGTGATGGTTTTAGATTAGAGCTGCTGTCATTTAAGATGATATATCGGCCTCATGAGTGCAGGGATCGGACGATGCAGATTATCTCAAATTCCAGAAATCGGCCTGATTAATCGGTCTATCACTACAAAGAACTAATGATGGATCTGCTGGACTTGTTGCATTCTCAACATCTTGATGTAAACCCACTGGCATTAACAATATGTACCACCAGTTTTTGCACATTGCGTTGCTGTCATATGACTTTAAAACACCTGCCCCGTGTGAGGCTCGAACTCACGACCTCCAGATTATGAGACTGACGCGCTGCCTACTGCGCCAACGAGGCCTGAAAGCATAAAGCATTATGATTCAGATGAATTGTTACAGTTGCAACTGTGGAGGAACTTTTGTAAAATCAATTACAACAGTGCGTCTGCAGACCAAAGTGCTCACATAAAGGCTGTAATCAACCTCAGATGCTTTGTGTCATGACATGATGAAAGAGGGGGAGCACAGGTGAAGGAAACACAAGACTAAGAATAATACAACAAAAAAATATTTCAGAGCAAATATTAATCAGTGTTGAATGTGTGTGAGGTATGTTGTCATGATTTAGCTGGATAGCATTAAACAGATGAGCAGGAGTGATGCTGGATTTTTTTAATTATCAACTGTACGTACGTGATAGAAGAGCTTGAATCTTCTATCTTTGTGATTCAGATGAATTGTCACAGTTACAACTGTGGCTGATTCACAACCACAAATACATAATATACAGGTGAAAAATTTGCATACCGTGCAAAAGTTAATTTATTTCAGTAATTCAACTTAAAAGGTGAAACTAATATTATATAGACACATTACATGCAAAGTCAGATATTTCAAGCCTTTATTTGATATAATTTCGATGATTATTGCGTACAACTTATGAAAACCCCAAATCTCACAAAATTTGAATATTCCAAAAAAAAAAGAAAAAAAAAAAAAAAGAATTTTAAATACAGAAATGTCAGCCCTCTGAAAAGTATAATCATGCATATGTACTCAGTACTTGGTTTGGGCCCCTTTTGCATGAATTACTGCCTCAATGCGGCATAGCATGGATGTTATCAGCCTGTGGCACTGCTGAGGTGTTATGGAAGACCAGGATGCTTCAATAGCGGCCTTGAGCTCTTCTGCATTGTTCGGTCTCATGTCATTCATCTTTCTCTTGGCAATGCCCCATAAATTCTCAGGTCAGGCGAGTTTACTGGCCAATCAAGCACAGTAATCCCATGGTCACTGAACCAGGTTGTGGTACCTTTGGCAGTGCGGGCAGGTGCCAAGTCTGCTGGAAAATGAAGTCAGCATCTCCATAAAGCTTGTCTGCTGAAGGAAGCATAAAGTGCTCTAAAATGTCCTGGTAGATGGCTGCACTGACTCTGGACTTAATAAAGTAGACAGTGGACCAACACCAGCAGATGACATGGCTCCCCAAACCAGACTGTGGAAACTTCACACTGGACTTCAAGCATCTTGGATTGTGTACCTCTCCATTCTTCCCCCAGACTCTGGGACCTTGGTTTCCAAATGAGATGCAAAATTTGCTCTCATCAGAAAAGAGAACTTTGGACCACTGAGAAAGAGACCAGTTCTTTTTTCCTTTAGCCAAGGTAAGACGCTTTTGACGTTGTTTGTTGTTCAGGAGCGGCTTGACAAGAGGAATACAACATTTGAAGCACGTCCAGGACCCGTCTGTGTGTGGTGGCTCTTGATACAGTAACTCCAGCCTCAGTCCACTCCTTGTGAAGCTCCCCCACACATTTGAATGGCCTTTACCTGACAATCCTCTCCAGGCTACGGTCATCCCTGCTGCTTGTGCACCTTTTTCTTCAACACTTTTCCCTTTCTCTTAACTTTCTATTAACACGCCTTGATGCAGCACTTTGAGAACATCCAACTTCTTTTGCAATTACCTTTTGAGGCTTTCCCTCCTTGTGGAGGGTGTCAATGATGGTTTTCTGCACAACTGTCAGGTCAGCAGTCTTTCCCATGATTGTGAATTCCACTGAACCAGACTGAGAGACCAAATAAAGGCTCAGGAACCCTTTGCAGGTGTTTTGGATTAATTAGCTGATTAGAGTGTGACACTTTGGGCCTACAATACTGAACCTTTTCACAATATTCTAATTTTCTGAGATTTTCATAAGCTGTAAGCCATAATCATCAAAATTATATCAAATAAAGGCTTGAAATATCTCACTTTGCATGTAATGAGTCTATCTAATATATTAGTTTCACCTTTTAAGTTGAATTACTGAAATAAATGAACTTTTGCACACTATGCTAATTTTTCGAGTTTCACCTGTATATGCAACACATGTATCCTCTACACATACGGTACACAAACAAGGTCAGCATAACATAACATAAAACACAGAACTGATTTAAAGTGTTGGAAAGTGAGCTGCCTCAGGGAAAAAACAGATGGAGATTTTTCTTTGATTGTGCTAGCAGCTAAGTCCCCCTGCTGCAATAACTCCACCTCTTGCTTAACGTGGCCTTTGGAGCAATCAGAAAAGTTTAGTGTGCTGATACAAGCTTTTGACCATCAGGACATCAGCTCTGAAATATAAGCTGCAGCTCTGCGATTTATTACTTTGAAAGAAATCAATACATTCTGAAATCAATCCTAACTTGACGACGGCATTAAGTGGTCAAACAAGGACTGATGGGATCTGCTTTTTTACCTCTAGTTAAGAGTCTGGGTGCAGCGAGGAGCAGATGAGGGAACGCTTTCACCCAATGAGTTGCAATGCAGGATTACAGGATCGCATAGATGTAGTACAAAGAAGTAATCCAGACGGGTAGTGTTGTGCTACTTCTTCTCATCATTTGAAACATGCTTTATTCAAGTAATTAACTGCCAAGAAATAATGCACGGGGAAAAACAAGCATCAGTGATAGAAATGTACATGTATTGCTATTTTTGCAGCTGTTTTGTGACAGAACGCAGCTGGCGAATGAAGCCTCACATGTGGGCACTTGCTGCTAAAAGGTCCAAGAGGGTGCTTCAGCAACTAGAGAACAGATGTTGTATTAACAATCAGCAACTGATTTCTGTGGCTTTGTTTCTTGTCAACGCATGATTTTATATCCATAATATATTCTCTCAGTGCGCAAATGTTTATGTGGCTTTAACCTGCCATTTGCAACAACTGAGTTATTAGCATAGTAAAACATCATGTGATATTTTGTTGATTGCTCTCTCCTCAAGGAGGTCAGTCTCAGCCACCATATCAAAGTGTTATATTATCAGTTCTATTTTAAATCCCAATAAATAAGTTTGGAGTTCACGAGAAACCGGCCCAGTCACAACAAAGGGAGTTCAGGAGCGTTGAGGAGTTCTTGTCCTAGCTCTGACCGTCGTAAAGCGAAGAGTGTGATGCCTGAGCTGTACGCTGCGGGGATTGTGATGTGTGTTAACCTGACCCCGTCTTCTTCCTGCTCCTCTTCTAGGCACATCTGCCTCACTTGGCCTAATAGGAAGAAAACAGGGAGACACACACTCAGAACATGTTTGCGTATCAGGTGAAAAATCTGCACGAATAAATGCCCAATTAATTGCTTCACCCTCAACATCCAGGGCTTTCCAGCGCGGGTCGGATAAGCTGGACAGACAGCAATCTGGCGTCAGTCGCTGCAGGACGTCTTCCCGACGAATCAGCAACACAGATTCACTGCAGAGTCTCTGGTGCACCTCTCGCTCGCTTACTGAAAAAAGGGATTTAACACAAACAGTGTGCATGAAGGTCAGGAGACAGGATTCCCCTTGAATATAGCTGTTTCGTCGCCCTTACTCACCTACATCTAAAGGATTGGTCATGAAAACAGCATTGGGTGCAACGCCAAATATGAGCTGATGGTGCCAGGCGTCAGGCACCTCCTCTCCCTCGGGCACAGCCAGCTGCATGTTCATGGTCGCCACTGGAACGGCGCCATTTCGGATCCAGTGTGCGAGCCAGGGGACCAGTCGGACCCGCCGCCGAGGGTGAAGATGGAAGAAGCGACCCATCACCTCCCCCTTACTGGCCTCCTCTGCTCCCTGGATGAGCTGAGCGTGAGTCGCACCTGAAAGAAGCCGACGTGTCTAACATCAGCGATGCGTGCGTGTGTGATGACAGCTTGAGCTAAGTGCCTGAAATGTCAATGCAAAAATTGTAGCTGAAAAAGTCAATTACAGTCGCCCCTCTGAGAGACATAAAACTCTTTGTCTAATTCAAGAGGGTGCTGTTGAATTGTGCCTGGTTGGCGGTGCAGCCAGCTGTCACACTGGCAGGAAGGCGCACTTATGAGTTCAAGACGTTATGGGGCCTCATTCAGCGGGAAGTTATAGTCCCTGCTAGCATCTGTGACACCTGAAATATTAGTGTCTGTGGAGCCCAGCTAAAATATGCAACTATACAAAGTCATCCTTTATGTATTAATATTTCATTACCTGAGATGTCACAGTCTAGAGCGGGTAGCTTTGAGCTCACGCCAAGTGTTTATAACGTAATATCTGACAATTTAGTAGTAACATGAAGAACCTTTCTGGGTGAAGTCCATGCAAATTCTAATGAAAACTATCACTCTCCATTAAACAACTCAAAGAGGATCGATCTAAAGTGGCTCCTGGGTAGGGCTGGGTTGTTTTTTTCTTTTCTTTAACTCTACCAGATCTGTGAACATGGCAATAAATACACCGCATGACACACACACATAAAAAAAGAAAAGATGAATATGAACATATATAGATTTGAGTCTTGTCTTCTCAAAAAGAAAGCCCTCTTGTCATAATAATCCAGACACACAACACAGTACAGTATACAAATGTACATATACATACAGTACATATTCAAACATTAAAAGACAAGCAGTCTTGTAGTCAAACAACATAATAAATCCTTAAAATTGTTTGTGTCCAAATTCATAATACAGGACTAAGAATTAAAAAATAGCCCTTTTCAGATATGACAGGACCGTTACATCATTATGATGTAACTGGTGGGTCATTAAACTGATTTGCTTTGTGGATAAGAGATGACAATTAAGTCATGGATTTATTATGGAATCTGTCTCTACACTACATATAGACATAGATGTAATACCACTCTAGTAGTATTCAGACTTAACTTAAGTAAAAGTACTAATGCCACACTGAAAATACTCTACCAACTCCAACCTTACCTGATCCATAACCGACATGCTTGTTATTCAGTTATCAGTTCAGATGAGTTGTAGATGTTCTATATTGTTGTCATTAAGGATCTGAATAGATATTGGGGCCCTAAATATTGATTTTGAAGAATAATACAATATCTTTAAAGGCCGTTTTCTGACATCATTTCTGACATCATTTCTGACATTTCTGACATCATTTATAGCCTGAACTATATAACATTTTAATCCCAAAAACAAGGAGAATTTTTTTTATGCCTGTTGAGAGTATTTTCTGATTTATGGAGGAATAAAAACATTTGAGTCTAATATGTCAACAAAATAAAACAATAATTCTGAACCTCTGCGATGGACTGGCGACCCGTCCAGGGTGTACCCCGCCTTTCGCCCATTGTCAGCTGGGATTGGCTCCAGCCCCTCCGCGACCCTGTACGCAGGATAAGCGGTTGACGATGGATGGATGGATGGAATTCTGAACCTGACTTAATCCAGCATTTAGATTTCAGTTCTTGGAATATATGCAAATTGGCACATATTTAATCAGACACTGTCTAATTTGCATATTTAAACTTTACATTTCAGAAAACCTGTAATACATTTTTTTGTCTTACTGCAAGTACTGAACTAAAAAAGTTTCATAGTTTACCCTATATTCACCTGTAGTGTCTTGCCTTTGAATTCCTACTTGAAGGAATGTACTTATACATTCCACCAATGCCTTTATGTCATTCTGACAGCATTCAATTAAGTGCTGAAAGGGCCCACAACTGACCCCTCTAGTCTCCTTATCTGACTAGCAGATCTGGCCATGTTCAGGTCTTTTTTGATCACCTGTGTATCAGGACATTTACCGGCTTCACTCCGGGACAGAAGGTAGTCAGGCAGCGGTGACTCGTTCCTCCTCAGGCGTGTGTGGACGCAGCGGTCCGCCTCCTCAGGGCCCACATCCACCCCCAGGGCCTTCAGCACGTCCACCACAGCTGTGGCCCCGCAGGCTGACGCTCCTATCTGCAGGGTCTGCCTCTCCAGCGCCTCCTGGATGGACCACAGCATGGCCTCACCTGCACCTGCCTGCTCCTCCTCCTCATCACCTCCATGGCCCCGCTCACACACTGCCTCCATCTGAGAGCCTCACCTGCAGGAACAGGGTTTAGGATTAGACTAAAAATCAACTGTTCATGTGCATGTTTAGTGCATTAGTGCTCATATGTGGGGCAGCATTACATCTCAGTGAAAAAACTGTTAAATATGAGGGAAATGTACTAATATAAATGCCTCAAATCTATTAAGTAGCTGGAATTTGTTTTTATTATAACGTTAAAGCTAATTTCCACTAGCCTTATTATTGTGCACATGGAAGAGATGATCCTACTCAGTGAGACCTCTGCTATCTAGAGTCCGTTGTTTTAGACTGAATAAGCACAAAGATACCCATGTTTGCCTTTTAAAAACGTCTAATAAATCATTTCCCTGGGTTTTCTCGCCATCTCCCCAAGTGACGGGAGTCGACTGCGACAACAATAAATAAGCAGTGCGCATGCGCAAAATACACGTGGCTCTGCCTTCGGTGCTTTCTTTTCCAGCCGGACACAGAGGCAAACTGACCAATAGCGCCCCTGCTGGCCGCTTTCGCACTATAGAGACGTTTTGTAGGACAAACCTTTTAATATTCAGTCTATGGAATAAACCCACCAAACTACATTTACATAAATTATTTATAAACTGATATGTTCTCAAGACACAATTAAGACTCTACTTTATACATAGACATCTAGACTGTCCAGGTTGAGATGCTGTATCTCAAAAGTGTATTTATTTCAGGTTTTGGCATCAACATACTTAAGTATCTATGTTTTGTTTATTTTTAGGTATATTCTAAAACACAGATAATAATAATTAAGGATTAGTTTGGCCAAAACTTAAGAGTCACTTTTGACTTGATCTCTCGACCAGCATGTGAAGTGTTCGTTCCAGCTGGGGAATGTTGCTAACCTTATTGGCCTATTTTGCCCAAGACTGAGATGGGGATGGTTATATTCATGCTAGTATTGCATCCCATTTTATAATTCCCTCTTCAGTTGTCTTGCAGAGACACCGCTGCATCAAGTGGCCCAGATGTGCTGCTGCAATGTTAAAAACCAAGTCTCCAAAACAACCTCGCGTGACACCAATTGTGATTACAGTGGCTCCACATCAAATTGAGATATTCGTTTGATTATTTTCACTACTTTGCATGGTCAGGCTCCTGCCTACATTAGAGATCTACTGCAGTCGCATTAAAGACCTCTGATCAGGGTTGGTTGGTTGTTTTGATTCAAACTAAAGCAGGTGCCTTAAAGGCCCCTTAATTTTGGAAGTTTTTATTTTGTCTCTATTTTATGTCATTCTTTTGCTCACTTTGTGACATCTGATCTAGAAAGGTGCTATATAAACTTCACATCCTTACCTTCACACAAACATCCTTAAAGGGGAGAAATAATAAAGTAATCATTTATATAAAGACACAGTAGTTTTAATTATTTTTATTATTTTTTTACTACTATATTAACAAGTTCAAGTGAATGGGTATCATACATTTATTCTTCATTTAGGCTGAGTTGTGAAAAAATAACCATGGAGTTCCACTGTTGTCACCCGACAACAAGGTGGACATTTACTGTGAATAAAGCACACATAGACTGCTCTGTCTGCTCAGCAACATGGCGTAGGCTATGTATGATTTACGACTGTAACACACTCCACCGTGTTTCCTCTTTACATGGAAGTGTGTATTTACTGCACTACACGTCTTGGTGAAGCTGTGGGAGTCATCTCTGTCAGCGGATATAATTATACACATTCATGTAAGACAGAGCAGATTTCTCAGGGTTGTGTTTAATTCCACAGATAATGAGTTATGTTGCTGAGTTCTGGACTAGAGGAAAATGGTTTCTGTTGGTGACATTCAGTTTCAGGTGGGTTAAGGAAAACAGTTGTCAAAACCATCAAATTCCTAACAAAACCTTTGGTGCTTTTACTCCCAATTATCCTTAAGAAACGACATGATTCTAGGCCTTTTGACTGTGGAGGTCAGACTCCAGAGACATACGTTCCATGGCCGTAACAGTTCGCCATCAGGCCTAGAGATGTCAGTGTTGCTACACCGGAAGCAGCAGCGTGCAGAGCAACATATGTGGTAACACAGCGGCAGATAAGTGGTCACTCTGGTTGATGCATGGTGAACCAGCCTGAGGCGTGCGGGGTGTCACCGGCGGCCGTCTCCTTCGTTGTGTTGTGCACCGGCCTTACATGAGGAGGGGGCATCAGGGGAACATGAACAGGGAGCAGCTCATCTGAATTCTTTGGTTCCCCTGAGGCCTAATAGCTCCTCAAGAAAGGTCGACATGAGGATATTTCATTTGTTCTCCTCTGTTTTTCCCCTGGTTTTACATTTCTACACCATTCTCAGCTTCAGTCTATGAGGTCAGAAGTTTAAAGCAGATATTAAATAAGTTTGTAGCAAATTTAGTATATTTAAGTTGAACAAATATTCTTTTTATTATATTTTATTTGCAAAGCCTCAGTACATTTAAATTTTGGCGTTTAGTGTGGCACAAAGTGCTCAAAATCACCTAAACAGGGCTCCCACAGGACAACAGTTGTCAATTATTTTTGACATAAATTGTGCAAACTGCCATCACTGGCCCTAGGTGGCCAAATTAGTCAAGTCACAGCACTATGCCATCTGGTGGTGGACAGGGGATGTAAGAAACAACCCAAAAACTATCCGAACATAAAACAAAGACTTTTGGTTTAATCAGAAAGTCCAATTTTATCCTCCTGCTGGCCTTCTTTTTGATCTTCCTCACAGTAACTTTATTTGCACAGTAACTTTATCTGCACAGGATCCAGAATCAGTTCGAATTGTAATCATGAACGTCACTCCTGGTTGGTATTCGTATCATCCCCACTTTCTCGTTTTCCACAGCCACAGCAGCTGGAAGCACTAAAAGCGGAGTGTGATTTAACCTGACTGGGCTCTCTCTCCGAACGTGACCCGGCAGCCGATATGAAGCATGTCAAGAAAGAGCTGAGGTGGTTGGATTTACATGAAAGATAGCAGCAGAGAGGCCGTCTCAGTTTCTCTTTGCAGATGTGGCGGTGAAAGTATCATACCTATCAACAAATATACAGATCAATATTGTTTCTGAAAGGGATATGAATAATGTGAACACTGTGGGCTTTTTATAAGTGTGGCACAAGTTAAGGTAAACCAACCTGCATCCCTTCTGCATATGAGAGTGAAAGCACAAACAAACAAATAAACAAACAAACAGCAATGTGTAGCAAGCCCGGAGAGGAGGAATGATTGAACTGTTTTGACGGAACAGTTAAAAAGATACTTAACCTTCCCATCAAAGCTCACTGTCTGGCAGTGGTTCAAGCCTACAGTATAGAGGAGGCAATGAGACATTCAGCTCTGATTACAAACATATCTTCAACACCAAATCCTCCAGCTGAACCGAGAGTAATCAATCATCATTGTTGCTTGCCAAGTTGCTTTTAGCATCGGAGTGCCCCTCGCTGGTGCCTGAAATAAAGTGATAATAACTCTGAACTGCTGCAGATAGATGGCCATTCTAGCTGATGCGCCTCATGTGACCCTAGCCATGACCCGGCTGCTTCCTCGCCAAAGCATAATTAAAGCGTTACTGGCGGCTCTTTTCCTCCACTCTGCTTTGTTTTTATGCATCGGGTCTATTTTTGGAGCGGCTTGCGTCTCTGAAACAATGAAATTCAAAATTATAAAAGCCTACATTTGTTGACAATTGACATGACATCACTGTTCAGTGATCATTTGTTTGTCTTTAACAGAAAAATAATTTTTTTTGTTTGTTTATGTTATTTCACCTCCACAGCCGGCGAAACAGTAGACTGATAAGCATTCAGGATATATACAGATACAGAATAAAGATGAAATGGTGGGCTGGGGGTAAGGTAAGTAAAGTACCTGTTATCTCATTGATCATTAATGTGTTTTTGAAAAGCACCTAAATGTATGAAAAACAGCTTGAAAACTTCTGAAAACACCTGCAGTGGACATGTGGGATTAATCCTGTAGAGACAAATCTACCGGTGGATTAGGACATAAATGAGGACACCAACTCGATGTCTGTCTGAGCCTCATGTCCAACACAATGACCAGTTTGTTAAATTGTTTTACTTTGTTTTGATATTTTGCTACAAGGGTGACTAAGATAACATCTTTCACTCTTCTCTTGCTGACATGTATCCAGCCACACGTATTTTCCAATATCTTTGTGTCTATTGAACTGAACAGCTGGGGGCCCTTTGAGATTGTTTTTTTCTTCCATTACACAGTGTCCATATTCCAAACACATTTTTATTTTGCTGGCCTCTCAAAAGCTGCTCAGAAAGTGCCACTGCTGGTTCCTGCCTTCAGGTCATGACTGGTTGCTACGAGCTCGCACAGGTGCTTTCAAGAAATGAAGAAACAATCAGAAGAGGTCTTCTGTGAAAACAGTGTCTTTGTTAATTTTGTCATCTTCACATTGCTGCCACTAACCAGATGCGCGGGATGAAGGGAGAAAATAGTGAATCTGTCAGCTGTTAACAGGCTTGCAGTGCTCCTCTTGGAATAATAAGGGAGGCAGAGTCTATTTAAACACTATCTCCATGACCTCTTGGTGCACAGCAGCTGTGCAGGGATCTACAGGATTAACCGGTGCCTCTCAGGTAAGCTGATTCATAATAAATAGCAGCAACGCTTTGAAAATACCCATAACAGCACATTAGCATTGAAATGAGGTAACACTTTTGTCAGGAGGTAGTTCTGGGTCACAGAGACAAACGCTGAATACTGCCGGAGGGACTTCAGCACACACTTGGCTGTCCCCCTTGCCGGCCCAGTACGCCTACATCACTAATGTCAATAGTGTTAACACCCTGGCTCGTTTGCACAGGAGCAGGGGACAAATTTCTTTAGAGAGCTGGAAGCCATCCATTTTGGACAGAATTCACCTGAACCTCGCTTCATATTATCCGCTACAGTACGTCCACTCTTCTACATGTGCTGTAAAATGTAATACAAAGCCATGAGGTGTGTGAGATTTGTACCTTACATTCTTCCCTTCAAGTGGCTGTAAAACATTTCTTGCTGTTAACTTACCTTTATATAGGCCATTATAGCAGCCTCTCTAGCATGTACCCTTCCTTTCCTGCTGTAAAAGTTCTCTGAATAAAAAAGAGAAGAAAAAGGGAAGTGCATAAATAATCCGGCAGAACATTTAGTGTCTGCGAGGACAGCGTTTATGTCTTTTGTCAAACACATAATATGAATTTTGCACTCCAGGAAACATTTAAGTGGCAGCTCTACGGGGGCTGTGTTCAGAGTCCAAGTCACATAAGAGCAAAATCATGATCTGCTGCTAATTGAAATTATAGAGGGAAACAAAGCTGGATCAGAAACACAGTCCTATACCTGCCAAGCTCAGCTGTCAACAACAGATTTTTTTTTATGCTGTATTCAAAATCCCCTCAAAATCCCCCTGTTCTCTCGAGTGAATACTTTACTGCACAGATTGCTCTTTCAATAGAAGTCTCCTTCCTCTTCTGTTCTTTTATTTAGAAACCTATTATGCTGTGCTCAATCAGATGTAGCACCTGGGGTCCCTGTGCTGTGACTTTTCAGTTAAATTTTAAAATCTACAATTTTAATCACTCGAGGTAAATAAAACTTCAGGCATTTAGTGTAGTTGAAATATACACATTTGTGTATATTAAAGCCAAAACCAAAAAAACAGTTGATGAAAAGATTATCATCTTCCAGCAGCGTTTCATTCCTGTACAGTTTTTGGTGCCCACTGTGGATATAAAAGGCTTAAAGTTCCAATGATCAATTCATAAAAAATAGGTTTCTCAAAGACCCTGTTCATCTTGAACATGAACTTCCCATGAACAAGACTTGACAAGAGCTCTGTTAACAGCAGCAGTGTGGCTCGTTCATGAATACAAAACAAATGGGTGTGCCACTTTCAATTACATCTTCAAGAACAACTGAGACAAGCTGTATTACTGTCAAATGTTATGTGTCACATACAGTACAGTGTTAAGTCATCATTAATGAATGTCTGACGTGGCTGACACAAAGCTGTTGTGTGGGCGTTTGTGTGTAATGTTGCAGGAAATGTTTATTGTCCATTATCACACCTAAACAGGATCAGATTCAGCTCCCACCTTGCCTGGCGACTGAAGAAACACTCGTCTGCGCTGGTTGTGAAATGCTGTACATCACCACCTTACTGCAAAAACAAACTGTCCTTGGCGGATAATGTTCCATAAAGTTGGTCGAGCTGGCTGATTTTCCTCCCTGTGAGACATTTGTCAGGTTTCTCTGACACTGGGACAATTTCTGCTCCATGCTTATACATCATAGCATAAAAAGGTGATGAGTTCCTTTCTGAAGATGTCAGCCCTAAAATAGTTGCACTGACATTCCAAATCACACATATGACATTCACAAAGCGAGAAGAAAACTTTCCATCTGTCAGCTCGCAGCCCCGCTGCAGCTCTGACATGGCCGAGCTGCCGCGGCGGCGGAGCCCTCACACACTGATATGGCAGATGTGACTGAAAGGTGCTCTTTAGGTTCAGACGCCTGCATCAGGCAGCCAGGCATTAGCTCATGATGCCCGCTGTGGTAGCTGTCACTATAGCTGAGTGTCTCCACAACAGAATGCCATTTTCTCTGCTTCGTTTCTCCAGAACCCCGCTGCTCGGTCCGCAGTTTAGCTATCAACCTCTGACATTTATCAGCTTCCCTCCAACCCTGGCTCCTCCAAAATGCCTTTTCACTATCCAAGAAGAAGTGGTAAAAGTTCAGCCAAGATTCAGAAAGGTTTATGGAAGATGATGCACCGTTCCCTGTTTTATCTGCCCCGGCTGTGAGAGTTTGGCAGTGAGAGCAACAGATAAGGGCAGCTGGAGAGCATTTTAAGAAAGTGATCTGACCACAAATGTTGGCTCCTGCTTGCTCTAGTCCGCAGTGGACGAAGGTTACGAATATATAGTACGCAGTGCGGAGTGATATTTTGGAAATTACAAATAAACGGATACCTGTTTTTAGTCAATCCAGTTGGATGGCTGGAGGCGTAAAGCATGTGACCTTGACACAGGAGACCACCATCTTCATCCAACCGCCACTATAGTCTTTCTTTAAAGCACGACTACGATTGTTTTCCAACCTCAACCAAGTAGTTTTTGTGCCTAAAGTGAAAAGGGCAATACAACTCTGTATGGATTTCGGCAAGTTTACACGTCACAAGAGTTATCTCAAAGTTCAGTTCCCGCAGATTAAAATGAACTAGTTCACGTTCATAGTTCACAATAATTGAGGAACTTTGCGACTGTTGGCTCGTAGTCTTACCACTGGATATCGAATGAATATGCAGCTACAGCCAGAAGCCAGTTAGCTTAACTTAGCATAAAGCCTGGACATGGGGTAACATCTAACCTGGAAAAAAGCTTTTCATTAATCATTTCATTAAAGAAAACAACCATTTTTCAGAATATGTTGAAGTATTCCTGTAAGATAACTGTGTCAGATGCTGTTGCTAGAGAAACTGCTCATATATCTCGTTTTAAGAGGCAACGACAAGATGACTTTTGGAGGATTTGCTGCTAAAGCCACATCTCCCCCTCTGTGTCCCCCTTCTGCCCATCCAGTCTCCTCCATTTACTCTCCAAGAAAGCAGAAATGACAAGGATATTGGCGGTTAAAGGCAAATAAACTCTAAGGACCTCCTTATATAATCAACATATGAATATGAAACATCTGGGAATTAAGTTTGGACGACCAAAGGCGTGTAAATTATAGATATCTTAAAAGAGTATGCTGTACAGAGAATTTCTGCATGTTAAATCCTTTCTCGTTGCCACTCACCCTTTTGGTAAACATGAAGGGTCGCCTCAGATCTATTTCTCATCAGGGCCTCCCCTCTGACTTTCTTGAGGAGTGATCTATGTTCGAAAGTAATTGGGCCTTAAAGGAACAGACTCTCTATATGACTGTTTATTTTTAAATGTGTGTGTGTGTGTGTGTGTGTGTGTGTGTGTGTGTGTGTGTGTGTGTGTGTGTGTGAGTGAGTGAGTGAGAGAGAGAGATAGAGAGGAAGAAGGAGAGTGAGCCTTTTGGAGGGCCCCATCTCCCAATCTAGAACCAATTTCTATGCAAATGCTACGACCTGATTTGGAAGGAGCTACCATTGTTCGGCGTGGGCAGGCACGCTTGGCTTAAGGTGTCGTAACACTCAGCTGCTGAGCGGCCCGACACATAAAGCACCGCATATGCTCATATTTCCTGAAGTGACAAACTCGCAGTGTGATGCATTTTAGTGCGCCGGCATGCGGCTGGAGGGCAATACTTTACACAGGCGTGACAAACAGCTGTAGGGGAGAATCACACTTCACGGGAGGGAAGACGCCAGCAAACTAATCGTGAGACTGCGGGGAAATGTTCTTCTTAGCCAATGGGGCAGAAACCCGGGCGCTCATATTTCTTGGACACTATACCGTCTGCTTGTTGCTGTGTTTCTCAACAGCACCTTTCATCAAGTGCTACAGGGGCTGTATCACACAGCCATGTGTGCCGTTGCTGTTAATGGTTGTTGGCCATGATGGTTAGCTATTGTTGTTGCCCATAAAAATAGCACAGAGCAGCTGAGGGAGCAGAATTGCAGCGGCACTGCATTTCTAGACTGTATCAACCATGAAAGTGGAAGAGAGAGGAGCTCCAGGATTTTCAAAAGAATATATAAATAGACTCCAACGGATTTGCTCAGAGATTTTCTGCCTTGCATTTTTATTCACTTGCCGTCCGTTACAAACACATCCACACACACACGCAGGGAACTTTGTGTGAGCCTGATGACCCCTATTTCACTTATGTGTTCCTGGACGAGTTCAGACACTGAAGAGAGCGTAAGCAATCTTGCTGGCAGCACTGGCAATGCGCTGCCCTGCATTCGTTATGTGTGATTCTGGTTTAGGCAGTAACTAGCTCCGTCCTCTGTGGGGAAGGCCGTATCACACCTTCAGTGAAATATTCCTTATCACTATGCAAACACGCACTGAAGAAAAAGTTCTGTGCTCTTGCCATCGCTGCAAGTGAGAGGAGCCAGCTCCTCCAGTTAATTAGGTACTCACATGGTCTCACTGACACATGGTACTGTAGATCAGTGGCACTCAAAGTCCCGCTCAGGGGCCACTTGCAGCTCACTAAAGACTTCTGAGTGGTCCTTGAACATATTCCAGCATGAAACTTACGTTCACGAAGATGACAGCATCCATAATTAATGTTTTTTTTACCAAAAAAATTCACTGTATTATTATTATTTATATACCAAATGTCAGTTTTACTTCTCTCTAATGCTGAGTGGTATAACTAAATTAAGGTTTTTCCATTTGCTGTTCTAAGCACTCTTTTAACATGCATTCATTTTATAGGGGCAACCCAACAAGCTGTAAGCACACATACTAACACCTCATTAAGTTGATATTCAGCATGTGTTACAACAGGTGCCTAGTTAAACATCCAGCAGAAACATCAGCTTTTATTTGGAGTCGTGTTTCTGACAAATTAAATTGAACTGAATATCTGGCTCTTCAGCAGCTAAATACTCCAATATTTTCACCAGCTAGCAGCTAACTGCGCCTGTCTGCCTTGGGGTGCTGGACAGGTAGTGTACGGTGGGTTTTTGGATTTTTTCGAATCTAGAACCGATGCAGATGAGAGCGGTGAGAGTAAACCAAAAAAGTAAAGTTTTAGGCTGTAAAACCAAAACTATGCGTTGGAAGATACTAAAATGCTCCACAGTAGTGTAGTGTGTTAGTGTAGGTTTGATTCATTTGAACTAATCTTTTATATGACTCGGGAGTACCGAGTAGTCTCAGTGAGTGATTAAATAATTTTCACGCATGCGTGAATGATCCTAGACTCTTACATTTACTCTTCACACGGCAGCTGCATGGGCTCCGTCAGCACAGGAAATAGAATTGATTAGTTCACGACTCATAACTGTGGGTCTCTGGATTTGAGTCTTTCATTTGTCACCTGACTGCTTGGCTACAGGGCTTTGGGAAGCAGGCAGCACAGGACACACAACATAACTTCTACTTTTTATTTATCAATAGAGCCGTGCTGTTGTTTCACAGCTCTTGTCTGGTGAACAACCTTGCCTGCTCATGTGTCACTAGGGGCTTCATAGAAAGATGATAGAGAATGGTCAGGAAGTGAATTTGTGTAATATACTTGTACTATATACTCGCAAACCATGTAGTCTTCAGTGCCTGACAACCAAGTTTTCTTTTACATCGCCCACAAGAGGGCTACAGCGCCGTACTACATAGCCTAGATCAAATGAACGAAATGACTCCAAAAAAGATTAGTTCATTTTGTTGAATGAGATTGAAGATTCGATTCACTAAAATTAATCAAACTTCCCATCACTACTCCACAGAGCTAATAATTCCCTATCACATCACTACAAGCGACACCTTTCACATTCACATAGTCATTTTATCAATTGTTAATATAAAACACATTGATTATAGCAGCTTTAAAGATAACTAAGAAGATGTACCATATAAACATTTGTTTGACTGACTGATTTCATTTTGGCATCTTTGGAACCGAAGCTGTCATTAAAAGAAACAAATGGCAACAAAAATCATCAGTTTCAGATACCCTCTTCACTACAATCCTTATTGTACAAGCAGATTTTGCACAAAAAGTGATAGGTCTGAGTCATAAAATGAAAGGCCTTCATTTCCGTCTCACAGATTAAAATCAAAGAAGGACGAAATGCAAATTATTGAAGCAATAATTTGTGCAGTGTCAGTGGCACGCCGGGATAAGCAAATTTATATTTAATGTCATGCATTAAGAAACATAAAACAAATAACCGAGAAGCATTACAGCACAAGAATAAAGCATGAAACACACTCTGACACGTTCAATATGAATTCTACACAAAAACCCTGACTTGCCCATGGAAAGTAGGATTGGATTAACATAGACAATTATAGAGAGGAGGATGAGAAGGTAACATTCAGGGTGACACATTTAACTACATTTAACATAGAAGAAATATTTTAAATACTTTAATATCATTAGAGATTATTTTTATACAGAAATGCCAAGCTCTTCCACAGTCATGAATTATCATTATCATGTCAGGTTTATCTGTTGGGACTGGATTTCCCCCCTAAACTCTTAATTTTACTTTTCCTTTTGATGGCTCTGACCTTTGACCTTATTACTATGGTTAACTTGTAAAATCACATCCTAATCATTTAATATCTCTTAAATACAAGTGTTACATCTTGGCGAAGACTTCCAGTTCTTTAAAAACATCTTTTAATCTAGTGCTGTCAGTCATTTTCCAATATGTCACTTTTTTTAAAGCATGGATATCTCGCTCCACAAGTCTACACTAATTTTGTCTGACAGAATCTTAAAAACTCCAGAGTGTCCTCTATCCACGGATCAAAATCACACCATACTGCTGATGGATGCTTCTGAACCACTCAGCGCTGTTAACCTCATTTCATTCTCAGGATTAATAAGCATCAGAGGGCTGAAACCTCTCAGGGTGCTGCTGATCTTTGGCTCAGTGGAAGTTTGCCCTGCGCTGTCTCTCTCCCTGCTGCCTCCCTTTCTACTTCCTGGGTGTTTCATTACGGCGGTGCAGGGCAGTGCATCAGCCTGCTGGAATACCCACCTATGGACATTTTAAAAACTCTACTTCAGTGCTCTAATGTCTCATTAATAATCACTCACTGGCCTCTATCTAGAGCTAGCTATTGCATCAGAGGGAGCTTTTAAATAATCAACACAGGTAACGTATCAGCATGCTAATCATGCGCTGCTCAAATGTCTATAGTCAAAATGCCATGAAAATACAAGTGTATGAGGTGGATATGTGTATCTTTTTGAATATTTACATGTTTTACTTTGTGGTCAAAGGAGTTTTGGTTAAAATGATGTGTCAGGGGATTCAATTTTGATAATGTGCCTTAGCCAAATGAGCCACCAGAATACCCATAGATGGGGTCTGTCGGGTCATTTCAGTGAGTGGCAGTTTTTTATTCCACCAAGAACAGAGCATAATAGGAAAGGTTCTCAAGGTCAAAGTTATCATCGTGTCTTTGATGATGATCCAGGGAGGAAAAGAGCACTAAATTATTCTAAGATTGGATCTTACTTTTATAGTTTTTCTGCCATAATTTTTGGTTATGATATCATTTTATTAACAACAGTAACTGCTGAGATCTGGTAACAAGGAGGCAGTGAAACCAACTGCGGCAAGAAACACAAGCAGTCAGAGAATCAGACAACAATTTATTCTGATTATCTGAACTGCTTTATTTGGAGGAAAAAAATCATCCATTACTGACAAGGAAAACTGTGTGTACGTACAATTATGGCAGGTTTGGTCAGTCAAAGTTGAAGTTAGGCTATACCATATATCCCTTTGTTTTCTCTTCCGGATACTTTAGCTAACCTGGGGGTTAGTTTAAAATCTGTCTTGCCCCACTAGACGTGTTTTTAGTGATGTCATTGTACAGCCCAGGATCCTAAAATTACGATTCAGGCACCTCACAATTTACATCAAGTGTAGCTAGGCGGTATATAAGGGTGTAGAGATCCAGGTGATGAATAGGCGCATAGAGGGTCAGACTTTCAAGCATGAAGATTGATGTTATGAAAATGAAATGAGCCAGGTGTCACAAAGAAGTTCGTTACAAAGCATTCTTTATTGAGCCCAGCCGGGAAGACAATGTAGTACTAAAACCAATCAAGGATACTTCCTGTCTGGGGATATTTATCCTTCCCAGACCTAAAGAGATTCACTAAATGTCCAAATAAGGTTACTGTTCACCCCTCTATACACGTGTTAAGATTCTATCAACTATTGGTTCAAAACAAGACATGCTTACCTACGTTAACCTACGTTGTGTCTCATTCAAGCCACATGCAATACTTTCCACAGAGAGCCAAAGATAATCTAGATCTTTGGGTTACTTGGCAAATGGATGACAATACATCCTTATAAAGACAGCTGTGGCAGTCAGTCAACCAAGCAGGCAGAGAGGAGTGACAGAGTCTGACCTACTGTTCTGTACAGTCAGGCTGCCCAGCAATTGACCCTACCATGACCTGAGGAAACCTGTGTCAGAGTATTCCTAAAATGCCTTCACAACCGAAGCGCATGTCCTGTCAACAGACCTGCAATCTGTTTGCCTTTTTAAAAATTCTAACCACAATCTTCCGTAACCATAACCATACATTAGTTGCCATGCACAGAGAACGAGAATTTTAAATATATAAATATGTTCCCATATTATAATATGTTGTATGATGTAATTATCACCAATAGGTGATAGGATAGGAATAGGATTTCCAAAACTACAAAAAAAAGTCTTTGAATGCAACTCAAAACGGAGAAGGAGTACTTGTGTTGAATACTACTCAAGTAGCAAAAACTATTTTGCATTTGTGCAGGCTGTTACTTAAAGTACGAGTGAGAAAGATTAAATACAAGGAAGGAAGGAATACCAGGAAGCCCACTTGGAGCAAAAGATGAATGCGTTAAAAAGAGTATCAGCTTTTACAAGCTTAATATGAACAGCCAATCCAAATCCATTTCAGTGATGCTGTGCAAAGTGTGAGGGATTCAAAGCTGAAACTGAAATGGATGATACAGCTTATAACTGCATCGTTATTTTTATCTTTCCAAAAGTAATTGAATACAATACTGCATAAAAAATGTACTTATGTGGAAGTAGTAGCGTACTCCAAAAATACAAGTGTATGAAACAAGCACTTAATTAAAATAAAGAGAGTACTTGGTGAGAATTGGTTATTTTCCACTGCCGGTAATGAACTATCCTATCAAACCTAGGCAGACGTGGTCATTTTGCAGAACTTATCCCTCCTATTTGTTCAGAGATCATGGACAGAATCAGTGTTAAAATGAACTCCCTCTATGTGACATGTTCACGCATACCCCAAATGTAACACACACATGTTCTTGACCTTGGTTCTTGTCTATAAAAAAAATTAAATGAGGTGGCCAGGTGGCCTAGTGGGCACAGAGACCTTCCTTTATCGGAAAGGTCACAGGTTCTATCCCAGCAGACAGCCAGTGTGTATCCATCAAAAGCCGTTTATCCTCTCCAAATGTCCTTCAGCAACGGACACTGAACTGCTTCCTGCTCACCCAGTCACTCTGACTGACAGCTACATATCTTAAAAGGTACAAACATTCAAAAACTGGACTGTAAACTGGCAGGGTACTTGGACAGACATTATTTGACTAGAATCTAAATAACATTGATCAGTATGACTGTCTGTGCTGGGTCATGCAGTTTTTATTCTTTAATGTATGTTTCTTAAGGATTGAAATTCACTAAGTCCTCAAACAATCCATCTATACTTTCATGGATATGACAAAGCACTGGACACATCAAAGCACTCTTGCACGCACCAGAATCCAGTTCAATCGACATGTTTGATTCATCAAATGTCAGCCTCTTTTTACAAAGTATAATCACTCCCGGTGTGAATTATGCAGGAAGACAAATTCCAATATCTCTCCCAAAGGTATTGGTCGATGTTGTTTCAACTGACCCATTTTTATGCAGCTGCTGTAGTGATTAATTTACTTCAAAGTGGGAAATAACTTCAGAAGGCCAAAACAGTTTTTATGTGCAATAACATGTTTTGTGTGGTAAATACACCAATTCATGCACACACTGTATGGCAGCATTCATTTTGTTCCCCACCAAAATTTCAAGCGCCCAAACCCAAACTCTCCGACATGTGACATTTGCCACAGCCTAAAGAGTCCAGTTGTTACTACTTAGCCAAGTCAGGGTGAAATCAGCAATTCATTGTCCTGAGTCGTACTCCCCTGGGACTACAGTGTACGGAGAGAAAGAGGCCTGATGGAGAGAGAAGTGGCACGGAGCAAAAGGGATAAAAATTGTTTGTGCCCTCCTGACATTAAAACAAATCCACCCCTCCCACATTGTGTGAGGTCACATTTTAAATTAGCACATTTTTTACATTTTCACATTTTTAATTAGCTCCCAGCTCGAGAGCATTTGAGTCAAGGTCCCCAGTTGTGTGTAAATTGTTTTATTTGGAGTCTCAGCAAGAACCGTCTGTTGACATTCTATAAAAGGACGCTGCATTGGAGACCTGAGCGACCCTTCGCCTGCTCTAGATCTAAATGCACTGCAGCACAACGTCACAGTGGGACTTCACGTTGGACACTATATGCTTCAGATTAAATGCCATAATTACGAACCCTGAAGCCTCTAATAGAATAGAATAATGTGCCAGTTGCCAGGAGACTGCGCTGTGCTTTATATGGAGAGGCTTCCTGAGACAGAGAAGAATTGGGCTTATTTGCTGTGAGCAGTGAAGTGAGGAAATGCAGGGGGATATTATTTTGATCCAAACACTTCCATGTCTGGAAAAAAGTTTAGATCAATTTTCCTTTTATAACCAAACTTAGTAGTTTTTGTTGAGACTTAGATGAAAAGCATGTATGTACGGTAAATCAGAATCACAAGAGGGGAAATACTTGTGTCACAGTTGCTCACATTGCTAATCAAAGTGCAAAGGAATATAAATAAGTTAGTAAATAGAATATAAAGAAGGTTGTGCCCAGCCCCCGCATCCCGCATCCCGCATCCCTGTATGCAGGATGAGTGGTTGACGATGGATGGATATAAATAAGAGTGTTGAAAATGTACAGTATTTCACAATATACGACAGAAGTATAATGATTGATGATTGATGAATAGTGTTGAGGTGGCAATGCATTAAAGGAATTAAGGAATTAAAAATCCTTAAAAATTTCAGTATTTGACAGAAAGGAGAGAATTAGGGGGCTTTCACACCTGAAGGTCCTCACCAAAGGTCAGACCAAAGTTGATACATTTGGTTGCAATTATGCAAGCGCACTAAAGAACTTTACATGACAGACCTGCGTCCTGTCGTCATCCTCTATGTGGGCTGCGTTTCCCTATACTTGACATTGGTCCCTATACTTGATTGGTTTGAAAACAGTTCTGCAGCTGGCTTTGACTAGAATGAATGAGGGATGAACAGATGCATATCGGTGCCATTATATTGTTATTTTTATTGCATTACTACCTGAAGCAACAACTATACTCAAGGCTACTACAAATTTGCCAAATACATACAATACTGCCAACATTCTCGTTTTGCGAACATTATATTAACAGTGAAGTAGTAGTAGTAGTATCATCAATAGAAGACCACCGATGATGAAGTGATTTTGGAGAGACTACTGCGTATAACATGATATTTATTAATTTAGCTGACGCTTTTATCCAAAGCGACTTACAATTGCTATACATGTCAGAGGTCGCACGCCTCTGGAGCAACTACGGGTTAAGTGTCTTGCTCAGGGACACAATGGTGGATGGGTCACAGTGGGAAATTGAACCCGGGTCTCTCACACCAAAGGCATGTGAGATGAGCTGTCACGGGAGATTTTTAATTGTGTCCGTACATTTCTCAGTGCATTTGTTTATTTCCGGTTCACACGGGAATGGCCATCCAAAAAATGCTTTCACACTAGAAACAAACCGAACCATGGTTCACTATGATCCAGACCGAGACTACCTCTTTTCGTCTGACCAAATTTCGTCTGTTTGGTCAGGACCGTGGTCTGGGGGAGGTTTCACATATCTAATTTGGATCAAACTGAAAAGTCTGAAAGTCCGGACCAAATGAGGTAGGTGTGAGCAGAGGGTAACAGCTAGCCAGCGGTTACAAAATCCCTCTTCCAGCTTCTCTAAATCTTGCTAATTAACATACCATATCTTGTTAATTTAATCTGTACACCAAACAAAGTATTAAAACATCATGTTCTTTAAATCTTATGCTAAGCTATGCTAACCGGCTGCTTGTGATAGCTTAATTTTTTCTGTACAGACATGAGAGTGGTATCTATCTTCTTAGTAAACTCCTGGCTAGAAAGGAAATATGAATATTTTCCTAAATCTCAATCTATTCCTTTCCAAGTATTATTGTTACAGCTAGTTACTTCCAATAAAGACTGTTCCCATATTCTCTGTGAAATAATGATATTGTCTGCAGTCCTTTGAGTAACTACAGGAAATTAGAAGATTTCTGGCCATGTGTGCAGATTTTGGTTTTGATGATTATGGGAGAGCTCTGCTTTAAGAGAAAACTTCCTATTAAAATATTTCTAATTAAACTAAATTTTGTACAGACATATGCCTGTTACGGCTGTTTGATTATTTGTGAACAGATCTTGGTTGAGTAGCGTTAAGCAGGGTTTTAGAAACATTGCAGTAATAAGTCCCACCTACATAGTCCCAACTTTTTCCTATTTTAATTCTTCACTTGACTGTTCAATTATTTTTTATGTACATTTTATTTCCCTACATGAAGGTTCCGATGCTGTTTCAAAGTCTTCTACACACTGCCAGGGATTAAACTCTTAAGGAATACTAAGTTCTTTATGGGTATGGCACCTCGATAGTGGTGGTACTGAATGATTGGTCAGGTTTCCCAGGTTTCCACACCCCTTAGTGGTATAGCTACAACTCTGACATGAATCAAATCATGCAGCCAACACATGCTCCAACTTGTATTTGACACATGATATGGAGATGTGAGGGTTGAGATGTTAAGAGAATTGTGTAAAGAGAGACTTATTATAATTCTGAAAATAGCAGTGGGAATTGGTGGATGGTTGGTTGATGGGACATGGTTTGCTTGTTACACAGCGTCTAATGGGATTAAAAATGCATTTCACACTGAAATATCACTCTTTAAAGCAGCCATTAACAAGCAGCACAGATGTTCCAGTAATGATGGAGATTTTAGATCAAAATGCTTAATGAAGACACTGTCAAATTTGGGCCGCATTTATTCCAGTGGATTTTGTTTTGTTTTTTTACAATTTGAACACACCAATCTCCCTTCCATACGTGTGGTTTGATTAACGCATCCCAGCGTGGCCTTTGGTTTTGATCAGCACGCCTTGCCATACAACAATAAATCTTTTCAATCAGCCCGCTTCTCTGCTTTCAAAGTGACACACCCTTTTGGAAAGACTCCAATCAGCGTTACATGATTTTGAAATTGGCGATTATTTTCGGGATGACAGAAACAGATTCACACGTTAATCAGAGACTGGCGTCACTCTGCCTAATGTGGGGACGTTTTGCGTTCAGGATGAGGACCAGAAGCACATCACTATCACCATGGAAGAGACACATAGCTGCTTCTAAAACAACCCTTTGACATTTTCATATTCTCAACAAAAGCACACGCAGCGAGATGCAGACCAGTGGAAGCTTCAAAGCAAATCCATCAAAAATGAATTCACACTCTTCTACAGTGCACCGTGCTTTATGAAATTAAATCATTCCAAGTCTCTTCCCTTCAATACACAGGAATTGAGAAGGTATGTTTGGCAAAGAGAGGGGGAGATTTAGAGGAGTTTAAGGCTCCAACTAACAATTATTGTCATTATTGATTAATGCTGATTATTGTCTCGATTAATTGCTTGGTCTATAAAATGTCAGGATGGTGAAAAATGCCCATGACATTTTACCAGTCCTTGGTGACGTTTTTCAAATATCTTGTTTTATCTGTCCAACAGCCTGAAACCCAAAGACACTCGGTTCATAATGCACAGCACATCCTCATCTTATGGACGCTGGAACAAGAAAATGACACAAATTATTAATTGATTATTGAAATAGTTGCAGAGGTAGTTACAAATTATCTACTAATGCCTGCATGGGGGCACTTTAAGCCCGAGAGGGTTAGTCTGCTAGATCATACTTTTTGGGGAACAAATGAGAATTTAGAATGGACCGCAGATAGACTTTGAAATTACTTAGGGATTTCCATGAATATTAAGAGATGGAGGGATTTATGTATGCTGTTTAGTGGTCAAAAGAGCACAGAATGTATTGCTTTGTATTTAAAAATGGATATTGGGTTAGGATGAAAGATTGTACTTGCTAGAGAATATCCTGAAAAGCTATATCATGTACAAGTCTGTCTCCGCTGAGAGTAAATATAGTATTTTGTAAAAAGTAATAAAAAAAAAAAGCTAATGATAATGTTCTTTAATATAAATTGATTTATTCTCTGAATCTTGGTATAAAACATCCCAGCAGCTCTATCACTGCAGATTACACCAAGGTGGTGTGCTACAGCACGACTAAGTAAAACATATCTCAGCTGGGATGCCCTGAGTGATTCACCCCTGCACAAAGCATGAAGAGGTTGTTGACAGCAGCACTCCGATGATCCAACATGGGGCAGCCCACGCTCAGCGAGGCACCAGGGTCTCGGAGTGCCTACAGAGAGGGAGGGAGAGAGGGAGGGAGAGGGGGGGGGGGGGAGAGAGACTACTCGCAGTTTCAGTGTTGACCCATGACTCACACCTGGGGACAGTATAAAAACATACACCTAAAGAGATTGGCTAGGAGGCAAAGTTGCCCCATTGGGAGAGGGTGATATTACAGTGAGTGCAGATTGAAATGGGAAAGGAGGCGCTGGGTTTCAATGGGGATGAGAGGCTTAACGTGATAGGGAGCATTATAGAAGTGATATGGTGTCCATGTATGAAGTGGCTGGGGCTGTGGGGAAGGGTGGGGTAGCACAAACACACATGCACGCGTGCACACACACACACACACACACACACACACACACACACACACACACACTAGCATTCATGCCTTTGCTCTGATCAGGGTGTTTTGTCAAGAACAGATTACCAAATGCAAACAGCCTGCAAATCATCATTCACTTCACTTCGGTGAAACACCTCATTTGTTCTGCAAAGGATGAACGGGGCCCACATTTCACTCCAAGTGTAGTGGATAATAAAGAGAAACTACTTAATTGCCATACTTTAATCACTTTGCTCCCCCAGGTACCTTTAATTTCTAACTTTGGATTTTTATCACACAATCCTTGTCAAAGAAATTAGTTTTATTTCTGCAGATAAAGACGAATCCATTCTAAACCAGAATTCACATGTGATAAATTCATTTCTTAAATGGAAACAATATTACTGGCTACAGATTATGATTGAATTTCTCTACATTATTGAGTTCCCAGTCGGTTCATTAAACAATAATACAGATAAAAAAGTATTGAGATTTGTTTAGACTTTGTGATATGAATCATTTTGCAATGTTGCAACAGTTAATGTTCCACTTCTTGTTCTTATCATTTCTCTTTCTGCTTTTCATAAATATGTGTTTAAGCTGTATTTCAGAAAAATGTCTACCAAGCACACGCAGTGCCATTCGCAATATAAAAGACTTGACAACCTTCAAGATGTTCTTTACAGTGATTATAGGTACTTACGGCACTTGGCTAACTGCTGACAAACAATACCTGAAATTACAGAAGAACTGCCTTTAGGTGTTTTTCTTTTTGCTTCCCTGCAGGATGCCAGTACAGAACCAAAGGTGTGAGTTGCAATAAAAGAATCATGTGGTTGTAAAAGATGAAAATAATCACAAAGGTAGGTTTACTGTGCAGCTACAAAACAAGAAAACATATTCTTTTCCGTGGGGATCCCGATGCATTTTAGGGTTTGATGGTCATGAAGTGTTTCTGTACGATAAGTCTTCACTCTCTACATTGTTTGCAGCAAATTTTAACTCAGCATTAAAGCTGCAGTTGGTAACAATTGAACATACAATGTAAAAATCTGCCCGCTGCTCGACCAAACCCACAAGCAGAGCCGGCTGCCAAGCAAAGCCTCAGCCTGCGTAGGGCTTGCTTTCCCCGGTCCCTCTGGCCACTGCTCGTCTTCTCAAAGACGCGGCCCAGGGCAGAGCACGACATCGTCTTACAGCGGGATAAGAGGCTAGCTGTTTATGTACTTTTGTTTGTTGTTAATGGTTACAAAAACTGTACCAATTACCAAACAGAAAACACTGCTCCTGAACTGCCTGAAAACAGCTTGATTGTAGTCCAGCCTTTACTTCTGTAACCTATCTGCGTCACTTTGTAATACACGTCATAATGATCGCCTAGTGAGCACTGGTGGAGAAACACACTGAGCTGCAGCACACACAGTGACAAGAAGCCTGCTTGCTGCCTCCCCCCAACCCCACCCTACAGACCAAATGTTAGGCAGTCAATGGAACTAAAGTTGTTACTGTGATGTAGAGACAATGCACAGTTGTATGAAAGATACACGTTACAAATTAATAACTCACCACTCTGAAACTCTTGCTCCAGTCTAGGTTGCAAAGCTGGTTTGGGAACACGTACAGCTGAACCAAAGCCGTGGTTACCTCTTGTCAAGACCCGCAAACTCTGCTCCTGATTGGCTAATAGTCCTTAACTAGGTACTGCGAATGTGCAACTTCAAACAAAGATCTTGTAGAAATGAGATGCTTCACTCTGTAGCTAAAATGGAGCGGTCAACACACAGGGTGAACGGTGGAGCTGCAGCAACGTGCAGTAAAACAACAATATGGTGTTTTTTGAAAATTAAACCATGTAAACCTGTTCTGGTACAACTACTAAATTATTAACCTGTGTTGATGAGCATAATATGACCACTTTAATCATGTATTGCCTTGACACAAATACTAACTAAATATCAAGTTGAATGGAAAAAATGAGATTTTCATGAGCTCAATGAAATATGCGCTTTGATGAGGACATAATTACATTTACACTGACCTCTCTGATCGTGTTTACATTCAGTGAGGCTTCAGCATTCTCATTTTGATTCAGCATAACGACGAAAAACAATAAATAGCCAATTACACAAACAAATAAACAAGAAACAGTAGACTATCATGTTAAAAGCCATATGTAGCAGCTGAAATTATGTAAATGTTTATGTGTGCACAGACTGGAATGTGATTTCCTATCATTAAATACACCGAATGAAGAGAGCTTCTAAAAAAGGGCCTGATGTTGAGAGGTTGCAGACATCGAGGTCAGAACATTGTACATTAATTAATTCCCCCCTCGCCCTCTAGAAATGATCTTATTAATCTCTATTAACCATGGACAAAACTGGCTATGGTCCTGTAATTACTCTACCACATCCTCAGAATGACAGACTACATGTTGCAATATCCACCACTGTGCAGTTTCTAAAATACATAACTGAGCACAGATGATTACAAGCATGTTTTGATGTCCAAGTACATATACTGTCAAATGAAGACAAGGACACATGACATCCCAGATGTTTTCCCCCTAATTGTGATTATTTCTGCTTTTGTGTGAATACTAAAAAGTTTTGAACATGTGTTGCAGTGATCCTATTACATTACATTAATTTGGCAGATGCTTTTGACCAAAGTGGCTTACAGTAAATACATGCAAATCAAGTGTAAAGTGTAAACAAAGCAAAATGTGTTTTGTTGCAGACTTGTTATTGCCTTTTATAACTTAAAGTGTTTTTAAATTAGCACTGAGTTAATATTAGGTAGCTACTATTAGCACTAAATGCATGAATCCACTCAAAAATGAACAAAAATAATAACAACTCAATGGAACGACTTAAAAACTTTTTATTAACTCCATAATGAATGCAGCCATTGTCCAAAACATTTTTAAGATGCATATTGCTGTAGTCATTAAAGTAAGTAATTAAATAAAAGTTGTACCTGACTGGAAAGCTTTGAAAGGCTGGAAAAAACTTGGGGTGGGCAGGCGGACTTTTACCCTGGAGGCCGGTGTTCGTTTCCTGTGTGAAACAAAAAGTCTACATTGAATGTTTAATTGAAGTTATGTAGGTTATGTAAGTTGCGTAGGTTACGCAACTAACTTAACTTACATAAGTGAACTCATATAAGTAACGTAGTTATTTTAACCCAAACCATGATCTTTTCCTAAAGCTAACCAAGTACTTTTGGTGCCTAAACCTAACCAAACTGCGACGTTGTACAACGTTAACCACTAGTTTCATTTTGAAAGTCTAACCAGATGTTGCATGTTTATATTGCTAACTTGACTGCGGAGCCCTACACGTCCAAAAACAACGCTAAATAAAAAGTGACGCCAAGGGTTCTTAAGCGTTCATAAGTGACAAGCCAAGTAATTTTTAACCACATATTAAAAAGCTGTCTCAAATGGACACTGAAGGATACCTGGCTTTCTCAAAGCATCAGTATTTGATCCTCTTGGAGCGAGTTAGCTTTTTTGCAGCATTATGCGTCTTATTATCTATTCAGTCTTGTTCTGTAACCCTGATGCCTAAATTTATTTACAATTATAGAAGAAAATGTATTATTTTTGTTTTCATTTGCTTTCAAGCTGATGCTAAATTAAGTGGAGATTGTTAATGTGTCTACAGAACATAAAAAAAAAAGAAAAGATATAAATTCAGGTATGACGTAGGTATGATGCAAATTAGCGACAACAGGCATAAACAAGAAACCAGTGCTTGCAAAAGGTCCCTAGGTATGTATCAAATATGCACAAACAGGCATTGTGGGAATGTGTACGCTATCTCGGCTGTAGTCTGAATGAAAGTGGTGTGATGCAAATTTGCGACAATTAGCTTAAGTCCCCATTGACCTAAAGAATATTGTAACTCACGTACTTCATGAAGCTTTTTTATAAATCCTACTGTTCAACAAAGAAGTTTAATCTTCACTGATAATATTTCATAAAAACTTTTAAATAGTCACAAAGACTTCTGCACATAGTCCTTGGTAAGAATAACCCTGGTTATATCAAAACAATCTCTGTTGCTCAGCTCTGAAGGAAAAGAATGGACTTCTAGTAACTTGATCATGTTGCCTGCAGCATGAATACATATCACAAGTAGGCTTGGGTTTCTATTGTACCAACATTTGCAAGCATTCATAAAAGAAAGCTATTATATTCTCGAACAGGAGAGTTGAATACATGTTTTTTTTTGGCTTGAATGACAGTTACAGAGACACAGCAAAGTAAACAAGCTGAAAGTCTCCAACAGATCTTTTTGTTTTCTCCTCCTCTCCCTTGACTCTGATCTGATTACCAATATGGAAGTAATGTAGCATTGGCTCTGTCAGTCATTTGTCATAAGTTGGTCGCAGGTCAGGTTTCCTGTCTGTCTGATGGACGTGCAGGAGGCAGGTCTGTACATCAGCTCCGCGTCTATACATCAACTTCCGGCGCCTCATTTTGTTTGGAAATGAAAGTCTTTATTATTGATTTTGGCCCCGACTGTACATCCGTCTCCAATTTGTACCCCATCCCTCCTTGTCTGAAGCACACTATATTAAGCCAACTATCCATCTCCAGGCCTTGCTCACCGTCTGTGCATGGGAGTGAATTTATAAGTGTGTGTGTGGGTGGCTGAGTATGTGTGATGTATGTTTTTTTTTTACCTAAGCCTTAATGTTCCCATGGGTAAGGAACACTGATAAAAACTGTTTCTCAGACAGAATTTAGGAATGGTTCATGACCTGGGGTTAGTGTTAGGTTTAAAAGCATGTGTATTTTTTAGGATTCATGGGCGGCTGTGATCGTAAGATTTAAAATGGTTGTAAAAATCCCAGGTTGTAAAGCAAGAAAACATAGTAATACATTAAAACATCTTAAAATTTGTTCTTTTCACCTTTACATATTTCTTCTCCTCTGCAAATATGGCCAAATGTCTTTTTTAGCTGGCTATTACATATTGTTAGTTGTGCATACAGAATACTTTATCAACCTGTGACTGGACTACCTGGGAAAATCTGGGTCTAGGAAGTGAATCGAAAATGCTTTATTCCCACATCACTATTGAAGGTCAGAAAATGTTTTACTCAACTAAAGACTGTTTTGTTGAAATGAAAATCTAATATTCTGCTCTGAGCCAGTTGAGAGTGGTTTCTATAAATGTTCTCTGTTCTCACACTACTGATAAGTGACCTTAAGAAAGTTTACCTTCAGCTCTTCCTGTCATGGCCAAATCTACCATCAGTGTGCACCTGGGACACCCAGCGTGTGCTCGCACACACAAACCAGACCACCCAACCTGAGTGCACTTTGTTTGTTTTAGTCAACAAAATATTTAGATTTACAAGACATGTGATTGATTTGTTGATTAATGTGGGCCCTAAAACAAGACACTTTACACCATGGTCAGCATTTTACACTCTGTGTCCATGTTAAACACAAGGTAAATGTCTACCAACTGAGGCGGCAAAACATTACCTGTAACAAATGGCTCTGTGTAAGGTTGGAGATCTTAAATCTCTAATAACATATTAAACAAATGGCAGTCTTAATCCAGCCATGATGGTGCCATTGATGGTGTGCGACTCCATAAAAATCAGTTGTTGAAACTTGAATGTATCATGGATTTTGTGCTAAATAAAAGTATTAATAAGAGTAATAGAGATAGATCGATCTTTACTTTTCTTTTTGACAGCAGGTCACGACTGAGCTACTTTCAAAGACAGGCCACCAAGTTAAATTTTTGTTTTTGTAAATAGTAGTCTGGCCACTTGTCTCTGAAGGTTAATCAGCAGCCTCCTACACAGGTGATTTCACTTGTTTTGGCTAATTAGACCTCTTCTCTGGACTGCATGGGTGTGTGCATACTTAGATTGACACCTCCTGCACTTGCCTGTTAGGCTGGGACAAATAGGCCTTTTTTCACAGCAGACATGTTGACATGTCACAGTAGGAAAAGCACAGGAGTAAAAAATAAAATACTATTAATGATAGCTGAATTGCATTTAGCTGCTTCAGTTTCTGGGTCCTGCTATTATACATGCTGTCACACTGGCATTAAAGTTTTATGTGGCTTAATGCTTCCATATCTTTACATTAAATAAAGCACTTTCTAACTTAAAGTAGTGGTAATAGATGCTGAAAATATTAAAGCAATGGTTTGGCAATATTTTGGAAAATAAGCTTGCTGACAAATTAGACTCCCACGCCGATGTATTAATTGCGGAGCTGGTGCCAGGAGTTTGTCAGCATAGCTTAGCATGACTGGAAAGCGTTGGGGAAAAGATAGCATGGTTCCGTCCAAAGTTCAGGAATATGTAAAACCAGTGCTTGCAATCTGAAGCCTCTCGGCTAGAGGCCACTTAAAACTACACATAGCCCCTTTAAAGACAGAATAAAGAATTATTAATTGGCACATTGTATCCATGTTTTGTGATCTTTTACCTGCTATATATTTATTGTGATATAAGGGAGGGATGCTCTCTTTGGGATTTAAGTTGATGTAAGAGTGTATGTTTTACATGGAATACTTAAATATCAAGACAGAGGATGAGTAAACATGAAGGCATCTTCTCAAGTGTGACTGTACCGGGAACTGTTACTGTGTGCATGGTATGCATGTGTACATTTACGTGTGGTTGTCTCTGTCGCTGCCTGCTTACAAACCTTGACAGTAATTTGTCAAGAGATTCCCATTAGTGTCTAAGACAATTTGGTCATTATTGGTTCTGTCGTTCAATCAACTAATTTCTCCCCCTCATTTGAACACTTGCATGCTTTAAGCTTGCCTTAATTACTTCCCATGTGGTCGTCGCCATACACTTCTCCATCTTGTGGGGAATTTGGCTGGTGCCAAGGGCATAGAGACAAAGACAGAGGGAGGAGGAGGGAGTAGAGGTTTAAAACACAGCCCGCTGATTCTTTCCTTCCTACGATAGCATCTCTTTCAAAACATCTCCAGACAAATGGCTTTGAGAGATTAACCTCGTCAAACATTTCCTCCAAACGATTGAATGGCATCATCTCTTATTTGTTTATGAATGCGCCGCACTTTTTCTTTTTTCGTCTTTATTTAACGCAGCGGGAGTTAATGGAATTGTCGTGATGGTGATGTATGGGGGATTGTGTGAGCAGACAGATGGGGAAATGTAATTACGGATGTTTCAGGGCTTCGGGGAAAAAAAAAACTTGTCACAAAGGAGAGTTCAAGAAACAAAGACAGCCCCATTTGTCATGTGAGACAATAGTCAGTAAAAATTTAATCAAGGGATTTTTACATAAACCGCTTTCTCTTAAAATTGTGTTTCACCGCCAGCACAGTATTTTGTCATTATCTCGAAGGGCGTTACATAATATATTTTTGCAGAAGCCTTTTTCCTGTCTGCTTTTTAGAAAATAATCAAACAACAGTTAAAGTTGCCTAAAAACAACACGTCTATTATGTCATGTCATTGTTTAGATGAAGGGGTGAGAACTTCAGCTTGAATAGATTTTATTAAATTTACTACTATCAGCTCTGATAATCTAGAGGAGTGATTATCAGGGATTTAGAATCTTGAGGAAGTCAAGTAAGCAAAGCGCTGCTTCCAAAGTTGAGGAGTACACAACAAAAAAATACTTTTCCCATGCTTGATATATGAAAAGTAAACATCTAAAAAAAATCTTTATCATAATATTTAAAGGCTTAACCTTTTGTTCAACTACTATACAGCTACATTCACATATACAGTACATAGTTATTGATAAAAACTAAGGGTGTCACGATCCTGTCCTGTGTTTCTTTGTGTAGCCTTGTTTATTATTTTATTCATTCGCATGTTTAAGTTTACTTAGTATCTGTCTTGTCTCTTATCTTAGTTCTGCATCTTAGTTCCTAGTCCTGTCCACGTTCTTGTCGTATTGTTAATATCTGGTGTTTGTTTCATGCTCAGTTTCTGTCTACCTGTCTAGTGCTATTGTAATCTCTGCCTGAGTTGTTCATTGGTATGATCATTCTGTGTTTAGTGTCCAGTACCTAGGTTACGTCTGTTCCCCCAGTTATCCCTCTGCATGTCTGTCTCTCTGTTTTCCCCTGCTGTCTCTCTGCCACTTTAGTCCTGATCCCGGTCACCTGTGTTGCTCCCTTTGTGTGTATATACACTGCTCAAAAAAATAAAGGGAACACTTAAAGAACACAATGTAACTCCAAGTCAATCAGACACCTGTGAAATCAAACTGTCCACTTAGAAAGCAACACTGATTGACAATCAGTTTCACATGCTGTTGTGCAAATGGAATAGACAACAGGTGGAAATTATAGGCAATTAGCAAGACACCCCCAATAAAGGAGTGGTTCTACAGGTGGTGACCACAGACCACTTCTCAGTTCCTATGCTTCCTGGCTGATGTTTTGGTCACTTTTGAATGCTGGCGGTGCTTTCACTCTAGTGGTAGTAGTGGCAGTAGTGGCATCCAGGATGGCACATCAGTGCGAGCTGTGGCAAGAAGGTTTGCTGTGTCTGTCAGCGTAGTGTCCAGAGCATGGAGGCGCTACCAGGAGACAGGCCAGTACATCAGGAGACGTGGAGGAGGCCGTAGGAGGGCAACAACCCAGCAGCAGGACCGCTAACTCTGCTTTGGTGCAAGGAGGAGCAGGAGGAGCACTGCCAGAGCCCTGCAAAATGACCTCCAGCAGGCCACAAATGTGCATGTGTCTGCTCAAACGGTCAGAAACAGACTCCATGAGGGTGGTATGAGGGCCCGACGTCCACAGGTAGGGGTTGTGCAGAACGATGAAAGCAGGTTCACACTGAGCACATGTGACAGACGTGACAGAGTCTGGAGAAGCCGTGGAGAACGTTCTGCTGCCTGCAACATCCTCCAGCATGACCGGTTTGGCAGTGGGTCAGTAATGGTGTGGGGTGGCATTTCTTTGGGGGGCCGCACAGCCCTCCATGTGCTCGCCAGAGGTAGCCTGACTGCCATTAGGTACCGAGATGAGATCCTCAGACACTTTGTGAGAACATATGCTGGTGCGGTTGGCCCTGGGTTCCTCCTAATGCAAGACAATGCTAGACCTCATGTGGCTGGAGTGTGTCAGCAGTTCCTGCAAGAGGAAGGCATTGATGCTATGGACTGGCCCGCCCGTTCCCCAGACCTGAATCCAATTGAGCACATCTGGGACATCATGTCTCGCTCCAGGTCTGGGAGGAGATCCCACAGGAGACCATCCGCCACCTCATCAGGAGCATGTCCAGGCGTTGTAAGGAGGTCATACAGACACGTGGAGGCCACACACACTACTGAGCCTCATTGTGACTTGTTTTAAGGACATTATATCAAAGTTGGATCGGTCTGTAGTGTGGTTTTCCACTTTGATTTTGAGTGTGACTCCAAATCCAGACCTCCATGGGTTGATAAATTTGATTTTTCCATTGATAATGTTTGTGTGATTTTGTTGTCAGCACATTCAACTATGTAAAGAAAGGAGTATTTAATGAGATTATTTCATTCATTCAGATCTAGGATGTGTTATTTTAGTGTTCCGTTTTTTGAGCAGTGTATGTTTGCTGTGTGTCTTCAGTCCTTGTCCGGTCATTGTAGCTTGTCTTGTGTGTTGCCCTCTGCCTGCTCATTTTGTGTAGATTTGGATTACTTATTTTGTTTGGACAGTTGGTTATTTCGGATTCCTGAATTCTACCACTAGTAAGTGTATTCGCCTTAAGTTTCTTTAATAAACCTCTGGGGCCTCATTTATAAACAGTGTATATGTACAAATCAGTGCTGGAAATGTGCGTACGCCACTTCCCAAGCAAAATGTTGTGATCTATAAAAAAAAAAACGCACTTTTTAAAAAAAGACTGGGTTTTGAGCTTGATTCATTTATTTTGTAGAATTCAATTCAGTGTGGGTAAGAAAAATGAATCTTACAAATTGCCTCAGAGTGACTTAAATATTTAAAAACTGTAGGTAAACTACAGATGTAATACCTCAGCACACAGAGGTAGACCAAACACATCAGATAATATAAATTGCATAACTTATTCATTACAATACTATGCAGTAAGCTGTTGCACAAGCATAAAGGTTGCATGTAGCGAAGAGTGTGTTGGAGCCCACAGCTCACTATGACGCAAATGAATGATAAACAATAATTCACAAACTCTTCTGTTGGTTCATGTATCAGACATGGAAAAGCAGATGGCAGGAAAGCAGTGGATAATTTGAAACAAGGACAGAGGAGAGTCGGACACTGCAAGAGGGAAGAAAGACTGGGTCGTGGCACTGACTAGCTGAACCTGTGGGAATCAGGACTCTCAGCAAGTTCAATCCGGACCAATGACCACAGCAATATCCACACAAACCTAGAAAATGGAAACATTTTCACTTCCTCCCTCGCCAAGACAGTCCGTCAATCTTCCTGCCCTCTGTTTTTAACCTTTTCACGGTGTGTGTAAAGTGGCCGTCAAAGCTGCGGGGAAGAACAGGTCGCAGAGAGCCTGGCAGGTTGTTTTGAGGGCACGATGGCAGTTTGAGGTGGTATTTTACTGGACGCCAGCAATGGTCACACCTCCAACTGTCATGTTCCATCGCTGTGTCCTCACATTCTCATTATATCAAACCTGGATTGACACTGATACAGCAGAGATTAAGGGTGTAAAAAAACGGCGCTTTACTGAAGTTCATCCTCATGAACTGCCTCTAAATTACCATCTAAACCATTATTTTGTTGTTGTGAAACACCTATATTTTATCATCGTTGAGTTCCCATGATGTTAAACATTATATATTCATGTAAATTGTCTGGTAGTCATGATAACCTGTATGCATGTCAGCACACGTGTGGGATTTTACAGTGCAACAGAGTTGGAATAGAGGTATGTTGTGCATTTTAGCATTCATTAAAATCCCCTTTAATATTACTGTACAAGATGGGGTTTTTTTTACAAGCTGGGCTGATGTTTGTTGTGGGCTGGTAAGTCTCTCACTCAGACAGGGCCTCCACTAATGTCTGCAGTTCACGTCTATAAAACAAAATCAAGATTCTCACTTATATAACACTGCTGGGATTTTGTTATTGTAACTTGTGGTGACAAGATGTCATGCTGTTCTTCATAATAATAATAATAGTATTCAAGATAATAATCTCGTGACAGAGTGTAGGTGGAATGACTTTATGCAGCATTTCTTATTTTTGTCTAAATTGAGCACCGAGTGTGGGAATCTATTTTATACATCATAGATATTCTAGCAGACAGGATCTTCACATGAATGCAGGGTATGAAATATAGAAGTGCTTTTTCACAACAATATTTTGACACGCTCATGAAGAATTTATGGCGAATGCTCTGAATACTGTGAATAGTAAATACTGAAGCAGTGTGGGGGCTCGGTGAGGGAACGGAGGCTGTCCTTTTAGCTGGATGATCTGGGCTCAGTCCCTTGTGTTGGCAGGCATCTGTCCTGCTGAAGTGTCCCTGGGCAGGACACTAAGTCTTTACAGCTGACCTCAATGCTCTGCCAATTAAATCTTAAATGAAAAAGCACAAGCACGTTATGAATTGAGGTTTTCTGCGTTCAGACATTCCACTGGCTGGGTTTTGTCTTTGTCCAGTGAGCCGCCTCTTGATGTATCAGTATTTAACTCCATCCGACTCTGTATATTTTCACAAAGCGTGAGTAAAGAGGGATCAATGAGGCCCTTCATGTAGATGGCTCATTGGCCAGTTGGAGTAATGGAGCATAGACAGCTGCCACGCCATTGGCCGCTGCGTGCGATGCCTTGAAAGATAGATGAAGAACAAAATCACCCTCTGTCATTTCAAGTCTATCATTCTCAGCACTTGGTCACTTTGCCAGAAAGACCAGCGGTACGTGACTACACCGCCTAAGCAGCTCCAAACCTCCCCTTCACACGCCGCTGGAACAAAGCAGGACAGCGCCAGCAAAGTAAAGAGTCAGTGAACTTTAATGGGAAGGGGGGAAAAAAATAGACTGCTCATTCTATCGTTGTAAGGAAGAGATGCATTACAGCCAAGATAAAACCAGTCAGCTGATCGAGGTGTATTCTTATCTCGTAGCTCCTAAAGACACCAGGTGATCCTTTGGAGAGTTAGCAGGGCCGTCAGATGAAACTGTGATTTGTTACTTTTCACCTTACAGCCACAGAAAAGGGGGTTGTGAGATTGTAAATTCTGCCCAGAGGCACCAGAGAAGAAGAGAGCTGCCTCGCTGTCTGAGAGTCAAGACGAGTCTCATTGGTATTCAGTGCATTAGCATGGGACCTGGCCCAGTCATGCTGCATATATTTATGAATAGCAGTTCTCCTGAGGTGTGAAGGGGGAAACAGGGCATCGGTGAGAACAGGGTGCAATTTACTGTGTGGGTGCGCTGCCCTCTGTCTTGAACTGTCCTGATGCTGCCAGGTTCAACACAGTGCCAAGCTCCTCTCCACAGCTGCTGCAATGCAAATAACCAAGACTGCTCGCTCTTATGTCGAGCTAATTCATCTGACTCTCCTTTAATTGCTCATGAGAATAAGCACTCCTGCTTGTAAGGGGTTCCTTCCTTGTGTACTGCTGCGCCTGGGCCTGGCGACGCAGTTCAGCTTGAGTCTCCTTGCTCAGCAGAGAGGTAGAAAGAGGCATTAATTCTTAACCCTGTGGGAGGAGTGGCGGAGAGCAAGGCGGACGACTGTGAAATCCATCTCTGTCTCGTCCCCCTTGAGAGCCGAAAGGTCACTCAGCTGTCAGGAAGTAAAATTCAATACCTCAACCTTTCAAGCATGTCTCTATCCTCTGTGTCCCCGTCAGAGCGACACAATCCCTTTCTGATGCATCTCTGACAGTCCGGCTGCTCGCTGTGTGGACGATCCATGCTCACCGCTGCACGAATTCACGTCCTCTCTGACACCGACAGTCACCGCTGACACCGTGAAATCCACGATGAGTAATGAGTTGCGTTACCACGGTAAAGTACATCCTAATTTGGCCTGATGGCCTAAATGTGCGCAGGTAGGGATACGTACATTTAGGCCATCAGGAACAAGAGGACCTTTTAACATATAAACATCTAAACACCAAGTTCCTGCTGAGAAATAGCAGTTCAGACAGGTGGTTAAAGGCTGTTTTCATGAAGGCCCGATGCCCCAGTTAGTGCAAATATTCTTGGTATTTAATTTTACTAAGCTTTAACTTGCAAAAATAAAACAAATGCTTCATTTTGACTTGTATTTATGTGGATCTTTTACATTAAGCATGTAATGCTACTAGGCTTGATGATGTTTTAGCATGGATTTACAATATTCTGTTTTTACAAGACATTTGACTGATTTGTCATATACAAACAAATGTGCAATTTATAGTAATTACAGCATAAGTTATAGTTGGCCTTTTCTAACGCCAAACACACAGTGCTATCAGCTCACAACAGACAGCAGGGCCTCTCTGCAGAAAGACATTTACAGCACAGCTCCAAGTCAACCATAAAGGTTATTAGGATGTTTTATTCTGTTGGAAATTTACATGTTCTTCATAATTCCTTCTAATGCTGTTGGCTATAAGCAGGGTTGAGTTATGTCAACATGCTAAATAAATTTATTTTTTATTTAATGAATTAAACAGCCACTTGAATTTACACTTTGATTATCTATTTAATTTTATAATGGATGATAATTCTGCTACATGTAAACGCATGTCGCATGTTAATGATAATTTTACCATCGCCACCAACATTTAACATTGTTCAGCTCTGACTTTCCGACTGCCAGGACATCAGTGAATGAAGTGCACCACTGTATGTTTTTCACTCTTGGCAACAAAATGAGCACAGACTATCGAATGACTGTGATCTTTGTTACAGGATCAATCACGTCAAAATCAAACTTTGTGACATGTTCATATCAAAACACAAGACTAAGAGCAAAAAGAAAAAGGCAGAGATCTCCCGAGTCGACGGTGTGAAGTTGCAGCGTGTTCATCAGGAGGTGGCCGTGAGTTTTGAAGGTCCCTCTTGTTTTGTTGTTTAAAGGAGCGAAAATGACAGCGGCACAACAGAGAGCCAGCGCTTTGGTTGTTGCTCTTTGATCGTCAGGCATGACGGGTGCCTTTTATGCCACTTTGAAGAGAAAGGTTGAGGAGGAAAATACAGAGGCAAAGTGTTAAGTGTAAAAAGAAACACACAGACACATAAACATCAACATGAGCGCAGACCTCATCTGCTGTGAAAAGAAATGTCACTGTGCAGACATGCATTCAAATACATTTCCAATCTATACTATATATAGACTGTCAGGGGAAAAATGGAAGAATGTTGTAAAAAAAAAGTAAACATCCACAGTTAGAGATAGGAAGTATTTGCAGTTACCTGTGATACAGTAGCATTAAAGAATTACAAAAGAAGACACACAAAAAGGTCCATATGTATCCAAAAAACAAAGACTTGCTTGCTCTACGTCTCTATTTCCTAACTTTCACCTTCTCTACCCAGTCTGGTTAGAATGACATTACAAATGCATGCTGCATGCCCAGGAGTCTTTGATACTTGCAGAACTTTATTTCAAATTCAGGTCAAGATCGCAAAGTTTCCAGATACCAGATATGTCTGGCTAAATTACAGGGTGAATGTATATGAAATGCTGCACAAAACATCAAGAGTCTTTTTTTTTTTTGTTAAACCAAGGTAATGGTGCAGCTATAAATACATTATTCGTTGGATTTAAATATTCAACTCGGTGTAAGACGTGACATCATTTTCATGTAAAAGTGTTGCAGTGAGTAGATACAGAATCTCTTGTATGGGACACAGTTACAATGCATATAACTTTCACCTGTCACCTTCATGGTTAAGATTTGGTTCAGGCATCTAAATGTACTTGGTCAAGGTTAAGGACAGAGTGTAGGACAAAAATGGAGAGTATCCACATGCTGGATTAAAGTTCCCAAAACTAAACTGGATTAATAAAAGGCAAAGTTTTGACTCAGCCTGCTCTATATCAGGAAAATGGCCAACATAACAACTGATAAGGCTGTCTGTGGCCACCAAACTGATTAAATCCTGTTGATGTGACAGTCAAGTGATCAACCAAGAACAACAACGCTTGCAACAAGACCCACTAGTTCCTGTTGCAAAAAAAGATATCAAAGATATCACGAAAACAATACATTTGTGAGAAAGGCTTGATGTCTAAATCTCCATTGAAACCATTGAGGGAGAGAGCGGTTAGAAAATAAGTAGGGAAGTAGGGGAAGACCACAGTCATGGTTGAGGTTAGAAAAAGCACTGTTTGACAGTTGCTACTTGAATGTAAACCACAATCACTTGTGTCAAAGTCAATCGCTGACCAAACATCCGCCCAGACATCCTCTCTTACATGTTAATTGACTTGATTTCATAAATTTTTGCAAGGCTGTGTTGCTTTCCTCGCCATCATTGCCATAACCATCCTTTTAGTTCCACTTCTATTTTTTCCAGCGTGGTCTCAAATACTTAATTACAGTGCTGCCTTCCACCCGCCGCCCACATCTCTTTGATCCATTACCACGGTGGAGCCGTGACATGGACAGCCAGGCAGGCTCACTCCAGCCAAGCCCCACAGCCATCTTTTTATGGACACGGCACTGGGAGGACTGGTGGGATAAGCCTATTGGAAATCAAGTCTCTTCCTACAGCTGCCGGGACAACGGAGGGAGGCCTGCGGATCGGTCAGAGCAGCTTAAGAACCACTCAGAGCTCTGTGTGTGTTTACATCAATATCCCGCTTCTCCGGGAAGAAAAAGAAAAGGAACAGAAATAAGGCAAAGGGGTAGAGATAGAGGGAGAAAGGGCAGGAACAAGGTGGCGTAGACATGTCAGGAAATTAGGGAAACGGTAGAGGGAGAAAAGATAAAGGAGGAAAGGTAATAAACAGAGAGGGAGATGGGAGGATTGATCCAGAGAAATGGTAGTTCAATGCTAAAGACGGGGGAGGAAGAGAGATCGAGCGGCATTAGCAACAGAGAGAAAGGAAGTGAATTTTGAGATGAAAGGGTTTGAAAAGAAGAGGATGTGGTTGGTGGGTGGCACTGGGAAGGAAGAAAAAAGATGGAGAAGTAGAGAAAAAGAAAGAATTCCTCCGGGAAGCAAGCCAGTTCAGTTGAACAATGGGAGTGCATAGCAGTACTGATTAGGGTGGCGAGGTGGGAGATGACAATATGCTTACTGCTGTTCTTTATCCGGACTCGAGCTCTGCCAGTGCAGAAGGCACTCCACACTCAGCGAGACACTTTCTCTCCAACCAGCACCGTGGGCAATTAACCCAACCACCTGCTGCTCGCCAACAAATTGCCTCTCCTCATTGCCAATCCGGCTCCACTGAAGAAGAAAGGCAGCAGAGTCAAAACATCACGACACTGCTCACAACTCAGCTTTATTCCACCCGGAGTGCACATGACTGCTGTGGCTCATGTAGATTCATTGTAAGGAGTGAGAACTAAAGTGTGTATATCCGCGTGTGCATGCTTCATCGATTATTTTATTACATTTGGTATGGAATGTATCATATCTCAAAAAGTCAGAGGAAAGTGGATTCATCCATCTTGAAGGCAGGATCAGAACCAAACCATCCACTGTGATCGATATGGTGTCTGTCTGTGTGTGTGTGTGTGTGTGTGTGTGTGTGCGCGTGCGTGCATGTGCGTGTACAAGCCCAATATGTGTAGATTTTGATTATAGCACTTAATGACTTTGTAGAAAAAAACGAGACTATCACAGTGAAAATTAGTGCAATGTGTTTTGCATACTTGGAAAAAGCCTTTTGTAGCTCCAGAGGGAGCTGTATGAAACTTGACAATCTGCTTTAAATGATGTCAGTGTCAGCCTGGGTGACTGGGGTTGTGTAGTTGACCTCTGCATGTTTGCTTGAGGCTAGCAGCTCACGGCTACGTTAGGCGCTTCTAGCATACCACAAGAATCTCTGGCTGAACTGTTGGAGGTTGAGTAGCATACTGGGTAATGTAGGCACTAGGTTTTGACAGGACAAATTCCGCCAATTAAAAAAGACTTCTATCCTTTTAAAAAGAAAACTGTGCATCATAAGTCCGACAATATTATAGGAATGCAATGCTAAGTAGGTACTCTTTTATAACAGGGTAAAAAGGTGAAAATATTAAATTAAAGGGGTATTCCACCAATTTTACACATGAAGTTCATTTTACTATTTTACTTGAGGAGCGGAGTACAACTCGGCTTGTAAGTAGTCGGCTTGGAGTACAATGTTCTCTGTGGCTCTAAACTGAGTCTAAGAATAAGTAGAGGAGTCTAAGAAAGTAAATAAGTATAAGAATCTAAGAAATAACCCTGCTGATGTCATCATGGTTATCTTGTACTGCACTTGAGAATTTTTCAACAGAAAGCCTAATGAACTTGTGACCTGGAGTTTGAAAGATGTTTAGCAAGAAAAAATGGTCTAACAATATTAAGCTGCATTACGGGAAATGTAGGACTCTTTTCTTTCGCTTGTCATACCACAAAATAAAAGTTAATATGTCTCGGCCTCTGCTGATTTGATTTTGCCTTTTTTTTAACAGTCTTTTGTAAGGTCCTAAGAATGTAGCAGTGAGGCAGGTTGTAACTCTGTATACGAAACTGTTAAGCAACATTGCAATATTTGTGTAAATCTAGACCAGTGCTTCTCAAACTTTTTCAAAATCAAGGACCCCTAAAACTGACACAAATTAGACAATGAACCCCCATTTGATAGGAGCTTTCCTTTTAGCTGTTTTATCACAGAAAGTGTATGAAACCAATGACCAAAACATTCATTCATTCTGTCATTGTGTTACTGTACGGATGGAATTTTCGTGAAAATAAAGAATTTCCCTTTTTGCTGGGGACCTCCTGGAACCACTGTTCTAGACAACACACTATCATGGCAGTTAATCCATAATATCGTTTAAGTTAATATCATGGTCTGAATCTTGGGAAGAGCATAAAACTTTGGAATCAGCTAAAACAAGGGGATGGATTCTGGCTAATGTATGAATAAAATACACATTGTATTTGTTATTTGCGGCAGTGTAAAGATTTATAGATCTGGTAGTAATCTGATCACAACATGGGAGCTACTTTCCAAAGCATTTCCACATTCATTAACTCCACTTCCCTCTTTATAATTAATCCCACACTGAGACTCTTGCATTGAGATTTCAAAGCAGTAAACAAATTTGATCTCACATTCCTGCGCATGCAGTCGCGAACAAGGGCAAGTCATTTGATACACACATATATACAGTCCCCTCCAAAAGTATTGGAACGGTAAGGCAAATTCCTCTGTTTTTGTTGTTCACTGGAGACATTTGAGTTAAAGATCAAAAGATGAGTAAGAAACAAGAGTTCAGAATTTCAGCTCTCATTTCCTGGTATTCACAACAACTCAGGACATACCACCCTTTGTTTGAACCCAAGTGAGCAAAACTATGGGAGCATATGGCTGACAGATGTTTCTTGTAGCCCAGGTGTTGCCTTTTAGGTTGATTGTCAAAACATTAAATAGCTTTGCATGACTAGTCTAAGTTTTCATCCTTGGTTCAAACCTATAAAGACAGCATTTCCTGTTAAAGAGGATAAACCAACATGAAAACCAGAGAGCTGTCTGTGGGAGAAAAGCAAGCCATTGTCAAGCTGAGAAAAGAAGGAAAATAGAACAGAGCCACTGGACAAACATTGAGAATAGCAAGCACAACAATTTGGATTGTCCTGAAAAAGAAAGAAACTACTGGTGTACTGAGCAACAGACGTCAACCGACCAAGGAAAACAACAGAAGTTGATGACAGAAATATTGTGAGAGCTGTGAAGAAAACTCCCAAAACATCAGTAAGTGACATCACCAACAACCTCCACAGTGCAGGGGTGAAGGTATCACAATCCACTGTTGGAAGAAGACTCAGAGAGCAGAAATATAGAGGCCACACCACAAGATGCAAACCACTCATCAGCAGGAAGAATCGGAAGGCCAGATTGAAATTTGAAAATAAGTACAGAGATGAGCCGCAAGAGTTCAGTAACACAATCTTATGGATTGATGAGACCAAGATGAATCTCTACCAAAGTGATGGAAAGGCCAAAGTGTGGCGAAAGAAAGGAACTGCTTATGATCCGAAGCATCCAAACTCTGTGAAGCATGGTGGAGGTAATGTCATGGCTTGGGCGTGCATGGCTGCTTCTGGAACAGGCTCATTAATATTTATTGATGATGTAACTGATGATGGCAGCAGCAGAATGAATTCAGAAGTGTACAGAAACATTTGCATGAAATGCATTGAAACTAATTGGGAGGAAGTTTATCATGCAGCAGGACAATGACCCAAAGCACACTGCCAACAAAACAAAGGACTTCATCAGGGGAAAAAAGTGGAAGGTTTTAGACTGGCCAAGTCAATCACCTGACCTTAACCCTGAGCATGCATTTCACCTCCTTAAGAGGAGACTGAAGGGAGAAACACCCTGAAACAAACAAGAACTGAAAGAAGCTGCAGTAAGAGCCTGGAATAGCATCACAAATGAAGAATTCTACAGTTTGGTGATGTCGATGGGTCGCAGGCATGAGGCAGTTATTGCAAGCAAGGGTTATGCCACCAAATATTAAATTTTATTTGTTCCATTATTTTTACTCACCTAAGAACGCTGTGGTCTAATACAAACGGTGATATGTCCTAAGTTGTTTAACACATCTAGATGTGAATACCAGCAAATAAAAGCTGAAATTCTGAACTCTTGTCTCATACTCATCTTTCAATCTTAAACTCAAAGGTCTTCAGTGAACAACAAAAACTAAGGAATTTGCCTTACTGTTCCAGTACTTTTGGATGGGACTGTAAATGCACTACACATAAACACACACACACACACACACACATGTAACCACACAAACACGTTCACACACAAACACACACAACTGGGTCTGAGGGTATCTGCGGATTCTCAGCAAACTTTGGCATTACACACAGGTATGAGAAAACTCATCTGTTTGTTTGATGAGTCCTCCCTCTTGTCCTCTCCGTGAACGGGTCAACACATAATACCGGCATCACAAACCAAATGTTGACAATCTCTTTTAAGCATTAGAGTGACGCTCCTTCATGGCCTTTCTGGTGGCCTTTCAACACCCCACCCCCCACCTCCATTGTCCAAACAGTGATGAAAAATGACATGAACTGTGGCTCTGCGGCACTCTCTGTCACACCTCTCTCGCCTCACTGTCTCAAAGTCTGCCACTCCAATTTCCTCTCTGTTTCTTACCTCAATATCTTTTTCTGACTTTTTTTTCCTCCCATCTTCCCTTCACACTTGTGTTGCCCTGAAATCTCTTATTCAGCCCTAAACAAGGAAAGCCGCTCACCCTGAACAGAGATTGCTCAGCTCTCTGTACCTCTGCCATGTCACAGGTTAAGCCTCTCAGTCTCTTCTTCACTGAAATACAATCTTTGTCAATTTTTGTGTGGATATCTGAAAGGCAGCTGACTGAACTGATTTGATCTTACTTCACCAGATCAAACACTATATATATATATATATATATATATATATATATGTGTGTGTGTGTGTGTGTGTGTATGTATATATATATATAAATAAACATATTCATATCTGTATTCTTACTTAAACACATAGTACATATATGTTATTTTCTCCTACTGTGTCTCTATCAGTTCACTATGCTGGGGAGCTAGATTGTGCCAGACATGTGGAAATCTGTGATCACTTAACAGCCATGACATCTGAAATATCTTGTTTTGAAGGTTTGATACCAAAAATCTGGTTCCGGAATACAGACCTGTCACTTGTCCAGGGCATGAAAGGGTGATAAAAGCCACATTTAGATGGTAAGTACAACCTTTCACTTAGGGTGCAGGTCTTTGAAGAAATGTGTAAGCAAATATTTTGACGGAGAGTAAATGTTCAAAAACATTCAAAGGTAAATCACATGCTGGGAAAAGTGAAGGTAAAATTATTTATTTATTAAAAAAATGCAGCTTATAGTGTAGTGTTGATGGACCCTTGTGTACTCCAAAAGCAAAAGCTCATGTGCGCATGGTTCTGTGTATACTACCACTGGTGTTTGCTTATGTGGGTGTAACATCACACACATAAAATGTAAAAACATGTAAAAGAGCAAAAAAGACTAAAAAGGAAGGAAAGCCAGTCTTTATATTTCTTTAAACCATTGATTTTCTGGCCTCTTGGAGGCAGTAGAAACCCGCTGAACACACAACCTTTAAAGTTGATATGGCAAACTAGTTGGCATTACCATTCACACATCCAGCAGACATGGAGAAACATTAGCATTCATCTGGAGTCGTGTTTCTGGCCGCCCTTAAGGACTTGGCTTGGAAACTGGAGGGTCGCCGGTTCAAATCCAGCTCGGACCAGAGATATGGAGGTGGACTAGCTGCTGGAGAGGTGCCAGTTCACATCCTATGCACTGCCAAAGGTGGTCTTGAGCAACTACGTGGATGCCCCCTCGCTCTGACATCTCTCCATGTGTTGTTGCATGTGTATAGGTAATTTGGACCTGTGTGTACAATAATAACACCAGAATAAACATTGAATCTCCCCATGTGGAATAAAGTACGTCCTCTTCTTTTACTTCTTTTAGCTCTGGTTTGGTCTCCTCCAACTAGTGAGCGAAATTTCTGGCTTTTCGGTGGCTAAATGCTCCACCATTTTCACCAGCTATCGCTAATAATTGTCTGTCTCTGCTGTTTGGTGGTGGTTAGCGTTTTTTCAACTGGAAAGTGGGTTTTTTGAGTGGTGAGACTTAACCAAAACAATGAGCTGAAAGATGCTAGAACGGAGCGGAGCTGCAGAGTCGTGATAATTCTCTTTTGTCTAAGAGGACAAGGACTTTGCTCTGAAGCAGTAGTTTAGTCTCCATTATCTTCACAACTAGCAAAGAATTGCAAAATGGTGCTGGTCTTTGGAAATGAGAACAAACCAGTTTTGAGGGTGAGTAGTGTAGGAAAAACTTTTGATAAGGAAACCGATTATGACAATATGACCACTTGTTGAAAACCTATTACCAGATCCATCCTCTGCTTTTAGATGGCCCATCACCACGGCTGTTCATTTTTGGTAATGACTCATTATCTGAACTTCACACTACTACGGTCCTTTGACTTCCTGAAGCTGCTCTGTCACAGGAATCTTAGTGGCTATGAATGAGCTCTCTGACCTCTGACTGCTCGGTAAAACCACTGGCACTGTCCTTTAGAAAACCAGCTTGAGGCACACACACGCACAAATCCTTACATCTAGCTTGCTATTAATTGTTTACCCACAAACATGCCACTTGGCTTGGTTTATGTAAACAGGTAGAGCCTGATAGAGGCGCCAACAGGTTGTCCATCAACAAACTGTGCCCGTTTGAATTCTTCTACCATCATGAAAACGTTGTTCCACCATGCTGAATTTCCACACCATGGCACTGAAGAAGATATGTCAAAATTGTTTGCCTCTTTTTCTCTTTCTCTCTCACTCTCTATCTCTATTGTGCAGTATGCCGAAGCATCCCCGACGGACCTCATCCACACCTTAGGCCATACATGAGTGGACAGCAGAAGAAAAGACGGGGTTTTTAATCCAATATTACCAGCACGGTGGCATTGCAGTGGAAAATTACTGGAGTTTTTTGCATGAGGGAGATCAAAGTCATTGGCCTTATTCTGCCTTTGGTGCTTGGGATTAAAGTTACCCTCTTTCCATGGACTCCTGGCAACATCAAAGCAAATAGCACAAGCATTTGATTCATCTGAATATACATTTGTCAACATACTCACTCAACCAGGCAAGTGTTAAAAAAAGGAAATAGAAAATGGTAAATAAATGGTAAGATATAAATAAAAACTTTCAGGAAGTTGGCAGGCGCTGCCGTTCACTCGGCTTCTCCAAAGGCTTAGCAAAGATCCAGTTGGCAGCAGACTGTCTCTGCGGAGCACAGATGGATTAGAAACCGACAGTCCAGACCATGCTAGCGGACGTCAGAATGACAGATGTGTCGCTAAGGCCCAACACATGCTTTATGAAGGTCTTGGATTAGCCAGAACTCTCCCAAATAGTGTGAGTGTGAGTGTGTGTGTGTGCGCTTCAAAGGACACGTGATGCGTGAATCGTGATGCCATCTCACAGTTTAGTTCAGTGTGGAAGTGGCTGGAATGCAGAAAAGTGTGCAAACACGGGCTTAACGTTCTCCGCTCCCCTAAAAATGAATTCCTCATTTATCCACCTTAGACTCTGCAGGGATCTCAGCTGCATGCATCCACGCGTATATTTACAGGCAATTTAATGTAATACTTACATCAACTTTACTGTTTTCCATAAAAAATAAAAAAAGTAATACACAGAGGAAAGAAAAGTGCTGTGCTGCGCTCTAAAAGGGAAAAGTCATTTAATTCCGATGTTGTGTGTGAGAGGTGAAATTAGTTTTTCTATCCTGTCAAATGAAGCTGCTGGACTGTGCTTGCGTAGTGAGAGGAATTTCTGTGGGAAAAAAAAAAGAAAACCATGATTTTAAATGGTCTTAAACTCTGAAAATAGCAAATAGCTGTGATTTAAAGCCACAAACTGCCAGAAATGTGATGAATCAGAAAGAAAAAAATAAAAATAGCAGCCGTGGGAGGAAAATGAAACAAGACAAACAATGAATAAATAAACGATGAAGTAAATAGCCTGGGCTCGGTATAATTTCTGTATAATTCCAGAGGCACTTGCCAGTATGATCAAAAGCAGCACATGTGGCACTGCCAACTGTGACCCATTGGATTTAGCATCACTCATTAGCGGCGTCCGCTCTCATTAACCGACATCTGTATCTTAATTAAGAAAAAGAAGACAGGAATAGATGCAGGTGGCGGTCCAAGCTAGTCACTTAAGCATCCACACAGTGTTTCCTCTCACCTTTATTGGGATTTTTAACAGCTTTTATAAGGTACATGGGGCAGTGAGCAGCAGGCTGTTTGGATTACTAATAAGGCTTCGGTATGCCTGGGCTTTTATGGGAAGGTGACTTAAAAGCAAAACAGCAGAGTCTTCACTGTTGTCGGATGCTTTAACCCTCAAAACCCCACAGTCTTTTAAGTCCTTGATCTAAACCACGTGATCCCGACTCCAGTCCCCTAGTGAAATCTGCCTCCAACCTGGTAAACACTAAGATCTGACCCAAAGCAGACAAATCAGATTTAAACCTCCACTTCCACATAAATGATTTTATTTTACACAAGTTACTGACAGAAGGGCAGCAAATTCAAAACGTTAAGGTTCATCTCATTTTTTTAATAAATGTTTAAAATATAGATTTTCTTTTTTTGTCTTTGGAGAATGTTTAACACCTTCCAGCTGTTATTCTTTATTCCTCCCATCGTATGTAGATACATGTACATAAACCTGTTTTGTTATTATTGTCTATCTTATAATATCTTTATCACTGACATGAACTTTACTGTTTAAATAAGTGATTGTTTGCACAGGGAAGATATTTAACCACACAATCACCGTTAAATTGATACTTTTCCTTATTAAATGTGACATGACCGGTGCTCTAAATTCTATATCCACAGTCTGTTCAATCCTTTTTATTGACAGTTGAATGGGAGAAACTGCTGAAGGCCGTCTCGTTTGCTAATTATCATTTTACCATTATTATCCATTATGTATTAGCAATTACTGTTATTAATCAATTATGCAAGCAGTTGGCGATATAGCGAGGGAGAGCAAGTTGTGGCAATGTCGTAGAGTGTAATTTGAATTATTAACATCCTCTGTTTCTTTAAATGGGAAAGCAAAGTGGTTTTTATGACATTTACACTAGGCAGTTTGACCAGAGGAACATAGAGAATAAAGACAGGGAAGTCAGATACACCACAGGTGAGTGTTAATTGGTGAATAATCTAAAAGCCTGCAGCACAGCTTGCATTAGAGCAGATGGGAGGACCGTACCTCAGGTTTACAGGCTTTTACAGCACAGAGCTACAAATATGATTTATCATAGCAGTGACTCTAATGGGCATTCATTTGTTATTTGGTTTAATAGCTTATGTTTTTCATGTTTTCATATCAAAATAATACTATAAAGTCATATTTTACTGAAATACATGTCAGCTCATAAACTACTACACAAACAGAAAACCAATTAACTGCTGCCTCACATGACACACAGCTTATATATGTGTTGTAGGTTAAGCGACAGCTGTAATCATGCTTTACTGAGGGTTAATCATGCAATAACTGTGTTTTTTGTTTCTGTCATGACCTTTACAATGTCTGCACTTTATGGACTTTAAGAGATTGCGATCTTTCCCTAACCATAACCATAAGTGGCTGTTATTGTAACCATGAAGATAAATGTCCCCTAACCTTAATGAAGTAGGTCTGTTAACCCAAACTATGATCTTCCCCTAACCAAGTCGTTTTTGTGCCTAAACCAAACCAAACCAAACCTTAACCATAGCAATATCAGATGGTTTAAGAAGGCATATACAAATTATATCATCGGACTGATAGGGGTGTCAGATCGAAAAAACACAAGACATGAGTCTTTTTGATGGAGTGTGTGATGTTTGAATGCATTTTTGAATTTGTAAAGTAAGCGTGGTCAAGCTTAAACGGGGTGTCAAGATGCTCTTTAAGGTCAGGGAAAGACCGTAGTTATAGTAAGTGATTAAGATTAAAGGTACAATGTATGAATGAAGAACGAATTCGGCGGCGCAAAACCCTCTTTTTAAAATGAATTCGTATTCATTTTACGAATAAACATGTTAAAGTACAGTTGTGTTATCCCTTAATGGAATCGTTTCAACCGTCTACACAAGCGTCGTCCTCTGTACCGTTCATATTTCCACTCTAAAAATCATCATAACCTCAGAGTAATTGTTTGCGGAAGTCAAACAATTGACTACTCACCGGCATAACGCCAAAAGCCCGGGCCCATTGTTGTTGACCTGACACTTAATTTTTGATGAATTATGTGTTTTTGCAAACAAATTGAATACTGAATATTGAACTGATACAGAGATTGTTTACATGTGCTTTAAAACTTCTTGAGTTGTGGTTTTCATTACACTTCATTATTTCCATTCAATGTGAGGGTCCATATTTTGATATATGTATCCTCTCTGACATTTGATTAAAAGACAAAGCACAAAGCAGAGAGGAGGGCACAAGATGAACTTGAGAGCCGGGAGCTGAAATCATAGTCCAATAAACCAAAAATTAATTAGGTCGATATGTCATTACTAAGAAATATGCTTTGGGACTAAACACAGGCTGTACTTGTTTCATTAGGCTCCATGAATATCTGATAACCTTGTCTGTTAAAGATGGAGAAAGGCAGACTTTCCTGCACGTCTGTTGTGTAGCTGCCCTCGAATACACTGTGGGCGGCCGTTGTCGTGCGTTACACATACTCCAGTGGACCATCTGTTGGTCCCATTTACACCATATACCATCACTGGATAATGTATGACACTATCTCTGCTAGGGTTTGCTGGTGCAATCTTAATACATTCATTCAAGATATCATTGTGGATAAAGGCCAATCATCAATCAGATGGAAAAATGACCATCTATTTATGTATTATACAAAGTTTCTGTGTGTTCTATATCTTACACACACATAAGCATGCTGTTGAGTGATACTCATCATATCTAGACGAGACTCTGGCTGTCTCTCAGTCATCACTCCTGGCAGGATCTGCATCCCCACCTTCCCTCCCTTTCTCCCAGCTGTACCGCTCCATCGACATTCAGTCATCCTGACTGATGTTTCAGTCACCTGGGATTAAAAATGAGCCAGAGGGTGATAGATCACCTCTATTGTGAAGGATACAATTTTTAAAAATGGCCCTACATATTGTAAATGGCAAGCAAACCACAATAAAATGAGAGCAAATGAAGAGAATTAATGTTAAGTCAGCTTTTTGAAACCCTTACACTGTTTAATAACGTATTAATTTTACTTATTAGATATTACATGCGGCTATTACACATTTCACAGAGACATATACAAAGACATAGAACATTTTCTCTAAAAGGGTAACTTCTGGACAGTCTCATCATTCAGCTATTGAATGCAACATGTAAAAGCAGTTTTCTGACTTTAAAACGAGCCCGGACCTTTATTGCTTGTTACTTTCCCTCTTTTCAGCAACTTTTTACTGTGAACTGTCTAATAAAGCAAAAGTGCCATAATAATAGTCTTTACAAAGACATTTACACGGAAATGCTCCAGGGCTCCAGGGTATGATAATCCCTTTGGGAGAACATGTTGAAAATCTGCTTTTAAAAACTACTTTCTGTTGAGTTTTTGGCCCTTTCAAGTGAATGATTGCTATGTGCTTCCATTTCTACCTTTTGACTCACAGAATTATTCTTCACTATAAATTACAGGTATGAAAATGCATTATGATCAATCTGGGTAGTCTCTGTGCTTGGCCAGATAGTAGATATTTTATTTATTATTTATAGAACAGTCAAACTAGTGAACAGTGTTGTTTCCAACTGTTTCCATCACATCAGATAAAACACACTATGTATAAAACAACAAGACGAGTCTACAGACATGCTACAGGCTCTGTGAGGCTGCTAAATGCTAATGTTTTCTTACTTTCTGAATGTAATCAGAATCATTCATTTGTACAACAGAATCATTTGGTACACTACACAAGAACCTCTAACGTTGTGTTTTGCGTTGCTGCTGGAAGCTCGCACGCTCACAGACACTCGCTTTTCGAGGACAAAACATCGTTTGAGGTAAGTACGGTAATGTTAAGGGTTTGGGCAGCTTTAAGTGTATCCAGTGTCACTCGTTTGTGAGAACACGTTTGAGGTAGCTGCACCTAAATTTGGAGTGCACACGTATTCTAGCGTTTATGGTAAATGGAGTGAAACGGAGCAGAGCGAGCTGTCAGGCAGAGTTAGTGACTTTATTCAGTCATTATCTCACTTTACAAACACAAGTTGTTGCAGTCTTAATTGTACGTGATACGAGCACCACATACAACATAATTGATCAAAATGCGTCAGACTTGATGAAGTGCAAGGAAACGCGTGATAATGTGTTTCCTGTTTTGGATTATATTCACAGGAAGTATAAAACATATTACATGTGTCAGTAAAAACACTAATAATCAATAAATTAATTACTTTTTTGTTGTGTCTTCACCATTTATATCTATACAATGTGTTTATGATCAAATTGTTTAATAGAGTACACAATTTACAAGAGTGCAAAGTTCTTCATAGATCTAGCATCTTAATTTTGGTTTCAGAGTGCACCAGATGCAATGACCCCCCCCACCCTTCCCCAAGAAGGTACAAGATCCACCCACCATAGTCTCACCAAATCCTGTGGGAAACACTAAGTCTACGTTTAAATACCTTGTGAAGAGATGAGATTTGATGACGAACTGTTGTTCAACAGGTTCACTCTACACCACATGTAATGGAAAATTTGTGTTGCAAATTACTGTGCCACTACTCACACACACATTAGTCGTACTTGCACTATGGGCAACTTCTGAATCTCGTCCAGTGTACTAGCTCTACTGACTTCAGTTTTTGGCTTGTGCAAAAACGATTTTTGGTACCATAGAACGAGAACTCAATTTGTCTGCCTGATTCAGTGTTGCACATGCTTCTCCGCCGCCTGCCCTGCTTCCAAAGACTGGCAGCATGAAAACCAACATTTTATGCAGTTGTCAATAAAACCATCTGTGATTTTCCTTTTACTACTATCTCAATGTCTGCTATTAGGTACTCATTAGGCAAGGCAAGGCAAGTTTATTTGTATAGCACATTTCAACAACAAGGCAATTCAAAGTGCTTTACATAAAACATAAAAGCAACAAATGGAAATTGAAAAAATAAAACACATTATAAAAACAGGATAAAAAACAGGGTAAAACAGGACAGTAAAAGTTACAGTGCAGAGTACAATCAGGGCACTGAAAATCTAAAACAATTCAGTGCTTTATAAACTAACAGCGGATTTTAAAATCAATTCTCTCACATACAGGAAGCCAATGTAAAGACCTCAGAACTGGAATGATGTGATCCACTTTTTTGGTCTTAGTGAGGACTCGAGCAGCAGCGTTCTGAATCAGCTGCAGCTGTCTGATGGATTTCTTAGGGAGCCCTGTAAAGACACCGTTACAGTAGTCAAGTTGACTGAAGATAAATGCATGGACAAGTTTGTCCAGGTCCTGCTGAGACATAAGTCCTCTAATCCTTGATACATTCTTCAGGTGATAGTAGGCTGACTTTGTAATTGTCTTAATGTGACTCCTTAGATTCAGTGTACATGTTTAGCTATAGTATACGGTTACTCCCATGCCTGCTGTATGAACAGAGCAGGAATACTGAACCTATATGCATATGTACATAAAAATGTACAACACAACCTTTTCATAAGTTACAAATGGGTCTAAAAATTGAGAAGCACATGTTTTAGATTCATGAAGTGACTGACAGCCATGTTTTTGGAAAGATCTCTTCTCCCCCCTCCCTTTATCTTTTATTTGTGGAGACACGCTCACAGCTCTTTAAAGACACTCACGTCATAAAGACAAACTTGTGATGGGCAGATTTCTGGCACCATCAACATGTGCCTCTGTTTACAGACATGAGTGTAATAGACCACTATGTCATTAACCAGTCCATTGAACTGACTAATAATATGACTTACATGAGGGAGGCCAAACCACTGGGTGCCAGTTAGGTTTTCCATTGCTATCAATTTCACAGTGCGTGTTGTCTGCCACTGTCATTTCTTCCCAATGCAGTCCTGGGATATAGGTAAAATTTGCAGCACAAATAATTTTTTTTTTTTTAATAGAAAAGTCAATGGACTTGACTGAAAAACAAGATGGGGATGTTAGCTTCCAGAAATGCAACACGTTGGTTTAGTTTGGCAGGCAGCTCGATGTATAACAACAGAAATTAGCATACTGTATGATGTGAAACTCAATTTAAAGAATTATTCAAATCATACCTATATGTACTGATTCTCTTTGACAAACCCCCCCCCCCCCAAACAACAAACTTATTTCTGCACGGCTACTTCGATGGTTGGAGGAATTTGCAGGCTTATAGCGCCAGCTTTTTATTCTACATTAACACCACCAAGACTGAGCCAGGAAATGCTCTCCCAGCCCTAAAAACGTCATCTTGCTTGGTATTAAAGTCTCCTCTTCCAGACTGTTTTCTAATTGATTCCCTGCGGAGTTGGGCTGCACACTGGCATGACATCAGAAATCATCAGCATTCGCTCGTGTCAACGGAAAGAAAACAAAAAGGCAATCATGGAAAGACGGTCTTCTCTCCTTCATGGCGGCTCAAAGATATATATTGCAAGATTCAAATCTACAATGCAATGACAGTCTACTTATTTGTGACTTTGATATTGGGCCAGTCGATACTGCAACCTAAGAAACACAAACGCACCCAATAATAGACAGACAAGGCCGACTGCTATCACTACAATCCAGTCCCCCACATGCAACGCACAGAGGTTGCTGTACGAGATGTAATAATAATTACAGAAGAAATCCAGCAGAATGAACAGAGCCTGCCAGCCTGATAGGGTGATAAGGAATTACTGAATCACGTTGGCGTGATTATGAAAATACAAATAATTAAATCAAGATGCTAAAGCAACTCCTATCTATAATTTATAGGTGCCCGAAGAGTTTGAAACTGAATAAACAAGGCTCAGCTCCCTCCATGAGAAACATCCTAAGCTATTACCTTTGATTAAAGATTTTTCCAGCCTGTGAGGATGGACAAAATCCAAGCACCCTCAAATTGGATCAAATCATAGAGCAACACACACTAGAGCGTCTGATTAGAAAATGTTTTTTTTGTTGTTGTTTCTTGTATTGGAATGTAATCACAGCTTTTTAAACCAATATATTAATTAGTACTCTGAGCACAATTAATTTAATCCTTATCAAATCTCGTGGCCCGTTTCGTGTTCTGAAGCTGCCAGCATAGAGATCATTAACTTCACATTTAATTTTCCTGTTTCACATATAATTTAGCATGCCATCTGGTACCGTAAGGAGGACAATCCAGGGAATCACTTGGCTCTCTGTCATATTTCAGATATACTATTTCTGGCTTTAAAGAGAATCGAGACGCTTAACACTTAGGGCAGGCAATATTGGTAACTATCATGCCCCAGAGTGCTACAGTGTGTTCTTATCAGTGGTGGAAGACGATCCCAGATCCTTTATTTGAGTAAAAATGTCAGTACAACAATGCAAGGACTCCATTACAAGTAAAAACCCTGCAAGTAAAAGTATATACACAGAAGTATCAAATTAAAGTACTGGTTCTGCAGTAAAATAGCCCCTGTGATTGATTATATCCGACATAATTAGATTATTAAAGGATATTTCAGTATTTTTAAACCTGGGCCCTTATTTCATATATTTTCGAGTCGAAGAGTAGTAGGTAGAAAAGATTTTGGAATCCGTGCAGTAGACGGCAACATATTCCTTCTGGGCAATCGCGCCCATCAAAATGACTTCCACAAAAAGTGTTTGCCACCAACAGGCTCAGACTGTAATACAAGGTGTCTGACACCATCATGGAAAAGGATCCCTACGAGTAATACCCGGTGACACCCTTTGTTTTTAACCAGAAACAGATGTCTTGCTCAAGCACAATTCTCACTCTGAAATCTTGTGAGAAGAGAGTTGTTGCAGGAAGACGGTGGTGGAAACGTGAGTCAGAGTTGGAGAGAGGATTTTTTGTGCTGAAGTAACGTTAGGAAATAAAGTCTTGCAGTTCTTCTACGTACGCAACAGCTCACCTCTCATGAGATTTCAGAGCGAGATTTGTCCTTGAGCAAGATCTCTGTTCTCTTCTGTTTCCTAAACCTTTTGCTGTGACGACCAGTCAATTCAACACCGAAATATGTGAAAATAGGGCCCAAGTTTAAAAAAGAATTATCCTTTCATACTGATGCAAGATTGCATAGCATTTTACTGATGTAGCCGTTAAAAGTTGTAGCAATAGTTACACAGTTAGGCAGTTTAGTCCAGAGACTCTTGACCCTCCAAGGTTTGATGTGTCATGAGGTGATTAATGGGTCGAGAAATATGGAAAAACCTTTTTCTTTTTCAGTGTTTCCCAAAGTGGATGCCTTGATGCCAAGGGTACTGCAAGATTTATATCCATGTTTTCACTTTATTGTTAGTTACTAAATTTTCCTAATCTGTTTTCAAATGTATCAAAAAGAAGAATAAATCTCTACATTACCATATTAAAAACCCTGTTGATTGGCAATTATTCAAAACCTAAGACTGGTGAAAATAGCTCATGGTTGCCGGTTGTCATAGTAACCCAACACACTTTTCTATTTACACAGCAGTCAATAATAATGACTGCTGGAGAAGTAATGGAAACATTTGTCGCTGAAGCTCGAAGACATGCTGATACATCTCAGCCCAACAGTCTGGGACGCCAAAAATAACTAAAATTGGACTGTACGTTGAAAACCTCTCGGCCTACAGCTTTTAGTGAAGAACAGAAGCAAGCTGCCTAAACGCTGAAAACAAAATGTTGCAATGCTGCATAAGTTCAAGACCGAAGATGCCTCTTTAGCTAGCAAATATGTTGAATTCTTCACACAATTGAAATGTGCATGAAAAACAGAAGCAATGCATGATGTGTGTGTGTGTTTTTTGTCCTTGAAACCCTGAAATGTTTTTAACTTTAATTTTTGAGCACTACAAGAAATGCAATTTACCAATTAGCATTGCTTGGTTTAACTCTTTTTAAAAAAACCTTTGTTGTAAATTAGTGTTTTTTTGTAAGAGGTCGCAAGCTAAAAGGTTGGGAACCATTGTTATATTCTTTAACAATGCATTGTTTTTTATAAGGTTGTTATATTTTGTAATGTAATATCTGTAACCTATAACGTACAGTAATAGCATAAAACAGACAGTACAGTAGATGAGTAAATGTACTTTCCACCACTGGTTCTGTCTGGGTCCTATCATAGCAGCTAACTGGACTCCAGTTTTTTATTCATAGAACATCACATGAACTTCGAGTGTCCCACATTTCCCATCATATCTGCAGTGTGGTCGGCACTGTGCACCTCAAAGAAATGATTATTGGACTGGATCTGCTGCTGGGAAATGGACTCCAGAAGGTCAGCGGGCAATGCTCATGTCCCCTGCCAGAGGAGACGAAGGGGTGGATGGGATATCCCCCGTGTCCTGTCTGGCCCCGGCGAGATTACGAGCAATGTAATAGGATCGTCCATTTTCTGTAATAGAACACAGAAAGGCTAAGCCCTGGCTTGGGTCTTACTCGTGCCCCAGATCACCTCCGAGGCAACAAAAAAATAAATATAACTCCATCTCTCCTTGCTCAGAGGAAAGGAAGCTTAGCTGCCTTTAGACGTGAGCAAAGATACACAGTGCTGCAAAATGGAACAACGCTTCCAAGCTACAAAAATCCCTGCTGAGCCGTAATGAGAAGCGAATAGACTGCGATAGGGAAGGCTTTGGCTGGATTTGTTTTTTCAACAGCATAGTGTATTTCATGTTGTTTAATTGGCTCATTTGCAAACTGATGATACACATTCAGAGATAATGGAGTGTCTGTTGAAATGCATGACACAACTGCACTCAGGCTGGAACTGGTACGAATGATGTCTCATTTTTATTGACAACTCAAACATTACATGGAAAACAATCAGCCTAGTGTGTACTTTTTTTGTGCTATTTGTCATGAAACGATTAAAGGAGTAACACATTCATTATGTTGATATGTTGCTATGTTTGTAGGTTTACAGCAGTGTTGAGAGGCAAAATCCTTAATTTGGTCTCTTGGGGCGTTCAACTTCCGTCCTCAGCAAGTCATTTCTTTCCCAGAGTTACTCCCTTGAGTATAACTCAGAAAAGGATCTGAATTTGTATTGTCAATAGATGTTTGTTTCAGCATGGGAGTGTTTTTCAGAGGCAGTTCCATCTGAAAAGAGCTATAGATTGAATCATCCTGCTAAAGGGTGGCCCTCAGAAGTAAAAAGAATCCACTGCTCATGAGAATGCGATAGTCCTGCTACCCCTCTCTTTCAGGCTTCTTTGCTCTTAAGAGAGGCTACTCCAGGTTAAACCGACTTTGGCCAACTGTCACCCGTCTGCCTAGTTGCTATAGCAACTGCATTTCGTTCTTCAAACAAGATGCAATGAAGTTAGGGGAGTCCAATTCCCAGGGCTTCCCGAGGCGTCACTAGAGGACAAAACATTCAAAATGAATGTGGCTGAGAAAAATGAAAAATAAAAAAATAGGCTACACATGATTTCAATTCAGCAAGTCAGTTATCAAAACAGATAAACACCGTCGTCTGTTCCCTGTCCCTAGGCCTGGAATAGCAACCATCTGTTTTGACAATTTCCCAGAGTGCAACATTCCTCTTAATGAATGCTCAGACACTGCAAGTATAGTCTGCCACTGTGGTGCGGTGGTCTGGGGATGTTAATGAAACCTGAGGAGGGTGCAGGCAAAAAAAACATGAAGTTGACAGCTACATTAGCCATATCTAATCCATTCAATTCCCATTATTTCAAACAATGGGAGGCACAAACAATGCATCCCCATCATGCACATGTCTCCTGCAGCTAAAGCTATTTGATGCCAAACTTCTGGAGGAGGGGACTGACCGCGGGGGACGCCAGACGAAAGAGGAAAGTAATGAACACAGACTGCATACTGGTAGGGACGAAAGAGAAGCTCTTTAAAAGAGGAGGGAAACTCTTTGAAAGTGAAGCCCTAACGTGTGTTTATCTGCAGGTGAGGCCAGATCTTTGAAGAAACAAAAATTGGAAATACAGCAAATAAAAGAATGTCATGCTTGAAAAACACAGGGGCGCATAATGCGTCAGCAAATCGAGTCTCCCACCTTCAGTCAGACAGCAATGCCTCAACAACCTGACTTGTTGACTCGCCCTCACCCACTCAGGCCGAGCTCTCTCTAGCCCTTGCACCGAGGCAATTAGCCTCTTTAATTAAAAAGGATCCACTGTCAGTGACTGGCATACTGTATATTCTCTGTGCGGGTTATATCTGACTGCTGCATAGATTCACAAATGAGATGTTGAACTTTTAAATAAGGTTGTTCGGGAAGTAACATTGTTCAATGAGCGACTCATTTTGTGAGTCGCTCATTGAACTCATTCTGCAGTACATTGCATATTCTATCCACTGTAAGCCTAATTTTGCACATGCTGAGTTGACGTCAGTGAGATAGTGTATCTCTCATAAACAGGAATTGAGTAGCAATTAAATTAAAAAAATGGACCTTGTAAGCTGCCATTTAAAGTTGCAATCCTTAAGATTTCACTCCTTGCTGAGAGACACCTGTGGGTGCTCTTTAGTAATACCCCGTCAGTCCTATAGTTCTGTTAGAAATGTCATGACGCGCAGCAAACATGCATTTAGCTGCTACCATGTCAGAAATGAAAGAAAGAAAACAGATGAAGAGCAACTGGTGTATCTGTTTACAGCATACATGCACAACAACATGAACTGTGGGCTCAGCGGATTCAATACATAACCGTTTCAAGAAGGAATATAGTCATCAATGATATCTGACATACTGATGTCAGTATGTCCATGTACCAGCTTTGTCTGGATGTAGTGAGACACAAGTTCAATACGCCTCTGTCTTAAAGGTGAGGTAAGCAATTCCAAACAAATTCAAAATCAGCGAATGTCACCTCCTCCTGCTAGCTGTCTGTTCTGTGTGTGTGCTGAAAAACAATCAGATGTCTGTACACAGCCCTGGCACTGTACATGGGAAACAGACCAAGTCATACAACAGCCAGGATTTGTGTGTCAGCTAACAATAAATAATTTGCCAACGGACATTCCGCTTACTTTCTAGTTCACCCAGACATGCTGTTGTTGTGATGTTAGCTATAGTAGCAGGAGAGTTGTGAGAATCGCTTTTCGGTGCTGGTGTGCTGGCTCCAGAACGGTCTCGCCCTCTGCTTGTTAGCTTCACAGCAGCAGCTGTAGCGACAGTTTGCTAACCCACAAAGTGGCAAACGTTAGCTACATTACTTGCTGTGTTGTTGTTTGCTCTATATCATGGTATTTGTCATGTTGGATTCCACTAGAATCGCATACACCACCTTTAACTCCTTTTCACTTTCTGATTGTTTAGTGGAATGCTAATGCACTCGCAGATACTACTCCATCCCTCTCACGTTCATCTATCTTCTTGATTTATGACTTCATGCCACTAACAGGAGAATAACGGAAAAGAATGGTAAAATGTGGTTGAATCCCATGAAAAACAGGAGGGTTGACAGGTATGTTCAGTGGTTACCTAATGATTTGCCGCTTATACAAATCACTTATAAGACCACTTTCTTGGCAGCTCATTTTAAGCAAATTTAACTGTTTAATTTCATAGTTCAGTTTTTGAATTCATGTTAAAATCACATTATCTATCCAGTCACGTCCAGTCGGTGCATGCATTGCTTCCTGCAAATCACTTCTTTGATTGATTTAGTGCAGCGCAATTAGTTAATTACCAAAAACTGCTGAGCGCTACCCTACAACAGGCAAACATACTATCTTAGATAAAGTGCATGCATGTGTTATTGCCTTGTAGAAAGGAAAAAAATCTGCTCTCCCAGGGGTTGTTACTGACTCAAAGAAATTTGCATACAGTACTCACTGTTGTAGGCTGCCTCAGTGCCCCTATGATAAATGAATCAGATGGTGTGTCAGTTTTCATTATTTAATTATGTGCTTTTTGGTGGAATCCTGTGATGAATCAGCTTTAATGAAATGCAAATGACGAAACAAAGAGCTGACTGTTAACAGGGATCTGTTTAACCCAGTGAGACTTTTCCTTGTTTATAGGCTGGTAAAAAAAAAAGGCGAGCAAGGAAGGGGAGGAAATCATGTCAGGAGCTTTGGCAAAATGAGCTCGCCACAGGGTGCTCCATTTTCCAAAACTGGTTGTTGACCTCCGTCTTAGAGGGCGCGAGTGAATAACAAGCTCCCAGGAGAAGAGCACCTGAAAATACATCTGTTTAATTTTTGTCTTTTATCTTCAGAGGTAGGAAGAGGGGTGGATTCTTTACCTTTTGTTTTGGGTATTCATTAATTTGCAACAGCGCTCACCTTAAAAGAGAAATCAGTTGCACTTTGACCTGTCTTGATTTTCCCAAAATACATTCATTATTGCAAACATTTTGTGCTCCCCTGTGTTCACTGGAGCACTGTGAGCTCTCTTTGTGCATGAAGAATGCACTTTATCTATTTTTGTCAAAATGGAGAGTCACTGACTCTTTCAAAAAGCTAATTGTATAGATTTTCTGTGGTATGGGACATTCCACTGCAGAGCAAAGTTAAATTAAAGGGGAGTAAGGAGGACACAACATGCAACAACACTTTCAAATATCCTATGGGCCACCCAGGATGCCTGCAATCTCAACAACTGTGGAAGTAATTGCTGAGTTGTTAGTTATTAAACAGTTGTCATTTTGAGCTCTGGGAAAGTCAGATGACTTAGTTAGGAGCTTGGTTTTTGGTCTTGTCTTTCACCACTAACTTTCATGTAATCGTCACCAAATTTGGCTCATGACACATTTGCACAACATTTGCAAAAAAGGTCCTGCAAAATGTGACGGCATTTTGCCAATGAGTGGTGCTAAACTACACAAGCCACTTAAAATGGCCTTAACTCAGTGGTGATAAATCCAGAGATGATGTATGTATTCTTGTCCATAAGATACTATTGTGGTATGTACACAATGGTACACATCATATTTGATTTATGGTACAGATAGTACCCATGAGCAATATATTGTTTGACTGGTCATTAAGTTTTTACCACTGTTTTATATGTCAGTGTGGCTATGTGATTTCCTGAGGTTTCCGTTATGGTTTTGTTTTATGTGAGCTCACCAAAGCCCATAGCTATTATTGATGTTGAAATGGCAACAAAATATTGAAACTTCAAACATTTAGTCAGTGGAACAAAATAATAATACTGCTGTGCAGAATTTAGTTTTTCATTAGTTTTAATGATCAGCCAAATGTGTATTTTGATGAAGATTTGGATCCAGATGCTTTCTATTTTTTGAAATAAAAATTCAGAGGATTATGCACTCTTGGCTCACTGAGTGTTAAATCTTACTGTATGTGATGGACTAACCCTACCCTTATATTTATTATATCAAACAGAACAAAAACTTTTGCATTTTGCATTGAAAACTGGGTTAACAGCATTCTGGAAGCTGCGTTTAGTCGTAAAAATACATCTACCAGAAGTCCCCCGAATTCAACGACACAATTTGTTGCTTATCAATGCCCTCTAGAAAATCTAATATAAATAAATGTTACCTGGTATCATTTCACATCATATATCATCTGTGCCTTCCAAATGTTTTATATTTTATTATAAAAGGTACTTTTTCTTTCATATGTCACTGATCCAAATCTGGAAACAGGAAACAAACAGCAGTCTGTCATGTTAAAGTGTTTTGTTGACCCAAACATCCAGCCCTTTGTGGACTTTGTTGCTGTATTGAGTCACCTAACTTCTTCTTCCTTTGCTCTTGTCACAACCACTGCAGCCGCCTGAGGGCTTTGTCACTTGAGCATAAACACATGTCATTTATGGGCACTTAGTCATTTTTCTTGGAAGGACTGTCTCAAAACCGAGCATTCATTGGTTTGGAACTGAGGTGAGGCTTGTGTAAACTAATGCCAGTCTAAGCACTATCTGTCAAAGCACTGAATCTCTGACAGCTCCGGAAGTGGCAGTGTAGCCTTTATTCTATACTCACGTCCAAAATATCCCATCCAATAATTATTGCTGAGAGGATCAAAAGTTGTACAGAGATGTAAAATGCTCACTTAATTTATGACACTTTGAACATGTCTTTTTTATTTCAGATTAAATGATCGCCACAGTGTGATAATTACAATAGTAATTAGCGTTTATTGTAATTACAGGGCATGATTCAGATGAATAACTCACCAAATGAGTCAGGCTATCCAAGAGCAGCCTATATGGCTTCACAAGTCAAATCTATCTATAGGTTAATAATATATTTAAAAACCTCATACTGCGCTTCAAATTGCTTTTACCACAGTACATTGCCTCTAACATGGCGCCTGAATTAAGGGGGGTTTCTCTGACAGTGCAGCTCAACAGAAAAGAAATCAGTGTGAAGGGCAGTGGCCTCCTGCAGCCGAGGAGAGCACTTTTACATATCATAGCAACTTGCACAACCTCATTACCACATACAGTATATCCCTATAATGTAAATCTCAATTAGAAGATGTGATAATAATAGGGATATATATATATATATATATAGCTGGAATCATGGGGAAAAATACCATAAAGTAACCCACTCATGTGATACTGAGATAAACCAATACAAGGGAAGATAGTACTGAAGGCCGGGTGGTTTATCGATGCATACGTACAGCCATGCTTGTTTATGTGTGGCAGCTCCAAGATAAGTTGCACTGGCTTATCTCCCGTTGCGCTATCAAAGAATTCAAGCACAATTCAACACAGATTTAAAAGAAGCATCTGGCTCCCCGTTACACCCAGGCCCTCAGGAAAACCCTCCTTCAGACCTTTTTATAAAGAAGGAAAAAAGCATAAAATGAGAAGACATCTGTCCACCCAAACCACTGCTGTCCACAGAGGAAAAAAAAACACGAGTTGTCAGCTAGCGAATTATCATTAACTGGTTTAAATCTCATTTGATTGCCCAAGTTCTTTCAAATGTGACATGAATAATGCTCAAAAGGATGCAAACTCTTTCATCTAGAGCTGATGAAGCTCAAGTGTCTTGAATGCACACACGAGTTGTTTCACTTCTTAGAGACGCCATCATCCTCATAGTTGACACTTTTATTTTCTTAACTAAATGCACTTTTTTATTCAATTATTTCACAGAATTCACTGCAATTTCCTGCAGCACACTTTTAAGACAAAATATCAGTACGAGCAGCTGATAAACACATTATGCATATCACAGGCTTTTTAAACTTGCAAAAAAACCCAGGTGGCTGATATCTAATACTGTCGCTAACTAACCCCAACCTAATTCAAAATCAACTAGCTGTAGTACCATTTAATTCGATATAGCGAACTGTGAAGCTGCAGAATGACAGTTGAATTCATGCACATGTACACTCAGTACTCGAGACAACACGAGCTCACCGGCTACACTGCAGTCGACGTTTTCATCCCCACCATCTGCAAAGTCTCTGAGGCGCTCTGACATTTCCATATGAAATACATCTGGTTTGCAGAGGCTCCTGAGCAACTTCAAGCTCGGCCTTGGCATCCTCTTCCTCCTCCTCCTCCTCCTCCACAGGGCTGTTTGTTGCAAAAACATTTGCAGGTTCAAACGTTAGATTAAACCCGAAGGACACAAACACCATCGCAACAGGAGCAAATTGGGAACTGAATGAAAGAAAAATCAATTATGCCAAAACCCCTTATTAACAATTAGTGCTGGTGAGGGGGCTTTCTCCTGCTTTTGTTGTGGCTGATTGTTTTGAGAGTGGCATCCTAGGCAGCTGGGGTTGTTTGTCTGACTATTGTCTTCAATGCTGATTGTCACCTCCCAGAGGGGAATCTGAACAAACACAATTTCTAGGTCTGCAAGTCATACAGGAGACAAACTATGGGGAGGCACAAGGTTGAGACATTGCAGTAGGGTGACCTTTAAAAAATAAGTGTGTATATTCTCTGGGAGACACTAATTACGGCAAATGTCATTGCACTTGTGTTTGAACATGAAATCTTATGTATAACATTTCAGATATGTTGAGCTTGTTAGGGACCAACTGCAGTCACTCACTGTGGAGCATGTCTGCAAGATTTCACACATTCACACTTGTCTAGTTAAGAACCTACAAGTATTAGTACATGTATTGCAATATGTATATGGGTATTATTTTAGCCCAAGATTCAGTAGAACAATCACATTTTCTGCAAATGAAGATGACCAACATGCACCGTGCACCCTACCGTACCACATTTAACTCTGAGCGGGTGTTTAATTGCACAATAATTGAATTAATTTACCGCTTAAAGAAGGCAGCCTAATAGTGTTAAATTAGAGATTAAATAGGGCAATATATCAGGAGACTAAGTGGACCACAAACTCTTCAACGTCAACATCTGTCAACTCCAAATTCTAATGATGTAATTGTCGTATCATTAGAATTGTATTTCTTGTATGTGCAAACACTCTCATTTCTCATTTCTAACTAAAGCACACGTCCCTGCTCCCAAACTGAAAACCTATGATGTTGACTATAAGGTGTATGATAAAAAGAAAAGAAAAAAGTATAAGAAACATCAAATAAATGACAGAAAAGATGAGGCACTGTGCGTCTGAGTGCATAATGCCATAAAAGGTGAACAGGCTCGAAAGGCAGAAACTATTGAAATAAAATAGCTGAAATATTAAAGACGGTGATACCACACACCGCATTTGTTCCACTGTACATTTAAGATTTTATCCTTTCACTTTCATGCTGTTTTTCAGCTGCTCGCAGAGGGCTGACCTTTCCTTTTACTCTCCACTCCTTATCATACTTTGTCTCTTCTCTGATCTGCTCTACGTGGCCAAGACTGATCACACGTTTCTCTCCCCAGCTAATAAAACCAACTCCTGATGAGCCGTTTCAGCACAGGGGCGACTTCAAAGTTAGGTACACAGTTCAGCTCACTTATCTGTGTAGAGGACATGTCTGAGCTGGCTGAACCGCCCCGGGGCCCCCGTGGGCCAAGGTGGGCGACCCCTTACATCCAATCACAGCTGGTAAGAGGCTGGTTGGGAAATGATGAGCAGCTGGCTTTGTCACATTAGCCGTAACCGTGTGTGACCCCGAGGGCGACTTGGCAGGCTGCTGGCGTACCAAGAGGGCTGAGAGGCAGCTCGGCGTGGGGATCGGGGAGGGAAATGAGCCGGACAGGGCACCGTCTACAGCAAAACCCTGGTGGACAACAAGAAAAGGAGGCGTGCATTTGCCTGAACTCAAGCTGGACAGCAGCCAAGCGAAGCAGATGTTATATGCTGATTTGGTGACTCGGGCGCTCCGGGGGACAGGTTATTTATAAAAAGGTGTCATGGTCAAATGTGATTTTTGCAATGTGGTAGGGCAGGTAGAAGAAGTGTTTGTTTAAAGAAGTTAAAAATACTGGCTTGAGATGCAAACCTTTGCATTCCTTGCAGCAGTATTGGGGTTGATGGAGACTATGTGGAATATTTTTTCAAATAGAAGGTGAAAGCAAAAAAAATAAATTTTAATCAGTCCTGCCATAGACAAAGCCATAATGTCATGACGGTAATGCCCATATATGTCTATCCGGTTTGTCTGTCAAACATTTATCTTTTTAGTTGGCCCAAATTCCCCATATAATTATTCAAAAGCTGAAATCTAATAGTTTACTGACAGTTGACTAAGAAAAGAGCAGTACATGGTCAAGTAAACCCACGCACGATGAGCAGAGAACATGATTTAGCATGTCAGCTAAACTGGTATAGGAATATTTATAGCATTGAGGAACTGAAGCTTGAAAAATGCACTTGTGATGAAAGAGAAGATCAAATTGAAGTGAAAGCCCCAGGCGTGGACTCCCCACTGAGAGGAAAGTGGGAGAGGCAGACGATGTGAAAGGACAGGAAGTGGACAGAGAGGGGAATGGGTGGGGGGGTGGGGGGTTAGTGAGACGGAGACAGTATGAAAGGGTGTGTGTTTTGAAAGACGGAGATAAAGATTGGGGTGGAGAGAGCAGTGGGCAGAGAGGTGGTTCTCAATTATTTCCTCATATCCTAGGAGGACGATTTTGCTCAAAATGAAAATGAAAAGAGGAAATTGTAGATCAACTATTTTTACCCCAGAGTTAACAAGCCACAGTTAAATGTTTAAAGAGCAAAAACATCATTTTGAAAGAGAACATAGAAATCACAAACTAGCAATTTGAAATGGAAGGGGAGATTGAAAAATGCCTAATGGAAATGTGTATATATTTGCAGCTTGTGGCCTGAAGACAACATGATAACACTAACCTTTAGCTTAAAGTTATTATATATTAAATTGAAATAAACTTATTTGCTTAGCTTAGCTTAGCATCGACAGGACGACATTTCTTTGGTTTATTCCGTACAAAAAAGTTTAAAAGCAATTTGCTGTTTTGTAGCTGTTTATGTGCTTCTGGGACCAATATTTTCCTGTAGTCTCCGCTGGTTGCTAGGCTAGCTGTTCCCCTGTTTTCAGTCTCTGTGCTAAGCTAAGCTAAGCTAGTTGCAGCTACCTATTTACCATAGAGACTTAAAAGTAGTGTCAATCCTCTCATCTAACTCTCTAGTGATATTCCTTTTACCATCTCCATGTCTCGTATCTTTGCGTCATGGAAGCATCTTGTACTGTTGGGTGTGTTTTCTGTGGCGCTGCACACACACTTTTTGTAGTAAAAAAGCAAAGGGGGTGGGCTGCTTTGAGGCTTTAACTGTGAAGCAACTGCAGGTGTTGGGTTTACATTAACATTACTTTAACATTTCAAAGCAGGGATGGGCTTACATTACAGTTCTGACAAAACACAACAGTAGGGGGAATGGACCAGAGAACAGTGAGGATCTATCTGTTAAAAAAAAGAACAGTAATGTAAAACCCAACTCCACATGACAGCAATATTATGCAGGAGCTCAGCCAAGCCCAGTGTTTCTTATTAGTCAGTCTCTCTTTTCCATCCAGAGGGGACATCTGCTCTCCAGTCCATTTCAAACCTTTTGATGAGACAGTGTTGCAGTACCAAGGATTACTACAGGACACAAAAGTGGACACAAAACCCCAAATGCCCTGTGCGAATGGCCTCATTTCAGCCAAGAAACAACTGCATAATACGTATATGTAATATGTCACTGGCTTTTTGACATTACTGTCAGTTCATAACGTATATCAGAAGTTTAGTACATCCTCCAATAGGCGTGAATATCCCAAAAAATGATATGAGCAGGCAATTGGAGCTGAGCTTGAACACCTGCAGAGTGAATATAGCCCCAGATTTGCACGCAGCACGACTTAAAGAATGACTTATATAGATTCAGGAAGGAGCCTAAACTGTAAAGTTAACAAGGTGGATTTAATCATGTACGTTATAAAAGGAGCTACCGCTGTTTCAAATATCCCACCTTGGTTTTAAAGTATATTTTCAGTCAGTGACTCATCAGCCATTAATTCTCCTGAATTGTCATACAGTCATACAGTATGGGGTGTTAAAAATGCATTAGAAATACCATCAGCGTAATAACTTCAAGAGTCTCCCTGAAATAAAAGGTTCAACAGATGTTCCACACACATTACTGCTTACACGCAGCAGCTCTAAAACTGTCTTATCTTTCACCATGTGTGAGTCTGTTTGGTGCAAAAGTTTGGGCTGTTATGGGGACAAAATTATAATTACTGACCTAATCGGAGCACTATAATTAAAACTTCTACACAAACAAAAAATACATGAAACTTGCTACCAAAAGGACAATTGCTTGATAATAATCCTACTGTCAGTACCAACTTGCTTTATTTTGTGACTGTAGCCTAATCAAAACATTGGTTTATAGCCAAAAATGATTACAATTATAACATTTTCTTCCAATTCCAGAGCAATTTGCAAACATTGGATTTAATTTTGCAATTATTTTAATTTAAAACCCACTTGCAAATGGGGATAACGCAGAAACTGTTCTTCTTTTTTAATTTGAGTTTATTTATCGATGTGAGGGGAAGATCAGTACATTTAAAATCCTGTGAGCCGTAAAGGGAGATTGGCGCCATCTCTACGCCGAGTTATGTGCACCTGAATGATTCATGTGTATTTAGAGACATGCAGCTATTTCTATTTAATGCGGAGCATCAGCGATCATCCTCAAACAGCATCTGTCACCTTTTCACAGGGTGGACATCCAATTTTCAAGCAGGATCCATATCACATATTAAGTGATGGATTGTGTGCGTGTGTGTGTGCGTGTGTGTACGTGTCTTTCTGCCTTTGTGCGTTGCGTGGTCTCTAAAATTAAAGTAAGTTAATTTAGCGGTCTATTGAGTAGTCCATTCTATTTCCCATCACATCCCAAGGTGACAGCATGATACTCCATAATACACTTTCATGTTGTTTTGAAGAGAGAGCAGGAAGGGAGAGGGTAAAAGGGGGGAGAGACAAAGAGATGGCTGGTGAATTTGCTCTGTCCTCATACACTATAGTGCTTTCTCCCACACAACCTCCTATTACAGCCCCTCTAATCAGATTTGCCGAGCGAGGCCAAATGCAGGGATCCTATCTTGACTACCTTAACGCAGCAAAAGGGGGTGAGCCATCGGATCCCCTCTTTGGGCAGGCAGCTGAAATAACAGTGATCACTCCTGACATCAGCGCATGAGTGGAGACTGCACTCACATTTGGCACGGCGCGCAAATGTCATTTCACCTTCGGCGCACACTAAAAGGTGACAGGCTCCATCCATCTTGCCAGGCGGACGTGTTTGGCTGTAGGGGAGGACTCCGGGGATGTACACCGAAACCAAATATGTATTGCAAAATGAAATGACACGGTGCCCTGACTGACAGACCCCAAAATGAACAGATATGTTAATGATACATAATAAATGTCACTGGGGCAGGCTTGATATTCAGATGTGCACAGTATATTAGATCATATTTGAGGGCACATTGTTATGCTGATGGCAATAACACTACCAACAGCAGGTCGAGCATGATCTGCAGAAATGAGACCAGTTTCTTATTTGTGCATGTTGGTTTCAAAAGGATCCAAATGAAGAGGTATACTACACCACTACATCTCAGAGGCAAATGTTGTACTTTTTACTTCACTTGTTTGACGGCTTCAGTTACTAGTTACTTTTCAGATAATCATTTTTAAACACTTCCTGTCCAGTGAAAACTAACCATGTGGTGATTTTAATTTTATTAAGAATTGAATATTGTTGAAAACATTTGGGATAATGTTCATAATAATGATAAGTACACAACTCACTAAAATATATATAACACACTTGCCCTTTTTGTTGGACAAAACCTGTGTGTATGTTAGGTAACATAACCCGGTGAGAGTCATTTCCCTTCATTCTTTCTGTATCTGGACATTCGTAGAAATAGAAAGAAATCAGGTTTTTGTGAATGACAGGATAAAGTGAGAAACCTTCCCCATCCTCACATCAAAATATCATTGAATCTCCACACGAAGTTGTGGAGCACATGGTGTAGAGCAAATTTCCAATTCCTTCATCTCTCAAAGAACTGGAAGCTTTTCCCTTTGAAGAAATGATCGAATCTCCCGCAACACAGCTGAGGAGCAGTGAAGCTGATCTGAAGGCAGACGCTGACCCCTATTCTTTCATGACTGGTATTCATTGATAGAAAGGTATTATAATGTCTACTCTGTACACTCTGTACACACTATTTCCACTCTCAGCTAGTTTCTACAAACTTTGAGGACAACTTGGGAGTTGTGAACCTACATTTCAACTGTCATGTTTTATGAGACGCTAGTGAATTTGCTAGTTGTTATTCTTTATTTGTGAACCTACTGTAACCCAGAATAAATAGTATACTGGGTTAAAAGAGTTTATTATAAGTAAATTTGATATTAAAAGTCATGGAATATTGATGGTAAAAATATGGTGATGTATTTTTGTTAAAACTGTTGTATGTTGCACATGTTATTTGATAAATAACTAAAAGATAATGTTTAGTTAAAAAAACATGTCATGACGAGTTAATGGGTTGTATATGCAACTTGTCTATCTGTGGTAATTGTGCTGGAGTCTAAGAGTCGGTTTTGATTGGGTGATTCGAGTGGGCATGAGGGGAGTGCATGAGCAGGTGCGGGAGGGGCGAGGTTGAGTGTGTGAGCGGAGTGATGGACAGAGACGAGGGAAAAAGAGTTCGGAGAACTGTGTTAGCTTTGCAGACGAAGTAAAGTGAGAAGTCTTAACTAACGTTCATACCAAGCTGTGGACTAATTCACGGGGTATGTAATACTAGCTAAATAAAGTAGCACAGTAAGCTACATAGTACATTCATTGGAAAAGTGAACGGACAGTATATCTTCAGTTAGCTAGCAAAGCTAATTAAGTGGACTTATACAATGTTTTCAACGAGGAAACGCTGAGGAAAACCAGATAGCGCTCTGAGCTACCAGGCTGTTCAGAGTTCCTCTGGCCACGTGGGAAAAGGACGCCGAAGGCTCATCTCTTTTGCTACTGAGGAGTCTGTCCCCGCTCATGGGCACTTCACTCCAGTAGACAGTGACTGACGGTAGACCCATTCACAACAAACTCACAGAAGTGCACCAGTTACCAGGTACTCTTGTCTTTTATTTTCCTGCTCATAAACTGAGTGAAACGACCATTTGGTTTTGGGTCTCAACGTACACGAGCCACGCATCAGGCCTGCAACGTTGTTTGAAGTGGTTTTGCCAGCTGTATGTGTGAGTGTTATAGTGTGGGCCCACTGATATTTGTTGCAGTTAAAGTGCATTTGTGGTGAACTGTGGTATTATCTTGCAACAGAACTACTGAATCACTGCAAATCTTGTGTGAAAGGAGGGATATTTGATTTATTGTATATTGCACCAATTGTTTATTTTGCATTTATTTTATTTAATATTTTTCTAAATAATAAGAGACCTTCTTTAATCATATACCAGAGTGGTGTTCGAGTATTTTATTTGAAAGCCAGTTATCATATTTGAGTTTCACATGTTGATTACAAGGGAAGCTAAGATAGTTGACGCTGGGTTTCAGTGTTGATATTAAGAAACAATAATCTAAAAGAACTCAGGGCCCTGCCCATACATACTTGCTAGAGGGTAGGAGCGCTACATAAAATGGAGGCACCGCTGGGATTGTCTTAGCTTTCCAGCAAAATATAGTGTTGATTTGATAGCAAGTTAAATAAGCCCATAAAAAAACAAACAAACAGAAAAACCAAACAAAGGAAACAGTGAAAATGGTTGACCATACTGAGTTAGAGAAAGAACTTGCTAATTGGAGCCGTGGTGAGGGTTTAGATAGAGCTCATGCCCTGTTAGTGGTTCTCCCTGAAGAGGTAGAGATAGCTCAAATTGAAGACACTCTCACACAAGTGCTTAGGCCGCGTGTGCGTGTCCGAGGGAGGTTGTTCAATGCAAGGCTAGGCAAGCTTATGGTTTTGTGTGAAACTAACGAAGATTTAAGTGCAGCGCCTGTTCCTCCCTATGTGCAACCCTCTGAGGAAGAAGAGCCTTGGCCCATAGTCATTCTTGGAGAGTTTTCTCCTACAGCTGAAGACTTAAGTAGCAAATTGAAAGGCTTGCTTCAGGCTGAAGGTAAGAGTATGGATGATTTTCAAAGTCTGCTGAACCCCACAGAATCCATCTTGAGGGCTGATGGGGATTTCTTAGAGAAGGCAACCAAACCTCCATCTGAGGGTGGAGGTTATCGACGCCTGCGTATCTTTTCCGGAATCTCGCCTGTTCCAGTAGGTGAGGAGCAATTTGACCACTGGATGGAGCAAGCATGGCTCATGGTCAAAGAGAGCGACTGCTCTGACAAAGAAAAGATAAGAAGGCTGATGGAAAGTCTCAAAGGGCCTGCTTTAGCCCTAAAGCGATGCGAACCACAGAACCTACTGCTAGTCCTGGAGAGTGTTTAGAAGCGCTTGAGAGTGCTTTTGGGACTGCTGAGTCTGGCGATGATCTTTACTTTGCATTCCGCTTGATGCAGCAGCAGACAGGAGAAAAGTTGTCTGATTTCCTCCGACGTCTGGAGCGGTCTTTAGTTAAAGTTGTCCAGAGAGGGGGCCTTCCTTCTAGCAACATGGGCAGGGCCCGTGTAGAACAGCTGCTGAGGGGCGCCATTGCATTTGACTTGATGTTGATACAGCTTCGCCTAAGGGAAAGAAAAACAACACCACCTACCTTTCTACAGCTCCTGAGTGAAATCAGGGCAGAGGAAGAGTATGAGGCTTCCCGGAAAAAGCTCAACAATACAGTGCATCAAGTGTGTGCAAAACAGGAAGGTGATAGCAAACATGCTGAAATACAGAGCCTTAAAGCTGAGATCAAAGAACTCAAATCCATGGTCACAGCAGTAGTGACAAAGTCAGTTCTTTCTAAAGAAGAGTCCTCTGAGCCTGCTAGTGCCTCACCCAGCATTGAGGGTAAAGACCCCGAGCTATCAGCTTTAAAGAAACAAGTCAAACGACTGCAGCAGAAGCTCACCAATAAGGTGCGTGAACCAGATGTTTCGCCCAATCCAGCGACAGTCTCTGCCATGGAGGTTTCAAAGCCAGTGTCTAGTTTCCCCAGGAGAACATCCAAAGTTGCAGAAGAGAACTTTTGTTATCGTTGTGGGGATAATGGGCATTATGCTGGTAAATGCAAAAACCCAGAGAACCAAAGTAAAGTAATTAAGAGGCTAATCCAAGCACTTAAGATGTCTAAGGAGGAGCAGCAGTCCAGCAGTGCCAAATACACAGAGGTCAACTGCAGTGTGAAGGAAGGTTCTGTGATCACACAACCAACAGTTAGCTTACCAGAAGGATTGGTTGGCCCCCCAAGCATTGTGCCATTGAAAGTCAATGGGCAGCCCTGTGATGCATTGTTTGATAGTGGCTCCCAGGTGACAATTATTTTTGAGTCTTGGTATCAGAAGCATTTGCCAGATGTGCCACTGCAGCCACTATCTGGGCTTGCCCTCTGGGGTTTAACTGAGTCTAATATGAGCTACCCTTACCATGGGTATGTTGTGGTGGATCTTGAATACCCTGCTGAAGTAACAGGTATCAGCCAGACCCGGACAGTCCTTGCACTAATCTGCCCCAGTCCCAGAACTCCAGGCCAGGCCCCAGTCATTGTTGGGACCAATACCAGTCATGTCCGACGTATGGTCGAGCAATGCACAGCCAAAGACCATTGACTTTTGGTATTCAAGCCTGTTTTGGAGAAGATAAGTCATCTCAGAGTGGGGCTGCTTCTGACCCCGACAGTGAAGAAGAAGTAGGGTTTGTTAGCTGGCAAGGTCCAGGTCCCCTGACCATACCCCCTGGCGGTGACTTTGAAGCGGTCTGTCATGTTGAGTTTAAACACCAGGTTGAGAATGAGATCCTGATGGTTGACTCATCACTGACTGCTCCGCTCCCAGCTGGTGTGTTCCTTCAGCCCATGGTCATTCCTGGGGATGCAGTGAATGTCAGCAGTTTCAGGATTTTGGTCCAAAACCAGTCACTCAAACAGACTGTTATTCCTATGGGAACAGTTTTGGGAAACATGTATACAGTTGAGTCTGTCACCACTATTCCCGCTAAACAACTAGTGTCATCAGAGTTTGATAAAAGTGTCATCAACTTTGGAGATTCCCCAGTGTCCGAGCAATGGAGGGAGCGACTGCGTCAGAAGCTGTCCGACAGATCCCATGTCTTCTCCGTGCACGAATGGGACGTAGGATTAGCAAAGGGAGTAGAACACACCATCCGCCTGTCGGATGCACGGCCCTTCCGAGAGCGGTCTCGGCGCCTTGCTCCAGGAGACATTGAGGATGTCAGAAAGCACTTGCAAGAGCTCCTCCGGGCGGGGATCATAAAAGAGTCCCGGAGCCCTGTGATCGTGCGAAAGAAAAATGAAACTATTCGGATGTGTATTATCGTTTCCTCAATAGTCGAACAATTCCTGACCAATACACAACACCATGTATCGATGATGCACTTGACTCCTTGTCAGGAAGTAAGTGGTTCTCAGTCCTGGATCTGAGGAGCGGCTATTACCAAATAGCCATGGCCGATGAGGACAAAGAAAAGACGGCATTCATCTGCCCACTAGGCTTCTATCAGTTCGAGAGGATGCCGCAAGGGATCACTGGAGCGCCTGTGACATTCCAAAGACTAATGGAAAAGGCTGTCGGTGACATGAACCTGCTGCAGGTCCTTGTCTACTTGGATGACCCAATAGTCTTTGGAAGGTCATTGGAAGAGCATGAAGAGAGACTTCTCAAAGTCCTTGATCGCCTCGGAGAAGTGGGGCTCAAAGTTTCCCTTGACAAATGCCAGTTCTGTTTGCCCAAGGTAAAATACCTGGGACACATTGTTTCGGCAGATGGTGTTTCCCCTGACCCCTCAAAGATCGAGGCAGTCACCAGTTGGCATCAGCCTATGGACCTGAAAGGCCTGCAGTCTTTCTTGGGCTTTTGCGGCTATTACAGGCGTTTCATTGCCAACTATTCTGCCATTGTAAGACCTCTGACGGAGCTTACTAAGGGATATGGTCCAACTCAGAAGAGTAAGAAGCATATCAAAGATCAAAACAAGTCCTATTTGGTCGTTTCTGAGCCTTTTGGTGCGAGGTGGGATCAGTCCTGCGCCGATGCATTTCGCCAGATAATACGCTGTCTGACTCATGCACCCGTCCTGGCGTTTGCTGACCCCCACAAACCCTACATTCTACACGTAGATGCCAGTTTAAAGGGACTTGGTGCAGTCCTTTATCAGGACTATCCTGAGGGCCTTCGTCCTGTTGCATTTGCAAGCAGAAAATTGAGTCCGCCGGAGAGGAACTATCCGATTCATCAGCTGGAGTTTCTTTCCCTGAAATGGGCAGTTGTTGACAAGTTCAACGATTATCTGTATGGAGCCAAGTTCACAGTACGTACAGATAACAACCCGCTCACCTACGTGCTCACCACAGCTAAGCTCAATGCTGTGGGACACCGGTGGCTGGCAGCCTTGTCCACATACAATTTTGATATCCAGTACCGCCCAGGCAGACACAATATAGATGCAGACTTGCTCTCAAGAAACATGCCGTTTGAACATAAACAGAATGCAGAGGAATGGGAGACCATTTCACAGACAGGAGTGAAGTCTATATGCCAACAAGTCCACATCGCAAGCTCCTACAAAAGCGATCAGAGGTGTGTAGATCAGTTGGGAGCCTCTCCTAAGTGACATCTATGCTTTCCCAACACATGTGGAGCTGAATTCGTTGGGACAGATGACAAAACAGGACCTGGTGATGGCTCAAAAGAACGACGCAGTGATTGGACCAACTATCCAGGCAGTGAACCATGGCAGCTGGCCAACAGATACCAGTCCAGAGTTGTCTTGCATGAAACGAGAACTTGGGAAGTTGATCATGAAAGACAATCTGCTGCATCGTTTGGTTAAGCGTCCTTCTGGTGAGGAGGTAAGTCAGCTCGTCTAGCCAAGTGAGTTCCGTGCAGTAGTTTTGAAGTCCCTACATGATGACCTTGGTCACCTTGGAATTGAAAGGACTACTGACCTCTTGAGGAGTCGTTTCTTCTGGCCTAAAATGTCAGTTGAGGCGGAGGAGTATGTAAAAAAAACTGTGGCAAGTGCATTACTCGCAAGGCTCCTTGTTCAAGAGCAGCGCCATTACACCAGATTAGAAGCAGTGGACCTATGGATCTAGTGTGCATTGATTTCCTTTCAATGGAACCAGATTCTAAGGGGATTAGTAATGTGTTAGTGATCACTGATCATTTCACATGCTATGCACAGGCTTTCCCAACCAGAAATCAGAAAGCGCAGACTGTGGCCAAGATTCTGGTGGATAAATACTTTATCCACTATGGTCTGCCTGCTAGGATCCATTCGGATCAGGGAAGAGACTTTGAAAGTCGATTGATCAGAGAGCTCTTGATGGTGATGGGAATACGGAAATCACGGACTACACCGTATCATCCGCAAGGCGATCCACAACCGGAGAGGTTCAATAGGACCTTACTGTCCATGCTAGGTACTCTCAGCCAGGAGAAGAAGTCTCAATGGAGCCAGCATTTGGGATATTTGGTTCATGCCTACAACAGTACAAAGTGTGATGCTACAGGTTATTCACCATATTTCCTTCTGTTTGGTAGAGAAGCAAGACTCCCGGTTGATTTGTGTTTTGGAACTTCTCCTGATGGCCAAGATGATGTTTGCCATGTACGTTATGTGGCAAAGTTGAAGGAAGACCTGCAGAGAGCTTACCAGCTTGCCTCTGAAACCTCTGACAAAACTCATTTGAGAAACAAAAGGTCATATGACAAGAGGGTCATATGCCAGCTTTTGGACATAGGTGACAGAGTCCTTCTAAAAAACTTGGGGGTGAAAGGAAAGCACAAACTTGAGAACCGGTGGAGCCCTGTCCCCTATGTGGTAGTGGGAAAAATGCCCAACCTACCAGTGTACAAGTTAAAGCCGAAAGCTGGGACAGGAGGTGTAAAAACACTCCACAGAGATCATATCCTTCCCATTGGACAGCATGTGAGGATGCCTGAGGTGGAAGATGAGGATGGCTCACCGGTTAGGGTAAAGACCAGAAGTGGAACTCGCATGAGGCAAGAGAAAGTTTCGCTTGAGAACCAAGAAGTCTTCCAAGAGTTACAGGATTTCTCTGACTCATCCTCTGATCTGGAGTATTATGTACCTCAGAGATCACCGAAACCCTACCATGCTTACCTGAAGCAGTTTCCGCAAGGCACCAAAAACAGAACAAGGTGTTCACAAGTCACTCAAGAGGATCCAGAGAATGTTCAGGAGTCAGAGGAAAGCCTCGCTAAAGAAACAGTTCGGTTTGTGGACAAACACCAACCTGATCAGAATGCAATTCCTGAAGATGAAACTGATCCTGACTTAGAGTCTGAACAGGAGGCAGACCCTGTCAGTATAAGATGTAGGGATAAGAAAGGTCCCAGATCTGATACCCGTTCTAAGAGAACTGTAAAACCAGTCCTAAGGCTAACTTATGACGAGCCTGGTAAAAGTAAAGATCAACCTCTTACAATAGTACACAGAGGTGTTGTTATTAAGATAGGAAAAAGCTAAAGTGTGCAAAGCCATAATACACCCTTCCTATTGAGTTAAGTGTTCAGTTCATTGGTCTGTTGAGGACACCAGACATTTAGAGGGGGAGGGTGTAACCCAGAATAAATAGTATACTGGGTTAAAAGAGTTTATTATAAGTAAATTTGATATTAAAAGTCATGGAATATTGATGGTAAAAATATGGTGATGTATTTTTGTTAAAACTGTTGTATGTTGCACATGTTATTTGATAAATAACTAAAAGATAATGTTTAGTTAAAAAAAACATGTTATGACGAGTTAATGGGTTGTATATGCAACTTGTCTATCTGTGGTAATTGTGCTGGAGTCTAAGAGTCGGTTTTGATTGGGTGATTCGAGTGGGCATGAGGGGAGTGCATGAGCAGGTGCGGGAGGGGCGAGGTTGAGTGTGTGAGCGGAGTGATGGACAGAGACGAGGGAAAAAGAGTTCGGAGAACTGTGTTAGCTTTGCAGACGAAGTAAAGTGAGAAGTCTTAACTAACGTTCATACCAAGCTGTGGACTAATTTTGGGATTGTCCACTCGACATTCTGTGCTGGGATTATGTCTGCTAGTACGTGGGACGTCGAAGAATCCACCGAGGAGACTTGATTGACTGTTTCACGGGGTACGTAATGCTAGCTAAATAAAGTAGCACAGTAAGCTACATAGTACATTCATTGGAAAAATGAACGGACAGTATATCTTCAGTTAGCTAGCAAAGCTAAATAAGTGGACTTATACAATGTTTTCAACGAGGAAACGCTGAGGAAAACCAGATAGCGCTCTGAGCTACCAGGCTGCTCAGAGTTCCTCTGGCCACGTGGGAAAAGGACGCCGAAGGCTCATCTCTTTTGCTACTGAGGAGTCTGTCCCCACTCATGGGCATCGACACTTCGCTCCAGTAGACAGTGACTGACTGTAGACCCATTCACAACAAACTCACAGAAGTGCACCAGTTACCAGGTACCCTTTCCTTTTATTTTCCTGCTCATAAACTGAGTGAAACGACCATTTGGTTTTGGGTCTCAACGTACACGAGCCACGCATCAGGCCTGCAACGTTGTTTGAAGTGGTTTTGCCGGCTGTATGTGTGAGTGTTATAGTGTGGGCCCACTGATATTTGTTGCAGTTAAAGTGCATTTGTGGTGAACTGTGGTATTATCTTGCAACAGAACTACTGAATCACTGCAGATCTTGTGTGAAAGGAGGGATATTTGATTTATTGTATATTGCACCAATTGTTTATTTTGCATTTATTTTATTTAATATTTTTCTAAATAATAAGAGACCTTCTTTAATCATATACCAGAGTGGTGTTCGAGTATTTTATTTGAAAGCCAGTTATCATATTTGAGTTTCACATGTTGATTACAAGGGAAGCTAAGATAGGTGACGCTGGGTTTCAGTGTTGATATTAAGAAACAATAATCTAAAAGAACTCAGGGCCCTGCCCATACATACTTGCTAGAGGGTAGGAGCGCTACACTACATTAGGGTTAATTCCTGCCCACTGGCGGGAGCTGGACCAGCAACCATGCCTTATCTCAAGAAGTATGCAAGATGTTTGGGTTTTGGACAGTTTGATGCATACCCCTCGGTTTAACTTCTATCCGAATCAAAGATCAAGGAACATCTCTTCATATTATTACTTGTTAGTGATTGATACAGCGGAGGAAGGAGACAATGAGATAAGAGGAGGGGTATCAGTCATCATTTTCAGAAGGTCATTGGTGTGGACACTGAAACTGTTCAGTTCCTTCACTTCAGTATTAAATTTAACATCCAGTTGGCTTTAAAAGTCTGGACATAATGGTAAAAGATCCCACAACAATGAGGCAGGGACATTAATTAACTTGACCTTCAGAGTGATGATTATTCGTATACAGGGGTCCTGTATGGATATGTGTTATTTACGCAGTCATTTTCTATAATCCTATTGATTATGACTCTTTAATTAGTTTGACCTACTGTGGTTTGACATTATTGTTCAGCCAAGGAATTCAATTAAGACCAGCGGCAGAAAAAGTGTCTTACAAGCAATGAACACAGCAGTAGCCCCTTGCCCCTAACGAACATTTTCATGCTCTTATCTACCATCTGCTGCACTGACAAGGTGTTACCTCTCTGTGATGGTTAATTATGGGCTGTACACTGGCAAAAACACATTAGTGGGAGTGCTGCTCTCTAGTTCATGCAATGAACTCCACCTTTAATGTTGTTAAACTGATTAAACCTTTGCTCAAAAGTTACTAAAAGTAATCATCCTGTCTGACAACAGGGAAATGTCTTAAAATGCAATTATTGTAAAATGGCTCCTAAAAACACAAAACATTTGTAGCAGACCTAAATTTATTAGTTATGCATTTTAATAAATTTCTAAGAATTGATACCCAATTATGAATTTTTAAGATTCATAAAATCATTTGATTTAATTCCTCGTTTTAGGGCACCACCGGAGTTGTTATAATCCTAGAGTCTCCGGACCTCTAGGTAGTTTTGAATAATTATACAATTATTACTAGTGATCAGTTAGTTAATAATCGCTCAATTATCTTAAATCAGTCAGTCAGTCTCATATCTAAAGGGTCAATTCTCCTGGCAGGAACTATAAATAGGCAACACACACAGCTCTTGGTTATATTACAGTGAATTTATTCTCTAACTAAGGTGATAAAAAGATGGTTGGATACAGGGAACATAAACATTTGCTGAACAATGAGCCTGGAGGTTCGGTTGTGGGAAGCATTTGACTCATACGGCATAGAAGAGCTACTGAAAGTAAACTAATGCTATGATTTTAGGAGTTAAAATGGACATCTGATCACAGGACGTGTGTTAAGTCTTACTGCTTGTCGACAGCCTGCTTTTGGCCTGTTGCTGGTCCCACTCTAGCTGCCGATCCTGGCTTTTTGCTAGGGATTCTCCAGGGTTCTCCGTGTCTGATTGAAAACGCCTCCTCCGTCTGGCAATTCGGCTGTTTGCAGGTTTCCTTCGTTATAGCTGGCGAGACCACGTGGCTTGGTCTGACCTCGGTGAAGTTGGCTCGACGAAAAAGGCTTAAAATGGAACTTGGTCGTTCCTGAATTAGTCCAGTGTAACTTAACGGACTGATAACTTTAACAAACAAAAGAAATAAAGAAAATAAAACAAACTGAAGGCAGATCGATGTCGCGGCACTTCAGGTGTGTAGCTTCAGGCGAACAAAGGCCTGTTTGTTTTCGCTGGCCGAGTCTGGGCGTTGCCTGGCGAGGCACGCTGTGCGTGCCGAAGCGTCCAGAGGGCCGAGCAGAGTGGAAGAGCCAACAGCGAAGAGAAGAGAGCAGCGAGGTCGCGTGTCGCTCTTTTGTTGCCTGGGGCGTGGTTCCCCAGGGGGTGTCTCAGGTTTCCCAAGGGACTGCCTTTCTAAACTTAATGTCTAAAGAAATCTATTTGCACGTATTATAATCAAATATTTTCCACAATCGAACCTCAATGGTTGAACGGTTGTACTGTTCTGTGTTAAGCATTTGGTAACAGGAAACAATTGTCACATTATTGGGTATATATATATATATATATTACAGGATATTTATACATTTAACGGCATTTCCGATGAGGGCATGTAATACTTATTTCGTCCACTTGGGGGAGCTCAGGTTACATGAGGAAAGCTTGGATTAAATCAAAGATCGTCTCTCCTTAGGAACCGGGGATATTGTTGATTCATCCTTAAATTCAAGCTGGCGATTAAGAGTATAGTAAAACATTCCTTTGTCATCATTTCTAAAGGAATTTTGTAGGAAAGTATTATGAACAAGCATTGATTACATTAGATGAAGGAGTGTCTTGCTGAAAATAAAAACCCTGCACAAGTAACTTTCTTTTCAGCACTAATATCAACAACAGATAGCTGTTGTAAATAACAGTTAACATAACTACTCAAATAGAGGCAAACGTAATCAGGTAACTAAAGATTTAATTAAATGCTTTGAGTCTTTGGAGACTGCAGTCCTTTTACATCGAAAGTTCAGCCGTCCTGGACCATGTCACACTTAGGTGAGACAGGGGTTTTCCTTTTTGATGTGGTAATAAAACAAAGAATAAGGTCAGTTGCCACGGAAACGTGTGTGGGGGGGGCCAGTTTTGATAGGCTGTTCAGGGAGATGCCAATGGCTGGTTTGTGTCCCTTTGTCAGTTTAACAGTCAGGCCCCACGTTATCAGCTTCGGAATCAAAAAGGTGCCAGTTTTATGGTCGGGATAGCACTTAGAGAAAGCAACTTTGACCCCTCCCCTTCTTCTCTGGGGAGGAGAAAGGAATTTAGGGTAGCTCCAAATTTATTCCATGTAAAATGCACAAATCCACACCGTTGTTCACTACACATTATTTTTCACGCATTGAGTGTCTTAGAGTCATGTATTGAGTTCAAACCTGCAAAAATTGACACAACATGACAGTTCAAAATGACTGCAGCTAACTTGATAGTCAAAAGTGGGCTACAGATGACTGCAGGGGTTGGGTTTAAAAACGCTGCAGTCAGATCTGACACATTCTACTTCGCTTAGTAGTCGCAATGACTGATCTATCAGGCAAAAGGTGGTTCCAACTTGGTGACTACAGTTGCCAGACTCAGAAAACTGCAGTTGCCTTGCTCCCACAAGGTTTTAATGTAAAGTGACAAGGAGACATTTTGCAGCAAAATTTCTAGTCAGCACGCCTTATGTTAAGCCCAGCATGCATCATGTTAAGTCAGCGATGGAAAGCACCACATGAAGTCATACGCACCATTTTGACATATCATCCCCTTTTAAATTGAAACTTAGCAAACAATGGCTATCTACACATCCAGCAGATATGGAGAAACATTAGCATTCATTTGGATTTGTGCGTGTGTCCACCTGATGAATGCGAGCCCAAAAATCACTTCCCAACAACTCATGTGGCTCTTTAGCTGCTAAACACTCCACTATGTTCGCCAGCTAGCTGCTAACTTTTTTTGTCTGCCATTGCTGAACAGGGAGTGTCGGCCGGACCTCTTGTGGCTGCATGACGGTAGTGTTGGGACCAGGACAGTCTAGTAGAACAAAGGCTGATTACTCCTGCCAACCTAAAGGCCTGTCCATGTAGTTCCCAAAAAAGTCTATTTTTGCATGTTTGAACTCAATACATGTCTGTAGAAGAAGACGGATAGCTAAACTCCGTGCTTAACAGGGAAGAAGATAACCATACGGCCTACCTTCCCAAAATCTTTCCAGCGCTGACTTAACATGATGCATGCTGGGCTTAACATAGAGCGTGCTGACTAGAAATTTTGCTGCAAAATGTCCCCTTGTCACTTTACATTAAAACCTTGTGGGAGCAAGGCAAATGCAGTTTTCTGAGTCTGGCGACTGTAGTCACCACGTTGGAACCACCTTTTGCCTGATACATCAGTGATTGTCCTAAGCTAAGGGAAGTAGAATGTGTCAGATCTGACTGCAGCGTTTTTAAACCCAACCCCTGCAGTCGTCTGTAGTCCACTTTTGACTAACAAGTCAGTCAGAAATGCAGTCATTTCGAACTGTCATGTTGTGCCCAAAAAAGTCTATTTTTGCAGGTTTGAATTCAATACATGACTGTAGAAGAAGACGGATAGCTAAACTCCGTGCTTAATAGGGAAGAAGATAACCATACGGCCTACCTTCCCAAAGTTTTAGTCGACTGGATTGTTTTCCACCCGCTGCTGCCACTGGAACAGTGCTGTGAACCCGCTACCGAGCAGTAACCCGGCCTTGCCAGGATCCGATCCGAGAAATACCTCCAACGGACACATTCACATTGAGAACTGGCGTTATCATCGTTGCTACCAAGAGTGACCTGAGTAAGAGGCTTAACTAAAGTGTCTGGGAGATATAGACACAAATGTATTGTTTATGTGCTGAGCTTCATGGGCCGCCGCGTCCGTTGCTAGATATTGCTGTGTTTTACGTGCTCAAGCACGCTGTGTTAACATCATCCTGGCCACTAGCTGACCGGGGTTTTTACAGATTTCAGCCGTCTGTGAAAGTGATCTCTAAGTATCCTTTATCAGAGTTAAAGGTCGAGCATACGCCAGTGAACGCTCCGTGCACTAGTGGGTCTCGTTGATAATTGGTAGTTACGACACTATTACACAGCCTAAATTTCTGCTTGTGATACTGCTGTGCTTTATTTTCCACGTGTGTGCACCGTCGCTAGACTCTGCTTAAAGCAAAGCCAGCATCCGCCCATTGGGGAAAACTCATTGTGCAAGCTGTGTGGCAGGGTGTAGCTACTGTTATGAGTTGTAGTTTCTTCCTTGTGAGTTTGAGTTTTTGCCATTTGTTTCGTATGTCTATTTTCCTGTTTCTCTCGTTCCTTGTCCTTAGTAGTTTATGTCTCGTCTTTTATCTTGGCTTTTGGTCCTGTGTTTCAGTTATTTGTCTTTGTTCCCAGTCCTGTGCCTCGGTTATGTTTTAGTATTTACTTCTTGTTCCTCATCTGCATTATTTTAGTTTAGTCTGCTCTGTATTCTGTGTCTTAGCTCCTCGTTCTGTGTCTCGGTTTATGTCTTAGTGTTTTGGGTTCTGTCCTGTGTCCAGTATCAGTTATATAGTCTGTTGTGTTTTGGGGTTCACTCATGTCCGTCTCTGTCTTGTCTGTCGTCTAGTGTTTGGTAACCCTTGTCATGTCTGTTACCCCAGTTATCCCTCTGCATGTCTGTCTCTGTTTTCCCCTGCTCTCTCTCTCCCTGTCTGTGCCTCGTTAGCCTCATGTCTCAACCTGTGTTGCTCCCGCCCTGCTTGTTAGTCCCTGTGTGTATATGGAGCTAAAGAGCTTGTGGAAAGGAAGAGAGGAGAGAGGAGGGTTTCAGAAGAGCAATTAGCTCCAAGGCTCAGCAAATGGCGACAGCCAAGCCACGGCTGAAGGACTATTTGTTTGGCCATGAGGTTGCTTTTCTCCAAATTTCTGCTTCCACCACTGCACCCCGGCCCGCTAGCGCTGCTAGCCGCCAGCCTGATCCCCGGCACGCTAGCGCCGCTAGCCGCCAGCCTGATCCCCGGCCCGCTAGCCCTGAGCCCCGGCCTGCTAGCGCTCCAGCGGCTGGCCCCCTGCCTGGCCTGCCCGTCTGCCTGCCTGACCCCCCCAACAAAGACCCTGGGACTATGACTCTCCTGGCCTTCTTTGCTATGAAGGCCAGGGAGTCGGAAGAAGCGCGGGCAGCCAGTCTGTGGCCTACTAGCCTGGAGCCTCGTGCCCCCATGGATTCCACATCTGATCCACCTCCAGTAAGAGGAGCAAGAACACCAGCTCCGTCGGTGGCCCGACCGGCACCAGCTCCGCCGGTGGTCCGATCGACTCCTGGTCCCTCGTCGGTGGCCCGACCAACACCAGCTCCGTTGGTGGCCCAGCCGATTCCTGTTCCTCGTGCCCAGTCGGTGGTCAGACTGACTCCAGCTCCTCGTGTCCGGTCCATGGTCAGCAGCCCAGCTGTCCAGTTGGTGGTCAGACCGACTCCAGCTCCTCGTGTCTGGTCCATGGTCCCCAGCCCAGCTGTCCAGTCGGTGGTCAGACCGACTCCAGCTCCTCGTGTCCGGTCCATGGTCATCAGCCCAGCTGTCCAGTCAGTGGTCAGACCGACTCCAGCTCCTCGTGTCCAGTCCATGGTCCTCAGCCCAGCAGTCTCGCCCGTGGTCCTCAGCCCAGCAGTCTCGCCCGTGGTCTGTCTCGTCTCTGGTCCTCCCGCCCAGTTGGGTCGTCCTCCCAGGCGACCTCCCGAACGTTGTTGCTTCCCTGATCTCCCCAGCCTGTTAGGTCACCCCCCCGGGCGACCTCCTGAACGTTTTTGTCCCCCTGGCCTGCTCAGACGACCTTCCAAACTCTGTTGCCTCCTTGCTCTGCCTTCAGGCCGCCCGAGGATTCCCTGTCTGGCCCCCCGGCCCAGTTCTCAGGCCGCCCGCCTGAGGTTCCCCCGTCTGGTCCCCCTGATCTGCCCGGCCTGTTGGGTCGTCCTCTGGTGATACACATCACGTAACAACTGGCGTCGCTCATGTCTCAACCTGTGTTGCTCCCGCCCTGCTCGTTAGTCCCTGTGTGTGTGTGTGTGTATATACCTGGTGTTTCTGTCTTTGTCGGATCATTGTATGATGTTTCCCAGTGTTGCTGTGTGTTGTCCGGTTGCCAGCCTTCCTCGTCGTGTCTCTGTGTTTTCCCTGCTCGTGTTGGATTTTGGTTTTCTGTTGGACAACCTTTGTTTTGGACTTAGTCTTTTAGCCACTCAGTTTGTAAGTGTCCTCGCCTTCTGTTTTGTCCTAATAAATCGATCACCTCGGTTCACTGCACCTCCTCTGCCTTGCGTCCTGCATTTGGGTCCTCCAACCTGCTCAACTCAGCCACCCATCGTAACAGCTACGTTGTAATTCACCGTGATAAGTAAACCCACAGCCGTTATCGTGTATGATCTCACTGTTTTCCCTGCTTTCCTTGAACTAATCACTGTATACACTCACTCGCCACGTGACCTGTACGCCGCCATTTTTGTAGTTCGCATAGCCTACAGAGAGAATAGCCGCCATTTTGGGCCTGGTGTTGGGCAAACCACCCCACACGTGGGTACATACTCCACACCCCTCCCTCTCTCTCTCCTTTTCCGGACTCACTCACTCACTCACACAATCACACTCTCCCTTCTCACTTGTTGATTGTCGTGTGTTTGATTGTTTGACTTAGATTAGATAATAGTGTTTATGTGCTATAGTGAATAAATTCTGTTATAATTTTAAGAAGTCGTTGTTTGTGGTTATTGTATTGCATATTGTGACATCAGTTGGTTGTGATGGCCAGTGTACGGACTCACTCTTCAAACTCACCTATCATTGAATGATGTTTGATTATTGACAATTTTATAGGTGAATAAATCCTTTTTAGACTGATTTCATATTTGGTTATTTGTTCCTGATTCCAGGGTGGTGCCCCGTATTTATTGATGACAATTAATACATTTTGATATTAATAATTTTATTAATATTTCTAGAATATCTCTGATATTCAGCCAATAACCAAACTTGATCCTATGTGACCCCAACAGTAGCAAAGGAAAAAGTCACACAACTATAGTAGGAGTACAAAGTCTGCACAGGGTGGCTGTCGGGATGGCTGGTTGTATCAATGTTCGAGTCCTGTGTGAAAGGAAGTCGAAGTTGACTTATTTAAAGTTTTAAGTTGAATAACCTTTCATAAGTGACTTCAGTCATGTGACTTACGTTAACGTATGTCCCACAACTTACATAACAACCTTACAATCTTTACCTAAACCTAACCAAGTGGTACTGTTGCCTAAACCGAACCAAACTACAACCATTTCATGACGTTCATCACTAGTTAAACATCATGTGACTTAGGTCACGTGACCTATGAAATGTAGTTAAGATACAATACTGTCCAGTAACTATTGCTGGACTGGTACCTGTCAAAGCCCGTACATGTTTTGGGGAATGGTCATATATGTCGTACTTTCCAACGACATATTTGTTATTTTGGGACACAATCTATTTATTTTGTCATTTAGGTATGAGGACATGTTGGGTCAAGTGATAATTATCTGTGGATTCTTCACTACAAGTGACTCCTTTCACATACAAGTAGTCATGTGATCCATTGTTAATATCAAAATATTGATCATAGCAAATTTAAAGCTAGACAGACAGCAGGCAGAAAAATCAGTATGTGGTAGTTATGGAGTGTTCAGTATCAAGTGAGGTTTGTGTCTCACCTCACTTCTACCCAGGCTACCCCATGTTGCCAAAAAATAGTAATTATTAAGACAGCAGCAAGCGCTAAAGCCAGGTCTAGGATTTGTGATAGCCAATAAGAAACAACAACAAACACATGTTCTAAATTCAACTGAGATGCTATTTATAGCTAAAATAACCAGATAGGAATGTCTTTGTTTGTTTGTGTTGAATGTTTGTGGCTAATTAAATACATCTCTGACAAGCTTTAGAAAATAATTGCACTATAATGTCACTGCAACTTCACCTTGATCATCATTTCATGCAGGATCCGAAAAGTGCTCCACGCGACACGGATAAACAACATACCCACCGAACCTAACTATTCACAACAAGCCATATTCTGTTAGCAAAGGACTACCTCTGTAGCTGTCTTATGCTATTTGAACATGAATCATTTCTCTAAAACCCCAAAGTCAGTGCTGTAGAAGTTACAGTGCAATTGAAGACAGTTACGTCGTCTGATCACATGGTAAGTTGTGAAAAATCATTCAAAACATCACACGCTCTGAAATCATGATGTGCTGCTGATTCAGATGACACAACAGTCACCCTATCATGGATCTGAATATAGATATTTCATCTTGGCTGGATACTTCCCCTTTGATAGTCTTATGCATATTCATTAGCCGCGATATCCACCAGAAGGTTATTATCCATAAATGTCACTCTGTAATTAATTAATCCTGTCTGCTGGTTGCTCTCTCTGCCTCATTAATGAGCCAAGTCTAGCTGATTGTATTCATATTCATGTGTCCAAATATACAGCTCTATTTCAGATTCAGATGCCAGAATATTTCACTTCATTAGCAGCAGGAATCGCCGGAGGGCCATTTGACAGGCAGGTTCTACAGTCTGATTTCCCTGTCAGCGGCGTGCACAGGATCCCGTTTGTCTGTTTGGGTTGTTACAGTAATGAGGGAACACATGGCTCTGGAGTCAAAAGTGGGGGAATGTCTTGGCCGATGAGGCAAAGTTTACTCACATTCGAATAAGAATCACCTTCGATGGGTAATGCGGTCCAAGGAGACAATTATGGGGGTAATTTTGTGCTGTTTAGCAAATTGATTTTTAAAGCTATCCCAAAGGCACATCTATTACTGTTGGTTTGAGTTTTAATAAAAATCCAATATGAATTTGCACAAAGCTGAGATGAGTAACTCTGGCACATTAGGCTAATAGAGAAGAATACCACAGCTCACGAATGGCTTGCAAATAGTTTGACATTTACCCTGCCATGCACTCAATTATTGGGTGAGAGTTTTATCCTTAGGCTGTGCTCAGCTATGCATGGTGGTTTTTTGCAAATGGTAATAATCTATATAGGCTTTAAGGGACACGGTAACACATGCTCTGCTGATATGTGGCCAACAGTGTGTGCTTAGCAGGATGGCTTAGTGCTACGAGAGATAGCATCATAATTGGGAGCTCACATGTCAAATACCCCGACATTGGCCGGGTGTAAAGTGTTCTTCAGCAAAACACTAAACCCCTCCTCGTCACTTCTGATAGGAACATCAGCGAAATGTATAAAACATAAATGTAAATTGAACGACTTGAGCAGAGGGCTTCTTTTGTGTGCCCAAGGCTTCTGATTTAAATCACTCAAAGTCAGGTCTGTTACATTACACTACAATCCCCCAATAGTTTGAGAAAGCCATTGAGTTAACTGTTTGGCTAGCAGGATAATGTTTGAATGTGATGTGAAAATCCTGGTGAAAAAAATAAAGAAGATTGTGGTATATCTGGATTACAATTTTTTATGGAATGATTTCTCTTTATTTATTTATTTATCACTGAAAAACTGAAGCAAAGCCCTCGGGTAAGTAGAACCTCTGGTAAAATTAAAAGATTTGCACAACTCAATTAGCAACCCAGAAGTTACAACAGATCAATTTTTATAAATTGTGCACTCAAATACTAGTTATGAAATATTGGGCCTCATAGAACAGTTACATTGTAACATAACAAGACCTAAACACGACAGCCGGGCTAGCGGCTCTGTGAGGCGCAGCAGTGCTTTTAAGTTAAATGCTAATGTCAACATGTATGACAGTTCTAACATGCCAATATTCAGCAAGTATAATTACCATGTTCATGTTTTAGTTTAGAGTGTTACAGTTTGCTAATTAGCACTAAACACAAAGTACCACTGAGGCTGATGGGAATGTCCTGCAAGTCATTGGTCACAAATCAAAGTTCCAGACAAATACAAAGTAAAGTTACGAAATCACTAAAATAATTACAAGACATCATGTAAGAAATATCATGGCAATCCACTCAATCTATAATCTGTCAAGACATTTTCACCAAAGTTGTTAGGATTCATACTCTGGGCACCATGATTATCTGTAGCCAATTTGTGGCAAGACATCCAATAGTTGAGATATTTTAGTCTTGACCAAAATGGTAGACCAACACGTTGGCATCCCTAGAGCCACAGCAAACTAACTAAAAACAAAGCTGACAGCAGAGTTTAAAATGAGCTAAACTTAATACATAGAATTACATTAATAAAGGGCAAATATTCAGTTAGTTTTAATATATTACTAAGATTATTATGTATAAAGTTGACTAACAGTGAAATATCACCTCTCCCACTCCCACGAGCGACGCCAGTTACGTGATGTGTATCATACTGCGTGTAGTGAGTCATACCTGGGGGTCCTTGGGTGCAACATGTTGTGGTTAATAGGGATGAGAGTGTCTCAGCTCTGCTGTCAGGGATGGATATTGTTTGGTTCTGGCTTTGGCAGGGCTTCTCCTGAAGGAAATATTTAATATAGTATTAATGTCTTTCCTTATATCAAATCTGAGCACAGGATTATCTCAAAAACAGTGCCTCTAAGCTTAAATCAAGGCTGTTTTTTTTAGGCCATGAAAAAAAAGACATTTTAGATTTACATAGTTTCCACTGGAGAGCGACATGCACAAGCTCATTAATCCTAAAAGCAATGAATTAGCAAGATTAGCTGTCTTTCATCAAGCTTTATGGTTAATTCACTTTCAAACAACACTGAAAGGACTTTAGGAATTCAGAGTTTAACAAACCTTGCTGACTTTCACTTAACTAAGTTTCTGTTTTAATAAATGAGTATATTTGTAGTGAAGAGAAAGTGAACTGACTGCAGTAATGCTATTAACTAACTGCTGTTTTAGCAACTGTTAGCTAGCAAGCTACAAGGCTAGAGGCAAAACTAATATCCAGGTGTCACAAGATAAATTGAGCTGGTGAAATACAGGACTGAATGAATTCATTTACCACACGAATGTGGTTTTGAAGTCACACTGGAACAGCAATTGAAAAGAAGCTTGCTTTCTTGAAATTGATGATGTCAGGGAGGCATCGTTAGCTGGAAATGTTTTATCCTACGCCTAGACTTTTGCATTTTGGAATAAAATGGACAAAATATCTTACACAGGGAATTTACATAATGCTCTCATACTTTCCTGCTATCCTACAATATGTCTAAAGATAAAATTCACCCTAAACCACCCCAACACCGTTCAACAGTGGATCAGTTTAAATGCTTGGTTTTGTTATAATTCAAATGTAGATGAAAGCCATATCACTATATTTCTGGCACAGCTGTTTCTGCAAAAGCAAAGTAATTACACAGTTTGATTGTAAAATAATGCACTAGGCATCACTAATTGATGATGTCTAATTGTGTAAGATTATCCAAGGGAATTTTTACTTTAAACTCAGCCAGCGGCAGGTCTTTTTCTAAAGTACACACTTCATTTTTACTTTAAAAAAAAGAGAGATGGATCCCATGTATTAGTAGTATTATTAAAGCTGGTGGTAAAATGTTCTCTAATATTCTCTTTTCTTTCAGGGAGGTAATTTTGATACCTGAATAACCATACCTGCAGCAGTCACATGAAATATGAAAAACATTATTTAAATATTACATGCAATGTCAGGGCTGGAGTGTAACAAAAAAAAAAAAATCAGTCTGGGGATTTTCGGCCCTGGCGGCCCACCACAATCGGTCAGACATGTCTCACAAATACACCATCCTTGCAGTCCCCTTAAATAAGTGGAGGCCCTACCTTCGAAATATTCCCCCTAACCCCTAAAAGGCTGAGTAAGTGCTGTGGATAAGTGGATCAGTGTATTCATTTGCATTTTACTGACTCCCTGGTGATCAAAAGTGGCCATGGAGTACACAACGCATACTCAAGTAGTCTACAAGTAATTGTCAAAGAAAAAAACCCTGCTAGAAGTCAGAGTATCATTTCAAATAATTGGGTCCAGAACTGTTGGAATACCCTGAAAGATGTACAGTTTCAACAATAATGTACTGAGAATGAGAAAATAGCTGTTTATTAAATAAATGCATGGAGGGGATAAAAATAATCACAACTTTGTTGCCTGTAAATGAAAATGTTTTTCTTAATAGCCTACATAAGCGTTGCACAGTATGCTACAGGTGTTGTGTAACAGGTCATATTATACAGTCAGACCTTTATCAAGGGAACCCTTAGCCTAATAATCTTAACAATTTTATTATGGTCACACAGCAGCATGGACTTAGCCAAAACAATGCAGGCAAAATACCTTCACCTTGTCAGCCATTAGTTAGCAGAAGTTGCAAGTACATTTAGTGTAGCCTAAATAATATCATTCAGTGTTCAATATATTTACACAAAAACATGTTTGCATGTAAAAAGGACCCATGTACAATCACTCCACCTCACCTAACAACCAGGCACTTCAAAGGTAGCCTACCAACAGATGACAAGAAACATAAGGTTCACCACAGTCAGTGGTCAATACAAAACCCACAGTTCCCAGCAAATAAAATATATATACTGCCACAGAAACTCCCTGAGCTGGCTGCTGGCTGTGTGAGTGTGTGTGACGCAGGAGCGTGCGCCAATCGCCACAGTAGGGGAGAGCGGGGTAACACACTGCTCATAACTCCAACACTAGAAGCTCTATGTCAAAAATCAAACAGCCATTTTGTGTGACTTCTTTTTCTATGTTCAACTTGCTGTTCACATGTGGTCAAGGTCACTCTAATCTGAGGTGAACACAATTTTATAATTTTTAGCTTCAAAAGTTAAACATTTGCACTTTACATTTTATGTATTCCAACCTTATTAGGTGTGAATGTTCAAAATTATAACTTTGTGGAGTAGACAATAACGTGTCTTTTGATACTTCAGCTGAAGTGCTATGTTAAGCTAACCTTGAGATTTAGCCAACATTAGCACACGTCAGTTTGGGGCAAGTTGTCTCAATGACTTGTACAAATAAACACGTAGAACATGCTCAAAAAACGTGATATTTTGTAATTACCTCTAGTACTAGTACCTCTATGACACTAGTATTAAATAATACTGTAAATAGAATATTATACACTGTAGTTTACAGCAGCAGCCATACGCCTGGGCAAGACTGAATTCATGAATTCATTCATTCAGTATATAAGGTCTTATACCATAGGCATGTAGTATGTTAGTAGATACAAACACACACATACACACACACACACACTACATTAACAGTTATTAATTTAGTTAGGCAACAAGGGTAGTAGACAAATAAGCTTGTAATTAATTTGTAATTGCAAGGAGGAATGTGTTTTTGAAGGAAGGAAGAAAATTATCAACAGAGGACAGAGAATGATGGGGTGGTGATGGGGCATGGATAAGATGCTGGCCTTTGGTCTGAGAGACCCGGGGTTCAATCCCCCACTGTGACACACCCAGCATTGTGTCCCTGAGCAAGACACTTAACCCCTAGTTGCTCCAGAGGCGTGCGACCTCTGACATATATAGCAATTGTAAGTCGCTTTGGATGAAAAGTGTCAGCTAAATGAATAAATGTAAATGTGCGATGCCTGCACCTCAGGCCAGGCAATATGTGTACCAGAACTGTGACTCTAAACACATGTCTGATTAGTCAGATACATATGTACGTTGTACAAAAATGCGCATTGTTGCATTAATGTTTAAACACCACATCTGTTTAGTAAAGAAGTTACACATTTAATAAACTTATCTGCAGCATTACGTTCAATTACCATAGATCTATTTACACTCCAGAGAACGTTTGATTTTAAGTTCAAAGAAAGAAGTTGTGCCACTTAATGTGTGTCAACATTTTTGTTTTTAATTAAATTATTTATTTTCCAAATTCTCTAGGCTTGATTGTTGAAATTGAAATCAATATTCACAATTAAGTGTTCTAACTGTTTGATAATTCAATGTGACAACTTACCTTCCGATGGGACAAATTGTCACAAGTGCACACTCTCTATTCAACAGTCTACAGCTCCATAATGAGATAAGATATGAAGATGTAATGAATACAAAGCTTCTGCCCAAGACTTCATTCTTTCATTTGGTATGACATTTGTACCATTGTGATGTACGGTGCCCAGTAAATATTAGACAGTGTGAACAACAACAACATACCCCGCTCTCCCCTACCTAACATTGCTACATGTGTCTTTCTATTTTGGCACATCTGTCGACATCTGCCTCAAGGTATTTTATTTTTGTTGGTCCGCAACTTCTCCGCCTCGTGCTTTGGTTTGTGCCTTTTGACGCCTTGATCCATCCACAGATTTTTGGCTCTGAACCAAGCAGGGTTCAGAGGGCAGAGGGGGAGGATGTGATTGGGCCACCCAAGTGTCAGTTTAGAAAATGAACCAATGGGCCGCTGCCAGTTGTTGGCCAATTAAAGAAACAAAACAAAAAAACAATACATTAATATTTCAAATTATATGGGGCCAAAGTATGTGCCAGATTACCAGTCTAGCCCTGGGTAATATAAAAATGGCTTACAGAGCTATAAGTGAAATTTTGTTCAAATACAAAAACAATCTCATCGAATTAATTACATATATAACAGCTTATTAATCAATTGCTGGCATATAATCCATTCATTGTGATCTTATTCCACTGAGCAAAGAAATTCATGCCAAGTGCTGCACTGAAAGTTCTCTATTGCACAAGCAAGTGTCCTTTCATCCAGCACGAAAAGGTATTTCACAGCTCAGCTATGTATGCGAAGACTCAATTATGTCTCCTGTAGCTCCGAGCTTTATAATGAAAGAGCCTGGAATCACAGCACAGAGAGATAAAGTGACCAGCGTACGTGACTTCTCCAAGATTTCCATCCTAATATATTTATCTGTGTCTGCGCCGAATATCAAAAGGCAATTTCTCATAGGAGCTCCGCACACCTCATGTGTTTCTCTTTTAAGACACTGCATCACTTTGAAAGAGTTACAACCTGAAGTAATTTAGGCCTATTCCCTTGGAAAATTCTCCCGGTGTGTCCTTGAACGCTGAGCCTGTGGTGCGAACAGCCATAAAGCTCTCATTTGTCATCTGGATTGTGTCTCAGTTCTCTCCAAGGCTCGCTTGTTGGGACAGGAAAAAAAAAAGAGACAGCATGAGGACTGTTTTATCGTTTTAGGTTTAGTTGCTTATAATAAGAAAAATAGAGGTGGTGTGGCTTTGTTTTATTCCTCAGCAATTTATGTTCTCACCTCTGCTCCCTGTTGTTAGAGCGCAATGTTTCCTGGAAGAGCTTCTCCGAAAGTCAATTTAAGAAGCTTCAGCTGTGACACATAACCTCATCTTGAATTTATAAAACATAAGTCTGCTGACTTATGTTATGCTTCAGTTCTTGAAGATATTAAGAATTCTCTGCCCAGTAGCTCCTCGTTGCGCCAGTTAATGCGGTTATATTGAGTTTGACAGATGTGAATGCAGGAGAAGTCATGTTATGGCATATTCAGCTGTAGCTCCAAATGAATGAGGACGTGCACATGTAATGGCTTTCACAGAAATGCTAAGTGATTCTTCTTTGCTGAACTCACTGATGGAAACGTTTATGATGGAAGTACTGCGGGGGGAAATGTCCCTCTATCCCAGCTACAGGAATCTGCTGAAAAGTCAAACACATCTTCTAATGCAGCAGCGCATGCGTCCAAACGGGTTCACCTTTTCAACTCTCCTTGCAAATCTTGCATCTACAGTGCTTTAAATATTTGTATCCATGGCAGCCATGTATTTTTTTTCCCAGCATGATGAGCAAGGTCCCACACTCAAAAATGATGTTAGTCTTCGTCTGTGGTTGGAGTTCACTCATTTGTGCTAGAGTCACTCCGTGAGCCTATTTTGTTAGTTTCCTGCAAGTTATTACTCTCCTGTCCGTTTCCAAGAAAATATTACCCCCTTGAAAGCAGTTAAAATTTCTACTCATTGGGTGACAGTTTGCCTTCTTTCTGTTGGTGTTTCAAAATTATATCATCTCCTTGGTTTAGTTTTTCTTCCTTTGAGAGTAAAAGTATGATTTCAGGAGTGTATTCAAGGTCAAACTGACTTGTTAAAGTGAATATTTGTGCAAGGACTAAAGCAGAATGGTGTATAAAATCTAACCCTGCGGCGGTATCTGAAGACTAGTACCATGTTTTTGTATTGTTGGTGTAACCTTGGTTAGTTTGTTCCTTTCGCACACGTAGCCACACAAGTGTGCAGTGATGCAATTCACTGTCCTGCTGTTAATTTCAAAGTATTCCTGGCAGTAACAATGAGGCAGTAAAACTGAGGAAAGTATTATTAGATTTGAGATCAGTTGGGGGACGTAGAGTCCTGTTGCCATACATGACCAGAACATCAGACCGGTCAGTTCTTATAAATACCTTGGGGGTCCACATTGACAGTGAGCTCAACTGGCACACACATGTGGCAAGTAGTGCAAGAATCCACCAGACTCTTAGGAAACTCAGACTCTTTGGAGTGTGTAGCAATATTATGCAAAGTTTCTACAGAGCCACAACACAGTCTGTTCTGCGCTGGGAACCTAACGCTCAAGTTTAAAGCACAAATATCAAAACTGGTTAAGACAGCAGGGAAGATTATTGGATCTTCACTTCTCACTCAGGACATTTTTGAGCTGTCCGCTCTTCAGCAGGTTAAAAGGATTTTATCTGACTCTCACCATGTGTTGAACTCTGAGTATGAGCTAATGAACCCTGGAGGGAGACATAGGGTCCCTTTATGTAAGCACAGCCGTTTTAAACACCCCTTTATTCCTTGGTCTATTAAATGTATTAATGGGCAGCTCCTGCAGGACAGTCGGCATAGCAGGAGGAGGTATTAAGATAACCACAGGTCTCAAGGAATTGTTGTGTGATAATTGCTTGGGTTTTATTTCAGGACATTTTATGGTTTATTTTACTGTTTGTTCTTTCCCCAGGATATTTATAGTTATTTATGTAATTCTGTTTTTTGTATAACTCAATTGCTTGGTTGTTATTGTTGTAGCTAGGATAATCTATTGCTGTGTGTGCCCATTCAATGTGTTTTATTTTATTGTTAACATCAGTCTGATGAAGTGGTTGTCTAACTGTAAGACAAGTTTCTCTTAGGTGAGACCATAAAGCTACCTTGACCTTAACCTTTAAATGTAGCCATCAAAAAGCAGAGAAGAAGAAGGCTGCCAGCTAGCACACATGGATGTAAATGCTTTAAAAGTTTCCTAATGCTTTAAAATGTTTTATCAGATAGAAAACACATTTTTTAAGGACTCAAGGACCCATTACAGTTTATCAAATGTAAAAATACACATTTCTTTACACAAAACTCGCGAATGATGTAATAGTGCACTGTAGTGAAACATTACATCACTGCTGGGTGTCGGAAGTGCAACAGAGGTGAAAATTTTCAAACAAGAGAAAAGTGCAACAATACCTTTCTGCCATGACAGATTTATTGGGCCATCATTCTTGAATGAGAATTAGTCGGTCCCTCTAAAATTCACCCACACACGTACCTGCCGCTTCCCATCTCCCCTCCTGTCAAATCAGAGGAGTGTCGGGCCTCTGCTGGGAGAGTCTGAAATCAAGCAGATTAAGGAAGTGGAGGGCTGTACCTGCCAGAAAGCTCTCTGCTGGATTTGCCCATGTGGCTGAGAGTTTGGAGAAGCTCCACTCCCTCGCATGTATGTTGGGCAAAGTTTCTGAAATGAGTTTGTGTGTGCGGTGTGCGAGGAAGCATTTAAGTGCATGCATGCTTGTGAGCGTGTAAGAGAGAAAACTTCAACAATGGCAGGGAGATTTCTTCCCAGACCTCCCAAACTTCTCTTATAGGTGGGATTAAGTTGCTGTCAGTGTACAGTATCATGGGAGTCTCTGCAAACGGAAAGATTAGGGGGAAAAAATTACCTGAAGGATTACTGCGCTATCTTTTCATGTGGCGTGTGACTTCCCAGCGGCATTCAGTAGACTAAAACACAATGTTTGATTATGTGTGTGTTTGTGTGTGGTCCTACATTTCTGTTCTGTAGTATGTCTAACTTCCTATGTGGGGAAAAAGTATTCACCTGTAGCAGACAGTCAGGCTACCATGTGACAAACTGAAGGAGAGGATGACTTAAGTGGCTTTTCTTTTCTTCCTGATTGTAATCCCCACTTCCCCACCCCCAAAGCGGCCAATATAGCTCCTCTCTGCATCTCTTCATCCAAATGAGACTCTTTGTTTGATGTGCAGACTTCCTTTGAGCCACTGTGGGAGACGAAGTTGAAGTTTGTTCCCCTTGTTAACAGAGGCCCTTGCAGCTAGGATCCAACAGGCAGCCCGCTACTCCCCTCCCTCCATCACATGGGAGGGAGTCGTCTGAGAAACGTTATCTGCTGACTTTAAATGAGCGCTGAAGAGGGGGCAGCTTTGTCAAGGAACACTGTGGCTCCTCCACGCTATTCAGAGTAGTTTTAATTCCTCCTTTGAGCAGAGCTTCTCAGTCTCTCTGTTTTTTTTTTATCATCAGAGTTCTTCTACTGTTTCAAGGAAGAGAGGCCAGATTTAGATGCAACACAGTTACCATTTAAAAATGGGAGTAATGGAGGTTTAGGAATGACCTTGATGAAAATAGCACTCCGACTTCAAGGGCGAAAAAAATTAAAAGCTATTAAAGGCGAGTGTGTGTGGAGAAGTCTGCTTTTATCTAACAATTGCACCAGACTCCATCACAGCCCATTACAATACACGGGATTATAATGAAATGTTCACCCAATATCAATATGTATGCCAGTATGCTTTTTCCCCATGGTGGTCAGTGTTACCTCATTATAAAAGCCCATTTATTTAATATTTCACTCAGTTTTTTTCCCCTCTGGTTTTATTAGTACGCATTTCATATATTATAAATTGCTGGCTGTTGTTAGAAATTTTAAAAAATGAATAATTTATTAAGTTATTTTAAAACAAAGAGTCCTAAAATTCAAAGATGATAATCATTTTGGTGATTTGAGCTTGAAAGGGCAATGCATACTTTAAAACTTTGAAGTAAATAGTTCTATATTTTAGAAATACGGTAATTTACTGTCTTGCTAAGAGATTATAGAAGATTCTCTCATCTCAAGATGTGACTGCGCTAGCAAATAAACAGTCTGGCACGTAAACCCACTGTAAAACCAAGAGTTAATGTTTTTACACTTCAGTTTTTATACAGATTAAACAAATGAGATATAACATTAGTGAGGTAGAATTTTGTTACCTTGTTACAGAGGCAGGTTAGCTTTTTTCATCTGTTCCTTCATTATGCTAAGCTAAGGCTGCTCACCGTAGCTTCTTATTTACTCTACAGACATAAGCATGGTATCAATTATTTTACCAGACTCTCAGGAATCAAGCTTATAACTGTATTTCCCAAAATGCTGGACACATCTACAGTGCCATCTACAGTGCCAAAAGTGTATTTGTCACTGCAGTTTTTGCACTGTAATCTAGCAATAAAGCATCATCTTAAAACTTTTGATTAAAAAACAAAACATTCATGGTAAAATATTACACCACATTAATACCTTTGAGCTACAGCTCAAAAGTACTTCTATGATCCTTTAGGACACCCACATATCAGCTTGAGAGCCAGAGAAAAGGCAAAAATTAATGACAACGTCTCACTCTCTTCTACCAGGACATGTTTATTTACAGCTGCAAATGACAGGAGTCACAAGTGTTCCACAGGTACGTACAGAGAGACATCAATAGTTCCCACTTCCTGCACAAAGTACACTCAGCGGGGACAGTCCAAGGGACACAGGGAGCGTGGGGACAAAGAGGACACATACTGTACACTGAGCTCAAACACACCTGTTTTACCCCCTACAGAAAAAGGACCGAGCCATGGAGAGGAAACAGAGGGGAAGGGAGTAGAAGGGAGGGGGAGGAAAGGATAAGAAGGCAGGGGGGTTGGATATTTACTCATATTCAAATACAAAAGAACATGTACAAATCGTATAGCCTCCAGGCACTGTGCGCCCATATTTACAGTCATCGTAACAGGCAGAGGAACCACTCCATGGCAGGACTATCCATTTGAGATTTGCAGGTACAAGGGCTCACTGTGGAAAAACAAAGCCAGCTATGAGGTCTGAGATTAAAACCAATGGAGTCTGAGAGGCAGGGAATAGTGGCAACGGGGCGGCAGGGGGGGCCTCCCAGACACATGCGTGGAGTGCTGCAGCCTGGGGAATTAGTCACTGTCGAGAACTACATAATCAGGTTTTACCTATCAGAGCGCACTCTGAAACTCAGCGTGAGAGCTCTCCCCAGCTCCCTCTACACATTCACAGCACTTGGACATTCATACTTGGCATGTGGTCAAAATCTATATGAGCTGCACAATGCATCATAGAACTGAAAAGTGTACTCAATACACTTTAATGTTATATAAATAGTTAACACAATAAACAAATAAATTATAACAAAATAAATGCCAGAATAGCAAGATATTGACTTTTTAACTCTTTAATTTAGGATAATATTTGAAATTGGGAGACTCTTATTGTGAAAAACCAAAATGGGCACACACACACTCTCTCACAAACATATACCGACATCTTACAGTACGTGCAGATACATTCAAATGACATACATGCAACCTGATTCATGTAGACAAGTGTACTCACCCACTCAAGCATGTATGCGCGCACGCATACACGCACACACACACACATGTGGTGGTGCATTACATCAGATTTCTGCAGCCCCATCACTGTACTTTGTACTCAAGAGTTACAGCATCAGCCTGACATCTAGTTGTACTAGGTAGTGACACACGTCTGTGTCTGTCCAGTGTTGTCGACCAGAACCCACTATCTTATGACTACACTTCCCAGAATTCACAGCATCACAATGAAATTCAATCGTCTGGCACATTCTGTGGCAAAAAAAAGCACCGATCAAAAATTAATTTGATGGTCTACACTGCTGCGGCGGCATTGGGCCAGGAGGTGGGGAGAAAAAAAAGAAAGAGAAGGCACACTAATGCCGTAATTACTGTCTCCATAGAAATGCCGTGAAATAGCCTTAGGGCATGGATTTTCTTAAGGGAAAGCAAATGACTAGAAAAAGCAATATTACACCATCACTGAACTTTGGACCAAAACACAACAGAAGGAGGAGAAGAAAAAAAAATGCAGCCTTTTAATCTGAGGAGCGTTCACAAAAAAAGCCAAGCCTGTTGCATTTTGAAAAAAGACACATCCTTTAGGGTATATTTACATAAAAGCTCTGTAAAATATCCTTTTTTTTTCACCTATGTACAAACACATGACAACATCAGAGAGAATAGCGATCAGACCCCCCCCCCCCCAAAAAAAAAAAACAAAAACAAAAAAAAAGCATCTGAGGCAGATCTGAGATAGAAATTATTAAATCGGTGTTCATCGTTAAAAACACACGTCAGTGTCAGCATACCGGTACGCGTTTGTTCCCATGCCTTGAGTCCTACCATTCACTGCTTTTAGCTACACACATTGCTAGAGAATGAGACCGTTGAAGAGTGTCAACAATATTCAGTTTCAATATAAAAGGCTTTGCTAACAAGGACATCAATGCACGTGTGGGTACAAGTCTGTATACGCCATAGACTGCAACACATTCTGTCTTTTCTGTCAAGTTTTAAAATTTTTTTAAGCTTGTTTTCCTTCAACACAAACTATGCTCCACAACAGCCCTTCAGAAAGCATTATTAATCATCATTATTAATCAATGACAAGTCCAAATTCCTCTTTTTGAAACCATGCTTAGGTCTTGTTTCATACAATTTTTCACCTTTTGCAGTGTCACCGGGAAAAAATGCCTCTCATAAGAGCCTCTTGTGGCGTTCTCCCGAGGCAATGAAACCTCAAAACCTCATTAAGAGGAGTTTACCTTTTGTTACAGGAGCCAGCTAGCTTGAAATGTAATGCTTCAGTGTTTGCCTCACATTAGCCAGACACCTAGCTCTGCCAATTAAGGCATAAAAAAGGTTGCTGTGGTGTAACACTCAGGCATGGAAACAGGCGATTGGGTTTAAACCACTGTGATGTCCCGCAGGTCGGCCCAGGCACACTAACATCCTAGCTTTATTTGAATTTGTGATTGTTTCTTTTGTGTAAGAGATGTGATTTATCAACATTTAACTGCATGAAAGTCTTATGTGGGTTTTAAAAACACACAAAAAAAGGAACAGGAAAGCATTGTCAGAAAAAGAAAAAAAGGGACAGAACAAAAAGTGAGGCAAATAAAATACAATCATTTATCAACAACAGCCGTCCACTGATGCCATGTTTTTAAGAACATCATACATTTATCACTCAGGGTGTCTAAAAGGTTGACCCTTTCTTCCTGTCTATTTTCTCTCTATTATTTGTATTTACACATGCCTTTAACTGGGGCATTGTTATAAACAGATATGGTATTTTACTCCACTATTTTCCAGTGTTGTAGTTTCTCTGGGTTTTGGTCTCGTGATCCGAATGTTCTTTTGGTGGTGAGGGGACCGACCCTTTTACGCTTTGCTGTCGTCGGGCTTTGTGTGGATACTGTTGTCACTGTGCACTTTGATTTCAATCGTATCTGGCTTGAGAGACTCTTTCCCATTTTCTTCCTTCAGCGGTAACTTCCTGTGGTAAGGGAAGAACAAAAAAAAAAATAAAATTGGATGTGAGATTGGCAGCGTGATTGACAGCTGGGTAATGACAGGAACTTAAAGCACGCATACAACTGATGTAAACAAGCAAACACTCAAGAGTGACCATCTAGAGGATGTTTTTGTATGAAGCAGGCACTTACAGTAAATGCTAGCTAAAGTAGGATTGAATTGTTTTAATTTCCTGTTTTAGAGCCCACCAGTAATCACCTGTTAGACCTTTTGGTGTGTATGAGTTGCCCCCGATGAGATTAATATAGCTGAATTTAATTGAAGTGAAAAAGGCACCGAGATATTAAATGTAAAATCCTCTAAAGGGCTGCACACAGGCCTAAACAAAGGTATTATTCATATTCCTGTGTCCCTTTGGACTGGATGGTTGGAGACCTAATCTGATAAATTTGTCTGGAGTAATTGTCTGGAGTAACTACAACATACTGTATTTATACTGTATCAGTGGTAAAGGAATGTTAAGACAGAGAGAAACACATTTTTGATTTGGGTTGTCATTATATGAAAAGTCATTCTCCTAGAAATTATATAATTATACTAGCAAATACTGACATGAAACATAATGCTGCCAGTATTATGTTTATCAACACAAACCAAACCTACCCACGTGTGAGATACAGGCCACCAACATCGACCAAGTTGCCAGTTTATACTTACCTAACAGGCAACTGCTTCAGGGCCTCAAAAGTCACAGGTTCATTGAATGTCAGTTGTTTTTGATAATTCGAGTAATTGCAATTTTTCTAGAGAATCTTTAGAGAATTTACACCACTATGGTATATCAGGGATTTGTCACGCTGTGGGCGTGTCTGCTCTGTTTAGTCAGTTCTTAGTCAGTTTGGTTATGTTTAGTCTTTCCTGTATCTGTTATTTTGTCTCTGTTTTGGGTTTCAGTATTGTCTGTTGTCTTGTGTCTAGTTTACACTGTGTTTGTGCTTGTTGGTCTGATGTTGTCTGTGTGTCTTGTTGTGTACTGCCCAGCACCTGGGAGGCATTGGGTGTGCCTAGAGAGGAGCTAACAGATGAAGAGCTGCAGTTTTTTGAGCTGCTCTCTGTTATATGGAGGACAGACCTGGAGATGGCTCTGCTCGTGGCCTCCTTCAGATGGATAAAGACTTTTGATGAGAAGACTGTGTTCAAGTTCTGTTCAGCAGCCCCCCAGTATGTGAAAGCTAAGCCTGCTAGCCCCGAGCGCTTCAGCGGCTAGCCACCTCCCAGCTCCTCAGCCTGTTAGCCATGTGCAAGCTAACAGGCTGCCAGCTAGCGTCAGGCCACCTGATCCCTGGCCTACTAGCTGCCAGCTGGAGCCTCAGCCTGCTAGCACCCAGCGTGTTAGCCACCAGCCAGCTCACACCAAGCCTGACCCCCGGTCTGCTAGCACTGAGCTCCAGTCTTCAAGCCCCCAGTCAGCTAGCCTCCACGTGCCTGGTTCCTGGCCTGCTAGCTGTCTGCTGGGTAGCATCGTCCTGCCTGTAACCTGTTCGGCTAGCGCTGCTAGCCCTCTGCCTGTAACCTGTTCTGCTAGCGCTGCTAGCCCTCTGCCTGTCCTGCCTGTAACCTATTCGGCTAGCACTGCTAGCCCTCTGCCTGTCCTGCCTGTATCCTGTACGGCTAGCGCTGCTAGCCCCCTGCCAGTCCTGCCGGATCTCCTGCCGGCTAGCTCTGCTATTCCCCTCTAGTCGGTGGTCCGAACGACGCCTGTTGCTGGTCCCTCATCAGTCGTCTGATTGACACCAGCTCTGAGGTTTCCGTCGGAGGACCGGCCGACCCCTGCTCCATGTCTCTGTTCTGCCCTCAGGTCACCTCCCTGACCTCCATGGTTCTCTCCCTGTCTGACTATCTGTTTTTGCTATTTCTGGCCCTCCTCCTGAACTCCCTCCGCCCACCCTGGCCCGGCTTGGACTTTGTGCGTTTTGGACTATTTTTGCTTCCTGCCTGATTTGTTTTGTTTTGTTTGGAACGTCTGGGGACGTTCGTTGGGGGAGGGGTACTGTCACGCTGTAGGCGTGTCTGCTCTGTTTAGTTAGTTTGGTTATGTTTAGTCTTTCCTGTACCTGTTATTTTGTCTCTGTTTTGGGTTTCAGTATTGTCTGTTGTCTTGTGTCTAGTTTACGCTGTGTTTGTGCTTGCTGGTCTGATGTTGTCTGTGTGTCTTGTTGGGGGGTCTGTTTGTGTACTTCTGATTTGTTTAGTTTCATTATTCTGATTTTGATTGTTCTGCGACAGTCTGTTGTCGTTATTCAGTTTATTATTCAGATTGCCTGTCTGCCCTGTTTAGTTTTGTCTTATTATGTTTAGTGTATTTTCTGCATTTAGATTTGCTTGTGTCTATACCCGTAGTAATTCCCCTGCCTGCTTGTCCACTAAGTACTTTGAGTTCCAGTTAATGTATGGTCTTGTTTTTTGCATCCGTTAGTGTCTCTCTGTTCCCCCCTGCTGCCTCAGCCTGCCTACCTGCTGTCTCTCTGCTTGCCTGCCTTCCTGCCTCTCTGTTCTCCCTTGCGGTCTCTCTGCCTGCCTGCCCGCCTGTCTCTCTGTTTTCCCCTGCTGTCTCTCTGACTGCCTGCCTGTCTCTCTGTTTTCCCCTGCAGTCTCTCTGCCTCATTAGCCCTGATCCCGGTCACTTGTGTTGCTTCCGCCCTGCTCGTTAGTCCCTGTGTATATATGTTTGGTCTTTCTGTTCATTTCCTGTCCGGTCATTGTAACGTGTATATGCTCTGTCTCATGTTGCAGTGTGTTGTTGTTTAGCCTGCCTTGCTAGTCGTGTCTCCCTGTTTACCTGCTTTCTGGATTATTTGAACCTGGTTTGTTTGAACTGTTATTATTTTTGGATTACTTGGACTCATTGTAAGTGTGCTCGCTTTTGGTTTGTTAATAAACTTTTTGAACTGTACCAGTCAGCCTACGTGTCCTGCATTTGGGTCCACCAACCTTTCAACCACACACATCCTGACAGGATTTGAATTCCTTACTTTTACTCCTCGGTAGATTTTTCATACATCTGGGTACAAATAGCTAGTTTATTATGTAATTAATGTGTTTTCAAATCCATCTATTACAATGGATGTTATATTCTTTATGCTATTATGTTAGCACATAATTATTTTAGCACATAATTGCCAGAAGATTGTAGCTAGGTATTGTAGCTCGTACAAATCAATGAACTCCTAAGCAGAAAGGGTTAGGGCAAATCCAACTGAAAATGAATTGCAGTATAACACAACTCAGTGTTTTCCACAGAATGACAGTGTAACTGTTGAGGGGGCTATATTTGAATATTTTATTACTTTTTTTTTTTTTTTTTAAAGATTAACCTATTTCTTTAGGACACCTACAAACATACCTCAACTTGTGTTTCCCACTGCGCACACACAAGCTTATTTCTCTCTCCCTGTATCTTTCTGCTCTGTTGACTTTCTTCAGCAGGTGGTATTTTTATAAAAGTAAAGTTGTCCCACAAAAAACACAACAAGCCTATCAAGACCAATGTGGCACTGAATGACAACAGGTGTGTTCACTGTTGGTCCATGCTTGTAAAACATATCAATCGTCAAAAAAACCCAAAAACATTTTATATCACCTTTTGTGTTTGAATGCAAAGCAAGATGATTCACAGAAAAAAAAAATAGAATCCACAGTAGTGACATAAAAATTCATAGGTACAGATGTGTACATATAAAACGTAAAACTTAATACCAGTGAGCGGATCTATGTGTTTCTCGGCAAAGTGCAAAGTCTGTGTGGAGAAGCAAGGCTTATTTCACCCTTACAGGTATTACAAATTGTGAGTGTTGTGTCTTCTTCACTCACTGTGAAGAACTTCCACACTAACCGCATGTTTTAGAGTCTGTGTGTGTGTAGCTGTGACAATAGTCGGTTACTGTCTGTGCCGCTGTGTGCATGACGTGAACCATCGGGCAGCACAACATGCATGTAAATAGGAGCAGCACAGGATCAAATATGTGACATTGATTAGCCCCAGTCACCAGTCATGGCTGATCAAGCTGAAAACAAAATAGGGGCAATGGTTGGGAAATACAAATATTTTTTCCCTACTTTTCCATCCTGCATAGGAACCCTGTAAAATCTACAAATGCAGGTGCTGCATTAACTGCTTATCTTATTGGGGACCTGTGTTAAAATCTAGTTTTCGGACCTTTATTATTCTGTTTGATAATGTGCTAATGTGCAAATTCCAGCATAAAGGAAAATTTAAACTTCTGCATCTAGCCACGCTGTCATAAGCATTTGTACTTGAGCATTGGTGTCGGCATTGCCAGAATGCTAGGGTTTTTTATGTCCTACTGTGTTGACTTCCGCTGGCCGAGCCAACTAACTAACTTACGGTTTAGCCCTCTGCTAACTTGAATGGGGTAAAATGGTAATTGTGAGGCCATTTAGACATTCCAAATCTTGTCGGACTGAATGGATAAAATTCTGATACTGAAATGAATCATTTTGCAGGGGTTGTGATGCTCCAAATAAAAACTGATTGGCTGTTTTACAGCCGCTTCTTTTACAATGTATAGGAAAGTGTCTGGATTGGAGTAGAACAGGCATTACGTCTATGCGTAGGCTCAGTTTACCTATGGCATGGATTCTACGCAGAATTATAAATTGGCCTTAAGAATACTGTTGGGATGTTGGGTCCACTGGTAAAATATAAGGAAGCATATAAAACATCACTTTAAAAGTCAAGGGGAGCACTACTCCGCCTGTAAAAACTGTTGCATAATGACTTCTGCTGTGCTTTGTCAGGTCTCACAAAATAGCCCTGATGATGTCACTGTGTTGAAAGCCTTTGTTGTTAAGCAGAAGCAGGAGTTTGAAAGACATGGATATTTATCATGCAGGCAGAGTGTAATGAAAAGATGCTATCGGGGTGCATTATGGAAGATGTAGGATCGAACGTTTTTTTCAGAGCTTAACCAATACTAGTGACAAAAGTTCCTGCTTTTTCTACATCTGATGTTTTAGTCATGAACATTCTTTATTAAATGTTTTAATTTGTTGCTTTTGTAGAAGTGCAATTTTAAATCAGTGGAGTGCCACTTATCGGGCACTGGAGGTGACATACTATGCATAGACAGGGGTGGTGGTGGATTAATAGGATTCGTTTGGAAAGTTTTGCCCCTGGGCCCTCCAACAGGTTAATATGGCCATATTACCAATGAACATAACCCAGGCAGAAATTAGTCTTTCTAAACTTTTTATTCCTCTTAATTTGATCTTTACTTCCTTTTTACTCAAGTTCTTGGGCTGGTATATTTCTTTTTCAAAAGCACTTTGTGATACTGTTAAGAAAAGTGCTTTATAAATAAAGTGTATTCATTTTATTATTATTATTAATAGATCCTGTGTATGGATTTAAAATATCAGATTTTAAGCTATTAGTTTGATTATTACCAGAAAAACTCAACATTTTATCAAAATATGACAGTGAATGTCACACATTCAAAACATCACCGGGCTTTCCTTTGCTCACTGTTCTCTTATCTCGGTTGGTTGATGTTGCTCTTTCAGTGTGGTGCTCTCCCCTTTCTGCCTGCGTTGACCTGAATAATATCAGAGCTGGCATCTCTCATTTGCTTTTGACTTGATTCATTTAGAGGAGGGGAAAACTAGAAATAAAATATACATGCATAAGCCATTCGATTAGCTGACTGCCTCTTCTCAGGCACACTTGTTCATCTCATCCTCCACGAGTCTTTTTTCTTTTGAGGAATCCAGCAGAAGGACATCACAGCTTTATCTTTATGATAATGTGGCCAGAAGATGAAAATCTAACCAGTCTGTGTTGCCAGTGATATGATGCGTTAGAGCTTTTATCTGCATTCAGGCGGAAAAAATATCCTAGAGCAGTTAATAGTGACATAACATGTTTTAAATAATGCCAATTTCTAATATGTATTAGATGTATGTCCTTTTTTTGAATAACTCACATTTATATTCTAATTTTACTTACATTCATACTGTATTTGGACATTTATAATGGACCATCCTTCTATGCTATTACAGGTGGCTCATTTGAGTTGTAATCTTTTGATGCATTTGTACATTTGCAGGACACAGACTTAACAGAATGTATCAACAGTTTCAATTTGATTTGCTGCAGCCACTAAAATAAAGCCTAACCAAAAACCCCTTATTGACAAAGCAACAGGGACACATTCATTGTATAAACATGAACCCTACAGGGACCAATGTGACATGAGCGGTTGTTGTATCTTTTGTCGTTTCATTTTGGAAATAAAGCCCTGTGCTGAAAGTTTCAGCAAGGGACGTCTCAAGGCAATTTGTCCTTCAGTAGAATAAAAAACAAACACAAACAATAAACACAGAAAGTTTAAAATGCGAGGAAAATATTGAGTTGCAGAACCTTTTTGCACATCAAAGTCTCACAATCTTTTCTTCTACAGTGCCTCTTCTGGGATTGGAATAGATTGAATAAGGGAAATCAATAAGCAACTGGGGCTTTTACCTACATTCACCTCATCAGTGTACTTGTGTCGCTCATATTTTGTTCGTCCAGTGTGCACTTTTCTGATTCTATCAAGAGAATTATTTGGAATAACTGAATTAATGATCTGCATCAGGCTACCAGATATTAGCACACTTCAGCTGAGGGCTACTCATTTCCCGAGTTCACAGGGTTTGTGCCGCTTCTTGTTTTGTTGCTTTTCCAGCTCCCATTATTCCTTCGAGACTCGTTCGTCACCTTGCATGAGAACCATAAACCACCCATCCATCGATGCCTTTTGACAAGAAAGTCCTGCTCTGTCCCCTCTCTCAGCCATAAAACAGAAAATAATTTGCATTTTCAAGGTTTTATATGCTCTGACGGAGAACTAACTCCACATATACAACTGAATAGCTAAATATATGAGATAAAATGTCTTTGGATGATTCATATATTATTCTGAGAGTGGAATTTTGGGTCTCTCATTGTGGTATTTACCTTCAACCTTAACCCTATTGACCTTTCATCAAAAATTAGATAATAATCATTTGGTAATGCACATAACTGATGTAATGGAGCTTTGTTATTTTAATGCAGCACTATATATATCTCATTTATTTCTCTACTTAAAGGCCTAATGTATGCCACAGTGGAAGGTTCTGGTGTCCCATTAGGGTCTAAATGGTGTTTCACAACACTGATTTTTTATTTTATTTTTTTACATAAACAGTGAATTGTCAATTCTAAAAGGCGCTCCACATCAGCACGAAATCATTCGCCAACGCGAAGGGAGTGAGATCATGAATGTAAAACAGTAGCCCTGCGTGATACTGTACCTAATAAGTGCAAATATTGCAGTTGGCCAGAGGGGGTTCCCCTTTGGTTGATTGGTGGATGCTGAAGATCCTGCACAGCAGAGCCAATTTCATGTCCCATTAGCTTCATACAAACCCAGATTGGACTTATGTTCAGATGGGGAGATTTTCTCAACATATGGGAAGGTCTTGCCGCTTGCAGTTTCCCCTTTCCTGAGTGCGGATGCCAAATCAAGGGAATCACAAATGAATTTGTGTGGCATTTGAAAGTGAATTTTAACTAGCATATGCCTACTAGATACACACCTGATGAGAATATATTCAGCACTCTGATAGGATTTGTAGACAGGTGCAGGGACAAAATACCAGAAAAGAAAAGCAGAATAGCAGGAAAACTAGACATCTTTAAATCCTGACAAACACAACAAATCTTTAGCGATGGAGGTTTAAGATAGGAAATTTTTACCGGAGAATACTTTTGTCAAAGCTGTGTACTTCCTGGGCTCCTTCCTCTGTCACAGGTGGTCTCCCCATGCTCTTCTACCTCTCCCTGTTGTCCTGACTCCACTAATTTTCACCAGTTTCTGGTTACTCTTTGCTTTAATGATTAAATAATGCCTTTTTATCATGCTGCTAGCATACCAGAGCTAAATGAACAACAATCTACTGAAGTGAATACATCTTGTGTGACATGTCCAACATTAATGTAAAGGTTGTTATGGCAAATGTGGTGCTATTGGACCGCATCAACTGGGGAAAGGAAGAACCAGACTATTAAGGTAAATCAGATGGGATTTATATATGTCAGTTATATGGAAATGTTTTTTCTTTGGCTGATGCAAGTCCTTACTAGTCACCCAGTGTTGCTTTTGAAAGAAAAACAATAAAACGTGCAGTTTTTTCCCTGTATGCTTCTCACAGAGCCCGTGTGAAAGCTATTTTTGCCCATTTCTGATGTTCCTCCCACAGTTTGTCACCCCTGCTGTAGTTTCAGCTCCTCGTGTGCTGTGCTGCTGACAGCACAGCCGGTTGTGAGGACTTCACAATGCGATTTGCATCCGATGCCGATCTCACACATCTTATGTGAATTCCCAGTTACAACAAAAGATAGCAAAGATAGGGACATCAGTTGGTAAAACAGGTTGATTTTTACACAAAGATTTTGATTTGTTTATATAGTTTTAATAACAATGTCATAACTAATTCGGGTCAAATTCAAAGATAACCAGGATGTGCATTTTCCCTCAATTACTGGTCAGAAAGACTAATTCTTCTGCAGTGTCCTTTTTCCCGTGTTTTCACCTCAACAAGACTCATGTGCGTATGTATGCACGCACTCCCTCAGAGGTTACATTTTAAACAATGTTTGCCACACAAAGCAAACAGAAATGCTACTGCTTCCTGACAAGCCTCTTTGATAATGCAGCAAGAGCCAGTAGCTGTGTGCACCTCATGGTGCACCAGGGATACATCAGAGTGTGTGCGCACATGTTTATTTGTAATCTGTAAGCTTCTAAAGTGACACCAAAGCACAGCAGGGGGCGGCTTGTTCTTTCTAAGGGTGCTCCCATCGATCGGTCACCGATCATAATCGGCCGATAATGGCTTTAACTAGTTTGATCGGTGGTCGCTAAAAAGGCCGATAAGAAAAGCCGATCAGATGATGTAATACTCGCCAGACAAATTTTCAGCGGCAGCTAAAATGTTTCACTATGCTGTGTGAGCGGTTTTCAAAGCTAGCTAGCACCAAAGTTTAATGTGCCCACATAATCATTTACAATTAGAGTTGAGCAGCAATCAGACAAGTGGAGCAACACGCAGGAGCGATCATGTGAAACTGTCGCAGCTGTGCTCATCTCACTCATACGCCACCCGCAACCGGAGTTTAACAGACACAGCGCATCAGGCAGAGAGAGAGACTGGTCCTTCAGTGTGAGTTTCTTGATGCAAAGAGCGGCCCCAAACAATCAGCTGACTGCCTCTCTCTCTCTGTTTTCGTTACAAAAACGGAGACCTTTTGCTACGTTTCCGCCTACCGTCCAGATTAAAACGTGAATCAGAAGATGTTTGTTTGAAAACGCTGCTGACCCGATTGACAAAACAGAGGACTTTATAAAACGATGACACACACTCACATTTGGTTTTGTGAGTCGGTCTTATCAGTCATGCAAAGCAAAAACACGATGCTTTACAGAGTTTTAGTTTTGGTATTTTTATTAAAATAGTACTATGTAAATAACACTTAACAGTTAGCCTAGCCTACTGTGCATGTCGCTGTATTTACTTTGCGACAACTCCCAGTCTGTTTCCGCCGCCGTCTCGTACTCCTGTGTTACTCTCAGTAACCGTTCCACTTCGTTGTCGGTCAATGCAAAATGCCTGGTGCGGTTCTTGGTCTGTATTAATTTCTTCTTTCGCTAAATCGTCTGCTATTGCGGAGTAGACCATCTGCTTCATGTTTACACTGGCACGCGCATGCCCAGTGTAGCTACCTGAACGGCCACTAGATGTGTGTTTTCAGTCGTTCTAATATAGACAGAGATCAACTCTGATACGCAGCTGAAACGCTGCTGTGGACGGAGAAGATCGTTTTTGTTATAAATCTGTTTTAAAAACGTAGCAGTGTGGATGTAGCCTCACATTACCCCACTTCTCTCTCTACTCCTCTCATGTCAACCCTCCCGTTTCCCCGAGATTCTCCCGTATTTTTCCATTCTCACCCGGTGTCCACCCGTTAAATGTTTCCCCGTAAATCTCCCGTATTTTTACCCTTTTATGAAATCAAATAAAAACTTTGTTTGCTACTCTCCCTCTGGTAAAGTCGGTGGCAGCATGTAAGATATGTAGACTGTGCTTCTTGCACAAGGATAAAAAATGAAAACAATCCACTGAAATGATATAAGGCCTATAGCCTACTAATGGCAAACCATATGAAATTAGAATGACTATAGTAGCCTATGTAATATATACAATTGACTGTATAATATGGAATTTACATTGTAGCCTATTTTTATTTATTAAAATTTTCCTTATTTTCAAATCTCACTGAAGGCAGTTTTGACTCCTCTCTGTAGCCCTTCTCCCTCTCTCCACTCCTCTCTCTTCCCCCTAAAGCCCACAGAACCTGCCTGAGCTTTCCATAACAAAAAGCAGCTGCTTCAGAGTTTATCATCGACTCATGATGCCTGTGCCACTTTATCTCCTAAATATTTTGGCTACAGCCTTTTTTGTTGCAGTTTTTATGGTTGTAGTAAATTTATAAAGATGCTGTTTGTTCAGTTTTTGTAGTTTATTCCACAGTAAAGCTATATTTGTTAAGCTATAAGATGTTCACAGTAACCAGGCAAAGGTTGCTATGGTTTAAGTCTAACACAGATTGAGCAGAATTTGTTGCCCATGTTTCCTGGCAATAAAATAAACTGTTGTCATTTCATGATACTTTATCATCTGTTAACTTTAACACTTAATACATTGTTTTTAGGACCAATTAAATAAATATACAGTATACTGTATAATGCTACATGTTAAATAAAAGGTTCCAAATAGACCCAGTGATCAGTGATTGATATCGGCCGATACTGCTTTCAGCAATCGGTGATCGGCCCAAAAAATCCTGATCGGAGCACCTCTAGTTCTTTCCTCTGCTGATGTTAATTATGCACAAGGCCATCTATGCCTGGCCATAAAGGCTGACTGCAGTCCCTGCTTTGATAAATGAGATAAATTAGGTTGCCAGGGGTTTTAACCCACAGCACGTCCCTAGGGTGTTTGTTTACACTCTTATCTGAATCTTTACATTTACATTTATATTTTCAGCAAGCATATTTTATCATAGCTGACATCCAGGATCTTACAGTGAGCTGGGAAGTGGAGGTCTTACTCAAGGACACTTTGACAGTTTTGGGCTGTTCCCACAGTGTTCTTGTTACCTGAGATAAGCTCTTTGCGTTGACTGTGGGGAAAGAATGTAGGGAAACTCGTCTCCAAGGCCAATCCCCCCCCCCCATATACAAAGTCAGGTGTGCTCTCTGCAAAGCCTTTTAGCTTCTCGGGACAACCAGAAATTTGTCTGCTCTGGAGTTAAGATGGAGTACTGCAAAATCACACTTAATTAGATGTCAGATGTCGGAGTCTGCTGCTCCAGAATTTGAAATTTAAGTGCTCTCTACAATACCGCAAATTGTCCCCTAAAAAGTTTGCACTATCAAGGGACTCTGTCATGCTATTATAATGATGTGTATTTTTATTTTTTTACTAGCATGACAGAGACAAAAGAGGGTGAAACTGCTCCTGCTTGCATAATAAAATGCAAGTGTAGCACAAAATCTAAAAGCTGTAATTACAGTAGGGCATCTAATTATGGATGACTGACCAAAATAGTTACAATCCATCAATTGTAATTAACTCATTTTCTGCAACACAACGTCCCCAAAACTAAATGGTTTATGTATACATGAGACAAGTATCGTCATCTTGCTGTGACAAGAACACATTTGCACTCATATTTGTAGATAATGTCTAAGCTTCAAGCCACTGGGTTGGGTTTTCCATGGCAATGATGATTGACATTTGAGAGCCAGCCTTGCAAGGAGGTTGTTAATGTCTGCACTATTGGTGCACTATTACCTAAGGAAAGAGGGGGTTAGTAAGCATTAGTTGTCACCCTGTGACATATAAAAAACAGAGTAATATACAGAGAAAGACAGGGAATGCTAAAATCGCAGATAAGCAATGGCTAACATCAGTAAACCCAGCTGGTTAACTGCCTGTGTGGCCACTGGGACTTAAGTGATATAACAAACTATATATAGTGCCCGCTCCACACATTCAGACCCCCTGGATAACACTAATGTAGTTGGCGCTATCACTGCAGAAAAATAAATGTATAGATGAGTACACAAGTGAAAGCAAACACCATGGATATACATACTGATTTCAAAAAGGTCAAGTTCATTAAAGTGCAAGACTCACAGATTGCAGATTTTGACACTAATGGGGGTGCAGTCTGGTCAGACATTAAACAGAAGAAACCTGGAAGCTGCAGCTTGCTTCCTCTCTAAGACTCGAGACAGCTGTGAGTTTTTCTTCTTTCTTTTACATTTGTTTCACACCACACAGAAAGTGACCCAGCAGCGATTACTGTGTAAATTGGCAATAGTCAAAATAAAAGCAGCATATCAAATAGCAACTCAAAGTGTGGATTTCTATTCAGTGTGTGACACTGTTGTAGAATTTTTGTATTTTATTTTGGTATCGCTACAGGATACAAGAGCCTAACTATAATCTAGCATTCTGTTTTATATTTTCTGCCGTGAGTCATCAGAGTGTGAAGACACTCGAAATGCTGGTGTGCTCTGCGTCAGATCTGTCACTGAACCTCTCATTTAACCCTGAGTAAGCAGCAGACTGTTCACTGACGTCAGCAAAAACCTCTCCTGCATCACCTGAACATACAATCTGTCACTGTGCCATAATACAGTCTCATATTGGAACATTTTTTGTTCAGACAGGTATATGTTGGGTGAAAAAAACTGGATAAAAAATGCTATTTGCAACAAAACTGAACTGTTTGTCACCTGATAGTTGAACATCAGCACAGAACTCTTCTTCAAATTTAGTTCTGTATTTAAGTAAAGACTGAACTTCTGCATCACGCTGTCCCTCAGGCACTTGCTGGGAAGCTACTGAAGAGCCAGACAGGTGCACAAATCTATTCCTGGATCACTGACTGACAGGATGGGACTGGATTTGGCACCGCGACTATCACCAGCAGTGGATATCAGGAAAAACGCCTAGAGACAGTGAGCACAAAACCAAAATCATGGACAGCAAATTCTAAATAAGACTTGAAAGTTAAACAATAAAATATATATGTTTGCTGAGTGTGTAATTTAAATTTTCCTTACATAAAATGTGAAATGTTAATTTCCATTTATTATATAGCACTTTATGCTACTTTATGCTACAAAACCTGTTATTATGTAGCACTTTATGCTACTTAATGGTACATAACCTGTTACATATACTGAACAAAATTTTAAAATTTAAAAATAAAAAAAATAAAAGTGTGGGACTAAACACAACAATAAAAGTGGCCTTTTATTGTGGCCAGCCTAAGGTACACCTGTGCAATACCCATGCTGTCTGATCAGAATCTTCATATGCCACACCTGTGAGGTGGATGGATTATCTTGGCAAAGGAGAAGTGCTCACTAACATAGATTTTGACAGATTTGTGAACAATATTTGAGAGAAATAGGCCTTATGTGTACATTACAGTCTTAGATCTTTGGGTTCAGCTCATGATGAATGGGGGCAAAAACAGAAGTGTTGCGTTTATAATTTTGTTCAGTGTAATAAATTAAGTGCCCTGACAGCTCCTTTTAGGCTTAGTTCTTAAAGGTAATCAAGGTATTCCAGTCTTTTTCCATCTGTCCACTGGTCCCACTGACACCACAGCGCACAGTGAAGAACTTCCACTTAACACTTGGAAGTGAGGACTGACTCTTGAAGTCAGTGGGGGCACTGCGAAAACCAGTCTTTCAACCTTTCCTGAGGTAACTACTAAGCCCAGAATTATCTGACTGATCTCAGCACACTTTGACAGATTGATAATAGAAAGACGCCCTCACATCCTCCATCGTCTGTTGGTCCACTGGTCCAGTTATGCCTTTTGAGTTAAAACTGCACTGCTGAGAGGGAAACTTGGCCGCTGGCCACTCCCTCCTAAGAATCAGCACCCCATCAAGGTGAGAAAATGGGCGGCGAGGACTGTCCATGACCCTGCTGACCCACAAACCTGTATCTTAAAAATGTCGTCTCGCACACACGTCCTTAGTTCACATCTCCTAAACAAACCCAACACCCTCTGATCTGTGCCACTTATTGCCCTCTTAATTTAAAGTTCACCTCGTGCTATTTATCACAGTGTACATGCTTATCAATATCATTGATATTTCTGCACAGGGTTTGCTAGTCTTTACAACTTATTACCCCTCAGCACCTTCAGACTCACACTATTGATATCTTGCAAACTCAGTAGGAGTGTCTGAGCTTTGTGTTATCTCAAGCGTTACCTCATTACACTCTCTTCAGCCCAGTTGTATGACTCATTGTGCAGTTTGAAACAGCATTACTTCATTCTCTCCACACTAGCAAAAAAATAAATAAATCAAGCATTATGCATGTTTTTGTAGTTACGGCTATCATTCCTGTCAAACCAATTTCTCTGCAGAAATCTAAAGATGCAGATTTAACAGTGTTACAATACAGAGTTCACACAATCAGAAAGGTCCTGAGCAATGCGCCTATCAAAGTTGGTTCTTGTTACAATATATGTACTTATTAACCAACCAGCAATTAATTGTTTACATTTTCTACATATTTGTAAATATTATTACACCTTGGCAACTGTCAAAGTAGCCCCAGGAGTACAAGTACCCCTGCTTGGGAATAACTAAATCTCATATTTTGCGGTGAAACCTAAAATGAACACACCTGAGAGGTCTGTTGAATTAATCATCGTGCTGTACAAGTGCATGCACCATACTGACAAATACATGAGGACGTACTGTATACAGTGAGGAAAATAAATTTGAACACCCTGCTATTTTGCAAGTTCTCCCACTTAGAAATCATGGAGGGGTCTGAAATTGTCATCGTAGGTGCATGTCCACTGTGAGAGACATAATCTAAAAATAAAATTTCAGAAATCACAATGTATGATTTTTTAACTATTTATTTGTATGATACAGCTGCAAATAAGTATTGGAACACCTGTATATCAGCTAGAATTCTGACTCTCAAAGACCTGTCTGCCTTCAAAATGTCCACCTCCACTCCATTTATTATCCTAAATTAGATGCACCTGTTTGAGGTAGTTAGCTGCATAAAGACACCTGTCCACCCCATACAATCAGTAAGAATCCAACTACTAACATGGCCAAGACCAAAGAGCTGTCCAAAGACACTAGAGACAAAATTGTACACATCCACAAGGCTGGAAAGGGCTACAGGGAAATTGCCAAGCAGCTTGGTGAAAAAAGGTCCACTGTTGGAGCAATCATTAGAAAATGGAAGAAGCTAAACATGACTGTCAATCTCCCTCGGACTGGGGCTCCATGCAAGATCTCACCTCGTGGGGTCTCAATGATCCTAAGAAAGGTGAGAAATCAGCCCAGAACTACACGGGAGGAGCTGGTCAATGACCTGAAAAGAGCTGGGACCACCGTTTCCAAGGTTACTGTTGGTAATACACTAAGACGTCATGGTTTGAAATCATGCATGGCACGGAAGGTTCCCCTGCTTAAACCAGCACATGTCAAGGCCCGTCTTCAGTTTGCCAATGACCATTTGGATGATCCAGAGGAGTCATGGGAGAAAGTCATGTGGTCAGATGAGACCAAAATAGAACTTTTTGGTCATAATTCCACTAACCGTGTTTGGAGGAAGAAGAATGATGAGTACCATCCCAAGAACACCATCCCTACTGTGAAGCATGGGGGGTGGTAGCATCATGCTTTGGGGGTGTTTTTCTGCACATGGGACAGGGCGACTGCACTGTATTAAGGAGAGGATGACCGGGGCCATGTATTGCGAGATTTTGGGGAACAACCTCCTTCCCTCAGTTAGAGCATTGAAGATGGGTCGAGGCTGGGTCTTCCAACATGACGATGACCTGAAGCACACAGCCAGGATAACCAAGGAGTGGCTCTGTAAGAAGCATATCAAGGTTCTGGCGTGGCCTAGCCAGTCTCCAGACCTAAACCCAATAGAGAATCTTTGGAGGGAGCTCAAACTCCGTGTTTCTCAGCGACAGCCCAGAAACCTGACTGATCTAGAGAAGATCTGTGTGGAGGAGTGGGCCAAAATCCCTCCTGCAGTGTGTGCAAACCTGGTGAAAAACTACAGGAAACGTTTGACCTCTGTAATTGCAAACAAAGGCTACTGTACCAAATATTAACATTGATTTTCTCAGGTGTTCAAATACTTATTTGCAGCTGTATCATACAAATAAATAGTTAAAAAAATCATACATTGTGATTTCTGGATATTTTTTTTTTAGATTATGTCTCTCACAGTGGACATGCACCTACGATGACAATTTCAGACCCTTCCATGATTTCTAAGTGGGAGAAGTTGCAAAATAGCAGGGTGTTCAAATACTTATTTTCCTCACTGTACCTGCATGATCAAACTGACATCTAAAGTTTGGTCATTACCTTTGACGTACACTTTTCACTCTCACATGGATCAGTGGTTTCCAACCTATTTGCCGTGTGACCCCTCATTTCCCTTATGACTGCCCAGGTTGCTTCATTTGCATAACTGTTAACAGGTCTTAACAGGTAAAATGATTCAACATTTTATCTAGTAACAAGCACAAGTTTTTGTAGCATCATCTGGTGACCCCTCAGATTTATCTTGTTTGGGTATAATTTTACTACCCGCCTTTGTTTTCTTCGTGTTAATTGACGGCTGATGTCTGAATGCTTGTGTTTCTGACCCCAAAGGGACTCGTTTTTAGCGATGTGGAAGTGGTCTCAGAGCTCAACGATTAAAGGCGCACTCCATCGATTTAGCACATTGAGTTTAGTTTACTTGAAAACCCTAATGATTTCATTGGGGTTACCTCTGCATGGGCATGGGACACTACAATCTTATAAAGCCCCTACAAACTATAGGTATTGGGATTTAAAAGATGTGGGCATTCAGCAGTGAGGTAGGTGCTAACAAAAAACTAGTGAACTGCATTATGGCTGTGGCAGAAAATAGTTTTTTCTTTCTCTTATAATCTTTTAGGCAAGTACTTATAATAGTTTTTATTTTATGCTTATATATTATTATGTCGTATATATTGTTTTTAATCTTTAACATTTTATTTTTATTATTAGTCATTATCCTAGTCTGTCCTCATGTATAGGGTTTAGGTCAGAGATGTGAAATTGTTTTATTGTTTTCCTCACTAGCTGTTCCTCTCCTTGACTGGGACCAGCCAGAAGAAGATCTTTGTTCCCCAAAACATAGAAACCTAGACCGTTTAAATGATTATGCATCCCTTTGCTCTGGGCCAGACGTTAGTGACTGTCCTAGGAGATAGAACCTTTGGTCCAGCTGATTTGTGTTGTAGTACTTTATTAATACATTTTTCAAAGAAGTTTGTTGTAACTAATTTGCTCAATCCCTCACCAGGAATACCACAATTTTCCACGACAATGGGAAATGAAGGATGCAGTGCTTCTGGACCTTGGTGGATTTTTCTCTTGGTAGTCCCTTAACTTTATGGAAGTACAAAACTACATTTCTGGATTAGCCTTTTAATTTGGTAAACACAATGCTGTTATTAAAACAGTTCTCATCTGGATGCCCCTTGGACTCCCTTTTAAAGTTGTGTCCTGCTGAGTCAGCATCTGCCTGTACCTCAGCAACAGAGCTGCAGGAGAAAAATCATGCACAATATGAATGATGGAAAAAAAGTCTGACAATAAGACCTAGACTGTAAAAGAAATATAAAGCTATTCCACCTTTGCCTGTCGTGACCATTTTGCACCACTCTGCTGCTGTTTACATGAAATACTGTACCTTCCTATATGTCTGCGACTCTGCTTTGTGTTTGTGATGTGACTGTACTAAATGATCAGCTCTAATATAGCCATAAAGACTTTGTAGTAGCAACATTTAGCCTCACACTGCCTGCAAATGCCTGTGTGAGTTGCTGCTACAGTGCCTGCTCTAACATAAAGCTGAGGAACATTCTGCATGCTGTCTAGGCATGCAGTCACTTAGCCCTCCAGCCCTGTGAGCTTAGTGACTCAGCAAAACTCAAACCGCCCTCCTTCTCCGTGCCCTCTCGCTGTATCCCAGACATTGGGCTGGCACGCTGACAGTTTTAACACAAAAATGGCACTGCTGAGGCCAATGAATCACACACTGTGGGTGCTATCACACAATACCTTTCTTTGGCTAGCACCCGCCGTATAAAATAATACTGGGACTAAATCTGAAAATCAACTGTGCTATGAATTTCATGGGTTTTTCAATTGCACGGTGCCTGATGAGAGCAAAAAGAGGAAGTGTGTGTGTTTGCTCGTCTTGGACATGCATGCGGTGATATGACAATCATAGACTATTTGCATGCATAATATATATAAATACAGACGTGCAAGCATGAAGCATCGTGGCACATAAAGTTGAGATTTTATACATGCACATCATGACTGTACACATACACGCAACGCATGCAAAGAAGATACTTCAAAGGTGAACTCACAGCACATTGTATGAAACGCACTGATGTTAGTGAATAAGACGTAATCAGAGACATACTGTGGCTGAAAGGGTGGTTGGGCGGCTGTTGTAGGTGTACCTACAGTAAACGGTAAAGATAAGTCTCCTTTTCCCGTTCTTTTCTCATTCACAGTAAATATGTTTGAGGGGATTCTAGGCTCAACATGACATGAGCAGTGTCACTGCGCTATTCATGTCTACTTGAGGGGTCTCGCAAAATGATTGAGAGCACAGTGAAAGCAAAACTGATAATTTGTGACACAAATTAGTAATAGCTTAAAATCCTTGACAACATTTGATCTTTTTAGACTTAAATCTGAATTTCTGAGAAATATAAAGGTATGTTCTTCTGTCTAAAGCTGGTTCTATAAAACTTTGGAACAAATGTATTGACATCTAGATTTGTATTCATCCATTCAGGTCTTTGAGTTTATTGTTGCACAAAATTATCTAGCAAAAACACTAGCTGACCCAATGTAACCCACAGGCATCAAGATACACCCACAGCAGATGCTCCCTCTGCAAGCATGAATGACCTGGTGACTGACAAACACTGATACATCCCAACTGATACCATAGAGATCAAAAGCTTTGACTGAAGGAGTTAAAAGTTCCTGAAGAAAAAACAATATAAAAAGAAATCCAAACTCACAGGTAGGCGGCCTTGCCCTCCTCTATTTCTTTGCCCTTGCCGCTGGTGGCTGTTTTCTTGCTGCAGAGTGTGCGCGTGATGCACATCAGCAGGCCGCAGTGACGCAGGAAGAAGCAGCTGACGTCCACCAGCACGAGGAGCAGAAGCAACGCTCCCAGGCCGAGGCCCACCACCGCCCCCAGTCCCAGGCCGCTGAACAGGGATTCTGCTAAGGCAGTGAAACACACACACAGACACACAACACACAAAGGCAAAACACTGTTAGCAATTTTGGTGCGCTCAAGGATGTGTCAGGTCGGACGCCTGCTGTGGCCTGATCTCTGGGTGGAGGTCAGCCTCCTCGCTACACCGTCCCTTAAATCCATACCTGGAAGGTGTGAGACCAAGAAAATATAAAGCTGTACCCAACAGCAGCACACCCACCCTAAAAAAACTTCTATTGTGATAACTTTCAAAACCAGTCGAAGGTCAATGAATTCCTCCCGAGCCTGTTGGAAAGTTTCCAACACGAAGATAAGTCCTAATCCACAACGCCTCGACTCCACGCAATCCTCAGTGGATTATTAGTGTGATTACACCAAATCTCCTCCAAAACAAATCAATTTCAGCCTTACAAACTTTTTTAATATACAGTCAGTGGAGTAAAAGTTTGAAAGACTTAAATAAATTAGCAAAAGGAAATCCACAGCGCTCTGAAACAGGTGGAAACGTCTTTACTTGGTGATTTATTTGTAATATCAGAAGCTTTGCCGCTTCCTCTCTGTTTAAGAACTTATAAATACAGTAATCCTTCGACAAAAAAAAAAAATCCATGAGCATTTTATAACCCTGAAACTACAGAACAAATTCTTTTTTCTTCTGGATTTGCCCTCAGGCCCTGCATCTACCTTCTCCATCATGAGCTAGGTGTCAACATCTCCTGTTCCACAGGTGCAGAAGTGTGTAATAGTGTACACTTAGATAGTGTACACTCAGTTTTATGGTACCACAGTGCAGCTCAAGGTAGCAAGCGTCAGCATTACCATACTGATGCTTCAGCTCCTGAGTCCACTGGGCGCCTCTTACTTTGTAGCTTGCAGCACAAAAACAGATTCACGTGGGAAGCAAAGTAAGTACAGTATTTTCAGCTAAAAATTTAAACACTTTCTCTCAGAGCGGTCAACACTGGGTGTTTTGAAACACATTGAGCTCTCAGCTCAGTTGGGAACAAGCAGTAGGGCCTGCCTTCAATTGAAAGTAATGAGAAAATGAAGGCAGTGGCGCAAAGAGAGGCTCCCAGTGGGCTGAATAGAGTTGTGCCCTTAAGTGATCCTGGGGTTGAGCAAACTGAACATCCACTGTAGGATCAGTGTTGACAGCTGGAGGTCAGACCTTGCCAGGAGTAATCAGAGTGAGAGTGAATGAACTTGCCTGCTAAAGAATGCTCTCATATGGGTGTTCAGTAGCCTGTGAGTTAAAAAGGGGGATGAGGCATTAATATGAAGGTGGAAGCACCCAGAGATGGCTGACTGGTGAAGTCTGGCACCACCGAGTTTAAAAAAAGCCTCCAGTGAGCGAGGAGTGAATGCTGCCAGAGATTTTCTCTCCGCTGTCTCTTCTCTCCTGTGTGGCAAATGATAAAGAGAACGTGAGCTGAATGCTGTGGATACAACCAGTCTTCAGTCAGCTTTTCCACGTACCCACCTACGTTTATCTGAGAGAAGGATGAATTTTGGTGGATTTACATGCATTTACAATGTGTGGCTGTACGAAATATCCAAGTGTCCAATTGAATCCTCACTGAACTTTGACAAACTAGACATTGTTTTAAAGTACAAAGCCTATTTCAGTGTAAACCTTTAAAATGGTTTGCACTGACAAGAACAATTTTGTAACTCTGAGTGCATATAAAACATTTTATTCTGGGTATGTCACTTTAAGCCTTAAAAAGAGGTTGCTTGTTCAGTTAAAGGGATGCTCCAGTGATTTCAGTAACACACTTCTATAAAGTTAGAAGCGGTGACAGAGAAGAAAAAAGGTCTTTGCAGCAGAGGGCAAGATATCCTGACTTTTAGTCCCGTTGTACGGGTCAAGCTCCAAAAACGTGGAACCCTACATTTCCCATAATGCAGCTGAACAGTCTTTCTGTGCATTCATGTGGTGTTGGTATAATCAGATAACAGTCGGAGAAAATTTTGTTACACGAGTTGCCAAGTTGTTGATGTCATAAACGTAGAAACATGGCAGACAACATGGTTGATGGTTAGAAATGTTTGATGAATGGTGCAAAATCAGAACTGCATCCATTTTTTGCTAACTTGTCATTTGTAATTTGGTATTAGGTTGTAACGGTTAGTTTGCTGTCCATGCAGACGTTCCTAGGTTAATTAGAAAAGCTATTTATTAGCAGTATTTGCAGTACAAGCAATATGTTAGTGGCTTCAGATAATGTACTGGTGAAGTAACATCTCTGGGACAAAAGCCTCAAACTGTTTCAGCATACTGATGACAATGACAATGTTTCCATATTCCGACTTAAAAGGACATGATCACACCGCAGTCGTAAGAACGACTTCACAACTAGGGATATAGGACCATCTGACGAGCATGTGAATGCACAGTTTCACTAGACTGTGGCTGCGGCTGGATAGTCTTTTTTTTGCATTGGAAGGTTGAGTGAAATGACCTGGAAGTATTTAAGTGGCAGCGATGACAAGAGCTGGTTGAATTGCCTAAATGCTATAGAAAGGTGTTTCAATACTTCCTCTCTTATGTCCTTCAGCATAGGGCACACTGGACCATCCTTTATGAATAGAAAGGAGATAATGCTGTACAATAATTCCTTGCGGCAGCAACATATAAAGCGACGCAGCACAGTAGTTTCACTGAGGCAGACCCACATAAATGTAGAAACAACAGAGCACGTATTTTATGCTTGTGACATGATCCAAAACTTATGTAAAACCATGCATGAGTAGCTGAGCCCCGAAACATAAATATAGATTTCTTCTCTTTCAAATCCATCCAGTAAGTAGGAATCTTGAAAAACAAGCATAGAATTTCTAGTTAACAATATCATCATCGTAACAAAAACTACACACATAAATGTCGCTTTGTTGAATCCCCATTGTGAAATGCACTAAATTAATTATTTTTCATTACTCAATAAATGTATAAAAATGCCAGGAAAAAATGTAAATAATGGATCAACTTTCTCTACTTGTATATTAGTTTTTTCCCCATTATATTGTGTATTTCAACATTTCAATCCTATTTCATTTATTTTTATTTTTAACGACCATCTATAATTTTATGTTGCCTAATTGATGGGTAAATGAAGTGAAGTTAAGAGGTGGGATTCAGTGTTGGACAAGAAACCTTACGTTTTTGTAAAGCTTTGAGTTTGTCACTGTACTTATCTTTTATGTTATGAATAAAGTTATTTTAAAAGCCTAGAGTTGTGCAGTCAGGTCCTCTGTGCACGGTGGTTGTCTAGTCCTTATGAATTCACCTTTACATCTGTCCTTGACCTCGTGACGTTTTTCATCGAGGTCAAAGAAAAGTGGCTAGGAAAGGAATTTCTTTTGGCTTTTTCGACCTCAGCCTGTTTCTACCCAAGAAATGTTCATGTCTGTTAAACTCCATGTTAAAAAAAGGCATTATACAAGCGTTTTCAGAGGCTGATCTTGGTGTTGTGCCCCTTTTAAGATCAAATCATAACACGGGAATCAGTCCATTTGTATTTAGACAATAACACAAGTAATTAAGCATTCTAATTCAGCACAATGGATTTGAAATGCAACAGCGACTATGGACAACGATACAGTAAGGCTGTCATTCCTACACTGTTTCCCCTAGTATGCCTGAAAACACACTCAAATTAAAGCTGAGAGTCAACACTTTAACCCCAGTCAGTATTTAGTGTCAGATCCAGTGTTCTGGAGCACTGAGCCAAAACAAGAAAAGCATGTGAATTTCCAAATACGCGTGCCCCACATTGGAAATTGTCCCTGCGTATCACAACCCAAATGACTCTGGTGTCGGTGACTTTGTTCTTGACTTAGAGCTGAGACTGCAGACAATGGAGACTGGCAGCAAGTCAACGCACAAGAGAGACAGAAAGCCAGAGAGAGAGAGAGAGAGAAACAGAACCTTGTGGCAAAAGGAAGTCTAATTAAAACACTTTGCGTGAATCTGGGGATATGGGATTTGAAACTTGTAGACTGGATCAATATTTTCACACTGCCACAGGCTACTGTTTTGTATCTCACCTTCTGAAAGTTTATCTGAGTTAATTTGGCTGCTGAAGCCACAGATTGAGAAGCGGTAAACAACACCTCTCCAGCTCCCCTGAAGCCCTCACATATTCCAGAAGACAAAGAGAATACTAATCCATTCGTTAAGCCATACTTCACCCTTTTTCATCATAAGACTGCAGTGCCCTTAAGCTTTCATATCGGTGTTTACATTTTTACATCACATAAAGCCCTTGTCTGTATTATATATTTATGACACTGCAAATAATTGAGTACTTATTATAATTTAAGGCAGAATTCTTGTATTCAGTACACAGACATACAGTGAGTGATGCAGTGATGCTGATGTTTTCAATATAAAAGCACATATTAAAAAGTTAAAGCAAGCACTTACTTCTAAATTGAAAACTAGTAGACATCTTTTCTATTTGAAGGATTGTCCAAAGTATTAAGGCGTGCTCAGAAAAAAAAAGATTTTATTAAAGTGTCATTTTTGGGGGATGCCAGCAAAACCTCTTCAGCCTGAAAGACTGAAATCCATAAACATCAGACTTTCATCTGATAAGGAGTATTACTCTAAAGTGCTTAGCAGCAGCTTGACAGTTTGAGGTTGGATTGATACATTACACGCTTGTTTACTTGTAGCTATTTTGCCAGCCATTTTATTACATTTATTCCCAAGTTTGGAAATTATTTTAAAAAAGAACAGACTTGGAATACATGGAAATACAAAAGGTGCATCACTGAAAGAAGGAGCACCTCAAAGATTCAACATCAGTCTCTTTGAGAAAATGAAGCGTGTTCCTCAGGGTTACTTGTCATATTCTAAGACAAATTGGCAACCACTATTACACCAACTGCTATTAGAAACTGAAACCAATGTGATTTTTACAATGTTAAATTATTTCTTTGAGAGTGTACAAAACAACTCCCACGAAATGTATCGTTATCACAGACAAGTCTGAACTAACAGTGACCCGCTGACTCACCCAAGGACTCGCCTCGTTTGTCAAGCCATGACCCGTGCTGTACTGTGATGTTCATTAAATACGACTGAATAAACAATGATATGATATGAGATGTTTTTTTTTTTTTTATGATCTTCCTAATCTAGACATACAGTATGGGGTGAGACACACAACACACTAAGAAAGGCTCTGGATTTTTAGTTCTTAGTGTTACGGTGATCAGCAGCTTATATGGATCAAATGCTTGGGACAGAATCATTCCTATTCAAATGCTGCTTAAATAATTGGCTTACAGTTATCACAGTGTTCATTTTGTGAATCTGAATCTTTTATGAACACATTTTTTTTTAAAACTCTGCTACCAGTTCGGCACTGATAGCCTACAGTTTATTTTCAGGCATATTGAAAATGTAGAAATGCAGACACCACCGCCAAGCTGTGGCTTAGTAGTCTGTCTACACTACTGACATTACTGTATTTAAAAACAGCACAATACTTTTTTTAGGCTGTAGCCTCATAATTTGAATTGCAGTAAGATATATTTTATATAGAGAACTGTACTGTATTAGTGTGTATAGTGTCTTTGAATTATACACAGTGCAGTTTAATTTAATTTGTACAATCATTTAAAAAGGGTTTGAAACAGCTGTTCTGTATTTTGAAAAAGTCAATAAAATCTGTCCGTTTCATTCCTTTAGAGTCATAGAAATGTCATTGAGATGGTGAGGAAAAGAATCTTTCTTTTTTTTCTTTTCCTCTGCATGAGGAAAAGGAAATATATATATATATATAATTATTATCAACAGCTTATAGCCATCAATTTGACTCGGACAGATGTGATCACATTTCCACTGGAAATGTCAGTGAGATTTTGAATGAGGTTTTCTTACTTCTAGAACAGACCCCAGAAGTTACTTTGCCCTTCTTTTGCTGTAATGTTAAAAATATTGCAATTATTCAGCAGCTGTTTAATAGGTGTCACACTGAATATGTTACAGGCACCAAGTACATTCCTGTTCAGAAAATTCTTCTTATGAAGAATCAGGAACAGCGTTTATTTAAATACAAACGTGCTTCTGTGTCAAAAGTGCAGCAGAAGAATCCAAGTTTGCCAGTCAGGTGCCTTTTGTGGATGGAGAAATGTTACATGGAGAGACTGTACAAGGAAAATGTTCCAATAATGTCATTACAGCCTTCGGTACTGCAGCCTGAGATGGGTTTTTTTAGCGACATTATTCTACGAGCAAGAGGCAAGATGCCTTCTTTCATGAAACAGCTCAGATCTCTGCTGAAGGAATTAGGGCCTGACAAGCAGCTTAACTTTAAATGTAATGAACAGATATGAAACACAGCTAAACAAGTGTGTGGCCACGAGTCAAACTGCTTTTAAGTTAGCAGCCAAGGTGCCTTCCAACAGAAAATAGAAAAAACATTATGGCGAGAAGCAAACAAGAGAAAATTAAAACAGAATAATGTGGACATACTGTTGTTTATGTATAATATATTGATGTAAAAGTCAAACACATTAAATACATGTTATGTGCTTCTTTTTGTAATTTACAGTATTTGCGACAATATTAATGCAGTCACCGATGGCTGTGGCTGCTATAGTTGATTTATAATGCAAGAGTAAAAAGAAGCAATGGGGTCATTTCTGTGGGAGGGCCTTTCAGAAAATTGCTGCTACACTGCTGCTCTCATCTTGTACTGAATGATCACCTGCACTCAAACTGATGCAAGAGGTAACAGTGGCTGTGAAAACCATCCTCCTGTAATAATAACCCACAGATCAGAGTGATACAGAACTGCCTGTGGGGTTTTCAGGGCTAAAGCTGCACATTGGATGTAAATACCATCGTCCTGGTCAAGAAAGGGCATTTTATTTGCTTTTTCAAGAGTAAAACTAAATCATTTATTTAAATTGAATTAAAATGAATTTTATGTATTTTAAAGGCCCACCTGGGGATGGGCATTTCAAAATAGCTTAGGCTATAAATGCTGTGGCAGTGGCGGTCTGGCCATCTGGAATACCGGTACAATTCCCGGTGGGCCGTCTTCCTTAGCCTATAATTTTTTACTAATAATGAAAAAGTTGGCAGAAGGTTGAGCGACACAGGCCAACCCCCCCTTCTCCCCAGGCCTGTTGGTCTATTCCATACGAACGTCTCTATGCAGCCCTTAAGCTGATGAGACACAGAGCAACTTTTAGAGCAATGTTGTTGGGCAATGTTGCCATCAATGGTAATAAGTAAAGTTTACTACCGTAACCCCACTCCCCTCTGCCACACCCCCCACGCCGCTATCCGTTTAAAACATATTTGGACTTGTCACCAGCAAGACTCCCCAGCAACATTGCTCAAAATGTTGCCCTGTGTATCATGAGCTTTAGCCACGCCCCTTCTTTCTCACTTACTCACACCACAGTGACACTGAGCTGGAAAACGAGCTACAACAGAAAATGGAAAAGCAGAGTTTAAAAACTTGTGTCGGGCTGAAAAGTTCAGAGACAAAAGAGTCAAAGGTCTTTGCTGAAATTCAAGTAAATGTAAAAAAGTAACCGACTCGTTCCGTAGTAGTAGGCTAGTACTAATACCACGGCCACAGACGCTAAGCCAGAGATAGTGTAGCTGAATGGTAGATATGTGTCTAAATGTTTTAATAGGCTACAACATGTTATCAGAATACATCAGTCAAATGCTGTTTGTCAGCTACTGTTTTGTAAATGTAAAAAAAAGAAAGAACTGAGGTAAAGAGTACAGTAACTGTGTTTAAACAGGCTAGTGTAAAAACTAAAATCTGATGCTTAACATTAGTAAAGCTCCAAATGTCTACATTTTGCTGTTCTGTGGGGATTTTGTGAGAAACAAATCACTTCAGTATCAGTGATTTACTGTTGTGTCATTTTATTTTGCTAAAATAAGCATTTTCGTTTGATTCTGACCTACACGTATAAATTTAGACATTTACATTTGTTAATTAGCTAATTTTATTTAATGTCTACCATTGGTTGCACATAACCTATCAATATTATAAAACCAATCAATGCTTTCCCCTCTCAAATTCATATTTTGTGCGGGAGAATGTGTCTTCAGTGATTTGCTAGATATGATGCTCACCGACAAGGTTCCTACCACTTCACCTCTTACTAGACAATACATTGAAACTCATCAACAGTCTGGTGTAAACGACGAGTAAAGCCACAAAGTAACATTTATTGTGTTGCCATTCATTCAGTTGATATGAAATAGTGGCACTGCTGCTGTGTTTTGTAGTTTTTCAAAAATGATGCCTTTATTAGTTAATTTATATATTTTATTTATATCCAGGTTGATGATCAGTGCTGCTCTCTGAGGCTACGTTCTATGTTTGGAGAGGTGTTCAACCAGTTTTGTATTATGTGTACTCCCGTGACTTAAAGCCAACCAATTGACCCTGAGCAGAAGTTAGACAGTTCTCTGTCTCAGAGAGGATTGTGGATATTTTAGTCTTTTTATGTGTCTTTTTATCTCGAGCCTTCATGTGATGTGAGGTGAGTTCAATCATGACAATTTCAGTGTGTGTTCTTTAGAAGTTTATAACAATGTGCAGCATTTGTGTGTGTGTTCTGCAGCCTTTTTAAAGTAGTACTTCCATAGTGATCAATGGCTGTGAGGCTGCTAGGTGGTTTATTAGAGGCTGGTCCTGTTTGTACTTGCGTGCATTAGCAGGGCGGCCGTGGTGGAGTATATGGTTGACCGTTCTGGTGGGCTGGTCCGGATCAAAGTCCAGGGCAATTCTTTACTCCCAGTCCGTCCTTGTGCTGTGGTGTGTGGCATTAGTTCAAGCTATATACTTGTCCCTATACAAATAAACATTTTAGTGTTATATTGTAGTTTTATTAGCAAATGTATCAAATTTATTAAGTTGTCAAGGTGGGGCGTCAAAAAGTTATTTTTTGGTTGAAATAATCTTCAGCACTTCAACACTATCTTTCTAAAGACTGTGTGAAGAGGCACTGACTGGCCTTTTCATGATTGCTTGGAGCGAGTAACAATGTAACACTGTCTTTCCCATAATTCAAACCACCAGCAAAAGAAAAAGCTATTTTGCCAACATTTCTGGCCTTTTTTCATTTTTGTCGGCACATTGAAATCTCCCGGTTTGATTGATATTTCTTCAACACATTATTTCTTTTAAGAGCCACACTGAACCAAGCAACCAAAAGCTCCCACAGTCCATGTTTTGTGCTCTCTATGCACTCTTACTGTACAAATGTAAATTATGTTTTTGGTTTATTAACAGGTAAACCAAATGTATTCTTGTGTACCTGGTGCAGTCTGAGATGTGTTTAATGCTACTACATCCAGAAAAAGCAATGAGTGTACCCTAACTGTTGCAGTTGGAGTGCATGCGTCCTTTACGATGATGTTTCCTGTATCTATATAACTGTCCGTTCTGCAGCATCATTCCCCATTTCATACTCTCCTGCTGGAGGTCAATCTAGTAGAAGCATCCAATGACAGTCCGAACACGACTGTGTTTGGCACAGTCATCGCTTCAGTTTTTTTGGACCGTGGCCAAGAATAAAATTGACTTTGTGCTGGAAATTACGATGTGGTCAGGGGCATGGCAATACTATAGACGGATGTTCGCTTAAGTTTAAGAGAAATTGTTGCCAAGGATGTTCATTTATGTCAAAAAGCAAAATATCAGTTGATATGCTCATTTTCGAACCACAAGGTCCTACATCGGTCAGACTCTTCTCTCATACAAACATCAACCATCCCCGGTCAACACGTGAACTGATGTCAGAGCAATAATTATTATAGTTTCAGACCTTTACAACAGTTTTCAAGTTGATTCATTCTATCAATATTTACTCTTTTGTTAGATTTTACAAGGTACAAAGTTGTTTATTAGTCATCATATGGCACAAGGCTGCATAACGAAATGAAATTCGTAGTTCCTTTAGGTTGCTTTTTTTGTCGTATTATGTTGATTTATAGGCCTTATGTTGTTGTGCCATTTTGCTGTGTATTGCTCGTCTGTTGTATTGCTGTGATTAAAATCTAATAATATTCTGCTCAGTTGAATGAAATTGAAATTATCATAATAGGTAGCAAATATTGACAGTACAGTATAGTTTGAAGTTCCATTGCTTGTGTACAGAACATTTGCTGTATCTCAACTCCATGGAGCCTTGCTGGGTCAGGTATAAAAGGCTAAGACAAAGCAAGACTGCACAGCCAGTTTGCAGAAGCAATGCTCAATTCAATTATTTCTGCATGGTAGTGCAACCTTAGTGGCTGTTTTCCTGTTTATTACAATATTATTAGTCCAACAGTTAGTATTTAATTGGTATTTAGCAGCACTATAACTATTGTCTGTGTGTAACATTTAAGTTGCTTCTGTATGCCGCCTTGCCTAAGGGTATTGTTTGATGCTACCTGCTGTTGTTTTAAAGGGAACAATTGTGTACTGTAGTGAGTGAGTGTAGCAGAAAACAGCAGAGCCGAGAGTCTGACGTGAACCCACAGAGACAGAAGTTGAGTGTGTTAGGTATACCTAACTCTAACCCAGAGTAAATGGAGAATGCTGCCTATCGATAATCCAGGATTACAGCACGATGTTACATTCAACGACAAATTCATCATTGTTGAAGGCCAAAGAAGGTTCAACATGCAAGTATTACTAATAAACTTGCCAACTAGTGTATAGAAGTAACTTCATTTTCTGCATAAGAGGACGTGATTACCTATTTTTTCCACCCTTGGCCACAAAAGAGGGGTTCCGGAGGTTTTTACTCTCACTCATCACCAAAGTGTTTCCTCAAGGGCTCTTGGAAGCAACTAATTTGTTCTGTGTGACTTTTTGTGAGTTTTCACAAACTCTTGAAACACAGCGGCCATTAATTCTTATTTCCCTGCTCTGTTAACCCTTTTACTGACTTCTTCTGATTACTTGTTGATATATAGGGCCCATTAGCGGTTTCATTCAATTGCTAGATATCCAACTGCTTGTGTGGCACCTGAAGCCATTCATACACATCTCACTTTGACAGTGCAAACTCATTAGGCCTGAGCGGTGATCGACTGTCCCTCGATCTGATCTGAGAGGAAGTGACTCGATTAATGGCGACCTGACGGGCACTCATTGATTGGGAAGGTAGTGGGCGCTAATCTGTAGGGGGATAAACATAATCATTTGCGGATGTGAGTGAGGATTCATCCTGAGTGTTCACTTTGGATTGCTGAAGAGAAAGTTTGTCTGCCCTCAGAGAATTAAACATAATCATTAAATCCTAGTTTGGAGGGGAAGGATGAGTCCTTCCCTTTTGTCCACTTCCAAAAGGAAGCAGATGAGCTCTGGTGCCACTCGAATGCACTCAAGAGCCACCCTAGAGTAAATGAAAAACCATGGGAACTTATGCTAAACCTAGAAGAATATGACATCCTAACAATCAACCTCAAAAGACTTCCAAGAAATTTCATCCACTTTTCTGTAATTGCTGCTCTCTGGGGTTAGAACTTATTTCAGGGGTAATTCAAGAGTCTCTACCTTGATCTTTGTAGTTGAATTTGAGTTGAAACAGCAAAGCAAGAGACATAAGGCATGAATTGCAGCTAAAGTTTTACCACACCACATTACAACATGACCCTAGATTTAACGGTTAAAACAGACCAAATGGATTGATAGATTCTTGTTAGAAAACAAAACCTGTGCTTGTTTGAGTCTATTCTTGGCATGCGCTGCTGCTAAGAGCCCCCACAATTGGGAATATTAGATGGAAACACCTGTTATATTTTACCACAGCAGAAACTTTCTGTGTTCATAGCGGAGCAGTGAAGAGAAGAGCCTGCAGCAGGAAGCATTTAAAACGTCTTTTCATTATTATTATTAAATCTTCATTTATTTAGTGTTATTTAAATGTATTTTTCATTGTTTCCCCTCACTTCACTTTGTCCTCCAAGCAGTGCTTTCGGGAAGATAATATTGAAACAGCGCGGTGCTGATTCTCAACTGTGCCCTGACAAAAAGTAGACGTTCAACAAGGTGTCACTACTCAGCGTGGAGTCAGCCTGCATACTAATGGGTCTTTTTCTAAACTACTTTCTGCGCAGCTACATCAGTTCACATTCATTGACACATCGCAGTCACTGGGTTGGACGCTGAATCTGGATTCACTTTTACAAATACTTTTTGTTTTTGTCCTCCGAGGACTTGTATGTCTTTTTAATATTGCTTGTTTTATTACATCTTTTTATTTAAATTTCAATCCCCACACACCCCTTACTGTATCCTCCATAAGAAGGCGTTTGGAGGTGAGATGCCTTCAGACATGTGGGTAAAGAGAAATCTCATTTAGGCTGAGTCAGTAGAGAGTGAAAATAATTCAGGGTAAAAAATTACTGAGGCCCAAAGAAATGGCAATTAACCTTGAAATGGTCATATGGTTTGGTAAGTGCTGCCACTGACAATTAAGGCCATGGTAGATTCCTTATTTAAAACTGTGAGATGGTTTGTTTTTAGCGGCACTTTAACAATATTACTGACCAAAAAGTTCGTCGATCCATAGCAAATAGATATACAACTAGTATTAATCTCATAAATCAAGAAAATTAAAACAAAACTAGAAAAAGATTAAAATGTAAAAGAACAACTGTTTTAACACCAAGACTAGATGTATTTTCCCTACTTTTTGCAAATAGAATTAAAAATGTGTATTCTGTACAGCCTCAAAAATAAACATATATGAATTGCAAGTAAATGAAATGAATGAGTTATTTAATCACATAATTACCGCAGTATTCATACTAATACATTTTCTGGTAAAAGATGAATTGGCAGCAACACGCCCAGTTCCTTGGGCATTATCACTGAGGTATTTTGAGACATGTCTGCCTTCATGTTAGTGACAGACAATGAGTTATTGTCTATATTAATGCTGCTCAGTATGGCCAGGATAGTCACTCACTAGTATATAAAGTACAAAGCCTCAACTAATGAAAGATTGTGTAAAACAACATAAAGACTGACTGTGCCATTAGAAATGTGCCATTGTTCCTGCTCTTCCCGTCTCAGCAGGGAGTCAGCTTGTCTTCCATATAATAAAATATTTACATACTTGATAATGATACTGTCTGATGTTAAATATTCTCCCTCAGAAACACTATCCTTTCATCTCAACAGGATTATCTTTGTCCAATGAATAAATGAGCGAGTAAACATGTAAACATCGCCACTGATCTTGTATAATATTGTTAAAGACTTCACTCAGGCAAGTGTACGATAAGTATTACTATGTTGTCTATAGGGTACTTTACATAAGCCACACAAATGTAGGACTTGGATGAAATGATGTTTCAAGTCAAATCCCATGTGGTTCAGCTGTTATGTTATTTCCACTCTATATTTTAATCTGATAATATTTTCAGTTACATCTCTTGAACGGCAGATGCCCTTTTGTTTCTGGCGTGCCAGTTTCAGAGCACCAGCGGCACAAAGCAAAGCTTCTTCAGCTGAAAGAAAACTGATTCTTAAAGAGCAAAGACTTCAAAGACTGTTGACTGGACTCAGTAAATTGATGCTTTATTGTAACATGTATTTATTTGCCTTCTGAATACTACGCTAGTATTATTTATTTTATCTAAATGCACCTGCCAGGTTACAGATCATTTATTCAGTAGTAGCTACTGATAAATCCATGAAATGTAATCAGTATTGTAATAGTAAAATTAAAAAGTATATTACTTACTCAGATAACCTCTTTAGACTCTTTACATAGTAAATGTTTGAACAACAGAGTTGATTGTCCTGAATCTTTTTCATTACACTGCTTTAAAAGGAATGACTTTCACTCTGGAAATGTATAAGGGGATGGGTTAATGTAATGGACTGCTATAAAAGCACTCATTTCCCATTTTGATCTGCTGGCATCACGTCCAGGAAAAGTTTCAGAGAGGCTCTTCCAGATTATTTCTTCAAGTGCTTTGACGATATCATTGCAGCGCTCCTCAAGCAAAATCTATGACGCCTGTTTCAATCAAGGCTTTTTATGGTGCATGACTGGAACGAGAGGAGAGAGCCAAGAAAACTACAGCAGATACAATAAAGCCGAACACAGCCAGTCCCATACTGAATCAGGCATGTTGCCTTATTTGGACTTTCACTCTAATTGAGAATGTTTTTATTGTCAGATAGGAAGAACTCCTGTCTTTTACTTAAGTAAAATGGTTAGTATTAGTGTAAGTATTCAAAATGTTACTTAAGTACAAAAGTATTAAATAGCACAATAAGTTGGAGCTGATTTGAACTACTACAACTGGATAGACCTACAACTAATCAAAGCAACGAAAGAAGTGACGTAGAGTTGAGTGACACATGGAAATTGGGGTGTGCGTTTTCAAGCAGAAAAAAAAAGGGTCACAAACTTTCTGAAATTACAGCTAAACAGTACACTAAAATGTTTTTTCTGAAAGTCAACCTGTTCTCATTCCCAGGTCGTCCAATACAGACGCTTTGTCAAACCCCCGCAAGGTATCTTTGGGCGTCTGTATAGAGGCCAGCTTTTCACTTGACTCCAGTGTTAACCCCCCTGTGGCAACATTAGATGTTTTGAGCTCTGTCATTCCCATTGGACCGCCAGAGCACATTTCTGTATTTTCGTCACCCTAAATTCCACTTTTAAGGTTTTCTTTCAGTTTTACTCAACATAAATTGCAATGACATTAACTGTAAGTTATGACAGGGTATCCACTCACCGGCCACTTTATTAGGTACACCTGTTCAAGTGCTTGTTAACACAAATAGGTAATCAGCCAATCACATGGCAGGAACTCAATGGATATAGACGCGGTCAAGACAATTTGCTGAGGTTCAAACCGAGCATCAGAAGAAAGGGGATTAAAGTGACTTGTGGCATGGTTATTGGTGCCAGACGGGTTGCTCTGAGTATTTCATAAACTGCTGATCTACTGGGATTTTCACACACAACCATCTCTAGGGTTTACAGAGAATGTATCCAAAAAGAGAAAATATCCAGTGAGCAGCAGTTGTGTGGACGAAAATGCCCTTTTGATGTCAGATGTCAGAGGAGAATGGGGAAATTGGTTCAAGATGACCAAATAACCACTTGTTACAACCGAGGTATGCAGAATACCATATCTGAACGCACAACACGTCAAACCTTGAAGCAGATGGGCTACAGGAGCAGAAGACCACACCGGGTGCAACTCCTGTCAGCTAAGAACAGGAAACTGAGGCTACAATTGAGATACGCTCACCAAAATTGGGAGCCAGTTGCCTACCTTTCCTAACAGTAAAGTCCGCTCCTGTCAGGCCATAATGATGTCACGGTACCAATGTTCACAGGACAAAAAGCAGTGTGGCAGAGTGATGCCAAAAGGTTGACAATGCAAAAAAATGGTGCTGCAGACACAATGTTGTAATTGGGGAATGTCAAGGGGATTTAGGAGGTGAAAAGAAAACTTTGATTTAAGAAAAAAAAAAGGGGCTAGACGGAAGAAGAGTAAATTGAAAAGGAACCAAGGGCAGTGCTGCAATCAATGGCATTTTTCTTCAAGGATTCTCTGTGAGTGCGAGGGGTAGAAGGTTATGCAGCCTGTTACAAACTAAAAAAAGATGGAGAAAGGAGGGTGAAAAAAATGCCAATTCAATACCCTGCAAATGCATAATACATAGAGGGAGAATTGAAGAGAGAAATTGGCTGGTGAGAGATAGGAAGCACCTATATATTGGGAACAGATTTTCTGTATGGGGGGAAAAAACATATGGGGCTGTTTCTTTCATCCAGTGTGCATGTGAGTGTGTTTATATGACAGAATAAAGAAAAGCAAGGCGGTCAGTTGGAAAGACGGCACACAATTGGGCTTGGCAGATATTTCACATCTAATATTGTTGATTGAGCGAACACTGACCAGACTTCTTCAATATCCAATTGGGTTCAGTGGAGCAGAAAATGTGAAGTCACTTCTTCTGTTTAACCTGCACAACTCCCCGGCAATATATAAATAAATGATCATCGCTTCTGGCTGAAAAATATTAAGATTGACGCCTTTACTTAATGAAAAACGCAGTAAACAAAGTGCCATTATTAAACTGTAAACTGGTGAATAAAGCTGAATGTGGTCACTGGTTTAAAAAAGGAGGGACTGCAGAGCGCCGAGTGGATGTGAGAGAGAAAAGTTGAGGGACAAAGTTTGAGCAAAAGTGATTCTCTGGTGAGTTCCGAAGAGATTCTGAAAATCCTGCTACCACATTTTCCACTCTCTCTGTACACTGTACCTTCCTTTATTGCCTCCTTAGCTGAAAAAGCTCGCTGGTGTTACTCTTCAAACAAACACATTAAGAGAAAAAAACGCTTTCTCCCCTGTCTCTCTCTGGGGCTCTTTCCCACGATGCACCGCTGTTCGCTAACAAGAGAGGACAGCCAATCGAAGTGACCCGCCTTAAGCTTGCCATTTCCCTGGTCTTGTTTTCTATTTGAGAAGCAGCACACACTCACACAGACCATTTAGCCAGCGCAGTAATGACAGAGGCAAACATTCGCTCGATCCAAAATGGCACAAATGGAGGTGGTAACAGGCTCTGAGAGGAGAGCAACAAAAACACTGAAGCAGCCTTCCTTTGTTTTGTTTTTTCACATGTGAATGCGAGGTCTGAGGGGGGAAGTGAACATAACATTTTTATTTCAATACGTGTCTGCATGTCATGTGCCGTGTGTGTTCTAGCTTCAAAGTGTAACGGTGTTGCATGCGGCATACATCAAAGCCTCTGTTTCTGCACACGCGTGTGCATTTGCAGGTCAGCCCAAATGCCCCGGAGGGCCTGGAAACGAGAAGCTTCCTGCACACAGCACATCCAGGCATTCAGGTCTCTCCCCCCCCCGAAGCACGAGACTCATCAAAGCAAGTGCACCACAAGCAGCACAAGAACCCTATGCGGGGCAGAACCATAACCTCCACATAAGGACTATCAAGAGCGAGAGCTGAGATAGATGTCCATGTTTGTGTCCTGGCTAATATGGGCGTCTGCGAGCTGGTCTTTCAGATGAGAAACGAGCTCGACTTGCCGTGCAGAAGCATTCTGTCTGCGCCACGTTCTGGTGCCGAATTGCAAAGCAGCACCACAGAAGGGCCACAGGATGAGTAATAATGATGAAGAAAAGAAGAATAAGAGAATGCCACATAAAAGAAGAAAACCACAGCCGGAGGGTATTTTCACTCGTGGTCTGGTTGGCTTCTTTGAAGCGGACCCTGGTGTGATTTCACCATTTGTGCTGTTTGTTTGAACAGGTGTGAATAAAATCCCTGGTGTGGACGTCAACGCTGAGAATTCCCGAATTGGAGAGTCTTCCGTCCGCTTCCAAGCCGAGACTGCAAATGCAGCATGGATCAACCATAAGATTATATGCTGCTACTAACGATCATTTTCCCAATGTCTATAAAACAGTAAAAAAAACAACAAAGTGAGGTTTTGTGTGTCCTATTTTGCCCGACCAACAGTTATTCAGAATACAATTACATAAAACAGAAAAACGCAGCTAAAACGCAAGCTTTGAAAAGCTTGAAACAGAGAATGTTTGACAGTTCGGCTTGATAAATTACTCAAACATTCTATCTAATACATATAATTGCAATTCATTTTCTGTAAATCAATTAAATCGAGCTCTATATGATTCAAATGTGTGTAAGGAAATTGTTCTCAGTCACCAAAATACATTTTGGTTTGATGTTCTCTTGCAATTTCTTGCCCAGTGATAACGAATAACATTTTCAAACATTCGGTTGATCTCAACCTTAAACTACAACAAGTTCCAACAAGGTGTAATTTTCTGCTTTGGTCCAACCCAAATCCACAGGCGCAAACACATCCTAAAGCAATTTTAAAGAAGCATTCCGCTGATTTTACACATGAAGTTGAGTTTACTGGTCACAAGGAGTACTACTACAGCCTGCAAAAGCTGCTCATGTAACTGTGTAATGTCCTCTGAAGCTTTCTAGAGTTTGAAAAAATAACCTTGATGATGAAAAACACTGTTGAGTTGCATTATGGGAAATGAAGGATGCCATGTTTTGGGAGTTTGACCCCATGAGAGACTAAAAGTTAGAATAGCTCGGCCTCTGTTGCTTCAATTTAGACCATTCGTGTAATTCAATCTCACGCTTATGGTGTTTTCAGACAACAAGTGGTTGCAGCTGAGGGCGCTGCCTGGCAACATTGGTGTCCTGTGTTTTAAATCGAAGGCAAAAGGCCACAGCTCTGCCGCCGCAGCTTCCGGCTTCCTCCGATCCCACCAGCCTGCACATCACAAATGCTGTTTACTGCCACAGACTGGACTTTGAAGCTGATGCTGCTCCAACACACCGTTTCTCGTCATTGATCTGCCTTTTCACTGCTGATGAAGAGGTGAATCATTCAGGGGCCCTCACATACAGTAAAATTAGCTCCTGTATTGTTTCCCTCGCTGTGGTTTCTGTGGTTACCATGGTGACACGGCGAGCCGCGAGTTGAACGTTGAACCATCATAAACTGAATGCAAGCGCTGCCGTGGTTACACTGGAAACAATGGAAGTGGCAAAGCTCCCTGTCTGAAAGCACCTTAATGAGTCTCCCAACATTACGGAGTACAACACTAAACTGCTGCAGTACTCTCTAATACTTAAAAACAAGATGTCTGTGACGTCCCTTGAAGGCCTGGGCTCATTAGGGTTTGTTCACTTGTTCTTATTCCTGCTGGCCAAATGTAGCTGACGGCACAGAGGTTTTTTAGTGCAGCTACAGAGAAGTTTTACAGCAGCTTTTCAACGCAACACCCGAAAAAAACTTTTGAGCAGCTAGTGCTGCCCTCTGGTCTCCCAGATCTAAACGCCATTCAACAATCATAAAGGGAGAAATCCATTGCAGGAAAAGCACAGGCACCAATTTCTCCACTGACAGCAGCCTCATTTGTCCAGTAAGGAATGCAGCTGTGAGGCCTGCTGTGCTCCAAAGCTTGCTTTATCTCGACTGGTACATCTTGCTCCCTTGCTTTTGTTATCGCAAATGCTATTGCTCTTTCCAGTGGTGCGAATAACACAATGCTTAACACAAAAAGTTCAGAAATGTTCTCTGGGGGCTTTCAAAAGGAAATCAATACCAGCTAGAAGTAGGCAAGTGACGGAAAAGTGGATATATTAAAAAGGCAAATTACAAAACAAAGTTTTCTTTTATCACGCTTTTACCTGTAATGTCAGGTTTCTGTGGCATGAAGAACTGATAGAAGGTGGGCTCTGAAAGGCCTTTCACATTGCGCGCCGTGATTTCCACTTCATATCTTGTGTTCCACTGCAGCGGCTGAAGCATCGCAAAATCATTCGCCCCGGGAACTAGCTTGGTCATCCACTGTTCTTCTTTATCCTGACAGGAGAGAAAAGGGGGAGGGGGGCAAAGGAGAGAAATGTAAAGGCCTCCCACTCTTCAGTGAATTACAACTTTAATCAATGCTCTACATTTTCGTTTTTGTCTGCAAGCATCAAAGGCGAGCAGAGGAAGTGTTTGTTTGACGTGATAAACAGCAGCTTACCCTTTGTGTTTTTAATCTGGGGATTCGCAGGGTTACTGCAATCAGAGATTGAGTCGCAGTTGTGAAACACCCACGCAGATGCATAAGTAAAAAGAAAAAGTTAATCCTTTGTTTTTCATCAAGTTCACACAAGTTCACGGATACCTTCCTGGTCCTTTGTGGCTCCAGTCTTTCCCCCATTCCTTACATCATTCTTCTTTGCCTTCCTTCCTCCCTCGTCTTGAGACCAATTGCAAACAAAGGATTGGAAACTGAAGAGTCAGGCTGCAAGCTGTACATTGAGAGCATGCCAAGTGTACTGTGTGCTTACCATTCTTGCCTCCTTGGCACCTTTTCCTCCCAGTGTTAGAGGACAGAGTGCAAATGAGCTTTGTAAAGTCAACACCAGGGTGCAGATGAATGTAGCATTTGTCTGGATTGTCTAGTGACTATGATGGGTCTGTGTGTGGGTCTGGTCTGTTTTTAGATTCACTGCCTCTATGAGGAAGCAGTGTTCCTGATGCCAGACAAGGCCGCAAGATTACTGGGGTGTGAAGCATTGGCTTCCTGCTCGGCCTCCAAAAGCCTTTCGGAGACTTCCTGACCCTCTTTGCCACACCATGTTTTCATCTGCAGCAGTATTATTTTAAATCGCTGTCACTGTCTCAATGAGACAGAGAAACGCCTGCTTGGACACATTAGCATTGGAGAGATAAGAGATTTGGACCAGCTCAAATCCACTTAGTCCTGTGGAGAGTTTTTGTACGCGTGCCATCTATTCTGCTTCCTGGCCTCATCTCAGTCACCAGCCTTATCTTGTGAGTTTAAGCTGCTTTTTGTTATTTTACACACACACACACACACACACACACACACAAAATCAACTACTTAAATGGATGAGTGAATTCTGAGAGCTTGTGTGTACTCTCATTTAAAACAAGAATTGTAACTGACACAAGGATGGAAAAATAGAGATTCTCAAGCAGAACATTATTCAGTTTGCCACCAACGCACCCACTCTAGTCAATCGGCAGGAACCTATTAAGCTAGTGAGTCACGCGCACTCCATTGGGAGGAAAATGCATTCCCAGTGTCACATCCTCTGTCGCTATTGTGTCAAACACAAAGAAAAATCTATCATTTTGAGCTGTTGGGGTGTCTTTTATGTAAGACTAAAATTACACACCACAGAATTAAAGGTTCAGTGTGTAATATTTCTGAGGATCTATCGATAGAAATGCAGTATAAGATCCATAACTATGTTTTCAGTGGTGTGTAAATACCTTACATAATAAACCATTTTCTTTTAAATACCTTAGAATGTGCCATTTATATCTACATAACCGCAGGCAACCCCTTCCATGGACGTCGCCACGTTGCATCGTCATGTTTCTACAGTAGCTGAAAACAGACAAACAGTGCTACAGAGCACGTTTCGTCACTACGTTCTTCTTGTTCTACTTCTGGTAGAATTCAGGCAGTGCAGACACTCATCACTATGTTGAATACTTGCTGTCTAATTCAAATATGTTCCTGTGGGTTAACATGCTAAATCTCTGATATGGTGCTTTAAGTACTTCCTGTTTGGTCAGAAAAAAAATATTGATGTTTGCTTTAAAATATAAATCATTTAATCTGATTATGTATTGGTTCTGAAACGTCAACGAACTCAATCAATCTATATAACTAATATAACTTCCTCCTTTAGAAAGTTTTTAATCATTATTTAGCTTTTAATGGATATATTTTTTTTAAATTAATCCTGTTTTAGGCTTCCTTATTTTCAACATATCTCGTGAAAAGCCCAAAACCAACAAGGTGTTAATGCTCAATACTTACAGACTCCTCTTACTCAGTCTGTGGCGCTAAGCCCAGAGTCCATTGGTTCCTTGTTTCTCTTTGAAAACGGGTCACACACGGATAGTTTAATCTTTAAAAAAGACAAAATAATTACCTAAAACAGCTGGGCACTGTAGGTAGGCAAACATTGCTCAAATGAGGCTAAATTGTGTGTTTGGTGGTGAGTATTTTCAGCTGCGGATTAATACAAATTTGATGTGCTAGTAAGTAGGGTTGGGTCGATAGATGAAGCCATCGCCCATCGCCCATCACCAATGGCTGACAGACGTCACCATGTAGAGCATTGTGTTTTAACTGTGGCTTGCGCTGATCCTTGCTTATAAAATTAAAGGTTTTTTACAGAGTGAAGTGTATGTGTGAGAAACACTTGTCTTCATAAGGCGACCACTGTAACAGCAGGACAGTGTATATTGGATTGAAATATACTACAGTTCCCATGTTCAAATAAGGAACATGTAACACAGTGTAACAGTGTGGCTCATCGATGTGTTTTTAATAGCTTTGGGAGAACAATGGAGGAATAAGCTTCATCAGGCTTTGACTACACAAGCAATGCTTGTTAGTTGGATCAGTTCATAGTTGGATTGTGTCTTTTCATGGCATTTGTTAGCGTAATAATACTGTCAGTGTAATCCTTTAAAAAATGGGTCATAAATTGACATTTGCTTGAGTTTCTTCAATCTAAATATTATGTATTGGTTCTGAAACTAAAATGTGATTCCCTCTAATTCCCCCATTCATTTGGATATTAAAGGTTTAGAAGATCTCTTTTCAAAATCCTACTCATTATTTTGCTTCTTGAAAGGAAATGTTTTCTTTACTTATCTTTTCACTTTCTGACTTTAACCTGCCTTGACTTGAACTCGACTTAATCAATACTTGATTAAGGTGGTTTTTGAGAATTGCCCTGATTGCAGAAGCCATGATTCACTGTAAACTTTAAATTACTCACAGTCTTGTACTTGACTATATACTCCACGATGGGCATCCCTCCATCGTCCTGCTTGACCAGCCCCAGCCTGTAGGCTTTGCCCATTCCTCTCTGCCCGTGGACCGCCGGCGGACTCGGCTCTCCTGGGGGAGACATGAGGAGGGAGCCTCAGCAGAGATGCGAAACAATACGTCTTTGTGTGTGTATGTTTTTTTTTCTCTCTCTCAAGGAGGATGTATGTGTGTGGCTGCATGCGCATTCCCAAGGAGGGGAGCAGGTGGCAATGTGAGATATGAGATAAGGATGCAGTACAAGGAGAGAGACGTTTTAAGCTGAATTAAATTCATATTACAATGCGACTCCCATTGCCTGGCTATAACTAATGTTGACTGGAGGTTCTTATTATTCACTGCATTTTACTAATTAGGTCTTCTTTCTAACATTCATTCTCAGTAGCAGCACTGCTGTATAATATTCATGGTACCTTTTTCTATGGCTTTGCCTAAATTTACTGCAATCCTGCTGTGCCAGATTGCCAGAATAAATAAAATGCATATCATAAAACCCCTGCAGTATATATCATTTTTAATACAGCAGTTTTACTTCAAGACACAAATTTGACAGGATCTATTCCAAACTCCAATAATCTGTATTCATATCACTGAAATACGAGGAAGTTGGAACCATCTCAGATATTAGCATGCCGGAGCTTCATAAGATGGCAAATAGATCTCATTTCACTAAGGTGCTGATGCTTTGAATAGATTTTGCGGCATGTCACATGTCTTTATTTTATGACACACAAATATATCTATATACACTGCTCAAAAAAATAAAAGGAACACTAAAATAATCCATCCTAGATCTGAATGAATGAAATAATCTCATTAAATATTCCTTTCTTTACATAGTTGAATGTGCTGACAACAAAATCACACAAAAATTATCTATGGAAATCAAATCTATGAACCCATGGAGGTCTGGATTTGGAGTCACACTCAAAATCAAAGTGGAAAACCACACTACAGGCCGATCCAACTTTGATGTAATGTCCTTAAAACAAGTGAAAATGAGGCTCAGTAGTGTGTGTGGCCTCCACGTGCCTGTATGACCTCCCTACAATGCCTGGGCATGCTCCTGATGAGGTGGCAGATGGTCTCCTGAGGGATCTCCTCCCAGACCTGGACTAAAGCATCCGCCAACTCCTGGACGGTCTGTGGTGCAACATGGCGTTGGTGGATGGAGCGAGACATGATGTCCCAGATGTACACAATTGGATTCAGGTCTGGGGAACGGGCGGGCCAGTCCATAGCATCAATGCCTTCCTCTTGCAGGAACTGCTGACACACTCCAGCCACATGAGGTCTAGCATTGCCTTGCATTAGGAGGAATGGATCTCATCTCGGTACCAAATGGCAGTCAGGCTACCTCTGGCGAGCACATGGAGAGCTGTGCGGCCCCCCAAAGAAATGCCACCCCACACCATTACTGACCCACCGCCAAACCGGCAAATTGAGGATGTTGCAGGCAGCAGAACCTTCTCCACGGCGTCTCCAGACTCTGTCACATCTGTCACATGTGCTCAGTGTGAACCTGCTTTCATCGTTCTGCTTTCTGCTTTCAAACGTCCTGCACGGTGTTGGGCTGTAAGCACAACCCCCACCTGTGGATGTCGGGCCCTCATACCACCCTCATGGAGTCTGTTTCTGACCGTTTGAACAGACACATGCACATTTGTGGCCTGCTGAAGGTCATTTTGCAGGGCTCTGGCAGTGCTCCTCCAGCTCTTCCTTGCACAAAGGCGGAGGTAGCGGTCCTGCTGCTGGGTTGTTGCCCTCCTATGGCCTCCTCCACGTCTCCTGATGTACTGGCCTGTCTCCTGGTAGCGCCTCCATGCTCTGGACACTACGCTGACAGACACAGCAAACCTTCTTGCCACAGCTCGCATTGATGTGCCATCCTGCATGAGCTTCACTACATGAGCCACTTGTTTGGGTTATAGACTCCGTCTCATGCTACCACTAGAGTGAAAGCACCACCAGCATTCAAAAGTGACCAAAACATCAGCCAGGAAGCATAGGAACTGAGAAGTGGTCTGTGGTCACCACCTGCAGAACCAGTCCTTTATTGGGGGTGTCTTGCTAATTGCCTACAATTTCCACCTATTGTCTATTCCATTTGCACAACAGCATGTGAAATTGATTGTCAATCAGTGTTGCTTTCTAAGTGGACAATTTGATTTCACAGGAGTGTGATTGACTACATTGTGTTGTTTAAGTGGTCCCTTTATTTTTTTGAGCAGTGTATATATAATCTGGGTCCCACTTTCCGCAACATGTTCCGCAATGTGCTCTGGGGTTTGCACTTGATCACACCTTGCACATCTATATAGGTGACATGCAATGGGAGGTACCAATAATTGACAATTAAACCAGTGTTGTCGCTATAAAGCCATTGTAATAATGAACAAAAGAGATTATGACCTGATAAATATGTTAGTGGCTAACGAACTGAGATGCTCTTATTTTGAAAAATGTCTCGTGAAACAAGCTGGGTTGGGGGTTAGAACAAAGGTGCACCGGACAATTAAGGGGAACTGACTTACGGATGGGTAAAGTCTGGAAGGTCTCCGTGTGGCTGAACTCTCCCTGACCCTTTCCGTTGACAGCCGCCACTCGAACCTCGTACGTCGTGTTGGGCTCCAGTCCTGTCAGCACCACTGTTGCTGGAGAGGGGGAGAGAGAGAGAGAGAGAGGACCAGACTTCATAAAAATATGTGCTGACCATGACTTAGGAAGATAGCAGAGCAAATCACTTAAAAATTAGTTTTTCATGGTTTGGGTCACACAGCAAGCACTTTTCTTTTCAGTGGATCAGTTTGAAATATTGCAGCCAGGAAAAGAACAAGACTAAACATCCACAATGTGCTGGTTAGATGAAAGGAGGTGCAGGTGACACACTGTAGTTTGTGAGAACCAGCACACCTCCATGCGGCATCAAGGTTAACAGTGAGTTTTAATATGACATGACTCGTGGCATTGCATGGCGCAAGAGTCCCAACTACATTATTAAAGCTGCAAGCAGCGTTGGGCGGGCCCTCGCACTTGTAGCGCGTCCAGGTGTGAGCCGGCCGAGTTGCACATTCTGGAGCTCTGCCGGTGCGGCTGTGAATTTGCTACGCGGTTCCGACGCCACATGAAGGTGCTATATGTCACTTCCTGTGTCCCCTATGTGGAGCTACATAGCACTTACTGCTATGAATATAAATCGGTATTGGCGTGTAGATGTCTTCGGGGTGGGAGAGTTATCAAGCACGTAAAGTTTGGCGAAGAGTTGATCTTTGACGCCACGGACATGCCCATTGACGAAAACTCGCAAATAGCACAACTTTTCATCTTCAATGCCTTTAGAAGGCACAGCAGAAATTTGAGGTCGGTCGGACTAAATCCCTAGGAGGAGTTCGTTAAAGTACGAAGTGTGTAAATCATCCAAAATTTGACGTAAAATTCAAAATGGCCGACTTCCTGTTGGTTTTAGGGCATCGCTCCAAGAGGCTTTTTTTTGCGTCTGGACAAGATACACGTACCACAGAAAATTCGTGCACGTAGGTGAAACGTGCGGCGGGGGCTGCTTCGTTAAAAGTCACTTCCCGTTGCCAGCAGGTGGCGCTATGACTGTGGGTGAATGTCGGCATGTACATGTGTTCAGGGCGGGACTCTCATCCTACATGTACAGTTTGGTCCAGATGTGAGCATGTACACTGAAGTTACAACAACTTCCTGTTTCATAGCGAATCATCGACGCCACAGACACGCCCATTGACGAAAACTCGCAAATAGCACTTTTCATCATCAATGCCTTTAGAAGGCACAGCAGAAATTTGACGTCGATCCGACTAAATCCCTAGGAGGAGTTCATTAAAGTACGAAGTGTGTAAATCATCCAAAAATTAAGCCGTAAAATTCAAAATGGCCGACTTCCTGTTGACTTTAGGCTATGGGTTCTTGAGGCTTTTTTGTGCGTCTTGATATGATACATGTCCCCAGAAAATTTCGTACATGTAGGTTGAACGTGAACAAGGGGCTAATCTTTTCCAATTTTCTAGGTGGCGCTAGCGAGTCATTTTGCCACGCCCATGTGCAAAACTTGTAGAATATGAAATTTTTCACCGGTTCTGACATGTTTGCAAATTTTGGTGAGTTTTCGAGTATGTTTAGGCCATGTCAGTTGAGCCTACTTTGCAGAAAAAAAAATAATCCGAGCAAATTCAATAGGGACCTCGCACGGTCGTGCTCGGGCCCTAATTAACCTTTTTTTTCGGAGATCTGCTGCATATTTCATTAACAAGTCTTTCACATTTGAACATGTGTTTTCAAGACTGGTTTAGGGAGGAGATGACTTTCATTCCATTACCAAATAACTGAATTGAAGATCTTGCCTTAAATTTGGGCAATTTGACATATTCCAACATAAAAACAGGTCTAGAAAGAAATGTTTTTCCCAGTTTGGTGTGGAAGAACTTGACTGGCCTGACCTCAACCCCCCATCCAACACCTCTAGGATGAACTGGAAGGACTACGAGCCTGAACTCATCGCCCAACATCAGTGGCCAACCTCATAAAAGCTCTTGTGGATGAATGGGAGCAAACCCCTGCACCTGGGTTAAAAAAACACTTCGCAGAAGAGTGGAGGCTGTTAAAGTAGCATATTAAGGGGATTAGCATGTTTCAAAACTAACTTACTTAACTGTTTGCACTTTCCATCATTCTTATATTATACAAATATCATCTTTTTGTTGATTAGTTTTGCAAAAATCTTAATAAACAATGCAATAAACAATAAACTTTGACTGAAGAATACTGACACCTTAAGTGTCATGGTTTCAGTATGACAGGTTAAACAATCACATATGAATGTAATGTTCAAGTGTCCACACACTTTTGACCATGTTCTGTATTTCAAAGCTATGCTCAATCATATCTAACCAAACCTTTTTTAACATTTTTGGAACATTTATTCTCTCAGTTTAAAAGCTGTAGCTGTATTCCTAAGCAGCTGCAGAGTAATTATAAATAGTATGAGGAGATTATTAATATGTAAATCCAAGATAGCATTTACAGTGTAAACATTTTGAACCAACAGTAATTTGGTGGCAAATAAGAAATGACTGGAGATTTAGAGAAAAAGACCTTCACCTGAAACAATACTAAACAATAAGTTCCACTAAAAGATGCATTCAAAGACTACATGGGATTCTGAATCACATGAGATCACAGTACATTACCATAAAGAATATTAGAACTATGGTGACAGTGAAAGCAGTGTAATCTGCTGCATTCATATAGCAAACTACATTGATTATTGAAGAAAACAGATTCTCATTATCAGACCACATTACAGATTCCTATTGAAACTCTACAGTCACCAGAGTCTATTCACGTAACCTTCGCTATTCAGAGCAGCAGCACAGAGTCGGCAGTCTAATGAGCTTGAGTGAAAGTTGTTGTTTTTGTCAGTCTGCACAAATTAAATACTTGAATGGTAATAGGTGCTTTTGCAGTTCTTTAGTCCTGGAACTGAAAACAAATTCTGCAATTTGCAGCAGTGCTAGGTTACTTTCCAGGCTATAAGCAGACATTTCAATTTGGGCAAAAGCATTCAAATGAAACGAGTCCAGGCATCTCATTATATTGAAGAGTTTATTGTGTAAGGCTTCTCTACTGAGGATAGCTGAAGTGGCTTCTGTGATTATATGATTCCACTTACTCACTCACAGTTTTAATATTTTAGTCCTAATCTTGAATAAAGAGCCAACTTAATCAGGCATTACTTATCCAGTTCTGTTCCTGATGTTACCTCCCTTTTTGTCTTCATGTGTCTCTCTTTTCCTCTACATGAGCAGTAAATTCTTTGCGTGATACCTGCTGGTTAGTATTCACCTCACTGCATCTCCATATTGTAATTGACTCTGAAATGAGGACCTGCTTATCACTCAGCCATTAGTCCTCTGGCTTCCATTTTCCATCCATTCGTCCATCCTTCACCTCATGGTGTACTTTCCACCAACCAGCTCAGAAATCAATTTGGAGTCGTAAAGCATAAGAAGAGGAGGAGCGTGCTCTTTCAGCTCAGATGTGGTTCTGGCACTCTCCCCACGAGGTGTTCGAGGTTCGTCACGAGTCTAAAGCGTCTCATGGCCGAGGATTTGGAGGGTCACATGACAGATTATGTGATACTGCTTCTGCTCATGCTTGATTGGTACCGTTTGATAGGTGGTGGTGTTAGCAAATAGAAACACTGGTAAACACCTGATGGGATGTTAACCTGACACAATGAGGCACGAGCCCGATGGTCTAGTAGTAAAAGTAGCTGAAAGTTTCGAACCTTGTGACAAAATTATAAATATTCTTTTTTGTATTTCAAAGCAGGATTTTTCATTTACATGTTTTTCTTTAACTAGTGTCATTCAAAACAATATACCATTACTCTTATATCAGAAATATATCAGGGTTTTTTTTAAGTTTAAGCCCCTTAACGACAAATAACTATTTTATTTTACTGCTGACCATTTTTTGAACATTGAGGTGGAGTTACATATATGTTGAAGAATGTTTCCTACATTTTCAGGCTGTTATTGTTTTACATTCAATTCCACATGGTCTAAAAAAATCAATTACCAGACTTACACGAGTTGTGTAATCCATTATAGTAAACAAGTTTTTAAATAACAATTTCAGAGGGACTACCTCTTCAGTAGAAAGTAGTTCCAGTGAAAAGTATTCACAGAGAGGTTTGGGGATAATTTTGAGTAAATTTATAAACTTCAATTATTGTTATATGATGATGTAAATTAACATGGAGGATGATTTGGGAAAGTCTTTACTTTTTCCCTAAATGCACATCTCAAGCAAGTGTCACAGCTGAAGCAAGTGCCAAGAGTCTGTTATTTGATTCTTATGCCAAACAAAACTGAATGGAAATCAGTGGCTGTCTGGAAAGTTGGAAAAATACATTCACAGATCTGAAACACTGAGTACTTATTGCAAAATAGCCAGCAGCAATGTAAAGCTTCTATAGTCTGCAATAAATGGTCTAAAACTTGATAATCTCTGACTTATGTTTAAGGGGTACTTAGAAAATTACTTTTGTGTTCAAGTGGGCTTCACAATAAGAACATGTTGTGCACAATGGGGCCCACATCAACAGCAAACTAATGTTCCTTGTATTTTTTCCACGTGTTACACTCACTGCTGGCTGCCTTAGAGTATATTAATTGTTGTGTTCCTATGAGTGATTCTGACTGTCATGCAAACCCAGCTGTGTGATTCCCTGTCAAGGATTGGTTCCTCTGGAGCTGAGACCGCCTACTTCCTGGTTGCTGTTCACTGGCGTCTGTAATTGGTGTGGCTGTGATCTGTCCGAACCTACCAATCAGGACTCTGCAATCAATGCCGCTGGACTATAAATACCTTGTGTGTCCACAGTTCGGGATGACTGTGAGCCAGTAATTAGTTTGCCTTGCTGTTGGTTGCATACACTGTTAGTTTAGAGAGTATTTGGTACTTGTTTTTCTTGATATTGTCTGTCTGTTGCCTGTCTGAGTGGCTTCAGTAAGTAGTATGAATTACTGTAAATCACATATTGTGATATAGTGCACCAAGCGTTGGGCACTCTTTTGTTTGAGCATTTTAAGTTGCAGAATAACTGCTCGTTTGTTTACCTCCTTTTGAGCCGAGTAACTGTCTTTGGACAAGATCCACTTTTGTTTCGTTTTGTGTACTTGTCGGCGCCTGTATAGCCTCTTCTTGTTGTATTTTCTTGTGCGAGCACAGTAATTAAACCCTTGACTTTAACCGGAATATTTCAGTTGTCTGATTCCACCTCATTTCAATCCCAATCACTTGTTGCTGCCCTGCCTTAACAAGCTGGGTCATAACACACGCATGAGCGTGTATTACAGTATAACAGAATAGGTTTGAAAAAACCTTGCTTCCACCGTTAAGGTTATTAAATGAATATAAACAGCACTCACTCTGGACACTGTGTGACTTGACGTCCCTCCAGTCCTGAGAGCCGATCTCCTTGTACTGGACCAGGTAGTAGCTAATGGGCACGCCACCATGCGAGTCGGGCTTCATGAAGGTGACGGTCGCCAAGCGCTGGGAAACCGCTGAGAGACGCACCGAGTATGGATTTGATGGTACATCTGAAAGGGCAAAAAAAAAAATGACACGGGTCAAACACACACAGCTTTTGAATTATTTAAAAGCTGGTAGGTCTCGACTGAACCACTTCCTCGTTTCACATATTCCACCAACTTTTATGAATGAAAGCAACAGAGCACGGGGGATTGTAAAAATTAAGGTGAATGTAAGAATCTGACTGTTTATTTTCCTTCATATTGTGTGCTACGAGAGAAAAATGAACCCAACCTCAAGTTCATTACTCATAAACGCACTCATTATTGAAACAGCCAACAGCTCTGGCAAGCATTTTACGAACTCCAGTTGTTTGGAAATAAATATATATATTTTTTATTTGTCTATTATTTAAAGCAAAGGACTTTCAAAAGTGTCAATTATATATTGCATGCATACATATGCTTGTGCACACAACTTTATATCCATTTATCTGTGCATGAATAGCTTAATTCATTGAGGTCACTACAGCAAAACTTAATTTTCACTGTTGATTTAAAACCCCTTCTGTTTTGCTTTCGAGACTGACTGTACAACAAAGGAAGATAGATGAGGCTGTGTGAAAGTCTCATTAATTACTCTTAATTTCCTTTCCATTTATTGTCATGCAATAACTACTGTCCTTTCACACAAACCAGTGAACTACTGAATATATTTTAATATCATAGTATGATCTAAAATAGTTTGCTACTGTGAGAGAAAAAAAATGCATACATATGCACTGGCAGTTGCGCAATAATAATAACCATAATGCCACTAAATGCATTTTCTAACTGGGAATTAAGCTGCTTTTAATGCTTACCGTGGCTTCCACCTATTACATCACTATCATTCCCATAATCAAACCAGAGATAGACATTATTGCTATAATAACTGTAAGCCTTGAAAGCAATTTAAAATAATTTACTTCCGTTTCGGGTAAGATGGTAAATCACTTTTTTTAGCTGTGAATCAACCTATTTGCTCTTTTTGTGTGTGTGTGTGTGTGTGTGTATCACAACAAGTATACTTGTACTCAAAGCCATTTCTAGTGGTTATTACTCAAGGTTTAGCTTTGAAGACTCTGTGAAGAAGTGATGAGTTCCTGCAGCTTCCACCGGAGATTATCTCTCCTCTGAATCTCCATTACTGACTCAAACTTTAACAACTGTATGAACATGTGTTTGTGTTCGCCTGTGTGTGTGTGTGTGTGTGTGTGTGTGTGTGTGTGTTTGTGTGCAGAATCGTAAGTGTCAGAACAACTTCCAAAACCCATTGTTTCCTGCAAGAGTACATATTAGGTCAGCTTTTTGCTCACTACTTTTCTCCTTAGCCAGAGCAATTCAATCTGCACTAAAGATAATTGGACTGCACTATTGTGTATTAGCCTGCGCTACCGTAAATTAGGGGGTACTTCAGTAAATAGCGAGGGGTATGGTAAATCAGCTGGCACTATTTGAGATTAGGCTAGGCTGCATAGAGGTTGGGAGTTGTAGTGGAATTTATCTTCCTGAGAATTGCAAATAAGGCTATTACCATTAGTAGAGAGGTAGAGGGTTACAAAGCAGTTGAACAGTCAGAGTTAGAGTAATTCAAAAGGTGTGGGATCCCTGACTCCACGCATTCTGGACATGTAATGAAGTCACCAATTGCATTAGCTCAGGTAGAGGGGCCACACAATAGTGGCAATTCTGCACACTCACCTGCCTGGGCCAGAATAAACTCCTGGTATCGAACTCCAATGTTGTTCCTGGCTGTGCAGTTGTAGCGGCCAAAGTCTCTGTCGGACATAGGAGTTACCTGGAAGAGCGAAAAAAAACTTGACTTGGACTCTAGCTCAGAGACTTGTGAGCATCTGACTGACCCATGTATCATTTTGATTAGATGAAAGTTAGGTTATTCTGTTATCAATTAATCTGTGATTATTTGTCTAGCTTACAAATAAACTAAAATAGCTGCCCAAATGATATCTTCAAATTTCTTGTTTTGTCCAACTAACACTCCAAAAGATATTCTCTGATGTAAACAGAGAAAGAACCACATTTATAAAGCTGCAACCATGTTGAATGATGAATGTTTGGCATTTTCACTCAAACCACATAAATGACTTCAAGGATTAATTGAATATCTAAATTATTTTAATTGTCAATTGACTCATTGATTCATCTACTAATCAGCAATATGTTTGATGCTACTTTACAGAGCAATGGTAAGTAATGTGTGAACTTTCTCAGGGTCTGTAATTACTAGTTAATTGACCAAAGACACTGGACTTGTACCCACCTCCAGCACAGACTTGCCCTCAGCGCTGTGTACCCGCGTGTTGGCAGTTCCCTCTGCGGAGATGGTGAAGCGCTCTCTCCTCCACAACATGGTGGCGGGAGGGTTGGACATCACATCACAGCTTATGTTCACTGGGTTCCCCTCCCACGAGTAAAAGATGGTGTGGTTGGTCAGAAACTTTGGTATATCTGTCCAAAACATAGAGATATTATCTCTCACACTTGCCTCATTTATATGGTAAATCAGCATTTCTTTTGCACTAAAACAAGACCTAAATTGCTAAAAGTGTAATTGCTGGAGTGTCTGGAATTTGTGGCAGCCAATTAAATACTCAAATCAAAGGTAAAGCAGTGCTGGATGATCAAAGAAACAAAAATCACTTGCTGAGGCTTAACCCACAGATTCCTCCAAGGGAGCAGAAAAAAGCATTTCATTAACGCTTCCCAAACTCCATCTGCCATGTTAAAGAGAAAAACTTAAAGTTAATTGAAGCCACCTCATGCTGATGGGGGGGGGGGATCTCCATTACGATCATCTCCCCAAGAATAAATATAAAGGATGTAAACAGAAGCTCATTTGCCCCAGCAAATAGGAAGGGCAGTAATGGACGATCGCAGCGGCGAGCTGTCGTGTGGCTTTCTTTTGGCCCAGTCAGCCCAGCTCAGCCGGAGAGGCATTATGGTTGTTTTATGTTCGCTTGCAGGATTCCATTAAAGAGATTGATGCCTGGCTCTCTGTCACAGCCGAGGACGCGTTATCCCCCTGCAGCCTGCAGTGACTTAGTAAATGAGTTCATTAGTTCGGTGGCAACGGCTGGCTCAGCCCCGCCACACTCAGACTCACAGCCTGTGTCTTTCTGCAGAGTGGGAGTTGACTGTGAGCAAGTTGTCAGCTGTGGCTCCAGCAAAACAAGTTTACAGTATGATGACAGCAACTTTGCTTCATGGCTGGAGAGCGTGCGCGTGCATGTGAGGTCTGTATTTTTTCTACTTGTGGATGCCATCAAACTTTTTCCAAAATGTCAACTTTTCAGGAACTATGCAAAACAGGCTTTGAAGGGAATCCGTGAACCCAAAAGTCACCTCAGCCACAGGAGGAGAAAATTGTTTTCCACACGACAACAGAGATACAGTATTCATTTTTCCCCCTCACTGTCTCTCTGAATATATTTGTTTGTCTGCCCTCTCTCTTTGTTGTTCCTCTGAGCTTCAAGGTGTAAATGATACTACCAAAAAAATCCAAATGCACGTTCACGCAACAGAGCCAAACTCATAATGAACCTAATCATTCCAGGGCCAAAATGGAGATCTTTGCTTCAGAGCTCATTAGGCAGGGGATAGCCCGCCCCAAATAACCCCAAACAACCAGCCCTGAGGAATGGGTGTGCTCATCGGGAAGTAGGGGAGCTGTTGGCAGGGGAAAACGAAAGGCAATGCATGATATCATCTCTCTAATTAACCCCTCTGAAGGCTGTGTGTGTGGTGCAGTGGGTGCAGGGGTTTTGAGGGTGGTGAGTTGTTTATAGTAATATAATGATCTTAAGAAAGAAAAACATCCACAGTGTGAAAAGAATTATTAGAACTAAGCATGGCTGAACTTTTGAACTCTCTGCTAGACTGCAGGGGTTCACATGTTTCCTGCTAGGTTGCTGATTTGACTGCTTAAATGTATGTACGTGTTTCAGTTTCCCATTAGGGAACAACTACAGCTAACATAAATGCAGAGAGTGGAGGAGCAGTTGGGGTTATATCAGGTGACCAGGGCTCCATAAGTAACCCTGCTTCATTTTGCCCACAACTAATTGAATATTTCCAACTCTTGCAACAAATAATATGCTGAACATAAAATCATTTAACTGACAAAATAAAAAATGACAACTTAAGTAGGTATAAAATCTATGAGTTTCATTCATCTATTCACTGAACTTTTGTTTCCTGTTCTGTAAAGGACACCAATGTCAGGATGTTGAATTTATCAGTAATTTAATTATTTTATTCACTTACTGAGAAATATCATCTAAATATAATTATTTGCCTTTGCCCAGAAGAAATCGTGAAAAAGTGCACTGTCGACCAAATAAAATAGTTCCAAACAAATCTATGACATTACAGTTATGTATATTGTATTCCATTTTTGTCTATAGATCAAGTATTACACACTTCTTTAACAAACCGATGTCAGGAGCCAGTGTAGTTTAAATCAGGTCTGATTTGTTAAATGTAAATGTGTCTACAGTACAGCTGCGCAGGTGCTTTCACTTAATTTGCCTGATTAGACCTCTGCTCAGGACAGCGTGGGCAGTGTAGTAGGAATAACTAGAAACACCTGTGCAGACCCTTTAAACACTGATCAGACAATAAACATACTCACACTCAATATCCAGGAACATGCTCTTCTGATGACCTCCGATCCTGCTGAGGGCTTCGCAGTCAAATCGACCCAAGTCGGCGAGCCTCACGCCGCTGATGGTCAACACTGACTTGCCGTGACGACCGCGGACTTCAAAGCGTCCGTCCTGACTCTGAACACAAACACACCCATATACAACTTATTGTTAGGCATAACAATGACTTGAATACTGCCCCATCCCATAAATAGATCCACATGCCTGTGAAATCGTTAGGACTCTGTTAAAGTGTAAAGCCAGAGAATAAGGTGAGGAATTCTACCTGTGTGGTTCATTTGTAGAAAGATATAAATGATAAAGAATTGGCCTTTATATCCATATAATTTTCACAAGAGTGGTTTGATATGTGAACCTTTGAGCAAAAACAACCCAAGCACAACATTTTAAAGCGGGAAAGAGCAACTAACCAGACAGACCTGGGGTGCAGAAATAGGAGGGGGTAGATTATGGTTCTTATGTATAATATGGCTGGCAGTTTATTTGCCAAAGCTGGAGAAATGATTGGTTGATTAAAATATGAAGGGGGGAACACAAAGCACAATCACACCAAGCAAGGCCGGCCACGTCGGCAAGTAATTCACAGAAAGTTCTTCGTCCAACTTTGTACTGAATGACAGCCCCTTGATCCATTTTGACCCCCCTTGCTGGCTACCGTCTCAGAGTCAGGGTTAATGCAATAAAATGTCGATTTATTACAAGGTCATTACATCTGTATGAAGACAGATGGTATCAATTTGAAGCAACGGGTCAATTACAGCAGACGAGGCTATCATTCCAGTAATCGACATTCACTCGTAATGAGAAAAAACACCCCAGGAGCATCCTTGTTGCAGACATGATACGGCAATAGCCCCCAGACTGTTACCTAACAGATAACCTTTGTCACCCCAAAGAAACAACTTCCTTAGTCCTGCCCATGGACTCAAATCATTTTAAACAATGCCACTTGCTGCAGTCCTAAAATACGGCTTTTTTTTCTTTCAAGATACATTTTTACTTCTCGATGCAGAGTAGCCAAGCCAAGAAGTCCCGTATCACTGTTATTTCACTGTATCAGATGACACAAATGTTGAACACAGGCTGCAAAATGTTCTGTTTGCTTCATTGTTTCTTCTCCACATAAATGTGCAATGAAGAAGTTGATTCGACATTCTCTTTCCTCAGACGAGGCACCGGCATGAATAGGAAACAGAGTTTTAGTTGAGTTCTTCTTATTATTCATAGAGTCTCCGGGTGCCGTGGGGTATTTTCAGTATAAGTACCCATCAAACGACACATGGCATACATTACGCTGGCAATCTATCCCGGGCTCTCGAAACCTTTGTGACCGAAAAGACATGGCTATCAAATCCTGCAGCGACATATCATGATTGCACTACAACTGCGAAGTAACACTGAAATCCGTTTGTTTGGTCTGAGACACTTGTGCACATTGAGTAGTTGGTCACCGTGGGAAAACAAGGGCCTATTATGAGGTGACTGCTGACATGGAAATGTTTTTATGACCACGATCAGGAAATGATTGGAGAAGTAGACACACGCACACACAAAAGTATATGTACAATAGTTTATAGTGATCATGACTTTTTGGGTACTAATAACATCCATCTGACTCCCAAACTTGCTTTTCCCGCACTGTTGCCTCCTAATTAGTCAATTAAGTCAACTTAGATAAACAACTTTAATAGAGTAAAAATAGAATAAAGTTATTTAGCTCAAGGCCTGATAGTTAATGTAGGATTGCAGTCAAATTAGTGTTGTGAGTTTGTTCCTAATAAAGGAATTAGAACTAAAAAAACAAACAAAAAAAAGCTGAGGCTGAGAGTAAAAACAGGCTCCCTGTGAGCCTATTAAGCAAAGAGATATCCCACAATGCTTTAGGAGGTTTTTGGCGCTACAGTTGTAATGAGAGCAAGATTCTTGTTTGTGTGTTTTTGCTGCACTTTTGTGGTGATCCTGCACTGCAATTCAAAGATATTGGTTATAAGTTATAAGATGATAAGTTTATCGGAAGGTTGGCAGTTCAATCCCCGGCTCCTCCAGCTGCATGTTGAAGTGTCCTTCGCAAGATACTGAACCCCAAATTGCCCCTGGTGGCTGTTACACCAGTGTATGAATGTTAGTTTCTGTTTGAGCACTTAGGCTCAGTGTATGAATGTGTGTGAATGGTGAACGTGATGTAGTGTAAAAGCGCTTTGAGTGGTCAAAAAGACTAGAAAGGTGCTATACAAATACGGAGCATTTACAATCTCACTGCGCCTCCAGAAGAGCCATGTCTTAACTAACTACACAGTTCTTATTCACTCCATATCTTTTCACACTTCAATATTTTTTCCCCTGGAGCTGTGTTCATGTCATATAGGATTTACTGTAACGACATGTGTAAACAGTCAGGTTGACATAATGACTGGGAAACTGACACATCTGACTTTAAAAGAACAGTTTGACATTGTGGTAAATACTCTTACTTGCTCTCTTTCTGAGAGTCAGATGAGAACATTGATACCACTCTCATATCTACACAAGCCAGCACCCGGTTCTTATAGCTTAGCATGAACACTGGAAGCAGGGGGAAACAGCTCGGCTCTGTCCACGCGTAACAAGGTCTACCTACCAGCTCCTCTAAAGCTCGCTAATTACCACATTCTATCTTGTTTGTTTATTCTTGTTGTCACTGCGAGGTCGCCAGGCAACCAGCGCAGACTCAAAGAAGTTGCCAACAAATAGTCTGGTTCCTTTGTAAAACTGCAACTTGTTGTTGATTTTGAAGCATCGGCAGGGGGATTTTTCAACTGTCCTAAGTTGTCAGATACATAAAAGCTGAAGTCCTGAACACGGGAATATTTCATGTCAAATGAAAAATCCCCATGGATGCATCACGTGCATCTAGCATTCGGTCAGCAAATGTGAAAATATAATCAACTAACCTAACTTTAACCACTTTAGCGTTATATTACATACTGTAACCTCACCTACCACTTTATTAGGTACACCTGTTCAATTGCTTGTTAACACAAATAGTTAATTAGCCAATCACATGGCAGCAACTCTATGCATTTAGGTACGTAGATGTGGTCAAAACAACTTGCTGAAGTTCAAATCGAGCTTCATCATAGGGAAGAAAGGGGATTAAAGTGACTTTGAACGTTGTTGGTGCCAGACGGGCTGCTCTGAGTATTTCAGAAACTGCTGATCTACTGGGATTTTCACACATAACCATCTCTAGGGTTTACAGAGAATGGTCTGAAAAAGAGAAAATATCCAGTGAGCAGCAGTTGTGTGGACGAAAATGCCTTGTTGATGTCAGAGGTCAGAGGAGAATGGGCAAACTGTTTCAAGATGACAGAAAGGCAACAGTAACAACCAAGGTATGCAGAATACCATCTCTGAATGCACAACACGTCGATCCTTGAAGCAGATGGTCTACAGCGGCAGAAGACCACACCGGGTGCCACTCCTTTCAGCTAAGAACATGAAACTGAGGCTACAGTTAGCACAGGCTCACCAAAATTGGACAAAAGAAGATTTGAAAAACATTGCCTGGTCTGATGAGTCTCGATTTCAGCAGCAACATTCAGATGGTAGGGTCAGAATTTGGCGTAAACAACATGTACGCATGATCCATCCTGCCTTGTATCAACAGTTCAGGCTGCTGGTTGTGGTGTAATGGTGTGGGGGATATTTTCTTGGCACACTTTGGGCCCCTTAGTACCAACTGAGCATCGTTTAAATGCGACAGCCTACATGAGTATTGTTGCTGACCATGTCCATCCCTTTATGACCACACTGTACCCATCTTCTGATGGCTACTTCCAGCAGGATAATGCACCATGTCACAAAGCTCAAATCATCTCAAACTGGTTTCTTGAACATGACAATGAGTTCAATGTGTTCAATGGCCTCCACAGTCACCAGATCTCAGTCTAATAGAGCACCTTTAGGATGTGGTGTAGCGGGAAATTCAGCCGACAAATCTGCAGCAATTGTGTGAGGCTATGATGTCAATATGGACCAAAGTCTCTGAGGAATGTTTCCAACACCTTGTTGAAAGTATGCCACGAAGAATTAAGGCAGTTCTGAAGGCAAAAGGAGGTCCAACCCGGTACTTGCCCTCCTACTTTTTGACCTCCAGGGCATGATGTCTGCACTAGTGAGTTCTTGCAGGATGTCATGCATTTGCATGTTTGTCTGTGTGTCCGCATCTCCATCTACTCATGTATATTTGCATATTGTATATTTAAATAAATATGTGATATAAGTCTGTGCATATGCACATTCTGCACACCTCCTCCATAAATTTCCCCGGTAAATCAATGTACATCCAGACACTTCTAAAGCTCTCCTGTCAACCCCCACCCTCCACCCCCTCTGCTAATACTCATTATGTGTCTAAGCCTCATAAGCCTCGGTGGTGAGACCCCCTCTCTTCTGAATCACTCTCTCTTTATGTTGTCATTCGTAGACTGCTTCAGCATTATCCTGTTTAGAATTGCATATCAGTGCTCTTATCGCTGCACTACTATCAACCAATGAGGTGAAGCAGCTTTTAAAGGCTCGGTTCTGGTCTCTTTGTGCTGCCAAAGCACACTTTGCTTGTTTGAGGTCAATGGGATTGGGAGAGTGTGTGCTGAATAGGAATGCTGAGGGATGGGGTGATGAGAGAGGAAGAGGAGCAGGAGAAAGAGAGGAAATCTTCCAAGAGGGAGATTCTGAGTCAGGATATTACTCGCTAACTCCCCCCCCCTCCCCGCCAACTGACAGGGTCTGTCTAGAGAGCCCCTAAAGCACAGCCTGTTTGACATGCAGCTCAGTCGAACGACAAGGCAAGCGGCCAGATGTGAATACAACAACAAGTCACATGCACACCCATGGACACATGCATGTTCCTGCATGCTCACCCACACATACTGTAAACACGTGAGCAGTAACCAACACAACAGCAAAGAGATAATAGGCAAAGAAATGCATAAGGTGAGGGAATAGAGAGGAACTAGAGGAACTGGAGGAGATGAAAGGAGGCGCAGGTAAATAAAAGGAGGGCAGAAATATATGAAAGCATGAGAAAAAAAACAGAACGGCTGTGCGTTTACAGTAAACACATGAAGCTAAATCTTGAATTCAATCTCTCAAATGGGATTATCGAGACCGTTCCTGTGTTATTTCAGTTCAGATGCAGAATTCTCAGATATTAAAATGTCAGCTGTAAATGTCAGCGAGGCTGGAAACACACTGTAGACTAATTCTGGCAAGCATTGCTTATTCCAACAGTTTGGTGTGGGGGCTGAACACGGGGTGTTCATATTTGCACCACTTTAATGATTACTGTATCACCTCATCGCGTGACAACAACAAAATGACATTTAATAATGGCTTTCTGGTGCACGGAAACGGAGGGACGGAATGTATTTCGGACCATATTTCGCAGTGTGCTGCATTTGTGAGCAGGTTTCAAATGGAAAACAAAACAATAATCTCAATGGGTGTGACCGAATGCTTTTTTTTTTTTTTTTACAGTTTTATGGCAAAATGCCTTTTTATAAGAGCTCACATCAACACAAATACACTCTCAAGGTTCATTTCTGACCAGCTGAAGAAAATGTTAAAAAGCTGTTCACAGGTTTACGTCTATTGAACCACACTGGTGAAGAAAAACAGTCAAAAGCTATTGTAATGCCAGTAGCTCTTCAGCTTTGTGTGTTTTGCATGGATAGAACAGAGGCTGATTGGTAACCTTGCGTGGAACAGCACCAGAGGAGTGAAACAATACCTTGACTCAAATCCTACCTCGGTCTGTAATTAAATTCTAGGAACTGCATCCCATTATGTTCTCTTACCGAGGGGTCAAGGTGTTAGTTGACAAAGAATGAGAAAAATGGAAGCAACATTATGCAGTGAGTAAAACTAGGCCCTTTGAAGCTTAATGTCCCTCAACAAGAGAGGAGTGTGTGCAGACTGGATATGCAGATTGGAGAGCAAATTGAGAGAGGAACATCCTGCCTTAAACCCAAATGACTCCGGCCATCCATCATGCCTTGTGCTGCACAAGCCGTGTTTGTCTTTGCGGATGTTTAGGTGTGTTGGTTTGCGCTACGCATTTCCATAATTGCATTTGCTGTGGGAAGAGAAGCACTTACTCTCATTTTCAGCTGTGATTTATCAACTCGAGCGATTCGAGCCAATGCACACATTCATTTATCTCCGCGGTGACCTTTTTCCCAAGCAGAAGAACGGCTGCCATCTTTTGAACCGCTTCTGTGAAAGCTTCAGCCCCATTGCCAGGGAAGCTGTGATGGAAGTGCATATGAGTTTGACATTGATGGCAGCTCGTTCAAGAATAATTACTTTCCCGAGAAAATGCGGCTGCAGCTCATTCAATTTCTGATTTGTGAGGCAGTCCTCGCGGACAAAGTAAATAATGGATGCTGAGAGAAAAACATACAACAGAAGCTTCATATCTTTTAAATTTCTTAAATTGGATTACACAAAATGTCGCAGAGTCAAAGGGAAGTGTAAACTGAAAGTATTAACATTTGCCCTGAAAACTTCAAGGTCCTTGTTGCTTCTTTGTGCTGAGAGCTAATCAAAATAAAATGTGTGAGCTGATTTCCCTTGAGATTATAATCTCAGCAAAGTTGAGAGATTTAAACACTCGCTGTGAAAAACATGGACCAAGGTGAATGCGCATCTTTGATATTTTAAGTCTTTGAGACTCCGCACGTCAGTTATAGTACAGGAAAGCAAATGCACTGTACATGTACAATAGGGATTTGGCTTGCTATATATAACGTGAGCTCTACACTCTGGAGTCAAAAGGAAAGAGGAGCATCAATAATCAACACTTGAATGTTAATATCATCAGCGTCTGCCTTTAGACAGGCCCTGAGCACCATTGCTAGCAATAAATGCCTCTAATTGCAACAGTTCATGTGTGGCAGATGGGAATGATTGTCTGTTTTCATTTTTATGAGGACATAGACACGTTAATGTTAGCTATTTCTTTTAGTACACAACCAGAATAAGCATAAATAGTCAATTTTTTCTAGATAAATAAAAATAGTGACAATTTAATTGTCACCTTTGCAACAAAAAGAAGAACACCTCACATTGTATGGTCACTTTTTTTGTTACATGAAAACCATGTAACATCAATTTTAGTCATTTTTAAGCTGTGACTCTAGTTAAATGACTTCATGGTCTTCTGTGAGTTGAGGTAATGTGAGGAAAAGTTTTGTAATATCTAAATGCACAAAAACCTCATTAGTGAAACTCACTGACAACCAGTTTGAAAACAGGGCTGCATTTCGGAGTCATTTAAAGTTGACATTTGGCAAACACAAGGTTTTTCAGCAGAGAGTAATGGCAGTAACGTCATATTCAGAGACACTTTTCTAACTGCAAAAACCTTCCCATTGTATTATGTAGATCGTATTCAGGATGAATAAAATGTAGTTTACCTACTCACCAATATGCATAGGGTGGACAAAATAAATCTTTTACTCCCTAAGCCCTACCTCTCATATATTGACTCTTTCTCTGTCCCCCTTTAGTTTAAAATCAAATCCCAGTGATGTCTATGTACTGTATTTTAAATTGCCTGCAGCACAGCTTAACTTTTCCACCACTCCGACCCTAACCACCATATACTTACAGGCTGCTGCTATCCACCTACTAAAATCTAATCATGCAGCTAAATAAAGTAGTGCAGCTTATCATTATTATTTTTACTCTCTGCTGGTGAAGAGCATAACTCAGGAAACTTAGATGCCACTAAAATCAGCTCCTGTATTGTTTCCCTCAATGTAGTTTCTGAGGTTGCCATGGTCACATGGCGAGTGGCGGCCTGAAGGTTAATCATAAACTTGGATGGCAGCTTGGTGGCACGCTGTTGTCATGTTTACACTGGTAACAATGGAGGTGGTGGCAGCAACCATTTGCTTTCTTAACTCCTTTGCTGTTTACTTTATCTAGTCATCAGAGCCTAAAGCAACCAGCCACATAAGCTCCCAGCTCCTGATGCGAACATGTAAAAGTGAAGTAAAAATTTTTCATATCAGTAAACTAGTTGGATTTGGGACCCACACAAGGGGCCACAAGATAAATTGGAGAAGTTGTAAGAAGATCATCAGCATAGAAAAGCAGAAACAACATATTGTTGCCACACATTTTTGTTCATTTTCTTCTTCTTGTGAAATATATAATGATTTCTTCTTGTCAGACCTCTAAAAATATTCAAATCTAAAAAATAATTCTTTTTAAAGCAGCATTATGTAAGATGTCAGTTTTGCACACAGCTGTACACGTGCATTTGTAGATACATTTCTTGTGATCAAAACCAGCACGTCGACAACTTGGCTAACACAGCCAAACATCAAGCAAGTGCAACAACACAGGACATAGAAATATTACTTACTAGTCCAACAGAAGAAGCCAGCTCAGCATCTGTCTTACAGCCTTTTAATTCATAAAGCTCTCTTCTTAGCTTCCTCCGTCAATGTTCTCTTCAGTCTCTTTGCCTCTGCCATCCACCAGAGGCTGCTGAGCCACGTTATGTTGCCCACTTGCCCAGCAGCAGCATGATGTTGCTTTAAACGTGGGTGGAAAATAAGCCAACAAAGCTAGACAGCAACTGTCACAAGAGCACTTACAGTAACATTCCAAGTGTGTTGTTTAGTAAGTTTGCTAACATCAACTCAAGATTTATAGCAAGCGGCTAAACCTCTGTCTGTGAAACCCAACTTTGCTAACATAGGCAAACATCAAGCAAGAGCAACAACACAAGACAGCAAACCAGCTAATAGGTTATTACTGACTAGTCAAACAGAAAGAGGATCAGCTCGGCAACAGTCCTGCATTTTTTTTTTAGCTCTTTTAGCTCACACAAACGAGTAAAAACCAGTCCAATATTTACTCTTGTAGGTCTCTTGCTAGGTCACACTCTCTTTTTGTCTTCCTAGCTTCCTTCAAAGGCTCCTTTGGTCTCTTCGCAGCCTGTGCCATGACATCCATACTGAGATTGCTAAGCTAGCTTCTTCCAATAACTTACTTTGTACATTACATACTTTTTGCTTCTTCTTATAGCTTACTTGCTGAAGAGTTTTGTTGATGTGTTGTGGTGCCGTAAAGCATTACGCTGTTCTTGCAATAGAAGTCCTTCGCAGGAATTCAATGTTACATGGACATCATTCAACCTATTACAAGTCAGTGTACCATCAAAATGATTTTGAAACTGTTATTTTAAGATACAAATACTACATAATGTTGCTTCAATGACACCATTGGGAGGTGATGGTGATACTTTTTGTGTTAGTGATATATTGGATTGGTTAAGTAAGTAAATGCCATGCACATATATGCATTTTGGCAAATGTTTATAGTAGTTTGTTTAAACATAACTATAACCGGTGAGTGTTCTTGCTTCTATATGCTCTATATATGCTTCATAAGTAATGTCCTATGTACCCAAAACTAAAGCCCTAGCCAGAGCTGTATGATGATGCGCGCAAGCACACACACACACACACACACAGCCAGATGGACTTTCTGGCAGTTTCTACCTTGTCTCCGTCCACGAAGGCCTGGCCGTCGCTGGCTCTCCTCCAGGAAATGTCAGGCAGAGGCTCGCCGTCAGCCACACAGGAGATCATGGCGGCGCTGCCCTCTACGGCTGTCACGTTTTTCAGCTGGGTGATATGGGGCTGGACTGGAGGCCACAGAGGACGAGATGGGAGGAGGAAGTGAATAAGAGGAAACATTAGATAAGTTAGCAGAAGAACAATAGATTTAATGGCAGGGGGAACTGGTGTGAGGGAGGAGAGAGGAGTGAGTACGTAAAAGGGTGAGCAGGAGAGAAACTGTCAAAGATCTTACTCATAAGGGAGGGGAGATGAAGGCTATACCACAGGGTTTATATACAGAGCTGATGCATGACTTTGGTTTTGACATTCTAGGCCAAGATCATTTATACACTGCAGTCGTACTGTACAGTTTTGGCATAGTGGGAAAGCATGCCCTCTGGCCTATTTTGTTCAGATTCCTTGGCCTGGATGATAACACAAAAAGTGACTTTGCTAAAGTTTTAAAGCACAAAACATATAAAAACAACCTCTCCTTCTGTGTGTGTTCCAACTTTTTTTGCGTGTTTTAAATAAATATAGATTTTTTTTCTTCTCGATTCCAGCACCGCGTGAATCACTTTTAACGCCAAGCGAGCACCACGATAAGTTCTGCAAAGCTTGCTGCTGGAGGCTGCTCCCCTCCTCCTGATAAGATGCTCTAAGCAAGACCTGAAACCTCATGCATGTCAAGGGCACACAGCATGTCACATGAATCATGAATTTCCTCTTTTTTCCCCCCACACACACAGCACTTAAGTCCTTAACAGGGTGCTTGCAAAGTAGCATGGCATAAAATCCAAAAGGAAAAGGGGAAGTGAATGGAAAATAATGACGACTGTGCTGAAGGCTTTTAACACCGCCCAGGGGGGATCTGAGGAGTGTTTGGCAATTTCACATGGCTTCAACCTCGAGGTGGAGGAGCCATCTCTAGGGATTTTGGGAGCTTGTCAAAACATGGGGTCACACAAACATACAAATAGGCAGCACACACAAGTATTACTGTAACTGCAAGGACTTTCAGTGTTCTAAGAAAAGGGCCTTACCTTTATACAAAGCTGGTAGTTAACATAAACTAAACCTATTCTCCCTAATCTCTAATCATAAAGGACCATTCTTATTGTGACATCTGTCTTATTGTAGTCATTTTGGCCATCATTTCTATCAGTTATGATAACATTGAACCCCTGGATGCTAAGTTTAAGGTAACGTTAGTGGCTTTGTCCTGCTCTGTATTGGATTTGGGGAAGTTCCCACTCAACATTGCCAACATTACCTGAGACATTAGTTAATCCTCATTCTAAAAGCCTTTACATATTTACATAATGTAGAAATATCCTATGCTTTACACAGAATTTATGGCAGAGCTGTTGGGTATTGTACCGGTATTCCTAAAAAAGTATCCAGTCAGTGTTCATCAGTATCAACATATACTCTATATTTGTGTGTCTACGCATATGTTTCAGTGTTTACTTACTGCAATTGTCCCTAATGTTGCTTATGTTAAGACTATCCCCACCTTGGAAAGGACACTGTGCCTTTTGCTTGAATGGTGCTCTATAAATAAAAGTAGTAATTATTATTATAGGAGAGATTAGCGGAGCCTGTTACTTCACAAAGAGCACTGAAGTTCTGCAAGCATTAGCTGACTGGGATCAGCTGTTTCATTCGTGCTTTATCATCAGTGGCTCATTCATCAGCTTATTGGCTTCAACAGCTGACTAGTAGCCTCCAATCATATTCATTATAGCCAAACTCACACTGGATATTTTAGACATGACATAATCAAAGATTATGACCCTTACGTTTAGAATTGTGACCACAATATGTACTGAACTGGACAGTAGAGAAATTAACTTGTGGAGGCTTTCAGGTGGAGTAAGTGTAATGGCAGCACTGATTTTATTTTACCACAAGCACATCTTTTTCATTTCTATAATTTTCAATTAACAAGCAATTTCTTGTTATTATCCAACAGACAGTATGCGTTTATATGCACACACATGCAGGAAGTGAGACTGGAAATTGGTGGATGTTTAAAACAGAATAATACTTCTCCCATCCCTGACATTTTCCTCTTCCATGTATGTTTCAGCTTACTTCAAACATCATCTAGACTCAAGTGTCATTTTCTTGATAATAGTGCAACAATCTGGCTGACTCAGTTTTGTGCCAAGATGAACAGAGGCTGCAGTGGGAATAAATGAAATTATTTCTTGGCAGAAGTTTTTCTTGTTGTAAGAAAAACAAGCTTTAAAGTCTCCTAATGAGACTAAATGACTTGTTAAAATGATTTCTGCAGAGAGGGAGATGCGAGGAGCACTTTAGATGATTGTCCGCATCTATTACACCTCGATTTTTGTATCAGAAATACAAACGCATGTAGACACTTTCACTCAATGATACGTCACAAAAACAAATTCAAAGCTGATACACACACACACACACACACACACACACACACACTCACAGATAGAACTGTTAATAGTGCCGAGACCGGTCTGAACCAGTTCTTCATCACCACCTTATCTGCAGCCGTTGCCCCAGATGCCCTTCATCATGCAAATATTAAATGGAATGTGTCTCATTTATCAAGCATGGTGCAAAAACCACTCTGCAGGGAACATTATTAATAACGCATTATCTAAAACATTTCAACTCTAAATGAGAAAGAACTGAGAAGCATTTGTGCGCTAAAAGATAAAAATCCAGAATTAATTTGACCTTCCAGGTTTGGGGTATTTTTACAGAGTGGAGTTTATTCCTTTCAGTTTGATGAGCTTTGGTGGGTTTCTCTTTAACCCAGTGTAATTAAAAACATGGGTATTTTACTCTAGCATTTGTTAATAACTATAATTACACTTTATTATACTGATTATTGTAATAATTTAACTTGTAAATGTTGTATTTTGTTACCTCATTATGCATTAAAAAACAGGCTCGCTCTCGCCCTCACCCTGTGAAAAAGCCATTAATGGTTTCAGTGTTAGAACAGAAAATGACATAATAACTGATAGAGCTTTTTGAAACTAGAAATATGCATAAATACAGTTTTGGTACCGTGTGACTCATTGTTGGCTTATGACAGACTAACATTAGCATTTCTAAGTTGTTCGTAGGCCAGTAACGAAGGAAAAGGCCTCAAATTCCCCTTTTACTGATTTCTTCTGCAGCCAAACAGTGTTCCCCTCTATAGCAATGTTGGACATTACATAAAGCTCCCACACACTGACAGGTATCAGAAAACACAATATGGTACTGACTGTATTTGATAACGATAATGTGTGTTTGTTGTTTCAGCTGTAAAGCTCCACAAAGAAAATGTCAGCATAGATTCTCTACTGTCATCTCTGATGCCTCTTACAACGCTATAAACTTTAGTGTGTTTAACAGAAATATCCAGGTTGAGGCCGACCGCAGAGGAATGTGTATCTCTGCTTCCTCTATGAAACATTTCTCCATGTATGAGTGCTCATTGTTGCTGAAAAACAGAGAGTTTAGAAAGAAGCACCTTGCTCTTTTACCAAAACCTGACATTTACTGGTGATGCTTCAGATAGCTCACAAATGATCTGCTCTCAAACTGGCCCAGCAATGGAATGTAGCTATTTCTTTCTAAGATGTAAATGGTGGGTTTTTTTCTTTAGAGCAATGAATGAATAAGAGCCTACCAAGACCACGAGTCTACAGCCATGCTAGCAGCTCTGTGAGGCTATACCTAGGCCCTGCTGTGCTTTGAGCATCAGCTTGCTAACATGCTGATGGTTAGCATGTAGGCTATAATATTTACTATGCTAGTTTAGTGTGTTAGCTTGCAAACTCTTGCTAATTAGAATTAAATACAAAGTACAGCTGTACAAATTATAATTTTGACTTGATGACAGTATTTGACAAAGGGTTAGGGGATCACCAAAGTCATTACATTTCATTAACTTTTTTTTTTTTTTATTAACGTAAAATGTTCTCTCAGAAAAACAGAAGTCCATCGAGCCATGCTAGGGCACCAAGAAATGCGATTGTTATTTCTTGACTGTGTAAATGTGGCTATGAGGAAAAATGCACCAAACGATACAGAGCCAAAAAAGCAAGGGCTGCTGTGTCGACTCTACCCAGCAGCCAGGCGGCACACTGGGGTGATTCTGGGCCCCCGGATGTGAAAGTGTTTAAGTGTATGAATGCGAAAACAGGAATGAATAGGCTTCAAGCTAATAATTGCTACCATAGCCTATTTGTGGCAACACATGGTCATGGGTCTACACATAGACACCCATCTGTGAAAGTGTATATCCAGCAGCTGCTGCAGCTTTGTAACAACTCATTCTCCGCTGTAAAATGAAAACTCCTGTAAAATTTTCCTTTCTTCCTCCTGAATCACACCTCCCTTTGCCACCTGCAATCTTATTGCATTGGCTCATTTGATCACCTAAAATCATGTAATCATGCACATTTGAGAAAGGAGACATTTACTGCATCCATTATCAAAGCTTGCCTGTAATATTTGCGATCATATAATTTAAGCTTTAACATTATATTAGTGTTGAGGTCATTAGATATATATTAATAAATTATATTAATAAGTTAATGTAAATGTCATGTCTAAGCCATTTTAATAAACATTCAGCTAATGAAAGTGTCTTTGTTGGCCAATGTTAAGTGTGAGCTAAATGATATCTGACATGCCGGCAGGTCAAGGCCGGTATTTTCTTTACTAGGAATGAAGAGAAAGAAAAAAAACTGTCAGAAACATGAGTGACATTAAATATGAAGCACTAAGCCTTAGAGTGTCTTTCAACGCCTAAACATGAATGGAGAACACACACACACACACACCTGCACACTTGTCTCCCCGGCTCACAGTGAAAAAGTAGGATTTCTCCCTCCCTCTTAACTTCTTCATTTAAATGTGCATTTTGAAGAACAAGCGCTTCTCACATCTCGAAAGGATGTTGATGACTGGAGCACAAATCTCCATACATTTTCATGAGCAAAATACGCACTATCAGAGTGATCTGTGAGGAAATAGCCAGCAGGTTTTATATGAAAATATAAATTGAAATTTTTTATTAGGAGTGCAGTAAATGAAATATGAAGCAATAAATGAAATATTTCCTTTCGGCAGGAATATATCATATTGATGCAGTTGTTATTGTGGTGGGCTGAGGGCCACTTTTAGACATGTGTGATTTTAAAAAACTGTTTTTTTTATGAAATGGAATTTGTGGAGGTCCTTACAATAAAGCTTTATGGACCCACATAAAACACTGTTCACTGTCACGGGCAATCCCATTACACTTAAAAGCTTTGGTGGAACACAATTTGACAGATAATGTAAAATGACAGCAAACTTTTGAAACGATAGGAAGCATTTATGTTATTTCAGGTTGAGACATATTAAAGGATCAGTTCACCCAAATTACACACAAAAGGGGAGGGGGGGGGGGGGCACACGTGGTATCTGCATGCAAATAGTTTTGATGTATCCATGTTTGAGATGTCTTTCTATTTTTGTTGACATCCCAGTACTAGCTGAATGCAATTTGGAACTACCACACATTAAAGAAAAAGTTCCTGTGAACGGTTAACTGTGGAGTTTGAATTACTCAGAGAAAAATGGAAATAATTTCCTGAAAAGTATGTCAAGTTTTTTTTCCTGTCTGGTCGGTGTGATTGTCAGCCTTGTTTGAATGACTGCCAAAGTACTTACCAAACACTTTGAGGAACAGCTCCCTTTCTTGAGATCCTGCCTTGTTGGTGGCCTTGCAAGTGTAAGTGCCCCCGTCTCCCTGCCGGATATTGCGGATGGTCAACATGCTGCGCCCACCGTCCACCCTGCTGAAAATGTACTGCTCTGATGGCTCCAGCTGCTGCCCTTTCCTGCACAAATAAAAAAGCCGAAGCGCACACCACAGATGAGCGAGAGGAAGGAAATATGGCAATGAACTTACACCTCCACAAAATTCACACTGTAGCACACGTTTGATCTTAAAGATCCTAGCACTAATCCTAGCACTTTGCATGGCAACTGATTCCGTAAGAGAGAGGCAAAGTGCAGACAGTTTGACTTTGAAGCTATTCTATCTATAGCACAAAAACATGACAGCACTTTTTATAGAAACCCTTTCAAGTATGATAAAAGCATTGTTTCGGGTGGACATATACTATTATTGAACGTGTTCAATGAATTATTTGGAGTATGTCATCAAAATTCTTCAAACGCTACAACTTCTGAAACTCTGCCATGCAGAAAAATATCATCTTCATATTCTCAGTCGACGTTTGAGTCCCATTGGGGCTCACTTGTGTTGTTGTGTACACACTGTTCTGGACTATAGCACTCGCTAAATGACTCCGGTGTGGTGTGGAATACAGTGCTGACTTAATGTCTTTTCTTATTGGACTCTGTAGGGAAATTAGTCAGAAAAAAAGCAACAGCTAAATTGATCTATGTCTATATTTAAGCTTTACAGCAGAAGCATAATGGTGTGAAGCAGATTTGCAGCCTTCCCCCTCTTGTTTATTTACTGCAGCGTAACCAGCCGTGTAATCTATAAGGTTACAGGGATCGCCAGATTCCGGGAATTTAACTTTTTTCTCATTCATTTAGATTTCGACAAATGCATGGGTGCTTGCTTTTTTATTTCATCTGCATGCAGGCTAGCATGAGATTAGCTCAGTGACTGGATGTTTATAGGATCAAGCAGCAAGGATACTCAAAACAAAAGGAAATATACTTTTCAACTCCTCAAAATATACTCGGATGGTTAAACAATTGAACAAGGTCACTAATTTCATTAAAGAATTGTCTGCATGCATGTATTTCTCATGTTGTTTACCTGCATACAGGGCAAGACATTTTTTAAAGCTGCAGTGATGAATATTTTCACATAGGTCAAATGACTATGTGCGGTGTGAAAGGGGTCACACACCCACAGAGAATTATCACGTACACTTGCCCCTCAGCCGGGTGTTTTAGCATCTTCCAACATGTTGTGGTTCAGTCTCTCAGTTAGCATCAGCCATGTTTTCAGCAAGAGAATGCAGCTTTTTCAACACAAGCTCTGATAAATCCCAGGAGGACCCCTGCTGAGCACCAAATGGCAGTTAGGGACTATTAGCAACTATTAAGCAGCTAAAGAGCTAAGCAATTTTTCTCAGGAGTTGGCAGAGACCAAAACAGAGGCAAAAATAAGAGTGATTATGGAATTTATATTGACCAGGTGGACACAGGATGGGTCAAAATGAATGCTAATGTTGAAAAAACTGTACACTTATCCAACAAAGCAAACTATTCTTTTAAGATATAAGCAGAGGTTAGAGAACAATTCTCAAACTGATCCAATGGAAGCAGAGAGTTAATAGTCTAAAGGTCAGAGATGCAGGCTTGTGAGAGATAAGTGATTTGATCCTAGATCAGCTAACAAAATCCAGATAGGCAAAATGAAGTAATGATCTCCTCTTCCTTCACAACTACAATCTATAGGTCCTTAAGCAAGGCAATTAACCTCCAGCTTCTTCAATAACCAGTGGTGGTTTTACTGGGCAGCTATCAGGTGAGTATATTGTGTGAATGTGAAGAAGGGCATTGCTGGGTGAGAATATGCATGAGAGAGAATCTTAAAAAATAAAATCATATTCCTCTGGCTTATAAAATAATACCAAGAAAAAGTGCTGATGTGATTTTTATGGTTTACAGCTTTGATAGCAATATTATCAGTTTCAATTTTAAATTAGTCCACCCAAATACCAGTTTAACCCTGAAATATGAAGAAAAGGTATGAAAACACTTGGTTTATTTTTACCTGTTCATTCAATATAGATGCTAATGCCCTCAATCTGAAACTGGCACCGGGTTTTTTTTAACCTCATAAGCTATTGTGTAAATTGAATTCAAAAGCAATGAGAACAGAGAGCTTAGAATAATAGATACTTCTAAATATATTTACTTCTCTATATGGTCTCAGACTGTATAGTGTACTGTGTGAATGGAAAATGAAAACAATCTTATTATTTTGGGGATTTCAAATGTACGGATTTCTCTACTCAGAAACAAACACAGTATATCTGTGTAGTGAGGCCTGAGCCCCAGCCTCACTGTACTGTAGGAAAAGCGAGAAAGAGAGGATAATTGAAAGTCGACAAACGAAACACCAAAGCCAAGTAATAATAACTCTGGCGAGCCAAAGAGGAAATGAAGAGAGGCCTCATCTTTGGAACGGACAGTGCAGGACGGGCTGCAGCACTGAATGTCATTATACTGACTGACTGCTGACAGGTAGTCCATTACCCAAGATGCACAGAAGACGAGGCGAAACCTCGCACTGACAGGAAATGCAAATGGGGGGCTGGAAGCTGCTGGGAGGGGTGACATCAAAAGGAAAACTAAAAGGGGTTGTGGTTGTTGTTTATAACTAAGATGATTCTTCTGTTCTGATGTATGCATTTTAATACCGTAGTCTTAGACTGACACACCGGACTTAGTGACCGGGAAAATGATGGAGAATACACTGAAATGGTGACAGTCAGTGGATACTGTAGATTTTAAGATTAGTGTTGACATACAGTTCAAAGTGATGTCATCTCTGAAATGAGAGGCAGCAGTTTTAAAACTATCACAGTGATTACAGGGGAGAAGTATTATACTTCTAGGTGAGTTTTTGTGGAATGGTATTTGTTTATTTAAAGGATCCTCATTAGCTGAGGTTATGGCAATGGCACACTTAACATACAATAGATAAAACATTAAATGATGAGCATCAATTGCATTAATATTAGGGTGACCATGCGTCCTCTTTTCCCCAGATATGTCCTCTTTTTGGGACCAAAAATTGCGTCCGACCGGGATTGCCCAACATGTCACACGGTCACAGACGTTTTTAAAGAGGTGGTATTATGCTTTTTGGCTTTCTCCCTCTCCTTTTTTGAGTTATATATCTTTTTTTGCATGTAACAGGTTTGCAAAGTGAAAAAGCCCAAAGTCTGGCTCAAAGGGAGTTCCCATCTCCCACAGAAATCTCTGCTCTGAACCGCTTGAAAACAGCTCGTTTGTAGTCCAGCCCTTCACTTCCTTTACTTGTGACATCACAATGAAAACGCGTCATAAAGCTTGCCAAGCGGCTAGCGGTGGTCAGGTACGCCCTCAAACCAAGCTAGTCTGAGCGGAGGCCCTTTGGCTCATCTTGCCTTTGTTTGGTTTTCCATTGTAGAAATGTTGTACCTGTACCTGCTTCCAGGTACTTTTTTTCTTATCACCTCACCTCCATCGAGGTTCCAAGCGCGCTGAGGGATACTAAAATGTAACATGAAAACACGACAGACTGCTGATTGGTCAGAGAAAATATTCAGTATTCACTGCATCATCATTGCGTGCGCCAGACAGAGGCCAGCAACAGAAAGTTTTATATTTTACTGTTTTCGTATGGAATTTCATCACTAAATCCACTTCTGAGAAGTTTTGAGGTGAGAAATCAGCTGTGTAGATTTCAAATGTTGACAGTTTTACGAGAAGTGATGGCGGAACAAAAATGTGCTTGAATGTTTTCGGAGTTCCGCAAGTGGCTTTGGGGGGAGCAGCGCCGAGTCGAGTCTATCGATTTGCGCTATGGTAGCATTTTTCGGCAAGGTAGCATAGATCGTCAGAACACTGGCAGCAGTTCTACGTTTAGTCCTAATGGTAAGATGTGGAACAATGATGTTGTGTGGTTGTGGAAACTTAACATCTGCTGGGTTACGGTCGCAGTCTGAAGCGGCTTTGATTTGGATCACACTACCTTGTTTCTTACGACCTGCCCTTCTCTGCTTCTGATTGGCTAGTAGTCCTTACCTGGGAACTGCGCATGTGCAACTCCCAACAAAGAATTTGTACAAGTAAGATGCATCACTTTGTAGCTCAAGAGCAGAGCGTACAACACATGAGGAAAAGAGGAGCTGCAGCAATGTGCAGTATGAGGAAAAATATGTTGTTTTTTGAAAATTAAACCATGTAAACCTGTTCTGGTACAACCCCTAAATAAGATTTTGAACCTGAAAATGAGCATAATACCACCTCTTTAAATTCGACATTTGTGGACTGCTGTTTTGAAGCCTCGAGTTTGGCAGTTAGAACCAGCAGCGGACGTGACCATATTTGTATGAGATGGTGGCGCTAGCAAGCTTGGTTAGCTAGGTGCAGCTGTAATTCACGTTAACAGTGATTTTAACAGGGATGCTAATTTTTGCTGACGACAAACAGCTTTAAAACAGCCAACTCCTAATAAGCCTGGTCAACGGCCCTCATTAACTTTACACAGTGTAGTGGATACGAATCACTCTAGCCTGATTGACAATTCGCTATGGTGGAGGTTTCCCTTTGGTTGCCACAGCAAACTTTCAAAATATTGAACTTATTCTACATGAATGATTATGAATATTGACAAGTTAGCACTTAGCACTGACAAATTACAACGTACCATTATGAAACTGCTCTAACTGGATTTAATATTTTACTAGTCTCTGAAATTAAAATGAATCCAATAATACTGTATTAGCCCTATTCATGGTTCCCCCCACCCACTGCGGGTGTCCGTCTGCCTCCTGTCCCCAGTGTCCTCTTTTTTTAAAACCAAAATATGGTCACCCTAATTAATATACATAAAATAAAATCAATACCTATTGAATTAAATGGTTTACAATCCTGTGAACGCAGTGTCAGGTTGAGTAAACAGTACAGTAGAGAGAAAAGAGATAGAGCTATTGTGTGCTATTGTGTAGTGCATGGGTACCTCAAGGAGCTGTCAGCTCTCCACTCTTGTTCACACTATATACTAATGAGTGTAAAAGTTGTCAGTCCAACAACCATGTCACATGTTGGCAACTGCCCTTCAACTTATTATTGGGAGATTGACTCGTTTAAGGCTTGGTGTATGAGGAATCATCTCATCCTTAATAATTTGAAAACAAAAGAGAATTTGATCCCAGGGAAGTGAGAGCCCACGACAATGTAGTCACTGGGGACAGAGAAAGCGAGCAAGTAACATCATATAGGTACTTGGGTATACAATTAGATAACCAATTAAAAGGAAATGTGCATGTCAACTATTTGTGTGCCAAACCAGCCCAAAGACTGTATTGACGTTATTTTACAACGCGGTGCTGGAAAGTCTGATCAGATATTGAATGGCATCCTGGTTTGGAACCCTAGACTAATAGACTAATAAAAGCTGTGATGAAGGTTATGGGAGAGAAAGACTGCAGTTCCCTCCAGACCATCTTTGAAAAAATGGTAGTCTCCCAGGCACAGAAAATTCTAAAGGACCCTTCACATGTTCTGCACTCTGAATATGACGTATTACCTTCAGGGAAACACTATAGAGCTAGCAGATGTAAAAGTAACCGCTATAAGCTGTCCTTACTGTCTCTACTTCCATAGTGCTCCTTAATAAACAATCTGCTCTGAATAAGATGGCTTGAAGCAGTTCCGGCACTTTATTTATTTTTAAGCATAGTTTAATATTGATGATAGCTTGCACTAGTGTTTCCTAACAACCCGGATCTTAAATGAGTTTTTTAAATTTAATTTATTTATTTTTGTTATTTTAGAAATGTGGCAGTTGTAATTTTAGCATTTGTTATATTGTTTGCAGCTTTATGAGCTCAAGTGCAATTGAATATTATTATTCAGAGGTTTCATATCATTCAGGTTCTACTTCCTTGTAATCAATTACTGACAGGTGTAGTGTCTCGGATACTATGGTATGATGTATGTGAGTGTAAAGTCCATATGTGTTCCTGTTGTTACTGCAGCCTTATGTGGCACTGATGTCCAAGACACATTTCCCTTAGGGGACACTAAAGTTGATCTTGACTAGCTAGCCATGAGAGTAGTCCCTATGTCTTCAAGCTTTTACAACCACATATTTTGCAGAGATTAGCAGATTAATCTTGCTGTACCACTTTCTAAGACACATTTTGCAATGAAAGTGTCCTTATTTGGTTACCTCATCTGCATGTGAGTTTCTAGCCATCTTAGAACGTAAGAGTGATCACACTGTCACTATAACTTTTAATCCCTCAGTAAGCCTCTTTCATTTTAAGTATGGTTCGAGGGACAAACGAGCAAGCACAATTATTTTCTTCAGATGAACAGGTTTCCTGTTGCCTATTGTAATTGCCACACCATCCATAACTCCATTTCACATTATGATACAAACAAGGAGACAGTGAGTGTACTAATCATCTAGGAACAAAGCTGTCACACGGATAGTTTCAATGTGAAAAAATTAATCAATAAATCAGTTCTCACCCATCGTCACTGTGAAATTTGCTGTGTCATATTATGCATGCTGTTAAATCATTAAAATCTAATTTTCCTGGCTTGCTCTGCTGCTGAAAGGTAACACACCCAGGAGTAAATATAATTGCTGCTGTTGAGCTGATGAATGAGATGTACAATGTTTAGGTTGTTTCCAGCTGTGTGATGTCTTCAAATTTTGTTTGTACTTTGCAAAGTGATGCATGTGCCTCATTTCTTTCTGAAATGTGTGACTTTTCTACACAGACACTTCAGTCCTCATTATGTTTACATCAGTCTTGTTGACAAGGGCACATGAAATACAGGACTGATGCATTTACCTCAACAGTATAATTATGCATTTCACAGTAGATTGTATTTCCTGTCACTAGGTCAAATGCTGGAACATATACACATATTGTGACTCATTCAACACCACTTGATTTTCACACTCTTATCCCTTTTTTCTCTTTGCTCAAAATAACCTGCTCTATGTGTAGCATTGACAATATTTTGATTAAGGCAAAAATAAAATGTGAATTCTAGAGAGAAATTAATGGACTTGTTTTCTGCATGTTTGATTGTATTTAAAGCAAGTAGAAATGACAACTTTTTGTAATTAATGTGCCTTCTGCAATTATTTAAAGCAATATCCTGTGTTTTTACTTATGCCAAAGATCCTGTTGTGAATAGAATTGTGTGTAACTATGTATTATTATCACTATGTCAGTAGACAAAAACTTTCCTGCATATTAAATTATATATTATTTAAATTGCCATACTTCACTCAGGACTATGCATCTGGTCTACATCTGCTCATCACATGCTGTAAATTTGAATATCTAGTAGACAGCTCCTAATTTTAATAAAATAAAAGAACTAAATAAAACTCTTCTACTCTGCAATAAAGACTACAAAATGTGGTAGTTAAAGACAGAAAATAATAATTGCTAAGAGTGAAAGATGAGTGTGGCTGTTCTATCAGGGCTATATATTAGGGTTATATATATAAGTGTTATTTTGCCAGCCACCGTTTTACTCTTTCCAGTCTCTGTTATTGTTGGAGTTGTAGATATAGAAAAACTGACTCGTTCTACAGAAGGAAATTATCATTATTGATATTTTAAGAACAATGATGCCATATTTTGCATGTTTCACATAAAATCTAATTTACCTACAGACAATTTTTCAAAGCATAATCAGAATTTTTAATGTGTTTTCATATAGCTCCTTCAGGTCAGCCATTGATTTCCATTCATTTCAGTACAGTATGAAAAACAATGTACAGAAACCAGCCTTAGGTAAGTAATACATCACAGTTAAAACAACGTCTGCTATCTCTTGTCAAATTTACATCATTGTTACGTGGTAATACAGTTGTGGGTACAAACTGAAATTTCTCCACTGCACTAATCATGCAATGATAATGTAACTAAAACCCCCCAACTAAAATAGACATGATCTGTACTATGTTGATCCTTACTGTGATGGATTACTTCAAGACCAAGTCCATGAGTGTTTGACTTTTGCACTGTAGGGAAATTAATAGCTGCCTAGAAGGCAGGAAGTGCAGATTCAAGAATCAAAAACACTACAGTGTGCTTAAGAACAGTCAGCAGTAAAGTGAGGTATAACTGAGCTGTACTAAATGGGCTAAAACACACAGCAACATTGCTATGGTCTTTTAAGATGAATTAACTAGACGACAAAAAAAACAACTATAAACTTCACTGAACTGCCAAAAAAGTGTTAATAGTCAATAGATGCTCAGGTGCAAATGGCTCGTCACGATTGCCTGCTGAGTGGGTGTAAGATAATTACTCGATGTCGACTCGTAGAGTGGATGGTGGGGTGTCAAATGCTCTTCAGGTGCAAATTTTCACACTGTTGCTATGTGCCATGTGATATTATTGTGTGGTTGCTTAGGGCAATGTGCGAAGGCGGACTATAAATTCCCCAGTTAGAACTGTGAAAGAATATCTTTTTGATCTGTAACCAAGACATTACAACTATATATATGTGTAGGCCCTAGTTTCCTCATGGAAATATTAACACATACATGGGCACAAATAAATCTGAATACATTTGTAATGATAATGGGTTCTAGCACATATCTTCTATTATCTGGAAGTAGGTTAAATGTGCATAGGTGGACTTAAATGAAGTGGTTCATGAAATGTCAACCATAAACCCACAGAGCCCTGACCTCAGCCTGCAATTCTGGAATAAATTGGAACGCCAATGCAAGGTAGGCCTTATCGCCCAACATCAGCAACCGACTTAACTAATGCTCTTGTGGCTAAATGGGAGCAAATCCCTCTAGCCAGGTTTCAAAATCTTGTGGAAAGCCTTCCCAGAACAGATGAGGCTATTATGGCAGCATTTGAATGCTCATGTTTTTTTCTAATGGAATGGATGGAAGTATTTGGGCGTCCACTTGTGTATATAGCCATCCTTCATTTTTAAGGTCCCCAACAGTTTTAAAAGCCTGATGTTTTCCTGTCCAATATCTGTCTGATCTGTGTGTCAAAGAGCAAAGGTAGGTCTTAAGGAAGTAGAAGGTACCTGTGCCATGTGACGACAGGGTCAGGAGATCCGGAGGTGATGCAAGTAAAGGTGACTGATTCCTGGTAGTCAGCTGTGGCATTGAAGGACTGCTGGGACACCGACAACACCGGAGGGACTGCAGACACAAAAACATAGCAGAAAATAACACAATCAGACTGGAAAGCTGTCATTGGAGCCTGAGAGTAAATAGGATAAATATGATCACTAAAAGCCTAAATCTGACTACTTTCTAAAGGAAATTTCAGTCTCACTGTGAAGCCAGATGATGAAGGCTAACATTTCCAAATGCATTAAATTGGCCTTGTGAGTGGCCTGTAAGCGCTCACTGGAAATGCTACTTCTGTTGGTAATCCCGTGGGGATTTCAACTAACATTTTGACCCAGCTTTGGTAAAAACACAAAGGAGCTCAACACAATGATGTGAAACCATAATACTGTTGTCTGATTCTGAAACGCTCAGCTAAATCCATATAAACAATGAGCGAGACAGAAAATGTGTTTCTACATCAAAAACTGTGCTTTTCTTTTGTGAATAAACTATTCGATCCCTGTCAAGTGCTAGAGCGCCAGCCATTGTTCTTCTTGTTGGCCAATTTCTGCAGAGTCAAATTAGAAGTGCCATATCGCTGTGATTTTAAGGTTGGAGGATTGAAAGACGTGTAAACACAAACTTACAATGCTTGTGCTCTTTCAGTCACTCGTTTGTGAGAAGGTGATTAAGCTAGCCGCACCTAAATTTGGATTGCACACATATTCAAGCCTTTACGATAAATCCACTGAAACGGACCAGTGCAAGCTCACAGGCAGGTTAGCATTAGTCATTTTCTGTCTTTACAAAGACAAGTGTATGTATGTGAATCCTACCTGAAGAGAGGCTGTGAAATCTTCATGCTACGCGATATGAGAACCCCATACAACATTATTTATCAAATTGGGTCGGACTTGATGAATTTAGCACGAGGATACACATGTGACAATGGAATAAGATTAATTGTTTATTGATTATATTCACAGAAAGTTTAAAAAATATTACATGTGTCTATTAAAAGTAAATGGACAGATGTAATTTACTTTACCGGACCCTCTTGAGCCTCGGACCCACCCACCATAGTCTCTCCAAAGTAAAAAGCACACGTTGACTATTTAATTTATCAAAAGGTAGAAAAAAGTAATAGTAATAATGTGCATGTACTTGTTTGGTGTTCGGCAAATTTTTTCATTATATTCGGTTTCGATTACGAGCAAGAATTTTCACTTAGGTGCATCCCTAGAACCATGAGAATTTACTGTGTTACATTAAAAATATCTAAACTATTTGGTTACAAACAATACCACTAAATAGCTGTTCCACTATATTTTTTCACATATCGTAGTCTTAAGCCATGCAGATAAGCAGTATTCTTCTTATGATAATATTGTTGTGCAAAATTTGAAAGTAAATGGATCAAAAAATGTATATGCAGCACAAATACATACAATGCGCCAATAAATCTGGTATGTCTTGCTAATCTTCTATAAACAGCAGTACTGATGAACAGCAGAGGTCTTGATGACTTTATCAACAATATATGTTGAGCGCTGTCAGGAACACGCAGCCTGTCCCTGCCAGCCAATCAGTTGAGGACTGTCATCTTATCATTCAGTAGAAAGAGAACGGGCCCTGTCTTTTCTCCTGTCGCCATTGCAATGACAAGGGAATGACAGCTTTATGGCACTAGCATGTTTATCAGGCGTCTCAGTCCATTTTTCAAGCCTGTACTTATGCTGTACTTTCACTCCCACTATAAGCGCTCTGCAGTGGCTATGTCCAATCTCGTGGCATGATTAAGCATGTTTGGAGTAGCTCAGTGGAGCTCTGGAGCGTTTACTCCTTCAGTTTGCTTCCGCTGGGAAGGTGAGAACGACAACACTCAAAAGCAGGTGAGCGTCAGATAAGCGCTGTCTGAACATCTGAGCCAGCAGTAACTCGTGTTTAGACAGAAAATAATAGTTTGGTCCATATTGAGCTACACTTGTTTAGTTTTATAACTCATTATGAATATATATTGTGATATAATACATTTAAGTGTGATATTGTCAGTGGATTCAGCAAATATAATACTTTACAAATCAGTAAGTATTACAGTAAGCAGTACTTTCATCACAATCATGCAAAGGAACTCCCACACACTGTCTAACTTGCAAAAAAAATATATAAGTTGGCAATGTTTTGGTACTAGACCTTCATCAGAAAAATGGTGTGACATACTGAGAAGCAATTTTTTGCAAGTTAGACAGTGTGGGGGAGTTTCTTGCTACTTTTGACCTTCTTATCCCCCTCCAACGCACCTGTCTCGAGTTATAGAGATGCAAGGACTTCTGATTACAATAATGCAAAAATCATAAAAAAAAAGCTTTAAGATTCCTGGTTTGAGTCTGGCCAGGGACCTTTCGGCATGTCATGTGCTGATCTATTCCCTTATTTCCTGCCGTCTGTCTACTGTCAAGATCTTTAATAAGACTGCGGTCTGTTATAGGTTCCCACCACAATAATGCAATCTGTTCAGCCACATTCTTTATAAAAAATATCTGCCCCACATGTTCTGAGGTCCTCTAACTCCTCCTCTTTCTTCTATTTCAAGCAAGCCCTGCATAACACTACAGAAGACCCCTTCCTTGGCAAAGGAAAAAGATCCATTAGACCAGCATCAATAGGTCCACCAGCTCCACCTACTTGATTTGCATAATGAGATCCGATTACTACGTGGGCAGAATCAAGATAACAAAAATACTCATTAATGCCAGGTGTAAACGCAAAGGCCTGTGATCAGATGTTATTATCCAGATAACATATCTAGATACAGATCACATTTCAACATCAAGTGTAAATGAGGTCTAAACTTACAGATAGTGTAATTAGATTCGAGTCCTCCCACCTCTTGAATATCACAAGACAACAGGAATCAAAAATCTTCCCGTAGTTGGAGGCATTACAGTAACTTTTGTTTACAAGCCCTGGGTTGCTTATAATATGATGGCATTTAAAGGAGACCTATTATGCTTATTCATATTTTCCGGCATATCTATAATGTCACAGTGTCACATGTTCATGTTAAGCATGATCAAAGCTTCAAATAATGAGTTTAAAGTCTCTTTGGAAATCCGGCTCGGAATGACATCATACCGATCCGGATTTCCATATATGGTCATTTGCTCCAGGCAGAGAATGCTGACCATACCCACAAAGGCACATGCAGTCCCTCCCTGCACCAACCTGATAAACATAAGACAATGGCCAGTCAGAAGACACTGGGCTTTGCGGTGGGGGGGGGCGTTCAAAGAGACAGGACCATCTACAGCTTGTTTCAGACAAAGACCAAAGACAGAAGCAAAATACACCACCACATACTCCATACTAACTCTGGCAGCCACTTTCTTTTTGATTCGGTTTCACAATTCAGCTATTTACTCTGTCTAAGCTAAAGATCAACAACAACCCACTCAAAGAGTTGTGAGCATGAAAATGGAGAGAAAAATCACTTCTTAAGACATCCTGAATTGTCTGTGTGAAAAGCTGGCTATTCTTGTCCTACAAATGAAACGCTACTTAATGGATGTTTGCACTTAAGGTTATATGTGGTAATGTAATTGGCAGCTGCACGGTGATATTCTTTCAGCACTGTTTTTTTTCCCAGTGATCAAAAAAAAGGGGGGGGGGGTCATTTTTGTTTTGTATTCACAAACTGTAAACACATCTCATTTGGTGTGGGAGATATTGAGAGTTAATGAATTGACTTTGGCCCCCAAGTGATGTAATCTGGAGGACACTTATTCCATGTAGATCAAAAAATGGCAAACTACTATTTGTGGTCGCTTCAAATCTCATTTAAATGCAGCCTTGATGAAACACATTTGTGAAGTTGGTGGTGAATCAAAAAAGACACACTTGGAATAATGAATGGGGAATTCTAATCAAAACAAAGCATCATCGCAGATACCTAATGAACCAAACACTGCGGCGTACTGTAGTCTTTCTTAAAAGATCAATTACTAACATTAACGACGCCAGTGTGTATCACTGTGTAAGAGAAAATCTCTTCACGGTACATCTAAATCAGTAAAACCAACACACAACAGGAGAGACAGGCCTGAACTGGCGCACACGTACAGAGACACAGGTGCAGAAAGCTTTATAGGGATAAAAATGGCCTAAGCAATAATCAAACACTATGAGTCCTTTCCAATAGTCCTGACTCTGCAAGTGAGAGGAGCAAGCATCTGCCTGACGTGATAACCATTGATTTCCACGCCAATAGATCTCCATTTCTCCAGTGTCCCCCTCTTCCTATGCAATACTCTCCCACACCAGTGGGCCTCGTTGGAACAGCCCTGTTAATGAGAAACACTGCCAAGCAGAAAGACTTCAAAAGAGCAAATCAGCAACAGGGTTTAAGCGCCCAAAAAGAAGCTGACAAGCTTTATGAATTCTTCATGTATTAGTCATATTCTTAAAACTTCAGAGGCTCTGTGGAGATAATGTGAGGTTTACAGACATCCCCGGAAGCAAGAGCACACACCGCAAACATATTTCAAGATACAAACTTGCTTGGACCGATTTAAATGCATCCTTGAGGAGCTAGAGGACTTGTTTTCTGTGAAGCGCTAATGGGCTTCAGTGAAGTGAGGATCCCCCATGTTTAGAAGTCGTGAAATGTTCTTGGTAAATGTCATAACCGTACTACACCTACTAGAAATTCAGCAAGTGAATGTTTTGAGACCTTTGCTGAAGTGCTTTGTTAGGGATTTGTTTTGCCTTCCAGATTAGCATATACACTGGAATCAAACCAGTCCTGGTTTACAATTGGGAATGTAATGTAATACTGTATTTATATTCTCTTCTTGAACACCCAGCAGTTATGATTGATGTCAGTGTAAATTAATTTCAGAGATCTTGAAGGACACAGCCAGTAGTTTCCACTGACAGCTGAAAAGGGGAGAATTGCGGGTCTAGTGTGTGAGTGAACCAGCAATTAAGTGGATGTGTCTTGGAAGGACACAGGGATATCAGTAAGTTATTTCCATTTCGCATCACCATCAGTTGCCATAGAAACAAACAGTGACTACTGTGGCTAGTGGGTCATCAAAATGGAGAGCAGAGATGTCTGATACTGATAAAAGGAAAAACATTTATCTACTGGAGAGAGCAAAATGGAAAAGCTAGCAGATGTTAGCCATAGCCTATTTAATAATCAGTCGAGTTAAAGCAGTAGTTCGACATTTTGGGAATTTAGCTTACTTTCTTACATAGAGTTAGATGAGAGTATCTATACTACCTTTATTATCTCCATATGGTAAATATGTAGGTGGAGCCACCAGCCAGTTAGTCTAGCTTAGCATAAAGACTGGAAACAGAGGAAACAGCTGCCTCAATTAAAACATTATACTGTGCTTGTTCAAAAAAGCTAAGTGTTTCTGTCCATTTCTAGTCTTTATGCCAAGCTAAGCTAAAGTGCTAATGACTGTAGCCTTTTATTTACAGGGCTGATATAATAGCTGTATCAACCCTTCTCATCTAACCTTCGACTTAAGGAAAGGCAAGTTTATTTGTATAGCACATTTCAACAACAAGGTAATTCAAAGTGCTTTACATAAAACATAAAAGCAACAGGGAAATATAAAAAAGTTTTAAAAGAGTTAAAAAGAAAATAAAAACAGGCATGTCTCTCACCTTTGCTTAATTTTCTCCTTTGATTGATGAGGGGACTCTAGCCCTTTGTTTTTGCAGTGAAAAAGTAGCTGCCTGCTGTGCCAGCTGCCTGCTCTCATTGGCTGGATGTGGATGTCAAGTCGGCCGACTCCTCCAGATATTTGGCATGCTAGATATCTGGCAGACATCGACGATGTGTCAGAAATGGGCCATTTTGATGTGTCATTGTGTAGTTCACACATAACGACTGGCAACCGCTGAGCGGCAAATTGGGCTAAAAATGGTGTAGTGTGAACTAGGCTTTAAGGGGACTCTAATCCTTCCCAAAGTGCTTTTAGGCAAGTCATGCCACTCGCCATCTTAGCATCGCCTCCGGGCAGCTATTTTGGACTAATAAGACCAAGCATGCTCAGTAGAAGAGACAAACTCTGGTAAAAGACAAGCTTTTTCCAAAAACTAACTCCTTTAAAGGACACCTATTATGGTTTACCCTATTTTATGACTTATCTACAATGTTACAATGTTGGATGTTCATTTAAACATGACCAAAGCTTCAAATAATGAGGTTAAAGTATTTAAAATAAATCCCTGTGAGCCAAAACCTCAGATTTCCTCCTGTTCTGAATTGAACTTTGTTTTCAACAGTTTCAACCAACAGCTCCGTTCTACGACACACAGAGCTACACGGAGCCGGTGTTCCATATATGGTCGTTTGCTCCGCACAGCTACGCTCAGTCTGTCTATACCGCTCAGTGGCAACAGCAGCCTGGTAACATGCTTCAGGTCATGGCCAATCAGAAGACAGTGTACTTTGAGAGGGGGGGCCTTAAAGAGACAGGAGCATTTACTGCATGTTTTAGACAGAGGCTGAAATGAAGGCTTACATGAAGGGCCAGTATAAGAGAGGAAAAAATTTTTTTGAACTTTGAATCATGCAAAGCTGCCGTACATCTTGGAAATTATATTCCTGGTGAGGGATTGAGCAAATAATTGAGTTACAACTGTTGTATATGGCAATTTCACACCATACAGGAGTCACAGAACTACAATAGGACTGGAAATGCAGTATAATAGGTATCCTTTAAGGGAGCCAGCAAGCCAGGTTGGTAAAGTTTGCCAGTGTGACATTTATGTCTAATACTACACAGGGAATGAGAAATGTTTTTCATCTGAAAAACTGTGTCACTGAAAGGTACTCAGATTATTGGGGATATTGGGGAAATGGAAATCACTTGATAATTTTCCACTACTGGCCAAATCTTTGTTTTAAAGCGTATTCCTTTAAGAGACAGTAGATGAAAGGCTTACACAACTTCTCTATGTTAACTTTTAGGATCACTCTCTGAAATTGTTCTGCATCCTTCTAGACACTGAGCTGTTTTGCCCTCAGGTTGATTAGCCATTCAGTGGGTGGCCCTCTTCCTCGATACATCATCATCCTCATCTACGGTCCGCTTTGATGATACACTGAAGACTGGGAGCTGCAGCGGGTCAGCGGAACTCCATTCGCTGCATGCTTATGGGCAAGAAACCACTTTTTTATCAACTGACCTATGAATATTTATGACTTCACATGGGGGAAGAAAAGTATACAGTAAGCTTTTTCAGCCCTGCTTTCAGACAAAATATTGTTCTGCATCACTGGTCAAAGCAATGCCTGTTAACACACTGCTGAAGTAGTCAGGACTGACACTTCTTCTGACACGCCTTGTCAAAAGAACAGCATGATGCATGGTTGCTACAAACTGAATAAAACTCAGAGATGGTGATCAAGTTCAATTGCAGTTTACAATAAAAATTTACCATAAAGACACTGCAGCATTAAATCAGCTCAATCCACTCAGATGGTAGTTGGCTGCGCAGCAATCAATTCAGAAATACAATCTGCATCTTCTGATTTTGAAAAACATAGTTTGACTGCTGTTAATTTGCTAATTTGTCACTTTTATAGATTCTTGAAATCAATGAATGAAACCATCAAAAGCTGTTGTCAGAACAGAATGTTTTCATTTTGGCAACGAGAGGCTGAATCCTCAATTACTTTAAAGTATAAGACTTCTCACGCAGGTTTCTTCCGTTTCCTTGACAGCATCATTGAACAAGACTTCTGCTAATTGACTGCTTAAAATATATTTGGCTAAGTGCCCTTAGGTCGACCCGAGGGCTTCTAAAGCCCTTTTCATACATGAAATACTTACTGGCGTTAAATTAAGGGCCTTTCTCATTCAGAAATAGGTGTGTGTTGTGTTAGTGTGGCTCTTATTTAACTCCCATTTGCTTGCATGCTTTATGTCAAGTGTTTCTCTGGATATTCACATTTTCATTCTGGCAATTGGATTGGATTGGATTAAACTTAGGGAGGGATTGCTGGTCATGGTCACAACCACACGTTTATTATTATAACCATGTTAAAGTAGACACTTTTACCCACACCACAATGTTCCCCTAGACATAACAAAGTACTTATTTGAACCCAAACCATAATCATTCCATAAACCTAACCACATCATAAAGCAGATGTATTTTTTACACAGTTTTTGAACGCACAGATAAAGGATATCATCCTGCTGATGGGGGCATCAGATCAAAACATGGCTAAGAGAATACTTTTCATTATGCTAACGTGTCTCCTCACTCCTTTTAAGTGACATCAGTTATTTATGACTAGCTGTACAGCTGTAATATTTGTCAAACTGACTGGAAAGAATGTCCACGAAGCCCCTTAACAACTTCAAAACTTTACCTTAAGTGTCTTTCATAGCATAGCTCGCTCTAAGCTCCTCCAGAAGCCTCCTCTCTCTTCATCTCCTTGAGGTGCATTTAAGGGATCCTCCATGACGGTGGAGGGGCAACAATTTCCGTGGCACGGGAGGACATAAGTAGCATATTAAAAAGCACCAAGTGTCTCTTTCTACAGAGCGTGGACAAACTATGTATTTTGTTCTTTAATTTGGAGGACCTGTTGGTTTAATCCATCTCTGTGCTTTAACCATGTGCTACTGCAGCCTGTACTTTACATGAATGTGGTGGGCGTCCAATTGATATGGAAATGTAACTAGGTGCCACCTAGCAAGATTAGTCCTGTCAGTCCTGACGTTTATGGAAAAGCAACTTGGGTGCTTATTATTACAGGATGTGTGACAGGTAAAATTTCCATTTACATAACAACGTGCATGCAAACCTTAGTGACTATATACATCAGGACTCCTCAGACTCTATTTTAAGCCTTTAGCTGACACTTTGTACAGGAAAATATCCAGATTCCTCCCCTCCTCTTTTGGCTGCCACTGGTTCTGTATGGACAAGAATCAATGTCCATCCTGACTGTGGCACAAAAGACAGCTTTAAGTGCTCAATGCTGGACCTTAGGAGAGGAGGTGGATGCCCTGTAGCTGCATCCGTTTAGTCATCATCCTTTCGTCTTTCTTTTTCCTCCAGGGGTCTTCAGACAGGAAAGACTGTGTGTCTGGCTGTTTTATATCAGTTTGTTTATCTTACCTCACAGCCATATCCCCAGGCACCACAGCAGAGAACAGTTCGCTGTCTGCAGCTGATTGATAAAACATGTAGCGAAGTCTGTTGCGCTCATTGACATACCTGAGCCTCCTAGCAATCTACTCAGGGTTCAGGGCCTCTGTGTTGTTCGACCAGTCCAGGTCGTTGTCGATACTGTACATTCTCTGGTAACCCTGGTGGCTTCCTGTACCTTTGGAAATCCTCTGCTAAGATGGATCTTTTATCTCCACCTTGCCCTCACGATTGCAACCCATAGAAGAGGAATAATCCTAGTGAATTCTCCAAGTGACACTGGCCATAAATATAAAGACAGTGGTACAAGATTAAAATTCTTGCCTATTTCCAGACCTACAAAAACAGTTCTCCAGAGTAAAAAGAGATTTACACCTCTAGCTTCAGGGCAGGAATTGGAAATGTTTCACATGGAGCTTGCACATGGTGCAAATGGCTGAGCCTATAGGCTATAGCATAGGTGCAACATGGATTTCCTGAACATCACAGGCGACAGTGGAGCCACTTTGCACTCCACCACCTTGTTATCTCACATTTTGACAAAAATGGGTGGAAAGGAATAGAGGCTGGTGGTGTGGTCTGTGTCTGAGCATTGCCACGAGGAGCTGAGTGGATGACAAAAAACATTCTCGCTTTCTATCGACAGAGGTGAACAGCTCATATTTGCTTGCCCCGTGACAGTAGCTGGCATTTAAGTTAAGTGTCCTTTCCATCTCTAGCACATTCATATAAGTTATTTTTCATGCCAGAAGCTTAACTAAAAGTTTCTTCGGACCACGGGAAGACTTTTGGCCTCGGAGCAAATGCCTTTTGTAGGACAACAAACTTCCAAATCTAGGAGTAAGAAAGACAACAAATGTACTAGTATAAATTCAACTGGCAATTATAGATTTTTTGACCACTTAGCAAACTGTAAACACACAATTGCCTATTTACACATTCAGCAGACACAGAGTGACATTAGCATTCATTTGGAGTGACCTGATGAATCCAATACTCACTTTTGACTTTTTATCTGTGTTTTGATCTCCACAAACTCCTAAAGGAAATTGCTGTCTCTTTAGCTGCTTAATGCTTACCTATGTTCACTTGCTAGTGGATAACTCTGTCTGCTGTTTGGTGCTAGATAGGTACTGTGCAGTCGGGTTATATGACTTTCTTTTTGAAATAAAAAGTCTGGAAACGATGCTGAGGAGAGCTGCGATGGTAAACCAAAACATTAAAGTTGCGGGCACTGAGGAGAACTGCAGTCCAGAGATAATTGTCTGTGGTTTAATCACTATGAGCGGTCCTTTTCACATTGTTAATATTAAAATTACAACTGCAGATTTAATTCAGTAAAATTAGTTAAGTCCAAACATATGAGAGAAATTAGAAAGAAGGGCAGCTTTAAGAGCACATTTTGAATGCTCAGGGGAAAAAAGTAGACAAAAGTGCATGCACTGCTATAACAGATGTCCCCTAGCTTGGTGGTACCATATTGGACAAACTCATTAGTTTCATTAAGTCTTAGTTTCCTCTAAGTACTTTGTATATTTCATGTGGACCAAATGGTGTTTCTACAAATCAGATTCTGTCTCCTTCAGGCTCAGCTTTGACTGTGAGAGTCTGTAGGGATCAACAGAATGAGTCTCCTTGAGGCAAGTGGAGTTCACTTTAATGTGTCTCCCTCAGGGTGCGGCTCCCTCAGAGAGTGTGCTCTTCTCAGGACTCTCAGCAAAGTGCTGCGCAGCCTGTCCCGTCTCAGCACCGCGTGGCAAGTGTCGTGCCGCTGCAATAATAGGTTGTGCCTCATTGAACAGGCTTATTGGATCTTCCTCAGAAGTGAGTAAGTGGTGTGCTAAATTGAATGCAATTCATAGTTTTTGGGCGGAGGGCCGCTCTGCTATTACATTAGGTGAGACAGAATTACATAAGCAGAGACAATATAGCAGCTGTTCAACCGTTACAAGATGCTCGTGGCCTTAGTGAAATCACACTTCAATCACTTTCAGTCGTCTCAGGTGACTCACTGTAAATGAGGACAAATGAGAAAATTAAAATGACAACCTTCGATTTTTGGGCCATAGAGCCCACACCCCATCGCTAATTGAAAATTTCAATCATACTAAAGAATAAAGAGAATTATTTTTCCAATGGCAGCAGAAAGAGAAGACCTGCTATACGTGTGTCAGTGATTAACATATCTGAGTCAGTGGAGCTCAATCTGTCAAAGCTGACAACTGTTTTCAGATACTACTACTACTGCGCAGTCAACCTGAATTTCAAGCTGAGTTCCTGCACACTGTAAATAAACAGTCAACTTCATGCCACAATTTTTTAGAAACAGGGTTAAGTGATCACTTAGTTAGAGGCTATTATAAGTGTATGCGTCTTCATATTTAGTAAAAACAGCAATTAGTTTAAAGAAAATATAAGTCCCTTCCTTTAAAAATGATTGCTAATTAATACAAGCAACAGGGTGACACTGATTTCTATTTTCTTTTGCACTCACCAAGGAAGTAAAGGTGCTCTTGTGCTATCCTTGCTCGGTTATTATAGTTAACCTTGAGCATCTGCAGACTTGAATGACTTGTGGACTCCAGAATGACAAAGAATCAGTGGTGTTCAATTATAAAAACAACAATAACAACTTGTGTATGCAGAGGAAACACAATCCCTAATGCATGCTAATCTGCTGACACCGTGTGAAGAGGAGCATGTGTCTGCTTGGAACCTTCCTGCATAGCTTCCTACTGACGACCAGCTGGGTTTAGAGGTTTTGGTTTGTGTTCAGTAAGATGTATGCTGATAGGAACTCGCAAACAAGATTGTTTACTGGGCTTTGTCACTCTAAGAGGATTATGCCTCACAACAAAAACTATCCCACTGCTGGTTTACAAGTGTTCAATGCAATTTTAAGCTATTCAAATTGTAGATTTTCAGGCTTACATGAACAAGACCTCCGCAAGAACACGACTGATTGTAGAGATACAAGGAAGTAGCACATGTAACATCACCCAGAATATTTAAAAATTAGATTTGGGTTTAGCACTTGCTTTGTCAATTTGGTAACACTTTCTATGAAGGTCATCGCTATAATGACTTATGCATATATTTATAACACGATATAATGAGTCCATAAGACATTGTTACAACAGTACATACAAGTACAGTACATACTGTTGTACATATAACAGTTGTTATAATCACTTACAAACATGCATTAGGCGCTATAGCAAAGTTCATAATGTATTATGACCTTTTGATTTAATGTTTTATAACTAATAGCAATACCAGTTTATGTCAATGTGCGGCAAGAATCTCCGACCATCTTCCATAACACATTAAAACCACCGACTCTGCCTCCTTATGAATACACTTTAGTCACCATTTATAATTAGTGATATAAAATGGAATAATAGCTTATAGTAATGTTTAAAGTTATATAGCATGTCTCTGTTTGCTTTAAGTAAAGTGTTAAAATATCTATCCCTGTATAATATATTACAGGTGGACATAATACCATATGAAAAAATTAGTGACACACATTTTGCGCAGGAAAACAACTTTTATTTATGTCTCTTCACTTTATGAATAATCTGTATGAATTTTGAACATTTTGCAGTTTAGCACAAAAACACAACATAATTACATCAAGGACACCCATTCTCAGGGTGGTGAAAGATCGCTCAAGAGAAGACCTGTTGCCGACCAACATCATGTAAGAAGAGGCTCAGATGTTGTCACAGATGAATGGCAAGCCTATGGACAGGCCCTAACAGATGCAGTGGACGATTAAAGACAACCGCTTCACAAAACGTAGCCTATTAAAAGACATTTTAAAGTTATTGAATGGGAATACTGTTTTGGCAGTAGGAATGAGAATCTCTTGGCACCTCACGATTTGATTTGATTACAATTCAGAGGGCAGCGATCCATCTTGATGCATTTTTTTTTGTGTAAATTCTGGATAATTACTAAGCATTTCGTTTACACATTCAAATCCAAAAGATGTCTCAAAAGACAGCTTTAAGTGTCTCCTCAATTGCTTAAAAGGACTAGTTTTCATCCCTGATTTACTTTAGTAGCCTCAGCTCCTCCGTGGTCACCAGCGTCCTACTTTAACAACCAGTTGTCAGACTCCTCTGGAAACTGAAATATAACTTAACTATCAGGAAGTACAGTATGTGTACAGGACACCAGTTTAGCTTCAACCTGCTGTTCTTATTCCTCAACAAGTTAGCCAGTAATGACACGCAACTAATTAACATTACTCCGTTACTAATTTAGATAACGTTACACTGCAGCCAAAACCGTGCTTTACAGACCGGGGATCTGTTAGCTAGCACTAACCGCCTTCACTTTTCCAGCAGTTGCGGAAACAACAGACTTAACGGACACACTGTGACCTACACTGCCTGACGGATAACTTACTAAGTATCTTTATATATATACTATAAATATATATAATATTTTCCTCCGGTGACGTTCTAACCGTTCTGCTTCTCTCTCTCTCTCTCTTTTCTCGCTGGCACACACACTCGCTTTGCACACAGGAACCAAAACAGCGATGAGTGTTGCTACCGGTGAAAATCAATGTCGCAGTTGTGGTGTATAACATATGTGCATGTGTGGTTATGTGGAGACTCAGACCCTTATATGGTGTCTAACAGATGCCTACACATATCCTATAGAACTGTGCCCTTATATGGATTGGTGCCTTAGTTTGCAGACTCAGACCCTTATATGGTGTCTAACAGATACCTAAACATGTCCTATATAAGCTATGTTTGATGTACAGAGAGACAGAGTGGTCATCGGGCTGGGTCACTCTCCAAGCTGCTGCAGAGCTTGTAATTGATGCTGAACTCCTTGATGTAATAAACTTTTATGATCAAGAACAGTGTCAAGCGGATTTCTTCTCAACACATCATCGCAGCATTATTGTTCGGACACCACACAGTCATATTGATGACTGCGTGAAATTTTAGTAGCGTCGTCATTCATTCAGCAGCCGTGAAATGCGTCGAATACAACACTGGTCTCAGACCAGTAACAGAGATCACAGGTTTCTGTTATGTGCACACCTGCGACTGTCCGGGCGCGGCACTTCCGCAGTTCCGAAGGTTCCGCCATTTGCGTTCCGTGAACATTATAGTATAGTATACTTCTTTGCGATGCGGACGTGGAAGATTCTGAATTGATTCTGAATGAGAGAGAGCAAGCAGAACGTGACGGTGAAAGTTAGCGGAGGAAAATATTTAAGTTACTTAGTAAGTTGTCAGTCAGGCAGACGTGTGTAGTGTAGGTCACAGTGTGTCCGTTAAGTCTGTTGTTTCCGCAACTGCTGGAAAAGTGAAGGCAGTTAGCGCTAGCTAACAGTATTCCCAATTCCTATTTCAATTACGTCTTTTAATAGGCTACGTTTTGTGAAGCGGTTGTCTTTAATCGTCCACTGCATCTGTTAGGGCCTGTCCATAGGCTTGCCATTCATCTGTGACAGCATCTGAGCCTCTTCTTACACGATGTTGGTCGGCAACAGGTCTTCTCTTGAGCGATCTTTCACCACCCTGAGAATGGGTGTCCTTGATGTAATTATGTTGTTTTTGTGCTAAACTGCAAAATGTTCAAAATTCATACAGATTATTCATAAAGTGAAGAGACATAAATAAAAAGTTGTTTTCCTGCGCAAAATGTTTGTCACTTATAATTTTTTCATATGGTATTATGTCCACCTGTAATATATTATACAGGGATAGATATTTTAACACTTTACTTAAAGCAAACAAAGTCATGCTATATAACTTTAAACATTACTATAAGCTATTATTCCATTTTATATCACTAATTATAAATGGTGACTAAAGTGTATTCATAAGGAGGCAGAGTCGGTGGTTTTAATGTGTTATGGAACATGGTCGGAGATTCTTGCCGCACATTGACATAAACTGGTATTGCTATTAGTTATAAAACATTAAATCAAAAGGTCATAATACATTATGAACTTTGCTATAGCGCCTAATGCATGTTTGTAAGTGATTATAACAACTGTTATAATGTCTTATGGACGCATTATATCGTGTTATAAAATATATGCATAAGTCATTATAGCGATGACCTTCATAGAAAGTGTTACCGTCAATTTCTGTAGCCATTACCACCGATGCTTGAGAAAATGGTAAAGCTGAGGTGAGACATATGGTGTACATATGGCAACCACCGTTGTTGACTGTAATAGACGAGAGACATGTAGGTAAGGCATACGTGCCATGACACATACCCCAAGATTAAGATTTCATGTCATCTTTGTTGAACAAAAATTGCCAAAGTGAGCAATGACAGTCCCTACCAAGATGAGAAACACCAAGATGCTAGAGCAAGTTGCTAACTGAGTTGCCGCAACGTTTTTTGTAGGAAAGCATTGACTTTTAGGATTTCTGCACTCAGACAAGTACACATTTTCTTGCAGAAAGCTCTTACTGGCTTTGTTACATGCCTCTTGAAGGGAAACTCGACAAAGGTCCACATAAAGATCAGTTTGCTAGTTTGTGTTTTTTTGAAATTGACTAACAATATAATAATATAACTTGGATAGTTTGGCCCCTGAACCTGCTTTAATCTTATTCTTCTTCTGAAATCTATCTTCATGGACATACGATTAAAAAAATTTGGAGTATCCCTTTCAAGCACTACACTGTCTGGTTGTATAGCTGTTTCCTCTCAAGTCTTCGCAAATCTACAAGAAATGACTGGAAATGCAACTCACCGTTGACCACCACTGCGATGTCCACAAAATCGATCTCGCCGCGGGCCTCTACGCTGGCCTCGCAGCGGTACACGCCCTCGTCCGCCTTGGTCACCTGATGGATCTGTAGGTTGTTGTTTGCCAGCACCTGGAACCTGCCTTCACAGCACGGGCAAAGAGGAGGACAGACAGAAGAGAGAGGGAGAGGGAGAGAGAAAGAGAGAGCGGGAAGAGGAAACGACAAAAGAACAACAGCGTATGATAGAGAGAGAAGCGAGATAAGAAAGTTAGGAAAACAGCAGGAGAAAATTGCCATCTCCACTCTTCACTAGCTAGACTGTCAATCTTCACTTCAGCACATTTACCTGATAAAGTCCACATAGATAAACACTCACGCAATTACAGTTCCAAATAGTCTCCACTCTCTCCCATTGTGGCCACTGTGAGATTGGCCAGGAGTTATGAGGCCTCTATCTCATTTCTCTCAAGCAAAGATATTTATAACCATGCATCGTAATTAGAGTGAAATGATTAAAAAAAAAAAAAAACACTTCTCCATGTTTCATCATCACAGTGCCACCGACGATTTGAATTTCAATTAAAAAACGTGACAGATTCAAGGGGTCACTCTTTCTAATCAGTGTTTAGGCATGCATTTTGTCTAAAAGGAGGATGGGTGAGCGGTGTAGAGAGTTGTAAATCAGGGAAGAGAAGAAAAGGAAATAATGAGTCTACAAGCCTGTATCAGAAAATGATATTACTGAAAGTGAATCTGTACTCTGAGTGCTTCTCTACCTCTATCTGTCTTTTTTCAGCAAATTAAGTAGATGGCCCTCCTGATGTTTAACACCTGTAGGGCAACTGAAAAGGGTGGGATCAGAAAAAAATTGTAAACATAAGCTTTATATCAAATGGGACAGAATATGATTGACAAAAGGATTCTTTAATTTATACACCCATTTGCTGAAAATAACACATTTCAAAAGATGCAGGGAGCTGGTTTGCACTTCATCTTATGGAATGTCGCCATTCAATTGCTCTATAATCCAATCCCTCAGTCGCTTGTTAACATGGTTTCTGTCCAAGTTCTACGCCTCCTCAAGGGCTGATGGGGTTTCTATTCATATAATTTCATATCCTTGTCTTATTGTGAATCCACACAAAGGAAAGGAAATTTCCTAGAGAACGGTATTTTTGGCACATTAGCGCATCTTTTCAATGAAAGAGAGAATTGGGCAAATCGAGACTCATGAGCATTTTTCCTCTCAATAATCAAGTGTATTCGGCAGGTTTACATTCAAAATGTAATCCTTTTGAGATTGCTGCTTACTTGCACCTTTTATAATCTACTACTGGAATAATAAAAATCAGTAACACTGTTTGATAATGCTGAGAGTGAAGTTACTTTATCCAGTACTCCATACTTACCCTGTATGTTTACCATTTTTATAATTGCTTTTGTATTACTGTATATTGTCTGCTCTCTAGCAGAAGGTAGTTACAAACTCAATTTCACTTTACAACCTGTTGTAATGTGAAAAATAAATCTACCTTGTATTACAAAAGTCACTCTTTAAAGCCCCTGAACATTTGGTATCATAACCTTTTGTCAATAACAAATAAATATTCATTACTAAATAAACAAACACACAAAAACTACCATAGGTGTTATTTATTAAGACTTAAACACTCAAAAACTCAGCTAGTCGGATATGTTGTTAAATCCTGCTTGGTGCACAGAGGAACTGGTGTCACATTTTTCCACCTCAAGTCAATTTTATTTATATATTTATAGTTTTCTCATTGCACTTTTCATACAGCAAATCTAATCTTTTAATCGCATTGTTACGCTAAAAATGGAACAATGAATTCTAAAGTAGTGTATTGCACAATTTTAATTTAAATGTACTGCTATATACACAAAAGTGTAATAACATGTGGTTTGCAAACACTTCAAACAAATAAGGTGCTTTTCACCAGCAGTAGTCCCTTTACACAGTAGCAACAAAATATTTCTTGTAAATATCAACTTAAACATTAATGTAATCAAATCAAATATTAAACCAAAGCTATTTGCCACTGCCTTTTTTATGTAGCGGGGTCGGTGCGTGTGTTCACTCACACAGACTTCACTCGGTTAAAAACGTGAAATGACGTTACAAGTCGCGGTGGATATTTTACAAGCACAGACTAGATATCGTAAAGCAACATTGAACACCGGGTGAAGATGTTGGTTTCGGCTGTTTGAGTTGTTTGATAGGCTGCATCATTAACAAGCAAGCGGCTCACCTGCTGCCGTGATAATGGATCGCGGGTGGGAAAAATATGGCAAAAAGATGACAGCGTAGTCGATAACGCGTTAACGTGCCCAGCCCTAGAAATAACCAAAACTATTTTAACTTTGGCAGACTATTTTATGTTCACAGAAGACCCTATTGCTTGTAGTATGAAGGTGACTATAAAATGTTTTCACTATTTAGAACCCACTCACAACATCCACTATCCAAATAGAAAGCAAAATACAAAACTTCACATTTTCATCAGTTTGATAACCAAAGATATTAACTGTTGCTTTTTAAGTCATTAATGTTTTACGTTAAAGAGAAGTACGACAGTTTCAAAATTTTATACAATAAAACTAACATTTTTCTTATCCTCCGTTTTTCCCATTCATGCCTTTTGTTTTAAAGGTACCATGTGGAGTTCAAAGTCAAGTTTACATTCACTATTTCTCATCAAAATACATTGCGTGTATCCACGAGACACGATAAATGTGTGGAATGCATTTCCTTCCTCATGAAACATTTGCAAAGCCGATTTCTGGAAGCATTTCAAACCTGCATTGTTTACATTCACGTGTGCTTGCTGGCAGTCTTCTTCTTCACTGCCTTTGTTGACACACTGCTACATTTCTTGCAACCAACTGTCGATATGTGGAATATCATGAAACCATCAGAAGGACAGTGTATCATGTCATCGGGTGTACACTGACATGTGGGTGCCTCAGGCATGAGATATAGCCAAACACAGATTCTTAAAAACTTTGCCTCAAAAACTGCACAGGGTACCTTTAATGTATTTGATAGTTTCCCTACTAAGTAACTCTTTGTTTTACAAAAGTCATTCTTAATAAAAAAGCTAAAAGCTAACAATTTCAACTATAAAAAGCCAAGGAAACTTTTAAAACACCATCACATTTTCACCAAATTGATTATTTAATTTAAATAATATACCTATTTTCTACCCTGAGAATTAAATGTAACATTTTACAACTAAATATATTCATTAATTCAGTCTAAACCACTTCAGGGCCACATGCCCTTTCGAATGTTTGTAAGTAACTGAAACAGTAATCACCTTTTGTGTATAACTATGCAAATTATCCTCCAAAAGATCTCTACCTCCCTTCATCTCCCAAAAAATGAAAGAAAAAGAGAAAATACAGTAGTCCAAGTAAAGAAAATTATTTAATTGTGAAAGAAGGTCATGAAAACTTACTGTGGTGCTCCTCAGTGATCTCTTTGTCCTGGTAGTACCACACCACCACGGGCACCGGTGAACTAATGACATCACACACCACCTCCGCTGTCTCACCATGGCGGAACTCCTGTGGTGACTGAACGTCCCGAAACGTCAGCCTCTCTGAGAGATCAAACAAGAGGAAGATGGAACAGCTTTTTTTTTTTTTTTTACCGCTGTGAGTATTCAGTGCAGACAATTTATTGCAGGTCTCAACTTCAAAAGGAAAATAAGAAAAAACTGCGGTGCTTTTACAGCCCTGTTAACTATGACTATGTTTTTGGGACTAAATTTAGGTTGAGGGGTTTGGTAAAGTTGCTTTAAAATACATTTCCAATTTTCTGTCTGGGTTGCATCCCGCAAATTGGGTGTTTTATGGTTGTTTGCTAGTTTTGTTGATAATGCAGGTTAAAGTGTTGGGATGGCCTCTATTTTCATGCATTGTTGTCCTCAAAAGCTCAAGAACAGTGGCTGAAAATGAAATGAACAACATGAAATCACATTTTCTCCCATGCACAGAATACATTATTGGTGTTGGAAGCATTTTTGGGTACTGGTATACCATCTTACCCTGCTGCTAATGTTTAAAATTTTTAAAGATCAAAGAGGTAGTGTGCCATATAAAAAGGTTTATTTCTGTGAAAAATAACACTTTATGTTGTTAATATTCAATATTTGTTATTATTATTTATTGGGTATAACTAGCCTGTGGGTGATCATGTTATTATAACAAGACCAAGTGTCTACAGCCATGCTAGTGGGTAGGAGTCTCTGGTTCTGCCTTTTCATATTTATCCAACAGTTTTTTCAGGATATCTCCAAACTCCGATCAATTCTCTGTACTTCTGACCTTGAGAAAGTCACCCATCATTATATTGTCTATCTATATACACTCGTTATATTTTGGTATCACTCAGTCCTGTTTATCTCGTCTTCAACTAGTTCAGAATGCAGTAGCAAGCTATTAACAAGGTCAAAGAAGAGGGAGCACATTACTCCCATTGGTGTCCCCAACACTGGCTGCCTATTAGCTGCAGGGCTGATTTTAAAATCCAAATGTTTGCCTTCAGAGTATTAAACTGTCTCGCCCCCGCTTACATGACAGAACTCCTGTCGCCATCTCACACTGTGAGAGAACTGAGATCATCTGACGAAAGACTTCTGACAAAGTGTTGCAGACAGGGCGGATGGAATTCTCTTCCTCCCACCATCCGATTCTCCCCACCTAATGAAAGTTTCAAAAGTCATCTTAAATTACTCAATAGCTGCAAACTGCGCCTTACTTTCCAGCTCAGGTATTTCCCCTTCTGTCTCTGTAGGAAGTTATTACTATTATCACTCTGATTGTTCTTGTGTTTGTTGCATTCTTTTATTTTATTGTTTTGCGGTTTGCTGTAAAGCACCTTGGGTCAACTGTTGAGTTGAGGTTAGTGGAGTAGTGGCTCAGGGATCGCTATAGTGATTACAAATCATCCTTAAGGGGGCATGAATGTCTGTACCAAATGTCATAGCAATCCATCCAGTAGTTCTTGAGATATTTCAGTCTGAACCAAAGTGGTGGACCGGCTAACTAAATGATGGACACAGCCATCCATAGAACCATGCAGCTACAGTGGACAACAACTACATTATTAAGGACAGCTGTCATGTGACATCATGCCTCTCAATTCAGATCTAAAGTATTTGGAAACAAGCACACGAGAAACAATGTGTGCATTGGAAATGGGGGGATAGAATTCACTCACAAAATCAAACTAAACAAAAGCTAAATCCTGCTTTGACTGTTTTCTGGGACACAGATAAGGCGATTCTGGTCAAACTGCACAGGAGACAGAAGGGTGGCCATTTGATTTGCTGCCAATCAAAACAAACAAAAAAAAATCAATGACCAGAGATATTCCGCAGCCTCTCTGTTTGCAGAAGAACACAGGCAGTCTTTGATTCACTATATCTCCGTTTCAGGAATGCTTCAATAATAGATTCCACTTTGTGCCAGTTTGAAGCTGTGTCCTCCCTCTTGACAAACATTTGGTGTTTTGACAAATTGCTTTTATGAGGAGACTGTTCTTGGACCAGCACTTCTCCACAAACGGCATGTGATCCTTCTTCGAACCCCGCTCTTGTTCGGATAGTCGGCTTTGACGTGCGTCGGGGCTGGCAACGCTAGTGCCGCCACCACCTGCTATCACCTGCGTGCTGTATAGTGAAGGTATGAATAAATCAGGCTTCAGCATTAGCATTTTGCTGTGTGATTTATGCCAGGCTGCTCCCTAAAATGAGCTTTCTCTCCCCGACTGCACCCTCCGCTTGCTAACGTGCCTGGCATCTCAGTGTCTTCATTAACTTCAAGGATGCCTTTGCATGTTTTTGTCATTCACTCTGGTGGTTTCTTATCAGTTCCCCCCTTTGTGTTCTTTTTATTTCCAAAATCTGTTGCTCCCTCCATCTCCCTCTCAGGTTTGAACACTTCTGGCGTCACTTGTTCCTTCTGTTTGTACCCATTTCCTTTCCTCTTTTGTTGTCACACAGCTCTACAAGAGAATCAGTAAGGGAAACATTCTCTCCAGAGTAACACTCTACTGCACACTCGACACTGGCGAATTGAGAATATACTCAGTACTCCGAAGTTTCTATTCCGTCGTTCGCCTACACATCACTGCGAGGATAACGGATATGTTGACGAGCCAATTTCCCTGGGCCTCTCAACTGGGGCACAGATCTGTTCCTGTATTTGCTGGCCAATTTAGGTGGTTTCCAAAAATGGGCTTTTGCAGACGCTAATGATCATGATGTTAGCACGCAAACATTTGCTAATTACCACTAAACACAAAGTACGGGCTTCTGTAAATGTCATTTGTTTTGGAAGCACTGGTAATTAACAAGTTCGTACAACACATCTTGAGGGGCACAGGGATGTCCAAATGTCATGGCAAACCATCCAATGGTTGTAGAGACATTTTACACATGGGAAGTACATGGTGGCACTCAAGCAAAAGTCAGATGACCACCATAGTCTTTAGCCCTCATCCTCTGGGGACAATGAATGTCTGTACACACATTTTGTGCCAACTGGCTTTGTAGATGTTGAGATGTTTTACTGGATAAGCTAAATATTTCACCTGCTTGTGGCACTATAAGAAAATTGCGAAAGCTGTCATGATATTTCACTAAAAGACGATAATATAAACTTCATGGTGGTGGCTAGAGGAATAGTCAGGGGATCACCAAAGTCTATAGGATTCCTCCTCTGGGGACCATGACTGTACAAGAGACAAGCTGAGATATTTTAGTCAGGACCAAAGTGGTAGGCCAACCAACTGGCTGACATTGCTATCCTTAGAGCAATGATACTAACATGGCTAAAACCAACAAAGCCAGCAAGCACTTTCTTCTGTGTTATGTTGTGTTATATGAAAACCCAAGTCCCAGTACCTGTTTTGGATTCAAAACTGATCTGCCACTCCATGTAGCATGATTATAACTGGCCATCATGGAGATGTCAGCAACTACTGAGAGGAAGTCAACACTTTCCCTCCCACAGGTCATGAATATCATGTACAACATGTTGTAGCACACAGGCCCATGCACCGCCTGAGGAGTCCTTGCCTACTCCGGCTGTGCGCTGGCAGAACGGCTGGCTGGAGCTTTAGGCAGGTTTTCATCCGCATGCTGCTCATGCAATCTACACAGAGGGCTTGAGTGAGTGACGCCCGGTTGCCATGGAAACAGTGGTTTTAGGGAGCTGGTTATGTGGTGAATGAGGCAAGGGCTGAGTGGTGGCAGGTGTGATTGAGGCTGTGATGTCTTCCCTAATGGTTCGCTGGGCAAGGATGGAAAAAGGTAGCCACAGCAGGTAATGACTTCCACAGTGTGTGCACATAAAATTGTGCAGGTATGTGTGCGCGTGTGTCCTAAAATCAAGTGCCAGTACCTTGATGTTTTCTCCAATTAAACTTGGGGAAGACTCCTAATCAAAGTCCCGGGGTATCTGGGTATTTGGGTTATTCACATCACAGAATTCCCTTGGTTCTTATGTAATCTTTTTGTGCGTGTGCTTTTTGCATGCATGCATGCATTAAAATGTTAATCCAACGCCCACCTGTGAACAGAAGGTGTTGGAAAGATTATTGGGATATTGATATATTATACTGGGAAGTGTACCTAACCAGGGCCCTATAAAGGATTGCAGAAATAGACTAATCTGGGTTGTAGGTGAAAGATAAATAGATGAATAAACACTATAATCTTGAACATTTCAGCCGCTTCACCTGCAAAATACCAAAATCATACTTACTTGGCTGTGCTGTAGCTTGTACAGTAGAGAGCTAAAGTTCTTTTTTTTATCTGTTAGTTATTTTTAAGTGATGTATTTCATCAGATTCAAGTGCAACAAATCACTGATTGAAGTTTGTTTATTTATAATCATAAATTAACCTAATGATGGTTTAATTACTACACAGAACGCTCACATCTCCTTTGTTGCAGTCAAGTCAATTGAATTCAATACAACTTTATATATCCCTGTGAGCAACTGCAATGGTAGGAGCCCAAAGCCTGCATCAGAAATCTGTTTTTTTGGGACTTGAGACAGGCTACCTTGATCTGTCGGAGGGTTAGGGTTTTGTTTGCTGACGACAAGCAACCCAAGTTTGAGTGTTTTCGCTGTCAGTGAAGCTGCGTTAAGCATTTATATGCAACCACAGTAATGGTGGCTAAAGAGAGCAACACATAAATAATCTGGCAGTTAAGACTACCTAAGTCCACACAGCACTCCTCAGAATGTTATTACAAGAAACAAAGTCTGAAGTCTGAATGATTTAGATTTAGAGCTGTTTAATTTGATGTTCTGTAAATTCTATTACTGAACATGGAGGTCTAAATGCTGTTTCAAAACATTCCCCATGCTGTCAGGAGAAATATTCTGGTGCAGCAATACTGAACCCTTTTATTTTTAATTTTTTGTTAACTTGAAATTAGTCAAATTTAATAAATTTAATTCTTAAATCAGCCTTTAAAATACCAAGCATGTGTTTTTTCGTTGTTCAATCTAACTTACCTTGGGTTGCTAAATGCCCTACATTCCCAGAAATAATACATGGACACTCAGTGTCCCCAAAAGTTGCTACTGTACAATTCTGTTTTTTTAAATTCTTGTCTTTAGCAAATCACAGGAATTAACTGACAACATTTAAGCTGGATATCTTGCTCAAGGACACATGAACAGGACAAACGGTGGTTAAATCACTGTGAGGATGAATTCTGCTATGGGACCGTCACCCCCGCCTCGTAACATTAAGTTTTGCCCAAGAAATAGTGATGGGTCACAGCAAGGCAGGTTAGCCTTAGTGCCACATCCCTCATTATGCCTCGCAGGATCCCAGTCCCATGGCATTAGTAGCTGCCATTATACTTTAATCACAAGAATGAGTTTAACACACGCTCTGACACAGGCTTGCACACAAAGTCAAAGATACAGATTGACTGAAAATGCACACACACAGAGATTGAAGTAACATTTCTTGTTGCTGTGGTGAGGCCGGGACTATGAACAGGCTGGCTATCCCTGTGATCAAACACTAATGTGAGAGGTTTATTCTCTTCATGCCTGAATCTCCTCAGGAGGCAAACACAGAGCATCTGCAGGCAAATGTGAAAACGTGTATGTGAATGCATGTTATTTGTCAAGCTTACGGTAGATCTCCAGCACGACCGACGCCTCCTCAGTATGGCCGCTGGCGTCGGTGGCCTGGCAGCGGTAGATCCCAGCGTCCTCGATGATGGCGTTGTAAATGATGAGCCTGGATCGTGACGTCTCCGTGTGAAGAGACATCCGCTTGGAGGCCACAATGCGCTCGCCCTGGGGGTTGTACCACTCCAGCCTCACTGGCTCGCCGATAGCTAGGGGCAAGGTCAGAGAAGGAGATAAAATAAACTGATAATGATGAGTACATTTTACTCTCTTTTCACAGCCAAGGCACAATCATATCAAAATTCAGTCTCCTTTTCACGTTTAGACTCATTGCTTAGGAAAGAGATGTTTCTACTATTACTCCCAATGACACCTTAAATCTATTCAGAAAGGCTGTTGACATTACTTTGCAACATGTTGCCTCTTCTTGACTTCTAGCAACATTTTGTATTTTGTTTGGGAAGACAATGCAGTGTGATAAGCTGGTTTGTTTTCCTTCTTTGTGTGTGCAGCTAATGAACCTAATGATCTGTTTCAAATATTTTATCCCACTTAGCCCAGAACTTTGTAGAAAACAAAAGTCTGCCGTGCCCTACAAGAGGTTGTCTGAGGCGGCCTGATCAACAACCCCGTTTGGACCCCATATACCTGCTTGAAAGTCTAGTTTTATGAATATTTATGGGCATTTTGCATCCTTATCAAACAGATAAAACTACAGAGTCTTGGGGAAGACATGGACAAATCATAACAAAAATCGAACCACTGGAACCAACCGACTTACGTTGTGGAAGAATATCTAGAAATGATTCAATGATAATCAGATTTCGAAAAAAAGCCAGTATGGAGTATACGCAGTATACATAGAGTGCTGCCATTGAATATGTTTCCTTTGTTCCAGATGTATTTGACTTAGGGTTTATATGTCGGTATTACAGCATTGTGGCTCACTTTGGTCCGCTGAACAGCTGAGGACCATCCAACGTTGCTGTTGGAACTTGTCGAGGGAACAGACGGTCTGAAATTATATGATTATGTTATAATCTTGGATTTACATAGCTAATAAGTCTGTAAAGGAATAGGGACATATGTAGGCTTTAAATTCCACCCTTCTTTCAAACATTATGCACATATACACGCACACTCTCACACATACACTAAGAAACAAATGGTAGGCCTGATCCAAATCTAACTTGAACCTTGATTACAATGGTGTCCATATGTAGCTTGTGAAACATCAGCTCATCTGGCTACTGTAAGAGATGATGGGGCCATCTGCGAGCAGCAGGTGCCCTTTGCCTGTAAATTCTGCAAATAAAAGTGTCAGTGTGGAGGGGAGGGCCATTACATGGCCCATCAATCAGCCAGAGCCTTGAACAAGAGAGGAGACTGACAGAGGCTTGTCCAGAGACAGGTGGCTGGATTTAAATAAGCTTACAAAAGAAGAGCAGAAAATATGAGTAATACAAGTTAGTGACCAGTGGCAAGAGATAAGCCCAGAGAAAGAGAGGGAGAGAGCAGGAAGCCGGCAGTTTGAATGATCTCTTTTCTCTTTACTAACTATAGGCAAAATGCCGTTGAGCAAAGCTTTTAACCTCCAGATGTTCAGCAGCAAAGGGTTGTGATGTTTCAACACAAGGGCTCCCAGGTGTAACTGTGAGGAGATGGCTGGGTGTGGGGTATTATTTTGCTGGAAACATTTTTGTCCAGCATGTACAGCTAGGTAAATAGCTTATGACATGAATAATAATCTCACAGTTTGATAGTGCACCACCACATGAAGGTAAATGAAGATAAATGAGCTGATTGACAAATTGGCCTCTTGATGTCTGCACTTTGCATCATAGAAAAACCATGCAGGCTCCGGCTCCCAAACCAGCATGCTAACACTGATCATCATCACAATGTTTCAATCAGCATCATATCCCTGGCATGTGTGTCTGCAGCTCGTTAGTTTCAAGGCCAACAAATCTGATGAGGCAATCAAACACGAGCATTGCTAATATCATATTACACTACAAGCCATTCTCCCCATCTCTCTGCTTTCCTTCACACGTGGCTTCCCACTGGAGCCTCGTGGTTCATGCGGGTATTGAGGAAGAGATAAGTGTCTAGCATCGCTACAGTCGTCTCTTTATACCTGTTAGCATTACAAAGTTATCACCTCTTACCATTTTATAGTCTGTTGACAGCAGGGACAGCCAAATATGTTGAATTTGATGCAACTAGCATGGTGACAGGCCATTTACTTCACAGATGATCTGTCCTGCTTTCCACGTTCAGCCCTGCCTCCCTCTGTGTGTCTTTACAAGTGCATGAATAGCTGGTGGAAATCTCTGTCATGCCACTCTTATTAAAATCAGAATAAGCTCTGGCATGACTGGCTCTCTCAATGACTGACTCTACTGAAGTGGAAAGACAATGACGATCACTTTTCTAGGCGCTAAAATACACAGCGGCATGCTATCTGATCGTCGGCTTTCGTGAACTGCTGAGGAAACCGACAGCTCCATTTTGGTTTGTCTTGATTTTGAATTGCACATGGAAATAAACATTTTAACTAAGACCAGAGCAAGCGACAAAGCTTTGTAAGCCGTAAGATGTTTCAGAGAATGTTTATGATCCTCATTCTCACCTGAATTTATTTTTCATATCCGTGAATTTTAAAGAACAACTTTGTGAGATCACTGCATTTTGCCTCGTGGCCTTGGATGAACCTGATGGGGCTGACCCCGAATAGTCCCCGAAAAGATGCGATGGGCGGAGCCTGATCCGACTGTCAATCTCACAGTCAAAGCTTTGCAGCGAAACGAGGATCATGGCATTTTGGCGATATGGGTGCTCAATGTCTGATTTTACATAGAACTACCAGTTTTCTCCCATGAAGTTAATAAACTGCCTCCAACTACAATTAAAATTTCAGCATACATTGCTGCAATTAAACATGCGAAAAGATATAAGTTTTTGAAAATGTTTCTAAAGTGCGAGAATAAATCCAAAATTGTAACCCCAACCCTTATGGTAAGGGGGGGTCAGTGCGCATGTGTAGGTGTAACGTGTATGTGTGTGGTGGCAGAAGAGGCTGAAGAGACGGAGCCCCAGCTTCACCAGACCAATAAATAGAGACTGCAGCTTCTAAAGATTAAAGTGGAGCTACCCTGTGTACCCAGGTTTTGTTGGAAAAGTTGTTTTTATACCAATTGAGAGATTTGTGTTTAAGCTCTGGACACTGGTTTGAAGTGGGCAGGGCTCAGTGGAAAACATGTGATGCCACATACTTCTGAGCACAAATTACAGTTCAGCAACATCTGAATCAAAATCTAATGACAGCTGTGGGAATGTTTGTTTCTGTCCACTCTCGATCATATCTGATCAAATATCACCCACACAGCAGATTAATGGAGCTTTTGACTGTTTGAAATACGTAATTATTAATACCAAAGGTGTTATTTTTTCTCCAAACATTAAAATACTTTCCTTTAAAGCCACCTAATTAGTTGAAAGGGCATTTTTATTTGAAATAGTTTAGGAGAAACAGTAAAGATTCAGGAACAGATAAGGATAATACACAAAACTAACTCAAAACCAGGGTGCGTGTAGCTTGGAGGGCTACAGTGTCAACCTACCTTTGACCTCATTTCCACCTTAAAACAGCTGGATTGAACAACAAGGAGAAGTAAAAGTCGGGCTCTCTTGAAAAAAAAAAAAGCTCTTCTATTATTTTACCAGGCTTGCCAATTCTTCCTGGCAAACTTTTTAAAAACAAGAAAGATTTGTATCGAACAAGGGAATTGATTTCACCCAGGTTCCTTTTTCTCAAGAACAACACATTCACCTCTCTTTTCTGCCTTCTTCACAAAAAGCCCCAAACCATAAAGCAACATATACTACAATTGTCTTTCTGTGCCTTCAGTCCCTTTCTTTTCTCTAATCCATATTTATGTAGGCCTGCTTCATACAATGCGACGCAGCAACTTAAAGCCTTGAAAGACTCTGCTTTATTTATATGTTTACAGGCTCACTTCGGTTTCATCGGACGTTTGCTTTTTGCCTCTGACTGTTCTGCCCTGCTTTTCAGCCCACTCCAGTTGGCAGGACTGCATGTGAATATGGTAAAAATCTGGCACAGCACGACTGCCTGTGGTGGAAAAGGGCAAAAGAATATGAGTGACACTTCCTCCCACACACTTTGACGGTGGATGGTGGTTACTTATCTCCCACCTCCAACACTATTTTGCCTCAAAGCCCTTTTCATTCTTCTCGGTTCTGTCCTTTTAGGTCTTTCACAATAAAAGCATCTACCTTTGCCTTTCAATTTCTGTTTGCTTCCATTCACCATTCTGGTTCTACCCCCCCATTCTGTCCTCCTCAGAACATGTTAGACCTCCACACCCCTCGATGCTCCTCCCAGTGTGTTTCTACTCCCTTGGCTGTTAGCGCCACGCTGAGTGGGTTGGCAGGAGAGAAGAGGCAGCCAGCAGGAGGCGGGCCAGGCCTGCCAGAGTGTGTTGCCACCCTACCGAGCAACTGGCACCAGCATCGGGTTCTCTGTTATGGCTGACTGTTGATATACCATTCAGAGAGGACAATGAGGAGGAGAGACGAGAGGGCGGGGGCATCCCTGTGTGGATCCGGTCATCGCTGGGTCACTCACCATATGGAAAGCATGGATTGGGTTGTGTTCACTGTCATATGAACTACAAACAGACTTCACAGGCAGTGATTTAAGACCCCCTGCTGCATTTCTGCCCTGCTTCCAAGCACACACGAATACAGTTCATTCACATAAAAACGATAATGTGTGGCATTTGTACCTGTGCAGATGAAGAACTTGGACTCTCCGACACTTAACTCCACTTTGTTCAAGGATATGGACACCTGCAGGGCAGCTGTAACAGAAAATGTAAGAGGGACGGAGAAAGACAGAAGAAGAAAACAGACAGAAAAAGAGAAAATTGGATTAGTAATTACAGCCGTAAGAGTACAAAACACCAAGGATGTTCATCATTTTCTGATTTGTGAGACACAAAAAAACACAATTGCTTTCAAGCAGCACCAGATTTTTATATTGCGCCGTTTTCTATTGTATGTCACTACATTTGACTGAAAGGCAGGGTGCGACTTACATCCAAATCCCATTCCAAATAAATAAGATGCTTCTTAGAAATAACACATTTGCAGCTATTGCTAGCATAAGACACATTGTCCCTGCTGAAAAGAACTATTTTTATATTTTTATCCAAAGTTTAACTGCTTTCAAAGTCACAGAACAAACAAACAGAACAACGGAGCTATTGCACCGCACAAAGGTCTGAGACAGATTAGCTTGATGCCTTATATTAGGCACAATGCTGTTTGTGACAAGCTTGTCAGTTTCATAATGAATGGGATCCTTACAGCCTGAGGTAATGCTATTTGCAGTTATCACTCTTCTTGACAATGGTATGCATTGAACAACAGTGCAGTGAGAGTTCAAGAAGCTGAGAAATAGCAGCGATCAATAAATGACTACATAGCACTGGTATTTTCCTTTGGTGACAAAAACTTGTCAAGCAAGGTTTTTTACATCCTCAATAACAAATTAAGAGCCGACCGAACTTGTGCACTTTCACATTACAGAAAGAATATTGCTGAGACAGACATTTATTCATCTAATGACACAGTAAAATGGACAAAAACCTTGCAGTCGGTGGGAGTGCTACAAAATTTGCAGAGTCAATCTACAATCAAAGGCCATTTGTCTGTGCTGGTCTATTGTAAGGGCCACTGTAACACCACACAATGGGGGTTCTGGTGGAGGCTGAAGTAAAAGGTAGTTAGCTGAAATGATCTTGGTTGACATGAATTTGTCAAATGTGAGAGAGCTAGAAAGGCAGGAGAGGAGTTGTAGCTACGAAGGGAATCAGACAAAGAAAAGGGAGTGTGTGAAAGGCAGCGCAGTGAGATGGAGCTGAGGATGTGTCTAGATGTCTAATGTGATGAGTAATGATTGGCAACTCAGTGGGGAGAGGGTCATTTTTAGGCCAGAGCCTCTTGACGCAGCGGTAGTCTCTCCACAGCTTGGAGTGAAGCAAGATGCTTGATGAGCCTGTCATATCTGAGCTCCTCATTCTTAGCCCTCAGAGCTGCAAGTCTAGTTAGGCTCAAGCTCCGACCACACACACACACATATTCACACACAAATGCTGAATCACGCTCTAATGGATGTTAATTTTCTCTGCAACGCTGGGAACTTAACAGTGGAGCTCAGGGCGCCTGTCAATAATTGAGGAAATGATGAAATGATTATCTGCAGCTTCTCGGGGGAAGATGGCTGCAGCCAACAGCAGCATCACACTGAAGCAGCTCTCCAGCAGTTATCACTGCGAGCCATCTGTCATGAACTGAGGCTGTCTATAGATGGCAGTAGAGGGGCACTGCCACCTTCGCCTGAGGAGGCTACATGATGAGGTGGAGAAACTGCATTATCAATGTATTTGATCAATTCTGCTGTGTAACCTGACTAAAGAGTCCCTGGCAGAGGCTCAGACACACACACATATACGGAATGGATGGACAAGTATGTTTCCATGGTATACGGTTTTTCTCCAATTAGTGAGCAGCTTTTCAACTTACTTTGTGCATTGCATTGTGGGAAATAACAGCCATTGACAGCACACAAAACAATCAAGCGACATCTTTGAGTATAATAAATTTTATTATTTATTTTCCACACATTATATACTTAAAACCTGCTTAAAATTAGTATGTACTTTGCAGTGTAGAACTGAGCTACAGCTATTGTCTATACACATCCACATACAAGGTTTCAAATGAATACGAATACTGTTCTGGCGTTGATTAATCATGTCTATTTAACCTGGTGCCCTTCCACACTGCCTGCCTCTGACTTAAGGCAGATTCCAATCAGCGCCTCAAGTAGTTTAACGGTTTTCAATTATTAATTGATCCTGGTCTGTTCATGTTCCGTGTGATTGATCACGTAATAAGTTGCACACAAAACCAAGCAGGAAAAAGAAAAATGAGCTGTTTCTGTGCTGCCACAGTCATTACTGTGAATCATATAATTAAGTTCAACCTGGAAAATATGACGGTTCAGTTGGCATTTTTTAAAAGCTGAATTACACACAGTCTCCAGAGCGAATATACATTGACATTTTAATGAGAATGCTGACTGGATTTGAAATATGACACGGGAGAATTTGTTTATTCAACACTGTCTCGCCTGGTGGGAACACAAAGAGACATGCTAATTATATCAATTTTCAGAAATGCAATGTTTTCGACTGCATTCACCTGCTTATCACAGAGTTTGGGTCAATATGTTATGAGCCTGGTAGCAATCATCTGCTGCAATTATTAGCTCCTTTGAGAAGCATTGGAGACAAGAAAAATAAGACAACTGACAAAACCACTTATTGCCAAATGTGTCTGAAATGGTCGATACCATACATGACTTGCTCGCCTAACAACAGTGAGACTTGAATAATTCCAGCATCAATTGTGGAATCTCAACTAAAAGACAAGTTAAAGAGGCAGGGCTTTGCCCAGAGAGTAGAAAAGATAGATAGAAAAAAAATGACTCACGAATTTCAGTACCTTGTGTAGCACATTTAACATTTAAACCCTAATTATTTCAGTGAACTAATTTCAAATGTCAACTTTTTATCTAAGACTTTGTAAACATATTTTTCCTTTTACATATGAAAAGTTAAATCATATAAGTAAAATGCAGACTTGCTCAATTTAATACACTTCTTACACTTTTCATGCTTACATGGTCTGGTATGACACCCAGCTAATTTGAGCTGCTATGCTAGTGGTTAGCAACTTTTAGATAGATATTTCTGTGTAACCGACATTTCTGAGACAGTTTGCTGACGTTATGACTCTTCTAATGTTCTTTAACAGTAGCTTGTGTTTGCTACATTTGGCCACCCAAAACGGGGACTGTCCCCAGAAAGAAGCCTGGAGTTGGTTTATCTGAGCTTTTTGGCGGGAAACAGCTTCTTGCATGCTACTGAAAATGGTACTAATAGGAGTGAACCAACACACCTTTTTTATTTCATATGTAAACCAAACGCTACTTCATACACAAGTGCCAGAACAAACTGGACCAGAGGCTACTATATCAGTATAGGAATGTAAATTTTATTTGTTACATCAAAACAAAAGAAGAAACAATTCAGGACTAGACTGCATTACCAGGGAAACTGATGTAGAATTGAGCACCGACAAATTATAACCAAACTGATAGACAAATAAGGAAATAACCCACACGCTCAAACCAATTAAACCAAATACTATGGAAAAACACTATCTGCATGCTGCACACTAATTACACAAAACACCCATGCAAAATGGTTACTCTGTCCTTCAGTTTCCCCCTTTAACACAGCCAGAAACACAAAATATGGCCCATTCAAGGATCTAGTGTGAGCACAATAAAACTAACCGGTGGAAAAAAAACAGTGGTTGGCTCTCCTAATAACTTCTATTTGAAACAAGACAAACAGAAACACAGTAAGATACAAAAAACACTTTAAAAGAAACATTTCACGAAACATAAGCAAATGTAACAATTATCATACCTTGCTTGACTTAGAAACACATTCCCCTCCCACCGTTGAAGGCATGCAGGTGACTGGGATCTATATTTTCAAATATTCCTGTTACATTCATATAAAAAAAAAAAAGGCTAAAATCTTGTTTAAAACCATCTTACACATACCTGTGCTTTAGCTGATGTGTTTAAACAATCACTCCAAGCTTTGGACCCTCACCACCATGAAGTCTAATAAATAACAGGTTTTTAACAATTCTTCAACTTGTCTTTAATAAAGTCAACTACAAATTATTCTAAGATCTAGTTCTGGACATGCATTATTAGCCTTAGATTTTTACACATTATTTTTTAAAAGTAAAACCTATTTAAAAATAGAGCCTACCCAATCAAGAACCAAACAAAGGCTGGCCTCAGCTGCTCCCTCAGGTGTGTGACTGCAGAAAGAAAGGACCAGGTGATCTTCCCTCCCCTATTTATAGACTCTGCCCCTTTACCTGGGTCCTAGTGCTAAACCCCTGTTGCCTTCCCTATCACACATATATAATAACAAATAATGTAATAAATAATAATAAATTACTGACATACTGACCACCAAAGAAGAAATGTCCCCAGTTTTCACTTCACAAATCTGGTCACTTTAACACAGACTGTTGGTGAACATAGCATTTATCAGCTAAAGTGACAGATATCCATCAGGAGTTGGTTGGAATATTGGATTTAAAATCGCCAGCTGGACAGAAACTCCACTCCAAATAAATGCTAATGTTGCTCCTTGTCAGCTGGATGTTGAAATAAGCAACTGTTTGAAATACTATGCACCATGTCAACTTGATAATATGTAACTGTTTACAGCTTCTTGTGTTAAATCATCATTCAAAATTATTCCTCTAATGGAGGTCATTAAGAGGGTGCCAACTGAACTGACCTACATGATTCGGCGACATCTGGACCCAGTGCAACAGTGTGCGAAACTTGCCAGCAGCTAAGTCAGTGTAACTAAACCTAGAGCAGTCTAAAGCGAGTGAAACGCACAGTTGCATTTAGCAGAAGGCTAAGTTCAATGTTTGAATGACAGAGTGGAGAGAGTCCAATCAGCTGGCAGGGAGAGAAGGATGTGATGCTGTAATCCTGTTCTCCATAAAAAGCCCCATTAAAGCCATGGCCAAATAAAAATGTGCCACAGAGAACGTGCCTTTGTGTGTCTGTGTGTTTGTACATGTAAAAGAATGTGGGGGTGTATGTGAACTGTATGTCTTTATCTGCGTGTGTGTGAGTGTGTGTGTGTGTGTGGGTGTGGGTGGGAGTCTGTGCGTGCACACAGAGCAGATACGCCCTTAGGCAAAAAATGCTCAGCTTTAATTGTCTGTGATTCTGTGGAGGAGTTGAAGGGAATTCTTCCCTTGAACCACAGAGACAGAGAGAGACAAAGACAAGAAGTGAAAGCGGGTAGAGGGAGAGCAAAAAAAGGAATATGATAAAATACTAATTATTGTACTATGTCCCGCGACCCTGTATGCAGGATAAGCGGTTGACAATGGATGGATGGACTGTACTATGTTTTGTATTCAGCCAAACTTGTGTGCCTCATGCATTTCTTCAAAGGTGTTAGCAAAGTTTTCCAGTAAGGAATTAGTTTCAAAAACACTAAACAGTCAGCATTCTTTAAAGCTGCAAAGTCTCTCAGGTGAGCAGGTATAGTGCCAATGTCAGTGATTTCTTTGTTAAAGGAAAATTCAATTTTATTAAAAACCGGTATCTTATTTTGTAGTTTTTGTCACTATTTGTATTGGTTATGATTGTACTTCCAAAATGAAGTCAAGTCAGTTTCATTTATGTAGCCCCAAATATCAACTTTGCCTCAAAGGGCTTTACAATTTGTACAACATATGTCACTTTCTTTCCTTAGAACCGCTATTTGGATAGAAAAAGCTCAACAAAAGCTCTATAACAAGACATAAAAAGGGAAGTAACCTCTGAAAAAAGGCGAGGGAGGTTGGATCCCTCTTCCGGGACTGACAGACATGCGGTAAGTAAATACAATACAGAGAAAGAGAATAATAATAGTTACTAAATCAAGTGCAAACATGATGAAAAGTGTGGATCATAGAAGGTTCCCAAAAACTTGGTCTGCACTAGTTGTATCGCTACAAAACCAGATTGTAAAACAAAAGTTAAAACTGATTAGCTTAACGACTTCAAAACAATTAAACCAAAAGGTTGGTAATAATCCCTCATTGCATGTGAAAACTGTTTGTGCCCACAGCCTATTCATAGAAAAGAAACCAAATATAAACCAGAAAGTCGCTCCTTAAACTGTGATGGATGTTTACGATGGACCCTTTGGGTAACATGTTGGTGACCATTAGGAATGATGGTCAAATAAGTTCCCCAAGTGAATGACAAATTAGTAATTTATGTCAGCTGCAGAACCTTTATCCCAGTTCCAAGTTTTACATACATAAACAAGTATTCCTGAAAGTGTTATTGCTACAGTGAATTACAAGGGAATCAGCATTTGATTGACTCTCTACCGTTAAACCATTAAAAGCAAGGACAAGTTGTTAAGCACAACAATGTGTGGATGTTGTTGTTGATGTTGTCCTTTTGTATTTTGTCATCCCCCCTCCCCCCAATCCCCCCAGTAGGACAACAAAGATGAACTAAACTAAACTGAAATAAACAGTCTGCGTCCTGAAACGTAACAGGCTTTTACAGACAGCGTTGAATGATAACAAATGGAGTATTGTTGTATTTTGATTTAAAGCAGAAAGAGAAATAGAGATAATAATGTGTGTGATGAGCCATCTCTAACGATGACCCGAGCCTGTGAGGCACTAAATCAGATAAATATTATTTGGGGGAAGTGAGGAGTAAATTATGTTTCATAGCAACACCCAATATTTCAACATTCTTTTCACATTTATTTCCTTGGGTGCAGGTAGAAAGATTTGAGAGGAAGGACAGAGTTGTTGCTTGATATTAAAAGATGTTTGCTTTCAGATAATATAGTAAGCTCTTGTGATTTGTTGTTGCCAACTTTGCCTATGGATTCATCTGAAGTTGTTTCAATGTCTGTAAAAGCCTTCCAGTGTGTTTGCCCATCTGGCTCCCTGTGTCCCCAGTCCTATATATCTGTCTGGCTGCATAATAAGCCTGCTTTCATGCTGGAGAGGAGAGGAGGGAAAAGGAGAGGAGCGCTGGTTCTACTCACTCAGCCAACCATATCCAATCGTGCCGACATACAGTATCAGGCCACGTGTACAGGCTCAGGCGCAACCCACAGCTACCTATTATCTTCCCTCTCTGCCGCACACCTTCTCTCTATCTCTGCTTTTCGTTCACCAACTGCTTTGCGATTTATGTCTCCTTCCTTAAGCCTCTTATGCCTCAGGCTGCGGTGGCCATGATGGACCTCTCTCTGTGTATAGATCCCCAAACCATAAAACTCATGCACACGTGCGCAGCAACATGCAAATACACAGATGTCTAGTTTCAGACAGATGTGAAATCCTTTGCTAATTAGTAAGAAATACAACTTGATCTTATCTAGCAGGTGGCTAAAATTGCATGTTTTTACTAATTTCATGTACTCCCTCATTTTCCCTTTGCACATAGAAAAAACCCCCACTTATTTGTGCATACATATGAGTTGAGCTACTGTTATCCTCTGTCCCTTATTAACAGGGCCGGTATACAACAATACAGGTAATAAGCCTACTGCTAGAGGACATCTACAGCATGATGGCACTTTTACGACAATACAAACTTTGCAGGCTTCATTGCACTTGCAGGTTTGATCAACTGGATTTTTTTTTCCTTTTGACATTTGTGGCTCATCATATCAGTAGATTGGAGAAATTATGCAGGCAGCCCCTGGGTCACTCAGTAAATTAATGAAATGAGCCTTAGGGAAAGGCACTTTTTTTAAGAAAGTCAAAATATGACTGCATGAAAGTTCATCAAAGCTCCCTTAGATGTGAGCCTTTTCTTTAGAAGTATTTAATTACTTTATCTATTACTTCCTAATGAAAAGCATCAGTTACACTAAACTCCCTAAGTCTTTTGTGCCATTTGCATTTAATTGGCCCACTAAATATTTTAGACCCAAGTTCTCATTACTAGTAGAGGTAGTATTCGTAATTATAAAAGACAAAGGTTTTTTAATAATAATAGAGCCTACAGCAAGGTCCATAACAGGTCACAGAGCTCCCTTTGTTCAGATGCGGGTGATCTCAAGAGGTAAGACTTTAACTATCTGTTATCATCTCCTACTGCTGTGATCAAAAGCTGGAAATGGAGCTTGTCTATCCATGTCATCCATTCCAATGCAGTTGGTTTGGAAACACAAACAAATTTAAATTAGATCTTTCAAGTAGAAACATCTTCAATAAAATACAAAATGTGCACTGACATGTTTGGCCTGTCTAAATTGTATTCACCTGTTTGTTGGGTCATGATTCATAAACATGTTAATATTTCTTGACAAATATTTCCATAATAAAGACGTTAAAGAGGTTAAAAAGGCTAAATAATGAGATCAGTGATGAGCAGGTGTTTGACTAAGTGAATCAAAAAGTAGGGATCCTTGGAAAGATCCAGAAGAAACAAATATGTAAAAGAGCTTGAGGAAACCTTTAGCTATCTATAACCAGTTCAAAAAATCACAAACTCCCATCTAGGACACATCTTCTTCCCGCTAATTTCATCAACCTTAAATGGCTGAGGGTAAAACTTTGCTGTATTCAGCTACCATTATGTTGAATGGACTACCGATGAGCATTAAGACTCGACTCTTTAGCTAGGTTTAAGTCCTCACTTAAAAAATGGCTGATTTCCCTCACAATAACAATTATAACACAAATATCATGAAATATTGTTAATATGCTTTTGTTTTAAATCTCAGTGTTCATTTTGCATTGTACTGGCCCATTCAATATTTATTGAATTTCCTTATATAATGTATAGTGAGATGTTGTGACAGAACTAGTATTGTATGGTATATAGGAATGTGTAAGGATTAGTATTATTGTATAATGTACTTAATTTTTATTACTAGTTTGAGGCACTACTTTTATATTTAAAATCAATAAAGAAGCTCAATCAATCAATCAGGACTTTGGTTGTGGTTCCACAATGTGTGACATCTGAAGAAATCCTGAAGCCCTCTTGGGTACAGTTGGTGTTTATGGCAAGGTGATTTCTTTCAGGTGCAGAATGGACTACTTTTTTTTTTTTACCAATAAAATCACTTTTATTAAAACTATTTTCATTGCAAGCAAAATGTAAAACATCAGAAGCTATGATATTTTTATAACGTCAATCTAAAAAGCTGTAGGAAAATGACAGTAATATTCCTAAAAGGACCAATATGTCCACAAATCGAACACCAAACCTTTTGAAAGCCAGTCAGACAATTGAGGCTGTGTCAGAGGGCAGATGAGCTGCCAGAAGGGAAAAAGCTGATCGCCAAGTGGCAATGCAATCATCTGCCATAATAGAAATAAGGGGGGGTTACCAGCCAGGGCTCCAATTCTGGTTTTCAATTGCTACCTTGCAATCAGAGCTTCGAGATGTCAAAAGGTGCTGGAAAGTGTGGGGAAGCGATTGGCCAAATGACATCTTAGTGTGCACAAGGAACAGGCAGACATGTAAATTCTCATGTTTAGAGTACAATATGTAAAAAGTAACCACCAAAATTTCAAATACATCCTACAGTACCACTCAGACAAACATAGACTCTGGTATGACCTGGGTATTGTCTCATAACCTCTGTCATCTTTATCCTCCTCACAGCAATGATTTCTATCCCGGGTTGCACAGAAACTGGAGCATCACACTGTGATAGAGTAAACCCCATTTGCTCGGATATTGTGTTCATATTTACGGACACATAAGAAAAATGGAAGCCTGTAGACGTAGGTGCAAGATAATGCCCTTATCCACATTCCCTTCTCCAAAATAGAATGATGCTCCAGTGGAAATTATACAGAAGCTTTGACCATTTCTTTGGTATTTTTCCCATTCTTTCTTTCTCTCTCTGCATTTCTGAGTCCTGTGTCCAATCTTTTAGTCTTATTTCTTCTTATCTGTTCTGTTTCTCGATTTCCTTTCATCCCTCCTCTCTCCCTCTCTCCTCTGGCTGCAAGTTGTTTCCACACAGGGCAACATCAGCGGCTGCAGTTTTCTGCATATACACTAACATCAGCAAGCGCCTGAGACAGGTCTGGGACTACAATAAATCTAAGTATGCCACTCAGACAGGATGATTTACTTAAAACCTCCCTACATTTGACTTCAATTCTTTCCCACAGAGCTTCTCTCTTTCTTTCTCTCTCTCAGGACTGGGCATAATACTCATACCTTACCAAGATGTGCAAAACAAAAAGGGCCAAAACAACAGTGAGCCTGTGAACTTTAGTCACAGTTTATCTTCAAATGCTATCACAAGGAACTACATTTTAAAAAATGCAGAGCTAGAAGAATCTTAAAACTACGCTCAGGCAATCAAAATCAAGGTGTCTATCCATCACCTTGTGTGTCTGTATGTCAGCTTGTAAAGCTAACAATGTGTTGATCAGGTGTAAGCTTGTACAATGAATAGAAAAGTACAAGCGGAGCAGCGCTGACAGTGTTAATGAGACGCTTGAGCTGCTCTGTTTCCAAGGATTGCAACAGTTTCTTATACGTATTAATAAGGTCATCCATCAAGACGGAAAGGTTCCCGTCAAATAATTATGGTAATAAAGCCAATTAAAATGACCAGCCATTTTTCTGAATACGGACAAGCTAATTAAATATATATTAATGAGAGGCCGCCCCTGCCACTTTAGTGTTACTCAGCAATGCTTCACTATGGACTTTTCAAAACAGTGTCCTGGAGGTCGACAGAAATGGGACATTTTAAAATGATAGGTTAATGTCATCGGCATACAGGGCATCAAAGGCTAATCACACTTCACTATTAATGTAGCATCTTGGACAGACACGACATTTATGTTATTAGCAGGTACACATTGTTCTGCGCAGCAGCTGAGAGCTGGTTTAGAGGCAGCCACAAATACGTGTCTTTTTTTTCTCTCACATCTTCTGCAAATAGTCTAAAAATGCATCAGTCACACTAATAATAGTCTAGAGCTGACGGAGGCGGAATCAAAGTTTTTTCTTTGTCAAGAGAATGGACTCAAGTTGAGGTGGGCGAGAGGTTTGATGCTCATGATGATTCCTGTGATTTTCAACATTTTGTGCCATTCAAACAAGCATATATTGATCTTGCGAATGGGCCGACTGAGCTCAGGTGATTATTTCACTGGCCCTCTACAAGCACACTGAGATGGGACCCACGAGTGATGGGAGGCTTTCCGCTTCTGTAGGAGGAGGTGACTCGATAGAGTTCAGCGAAGACTGATTCAGTAATAAAACCTAAAGGCCTTGGAGGCAGTATCTGATTTCCAGGCACTGCTGAGGGAAGTCCCGTAACTTGCTGGAGAGTGAAGGTCCAGCATTCGTAAGAAGCAGACAGATGAGCAATGCAGTGTGTGTGTGTGTGTGTGTGTGTACAGAAGTCTATATAAAAGACTCACCAATATAACTAATCATTATTTCCATATTGAAGGGAGCCAACTGTTTCAAATTAAGCACACTAATGTGTCTTACTTTGTCATCTTTGAAGATAAATGGCAGTTTCAGGCCATACAATCAAAACAAGAAAAATGCAAATAGAGGATGAGTGTCATGACTAGGCATAGCAGCCTCGAATTATTGTGGGCTACTGTCAGCAGAAAGAGTCTTCCAGTAAAGGTATGTAGGCGTTTTGCCCGTCAGATTTACTAAAACCTGAAGCAATAAAAAGTTTGCAGTTGACGCCATTCTAACTCCAGGAAAGAAGCGGAGGCAAATAAAAATAGAAGTAATCCATTTCTTTATTCAGCCTTTCTCCTCTGCCAGATGAATAGTGCTATTTGTAACCATTTTAGCACAAACACCCCACAGTAATTATGATTCTGGTTAACTGGTGTTAGCTTGTCATTGCAAAGGAACAGTGTCTGGTGCAGAAAGGACAGGCACAGATGTGGTGATCTGGAAGAAAACAATACAGTGGTCACTGTATGTGGCAGACCATGTGCTAGTAACCTCATGCTGGTTGTCAAAACAGCTCAGTTGCATCTACAGTGTGTATTTGTATTCATCCAGAATATTCACACAAGACATGATTACTATGGATGATCCAGAAGTTGCATAAATTGAACACAAGCAGAATGAGTTTTGACCTTATGATCAGCCACAGTGCATTTTCACATATATCTTTTAGGCATAACTACTACACTCATGATCCCGGCAGCATCAAACACACAGTTTGTGTAACTTAACCTCTTAAACTCCACTAGGATGGCTACGTCCTCGGTCGACATTACTGTCTTTCCGAAGCTGTAGTAAAGATCCTGGTATAATATAAAACTAGATAACCTAAGGCATACATTGGTACAAACCATGCCACGTCTAGATTGTCAGGAAGGGGGCTACGTAACACTCTAAATGTAGGCTAAACATTGGCGAGGGAAAAACTGTTAGTCAACTTCATTGTAGTGAGAGCATTTCTTTGAAACTTGACCTCACTGTATAAAATTACCTATTCAAATCACAGCCTCATGACAACCATTCATATACTCGAGCATGTGAATGGGCATTATAGAATTCCATCATAATGCTATAAGCCCCTATACACTCTAAACATTCAACATTTGAAAAGGTGCCTAGCCAAAACACAATGTTAATTACAGATTTATGACTTGACACAGTGCTTAGCTGCATCTCAGTTTAATTTTTAGGTTTCCAATTGTCAGAAGATGTATACCACATTTTGGCATATACCACTAAATAAAACAACAAAAATGGGTCTAAGGCAGGGAGGGAGGGGTGCAGTGGAAGAGGTTAATAGACGGACTTGGTTGCGCTTGTCACAAAGGGGCCTCAGCTTTTGGGATGCTGTACAGCCTCCTTTCCTCCCGTACTTTCCTCCACAGAGACTACAAGTTCATATGCACTGATGACCTAAGGTTTCTACTGAGGAAGAGTACTGAATTCAGACTCATTTTTATGGGACAAAGGGTTAGGAGCAGACAACTGGAGCGTGATTTTTGCCAAAGAGCTCTTGTCACTGCATTTTCCCTCCTGTACCAATATGAAACTTTTTGTTTCTGCAGTTCAGACTCAAATGTTCACAGTACTTAAACAACAGCTCAAGCATAAGTCCTCAACACAAAGTAAAGATTTACAATTCTGCTTTCTCCTACCACAAGATACACAATTGTGTTTCATCCCCAGCGGGAAGCTACTCCCTGTGCTTTGAACAGAGACTGTTATTTGGTCTCAGCTGGCTAGTCAGACTCCCTTTGACAATATGCAATTCTGCCCCCAAAGTACAATTGTACTTTCTCAAAAAATAATTTGACTGTTTGCACTTTCAGCTACAAAACCTCCACTTACAAACATAAGAAAACAACATTTTCTGTTACATGGTAACATGAAATGTCAATGTAACAAGATACAAGAATTCCATATGTGTAAAGTACATACAAAGTACATTCAAGCACGTTGCTAACACGCTGCTAGAAACCTCACCTTGCAGAACATCTCCAAATATTTCCATCGTCGTGCGGAATCTAGATTCAGAAAAAAAACTCTTATGCCAAAAACCAGAGCGTCAAAGCATCAAAACTGATCACTGAGGTGTGCCTGTCTGCTACGCCAGTAAGTACTGTAATCTTAATTCTCATTTCATGCATGCTTGAGAATGAGCGAAGAAACATGTATATATTTTTTTTTCTGTGGCGAAGCGATCATTGCCGCAGGGATTGAAATGGCACAGTGGTGGGTTGATTATTCTCCTGCCACATCCTGCCAGTGGCTGTGACATGCCCATTATCTCAGGCCCACGGATTAATTCAGTCATAAAGGAGAGGTCACTGGCTCCTGCCAGGCCTGAGAGAGGATACTCTTGGGATTATGCGAGGGGGAGTAGGGCAAGGCAGAAACGTCTTCTTCCGGCCTTTCTGCAATGAAATTCAAAGGTTTAAGGTCAACAGTCTCCCTAATTGGGAGGGCACATCCCATGACAATACCGGTGCAGACCATTAATGCTGGAATTTCCAGCTAAAGGGAATTCCCTGTACTGTAAACTGAATCACACTCATTTTCTGAATTCTGTTGCTGAATGGCATAATGCTGTGCTCTCAATTTAAGTATGAATGGGATTGGATTCTAAATCCCAATTACATGAAACTAGCAATAAATACGCATCAGAATAAGGTAGGATTTGATGTGTGTTGGACAATGAGTCGTGCAGTCGTGCTTTTGAATTGAATTACATTTGACTTTTATACAACTCACATGGCTGCGAAAGTGCAGCTAAGAAAATTAATGTATAGCATAACATGTGAATTAAATTAATATTAAAGCACTTCCTCCTACATTCATAAATCCACCAATAATGAGCAAAATGCGAATTATTCTAGAAAGAACCAGGCTAATAATGGGGATAATTTTTTCATTAGGCTTGGAAGACCAAAAAAAAAAAAGTCTTAGTCTGAGCTAATGTCATACACGTCTCTGATCTCAAGATCAGTGCTTCAAAGGCTCATCCTGTATTATTCACTTTTCAGCTTGTCCAATTCCTCCCACTCCAGCACACTTTTGTATTTCTATTTCCCTTTCTACCTATCACCCTTAATTTTACTCAAGACAGAGCCTTTCATCTTTCCTCTTTCTTGCTTCATTGTGCAATGAATTGCCTGTTCACCTTTTCTGATTCCTTTCGGATATCATGTCTGTCTGTTGTTCACTCCCCCCTCTCTCGCTCTCTCTGACAGTTTCGTGGTTGTCTATGTGGCGCTCATGACAGAAGCTGCCACCAACTGTCACAGTGGCCAGGCCAACCAGGAATTCAGGATGCCAGGACCAGGCACCACTGAGTCAAATCACACCAGTATAAATATTACTCAAAACTTTCTCTCCCAGCGCCGTTAACACATTATTTCTACATCAGGATCAAGAGGCAAAATCAGCCCAGTCAACGGGCATTAACATCTTTTTACAAACAACACAAACATCTTGAAATATTTAAACTATTAATCAACATGGCATTTCTTTTATGCACCATGGGAGTCTATTGCCATGCTAGGGGCTCTGTGAGTAAGTAGTGCTTCAGGCTAAATGCTGCACAGTGCATGTGCAACATACAAATGGTATTTACCAAGTTCCCCATCTCAGTTTAGCCTGTTAGCACGTTAATATTTGCTGATCAGTACTTAAACAAAGTAAAACGTATATCAAAATATTGGACAGATTGAAATGTTGGCCTCATGATGGCGACCTCTCGATATGTCAGGGGGGTCACCATTAGAATTCATCGTGAAGGGACCTTGAATATCTGTAGCACATTACATGGCAATTCATCAAATGCTATCCAGATAGTTCACTCTGAACCACAAAGGTCAAACTCATTTTGCTGCTAGATGAAAAGTAAGGGAATCACCAAAGTGACTAGGATTCATCCTTTGGGGACTGTAGCTGGCTTCACCAAATTCCATGACAATTAATCCAGTGGTTATTGAGAAATTTCAGTCAGGATCAAACATTAGGGGCAGAGAGACTGACACTGCTTGCCTGGGTAAAAAGTAGTCTGCACAAAGCCATTAACAAAAACAAAAGAAAGAAAAAGAATAGAAGAGAAGCTTCAGTCTCTAGACCTTTATTCAGGACTGATGAAGGGATCCATAATGTTAATGGATAATTTACAACCACCATGAAAAATGCTCATGCGACTGTGGTGACTTTGAAGAGCACCATAAATCAGGTCAGTATAAACTGGCATACTGAACATGGGAACACTCTCTGACATTGCAGCACATTTTTAAAAAGCCCATAGTGATCGTCTATTGATTAGTCTTTATTTATCCAAAGGATGTTTTTCTCAGCCACGTATGATCTTTCCCTGCACTGCTCCGTATTTTACTCGCAGGTACATACAGACGTGGGAGCGAAATGAAAGCACTTAAATCTGCTGCTAAACGCCAATATCGTATGTGTTTGATGTTATCAGCAATGCCAACATCTTGAATGTCCTAACAAATGATCTGTTAGAGGCAAACAGAGGCATGATATGTTTTAGTAAACAGAACACTTATTATCTCACTTTCATGTAGATTGGGTGTTTGTGAAATCATTCTTGGCATTAACTCCGGTTAAAAACTTCAATCGGTTGCCATGGGAGACTGGCTTCTCCTGTGGTGTGGCTAAAGGTCAAGTCATTATTCAGTTTGATGCTGTGTCTTCAAAAATAAGCAAGCATGGTCAGACTTAGTTGAAAGTTAAACGGGAAATGTTGCAGATGAAGGAAACCTATTGATTGGTAGTAACCCTGCATTCATAAATCATGGATGAATGGATGGACGCATGGATAGACAGACAGACGCTCCTGGGCATTTTAGCTGTCACTTAGTGGAAGTAGGTGACAGTTCTAATTAATAGGCTGACACGTTGCTGTGTGTGAAGGTACAGTACATGTGTATGGAATGATCTCTCTCTCTGAACACTGCCGTGGCACTGAGTGTTGCAGCAAACACGTTAAAGAAGAATCTGTCACTGAGCTCCTGGGGGAGTACGCCAGCTCTCCCCCTCACACCCATCCCTCCAAGCTGATGGATGACGGCAGGGTGTGTATCTGCATACATAGGCTCAACTCCGCATGGCTTTCAATTAAAACTGTCAGGAACATGCACTCAGCACCCCACTAAGATAAAGGTAGGCAAACAAATTAATATGCATGGAGGGGATTCATTCCTCTAAAACTAACATCCCCCCCTGAACACGCACTCTTTATGCCACATGTCAAATTGACACTAAAGCACATGTTTATGCTACAATGGAAACCATACGCCCAAGGCCTACATATATACATAGCATTCACAAAACATATAAACAGCAATACATCACGCACATGCTGTCCTACATAAACACACATTTAAAGGCTTACAGTGTATGACTTTCATGAACATGCACACAGACACACTGCAGTCATACAGTACAGTAGTATCCCTGACTTGGATAATTGCCGTCGCTGTAACTCAAAAGACAACATATCCCCCAGCTTTAGAATTAGCATATTCATTATTTAACTGGGGAGCAGCTGGCTAATTGGCAAATGAAATGCTTTCAATAATGTTCACATGAGAAGCAGCATTTGATTAAACTGAATCTGGGGAAAATACCAAAAAGGAAATGAATATAAATGAGCATGTGGGAAAAAAATGAGAAGTGTTGGTATGACATTCTATGTCAAAAGTGCTGCCATTGCGCAGATGTACCAACTTTGCTGTGTTTGTGTGCAAATAAAGCGGTTCACAGTCAACAGATATGCATCAAAATGGGGAGACAATTACCACAATTTCCCATCTGGCGCTAAATGTAAACTTTCCAAAAAGAAAAGGATATCACAGCTCATCTCTGGCGCAGGTACTCCAGTTTTAATGGACTTCCAAAGCCAACTGACTCATGTCAGCTTTCTAAATCAGAAAGGAAGAAGGAGGGGGTCGGATGTCCTCGTAAAAATGCCCCCACCATTCTCGTCTCCGCTCATTCGAGTTAATGACATACACTCTCAGGCTATATATCAGGGTCTGTTTGATCCTGGTCAAGGATATTAAACTTTGATGGGTTGCCGCATTCACTAGTCCCCGGTTTTCCTTTTGCAGAGGACAGTGCAGGGTTCATTCGATGTGTTCAACCATCTGATATCCAACAGGAAATTACTCATAAATGCAGGCCAAAGGGTTGGCACCAAGCTGAGATGGCTTCATCCCAAAATGCTTCACAACCATTTTGGCAATTTTTGCTACTTGTGATCAACAACAAAAGGTGACATGTGTGTCAGCAGGGTAGCATCAAAAGAGTACCCGGAGAGTGGGAGCAGAGCAGCGGGACAGAGTAGCGTGGTGGAAAGACTTGGTCGATGTACTGTTGGGTCACAGCGGCAGAAGCCGGTGGTGGCTGTCACCACCCATCATCAGCAGCCTGCTAAGTGTTTCCCACTAAAGTACATACAGCTGCTGTGCCAAGGATGGCAACGCTGTCAGCAGCCAGCCACTGGTGACTGCTGTGCCACAGCGACTGCTGGCTTGCTGCTGGGTCACATTTTAAAAAGTTGTCGTGCTGCTGTGGTGGGTGAAGAGAAAAAGCTCATCGATTTCAGGCGGAGTGACTCAGAAGTTTCACATTAGTGCCACACTTTCTGCAAGGTTTTACAGTAAACTGGAAGCGAACAAATCATCTTTGTGACTTATTGCTTGTTGCTACGATTGTGTCAATGCTCTCGAGTGTAGCAAATAGCTTACATCACAACACTGGACAACAAATGTGTGGAACCAGTCCATTCAAGTGCCATGGTGAACTGTATTTTCCAAGCACACTTTAATAAAAGCATTTCTTAAAAGACACTCAACAAAGTGCTCCAGTGTTACTTCTGTTGTTTATTTTCTCACTTTGCATTTAATTGTATACAGCGACTTGTGGGTGAGCGTTGAGCTATGCTGACTGTGACGACCCTTTGTGTTGACAACTGAGCTGAGACTGCTTCCACACAATCACTGGCAAAGGCCCATGCTAACATTTAGAAATGGAGTCCCTGCTGGGTTTGCAGGAGATGCAAATGTGTCCCCAGTCTCAACAATAGGTTTATTCGCTTTTTTCCTTCTGTTGTTGGTGTTGTTGTTGTTAATAGTGTTTGTTGTCGGACCACGTGGGGAGGGGTGGTGGGCATTGCCAGCTCCCACAGCTGCGCCACAGTGGCCTGGAGACAATGGGCATCCTGGGCGGCTATGACGCAATGCAACAATTGTTTGAGGAAAGAGCAGATGAGAGTCAAGAGAACGCAATCTCTTCATTTCTGATTAGCATTGGAAATGAGCCCCACCATCGGGGCTTGTGGAGGGGCTTTTAAGAAAGCGGTTAAACCCGAAGCTTTGTTGATAACTTGTATATCAACGGAGCAGTGTGGGTATTTGCATGCAAGACACATTTCTGTGCGAGAGCAAGAAATGTGTCTTGTTTATTCTTTTAAGAGCATGGCCATCTGTGAAGATTGTGACTTAAATACTTCCTGGCTGTCAACTGCATTGTTTCAGCTATTGTTTTACACTGTAGTGGTAAAAATAACTTCCTCTATCAATGAAACAGAGAGTACAATTTCACTTTTCCAGTCATCCCTCGTCTCACTTCTCAGTGTTAATGAACTGTGGTTTCGCCATCGTTATCAACAGCGCAGCCTGTTTAATTATTCATACAGAGCCTGCTTGCCTGTTTGCCATTGTTGCCTGGAATCCTTCTTCCCTTAGTTTTCTTTTTTTTTTGCTCTTAAGAAATCCTGTTTACACGTAGCCCGGAGGTGTGGTGAACGACAGCTTGAACAGTGGCCGGGCTTGGTCGTGTGTTTGTGCACGTTCGTTGTGCATAAGCTCCTTGATCGTGGGGAGAGGAGGAATTTGAGCCCCTGCCTTTTCAACACAGCAAAGCATTGCTTCTGTCGAGCATAATGAGGAATTGCAGCACAAAACATATGGTTCAGAAGTAGGAGCGGGCTAGGTCCATATCAGCTCCACAAATACTTTGATATGTTGTTTGGATATGAAAGGAGCCACAGACTGCAGCTATGAGGGCCACTGTGCCATGCATATGACTGATAAATAAATAACATAGGCTACCACAGGGGAGGCCCACATTCGTAGCATTTCACATATGCTGCCTGCTTTAATGATCATGTATCACATTCCAATACATCCTCCTCCTCTTCTTTCTCTCTCATCCCCCTTTTCCACTCTCAACTCCTCCTTTAGATTTCTTTTGTTTCCATAGAAACTGGGTCTTGTCCCATGCATTCTTCTCTCGTGGCAGCTTCCTTCCCTGCTGGATAGGCTTCTGGAAGAGTATCACTCCTTCCAAACAAGCAGCAGCAGCCGCCGCCGCCTTGCCTGCAGCTTACAATATCTCATTTCTTGCCGCAGAGATCCATCAGTCAAATGTGGGCAATAACATGATGTTGCTGTGTCTAACTGTCCTGTATGTTGTACGGAGGCATTACAAGAGCCCGGGTGTGTGTTATGTAAATCAATAAGAAATAGCTTTTTCATGATTGTTGAGGCAGTAATGTGGCGGTGGTGTTTAACACTGGTTTCAATGTTGTGGATCAATTGCGACCACAATATACCGTGGATTTATTCTGGATTCTGTTCATAGACGTGTGGAAGCCGATAGGGCCACTGCAAATCAAAACCGCCACTTAAGATCAAACCATGCAGGAAATGAAATACTGTGTGATCCTCATGACTCCGTAATCTGTTAAAGCTGAAATGAAAATAAATCTTCATGCTTATTTGTATGATACAAATCAACAAAGCAATTGTTTATAATCACATTTTAGGAAATGTTCTAAAGGCCTTATTTATTCTAGCATCATTCTGAATTTCGGTGAATTTTAACGAACCAATTTCCAATTCTGTAAGTATAACTTTCTCCCAGACTACTAATCCTTTGATTGTATTTGGCTTTGATTTCACACGATACAGGCCTTAATTTCTGAAAAGCATCTTAGCTCCGAGAGGATCTTTGATTTTTTTCTAAGCCCATGGATGGAGAAACTCAGATTAATTAAAAAATGTCTTATTTACAATGATGGCTCCCGTGCCCTTCATCCAAAAAGGGCAACCCTGCCAACAGAAGTTAACGGGTGGGTGGGGAGATGTGTTTTCACGCCAAAATTGATTCAAGAGTCTCGTTTGTATGTTTGAAACAGGATACAGATTGGTGCTTGATCAGGTTGGAATAATGAATGAAAAGCAACCAAGTGCTCAGCGCACAAATGCACTGACATCCTGAGCTCAGATGGGGAAACAAATCCACAGTCGAGGCATAAAGTTCACAACTAAGGCCGGATCAAACTTTTGCTGCTTTGGTTGTCCTAACCCTGCTAATGCTGGGGTCAAGACTCTGACTAGCCTTCAGGTTTCTAAATTTCTGGGCTTCCCTGGTGGATTTTTGAATATTTCAGACCTCTGCCTGTGTGACCTGACCCTATGAGCAGGTCAATTAAGGTGATAGGTGAATGACAGTTACAGCAGAGCCAACACGGTGCAGCCTGACAGCCTGCTGATCTATGTCCACAAGGAGCATTTAAATGGGCAACCCACCTTTCCAGACACACAAAATAATGTTTGCTCATGCACTGCCAATGGGACCATTATCCCTGAATCTAGCTCCACATTTCAGCGAGTTGAGTTAGCACTTATTTCAGACACATGTATGAGTAGTTAATGCCTTCCCTTTTTTGCTTGAGTAAACCTGTTTCACCTTGTGCTTTTTTTAAATGTTCAAAAATGTGTTCATCTATGACTTCATCTATGGCCAGATTTGCAATGCCACCAGAATGGTTTCCAGCATGAATTTTTAAAAAAGCAACGCAACACCAGTAGAGTTAGTACATGAGGTAATCTTGCCCCACTCACAGTTGAGGATCCATTTGATAAACCTACTGTAATTAAGTTTTCAGGCTGATTGTTGTGGATTATTTGCTAAGCTGACACTTGTCAAAACAGAACATGCCTGTTGGCATTGCGTAGCGGGGATTTAACCAGGTTATTAAAGCTTGAACCCATTTCAATTCAGCTATGTGCTAAATGGATAACAACCACAGAGATGGATTTCCATTTTATTCTAATTCACAGGATCATGTTGATGTAGAGTTCTTGGTTTCCCCTGCATCCTTTTGTTTTTTTACTAATCTCTACGCTTTGGCTGCTTGTGTCATGTCATAGCCTCTCTCCCTCTGTGGGGCGGTGGTCTTCCTGTGGACCATAATAGGGGAACGCACTCTTGGCGCTGCATACCAACCCATCTTTGTACAGCAGCTGTGGCTCAAGAGCTAGAGCGGTTGTCCACTCATCATATCGATCCCCAGCTCCCCCAATGTTCATGTTGAAATATCTGACTGCCCCAGATGTGTGTGAATGGGATGAGTATGATGTGTTGTAAAAGTTTTTCGAGTGGTCGGATAGACTAGAAATGCATACAAGTACAGACCGTTTACCATTAGAGACTTCGGTTGTCAACACTCCAGAATCCTGTTGACAGCTTAACAGTTCTGTTTGTCTAAAAAGTATATACGTAAAACTGAATAGCAGCCCGAGCTTTTATTTGCTAAAATCACTGAATTGACCCTGCCTATATTTGAGACAGGCGTCCATATGGGACAGGCCTTTAATTCCTTTTGCACAAAAAAAACAGAATAATACATGTATAAAAATGATCAAATAATATCAAATACACATAATTAATTTGATCTAGCTCTGACAGACGGCTTGTTCGCTTTTATTTTGAAGGCAGCAACTAACGAAAACAACAACAGGGTGTAGGATGAGAGAAGTGCGACAGAAGTTAGCAGACAGAGAGCGATGGATTTCACATGACAGGATTCATAACTTGGATTAATTTTTCTGAAAAGCTGTTTGATTCTTTTGATTGATTCTTTTTATTGGTGGACCCTTACAGACTAAAGGAAGATAAATAATCAAGGAATGGACACATTCTGACTTAACGAGCAGACTTAACAAGGTTTCAAAGGTAATGGCATTCAGCACTTTTTTCCCCTTTCCTCTAGTACCATGCAGGTAAAGAATTAGACTTTGGGGCTTGTTGTTTGCGTTAAATGAACTGAACGACTGAATTGTGGAGAATCTAACCGATCTAACGATGTGTAGCATGTCCATACTGACACATTGATCATACGTTTAAACATTAATATTTGTGTTCACGATCTAAGCAGCTTAGAAGCAGCTAAAGCGGGCGACCCCGCAGGGTTTAAGAGGTTTAATACATCCAAAGAACTTCAATAAAAACAGACCAGGCGTTTAATAGAGGCAGGCGTCAAAATGTGTTCCCACACCAGGCCAGTAAATGAGGTAGGCGGCTATTTGGGACTCGGCTATTAATTCTTAAAAGTTTTACGGTATGTCTATATCACATTATATATATATATATATATATATACACACATATACATACACACACATACACTATTCTCTATTATTTACTATATTACATGATTACATATTTCTACTACAATGCCTACGTACTCTATTTCCTCAAGGGGTCTCTCCACCAGAACCAAGCATTTCTCTTTCATCATCTGTTAGTATAATTTCATCTTGTACTCCGAGTAATAAAAGAAATGGGAGGTTGCTTTTCAGTCAGAGAGTGCAAAATATATGCCACAAATAGAGTGCAATGCGTAGACACCCACATCCATATAATTAATAGTCATTGCAAAATTAATTACTGCCTGCTCACTCATAACCTGTTATTCTGAAGGATGTGATACTAAGTGATGGATACACAGATTTCACATATATAACACTGTATAGGTATCAGAGGGATTCTTTTTACTGCTAGAACTCCAAGTGGGCACTGTGCGTCAGTGTTGTTGGGTCCTGTTTGGTTGTGCTGACCAAGCTACGTCATCATGGTTGAAAACAGGCAGGGGTAAAGCCGAACTTGTCCCAAATTAACGTGCTGACCTCTCAGACCTTTAAGTGTGACAGGAGCGATAAGAGCTGTGCTGTGTGGAGACTGAGAAGGCAATTATATAAAGCCCAGCAAACTGCAAGTCGAGGATGTTTTAATGGAAGCTTTAATCTGCTTAGGGGGAGATATGCAACATGTTGTGGATATGATGTGGATATTGTTTTGTTTAAATTGGATTGGACTTTTTCATGAGATCAGTTTTGTCTCAGGTGTAGAAACTGGTCATTTGTTTCCCCATTTTTCCCTCCACCTTTAACCACTGTGTTTTTGTAATCACAGTGCAAATAAAAGAAACCTTGTAAGAAAGGCCATGGCATTAGGGCAGGGCAAACCCTCCATTAACCTGTGAAAGAGAATCAAAAAAGTAGTTGCAACTTCAATGAAACCAACCCCTTGTACAATTGCAAATAATGATTAACTGTATCCCAGCCTCCAGCAGTGTTCAATGGACACGACATAGTTCACAACTCTCTTAATAGCTCATTCAATCAGTCATTTTACGACTCACTAGGGTGAATCGACAGTCCCAATCCGCTGAAAAGATGGCACAAATCGTTGGAGATTTGCACATCACTAATCAGACCACTAAGTCTAAACAACACAGCGCCAGCGACTTGAAAATACAGGAGTGGCATAATGCTAGGCTGCTAGAGGGATGACTCAACAGAAAATGAGCCAAATCCGAGTCGGTTCCACTGCTGCCCTCTGTGAGAAAACAACAAATGTTTGGTTACGTCTGGAATGTTTGAACAGATGGAGGAGAACCCTTTCTGCCAATCAACATTGCCTGAAGGTAGCCCACCCTAATGCAGCAAGCCGCAGACAGGAAACAACGCCTACATCGTGCTCGACTTCACAAACCCGACCAAGTACACATACATATCTGCCATGTCAACTCCCTCCCCGAGCTAGTCTTTGCAATAACTCAAGCAGCACTTCCCCTAACACTGACCCCAGCAACCTCTGCTTCCAATGCACTCCTCTCATTACACCAGTTGTTTTCTCGGCAGAGCCCTGGACTCCCTCATTACGGGTCCTCGCCAGGCTCACTGGCAAGCCCCCCCTAGGGCTTGTTATCGATAGCTCTGCACTGAGCAGCCCAGCCGATTGAGAAGACTTGCTGCTGTGGCTCTATGGACGTGCGGGGGTGCGGAGGGGGGTCGAGCAGGGAGAATTCATTAGAGCATAGTGACACCACTAAATCTGATGCAGCAACTGCGACTTATGCCTTTGTCTGATAGGAACAATTTATTGGAGAAGAGTCTTTATCCCCTCTCCTTGTTGTGTGGGGATGAGAGGGGCTGTAAACACGGGCTCTCCTTGCGGCACGTGAAGATAACGGTGGCAGAAGGTTGTCTGTGTCGCAACAAGAGTGATGTATGCATGGCAAACACAGGAGAGTGGCACACTATCAGGACTGCCTCCCTCTCCTTCTCCGTGTTTCATCTTTACTGATCTGATCGGTTGCTTAAATAAAGATCTGTGGCAAAACGCTGAAAGGTGTGTGGCTGTGGTTGTCTCAGGCCTCTTTTTCTCTCTTTATTGCAAATACACAAAGGACTGAAAGCAGGGTTATTACCTGCGACTCCTGAAACATAGTGGCCACAAATCTGCGCGCACACACACAAACGTCGGTTTGGCATACACACCTATACACAACCCCAGTGAACACGCATTAAAAACAGGCCACTGTATACTGATTACAGGCTCTCCACTAGATACCTTCATTATCATGTCTTTAACTGGGGCCGTGTTTGTATCCTTTCCTGCCGAGCTGCTCCTTAAACCTTCCGCAGAGCTCTTGGATGTGTTTACAGCTGCGCTCGGGTGGCTGAAACAGTGCTCTGGCCTGGGGACAAAGCAAACAATGTACCTGTTTAAGGCTTTTCTGCTCGGTGACAGCCCCCTGGCAAACAGAGGCAGCTTCTCTAGTGGCTGGCCTTGACTTGTGTGTGCTCGGGCTAAGAGAGTAAGGAAGAGAAAGAGCCATCGCTGGGAAACGAGTTAGACGCCGCTGCATGTGTGACTTGATAGTGGCTTCCTGGCCGTTATGAGGTTACGGGTAGTCTAAGCACATACAAAATCTATGCCCACACACACAAACACGCTGCCTGCCCCCCTCACCTCAATTTCTGTCATTGGGCTGCGTTGCCCTGCGGAATCTGGTCCATCGATCAGTCCGGGCCCACTCGTGTAAATGTACTATTCACAATCTGTCTCCTTGCTTCTAATTTCCATTTAAGCGATTGGCCGATATAGCTGGAGCATCGCCCAGAGGCTGAAGTCCATGGAGAGTGACTCTATTGTCTAGTGCTTTATTTATCCCTCTCTGGGCTAGAAAACTACAGCCCCCCCCCTCTCGCCCGCCAGCCACCACCCTCCGGCTCGGCGGCCAGCCGCAGCAGCAGAAGAATGGACACTGCAGAGGAGCAGAGGGAGCTGTCTCCTATGGCTACATCAGTTGGAGTCTGTCTCACACAGGCTGGCAGAGTTGTAGCTGTTTTAGCAGTGCCTCGACGGCGCTTGGGCTGTTTTCTGGTTCACTGGCGACTCAAATGACTGAATGATGAAATAAAAGAAGCTGGGCAATGTCCTCTTTATTCACTGTGGATACCAAAAAGCCATGTTATTGCAAGGTTCCCAGCCAAATTAGCATTTTGCACTTGTTTTGAAACCGTGATCCAGGATTTCCCTCCACTGACCGTTGCTGCTGGTACCCAGCAAAGCAAATGTGGTTCTATCATGCTCTGGTTAGACCATGTTGACCACAGATTAACTTTAGGAGTTAGCAGAGGCAGCAATGTAGTCAACACACCTCATATTTCCTCATATTGTAAAGTGCACAAACCCTTGATCTTATGGCTCACTGTGGGAAGGAGGGACTCCTTACATTTCTATAATCCTTCCATGGTGAAAGCTAGGCATTGCTAAAAGAGCTTGCTGATGACATCTGACCCCGACCCCTTGTACCTCTTCCACGTTTTACAGTCTCCAAATGAATGCCAAAATGCTAGTGTGCTATAATTACAAGTGAACAAGAGCCATGTGTTTTGAAGTGGGCAGACACCACATGGATATGTAAACACATGTAATATATCAAGTATTTCCAACAACCTCTCAACTCTCATACAAGGACAATCATCTTCCTGGACAGTATTTCCCTGGGCAAAATTTCTCGTTTATGTTGTGTTTATTGTATCAGATAAACCTGTTATTAATATTGAAGGGAAATTTAAGGTATCACTATGATACCTCACAGCTTTACTTTTATCTACTGTGCTGAAAACAAAAGAAATCAATTTCTTATCTTTTGGATGATATAAAAATCACTGCCGTATCTTTTCATAAGGCTGGCAAAACAGACATTTCAAATATGTTGACATCAGAGAAAGAAGATGAAACTGTGTCATATGCCTGCAAACAAACTAGGCTAACACTTAGTATTTCAAATATTGCCGAGTAAATGATCCGTCGCTTCAAGCAAATTGAAATAGTGCATTTTCTCATTCTCTTTGTGGAAGGGCACACACATGAAGAGAATTAAAGAGAACTTCTTAGCAAGATGTCTTTCTTCCTGAAAGCCTTAATTTGAAATGGAAAATTACGTGTGTTTATACCTGTCGAAGATGAAAAAACACCGACATGAACCCATCTTTCTGAAGCGCCGAGGCCGTTGCAAGCAGAGGCTGTGATTGATGTTGTAGTATAAAAGTCTGCCACGTGCATCAATGGCACACTGGGGAGCAGGCTGGGATAGTCAGAACTCACTCCCAAAAAGGTTAACTTAAAAAATGGGGGAGATAATAGACATGTAGGTGGTGAAGGAGGGTAGATGAATGAAGCGACAGAACGGAGAAAGAAGAAAGAAAGGGAAAGAGCAGAGGAGATTAAGGAGACGGCGGGGGAAAGAAGAGGAGAACAAAGAAATTTGGAGATAAATTCAGACTTTACTGTCACTTCTTTTCTAATAACTCCCATGGCCATGTATGACCATCTGCCTGCAGAACACTACAGGGCCGGCGCTGGCTGCAGACGTGCCTGCCTGACTGTCGCTCTGCCAGGACCCCATCCACCTGCAGTGAACTAACAGATCGCCCGTCTGCTTAGAAAGCCCCACCTGACACAAACCTGGCTCTATTAGGTCCTCTGTGTGTCTGATTTGTGTCACAGTGAGTACGCGTGCTCGAATATATTTCAGGTATGCTCGCATGTGCTAAGGTGTCCACGTGTGCATCAGAGAGAGAGCGGTCAAATGAGCAAACTGGAGATTTTAGCTGCCGTTGAAACGTAAAGAGGGACAACCTCATGCTCACTGTCCTTCCCAGTCGGCTTGTACTAAGCAGGCAACAGATGGCCTGCTGGCATAATAAGCTGTATAACGGCCACACACAGGCATACTCACACACACACACACACACACGCACACGCTCACACACAGTTGGCAGAAAGAGAGAAGACAGAGCTGCGTCTTCCTACAACTATAAAGAATAGAGGATAAAAAGGAGACAGAGAGGACTCAGACAGATGACTTGTTTTTTTGTTTTTTTACTGTCGCCACTGCAGATTCAGGATGTGCACTGCAAGAAATAACTTAAAGAGTAACTTAATACCAGGCTGAAAAGCAGAGTTTCACTGTCTGTTTCACCACTAACCACACCCAGCATCACTCATGGATGTGGCTGGGTGCTGTCGGAAACGTGCTCTGTTGCACCAGTAACCACACAGCAGTTTTGCCATCACTGCGAAAAGGAGAGTGGTTAAACCAGTGGAGGGCACCAAAAATGATGATTTTCAGCTGTGGTCCTTAAAAAGGAACGAGCTGTATTTATATTTCAAAATGACACTAAAATAAAATCCATCCCCTTGCCACTTCATGCAACATTGTATGTTCGAGAGCCCGACTGATATGGGTTTTTGGGGGCCGATGCGATGCTGATATTAAAGTGGAAAAGAGCCGATTTATGAGCTGATATTTTGATTTTAAGAATGATTTGGATAGTAGACCCCTTTACTGTATAAACTACACTTAGAACAGGCTGATATTGAAAGCTGGTATGTATGTGGGCTATAAAACCTTGTCCTAAATGGATTATGTTAACAAAATCGATTACAGTCTCAAAAAGTGACAACAACAACTGCACATCAGTAAATATTTGCTACTGGAAGGTGCAACTTTCTCAGCCATCTGTAAACAGAGAGAGTGAGAGAGAATAAGCATGTGTATTTCGCTTTACACATAATCTGCCATAATTTCAATGTAGCACATTCATATCTAGTGCATCCCTTTACCAGCACTCTTTAATTCTAACCAAAGCTACGTGAAACCATTTAACCACCATCGGTATAAATTATGCCGTCTAGGATACAGTGAGCTGCTGTTGAATGCATCTAATACTACAGGAATGTCTACAACGAGGACATGCAACTTTGAGATTTCATTTCATCAACTACAACCAAAGCCGTTACAACTCTGACTACAGCGATTCATATTTACAACGTCACAAAAAGAGGAGCTACAGGAAGCCGTGTTAAATTCTTGTTCAGCTCACGTTTATTTACATGTCCACTCTGGTTTAATCATTTCAGACACGCTGACTAAATGCAGACAGGCGGCCCACAGATATATTTAGAATACGTCAGAAACGATAGTTTAACGGCTCATTAATGTTAGCGCTCCTCCACTGATAAACACGTCATTAGCTTTGTGGCTAATTTAGCAACGGACAGCGTTAGCTGCTGTAATGTTACGTGATTTTAGAGAATATCTAGAAGTGATGAACTAGGGACAAATGTGGACCGTTCGCTAGAACTGCCACACTGTTTGAAAGAAATGTACAGTTACGTCTGTCCAGCAGCGTAGCTTTCAACACCCAACTACCGTAACATTAAACTGCTGTGAGCTGGTGGGAAGCCGGGAGATGGCAGTGAAAAACGGGAGGGTTAGCAAGTCATGAATGTTTTCAGGAGAGGAGAAGCGACAGGGTATATTTTTATTATAATTATTAAAGTCACGTAATTAACTTGACAAAAGACCGACTCAACGCTCACACAGCCCTCTGTGTGTTTCTAAATGCTGTGTGTAAGCTCCGGTGCTGATTGTTTTCTTCTGTGGTTTTTGTGGTGAGGCAGTGTAGTTAACAGGGGAGCTGTAGCTGGTCGCCCTCTGGTGGGCAAACTATGCGACACCCATGACATGAGTGAAGGATCTGACTCAAGGTTTCTTTTTTAATAGTCATACATCTGCTGTTATAAACGGCCAATGCCGATTAAATGCAATTAGCTCATATCGTCCGATAATATCGGTCAGGCTCTAGTATGTACCCATTTCTAGTTTGAGGGTGGTGGGTTATGGGCGGTAATATCTGGCGGTCTCAGAGTGGTGGTGCTAATCAACAATAATAAGCTATGTCAGTTGCTCACCCTAACTCAGATTGTATAAGCTAAGCAACTGGTATCTTGAACCTTAACTAAACATTACCTACGATCTAAACTAAACGTAATGGTATTCACAACTATTTCAGTTCATTGAGATCCATCAGGTTTTAGACATAACAAATCACATTAGGCTGAACATACATCTATGGACAATAACCTTTTAATCAATCCAATAGATCCAATTTAATCAAAAATATGGAAACATTCCTACTACACCTTCAAAATGGCTCATTTACATTTCCTTTTATGGCAAGAAAAGTTGTGTTCTACTTTATGTAAACCAATTATATGGAAGTTGTGCAGTTAGCCATATTTTGGAGAAAATGAGTGTTTGGAACATGATGTACATACGTACTAAGAGAACGATAGCTTAACACCAAATTGTTGCCAGAATATAATACTGACAATATAATGTAAACTTAAGCACATTATAATAAGTGTACACATTTTAAATGAGATATCAACCCCATATTTTACTTTAGTAATTTATTTTAAAAATTTAAGTATTTGATGGAACTTCATTAGCATTTTTCATGTTTCCTGAATATTTAAGGGTCAGTACAGGACTAATTGACTTGTTTAAATGGGTATTTTTTGCTGTCACCATGGGGAGAGGAGATGAGGCAGTTAGTCCTCTGTGCCACCAAATTAAAGCCTTCTAGATTCCATTCATTACAGCTCAGGCAGGGAAAAAAGTACTTCCACCAGACCCCCGATGAGCAGTGCTGACTCATAAATCACATGCTCCTGATCAGGTTTTGCCTCAAAACACCCAGCAGTCTGTGACCTTGTTTTGAAATGCTAACACACCCCACTAGCCATTAACTCCAAGTCGGGCCTTTGGATTCAGTGAGTCATTAACGCGAGCGGGCTTCACTCTTCAATTCTCTGGCTTCACAGTTCAAGAAGCTCAGTGAATGTATGAAACTAATATGGATGGCGCACAGAGGCAGAAATAAAGTGATTTTAAGTCCTTGAATTTCGAGAGCTCCATGCTGAAATGTGTGTGGTTAATTCAATGTCCACTTAATGAGTAGCCTTTCTAAGATGGGGCTATGGCTATACACACACACATTATCTCAATATGCACGGGAAGTAACAGCAGTCACTCTGTGTATGACTGCGGCATTTCAGTCTAGCACCGATCCATAGTGCAACTAAAACAGAGAGACAGCTATGTACTATATCGAGAGAGATATCATTTGATTATCCATCTTTATATGCCAAGAAATCCTTTTCAACACAAATGAGGGTAACAATTTGGAAGATTTAAATGAAACAGCTCTCTAGGCTGCCAAAAATGTGTCTTGTGTGGATATTACAAGTGAAGGGAAAACCTGTGAGACCACTTCTTGTTACACAATGCTATCAATTTTGTTCTATCCCAGACAATAAATATGTCTATTTGGTTATACTGAGAGTCCAGGATGTTTATTTTCTTCTGATTGTTATTATCTCTTTTTCTTAGGAAAATGTACACTACACGGCCAAAAGTATATGGATAGCCTGTCAACATTTCATTCCAAAACTATGGGCATCATCAGTTTGCTGCTACAACAGCTTCTATTTTTGTAGAACAATTTGATATTCTTTCAGTTCTGCAAAACCCCAGATTACTTTAAACAACAATGTTTTTTAACGTCCAATGCCAATCTATTAAAAATTCTTGCAACTTTTTGCAATATCTATATGACTGCAGTGTGGTTAAGGTTAGGGAAAGACTGTGTTTATAGTTTTTAAAAAGCAAACATTAATTGTAGCTCTGTGATAGGATGTGAATGTTGGTCTGCCATACAAAAGTGAAGTGCATATACAACTGAAACAGTTGGCGCGTCAACCAATTAGTTGATCGACAGAAAATTAACGTGCAAGGTTGTAATTGTAATGGTTAATCACTTAAGTTTGTTTTCAAGCAAATGCTAAACATTCCCTAGTTAGAGCTTCTGAAATGTAAGCAATAGTTACTTTCTTATATGATTTTATATGATTTCTCCAATATTTTATGACATGTTATAGACCATTAATTATCGAATCAAATCAACATTCTGAAGATTAATCAGCATGTAAATCATTGTTAGTTGCAGCTCAGTGTATGCATTACACCTTTACTTTGTTTGCTTTGCTACATAAATTACACACCTGTACTTCCTGTATTGCCAGTGAATGTTGGCACTGGACATGAATCGGGAGCTGCAGGTTTGTCCAACATGAACATAAATTCCTTGAGATACTAGGCTGCTTTGCTTTCAATCAGTGTTCCCGTTCATCCCAGAGGTCGAGGTCAGAGCTCTGTGCAGGCCTGGCTTTCTGCACTGGAGCGTTGTCAAGCAGAAAACCAAAAATACTACTCACCAAAAATATCACTTGATGGTGTAGAAATAATATTCCCCTTACTTTAAAATCACAGAAATAATGACAAACAGCCCCAGACCAAACATCTACATACCTTTGACCATAAAATATACATGTTCACTGTACCATTGTTCAATACCATGTAGTCTGGCTTTGACAACAATGTAACCTCAACATTCAGACAGGTAGAAAGATACAGTAGATGTCAGAAAGAGAGTGGCAAAGGGATATATTGAAACGACAGATTCTCCACAAATTCCCTGTACACGTGTCATTTCTCATTAACATAGGTCATGGCACATGTCAGCTGACACGGCTGAATATAAGGAGCTCAGTGTGTATGTGTGTGTGTGTGTGTGTTGCACATGCTCTCTAACAGCTGAGATGAACAGCTATACACAACTGCTGTACCTGCTTGAAACATGATGTAAAAACAGTGAGGTAGTATTTGTGGTTGACAAAAAAAGCACTGGGAGCTCCTGCCTCCCCTGAAACATTAGGTTTAGTATTTTTTTTTGGGTGCCAAAACGCGCCCCAGTGCCTAAACCTGAACAAAGTCCAGCTTAATGGGTGGGCCAAAGCTCGACAGAGTGCGATGTCCTAGCTGATTGGCTCAATGGCGCGTGACGACGGAGGTGATTGGATCAACAGTGCGTGAGATCCAGTTCGATTGGGTGAAGTGACCAACAGCTGAATGCAGAGGACACAGCTGCTCTCCACGCTCGCTACTCTCTGCCCTAAGACCACACACGCGTACACATGCACACACGCACAGGCATAGACATGGCTGGAGTGTCCGCACTCACGCACACACCCACTGGTGAACATCTTGTAGCTCCATATGTAGTACCATGCTGTGTTGCCCTAGGGAGGCATTACCATTTAGAGTAGGGGGAACGATCCAACAGTGCTAGACTGAGTCATGGCTCATGTGGTTGCCATACTCTCTTCTCAGGACACGACACTTCTCGAACCACAGCCTGCTGTTACTGTCGGTCCCGATGCCAACAAACTATTAGCTGGAGTACTATCCATCATGAAGCCTCTCCTGTTCTGGACCCAAAATTCATCCTCTCCATCTCTGTCTTGAGGCCGATTTGTCTGTGCAACAAGCACTGCAACCCACACATATGGGCACTTTCCCTACATGCCCATAATGACCATCCATATGCAGATGTGCATACAGATTCTCAAGATATCTGTATGTTTACCTGATTCAGAGATTTAATATATGCTTGCTTACATTATCTACTTACAGTATTACTCATATCATTCTGATTCAATCATGTCTCTTATAATGTTATAGGGAAGGTACTCCAAAAAAGTTATCTATATTTACTTCCTGGTCCCCTAAAAAAGCATTATGATAACTTTACTCATTACTCAATGAGTGCCGGCACTGGGTGAGATGTTCCTATATTAGTTTATTGTGAGTCGACCCCACTTACGCCATCCTGCTGCTGTACTGTGTTTTAATACACAGCTGATAATACTGGGTATTAACTCCTCTTTGTGTTTTGTTTTCTAAAAACTACAGTGTCCAGCTCTTTAAGGAAAATAATTAGCCTGGTTCAAAAGGGAAACTACACATTCGTAAGTCGTTTCTAGAGATTTACGTCTTCAGTAAAAATGGGTTTCGGGCTGAGAGCTAAAGACAGGGAAGGGAAGGTGAAGCATTGTTGGTTTTGGTCTTTTCATGGGGTTTGTTGGCAATAACAGAAATAAAGATTATTTCCAACCTTATCCTTTAATAAGTATTCCATTTAACAGTAAGACTAATGTAAGCAAAATGTGGATTGAAGTACAACAAAGCTATATTTTATGATGAGTCAATTCAGTGGTAACCATTCACACCAACATATTTCTGCTACACAAAATTATTTGACATTTTCTAACTTTTTTAATTTATCTAATATGTAATACCTACTAAAAACACACTTCAAACAATAAATTCAGTACAATGGGGACTAACATCAATTGGTAAGACTAAAACTCATATACCGGCTTAAGACTTAGCATTTGGCCAACTAAATTATTTACCTGCAGTTAGGATGAACAAGCAGCTTCTGAAATAGACCTCTTTTCTCAGAGATTTCTGTTAGTTGCGTCTGGCACCCCCTGTTAATGATCCTAAATATTTTCCCAGTGTGTTTTCAGAGCTAAATCTAAGCTGTGGTGTGTGTGTGTGTGTGAGAGACATCTTTTAGCTTTGTTACCGTGCAGGAAACTGACAAAGGCAGCGGGCAAGAGGGGACCAAAACTGTCATTGCACTGACACTATAATTCACAACGATAATGGGTAATTTATCCATGCTCATTTTCCAGGCTAATTTACTAATTTGACTCAGTAGGAAAATTGGTTGGGAGCAAAAAGAGAAATTATACTGAAGGATAGGGTACAGCATCAGAGCAGGCTACTGATAAATGACTGATTAATTACAGATTAAATACAGTTGAATTGATTTTAGCTGATGCTGAACTTTGGTTTCATCCATTTATTGTGTGAGGTTGTCAAAAGTTTAATCGCTTTACAGAATAATGTTTTGGGATCATTTCAGCAACTCCCTATTTACCAATAATTGATTTTTTATAGCATAAGCGAGCAAACTCGCCTATCACACTACCACTGCACTGCACACACATGCAACTGCAACCACACACACTTCTTTTCTCTTTTCCCCCTAAATCATGTTTCTTCCACTCCCAATCTCAGCACTCAGTAGGCGCACAAACACGTATATTTCAAGAATCAACAGTGTACAGTGAGTGAGCTTGCAGCTTGTACAGTGCAGCCGGTTATCTGGCCTGTGCCGGGAATGAGTGAATATGCTGTGGGAGAAAGAGATCGCCCTGCTGCAGTGTCTCTCTGCGTGCCCCGTCCTTATCAGTGGCGGGGAGCCGGTGGCAGGGAATGGCGGCCCGTCACGGCTCTTTGGGCTGCTAGGAGATGGCCAGTATCACTTGGCACTCCATGGCTGTCTGTGCCGCTATCTCCACTCCGCAAGGTTCCTCTTTATGTGCTGAGGGACATTTTCCCAAAGTGTGTGCATGTGCAGCATGGCTGCATGTGCGCAGAGAGGGAGGCGTCAAGGATCAAAGCCCCGGTCACTTTTCTAATTCCCTCTTCACAGGAGAGTTCTCGATACAGAGATCAATACGGGCTGAGAAGGGGGAAATGAGAGGTTTTATTGGTCAGGGCTGCTAACACTTTCCACTATGACACCCGAACCTGAATTTTGGTAACCAAGAGTTTGTAATGTAATTCAGATCGAGGCTTAGTCTTCAAAATATATGTGGAATATGATCTGCTGTGTACAGTGTGATTAAAAAACACCTCTTAAGACATGAGTATTCAGTCTAAAGCCATGCAGATTGTGTTTACCTTGATCACCAGTTTGCCATTTTTCATGTTAAAATTATAACATTTGCTAATTAGCACTAAACACAAAGTGCAGCTGAGGCTGATCGGAAGGTCATTAGTTTTGCAACTATTAGGTCATAAACCAAAGTATTGGACAAAGTCAAAGACCTGTTGGTGGTACTACAAACAAAAGCCATGATGATTCATCCTCTTGGCACTATGGATATGCGTAATAAACTTCATGTCAATCCTCTCATATTTCTTGTGGCATTTCACAAAAATATTAACCTCATTGTGGAACTAAAATAAAGGTCACCAAAACCATTAGGATGCGTCCTCTGACGAACATGGATGCCTGTAGCAACTTTTGTGCCATCCATCTAATTTTTGTCTAAATATTTCACAAAAAAACTAAAAATGTCATGGTGTCACTAAAGAAAAGGTCAGAGGATTGCCAAAGTCAGTAGACTTGATCCTCTGGTGACCGTGAAAATATATGCTAAATTGTCTGGTGGCAGTAGTTTAAGTCACAGGATCAACAAAATGATCCAATTCAACCTCTGTACACCATGAATAACTGTACCAAATTTCATAATTTCACAATTTCACAGTCAATTAAATATTTGGTAAGATATTTCAGTCTGGACCAAAGAGGTGAACCAACTATCTAACAGACCGACATTGCCATCCCTAGAGCTACTTGGCTGAAATAAATGAATGCTTATGCAAAGAATTTGCTGTTTTTAGCATAGTGTTTCCCCAGATGCATGTTTTCCAGAAATATTCTTGAGGAAATTGATGCCAAGTATTCTGGTTTCACACTTCAGTGGAGAAAAAGTCAATAATGAAGCAGAAAATCTGACTACATCCAACCCTTATGTGCTTTTAACTGCAGCTATTCTGTTTAAATTTGAGACTCCCTTTGATTCTCTTGATGTAAAAGTAATGTATTGAAGTGTATTGAAGTCATCAGCAATTGTGTCATCCCCACAGACCAATACAGTTCCCATACTCTGGCTAGGAGATAATTACAGTAGCAGGACTGACAGTAAACTCCCGAGCACTGTTTTCCTCACAAGCACACATGTAAGAGCAGAGTGAATTTGCAAATGTGGGTGCAACATCCACTTTGTTCATCAAACGGCCACTTAGCAGGGGAACTTTAAAGTGGTCACTCGTTGGCCTTGTGTTTATTTAATTTTGGATTTGAGTTAAGTGCATTCTCAAATTTCCATTTGGCCACAACCCAAACCACAAAGTGAATCTTGTTGAAAACTTCAGACGAGTGACGCGCATTGATTACATCATCCTATTTTATAATTGAACCCATAAAAACAAGGCGGACTTCAACTTCGGTGGTCCAAACCAAATAGCGGGGAGGCTTATCGGCTGAGACAGATCCTGTGAGAGCAGAAAGAAAAAAGCCCAGACAGATCCCCCAAATGGCACAAGCATGTATATAAAAGCAAGTGAATCCTGGCTTATATCTCCCATGTGGTGCAGATCTATATAATCAGTCATTTGAATCTGAATAAATGAAGCTCCTTCACATGAGTAGCCAACTCTGACATGAAGACTCAACATAATCATGAGTCTCTTAGTATTTAGAATGAAATACGTGTGTATGGATAAAGATATGTAATGCTTGAGTTACATTTGGTTGTGTTTCAATGCTGAAAGCCGCCAGAATGACATTTCAGCCTGAACAGGATTAAAGTGAATATGTATTTCTCATTATTCACCCATTCAATTGTGGTCATCCAAGTTGAAAACCAAGGAAGTGTCTGACTGATCCACCCGAGAAGATAAACTGCAACAGCTATACTGAAAGTGCAGAAACCAAAGACAAGATTTTTTTATATACATGTATGACATTGTGTCAACATACTGTACACGTTCCGCTAGAAATAAACATGTTCATGTTTAATTACTAGGATGTGTTATTGAGTCCCTGCAGTTTATTAATTAGCAAAACTCATCTGTTCAGGTGAGTTCCTGCAGTGTCACTTTGCCCTGCTATTCTAGTGTGACTAACTTGAGACTGCATTGTTTATTTCCCTAATCAGCTGGTTCCAAAAGTGTGAGCTTAAAAAAAAAAAAACGGAAGGCTCCATGCTTCAGCGTGAAATGGGACCAGGAGTGCTGAAGGAGCATCAGATTTCTGCTTTTCTGCTTGTGTTTTTTCCACCCTGCATGCTTTTGTTTAGGTGTTGCATTAACTTTGCATAAATCCCCCATTTACCTCACCTCGACGGCAGCATAATGCAGGTGTTCATATTCAGAGCCCAGATTGATTATGTTCACCGTAAACCTTTTAAAGAGTCAAATGTGTCAGGGTACAGGTTGTGTATGCTTGCGGAGATGGAGAGCAGTATGTGCTGATGAGGTGTGAGTGCACGGACTGTGCCTCTCCTCTGAAACTGTGGAGCTGCTGTATTTTCTGTCACCATGTTGTCGCTCAGGAAATAGAGCTGCTGGGAAGGGGATTGGCAAAAAAAAATAAAAAATAGTCATGACAGGCACATTCTGCGCATGTCAGACAACGTGTCAAAACACTGTCCCACATATCATAAAAAAGGCTGTGTGGGCACAGGGAGGTACGCACGTGTGAATGGATGCTGGCATGAGCAGGATTCGTCAATATTACTGCAGAATACCTTTTCAGTCAGGATGCTCACATCAAGGTTTTAACTATTTATTGCAACAATACGACTTTGAGTTTAGCTGTGTGGCTCTGGCTCAGGTGATGCTCTGGAACAAGGGAGTTAAATATGAATCAAATGGAAAACTGATAAAAGGAGTCATATATACACACAAGCACAGATCTGACCCAAATTCTGCATGGAATTTGGAAGAAATATGCGTCTCTCTCCACACCTGTGCCTGTAGCGTGTGTCACTTTGTGCTACCCACTTTTCCACTGTTAGCTAGCTATGTTCCCTATTCCCAAACCTGCTTCCATCTGTCCACAATATCGCCACACTGAAACAAATGTGGGTGCCACTTTGTGTACAACGCTGCCTGAAATCCTGACATTGCATTAGCAGTCATCAGAATGTCCAGCACTATAAGCAGTCATGCTAGCATTAGAAGTTAATGCTAATTCTGCCCCGACTTCTTAGCTGCCAATGCCACAGGTGCTTTTATTTACAGGGACACTTTCTGTATATGAAATTTAGAAGAATGATACTGAAGGTACCAAGTCATCAGAATTTTGTTGATGGCTAAAAAGTTAAAGTATTAAAAGTTTAGAAGCTCAAGCTGGTTTCTTGCACATTTCTGATTCAATATTTCAAGGGAAAAAAACAGAGGAAATAATTATTTTAGTCACACTTTTATTATCAAAAAAAGTTAAAATACCAAACTCTAATCACTCCTAAATCAAATCGAATTACATTTGATTCGCAGGGAGTTTTATCATTACAAATGGATCTGTCTCCTATTTGTATCAGATCATGGACTGTGTATAGATGAGAGGGAGAGATACTCACCCCTATCTGTAACAAATCTGAGCAGACTGAGTTTCTGAGCTCCCAAACTTTTGATGTACATTAACACTGGCAAAGCTGCACATTGTTTTCTCCTGTATTTAATTGTTTAAACAAAACTCAAGATTTTCATTTATTGCCTTGACATCATGATCCAAATACCTTCAGGAGGCAGCAGGGCACAGACAATTTGTTTCTCCTTTATTTAGTTCAAACACTCATTCCTCATTCTCCACAAAGACTTCAAGTGAAAGAGCCAGCTCTATTTTTTTTTCCAGCATGAAAAATTATACTTTCAGAAACAGGCCTTGTCAGCAATCCCTTTTCACTCGATATGCAGCTGATTAGCCAGGAATAAATAATGGCTCATTAGCAGTCATTATAAACTTATCAGATACGAGACCGCGTGACCTCAACAAGGCCACCGAAAACAAAGAGGATTAGGGCAGTGAGAGGGAAACGCAGCAGATTCAGCCCTTGTCGGGGTGAGATAATGAAACTGCTAGCTAATAGAGCTGTAATCTGGGGTGTGTCAGCGCCAAAACCCACATAACTGTGTCAGCGCCCACTCTTGCGGTGTGTTTGATGTTGACAGAAAAGGAGACAGAGCATGAACGCCTGGCTGTGTTTGGAGTGAGTGAGTGTATGTTTGTGTGTGAAAAGGGGAAGAAGTGGGTATCAGGGGATGGAGGTGGGGGTGGGCAGAATGGTACAAATGCAAAGGGGAAGGCAGCAATCAAGGCTCAATCTACACATCCTTTGCCCCCAATTAGTGTGTGAGGAGTATAATAAGCAGTGGCAGACACCTCCCAGTGGAAAATGGCATAAACAAAGTGACACAAAGAGGAGGCGAGGAGAAGAGTTGTGATACGCAGGAGGAAAGGGAAAGAAAGGAGGAGGAGAAGCAATTCTCAGCCTTTGTGCCTCGGGCCACAGCACGTCATCACATCTGTATCAAACCTGCCAGCAGCTCTGGTTCTACCTGTTGGCTGCGCGAGCGGCTGCTGAGAGAATGAGAAGAAAGTGACGGTGAGCAAGAAACAACAGGAGGGGAAAACAAAGAGGGAAGCAATCCGGAGGTGGTGAGCGCGGAGAGGAAGAGTGGAACAAAGAGTGGGAGAGGTGGATGAAGCTGCCAGTTGAAGGCAGCTGAGTAGTGACTGGAGACTGTTGGTGATTTTCTACTGTGAAGACTAAATTTCACCTCTTGAGTCTTGATTCACTTTGTGGGTGGGTTCTTGGCAGTGGTGGACAAAGTATTCAGATCCTTTACTTAAGTAAAAGTACTAATACCACACTGTGAAAATACTCTTACAAGTAAAAGCACTGCATTGAAAATGTTACTAATAATGTTGCTCATAGGTATTACATTTATTTATTTAGCTGACGCTTTTATCCAAAGAAACTTACAATTGCTATACATCTCAGAGGTCGCACGCCTCTGGAGCAATTAGGGGTTAAGTGTCTTGCTTGTGCCTGTTTGATCTGGAGCTTAATGGGGAAATTTGCTCTTGCTTATTTGTTGTGACAATTCCTTGTTCTATTCTAATTGCATGTAATATCGCCATTATGGACAGAATAGACAATGTGCCACTCAGTGGGAATTGAACCCAGGTCTCCCACACCAAAGGCAAGCATCTTATCTATGCGCCATCACCACCCCATGATCAGGAAAATGATCAGGAAAATGATCAGGACAATGTACCTCAAGTATTAGAAGTAGAAGTACTCCAATGCAGAAAATTTTATAATATCTACAGTTATACTAGTTTGTATTGTATCATGAGATTATTATTACTCATGCATCCATGTAAAAGCAGGATTTTACTGCAGAAGTTGTTGAGATGGAGCCAGGGGCGGACTGGCCATTGTGGCGTTCGGGAGCATTTCAGGCCAAACCAGGCCAGGAGTTTTTATTTTTCAGTTTCTGTTTTAGGCCTACTTTATGATCTGCGACCGCGCCGGCCGGCCAGTCTGCTGCAGCAAACACTGTCTGTGTGTCTGACTGGGCCAAACCAATACTTTCAATATGGAAGGAGGTGTGCGAGCGGCCCCTCCCAAATTATATCGATCTTCATTTTTGCTGAAATCTGATTGGCTCAATAGGGCAGATCAAAGAACTTTACTTTCCATCTGGAGCGAGTTTCATCTCCAAACATTTTGTCGGGGCTGAAGTCAGCGCTGGGTTGTGTGATAAGCTCAACAGAGACAGTAGCCTAAGTGTGGAGAAGAGAGTGAACGAGGAAAAAGAAATGTGTGATGCCTAAAAAATACGAATAAAGAAGAAAAAATATTGCAGCTAAATTTGCGAAATTAACCTAGCAATCTCTGTATGTCTTTATGTATATTAGCTGTTGAGGTCAATGGAGGTGATGCAGAGGGACATGGTGATGATGACCCCAGTCATGTTGAGAGAAGAAATATGAGGAGCTGCAGGAGGAGAAGGTAAATGGAACCAGACAAAACAGTGACAGGTACAGGGACAGTGTGTTTTTAGAATTAGAGAATGGATAATTGTAAGTAATATTTTTTACTGATGTCCTTCTCGTGCATATGTAGCTGTACAATCAGTAAAATCAGAGTCAGGGTCCAGCACAAGGGAAGCTGAGCCAGAGAGAGGCCTACTCAGAGCTGAAGCTGAGGGATTTGATTTTTATGCACACACATACACACTGCTGTATTTTATGGGAATGTATTGTAGTTTTTGAGTATATTTAAGTATTTTAGCCCTCTGACTGACTCAGGCTTGCCTGACCTGGTCTTGTTCAGTGCAGAGCTGCCTTGCTTACAAACTGAGGAGGCAGGTGTCATCCTGAAGTTTATTGAAGGTCTTCAAAATATTTAGGCCAAAAAGGGCACTCGCATAATAGGCCTCTCCGTCTCAAAGTCACAGGCTGAATTTCAGTCCCAGTACATCCCTGGATGGAGCTCATTTTGAACTATTTCGTCTCAACTGGGACTTTCATCTACTGATCATTTTCTCCATTAATTGATTGATTGTTGATTACTTGTGATTGACATGCTGTCACAATTACCCAGAGCCCAAAGTGAATCCTTCAAAATGCTATTTTGTCCAACAGTCCAAACCCAAACATAATTAACACCACATTCAAATTATTAAAATATTTAAAAGGAACAGCAGCAAATCTTCACGTTTGTGAAGCTGGAACCATGAAATGTTTTTACATGAAAAATTACTTAAATGATCAAAATAGTTGGCAGGTAATTTTCTGTCAACCGACTAATCGTTACAGCTGTACTTATAAAGAGTTGGAATGAAATCTCTATGCTGTTAAAAACACTTTTTTAAATTAAAATCATACTCCGAAAAGCCTTCACACATGGACAGATTATGATACGGCCCCTGGATACACAGACATGTAAGGCCCCCAACCCGTTCTACATAGGAGCAAGACATCCAGCCATTTTGCATCACTTTGAATTGTTTTGTGTCTTTTGTAGTTGTTTTGCTTATGCATGTGTGTTGTCACTTCATTGCAGAGATGGGGACTCGAGTTAGAGACTCGGACTTGAGTGCGACTTAAGTCGCACACACAGTGACTTGAGACTCGACTTGAGACTCGTCCTCAAAAGACTCTAGACTCGACTCGGACTCGAGGTGCGGGACTCGTGAACAATGTTTATTTTTAGGAAATGTCTGATGAGCTTGCCGTTATTCCCCTCCCTCCGTTACCTATAACCTGCCCACGTAACATCGGCTGCACGCGGCCGCACGTGAGAGAGGACAACAAATACGGCAGCTGCTGTGCCATTCATCATAAACTTTGGCTTTAAAACTTCATAAAACAAGACCCAAACAAAGACGCGCTGAACGCAAATGGGTTAGTAACCTGTGGTGAGTAAACATGTTTAGCTCAGCATTGGCAATCTAACGTTAGCTTGCTTCTTGCTTCAGCTACGACAGACGAGAGGTTTACTACTATTTATGAAAAGATGAACGAGCGTTTGTTTACTTGCCAAACTTGTGGTGGTCGGTGGTGTGTTGACTTACAGTAGTTTAAGCCGTCAATAATTGCTTTGCACATTATGGTTGTGCTCTATAAGTTAAAAACAGGTTACAGCTTTATTTTTGACCATGTAATTTTACAGTTTTATTTAGTTAACGTTACATTGGGTTTAAGTTTCTGGGGAGTGTGTTAACTTACAGTATTTAATAAGCCGTCAATAATTGCATTGCACATTACATGGTTGTGCTCTGTAAATGAAAAACAGGTTACAGTTTATTGATTTGAGAGTCAGGAGGATGTGTTGACTTACAGTAGTTTATAAGCTGTCATTAACTGCATTGCACAGATTGTGCTCTGTAAGTTAAAAGCAGGTTACAGTTACAGAATTCCTTATAGCTATGCAGTTTTATTAGAAACCTGGATTGAACGCAGCAGGTGATACAGCATTCGTAATAACCACGAGAGACCTGAGACTTATTTTCTAACAAGAAATGTTAACAGTCATACAGATGTTTTGATATGAACAAGCAAACTACCTATCATTTTCTTACTCTGGGTGGGTGTGGGTGTGGATCAAATTCTTGGTCAGTGGCTGTTCCACAACTGGCCACCTTATTCAACTACAAAAACCTTGTGAACAATTAAAAGCTAAAGTGGCACAGCTAAATCTCTGTCTCTTCAAGTCCAAAGACGTCAGGAAAAACTCATCTACTCTGAAAAAGTACACTGTACAGTCATTGTGGTCTGACATTCGAACTGCACTATAAATTTTTTTTTTTTTAAATTAAAAAAATTTATTCCCAACCAAAAACCGATCCACGGTGAGTTTCTGGAAGATTTTTTTTTTTTTTAACTAACAGCCAACTGAGTGGATGCTTCAGGATTTTCTCAACATCTCTGCGAGCTTGACAAAATGTCTGGCGACACAAGATTACAATTGAACAGCATGACACATGAGTCAGCAAATGCATGAACTATTTCTCGCCTCAGATTTATTCAGAAACCACTTCAGTGGATAGTTAAGATGAGTCTGGGCAGCATTTCCAAAAACAGCTTCAGGTTGAACATGCAAAGCCAAACACAAAAGTGATTTTATGCAATCGGGTGCAAGAATAGTTCATGTTGTAGCACTTGACAATCATCTGTCCATTGATTACAAGCTAATCTAAATGGGTTTTTCTAATCTAAACTTTATTTAATGGGAGTAGGCACCATTATCTTTTTCACAATGACTGTTTCCCATTTTAGTTTTAAAAGTGCGGTTTAGCAACCACCAATCAAGTTTTTATTATCTACATCTTAACACCAGTACAGGAATGCACCACATACAAGTCATGGTCAAATAAAATATTACTTGCGTCTTTGTCTGTGCTCCTCTTATGGGTTTAAAGTGATGTTCAGTTGGAAAAAAGGTGAAGTCACATACTTCCATGTACCAATCACAGTTTTGTAACATATGAACCAAAACACCATGACATTTGTGGGCTTGTTTGCTTATGCTGCCAGCACTGTCTGTCAGATCTGGTAAAATCACACCCACACAGTCCTGATGATGTAGATTAGCATTTTTCCAAATTTGAACTCTGATTCTTGTGCAAAGACAAGTTTCCACAGAGATTATTCCAAATATGAAGTCGCGGTTTTTGTGCTAACTCTTATCTATAAAACCCCACTGGAAAACCAGAACCCTAATGATCATGCTGCTGGTGGGCGAAGTAAAAAGTCAGCACAAGTCAACTAGCACATTTATGTGTGAGTGAGTATGTGTGCATGCACATATATGATTGTTGACTGGCATGCTCCATAAGGTTTCAACAAAACTGAATTTTTCAATCAGCTTGCTGCTTCGAACTACAGCACAGCTGAAAATTTGTCAAAATCTCTTTCTGTTTCTCCTTTCTGTCTCAATCACCCAACATCTCTTCCTCCTGCTCACACATAAGCCAACACACCAGCGAGATGGTGTTTTTCATCTCACTCGCTCTGCAGGAATACTCCCTCGGGCATTTCTTTGACTTCTCTTTCCTCATCGAATCTGACAACTTCACAGCCAGATGTTGAAGACGTGATCATCTTTTAATTAACCTGGGACACACAGGAATCTCCTTTTCGCTTCTCCTTCTTCACCGCGTTCTGCTAAGTACACACTCCCTACTGTCAAAAATCATCCCAGACAAAAAACACAGAACTACAGCACAGTTGAGTTTAGTGTGTTTAATTAACCTGCATTCATCTACGATGGCGTTAAAACAAATCCTGTGAATTGCTAGAAGTCTTTCATGCGATCCAAGCCAACATGACACATCAAAGTAAGCGCTGCAAAAACCAGTTGCTGCATGTTTTTACACCTTTAAATCAATGATTTATGCACCTGTTTTAGGAAAACATTTTCAAGTATTGTTTTTAAAAGGGAGATGGACCTATAGATGGGATTTGGTATGAAGGCGATGAGCCATGCACATACACATAATGTCAGGAGCATGTGGCATTTGCCTCAACCCAGTTTTTATATCATTGCTGGCAGTGGCCTGAGGGTTGAGAATCCTGGCGCCGGAATTGGTCCTCAAACCAGATGGGAAGACTGATGGTTGGACAAAATGAACCAAACATGCTCCGCTCTGCCTCAGCTCAAGTGCCTTGCTTCACCACACTCAACCTCCAGTTGCTTAGTGGTCAAATGTAGACTACAAAAGAGTACTCTGATGTGTGAATATGGCATACTCTGGATTAACAAATTGTCCTAATTATATGTATATGTCCTTAGTAAGAAAACTAAATGTAGAGAATGGATAGATTTTAACAATACATAATGTATTATTTATGCAAGATTTCTATTATCTACCCCTCAAACTCTTTCTCCCAGCTCTACAGAGCTTTTTGGCATCTTTCAGTTTATCATTTTTGTTTTCCAGCATGCAACTTCAGTGTTTTGCTTCACTTTCACTGCCCTCATACACCATTTTCCACTGCAGCGGGCAGCTATTTTCAGTAACAATAGCTCTAAAAACGCCTGTATGTTACCTGCCCAGCTCCAGTCAACAGACAAACAAAGTTAGTGAGGAACGACCTTAGTCCATAGCATTTGACTAGGGATGCAACGATAACAGATTTTGTTGGTACAATTATTGTCAGAGAAATAATCACGGTTTCACAAATATTACAATTATTATGCTTTAATTAATTTCACAACAGTATTATTAATATAAGAGGAATATTAACTTTTATCCACTAGGAGAAATGGTTATAAAGGAGGGGAATAAACTGTAATGTTATTGTCATCAACTCTCATCCATACATATGTTTTAGTGAAAATGAGAGAAAGAAATTGAGTGCAGTGTTAACTGAAATGTATTTCATTGGTAGCCTGTAGTCCTGAAAGTCTATAAGCTCCTGATGTATGTTAGTGTTTTACACCTGGCAACATTTTCTCAGCACAGACAGGAGAAGACAACATGATGTAACGTTAAATGTTCAGTGACTGAAGGTCTTGAGAGGACTACGTTCTGTCTTCCATAAAGGCCAATTTAAGAAAAGAAGCGATTTGCACTGCGTGGAAGCTGCTCAGCGCTAAAGTTCAACAACTTTGACCGCGGCATGCGCGCAAGCTCGCCGTGCACATTGCTTGATGCAGCAACAAACCAAGCCATTGGAAGTAATGGGTTTCATAGCGCAGCGGGGCTGTCGTTGCGGTGGGTCTGAAAGTTTACACCTGCTTTGTTTGTTTACGTTGCACTGAAAGCTTAACTCTCACCGCTACGGCATTGATTGTAAGTGACATGTTTATATTTAATTCCCTACCAACGTGCAACGTAATTCAATATAATGTATTTGGCCTACCTTTACTTGGCCGTGCAAAGCTATGTGGTGATCCCGCAGGTGCTGCATCAAGTTTAATGTAATTATTCGCTCCTTTAGCAGGAACCTTTTAACGGCAAGTTTTTCTTGTGATCCGTCATCTTCACTAACGCCCTGGTCAGTCTTAGTGTAGCCTACCCAAAATGCTCCCACACTGCCAACTTCAACCGTTTCTTTGGTGGAAATAAAGCTTCACAGTTTGGCCCCTCTGCCATAGTTTAGGCAGGGTACACTAGCCTCTGATAAGCACAACACTTAATCTGGTGCACCGTTCCTGTAACTTTGTTTTTTTTTTATGCAAGTTGCCACAGTTTCATTCCATGCAACAGAAACATTCGGTGTTGCGGAGCCTTTACGATTAACCATGACGTTTTAAAGCGCGGTTAATAGTGAAATCCGGTAATCGCTGCATCCCTACACTTGACACAGAGAATCATTCTGAAATATATTGAATTCTGGTCAAGAAATTACCATTACCAGGCAAAAGGTAAAAGAAAACAAGGGTTGAGACATTATGGATTCATGTCTCTAAACCAGTGGCAGCTACATGTGTTTATCATGCGGCAAGAAATGAGGAGATTTAACAGTGAGAGAAATGGTATCTCCCACCCAGGGGGATAACTATGTGCAGCGGCAAGGAGCACAGACAGAGAAAGATTTGAGCAAGAGGCAAAACAGGTAGGAAAAACTGTGGAAATAAAGGGTAGTGAAGTAAAAGAGCTATAGGAATAACAATGTCTGAATGCTAGGCTGACGCGTCACATTTGGCAGTTTTTTTTTACTCAAACAATGCCTGCATACTGAATGTCCCAGAAACTGGCATCACTAACCAACAACACTGAAAGTATAACTCTCAAGTGATCTCAAATGGTGACAGATAAGATATTACAGGTTATAAAGTCTAATTTCCACTACTTTAAAACAATCATTGCCTTAACTTCCAATTACATTCAGTATTTCCTCTGCTATTTTTGATACCCCTAATACTGTAAAAATAGGAGCCTAAATGCTGGCTACCTCATTAGAATATAATTCCTTGTGCAGGCCCTGTTGTTCAGCCTTAACAATCTTCATTGGCATCTTCCATCTGAAACTTGGCTCAGGTTCCCTTCTTCTGAGGAGGAAATGTGGCACGGAGTTAGCCATTAGCGTAGCTAGTGCTGAGCAAACGTAATTAAAGCAGCAGCAAGGTGGCTAATGCTGAGCTTAACACAATCCCTAGCCCCAGTCCCCCATGCTAATGTGATGGAATGTTTGTCGAGTTGTCCCTCACTGGCTCGTTAAAGACACGAGAGCCTGCGAGAGCCAGGAGAAAGAGATACGGGAGGGCAGCTCAGAACGAGCAGAGAGACGAAGGCGCAGAGGGTTTGCTGCTGAGAAGAAAGAAAGAGAGCAAGTCTAGTCAAACATCAATAAAAAACACGAGAAAGTTGAAGTTAAAGTAAACAGTGGAGGAATTGAGGTGCCGTGGATGGTGAAAAGGGGATTCTTTAACCTGAGTTCACAGCTCAGCAGCCATGGATTTTTTTTTATTCATTCCAGGAGAGTATTTTTTTCTTTTAAAGAATATTTAATATCTTGTGAAAAGAGATATGCGCTGCTTTCTCTGCAGAGTGCTGTGTGTCAGGAGTCTCAACATCTGTGTGAACCTGTAACCTGAGACGCTTCAGTATCTGCCATGAGAGTTGCAGGATAGAAAATGATGGAGATTCTGTTTATTGGTGATAATGTGTAGAGGAATAAAGGTTTGGCCTCTGGGTCAGGGAAAAATTAGCTGGGAAAGAATACATCTGATGTGATACGGTTGCTGTAGTCAGCCGGCAGTACAGTATATAGTACCTGTCAGATTGCAAACAAGAAGCTAGTAGTTTTTTTGTAGAGATAGCGCCACCACCTGGCCTTGTAGCTGACTCCTAACACCTGAACTTGTAATGGTTGCAGGAACATTCTCTGCACCTGCACTGGAAGGCCAAAAGTATGCAGAGAAGCCCATCATTTTTGTGAACTTTTTGTATTGTATGGGTGGGTTTTTAAAGTTTGGTGTGGGAAGAACTTGACTGTCCTGTACAGAGCCCTGACCTCGGGGTATAGGGAGAACGCCAACTGTGAGCCAAGCCTTATTGCCCAACATCACTGTTTACCTCACTAATGCTCTTGTGGATGAATGGGAGCGAATCGCTGCAGCCAAGTTAAAAACATCTGGTGGAAAGCCTTCAGACTGCAGATATTTGCCTTTATTAAAACAGTTAATACTGAGGGTTCTGCAGCCTCGCCAGAAGTATGTGCTCTCTACAGTAGATTATTCTTAGGGACAAGGAGGACAGTACAGTATCAAATTTGTACGTGTCATTTGACTCAAGCAAAGTCTGCCTGACCTGCTCTGAAACACACACTGTGCCATTTTAACCCAACTGCCAAGCTCCGCGGTTTGCTCTGCGTGACAAAAACGCCAATAGGCATGAAGCAAAGGATTGCACCAAGTCGAGCGTGTTCTGCTGGTTGCTAATGGACTGCATGGGGACTGCAGCACCAACCCCAACAGCTGTCATAAAACATTGATGCTCTCTACCAATTCCCACTGGTAAAAAGGAAAATGTAAAGATCATGGATATATATGAAAGGCTTCAATGCAGCTTTGGTTTGTGCACTCAGCCAAGAATACAGCGTCTTAAATCCCACTAGAAACAAACCGTAAGCATGGTCATGTACAGTATGTGCTTCTGGCTCTTATGTCTTTTTGATGGTGTAAACAAATAGTGCATAATATCAATTAAAAAAACAAAGCACAGCTACCTTGTTGAATACAATAAAGGGGCAGAATATTGCAGAGAACACCTCCGCAAAAAGACATGAGCATACTATTGCTCCAGGAAATCATATTGATGGATGACTCACCATCTTCTGGCCATCTCCTCTTGTTATAGTGAAAGTGATAAGACACATACAGAATAGGGATTAAAATCCTGTTTGCTGGAGTGCATTTAGAGAAGTTCACACCTAACATGTACTTGAGCTTGCACCATGCAAATTGATGACCACACTCTCAGCGCAAACATGGAACAATTGACTTAATCCACAGAGGAAGCCTTTGCCATAAACCCTCAGTCTCTCAGTTGATTGTGTACTACATCCAACCTGTTACTTATTTACAGTATGTTATAGCTATCAAGTTTTATGTTAGAGCACAGTACATATGCAGTTTACAATAACAGAGCATAAATATTTGAGAACATTATACAGCGAGAATAAAGACCAGGACAGAGCTGCTAAATTTAGCCTAAACTCTGATCTCTCCCAGCATAGGCTTTCTCACAACACAACACAGTGGTGCTTACAGTAAACAGGGCTTTTATTAACATAAACTGTATTCCAAAGAAATAAAGTGAGCTAGTTAGTTAATAATATGCTCTTTGGCCTTGGAGCTAACTTAAGTAGTGATGTGTCTGTCAGGAACGAGTCGGCTCTTTGACATTGGGAGCCTGCTCCTGTCTGAGAGCCAAACAGATTACACAAATTACTTTTACTAACTGAAAAATACAGTATGTGTTTGTATTGAGTAAATATTTAATAACCATACTTTTAAATTTTCATTAGTAGGGTGTTTTGTTATACAACTAGGATAGTTATATTCAACATTTAACACTTTTTAACCATCAATATGACAATTTTTTACTGTATTGCAGATTAAGAATCTTGCATATTTATTTCTTGCAACAGATAAGAATGTAACTTAGGCAGTGAGCAACAGAAGTGGTACTAAATGGAGAGCCGTTTGGGAGCCGAAAGAGCCGGCTCTCTGAATGGAATGGGGCCATGAGATCCATCTCCATCCAAAGAGCCTTAAGTCCCATCACTAACGCTAATGTACTACTGCAGCTGGTAAGCTAGGTAGCAGGACATGTAAACAAATCCATTCCTAACACTTCTGTTTTTGTGTTTTTGGTTTTGGAAAGTCTAAAAGTAACCACCACCCTCCAAACTCTTTAAATGCAGAATGTTGCTTTCACTGCACAACTGTAGAGAAGTCCAAAGCGTGACAGGCCTGGTGAGCAGTCAATTTAAAAAATACTCTCTGGCTATAATATAATTATGTCTCTGATGACTAGTGTATTGTGTTCAAGCTGTCACAGAAAACCACAATGTTTACTTTGTCTTCATCAAAGGTTAAAGTGCCCATCTTTTGGCACAGTTTACCCACACTAGTGATCTGATTAATTGCTTCAGTGATCTTTTTTTCTTCTTCTTCAGATGCTTTGGCACTACTAAAAGCTAACACCCAACTCTTCTGTCAGTATATCACTTTGGATAAATAAAGCATCCTTTCCCTTAAAGGGATCGCAGAAGAGGCTAACAGATGTGGGAAAGTACAAAGCTGTGAAATTATGACATGACGTGAAGACCTTTTTTCTCTTCAATATAAGACAACACGAGCAAAATGTTTCTCTGAACTAATCTCTTTAAATCAGCACAATCCCTGGTTCTACGTTTTTTAAATGTTGATTGCTTTGTGAACTCTGCTCCCTTGATGATTTCTGTATTTCTTCAAATACTCACTGAATTTCTAACCTTCTATTTCAGTTAGATTTAAGACATCAAGGCCACAGCATGTTTCCTTATTAGCATCATACCCAAACTAACAGTAATACATTGTGTGAGTGTATCAACAAAGTACCCTGGTCCTTAACTTAGAACTCTGAGTCAGTTTTGGCTGAACTCTGAAACTTAATTGACACGTTGTTACATTAGACACCCTCTTCTAGTCCTCCTCCTAGAAACCTGTGATACTATAAGACCTGCCTTGTTTCCTGGTGTCGGCAGCTGCCTTGATCTTTCTTCTAGCCATTAACAAAATTACCCTTCCAAAAAGGTGGCTATACAGTTTATGGTACAAAAAGTAAATAATGTGTTTAAAACTGCAGGAAACCAAACTAATAGTGCAAGTCTGGATCTGCCCCATCTGGGTGTCTGCTCACTGGTTGCCAGTGCGTTTGTAGAATTTATTAAGACACTGACTGTGTTGATCGATTCAATGGCTCTGCATGGCCTAACCCTAATTATCTCTTTGAACTGTTGATTCTTATGAGCCTGTGTGAGTTGCTCAGGGAGATGATTCCTTCAGCAAGAACTCCATTGTAAACTGCCTGCTTGCTAGCTTGCTGCTAAGCTAACTTTAAAGCAATTTTTTGTGAAGCAACAGTTTTAGGGATCTGACTTTTTCTGCCTTGATTCATAAACTCAGAGTTGATACCAAGCACTGGTGCAATAGCAAAGTTTCAAACTTCAAATCTGCATAACACAACCTCAAAGTGCAAAAAAAGAAAGTCAACATGAGGCTGTAACTCGAACACATCATCTCACGTACAGTAGAGCTGAAGACAAAATACACCATTATAATTTTAGGCTTATGCATATTATTTCTTTCAAGTCAGTTTATAAGATTGTGTTGTTATATTGCATCATGAACATCAAACTTTTTTTGGGCAACGTTAGCTAACCATGCTTGGCATTTTCAACACTCTCACAGTAAAGCACTACCACTGCTTTCACATATGAAGGTATATGATGAGTATCGAAACTACTCTTACACATCAAAACTAGCTCACTTCAGCAAAAGAACAGAGCAGGAGAGAAAACTGTGTTTAGTCTAATATGGATTGGTCACATCTGGCTGTTATGCAATTTGTTTAATAAGGGTGGTCTCAGGTTCAGATCATTGCATGCCTCACAGTCATGTACCCTACCCCGAGCATGCAGCATAGACTTTTGATCTGGGCTGTTATAAAACTCAAACTTACACTTTGGACAAATTGGATATTTTCCTTAATTTGATTAAAGATGGCTTCATTTCTTTTCTGTAGTAGTTTCTGTGTTGTACCAGTGGATTTTACTTCACTATATCTGTAAGTATTTAAACTTTCTGTCTCACCTTGCGCATAGTATGTGTCTGTGTAAAACACACATATCTGGGAAGAGGATTTGACTATTATTTCTTTCCTGTAAGTCAAACACAACCTTTGTCAGTGTCATCTTCAAGTTATTCTCATTATATTTCTGGCAACATGATAAAACCAAATACTGAGCTTCATGGAATATTTATTCGACCTTATTTAGCAATTCTCTACGGACTGCCTCTGAACGGCATGATCTTTTCGGCTTTATCAGAGTGGAAAAACTGTTACACAAAGTGGATTTTGTCTCTCAAATATACAGTAGATATAACCCTTCAAACATTTTTTCAACAGTCTCAATTCTTGCCTGTGCAGTGTATTGACAATGTCATTTGAAATGGGTGTATGGAAGGGTAATGGCATTATAGAGTAAAATCTACAGAAATGAATGAAAATACAGCCTGTAATCATGTCAGAAAGTTAAAGAAGCAGAAAACAAGATATTTTAGACCGTGACAACAAGCATCAAGATTGGAAGCAAAGTTGTTTCAGTGCAAACTGCATCCCTAGAAAACTGCTCTATTAACTTTCAGTTCATTTAACATTTTCTCCGTGGATCACTTTTTCTTGTGTTATTAGTATAGTTATAATCACTGCAGCACTATTGTGTAATCCTATTACTGTACGTGTACATCATCAACTGGGTGGTAGAAAAGAACCGGGCCATGCAGGACAGATGGCTCACTTTGATGATGTGCCTTTGATGCGCATGTGTGTTGGCACCATCTCAGCTCCCCCTCCCCAGCTCCTGACAGCCTTCAGCCATCATAGTTAGGGTGTAAAAAGGAGAGCAAAAAGGAAGGAGAAAAAAAAAATCAAAATTGAGCATTACAGGCATTCGATGGCATCTTTGATGGTTTGGGATTATGTTATGATCCCTTTTTGACTGAAGGTGGAAGCTTTGTGAAGATGCCAGGGCTGTAGTCAGTGACTTAGAGGGGAATTTTCCTCTAACCTGAGAGAGCTGGGTTACATCCATACGCCGGGCATAGTTTTTACAGCAATTCCACCAGAGGTGTCCCTTGATGTGTGAAATTTAAGCTTTTGACAAAATCTGTATGTGTTTTCATGATGGGTCTCAGACCTTGGAACCAGCAGCTGACAAAACAATCTTAACTCATGGTCCATCTACCCGCTTGTTCTGAAGCTTTCCTATTACCAGCTATGTGATATGATTAAAAGCTCCAGAACACACGTGTAAGTGGACACTGAGTTTAGATTTTGTCAACTGCTGAATGATCTGTCAACCATTTTCAATAATTATATGATTCACTGATTGTTTGGTCTATAAAATATCAAAATACTGAAAAAAATGCCGGTCACAGGTTCCTACAGCCCAAGGTGATAAGCACTACAACAACAGATGAAACACATCAATGTAAGAGAGTATCGCTTTCTGCAGGTGTTTCCTGCTCCGTGGCTGTGGAGTCTGGATCTGTGGTTGCGGGCTTCCTGGTGCCCCCATGTTTCTGCTTGACGCCAGTTGCTACAATTATTATCATTAGTACTAGTTATTTCTCTGTGGATATTGTGTTGGCTTCTCACCCGAGTCACGGTTCTGTTCAAGGTTTCTACCTCCTAGCAAGGAGTTTTTCCTTGCCTGTGTCCCCAAGTGCTTACTTATGGTAGGAATTATCGGGTCTCTGTTAATACTATTACAAAGCGTATGGCCTAGACCTGCTCGATATGAAAATTTTTTGAATTGGCAATATATGAATAAAATTTTATTTATTTAATTTAAGAGATACTGTGATGTCCTTTCATATTTCAAAAAACATATGACATCTTTTTTGGCATAGAAATTATATAATTGCCTCAGCTGCTCAGTGGTCCTGCCAAGCAGATACGTTAGTCCACCACGTTCTCTATTCTCACTATCTTGATCACCTGGTCAGTCTCACAGGACTGTTCCTCTGCCAATCTGATTCTTTGGCAATGCCACCTCAATCACAACTCTAAGCCTAAACCCCAACAGATGCTCCCTTGCTAACACCTCCTCCATTAATCCCTCAGTATATCAGTAACCTTCAGTGTATTCTACTGGGGCCTCACTCGTGGAAAGTGAAGCCAAATGAGTGTTCTGCTGCTCAGTGGGCAGTCGGACTGATGAAACATCCTGAAAGGATACTCCTGCAACCTACGCCGTTCACACAAACATGAACACAAATATAGTCACATGCCTTTATCATTCCGTGGTAAATTCATTTGGCATAGTTTTATATATCTGACAGTGCTATTCGTCACATCGTATCACAGCACAGAATAAATAGAAGCATCATACCTAATACATTTACACTGAGCCAAATCACCTTACCTTGTTGTTTGCCTGCCATGCAGAGCTCAAATTTGATCTCACTTCCCATACTTTTTTAGTTCACATGATCTGGTTAAAATGTTAAGACATTAGATAATATATCAAAATCAGTGCATCTGATAACAGCATTCATACATCGATTTAAGGTCTGTAAAGTAACCATCATTTTGTAAACCAGGAACTGAACTCTTTCTGCTTTCTTTATACTTACGAAGCAACAACTTTACTTCAGACTGAAAAATATCAACCACTATCTGATCGATTGCCATGCAATCTGGTTCACACATTCACAGTCCAAAGAGGATGAATCCTAATGACTTGGGTGATCCCCTATTTCTGTAGCACCACCAGCATGTCAAAGATTTCACTTGAAAATATCTCAATACCATTGTGCCTAAGTACAGCCGCACAGAGCCTGTAGTATGGCTGTAAACCTGTTTCTTCCTCTGCTGAGTGCTTATCTTGATATTTAAACATTTATTCACGATCACAAACCAAATGTAATTTTGACGTAAATGTGAATGATATTGATATCCAGTTGACAAATATTTACCTCTCATCAAGTCATTTTTAAACAGATAAATAGAGATTTATTTTTCATGATTATTATTAAATGGACATTATGTAGTTTTCAGCGGCCACTAGCGGTGCGGTTCTAAGATTACAACCAGGTGTGTGCCTGTACGCGTGTTCGCTTGAACTCAAGTGAGAAGAATCTGAAACACAACCACTTTCATAAAGAAATCCCACAATAAACGCATAAAACACCTGCATGCCGGCTGTGGCTTTTCACATAGGCATGTTCAGGCTCTGTTACACCAATGTTTCCGGCTCAGAGGCTGCTCAACACCAGCGCCGTACCTTTCATTCAGCACAGCGAGCCGCATATTGGCATAATACTCCCGGAAAAAAGGCAGCGTGACAACGGCTATAGACAGACAGAGGTGGAAACTCAGGTAAATCCCACTGCAACGTTATAGTAATTTTTTATCAGCTGCAGGTTGAACTAATCCATGCTCGTTACATGATAACGATCCAACTTTGCAACGGATAACGTTGTGACTCTCTCCGTGACTTTCTGGTGTGACTGTTTTTACCCGACATCTTGTTTGGTCTGACAGTCTTCATCACATAAACCTTTATTGTTGTTTTTATCCTTACATGGAGTTTATGTTGGAGTTAATGTTTTATGGTGTTAGTGGACTATATGTCGTTAGCGGCCATGCTGTTGCTACACTGAGAGCGCGGATAGGGCTGAATCCGAGCCAGTGTCCTCACATTTATAGAAGAATAGTGGCTGATTAGGGCTGACCCCCTATAGTTGAAGATTCGATGCTTTGATAGGTGGAGACTGATTTGACTGTCAATCTCACAGTTGAAGCTCAGTGAAACAAGGATCATGCCATTTTGGCGATATGGGAGTGCTCAACGTCTGATTTTACATAGATGTACCAGTTTTCTCAATAATATACAGCCTATTACAATACACATTTATGCTGTAAATAAACATGTAAAAAGAAAAAAAAAACTTCCAATAAATGTTTTAAAGTGCGTGAATAAATCCAAAATTGTAACCCTAACCCTGTGTCGTCAGTGCGCATGTGTATGTGTAGCATGTATGTGTGTAGTGGCAGGAGAGATGGAGCCCCAACTGGTGGTGTGCCATGTTGTCCGCACCTTGTGGGACTTTCGGATAATTTATCACCATTGATGAACCACACAAAGAATATTTTATCGTTTTTAAACAGCTGCTACTTGAAAGAGACCCACGAGGAACCGCGACATGCATGCAGTTGTCGGTAGCACGACGAAAACTCTGCACAAGACCGGTGAATGGCAGGCGAGAGAGAGAGAGTGAGAGAGAAAATGGTCAACAATAAGACTCAGTTTAGCTTCGGCTCGCAATCGCCGTGCACAAAAACATATGATTCAACTATCAGTCGACTATAGGCAGGACTTGACGATTCTTATTCGACTTTGTAAATCCTTAGTCGGGGACAGCCCTATGGCTGATGCAAGCAACAGCGAAAACAGACGTGTGCTTCATTTCTAAGTGAGTTTTGAGCCAATTAACAATAAGGCAATGAAAATTTTATTTTTTTCATTGAAAAACTTACATATAGCCCCTTTAAATGGTGTTTTTGAAATATGTCTCAATTGGCATAACAAGATGTGACCTAACAGATGGGAATAACCTTCATAATATGTTTTCAAAGTGTAAGATTCTCATTTTGTATGCTGCACCCAAGCTGCTGCAGCTCTGCCTACTCAATGCTTGGTTTGGTTTGATTCTGTCTAACAACCTTTAAACAACACACTTGTCCAAGTATTGAGAAAATGAAACACACAGAAGAAAACAAAACAAAAAAACAGACACACATTGATGAAAAATAGAAACAAAATATATAAATAAAATAAAATATGGTAATTCCAAAGTGGTCCAGGCCTGTCATGATTTGTTAGAGCTGTACCACGCATAGCTCCAACCACACTGTATCTAATCTGTATCACTCTGCATCTAATCCTGAATCTACAACTTTGCATTAGAAATCCACTTTTGCCTGTCAGGCAATAATGTTAACTTTTCACTTCAAGTGGCTAGAGTTCATATAGGGAGAGAGTTTAATCACAACATCTGAAATAGCTCCCAACTAACAAATCTGTGTCTCAGATAAAGCTCTCAGATACTGATCTAGTGAACCCTCTTAATTAAATCCAGCCAACCCCTGTTTCAGACTACTTTCATGTTCCATGATGTTGAAAATGGATTAAAACTGACCATAATGGATCCTTCTGGCTGCAGCCTAAGTTTACATTACACCAGCAACGTGTGGGGGAGCAGGGCCGAGTCACTGATTAATCTCATCCAGTGTTAATTGAATTGTCCCAACTGCAGCCAATAATCTAACAACCTGGAAATATCCCCGCCATCCTGTCTTAAATACCCATTTTACATTTATTACCAGAGTGAGACTCTTTGCTCAGCACACTCACTTAGACTTATCTTTTACTAGTTGAAATGACTTTCTCGCATATGCTGGTCTTCCAACCCAGAGGAAAATGTCATTATTTGTCTTACTGGAAAGCTGGTTACCTTGAGCTTTTAATATGAAAAGTGCAGCGTTCATCAGTGAGGATACGATTAGTATTAAACTTGAAAATGATATCCCTCTCATTTAATGGTTCTTGGTAAGGCTAACCAGAGCAAAACTCACAAGTTTCCTCTCTGACTTTGTTTAGATGATAAATCTACTTGTCTCTCGGGTAAGTGCACTGTTGATGCACAGTGCATCTCAATGACGGGGATTTGCATGAATGAAAAGCAATTTTGAGAAACCTTAAATGCAACACACATGCACACAGCAACGGGTGTCTTTAAAACAGCTGGCAAAAGTTGATAAGAGCCATTTTGTACTTCAAAGTCCTTCTATATGAACCCTTTTTTTTTTTTTTTTTTTTTTAAGATCAGCAATTTGTTTCAAAAGCAAGCTGTAAATTGCCCATGGACATTTTTTGGAATCATGCTGCAGTTTGTTGTCATTGTTGGAAAACAAACTTCAGGGGAAAATGCCCCAATACGTCGCATCGCTGTAAATGATTCTGCCGTCATGGGATATGCTAACCTTAGGGAATAACAGGCCCAAGCCTCTTACTCATTTAATTAGTGTTCAAATGCCAATGTTTATTTATGAGATTGATTTTTTAAAATGAAGACTTAAGAATAGGAGACTATGCTGGTATCTGTTCCATTTTAAAGGATGAGAAAGACGTTGCTGATGGATGTGAAAATGGAATACCAATTTGAGAACATAATATACAACATATCTTGAATAAATAGTGCAGACAGATCTCTTTCTCTCTCAGCATTACAAAAACAGAATGTTACTGATTCGCATTGCAGGCTACAATGTTCATAGAAACACCAACAAACAACATGACGTGTAGCAAAGACCAAATAAAAATATCCCTGGTAAGTGGAGAACATTAACTTCTACTTTTATTAAATCTTGCTTCAGCTTTAAGCAAGATTTAATAAAAGTAGAAGTTAATGTTCTCCACTTGTACAAATTTCACTGTAATACACTTTATACATCTAGGATTCATGCTGATAGCATTATATGAGAGTTGAGGCAAATTATCCTATGTGTGAAGAAATTCTCTGTCTCTCCGCGTACATTCTGTGCATTTGTACAGTTACCCTTGAAATACTGTATGCAGGATTGGCTTGCAGGATAAAAAAAGAAAATTGCGAATGATATTTACTTCTGTTTAGTCCAAGTTCTAATAGTTAAGCTCTATTCCGATATACTAAAAAACTATTTGCCATAGAAGTAAAATGCTATTTAGCTGTCTAAATCTAAAATGTGTAATTGTTCACAACATTGATAAACAATGAATAACAAACAAATCCCTTGAAAAGACCAAAACAAATACATCTCTTACTACCTTCAAACTTCTATCGACTCTGTGGTACTCAGCTCCAAACCCATTTGTTATATTGAGGACATACAGTATTATGTTTAACTAAAAATATGGTTTCTTTTCTTTTTTTAAAGTCTCAATAGTTTCCTAAAACTGCTGGCAACTGTAATTTTAGTAAACATTACTGAAACAGGTGAAGTAGTGCATTTGTTGGGAACAATTTTCAGCAGCAGATAAATACACGTTAACTTGTGAGCATTTAAGGCAGCAGTACTGTATGTGGGATGATTAAAAATATGCCACATTGCTTATGTTCATGTTTAAGGAACATGTGACAATGCAACAGTGTGGCTCATTCATGCTTTTTAATAGGTTTAGGACAACAATTGAGTTCTAAGAACTAAAACAAGCTTTGGGTGCAAAAATAATTCCTGTTAGAAGGATCAATTCATTATTTTTTTCAGTGACAACCAGAAAAACATATGCTTTAATGGCTGGTTAATGGTCACGGAATAAGCACAATAATAAACTCAAAGTTGTTCGGTTATTGAAATATATCACACGATGCAGAACCAAAGCAGGGCGATCAGCCTCCACACGGTGCGTTGTTTTCTAATGCGCCAGTCATGATAGATTATCCCTCACATTGCAGACTCATGAAACAATAGTAATACAAATTGAGCTACAATCCCAACTAAATGATTTATGTGAAGCACCTACAACACTGTCATGAGAAAAAGCTTGACATATTAAGTGATACAAGCTTATGGTTTTCTTGACAGTCTAGCTTTTTGGTCACAGGCACTGTTTTACTTAAATCAACTGACTGCACAGCTTAACCTGCCAAGACTGATAAGTTACACGTTCACATCAGCAGGATGTGGAAATAATTATTCTACACCAGCAGGTAGCAGCTCATAGAAATATGTAACACAGCAGTAACACTTGTTAACAATTAATTTGACAAAGGCTTTGGCTCGTGGTGGAAATGAGGTGCCATTTCTAAGTTTCACCAAGCTTCTACAGAAAGTTTAGGGGTGGTGACACAGGTAACACACCAGAAACAGATAACCATTTGAAAAATTACACCTACTTTATTAAGATGACTACTGCACAGTAAATTTCCCAGTGTCAATAGGTTTAGATTTGTCAGTCACAAGTATAGCTGGCAAGTTCTGATTCGAGTGTTGTTTGTCCACTCATGGAGCTAAGATGGCCTCTTCAAAATTAACACAAGTGTTATGAATGATAGTGTGCGCTTCTATAAACATCACCTAGTGCTGTTTTTTTACATATAATTTACTATGTAGGTTGAAAATAATTTTACTGTAAAAGGGCTCTCAACTCTTCTCTGGATTTTTGAGTTCTAAACTTGAGCTTCAACAGATGTACAGTGTTTTGAGAAATTAACTTTTCATTTACAGTATAAAGTAACCTTGATCCTGACTGCATCATAGGGTAGCGGCTGCGCCTAGCGTGATAAAAACAGATTGTGAAATGGACAACGGTTTGTGAGTATGAAACAGTATTCAACTCAGACTTGCTACACTTCACAGTGCTGCTCTAGACGGAAGTAAACTGTCATTTTTTGGAGCCTGTATTCTACTCCCTATCTCATTGTCCATGTGCTTCATTAATAAAATCACTGCCGTTTGAAGTAATTGAAACTTGTGAATTCATTCATAAGCTACTCACAATTATTTGCTAAACGACTCAGAGTCGCATTTTAAACCGTGATGCATTCCCCTCATTTGAATTTGGAGGCTCCGTTTATTGTGTGCCGTGTGCCATTTTCCCCCAGATTCTCTTCAGAGTCGCATCTACAATCCATGAAATGAACAAAATGGCTCAGAAAATGAAAGGATTACCATAAAATTACATCCAAATAGTGCTGATTGCTTGATGAGCATCTGTGGTGCCAATTTCAAGCCCTCAAAATCCATGTCATCTCTGTACGGTAATGTGCTTCATTAACTACTCCCTGCTATATTTCCCTAACCACCATCATGTGCTATACAATATATTCTCTTTGATGTGGCAGTAAAGATGATAGATTTTCCAAAAAATGACCTCAATTTTGCCGTCATACCCTGATGGTGATGATTGGCTTTCTTAGAAACTGAGTGGTCTGGTAATGTGACCGTGATCCGTTTGGCATGATGGACTCCAAAGCAGAACTGCTCTGGGGAGTTGAGTGTGAATTACCTTAAGGATCAGAGAGTGCAGCATGCTTTGTCTCTTTACCACTACTTCATATAGAGCCGGAGCACACGGATTACCAACAATCAATATTCAATTCAGCCAGTATTGCGTTCCCAGTGGGTTTTCTTCTTCCTCAGTGTGCGAGTTGTTTGTCTGCATCCTCAGCCCCTGGTGGTTATTGGATTATAAGTGCATGTATGGGGTAAACATGGGAGGTGAGCGGCAAAAAATAAGCTGAAGAGTCAAACAGTTGAAACAACCTCACTTTTTGTGTTTATGTAGGACAATGGAAACGTTAGCTCTTGCTGCAATATCTTAAAGAGGTCATTATATGTTTATATTGTTTTTCATTCTCCTTTATTGAGTTATATATCTTTTTTTTTGCATGCAATAGGTTTGCAAAGTGAAAAAGCCCAGTGTCCACCCCAAAGGGAGTTTCAGAAAACACTGCTCCTGAACTGCCTGAAAACAACTTGATTGTTGTCCAGCCTTTACTTCTGTAACCTATCTGCGTCACTTTGCAACTTGCGCCATAATGCTAGAGGCTAATGTGGCACACCCTCTAAGGTGGAGAAACACGCTGAGCTGCAGCAAACAGTAACAAGATGTCTGCCCGCTACCTCCCTTCACCCCACCCTAAATTCCAAACGTTAGATACCCTCCAGGCAGTCAATGGATATAAAGAAGTACTGTGATGTAGAGACAGTGCTAGTGCACTAGTGCTACATAATGACAGATCAATTTGTTACAAATTAATAACTCACCACTCTGGAACTCTTGCTCCAGTCTAGGTTGTGAAGCTGGTTCTGGAGCACATACAACTGAACCGAAGCCGTGGTTACCTTCTTGTCCAGACCTGCCCTACTCTGCTTCTGATTGGCTAGTAGTCCTGAAGTAGGTACTGCACTTGTGCAACTTCCAACAAAGATCAAATAGAAGTGAGATGCTTCACTCGGTAGCTAAAATGGAGCGTTCAACACACAGGGTGAAAGGGGGTGCTGCACCTCTCCACAAATATTGGATTGTCATAAATTTGGTGCAGACATGGTACAGACACTCATATTTCCCTCAGGATGAATTGTAATTACCTTGGTTATCCCTTAACATTTCATTTGGCCCCAAGGTCAAACCTCAATATGTCCAATACCTCATCCTCAACTGTACTTTGTGGTTAGTGCTAATTAGGAAATCTTAGCATGCTAACATAATTAACAAAGATGGTGAACATGGCAACATCAGCAAGTTAGCAAGCTGATGTAAGCCTTTATCTTACCAAAGTACATCCTGTAGATGCTTAGTCTTGCTTCTTATTATATATTGCATATTGGGATGTAGTGACTAGTGCTTACTTATTATTATTCTGGTCTGGACGCCCATGTGCTTGATTTGCTGCAGCATACACTCAAATTCTACCTACACTCCTCGTGATTGTGTCCCTGTTTGTTATTTGGTTCAATTAATCATCTCTGTATTATAATTCTGTGTGTGGCCTCCATTTTGTTGCCAGCCTTGAGCCAGGTGGTAATATAGGCTACAGAGCAATATGACATAACTATATGGACATTATACATACATGAAACAGAGATAGAGAGTGTTTTAGTCACATGGAGGTAAGCAGGGAGGATTTGGGGCTGAGCAGAGACACCGGATGTCAGAGTGACAGGTGATAAAGATAAGCTTGTCAGGCTACTGGCGGCTCCCCTCACTGCACCGGTGCACACACCTCACTTCTTGCTGGCAGATACACGATGGAGCAGTGCAAGCCAGAGGAAAAGGAAAAAAAATAAAAAATAAAAAAAGGACCACTGTAATTTTCACCTTTTTTTCGCCTCATCCATCGCATCATCCCTCCCTTCCTCCTTCTGTTCCTCCCTTGCAATTAGCAGATGAGTGCATTCACTTGTTCATTTGATCTAATTTCAGGGAAAAAGTAGTACAGTTACACAGTCCATCAGTGCAGCATTTTGCCCAGAACTAATGAAATATCATGCCCATTGAAATTAGTGATGTGTGTTGCCATGGTGAGACCACTGCAAAGAGCTGCCTTTGTTTCGAAGCATATCTCTGTCTGTGGTGGCTTCCTTGGGCCTGGAGGAACAGCTTATTTCTCTCAGAGTCATACAGTGTAATAGACTGTGACACTGAGGCCCTAATGTATCTGTTTGAAGAATATTTAGTTGCCGGGCCACGTTAGATAAGAGCCTCCGCTGATTTTAACAACAAATGGAACAAATGACTGAATCATGAAAACTCTTGACTATATGGCTGGCTGATGTGTACATTTTAAACATACAATCATGAAAATGACGTTTTACTGCCTGAACTGATGCTTATAAAATTTGATGCTAACCAAGCTTGACTGGTAATGTTATGTGCATGTATAAATTTCTGTTAAAATGCTCTTTTCCTGCCTGATTTACACACATCCCCACACATCCTACTGCTACATATATGTAGCAGTTGTGTACACCAAAGGATGGGCAATAAAACATAAAAATATATTTTTTAATAATTTCAAGTGCTTTAGAATAAATTACAAAATACAGCAGCCATGCTACGTCAAAATAAACTTAAAGTTTTCATCAGCTGTGCACGAAAATAATTACAATAATTATGTATTTTAAAATACTAAAAATACTTTTCCATGCTACCATGAAAACACTTAGCAAACCTTCTATGGGCCTATTTGATCTATCCCTTCACCAGTACGCTGACTCTGTTTGAGTGTAACAGCTCATGCAATCAATCTGACATATGCAACCAGTTAACAGATCAGATATTCACATAAATATGGTGAGTATTAAAGTAACCAACAGTTTAATGTTTAATTAACAGTTTGCGCAAATCTGAAATGCTTTGTCATATTTTTTTCCGTGCACAACTGACTAGAACATTAGCAATTTAATTTATGTAAAGGATTTAGCCTAGACTACTAAAACAAACACCAAAACTTAACAGTAAATGTCAAGAAAAGTAGCAAGTTATGCTAAAAATCGAATAAATTTTTTATGATGTCATCACATTGACTTCTCACTACTGTAAATATTTTACTACAGTATTGTATTACAAAATATGAATCCATTTTCATCAACCCTATCAAATACAAATTACAAAATCCTATTTTATATTTCAAATACATATGTTAATACATGTATCATAAAGACTGCCCATCCTTGTGTACACCCTCTACCTTCCTGTGTGTGCAAGGTCTCTTTATGGATGTATTGATTGTGGCCAGCTGATATACTGTGGTCATCCCTGGCTATCAGGGGAGAAAGGTCACTATCGTCCATCAGCTCCAGTCTGAGACACCCAGCTGATACATCGATGTATTATAAAACATGGCCAGGCCAGATCTCCCTGCCAACAGTGAGAAAAGAGAAGATCTATTGACCTAAATTGGTTGATAGGCTGGTTTCAAGAGTTATGTATGGGCGTTATGTATCAGAGTAGAAAGAGGAAAAATCGATACAGGCCAGTATCAAAGGCCCATAGGTTTTAATATATTATGTCGAAAGCAAATAGAGCCAACAGAAATTTCTCTATGAATTTTTAAGATGTTATTTGCTCATTTTTCAAGTTTCTGTGAATAGGCTGTCTGGACTAGAATTTCATATAATGCACCAAAACTTATGTATAATTAATGAGGGAACAAGTAAATGCAGTCAGTACAAGTTTGATGTTATCGCAGTTCCATTTATGTTATGTTTTTCCTTTGGTCAGGTTTGGAAATAAACATCACTCTGGGCCCAATACAGTCAGAAAAATGTTTTTACTGCTGAAGAAAAATGGCAGAAGGCACCACTGTTGTTGAAGCTTGGGCTCCCTTGTACAGAAAAAACCCTTTTCATCAAGCAGATGCCCAGTAAACAGTGAAACCAAATCCTCTCTCTCCTTGCTTGAATGTGATTACAGCCAAGGTGCAGTGCTTCCTTGAGCATGAGGCAGAGGCAGCACAAAGACAAAGAAAGAAAAATGAACACACAAATTAAAGTGTTGACAGCTGCAGAGTTGCTGTTAGTGGATGTGTGTGTGCGTGTGGGAGGAAGGGGACGGCGTGTAAATGAATTACTGTATGCTTAATTAACACAAAATCCCTTTGTCTTCGGGCTCTGACCAGGGCAATTTGTGGGTGTTCAGCTGAAAATGCGGGGAAATGATTAATTTAGTAGCCCAAATGAAAATGAGTGGAGAAAATGGGCCTGTTATGTCTTCAAAAAAGGGAAGTGTGAGCTTGTAGGCCTCAGTCGAGGAGAAGTGGGAGGAAAACTCTCTGACTTGTGGGGCGAAGGGGGAAAGGACTGATAGTGTACTCACCTCTAAATGACTGAGACCAAAGGCCAGGCTATAACAGCTCTAATTACACTCTGGAAACTGCAGTCATTGTGCAGTAAATAAAAGAGGCAACAAGGTCAGAGTGTGTGTGAGCGTGTGTGTGTGAGAGAGAGAGAGTGTGTGAGGAGGAGACAGAGATAGAGAGGGACTGCAGGCTTTCTCTACTGTATGTGGGGGCTCCCATAAATCTAATTTTCTTTCAATTATGCACACACAAATTAAGGCAGGGGTGATAAAAACCCTGTGAGTTGAATTTTAAAATGATGAGAGAACCATTAGGAGGTCCGTGTTATATGGTCTGTGGGGGATATGAAACCGCATGGTTATGAGCCAGCAAATAGACTCATCCCATTCAGAGCTCATTCACGCCGTGGCTTATCCACACCAGTCAATTTACAGTGTGTCAAGCGCCTGAAGGCACTTTGATTTCCCCTTGATGGGCTGGTTGGTTGGAAAGTGGATGTTAGAGAAGTTTGACAGATGCAAAAGGAAGATTGATGCTACTTCAAAGCTGTTTTGGGAGCTGTTTATTGGAGTGGGAGATAGCACTAGTTAAATCAGCCATCTTTGAAGTTGTGCAACAAGCGCAGGTTGGCGGCTAAAAGTGTGCGTCCCCGTGTGTGTGAGAGAGAGGTGAGAAAAACTTACTGGACTGTGAGGGGAATAAAGTGAACAGCTGTTAAAAGGATAATTCTGGTATATTACAACCTGCAGCACTGACCAAACGTACCGTACTTTTGACTGTAAGTTTGGCTCAACACTGTTGGCTACATTGTGAATGGTTAGTTACACACTAAACGCGCAACTTTGATCAGCAGCACCGCCTTTACTTGAGCTACAATTAACTAAGATGGCTGTAATCAAAGGCTTGTTGCAGAGAATGATAGTTCATCCAGTGCATCATGGGAGAGAATTACACTACTGTCTAGAGACTAACAGGCTGTTGTATCAAATCAGAGAGCAATGTAGCCAATATAGGAAACAACTCATAATTTTCCATTACCTACTATAATTCAACAATCAAAACAAATAATTTCAATTAGCACTGGGGTGATATGCTTATCTCCATATTATATACTGTCACAATACGATTTGATAAGTATTGCCATTCGATATTATGATAGAATTTAACACTAAACCATAGGAAAAAGTTTAATCACTTCATATTTCCAAAAACACTGCACATCCAATGTCAGAGTTTTATTTCAGCAGTATCATTGCTACACTGCATATAAAAATGGTAAATAAAATCATTTTGGAAGTAAAATGCTATATTAAGCTGTTCCTGCTAATAAAGCTAGTTACATAAAAATTCAGGAATTAAACAAATAAAGTTAATTCTAAATAATTATTTAGAATTAATATTAGTAAAATATAACAATTCATAATTAGTTCAAATGGATTCTGGATCTTTGGAAAAATATTTTAAAAATAGGAAATTAATAAAAATCACGATAGTTCAGTAAATTGTTTTTTTCCCCACCTTTAATTTTTGTCACTAAGGACAGCAACATATGATGGTCAAAGGTATGGTTGGTCAAAACTGAATGTAAGATCCCAGATTTAACAAACTACTAAATTATCAAAAATCTGAATTAAACTTCTGCCTTTACATTTTCTCAACAACAACAACAAAAAAACTGTGTGGGTGTGGTTACATTGACAATTGCCTGGCAACATAAGCAAACATCATCCCAAATGTCAACCTCTGATGAGAAAAATTTTCCTAACATGCCTCGTTTATATTACATTCCATTTAGTTATAAAGCTATATAACTACATAAGTAAAGGCAACTCATTCAACATGTTCACATCCACACAAAACACACCCACTGTCCTATACTGCTGCTGCAGGTTCCCTGGCCAGATTGATCTGTGCGATCAGCCAAGATAGCTGGGAGTGCCGGCCTTCTATTCACTGAATAAGTGCTAGGACAAGCTGTTCTTTCAGGGGCCAGCCAGGCAACAATGGGCCCTCTAATAGCTCCAGTTTGTCTCAGTTAAGAACTACAGCCACCCCCCTCTTTTTCCACTGCACACACACACACACATACACTTCTCACTTTGCACCTCCCCGCCCATGCCTGTGTTGACCAAATAACTCCTCAATCTCTCTGTTTGGCTTCTCTCTCACTCGTTGATTGCTGTATCATTTTTCTCCTTTCTTCATTTTATTACTGGGAGAATCTGGGGATAACTTACTCTACAAATCACTGAAAACATGGAACAATTCTCCGAATGACCCTGACCTCTGACCTTCCACTTATTAGATTTCAAATGCGCTGGGATACGCTTGGCAATCCCTGAATTTTTTGTGCTGAATCCTGCAATGTGAAAAAAAAAAAAAACAGGTGAATGAACCTGAGGTGGTCTCATATCCTTTCACTGTGAGGGGACAGTGCATGTTCAGTGATTATCTCACCCTAAGTGTTTGGCACTTGCTGAGTCTACCAAGCCCTAATTATATAATTAGGTGTCGTGAAAATATACACGCTGTAGCCTCCATTATAGAGACGGAGCTTTTATAGGAGCTTTCGGCTTGGACTTGGAACTGATTTACTGCAGACAGGATATGACTTTTTCCATGCTGCAGCTCACAAACAGAATAACTGAGCATCACATATGGTGGAAACACACTAATTGACAGAAGATGCAGTCTACTTTTTTTTTCCTGACACTGCAGAGATTTTCAAGGAGATTGTTTTCACTGTGTGAAATAGGCTAAAAGTAGGACGCAGCAGGCGTGATGAGCAGGAGGGAAAAACAGACAAACAAACCAATTACATGATTCACTTGTACAGAGAGGAAACAATAAGTACTATCTACCACCCATAATCACGTTGTTGTGTGTCCTAATTTTTATTTTGATGGGAAACGGGATGCTAGCACTTTTATTCTAAATTTGACCCCCTTGTTTCATTCAAGGTGAATAGTCCAATCATTTTTATTGTACATGGAGTAGTTTATGCCGAATTAGCTATTAGCACTACCTGTACACTTTAACCATGGATGTACAAACGAATATCACTGGATTCCTCTGATGCTGAAGAAAATGTAAAAACATGCATAAAAAATGTGCCTTTTTTTCTTTTTTCTAAGTATATTTATGAAGATTTGTGTGAGGGGGAGGTCAGATATATTTATAGCCTCCAGCTGAAGTCCAGCTGAATCTAGAAATATGTGCATCATGTCTGTGTTAAGGTTTGACACAGTTATGACTCCAAGATAGAGTTTTTGCATCAATTAAGTGTGAAACAAGGATATTAGCATTTAGCATTTAGCATAAAGAATTAGTGTTTGCATGTTTACTTCAATGATTTAAAACATAACTGATGTAGACAACATCAGAAGACATTAACTAGATTTCGGCTTTGTTCAGACTCTATGCAAATCAGATTTGTTTGCTGGTGATGCATTATTCTGTCTTAAAGAACATATGCATTTTCCAAGTCAGATCAGAAATGGAGATCCATCATCTCGCCTTCCAAACAATCACACTGTCGAGTCACTGTGTAGAACTATTATTTATTATTTCTTACCCTACTTATTAACCTCTGTACTGCTCTGCTGGTAGGAGCATGGATTCTGTTTAGCTGCTCTAAAGCACAACCATTTGGATTTGATGTTGTGATGTGTTGCGTTGTGAGTGACACAAAACACTTTGGAGTCAAATGTGAGCAGCCAGAGTGTCCAGACTGAAAAAGAAATCCAGTCGGAATTGCATTTTAAACCACCTTTTTTTGCTGTCAAGACTTTCTAAAAACAATCTGGATAAGCCAAAAAATGGATTTGGGCTGGCAGTCTGAACAGAGCCTTAGATGCTGCCAAGTGTTTGCACATGGATCACAGACTGTGCCTCTAAAGTTATCGACCTCGCCTTTTAGATCTTTTGATCTACTGAAATACAATCGATGTCTCCATAAGCCGTTGTGCATTATTGGATGAGCTCAGACTGCCTTCAACCACTTTTAGCTTCTCAGTCGATATGCTAACAAAAACGCATCCCTCAAGCTCAGGTGTCAATCATGCAGGCACAAGCGTAATGATGGATCCACACAAGGCCATTCCCCTGGGGATAATTTTGGCTCTTCCATCACCATTCCAGTTGTTGACTTTGGATGCAACTCCAGGTAGTCATTACCTTACCAGTGCACCTCTTACCTGCCTCTTTCCCTCCATCTACCTGCATATGGAGCCGAACAAAGTGGCCACTTGACACTTATTCCTCTGACAATGTTGTGTTTATAGGCATATTGTCTCTGCTTGTGAAATACAGCGTGTGCTCTGTGGGCCAAGAGATGCCTGACTGGCAATATAGCAAGATGACTTTAACATGCATGCGAGAAAACAGGTATATTATATAAACACTTTTGCCAGAATTGTGGTTTTGCATGTTTTAGGCTATATGTGCGTATAAATACTGACTTGCTTTTCTGCCTTGTAGACAGCTGCTGTTTTATTAATTTCCTTACACAATAAAATCAATTCTAAGGGACGTGAAACTTGTTTGAGTTCCTCTAATTCCTTTCTAAACAATTTCACCAATAAAAATTTAACAAAAAGGAGGGGTGATGTATGCTTAAAGTCTCTGCAAGTTGATTTTCATGAAGTACTAGAATGGCATGGAAATCCATCTAAAAACTTGCTTATTCTGTGCTTTGGGAAATGGGAGACCGTAAAGCAAGCTATATGCAATTTGTAGTTAATGGAGTAAAACATGCAAAACTGCTGGTATGTTCCTACAAACAACATGAGCACACACACAGACGGAAGTGCCTGCATTTATTTGTGTATGCTGTATGTTCATTTGGCGATGGGAAACAGCCACAGATACAAACATAGCCCAGCAAGACTAAACATGGACACTTGTGCTCTCACATTGTTGTTTTACTGGGAGCAGTTTCACTCAACTGTACTATCAGTGGCTTGGCAAAGGAAGCACCGCCCACTGGAATCCTGTTATTTTTAGGGCTGTACCGAACAGTTCGCAGCTTTGAAGCTTCATTCATAACATCGACATTCGTATTCTGAATCAAAGTTTGAAAGCTGTATCTCAGGTTGCATTAGAAAATTAGAATTGCTTAAGGGAATATGGTAAAATGATCATGTAACCAGCAGGCTTCCATCTCACCCAGTCTATTGAGAGCCCATTACATTGTAATCCTGGATGTGGGCTTTGACATCTCTGCAAGCCGCATACGTGGGCGGACAGGAACAAGTGAACAAAGGACAATGCGGCTTGTAATCCCGTTAAAGGATTAAGGGCTCGAGCACACGCACACGTGCGCATGCACGCACAAAACACGCTTTGTTTGGGTCCCTCTGACTTACACTTGTTCATTAACCCCTACGCTCAGGCTTAACACTATTACACGAACAACCCTAAACTCCTATAACCTTAAAATCGACCTTAATTCTCAACCTGAGCAAGGAGCAGCCCATTTCAAAGCGCTGACCAAGAATACTATTTTTTTTGAAGGGCTTTTCTCGTCTTGGACATGACTCATCTCTAAACGGATATCACTACAAGAAAATATGTACTCACACACACACACACACACAGTGGCAGCGCAAACACTGTGATTCAAGCACAGTTTGAGCCTTCAGGGTATGCAGTTGACTTGTGGATGATCTCAGGCTTTTTCCAAGAAGTTTAAAATCTAATTTGTAGCAGAATATTACATCAGCAAACAAATAATACTGAGACACTGTAAATGCACATTCACAAAATGAAACGTCACAGGATATGTGCAAGTGTTTGTTCTACAAAAAAAACCAACAAAAAAGACAACAGACAAGCCACTCTCCTTGTGATGTGGTCAGTGGCGTTTTCCAGCCTCTTAGCCCAGCCCAGAACTCTTTCTTTTTTGAGGAAATGTCTTTATTTATATAAAAGGAAACACAAAATTCAGGTGACAATTAAAAATAAAAAAATAGTGTAAGGCAGTAAGGCTCTAAGGCATTCTGTATTGCTGTCAGGTATGTTTCTCCTGTAGATCAACTTTTTTCATTTAATTTAATTCCTTTGGAGTCTACATACATGCAGGCGTGCCTGAAGTAGTAAAGTCTTTTTAAATGTGCATGTGGCACCTTTTCACTTCAATGATAAATTAGCTTAATTAATTTGAATTCAGTTAGAAACCCCTGTACTTTAATAGTTCCTGTGTTTCAGCAGGTTTTCTGCTCATGCTCAAAACTTTCTGCACATTCAGAGTCTAAAGTCTATAGTATAAAATCATTATCTGATAAGAATGAAGTCATAATATTTTAACAAAATCTACCTGCCCCTCTGCAGTGCATTACCCTGCGTTATTGCTCTGCTGGTATGGTAGTGGGCTACCCCCTTAGACCATCTGACGGACACAGAGCCGGTCTGGGACTGTACTAGATGAGACGGGCACATTGCTCTTCATCAGAGGTAGAAAACCGAAACTGAAAACACTTGTGATCAGACAGAAATATATCAACACAAATCCACACAAATGTTAACTTCAGCATCTCTGATAAAGTCCAGCCACTTCAGAGGGAATTAAGCATTCTGGAGCAGAGAGAAAGTCCCAAACAAGGACTCAGAGCGAGGGGGTAGAGACAGCAGAAGTCTGTGTCGCGGTCAGATGTGTCATGTCACATCTCACTACTTTGCGGCGACAATTTGTGTAGCAAATACATTAATTAGATGTAGTGTACAAACAGTGTGGATTTGTGCATTTTATATTAAATAAATTTGGACTACTCCAAATTCTTTCTCTCTCCCTGGGAGAAAGAAAAGGAAGGGGTGAGATATCAACTCAACAAACAGCTGAAGAGACCCCAAAGGAAAAGGTGAAAGGTTCGCTTTCCCTAAGTGCTGTTTCTGGGCAGTCTGATCGTAAAAATGGCCACCTCTGATGCCGCAGCGAGATAACGCTCAGTGCCTGACTGTTAAAATGACAAAGAAACATGGACCAGAGATTAGCATTCTCCTGAACAGCCTATCGGAACTCCTCTTATAACTAAAGCTCCTGAGCAGAAGGTTGTTTTAGGGTGAATCAAAGCTATGGTCATGTAACCCGAGCTCCCCCAAGTGGACAAAATAAGCATTACAGGCCATCGTCTGAAATGCCGTTTAATGTATAAATTTCACTCTGTATTTATCTTGTCCATAATCTGATGCCATTCGTGTATCTTACTTATATTCTCTAAGAACGTATAACAGCCAATATATCCAGAAAGCTAGTTAATTTCCTCTCATCTGTGATTCCTACGAAATGCTAACCTTTTTAGGTCTAATTACTGACAATTGTTTTCCTTTTTATCAAGTGCTTAAAACTAAGAACAGTACAACCGTTTGACAATTAAGGTTTGATTGTGGGAAGATATTTGATTACAATATGCACAAATAGATTTTTGATTAACTTTTAATATGTCTAAAGAAAGACGGTCTCTCGGGAAACCGGAAACAATCCCTCCCTCAGGGGAACAAAGGGCTGCCCTCTGGGAACCACGCCCCAACAGACAAAAGCAGCGACACACACTGTCTCGCTCTCTCTTATCCCCGCTTGTTCCTGGCTCTCCAACTGCACCCAGCGTGCTCCCTCTCCCGGCAACGCCCTAAGCAGTTCAACCCAGCGCAACGAAGGCCCTTTGTTCGTTTTCAAGCCACACACGCGAAACGCCGCGACATTGATGTTTCCCTCGTTTCCAGCAACTTTACTTGCTTTTTTATTTGATTTAATTTTGTTTGTTAAAGTTATCAGACCGTAAGTTACACAATTTTAATTCAAGAACGACCAAGTTCTTTTTTTAAAGCTTTATCCGTCGAGCTAACTTACACTGATCCCCGATGCCCAGATGGTCAGCAACGTGGGCCGCCAGCAGTAACAAAGGATGACCAAACCTCTGACCCGAGCCAGGATTTGAAAAGGCCCCCACTACGAGTTTCTTCAATAAGCCGACAAAAGACGTACCTCCAGAGCAATTCCCTGGCAGAGAAAGCGACGGCTTTAAGCTGTCCTAACCGAGAACGCACGGAACCCCACATTCTCATTGTTTAGCCATTGTTTATCTTCTTGATGTAACTGTTATATGTAAACGCATTTATATTCACCTTAGTTAGTTAATAAATTTCACTGTAGTCAAAGAAATTGTGTGTGTATTTCCTGTCCCCAAGTCCCTGCCACGAGAATTTAGATAATTGATAATAAGATAATTGAGCGATTATTAACTAATTGATCACTAGTGAATAATTGTATAATTATTAAAACGCTACCCAGAGGTCCAGAGACTCTGGGCGAATTGGATTTCCAGTGGTGCCCCGCGACAGATTTATTAATTAATATTTTCTAGATATTAAAATTCATAATTTGGTATTAATTCTCAAATTTATTAGATCAAATGTAGTCATACTACATAGACACTGACATTTATATTTCAGTGTCTTGATTACAATTTTGCTAGGGACCTTTCAGTTGTCGCGGACAAGCCCCGAAGCTGTGTGCAATGCACGCGCTCTCTCTCTCTCTCTCTCTCGTACTCTCTCTAAATGCAGGCTGAGTAACGGCGGGGAGGTCACCTTACGTGAACTTCAAACAAAATGTAGCAATATTATTGCGAGCAGCCTCCTGCTCTTGAAGACCTGCGAGACAGGTTTCGTCATGAAGATTATTGCATATTAATATGGAAAATATTTTTGTTGCTGTTGTTGAGTTCCATTCAGGGCTACGGACAAAACATACAGGGCTTAAGCCTCGCCGATGGATGTGGTCAGATCTGTCATGAGTCACTACAAGTAAAAACTAGGTGTCCACATGCTGCTTTCCTGTGGCACTAATGATCAGACTTGAAGCAGATAACAGTGCAGAATGGAACTCCTGACGCCTGAGGTGACAAAAAAAATGAATCCTTCAAAAGGCTCCGGAGTTGTTTTGATGAGAGGAACGTATAGTTATGTGGTTTGTGACATTGCCGAGGGCAGCACTTCTGAAACTTCCACTTGAACTACAACTCCCATCAGGGCCAAGGCCCAGCCATTTTGGATTCAGTTTAGCGGTTCCAAAGATTCCCATTTTGCAAAGATGTTTAGATCACACCTGCTAGTGTTTTCCCTCCAAGCCATGCATGGCATCTCTCTTCTGGGTTTGCAGTTTGTAAATAGAGAGTGAAGTGCCTGTGTGAATCAGATTTTCACTTATTCATGATCTCAGTATGTTAAGCGGGCAGCTTATCAATGCAGCCCAGAGCAGAATAAACTATAAATTATTAAAAGGCTATTTAGCCTGCATGTAGCCCTAATTTTGTTTTGCTATTGCACTGAGGAATTGGCTGGTATTCAGGTCAGTGCAGTCATCCTGAGCTTTTGGCTTGTCATCTTGATTTCTTTTGAGGTCAGAGTTTTTTTAGAAGCACTTGTAAAGTTATTTTTAGCTGAATCATTTGTTGTTGTTTTCTTTTCATTTTTCTTACATTTAAAAGAAAAAACCCAAGATGCTGACAATATCAAGAGGATACAACAACCCATGACTAAAACACCTAACATCATGATATAGATGGAAATAATTCACAACATGACATTAGTATGCCAGCAGCAGCAGAGGCAACATAATTTAGCAATGCTTAATAGTGTCACAGGTTTGTTTGTCTTACCTATTGATGTCAGCAAAAAATTGAGCATCACCATTGGCCAACAGAAGACATACGAGAAGATCCGTAGAGATCCCATTGGTCACAGTGAGAGCATGGAGGGTAAAAAGAGAAAAATGGATAGCTCATTAGTAAAAGATAATCTACGTTTTGTAGGTTTCATGTCGAACAAAACGGGAATGTTTCCCTGTTTTCTGAATGAGAGGCTGTTGTAGCATCATTTATGTGTAAAGTGGGCAAACAGGCTATGCTAAAAACCTAATTTTCAAGACTGAGTTAAACCTTAAATACTATAATATACAATAACGGTGTAATCACTGCAAAAGAGCATTTGCGTTACTATGCAGACATGAGCAAGCGATTAAGTTTCATTTGGCATTTGTGCATTGAACAGGAAAAAACAGGCATATATATGGTGTCTGCAGCAATGATACAGAGTGATGGTTAACATAATCATAAAGGCTGTGTTCAAATATTACTCTCAAAGAAACAATATGACATTTATAGGGTTGAGAAGTTGAGCTAAGAGGTGGGTAACACTTGTACAGTGAGGGGTAGTGTGGGGTTTGTTTAGTCAGAGCTGAAGTTGAGATGTTTCCATGGGACCCAAAATTCCTAGCAACACTTTATTGCTTTAGTGCTTTTTTTTTGCCTCCAAAAAACTGATCAGATGTTTAGCATCCATATTGCCTCAATAAATCATAGTGTTCCTTCCACCTATGTAGGATGGCAGTATTTAGGAAAATTTTACTACTGACCAAGTGTGTAATTAAAGTTATAAATTATAATTATTTGTTCTGAGCCTTATAAGGAGATCAGGCAAATGTATAGCAAATCCAGTCAGTTAGTAAAGAAAAGAAGATAATCTAATTAAACATCTGTTTCAGTCTGCCCTCGTATCCTTGTCAAGACATAGAGGATATGTTTTTAAAAAGAAATAGAATATATAGAAAACTATATTTTTAATGTATTTTTGTGCATTTTGTAACCTAGGGTTTAGGTCAGAGCTGTGAGATTGTTTTGGAGCTTTCCCTCTCTTGTTAAATAAATTCTTCAAAGACAACGGTTTGTTGTAACTCAATTATTTGCGCAGCCCCTCACCAGGAATATAATTTCCACAACACATTTAACTTTATTTTGTAATTGCAAACAGTAGTGGTGACAGGACAGGGTCAAATCAACTCTGAATCAACCAATACGCCCCGTCTGTCCACATTTTAAATGAACAGTTAACTTTACAATCTGTAGCCAAATGTTCACAACACAAATAACATCTAGTTTGCCATGAACTGACAAAATCTAAATGCATCATTGAAGCTGCTTGTGAATGAAAACAGACAGTGGAAACAGTAAGCCGGTAATTTCATGGAGATCTGGTTTCACTCTCCAGTGTAGAACTCACACCACTACAGTAAACCAAAGTTCACTTGAACATTCAGACAGTTCAGACAAACATTACATTAGGCATCTGCCGGCTCCCTTCTAAATTCTGGGCCACTGAAGTGTGTCCAACTTTGTCTCCTTTTATAAATTGTAGCCTCCTTCATGTGATTCTGTTTGCATTTTCACTGAGTACCTAAAGACATCCATAACACATTTCAGTCATAACATGCACTTCTTTCCCTTCACAATTGTCATAGCCTCAAATCATATTTGATATTAAATCTTTTGATATGACGTGAATTCCCAAAATGTTTTGCTGTAGGAACTATTCTAAAAGAATTTGCCAGTTTCAAAATAAGTATCCCACAGAGGCCTCATGTCGTGGCTCTTTTTCAATTTCATTGCCATTATTTCACTGAGCTGTAGTTAAGTGTTCTCAAAACGACATCAAACATGGAACAAAGTCAACACACATTACCCTCCAATCACCTCAAAGTGCAAGCTGACACCGAACATGGATTCTTGAGGGACAGATGTTATTACGTCGTGTCATGTGGATTGGGATCAGGATCGGAAAACCAAGCCTTGGGGTCGCACGAGAGTCAGGAGGAATTTGTATCCGCTCTATTACAGCCGTTTTTTTATGCCACAGCTGTCTCAGTGCAGGGTCGTGATGTCTGATTATCTCCTTAACATAAATCCAGGAAATCAGGCTTGTTTTCATGAGCTGGTGCTACATTCAAGTTAGCATTTTAATGTGGATGGAAACTTTATATGGAAACTGTGTCATTGTTCACACGGGAGGAAAATAAGCAGGATCAAAACAGGAGAGGAAGTAAAATTGATGGAATCAGCATGGAAAAAGGAGAATTATAATGCAAGAGAGGAAGAAAAGATCACAATTGTGTCCACCACATTAGTTTAGGCAATTTAACTAACAGTTTTCAGAGTCAGAATTTAAATTACATGCATTTCCAAGCAGGATAATTTTAATATACAAAGTATAAAGTTTGGGGAAACCACAGTAGGCTAATATCCACACCGCCAAACTAGAATTATGGACCACACATATGTCCCTCCACATGATCTACAATCAGTGCTGTATAGCTGTGTGCATGACTTAAGCTCAATATGGTTGTGTAAAATTATGCACATAATAAATCAGCCTTATTACGAGAGAATCTTCCTGCTCTCCTGTCTCCTCTTCTCATCTCACTTAGCTTTACTCTGTTGCTGCTGTGCAACCCCTGGATGTCTATTAAAATCCCCACATTCTGTCAAAATTATTCACATTTAGAGGCAGCAACCTCTTAAACGTCCAAATGGGGATTTAGCTTTATATGGACGTTAAATTATCTTGTCTTTCAAGCACAATAGATGAAAATATCTATTTAGTGGAGTTTAATTAGTTAAACTATACATAAAGTAATTTCCCCAACTAGAATTAGAATATAAATTAAGCTTCGATTTTGTGTCTTTTTTCAAGACAAGTTTGTCAGAAGTGTCAGATTTCACCTGACATATACCTCAACAAGTTTAAAGGGTCACCCGAGTTCAATTACACCACCAGTTCAAGTCTATTTAGCAATAAGGTGGTGTCAATCAGAGCCTCTATTACCCCCACGGCCTCTTACTCAGAGGTTCCTCACCAGCAACAAGAGAGTTTTAACCAGTTTTATCCCATCGACTTGTCTGAGCTTTTAAAAACAGTATCACAAATGAGAGTGTCCTCCAGCCCACTTGATGTAATACCTACAAAGTTTTTACTGAAAGTAATAGATTCTGTTGGGCCCCATTTGATCCCTGTTTTCAACAGCTCCCTATCTACTGGTCGTGTCCCTGATTATTTTAAAACAGCTTGCGTGAACCCACTTTTAAAGAAACCTGGTTTAGATCCCTCCCTCCCACATAATTTTAGACCAATTTCAAAACTGCCTTTTATTGCAAAGATTCTAGAAAGAATTGTGCCCAAACAGCTGCTCACTGTACTGTAAAATAACAAAATATTTGAAAAATTTCAATCTGGTTTCAGGAAGTACCACAGCATTGAGACTGCGACCAATGACCTTTTAATGTCTGCTGATGAAGGTATGTGCTCAGTCCTGGTACTCCTGGACCTTAGCACTGCTTTTGACACCATTGATCACAACATCATGTTAGACAGACTGAGGCACTGGGTGGGGATCTCTGGTACTGCCCTAGAATAGTTTTCATCCTACCTGTCAAATAGGAAGTTTTGCGTGTCTGTAAACAACTATGTCTCTTCGTTCTGTCCAGTTAAATATGGTGTGCCTCAGGGGTCGGTCTTAGGACCCATTTTGTTTTCCTTGTATCTGCTTCCCCTTGGACATATTATCCATAAACATGGCATTTCTTTTCATATTTATGCTGATGACACACAAATATACTTGCCCGTCAGATCCACAGACCCTGGAATGCTGAGTTCACTTAACAACTGCCTTTGTGAAGTTAAAAAATGGATGTCAAATAATTTCCTCCAACTGAACTCAGACAAAACCGAAATCCTGGTCATTGGGTCCCAGCAGATGGCATCAGAAATATAGCAAAAATTCGATGTTAACTTTTAAGGACACCACCATTTTACACGCCTTCATCTCATCACGCCGGGATTATTGCAACAGCCTTTTCATCTGTTTAACCTAAAAATCTATTGATCGACTCCAGACTGTCCAGAACTCAGCTGCCAGGCTTTTAACCAGAACAAAGAAATATGACCACATTACTCCTATTTTAGCTTCATTACACTGGCTCCCAGTATGTTTTAGAATTGACTTTAAAATTCTATTGATCACTTTTAAAGCTCTTCATGGCCTCTCGCCTTGTTATATTTCTGAACTTTTAGTCCCATACACACCAGCACGTACCTTGAGATCCTCAGACAGAGGTCTGCTATCTGTTCCAGAGTCTCGACTGAAAACTAAAGGGGACAGAGCGTTTGCTGTCAGGGCCCCGAGGCTCTGGAACAGCCTGCCCGAAGAAATCAGGTCAGCTGAGTCAGTGAACTCTTATAAGTCCCTTCTTAAAACATACTTTTATAGGAGAGCCTTTCCCAATCTTATTTGACTTTATTTTATCCCTTTTATTTTATTCTATTTTACTAATTTTATATTTATCTTAAATGTGTATTTTAGTCTTTTCAATGTTTTCATGCTTTTATCTTGTATTGTTTTTGTATTATTGTCTCTTGGGTATTATTGTCTTTACAGTTGTTAAAGCACTTCGTAACTTGTTTTTGAAAAGTGCTCTACAAATAAAGATTATTATTATTATTATTTAGCAGCTTTTGATTTGATCACAGTATCATACCCAGTAGATTGGGTTTTCCGTTTAAGAACTTCTAGTCCATATATCTATCTATCTATCTAATCTAAACTCAACTTTAAGCCAGCAAGACAAGAAGTCCTTAAAAGTGCTCATTAAACTTTCCTGTTGCCTGTATTCATTTAGCCATTACGATAAATATATTGTATGGTTGAACAAATAAACATTATAAACCCATAATACAAAGAAAAAAATATTTTAATATCAATGCCAACATGTAAGATTATTCCATTCCAGGATCATTTTGGTACTTTTTAACCTGGGCCATATTTTCACTCGTAGGGATACTTTCCATGATGTCGTCGTCAGCAAAAGAAGCACTTTTTGTGGACGTAATTTTGACGGACATAATTGTCTAAAAGGAATACATTACAGCCACTGCAGTCGGTTCACAGCTGCGGGCTGAAACTATCTACTGCACAGATTCCGGAACTTTTTCTACCTATTTTGACATCAAAATATGTGAAAATGAGGCCCAGGTTTAAAAATACCAAAATTACCTTTAAAGTACTGTTCGATACAAAATGGAATACATTTATTGAAACCTGCTTCTCTTTGTTTCTACAAAGTAGAGCCTATAAAATAAAAAAGTAAAAAAGTGGTGCTGCTATTGCGTCTGAGGAGAGGCAAGCTTTGGTGCTTGAAGGTTCAGGAGGACCTACAAACGTAGAGTATGAGCATTTTTAGTGGGTTTAAAAGGCTGTACAGTAATGAATGATCAGTTTAACACACACACAAAAAAATGAACAAGCAGATAACTTCCCTCAGCTGACACTCAACTACAGGGGCAGCTGGAGTCCCAACCGAGACACCACCAGCTCCTACTTACTGCTGTGATCCTTTATTGCTTGTTACCCCAAGCTAACCCACAAGTCAAAAAAGAAAAAAATGATTATATATATATCTCAAATGATGCTTCCTTTCACCATTGACTTCTTGACAGGCTAAAGCCGGGGATGTAAGCCCTACTTCAAAGTGCAGTGTAAGGGGTGCAAGCTTTACATTCTGTTAATCTGACCTGTGGGCACCGCTTCAGCCACTAGCTCTAATGCTAATCCTTTCACTGTGCTGCTCTTCTATCTGGCTCTGCACTACACAGTGCACAGATCCTGGTGTCAAAGGGATTCTGAACCCCTGAGATATTTTAAATCGGCTTGTTGTTTCAAAACAATGCCAAAGACGGACTTGCTTGTCTCTTCAAGATATAATCAGGCTAAGAATTCACCAAAGAGCCTTTATTTTTAAGATAGATTGCCCTGGAGATGTGTAGGTTTAACAAGAACTACTGGCACTTAACATGCGCAGTGGGGTGACGGCTGCTTGCACTCTGTCACAACCATGCTGACACTTTCTGCTAATCATTCAGTGTTAGAAAGTAGCTGTGGAAGACCACATGGAGAACATCTGGCTGGGATGACCTTATTAGCCTCCACTTTCTTCACATCAAGCATTGATTTCTAATAAGCTTTCCTTCCTGACAGCATTAACTAGATTATTTGTTGGTTTTACATAGCAACAGAAAAGACTCTTATGGTCAGACTCTGTAGAAAAACAGATCCTTTTTAAGGCCGCATATTAGAGAAATAGAAATTTTGGGAAATACACTACAAATTACAGAACAGATTTATACCACACTCATATATGTACTTGAAATATCAAGCTATTGCCTAGAGATTTTAGCATACTTAGCATAAACATTGGAAACAGGGGAAAACAGCTAGCCTGGCTTTTTGCGAAGGAAAAAGAATCTGCCTGCCAGTATAGGTAAAAAACATTTTCAGATAGAACCAGGCTAACTGTGTCCTCGTGTTCAAATTCTTCATGCTAAGCTAATGTAACCTGCCCAAGTCTCTATAGCTGTGTTTGCTGTCATCGGAGCACAGTTAGCTCATTACTCCCTTGTAAAACTCAAAATACTGCAAGAATTAGCCGTCCACAAGAAAGTTCTCACCAGTATAACTTTGGTTAAGCGTTAGCGTTAGTGTTGAATTACATCTACTTTCGGAACATGAGTGAAGTTTGAGGGTAGAACTTCTAACAATCAACTCGGTCCTCTTCAAAACAAAACTCTGACAACAAACAAACTTGCTTTATAGTGTATCACTCCACCAAGCCAAACAAGTGCTAACACTGCAGCCAATGCACAAATTGTTAGGGACTTCCAATCTAAAATAAGGATTAGAATATGACATGTTCATATGTGGTTATTATTAATCAAATTATGTCAAATATTCACATGTTAGTAAAATAAGGTGATCTACAAAATACATCTCCAAAAAAATCTTTACTCTCTCAGTATCTCAAAGCTAAGATAAGATAGACCTTATTGTTCCCACAATGGGGAAATTTACAAATTACAGCAACTCCAGATACCACACAACATAACAACAAAGAAATAAGAAAATACCTGTTAAAAATATAAATTAAAAAAGAATAGGAAAAGATATAATAGAAATAGAACAAATACTATATATACAGATGTGATTGATATGGAACATTGCACAGGTCACAGCAGGCACGGTATAGAAATAGATATAAGTGCACAGGACAACATATATACAGTAGTATAGTTTAGAGGTAAAATAGTAGGCTAGTGAGAACTTCTCCTTTGCCGAGATGATCCATTCACCTCACAGGTGTGGCATATCAAGATGCTGATCAGACAGCCTAAGCAATATATATACATATATACACACATATATATATATATACATACATATATATATATATATATATATATATATACACACATATATATATATATACATATACACATACACACACACACACACACACACACACACACACATATGTGTGTGTAAAAAACTGTGGTAAGTGTAATGTCATCATTGCTGTGGTGAAAAGTCTGGCAGGCGCTGGAATGAAGGACCTGTAGTTCCTTCTTGCACTGTGGATGCAGCAGTCTGTTGCTGAAGGCGCTGCTAAGGGACCAGACAGTCTCATGCAGCGGGTGAGAGGTGTTATCCATGATTGACGTCAGCTTGGCTCACATCTCTTCTCACACACCTCCTCTATGGTGTCTAGAGGGCAGTCCAGGACAGCACGCTCACCAAGTTTATTGAGTCTTTTTCTGTCCCTTTCTATGCTTCCTTCTCCCCAATAGACTACTGCATAGAAGACTGCAGATGCCACCAAAGTCTTGATTTTAACAGTGTCCTGCATACACCAAAGGACCTCAGTCTCCTCAGCAGATGAAGACGACTTTAGCTCTTGTGCAGGACACCTGTGTTGTTGGACCAGTCCTTTTTATTTAACACCCAGCATTTTGCATGTTCCCACCATCTCAATATCCACACCCTGGATGTTCACCGGTGCTGAGCTACTGTAAATATACACTACAGCCAGTTAGTTTTGTGATGTCAAACTACTCCTTTAAGGATTCACACTGTTTCTTGAAATTCATGTTTGTGAGTGCAAATGGTTCAGATTCCATTACTTTTAAAAATGTCCCTAAAGAGGCTCCATCACAACACCGTTTATCAAAAAAAACGGCTAGTCGACTGAAGCACATGCAAAAACTCAGTCTGTTCAGTGGTCTATTTGCTCGTAATCCCAGAAGTGTCATAGATGATACATGTTGTACAGCAGCTGGCTCAATGCTAGCATATGAATGTTTTATAATTTGAAAGCAGCTTTAAGGCCTGATATTCCACTGTATCATTTTCAGCACTCTTAATGACCTCAATTCAAGAAGGATTTGGGTTTTAATGTACTGTACATGCCCAGAGTCATGGTAGTTATGATCCTCATATCTCTCACTGCACACACTCACCATGCTAACGTGGCCTGGCATTTGCTGTAAACATTTATCCATATTCATAGTGAACAATTGACAGTGATGAAGCAGGACTTCTCAGGGCGTCTCAGGGAAGGATTCATTCCAGTTTATAGCCACATACTCAAAAGCCCACACACCTATACACACACCCATACTATGAATATTAATGTTGCTACCTGCTAGATGCCAGTTTGCATTGTGTGAATGAGGCCACTGATGCAGTTGGAGGGAGGTACACACACTTATTTAGTGCAACATCTTACACTGAAGGTTGCACATACACAAAAGCATTTCGCTCCTTATAGCCTCTCTGTCACTATTCGATACGTCCAGGAGAGGCTGAGTGAAAGTGAAACTTAAAGTAACACCAGTCCCAGCTGCTACTAACCTCTATGATTTTAGGATTCATATTAGCGGCAAACAAGTTTGTTTTGTCCTCATCCTTAAAGTTTTTTCTCGTGTAAAAGTGAAACCTATTGTTTGAAAACTCAGCCGAATACAGTTTAAGTCCACCAACTTAGAGAGTTAATGGTAGTTAGCTGGTTAACTGCTTATATAATCTGCCAGCAACAGTTGTCATTACACCCCGTAAATTCAACAGTTACCAAAAAAAATGAGAAGCTGCTTTTGTTTACTTTTGACTCAAGTCAAGGACCTGTTGTGGTCACAAATGACCACGGTTTTTGAGTGGTAAATCTGCCACCAAGCTTGATAGGGATAGCCGGATGCTAATTGGTTAATCGTATCCTGCAGTACACCTATGGAACCATCTGCATTTGTTATGTTTCTCTATTGAGGGGTTTTATTTTAATTGGTCATGCTTCTGTAGGCTGCACCCCTCTCCTGAACTGCCATCTCTGAGCGGGTTTCCACCTCACCTGTGTCTCTGCATGCTCTGTGCCTTTCTAAGCAGGCGGCACATGTTGCTGCAGCTTCACTCCCCTGTATAGCAGTCCCATTATACTGTAAGCTGCCAGTGACATTTCCTTAGCATAGGCCTGGCATTTAGTTTGATGGACTTATTGACATTTGCTGTCTTATTTTTTTTCTCTATACTTTAAGAAAGAGTCCACAGGTCTGACCCCACTTCAAATCCCCCTCCGCTGCAACATAGCTCATGTCCCTTCAATTGGATTTGGTGTGCATGCGTGTTTTGATAAACAGCAATGTTGTGCATCTGTGAGGTGGGTAAGCCCACAGGGCTGCGCATCAGCATGCAGAACAGAGTTTGCTTGTGTGACTCTATGCATACTGAGATGCTGCTGCTGCTGTGAAGGCTTATCGATATTTTTAAAACCATAGACTCATAATTACAGCATATTTTGATTATGGTGAAAGCATAAAGTCATAATGGAGGTTGTATTTCAGAAAACGGGCCAGCTTGAATAGTAATAAGCGGTGAATATAATGGTCTCATAGAGTCCATTAATTAGTTTCCAAGCTCTGTAAGTTGAAATAAAGAGATGCGAGGGGGAGATCTGAGGCACTGATAGTTAATGTGGCAGAATTAGCCAACCAGCATCTATCAGGTTTGGGTAGTGTCTCTCTATTTGTTTGTGTGTGTGTGTGTGTGTTCATTCAACCACAGTAGGGGTTGGTGCTGGAAAGAAAGATGTCCTTAATGAGAGAGCTGCAGGCGTAGATGCACACACATACACACAAACATGCAAAACATCCTCTATCAGTGCTGCTGTCTCACCTCATTTTGCTCCTTGCTGGCTTCGGTCTATGTTTATTTGGCACCGACCCCTTGAATCGGCCCGTGTGTAAAACCTCCCATCACCCACTGCTGCTCCCTCTCACTCCAGCTTCCTGGGCGAAATTAAAGCAACACCTGGACGTTTTACAGCATTTCCCACTATATTTTACAATGTTGTATTTCTTCCATCAGCTCGCTGCCAAGTTATGGGCAAAGAAGTTTCTACATTGGACCTTGGGTGACTCTTAAAAAACTGCTGGCTCGCTTTGTTCCAGACTGAAGAACAAAAGCTACTATTCGCTTTGCTGCGATTCAGTATCACACGCTGGATAAGAAGTGAATGCTAAAAATGCTAACATGCCATTTTCCATTTGACATCAAATATAATCAAATATCAAATATATACTTACAGTATATCTCGGCATCATGACAAGAGACAAGTGAAGAAAAATAAATTTTCAAAATGTCAGAGATGTCACTGAATCATGGCTAATGAGCCCTCCTTTGCGTCCTATTCTTCTCTTTTTACTGAATCTGAAATAGCCCACTCCTAGCCTACTATCTCTGCAATGTTTACACAAAAAAACACATCAGATCTCTTGATTGCGGAGTAAGGCAGGACACAAGAGAGGGGATCCAACATGGAGAGGCAGAGCACTCCTGGCTTTTAGTTCAAGCCCCTTTCATGTAGCAATTTTAGGCTAAACATTATGTCACCTTAAAGACAGCTTTACATATTAGGTCATTTATCCTACCACAGTGGGAAGACCTGATAACTTTGCAACGCTAAAAGGTATATGAAGGTTAAAGGAGACTGGGAGCGATGCACCTCCACGGCCCATGTGCACTGGATGTAAAGGACAACTAGTCCCTGGAGTGTGGAGGGGCAATGTTCAGTAGTAATAAAATGGGTCTGGGGCAGGAGATGGAGAAAAAGAAAGGGAGAGAAAGAAAGAGAGAGGCAGTAAAAAATGAATTACCGCATGCTGGAGAATGACAAGACAACAAACCCAGGAATGTTGCCCAAATAAAACCCGGAGGAAAATTACAGACAGACGATGGCAGAAAGCAAACAGGACCAAATAGCTGACAATAACTGACGCAGGAGGGGAAATTAAACAAGAGACATCAGGAACAAACAACAGAGAAAGCAGGAGAAAGGTTGTGAGCAAAAGGGAATGTGGAGATAATATTAGAAACAGGTCAGTGAACACCGTCCCCTCCCCCCTTCCCCCTTTCCACCACAGGCAGTGATGCTGTCAAACCAAACTACAGCAGATCTCCGTCTTCCCCTTCCTCCTCGCTGCCTGTCCTCCTTTCTTCATTTCCTTAGCCATCTTCCTCTTTTTTTCTGCATTTCTCTTGCCATTTCTCATTCCCCCACCTCATCGTTCTCTTAACACCAGCCTCTCCCTCATGAGCTGTGAATATCAAAGAAGCTCGGTCCTGGGCTGGCACCCCGCCTACACCTGCCTACCAGACTGCCTTCTCTGTGCCCAACTTCTTGCTGCCTAAGCGGCCATGCTGCACTGATGTGCCCCCCACACCAAGGTTAAACTGAACCCCCACAGACAGAACTGAAAATGGTGTGGGGCACCACAGTTCTTCAGAGGTCAAACAGGGTTTTTGCATTTAACATTGGTATAAAACACAGAGAATCAGCAAATCTTCACTTTTGAGAGGTTTGACCCAGCAGTGTTTTTTTGCATGATGAATGATTTAAAACAATTGAGATTTTCCGAATTGTAGGTCATTTAGTTTTTGTCTGTCAACTAAAATCCTTCAGATAAATCCATTACAGATTGAGAACAACTGCTTTGAGCCACCTTACTTGAACTCACATTCTGTCTGTAAAAGACAAAATATTTGAATGTGTGCAGCACTATTTGTGTTTTAGCGTTCTCTGGCACTGTTGCCACGTGATGATGATGTCATCACTTTGTCAAATATTCATTTGTCTGACACAACGGCAATATGACAAACATACTGTTACTGTTTTTCTTCGCGAATGAAAATATGATGTTTTGGCGATATATAAAAAAAAAGTGTGAAAGTTCATCCTTGACCTTGGAAACTTACTTACATACTTTGATATAATAAAAAAGCTCCAAAAAAGCTTTTAAATGGACCTTGATTTAGATTTTTTTGTTAGTTGTTAGTTTTATGTGGCCAGGTTTTAAGAATCCATCTCTGAGATTTCTACCTCGACCAGTAGAAGGGAATAAAATGTAATTTGTAGTGCAAAAGGTGCAGCAAAAAAAAAAAAGTCTTCTTACAATGTCCCTATTACGGCTGGAACATGCGTCTCTGTGCTGCCTGTAAAATAGGTGAAAGTGCATGGGGTTTATAAAGAGGGCCTTTAAGAGCGTGTGCATTGTGATATTTGTGTGCATTAATATACAGAGATAAATTTCTACAGGCCTGTGTTTGTATACAATCCTGTTGTGATGGCTTCACATTTAAGTACAAATCTTTCCACAGCAATCTGCTTTCTTCATCCTCTGTGACGACCACTGCTAGTGACTGTCACATCTGCTTTAGTAGCTAATGAAAACCACGCCACGACCGTGAAACGTTTACAGTTGACCAGCCCTTCACCCAATCTTCTCCGACAAATAAGCAGAGCGTCCCCACATGAGTCATCCTAACATCCTTTTCACATCTGCTGTTAGTGTGTTGCGTCACTCCTCCCTTATTTGACACACTTAATTGCACTTCATTACAGTTTGGGGAGATTTTGAGCAGGTGTTGTGCCACTTTCCAATACTGATAGAAAATGACACTTCTCTCTCACCAAGGGGTATCACTTGGATTTTAACCGCCCAGCATGAGGCTTTAATAAATTTTTTTTTTTTTAAAGTAATACTGATCTCACATCTGCAAGCTCAAATGACTACCTGGTGTCCCGGAAAGAAGAGGAATCTGGCAGAATTTGAGCTAAAGCACAAACACAGATCCTAGAGAAAATATATTTACTGTATGTGGTGGTATTAAAGGCGGTGGTGTAGAGAGAAATGGATTTGAAAAACAAGCTTGGGACTTGGCAAAATCTGCAAAAAAAAAAAAAAAAAGGTCTGCAGTGAGAGTGAACAAGAAAAGATCAGTGTCCTTGTAAATCTGTTACTATGGTACTTCTAAGCACAGCTATGGGATGAAGTAAATTTCCACCTTATGCTGTAATAAATCATCAGTTTGCAATAATCATTTAATCCCAGAAGTGATTCTTCTTCTACTTGAATTTGTTGTACATGTTGTATAGCATGCCTTAAGTTCTTGCATACAGCTGAACAGAGACAAATCATGCCTGCTGCATTGCATTCTAGTCCATTGAGGCTGGAGGTGGATTTTTCCCCACACACACAGTAGATGATCTAGACCACAAAAAAATATGTTGCTCTGTCATTTCGATGGGCTGACACCATGCTGACTGCCGTTGATATTTAATATAGCTGACGCATCTTCTGCTATCAAACTCCACTGTAGATTTCCCGAGGTATCCGAAACCACAACATCTCTGTTTGGCCAGGTGTAAAAATACAATGTACCACCAAGCCACAGAAATGCAACGGTCAGAAGCTTTTTACTTATTTCAGGGTGGATTTGCTTCTTTATCCCCTAATGCTTTGGCCAAATTCCAGCAACGGGAGGCTGTGTTTGTCCTGATAAATTAAAAAAATAATTTGTGCAGATAAATGTGAAATAATCCCCCAGCAAAGTCAGCTAAGCGTAGCATTATCCGCAGCTATCATAAACGCTTGTAATGATAACTGCCCTTCATCTGGGGACAAAAATTCCCATATAAAGTCCAAAGCTTATTTCTAAAAAGCTTCACTCTATCTTTAAGAGCTTCTATTGGTTGACGAGCCATCACTTATCCTTATTGCTCCTTTAGGGAAGCGTATGCTTGCTCCTCTGGGGTGGACAGGTTTCTCTGTCAGGTACGAAGGTAGATGGTATTTATCTTGTCATCTGAGATGGGCAGGGGATTTATTTAAGGTGTTAAGGACGGTAGGATGGATGGAGGGCGTCGGTTGTTAAGGATGGTTGTCTCGTGACAGCTTCATAAACAGCAAAGTGGGATGCCCTCATCGCAGAAGGGCTATTTAGTAATTTTATGTCTCACTGACTCAGGATAAAACCAATAGTCATGCATGGGGCTGCTGCATTTCAGCTCCTCAGAAAGTTGATATGCTTCATTGTTTCATTGTTTATATAAAACGATCGATTAGAGCAGCTTTAGGTAGGCTACCACATTTAAATAATGATCCATCCGATTTTACATTAATTTGAAAACCAGGCAAAGACTGTGGACAGTGACGTGACCTTTGCATGTTACAAGTTCATACAAGGATCCTGAGAAGTAAGCATCAACTTTTATGGTGTAAATCACAGCAGGTTCCCAAAAGGATGTAATAGAAGTATATATTTTCCTCTCTGCAGGAGACACAAAAACAGAATTTCACAGCAATTTAAACAAGCACAATATACCACCCACAGCAGAGCATGTCAACTTAAAATCAGAAAGTAAAATGGTTAACACTCAGAAGACTGAGGAGCTGAAAATCCAATACAGCTCCATTCTTGCGTCTGTGTTTGTTGATGTCGCTCCAATCTAGCCAAGTGCTGTGTCAATGACGGGGTCACAGATTCTGTGAGAAGCTGCAAGTTATTTTGGGCTTTCCACCAATCAACTGCTCAACATGCTGACCCCTTGTATTGCAAAAGCCTGCTGGGTATCGATTGGACCGCCCAGTGCTCCAGGTGTCCTTCCACTCATCCACTGAGTCATTTAAGTGCAGCTCAGGGGAAGAGAAATGAACCCTTAGAGAATAAGTGAAAATTGCCCTCTGCATTTCCCAGCTCCAGGAAGGTTCTCTTACTGTGGCATTTTGTTACACATCTTAATATCTCCGTTTTCATCTTTTGAATGTTTTGGATGTGCTGCTGATTTTGAGAGCACAATCTATTTGTCTTCCTTATCTATCTATCCTATCTATCCATCCATCTATATATATATATATATATATATATATATATTTTTTTTTTTTTCCTAATGTGTGTGCTGTTACGGAGCAACAAAAGATTTTCAGTCTGCAAACATGAGGATGGAAATGGAGAGAACATTTTGACATAGGCAACATTGGTCAAGCAAAGTGGAGGGCTTTCACATTTTCGTCATACAATAGATCAGAATAGAATGTAGTAAATTTCAAGCTTCAAGAAACCTGATATTTTAGCTTATAACCAGTTTATAACAAAGCATGCATCTTATCTGGAACTGTATGCAGTTTTCATTTTTAATCAAGTTTACTGTCATCAGGTTATTCCTGTGGTTTATGTGATTAATGCCTAATATCTAGATAACTAGAAAAGCTTTCATAGTTACAAGTTATACATGTCAATGAGCTTTATTCATGTCACTTGGATTTCCTTGGATTAATCCTTAAGCATCCTAATTTCATTCAAACTTTATACATAAAGTAATGTTGTCATAACACGAATGCAAGGCAATTAGTTGTATCCCCTTTCCCTGTATACTTACATGCACATTGTTTACATGAGCCTTAATTCAAGGCTTCAAGTGTTTTATATTCTTTAAACTGTGTATTATTATAGTATTATAGTCACAGTCACACTGGTATATTGTACTTAAAATTGTGTTGTCTTTGTATCTTAGCTTTGATAGCCATTTGTATCTGCAAAATAATGATGTTAGAGCCATTTTATAAACTAATTCCATTCAAATGTGTATTTTCATTTGTGGTTTAATACGTAATACATAAAAATTACATTCTTTTCTATTTTGCCTGCTTTGAATATTAATTACATGGCAGAGCAAGGTTCTGTCAATGTAAGCACAGCTGAACCGAATTCTGTACAGAAACAGCCTCAGTGATAACAATAAGAAAAGATGGATTATATTAATAAATACCATGAATAGACCAAAACCAACAATTACTTGATCCTACTAACAAGTATTGTCTGTGTAGCCAAAGGCTCATATAGCTCAATGCTCAGCGCCATAGAACTCAATTGTTTTCCAAATATACCATTAACATATATATATTTTTGATATGTTCTTATAGATAGCCAGAGAAAAGATAGGGAAACCAAACTAAAGCATTGTTGGTTCTTGTCTTTTCATGGGATTTGTTGACATCACCAGTGTTATCCTGTAAGTCTGTTGTGTGGCACATATTTTTTTTTCCACCAAGAGAAAAACACACTGATATATACATGCCAGTCATCAGCATATTGTTAAAATGGAAAGTACCTCGTAATGCAAATTTTCTAGAGCTTTGGAATGCATCCTGTGGCCTTCATCAGTGGATGGAGTTTGTTCAGTTGTCATAGAGATACTTCAGTGGTTCTCTTGTGACCAGAGTATGGCATTTTAGTCATGTTTTTCATAAAAAAAAAAAAAAAAATTACATACACACACACATATTATATATATATATATATATATATATATATATATATATATATATATATATATACACACACACACACACACACACACACACACACATACACACACACGCTGGTCATAATTAGAATATCATCAAAAAGTTGATTTATTTCAGTAATTCCATTCAAAAAGTGAAACATATAATGTATACATTTATTCCACACAGACTGATATATTTCAAATGTTCATTCCTTTTAATTTTGATGATTATAACTGACAACTAATGAAAACCCCAAAATCAGTATCTCAGAAAATTAGAATATTGTGAAAAGGTTCAAGACAGCTGGTGCCACACTCTAATCAGCTAATTAACTCAAAACACCTGCAAAGGCCTTTAAATGGTCTCTCAGTCTAGTTCTGTAGGCTACACAATCATGGGGAAGACTGCTGACTTGACAGCTGTCCATAAGACGACCATTGACACCTTGCACAAGGAGGACAAGACACAAAAGGTCATTGCTAAAGAGGCTGGCTGTTCACAGAGCTCTGTGTCCAAGCACATTAATTGAGAGGCGGAGGGAAGGAAAAGATGTGGTAGAAAAAAGTGTACAAGCAATAGGGATAACCGCACCCTGGAGAGGATTGTGAAATAACCCACTCAAAAATGTGGGGGAGATTCACAAAGAGTGGACTGCAGCTGGAGTCAGTGCTTCAAGAACCACCACACACAGACGTATGCAAGACATGGGTTTCAGCTGTCGCATTCCTTGTGTCAATCCACTCTTGAATAAGACACAGCGTCAGAAGCATCTCGCCTGGGCTAAAGACAAAAAGGACTGGACTGCTGCTGAGTGGTCCAAAGTTATGTTCTCTGATGAAAGTAAATTTTGCATTTCCTTTGGAAATCAAGGTCCCAGAGTCTGGAGGAAGAGAGGATCAGATCCACGTTGCTTGAAGTCCAGTGTAAAGTTTCCACAGTCAGTGATGGTTTGGGGTGCCATGTCATCTGCTGGTGTTGGTCCACTGTGTTTTCTGAGGTCCAAGGTCAACACAGCCGTCTACAAGGAAGTTTTAGAGCACTTCATGCTTCCTGCTGCTGACCAACTTTATCGAGATGCAGATTTCATTTTCCAACAGGACTTGGCACCTGCACACAGTGCCAAAGATACCAGTACGTGGTTTAAGGACCATGGTATCCCTGTTCTTAATTGGCCAGCAAACTCACCTGACCTCAACCCTATAGAAAATCTATGGGGTATTGTGAAGAGGAAGATGCGATACGCCAGATCTAACAATGCAGAAGAGCTGAAGGCCACTATCAGAGCAACCTGGGCTCTCATAACACCTGAGCAGTGCCACAGACTGATCGACTCCATGCCACGCCGCATTGCTGCAGTAATTCAGGCAAAAGGAGCCCCGACTAAGTATTGACTGCTGTACACGCTCATACTTTTCATGTTCATACTTTTCAGTTGGCCAACATTTCTAAAAATCCTTTTTTTGTATTGGTCTTAATATTCTAATTTTTGGAGATACTGAATTTGGGGTTTTCATTAGTTGTCAGTTTTAATCATTAAACAATTAAATGAAATAAACATTTGAAATATATCAGTGTGTGTGTAATGAATGAATATAATATCCAAGTTTCACTTTTTGAATGGAATTACTGAAATAAATCAACTTTTTGATGATATTCTAATTATATGACCAGCACCTGTATATTTCAGTACAGGTATACATACTTTGTTAACTATGACCTCCTTGTTCTTAGGTAGGAAATCTGAATCCATCTGTACCCTGCCACTACCAATAAAAACAACAATAGAGAGCGATTATTATCAGATGTAAAGAAATGTCAAATATAAACAGTATCAAAAATGAGGTTTATTTAATGGAAATCTTAAGGACTGTAACTTTAACCTTATTCTGGTGCTAATGCCCCTAGCTATGCATATCTTTCTTAAATTTTACTTTATTTAAATCCTTATGATATCAAACAATGATTCTAATCACAAACCTTCAAACTGGAAAGAATTAATACATCACGACATCTCTGGTCAGTTGGCTAATTTATGTTTTCTTTTCAGGTTGTACGTAAAAAGTTGAATTACTGCCCGGCGGTTGAATGCCTCCATTAACCAGTCAAGTTGCATTTTACATCCATGTCTGTACAGAAACATATAATATAATAATGTAGTGAATACTAGGAATCAATATAATAAAAGCTATTAAGTGTATTGTTGGATAAATATAAGTTATGATGCACATATGTGTGAGTCGAGTGAATACACTTTGGGTGTTTGTGTCAAAGAAATTCCTTCCAGGCATTCCAGAGCTATCGCCATTGTGGAAGTATAAAAAAAATCTGAACAAAAGTCTATTCTAAAGTTACCATTGATTATAGCCACTTGTCGCCTCAAGGTCATTCAGCATAGTCTTGTTAGATGACCACGATTACTACATCTCTATATTTTCTTGACCGGGAGACAAAGGAGCCATTCAGCCTGCCCCTCTGAAAGAACCAACAATGTATCACCATTGAGAGCTAATCATTTATTGTAGACAGACTGTTACGAGACTCAATTATACTGTACACTGACTAGGATAGTTGTGCAGTACCGTTGACAAAGCCTTCATTATGGTTGTTTTCAGTAGACTGACTCATTCAGATGATTTGGGTGCTGCATTGTATGCAGTATTGTTCTGTCAACGGAGTAATTTACGACTGTGTCATACAAACAAAATCATCTGAAATGCAAAACAGCTTTTCAGCCACGCCTTTTCTCAACAGAATGACACCTAAATTTGAAAATCCTATTTCTGAATCAATATGTTGCCTTTTTTCCCTCAAAATAGCTCCCTGTAGCTCTTTCTTATTTTTCTTTACTTTCTGTGTTGCTACTTGGGATGTCATTAGTGCAACTGTTATTTGTGAAGTCTACAAAAAAAAACAAACCCTGAGCTAGTGTAAATAAAAGGGAAACAGGCTTAAATCAGACTGAGCTGTAGTGTATGTGTGTGTACGAGCATTGCCACAGATTTCGCAGAAGCAGCACTCTGGGTAGAATGCTTCCACCTACACCCTACTTGTGAAATGAAAAGCATCTTCAGGCTATTATGATAAAGAAAAGGAAAGAAGGGGAGTAGAGAGTAACTGAGAATGAGAAGAGAGGAGAGTGCGTGGGTGAAAAGTCGGTGGCAAAGAGGGAATGACAAAAGAGAGAAGTGTGTGTAGTCGAGAAAGGAGACCGGTAAAAATGAGACACTTTTCTGCGTTTTGTTTCTGGTACAGCCCTATAGGTGTCTCTGCTCCTGATCCTTAGGTGTGTATGTGCGTGGTAAGAGGCTGTACAAGAGGTTTGGCATTTGGGGGCCTCCTTTAGGTAATCAAACTCCTCAACAATGAAGCACTTCCCCTCCCATAGCTTCCTACATAGCTACTCTCCACCTGTTCACGCAGCTCCCAAGTGTTTTGTCTCATTCAGTCTCACACAATTGCAAACACAAACATGCACACAAACATGCACACACACGCACACACACACACACACACACACACACACACACACACACTCATGTGCACACACTGCTCTTTAGCAGGGTTTCATCCTTAATCCCCCCCTCTCCTAATGCTTGTTTTCTAACAGTAAGCCCGTGTGATGTGGTTGGGATTCCACTGGCCCAGTCTCCCTGGTAGATATTATAGCTAATCCTGGCAGAAAGAGAAAGGCAGAGTGACGGAGGGAATGAAAGAATGAAAGAGAAGTGAGAGCAAAGATGAGAGAGGAGGGGCCAGGCACTGCCACTGGCTAGCAAGCAGTAAAATAAAGAGAGGAGGGGTAGAGGAGGAGACATCGCTGGAGTGTGTTTGGCTACTGATACCTCACTAATGCCCTGACAATCCTCCCTGACTTGTAATATCTACTCCCGCTGGACAGCAGCACTCTGTTGCTGTAGAAATCTCCTAAATCCACAGCATTTTGTATCCATGTCACGTTAAAAACATCTGTCTTTGCTAGTTATTAATACCTGTGGTTTGTGTTGTCAGTGTCACTTGTGACCCAGGAGATTTTCGAGTTGTGCTCTTCATTCACTGATATCAGTTGCAAAGGACACTGAATGAAGAATTAGTGGCAGTTTCATTCAAAAAGTGTTGATCTTTGACATAAAACAAACTGTCTTCTGGGCTGTAAAATCCTCTTAGTCAATTTGATATGCATATTGCATTTTTTCTAATAATCATAATGGCTACGTTCAGACTGCAGGCCAAAATGACCCCAATTCCGAATTTTACGACAGTGTGAACAGGCCAAGTCTGTCCAAATCTGATACAGATCGGATCTTTTTAAATGCAACCTCTGTCTAGACACTTAGTTTGGAATTGATGCGACTTTGACGCCACTCTAGAGCAGCTGTTGTCACAGTTCTGCTGTAGAAAAGCTCCACAAAAGCCATAATTATAAATGTGGCTCTCTTTCTCCTCTACCTTGCTATCATCCACCGGACTGTGAGCTCTCTTCTGAGTTATGTACTTGTGTCTGTGCGTTCACAGTGCCATACGATGAGAGAGGTAGTAAGTTGGGCAGTTGCGTTGTACAGCAGCATAAACCTTAATGAAAAGTTCAGAAAGTTGTGAGCACTTGTAATAATTCATGTAACCCATGAGAGGACAATGAAAAACGGGAGTCTCCCCCGTGAAAATAGTAGGGAAGTAGGAGCTAACTGGAGCAAACTGGGGCTAACCGGAGTTTAACCAGAGCTAAACTCCGAGGCTCTGTTTAGAAGTAAATGCTCCGTATTTGTATAGAGCCTTTCTAGTCTTTTCGACCACTCAAAGCGCTTTTACACTACATCTGTATTCACCATTCACACACATTCATTCACTAAGTGCTCAAACAGAAACTAACATTCATACACTGGCGAAACAACCAGGGGCAAGTGAACTGCCAACCTTCCGATTAACAGGCAACCCGCTCTACCTCCTGAGCCACAGTTGCCCACATGTGACAGTTGTGTGAGCACAGTGCAAAGAATTGAGTTACAACCAACCAGTCTTTAAAGAATTTATTAACAAAAGAGAATAAACAGAGAAGTACTTAAACACATATACAGCTGGTCCAGAGACCTGCCGCCTAGGGCGGTTTCAGGCTTCTGGCCCCGAGCAAAGGGACACCCGAAGCCGCCTTAGGCGGCAGGTCTCTGGACCAGCTGTATATGCAGACACGTGCAGAGGGGGGTGCAATGGGTGCTTGAGCACCTGCCCTTTGATGCCCAAAGTGCCCTTTCGTCAAAGAAAAATTTTGTTTATTTATTTTTAATTTTGTAAAGGTCCTTTTGTGAAGGCCCAATCAAACTATTAGTAAAATGAATGAATAATAATTTTGCAGTAAATAAAATGACCCACATTATGACCTCCTCCCGTTCAGACACCGTTAGTGATTCAGCAGCACTGCTGACACCTGCAATTCCGACGGTAAGAGGGGTTTACCTCAATGTGCTTGTTGTGGGTTGTTGGATGTATTTTGCTAGAAAGACGCAAAGATAGCATGCACAGTAGTTGTGTATATTGCCTGTAGAAGTAATGTTAGCTGCCGGTGTTCTGATGATATATATGCTGCCTTGTCGAAAAATGCTACCGCGCAAATTGATGGAGTCTATCGAGTCGCTCTGCCCTATGAAAAATGCTGCCTTATGTGTTCCCTTTTCCAATCCCATAAAGTTATAACTGTCACAGTATTATGACATCTTTTTTTTGATTATTAAATCATTTCAGGGGTAGCGTAATCTGATTAAGACTAATATTACCTATCAAATAATACTCCCACTACAGAATCATTTTATATTGTACCAGTACTCACTCCATGTTTAATGTAAGGAGATGTGGAGCATGCTGAAATACTATATTATGCCATCCTTATTTAAGATATCACGGGTAATGTATTCTGATAGACTAATAATGATTTTTTTTTTATATTGCTGACGATCAGCCACTGTCTCGACGGCATGCCCAGCAGCAAGGTTGCACATATTTATGGCCGTAGAAACAGACCACGCTTGTGGGTGATACGCATGCGCAAAACCGCTAAGTAGCACATCTCGATAGGTAGCAGAAATTGACAGAACACCGGCTATCAATTCAATTCAAATTAGCTTTATTGTCATGAATGTATAGCAACAATATTGCCAAAGCTACATATAAAGTACATTATATATATATATATATATATACATACACACACACACACACACACACAGTGGGGTGAACAAGTATTTGATACACTGCTGATTTTGAAGGTTTTCCTACTTACAAAGCATGTAGAGATCTGTAATTTTTATCATAGGTACACTTCAGCTGTGAGAGACGGAATCTAAAACAAAAATCCAGAAAATCACATTGTATGATTTTTAAATAATTAATTAGCATTTTATTGCATGACATAAGTTTTGTTTGTTTGTGAATTGCATGCACATGGTCACATGCATTGGGTAAGTCACAAGATCGCTGACGTAATCTGCACTCTGCGCATGCGTTGGCGTCTGTAGCTACCTGTCGGAAGCTCTGTCTTAAACCTGACTCTGATCCAGTTTTAATCTGCACTTTTTAGTTACATTTTTTATATCCCTTTTTATTTAACTTAAGTTTTTAACTTAAGTTTTACGTGGGTTAAGGATTTTAGTCATCCGACATGGATTTTAAGCTAGATGACCAACAGCAGAAGACCCCACCGGGTACCACTCATCTCCACTACAAATAGGAAAAAGAGGCTACAATTTGCAAGAGCTCACCAAAATTGGACAGTTGAAGACTGGAAAAATATTGCCTGGTCAGGATGAGTCTCAATTTCTGTTGAGACATTCAGATGGTAGAGTCAGAATTTGGCGTAAACAGAATGAGAACATGGATCCATCATGCCTTGTTACCACTGTGCAGGCTGGTGGTGGTGGTGTAATGGTGTGGAGGATGTTTTCTTGGCACACTTTAGGCCCCTTAGTGCCAATTGGGCATCGTTTAAATGCCACGGCCTACCTGAGCATTGTTTCTGACCATGTCCATCCCTTTACGGCCACCATGTACCCATCCTCTGATGGCTACTTCCAGCAGGATAATGCACCATGTCACAAAGCTTGAATCATTTCAAATTGGTTTCTTGAACATGACAATGAGTTCACTGTACTAAAATGGCCCCCACAGTCACCAGATCTCAACCCAATAGAGCATCTTTGGGATGTGGTGGAACTGGAGCTTCGCGCCCTGGATGTGCATCCCACAAATCTCCATCAACTGCAAGATGCTATCCTATCAATATGGGCCAACATTTCTAAAGAATGCTTTCAGCACCTTGTTGAATCAATGCCACGTAGAATTAAGGCAGTTCTGAAGGCGAAAGGGGGTCAAACACAGTATTAGTATGGTGTTCCTAATAATCCTTTAGGTGAGTGTATATCTATCTATCCATCTATATATATAATCTTCCGTAAAAATAATTATTTAAAAAAAGTAAATAAGTAAAACTATAAGTGTGTGTTAGTTTGTTAGAAAATTAATATATTAAATTAAAAGAAATAAATAAAATAGAGTGTCCGTGTGTGTGTGTGTGTGTGTATTAAAAACATATGTAATCATCATGTCGACAGTTAACATTTCTTATACACACAGATAAACAAAGGTTCTCTGTTGACTTCGTTGTTGATGTTTGAGGGAGAAACGTTTCACAGGCGTTGCGTGGTCTGGTATTCTTTATGTAATTTGACTAAAAACCTTTCACTTGAACTAGGATTATTACAGTAGCTTAATAAAAAAACGTAGTGTGCCTTAAAATAATTACAATACCATTGGTAATATCGGTTGATACTGATACTTATTCCTCCGACTTATAGCCTACTTATCAGCCTTTTTTAAATGATCATTTAATTCAAAACTGTATTGGAATAGATTTAGTCTGCATTTTAACTGTGTTTACAACAGCAAACCTACTATATAAACTAAATAACTGGAAATACATGTAATAATGTAAGTGTCAATGTAAAATAAATAACATTCCTGACATCAAAGTGAAGAGTGAAGAAGAAATGGCCCTGTTAGATTTCAGACAAACGTATGAAATTGCTGCTCTGTCATGTTTATTATGGGCCAACAGAATGAACCCACACATCTTAGTTTATTTATTTAGATTTATGATAAGACAGATAGTCAATCAAAATCCAAATATATCTCAGATTCACAATGCAATTTATAAAATTATTAAAATATTGTCTATAGACACACACACACACACCCCAACCCGTCTAGAGATTTGTCTCACTCTTACCCCTGCCTTGGCTAACCTCGTCCTTTCTCCCTTTCCTCTACCTGCAGCTCTCGGTGTGCAGCAGTCTCTGTGAGCATCTCCCTCTTATTTTCTCGTAGTAGTCAGCCTTGGCAGCGGCTGCAACACTACAGCAGGTCAGTTATAGTAAGCCAGTCCCACACACTGTCAGCAATCTTTACATCTTGTCATGGGCTCATATTTGTTTAATTATCTAATATATATCCTTTGTTTCTTATAATAAATCTAGTCACAGATCACCTCCAGTAGTATCAGCAGCAACAACAACAGCAGCAACATCCCCAGCAACCCCTCAACAGCAACTGTTCCCTGTAAGTTCTGTCAGCCCACAGTGTTTTCAAGCTAGAGCTGGGTATTCCCTGTGTTTCTTTTTCAAAACTGTGTCACAGCATTTGCTGATGTATCGATACAGGAGCATCAGTATATGCATATCATCAAGGAATACATAACAAATATATTTCTGTATCAATATTTTGAGAACAGCCCTACTTAAATCCTTGTTCCATGTGCCCCTTTTATACTTTGAGCACCTGCCCTTCCAGAGGGCTCTGCACGGCTCTGTGTATAAGTGTTTAAGTACCTCTTTGTTTATTACTCTTTTGTTAATAAATTCTTCAAAGACAACGGTTGGTAGTAACTCAATTATTACCCGCGCATTGTGGATCACTTTCAGGCCACAGACAGTTCACACTGGAGTCTGAGCTGAGCCTATGAGCACATTTAAACATCAATGTGAACTGTCAAACAAGAAAATCAGATCTGGGAAAAATATCATCATTGAGCATTAAGGCCTGCAGTCTGAACGTAGCCTAAGAGACACTTTGTGATAGTTATCATTAGTAGTGATAGCTATAATTAGGGTTAGGGCTAGTAATTATCAAGACAATCATATGCGTTTGTCCTGCAGTACACCAGTGGTATTTGAATGACTTTATGTAATTTAATTTGCTTTGTTCTAGTATTGCTTTCAATAGAACAATATGGATCTTATTTGATTTGAAATTTAGAAATTCATCGTTCAATTGTTTATCTATTTATTGAATATTTGTATTTATATATTTATACTGGAATATTGACTGCTGTTATTTTATAACATGATTTTTTGATCAATCAACCAACCAAAACCTTGATTACGAAATCGGGGTCCAAATCTTACCCACAAATTCATACCCACATACACATAACGATACACACATTTGTCCATACATATAAAAACGCCATAATAAATTATGATTACACAACTTAAAGAAAAGTGAAAAATAAAAAGACTTACAAGAGACAATAAGTGTCCTACCAGGAGACAGGATTGGCTGTGTTTAGTTTGTTTGTCAAGCCCAAAATTATTTGATGAATTTATACATGAGGTTTCTTAAGACGGCAGGAAAGCTCTTTTATTTTCCTGCAGCCACAAAAAGCAAGCTTGCATTACACCATCTCTGTTGAGTAATATTCTCATTGCATGTAGGGTGGGCTGGCGATGGACCATTGGATAAAACCAATGTCCTTTTAGGCAAGTGCCGCCACTCAGCAGCCATCTTGGTAATGCCTCTGGGCAGTTATTTCGGACTGCCCAGAGGCATTCTCATTTAACCATTTTAATTATACTTTCATTCGCCACCTTATTTTAGTGTTTACTCACTAGCCTACGGCTCCCTTTCCCTTTAGTTCTCTTTTCCCCACACATGCACACCTGTGCTGCAAACACAGCAGCATGCCCCACCTCTTTCTGTTTCTCTCTGCCTGTATGTGTCTGCTCTGCTGACATTCTCCATCAGCAGTAGGCTATGTTTTATAAAGTCTGCCGAAAAGACACAGAAGTCGTCTTTTGTATTTTCCACCTTGAAAAGCTACACCACCCGGCAGACATGGAAACAGGTGCTACCCCAGCATTTCACCTGTTTGGGTTTTTCACCAGCTGCCCTTGTGTGCATTCAGTATAGGTTAAAGACTTTATCCAAACTCACGGGACACCAAACAAATTTTTGGCTCACACTTTCAAAGATGACCATGATTTCACAACCAGACATTTACATATACTGTATGTGCCATGCATGTTACTTTTATTTGTCTTCCCATTCCTAAGAGGACTAAAATATAATAATAAATATAATACAATGAATAATAGTTTATTTGTCAATGTTAGTTATTATACATGAGTAGAAGCATAAATAACACTATTGAATGCAGACAATAAGCCAATTAAGTACATCAATTGCATGTTTTCTAATAAAAATTCCATGAGGAGAAATAGAAACAGGTAGAGAAATAATGCAGCAAGTCATGTTTTCTCCACTCCTCCAGTTTAATATTTGTAGCCCAGCAACATTTTCTCCTTCAGAGAGAAAATCCACACATTCAAACACATATGCATATGCAGTTGAAAGTTTAACAAGAGCACACTGATCAGAGGCTGTTCTTCCGCTTGACTGATCAAAAAAAAAATCTTGCAAGTGTGCAGAGGAGGACAAACCTGGCAGCGTCTCATCAGTACAAGGCAAAGATGCCGATGCCGTTTTTGCTCCGGTTAAAAAGGGTCTCAGTTGGCAACACCCCTCTCTCCCAGATCAGCCTAGATGTGTTATTGATTTATGTTTTTGTTTCACGCCAGCAATCCCTAAGAAAGTGGAAGTGTTAAAAAAATGGCAGACTGCGTGGGGATCAGAGCGCGTGTGTCAGTTTGTATACAGCAGCTGTGTGTGTGTAGATGGGTGGGCTGGGGTTTTAACCGATTAGTGTGAAGTGCTTTTTCCCAGTCAAACCTGAGGAGACAGACTCACACACATTCGCTGGTGATTTGGCAGCACTGCCTGCAAAGTCTAATCATAACATTTCCCCTTGGTCTGCCATAGAGATTTTCTAGTGAATTTGACACAATTAGTAGTGTTGACCAAGTACAAGTGCTCCGAATGAATCTCTGCGTGTCTGGCTGTATTTCCTGGGAGCAGAACAACTGGGGTCTCTATGCAACAGTCAGGACTCGATAGTGGTTTAATCAGCTCATTCTTCCCCAGGCCCACATGCGCCTTAATAAAGCTATTACAATTCCTGTAAGCGACGCATGCGCACAACTGAGACGGACAAATCAAAGTCATTCCAGGGAAATGGCTATGCTGAGGCCCGACAATGATTGCCGAAAATGCCAGTCGATTGATGTCTGGTCCCATGTAGAAAATAAACATGGAAAATAAGGACATTCCTCACTTCTAAAATTAAAATGTATGTTTAAGTGGCTTATTTAATCAATGTGTTTGCCTTAAGCATAAAAAAATTATAATTAAGCATGAAGAAAGTAATTACTATATTTCTTTCCATTGTACTGAGCTGTAGATGCATGGGAAAATGTATCTAAAAGAGGTCATATTATGCCTTTTGGCTTTTTCCCTCTCCTTTATTGAGTCATATATATTTTTTGTGCATGTAATAGATTTACAAAGTGAAAAAGCCCAAAGTCCACCCCATAGGGAGTTACCATCTCCCACAGAAGACATTGCTCCTGAACTGCCTGAAAACAGCTCGATTGCAGTCCAGCTTTTACTACCGTAACCTATCTGCGTCACTTTAATGCTCGCCTAGCGGCTCGTGCGGCATGTCCTCAAAAACACTAATGGAGAAACACACTGAGCTGCAGCTTACAAGACGTCCGCCCGCTGCCTCCCCTCACCTCCACCCTCCCTTCCAAATATTAGATACTAGTGCACAGTTAAAACATTACTATAAAAGATAAATGTGTTAATTGATAACTTACCACTCTGAAACATCTTGTTCCAGTCTAGGTTATCACACTACCTTGCTTGTCAGGACCCACCCTACTCTACTTCTGATTGGCTAATAGTCCTTACCTAGGTACTGTGCGTGTGCAGCTCCCAACAACGATCTAATAGAAGTGAGATGCTTCACTGGGGGGTTGGGGTCCAACACAGGGTGAAAAGAGGTGCTGTATGACAAAAATATGGTATTTTTTGAAAATGAAACTATGTAAACCTGTTCTGGTACAACTACTAAATATAAATGTGAACCTGAAAATTACCATAATATGACCTACTTTGAAATTATTAGATGGTATATAGTGACTTTATGGTGACAATAACACTAGTCATAACAGACAATAACTTCTTTACGACATCAACCAATAATATATTGCTCCCAAACCTGTTCCAACTCTAGCTCAGTTGCAGTTTGAATTGTATTAAAAGTTTTTTGTGGACTGTGACGGGAAACACAAGGATAAAAGGGGATGAGAGCAAAGGTTCTCTCACATTAGTTATCTGGGTAAAATTATGCTACACACAATTATATTTATTATTTCAGACTTTTTCTAATAATTCTTATTGTCATGTGAAATGCTCTATAGTTTAATCCTTTCATGCCTCACAAACGTATTCTACTATAAGAGCCTTTGTGGTATCTTCCTTCCCTAACATCTCATTAGAAATCACTTTGTATTAAATTTCATTAAAATATTACAAAACTGCAGTAAATCCTTACATATAAAAAGTAGAGACAATCAGCAGTGACAAGGTGAAACCACCAAAGAAAATAGAAACCAAGCTAGATGTGGAAGGACAGCAATGAGAAAGCAAATGTTCCTCTATGTCCAGTTTCTTGGCATGCTTGTTCCAATAAGTGCTTTCATGGCTGCAGAGGAAAAACGTAAAGTAACACTCAAGACTGACTCCTGAGCTTCAGATTATCTCCTGATTTATTCATCCCATTTCCATTTGAGTATCAGCCTTCCAAACCAGCAAAAAGGCTTTCGTACACAAGTGCACTCCAGAACTACAGCGCACATGAGTACAGCATATGTAAAAAAATGTGTTTTAATTCATAAATAAAATGCCCATCTCATTCTGATGCCATTGCTTCAAGGACTGGAACATGAAAATACTAGAGCTAATATGAAGGTGCACTCTATACACTCTAAATAAAACCCACGCACACTGCACATGTATTCTGAGGTCATAATGCTGTTAGTTCTGTCAAATCTGGTTATTCATCAGTGCATAGTGATGAGTGGTTTGCACAGAATTAGGCTCGCCTGATGGCTTTGAAAACCCAAAGCCCTCTGCATGGCTGTTTTAGCCTCAGACAGAATCATGAGATTTTATGTTGCCATAAAGAAAAGGCTGCTCATATCTTTTTTATGACATTTAGAGCATTGTGATTTACAGTAACCTGAGCTGCGTTATGGCTATCCAAAGGCATATTCGCTTCAGATATTCAGCATTCTTTAAGAAGAGGTCCAACAGGGTTCTAAGGTGTTTTATGGTAATTCAGTTTTTCTCACACCATGGAAACAATGAATAAAGATTTTTATAGCCATCAGAAGGAGTATGCTTAAAGAAAATAGTTAATGATGAAAGAGTACGACCAACCCAGCCCACATTAGCTTGAACATAGCCAATCACACATTCGAAAAATGCATTTTAATCCAGACTCACACCTCCTCGCCCCTGCCGTTACCCTAGGACCACCGAAACTCCAACGTCACTCACAGCTCTGTCAGACCGTTGCACCAGTGTCCCCCTGTCTTTCCCCCTGACCTTAACACTTTTCAGCTGTTTCCATTCTTTTAAATGCCTAGATATTACATCTGGAGGTTATCAAGAATTCATAGAAGCATAGTTACATATGTGTCTGTTGTTTTCACGTCTATACCAAGCGGCAATGGTTCAGGTTTCTCTTGCACAACCCAAAGTGTTGTTTTTACCGTCCTGTCTGGAACGGAAAGTAGTTCCAGATAGAGCTTCAGAGCAAAGTGAGGCTTTAGCAGATGCAATAGAGAGCCAAGTGAAACCACAACTTGCGGTGTCCTGTTAACACAAGTAAGTAAGAAACTTGGAACATATTCAACAGTATGGCGTCTCGTTGGTAACATTTTTTAACTATCCAATATCGTTTATTGAATATTTCTGTTTTGAGCAAACACCATTTACCATCACAGGTTTAACATCACAGCTCGTCTGTAGGCAAGTTGAGGGGTTACAGTTAGTTTATATTTGTCAGAAATAACAGCAGGACAGAGGACTGAAAGGTGTAGAAGTTTTTGATGCCAATTTGTCTTAGAATATGGACAGTAAACTCCAGGAAGTATTCATTCTTTTCAGAAAAACAAAGAAATGCTGAGGGAGTCATAGTAGCTAGTGGAACAGAGGCTAGCCCGGATGTGACGTCAGGACATTGGCTCTCTATGGAGAGTGGCTTAATTAGGGCATATGAATAACACTGTAACATTGGCCAACACTGTAAACTACAAGCTTACTAATAGTAGTAGTACTCTCAGTTGCATGCTCTCAATCTCAATCGCGAAAGGGAGCTCACAGTAAAAACAAGGGGATGCGGACTCTGTTTCTATATAAATGAAGGTTGGTGCACAGATGTCACAGTGTTGGAAAAATCATACAGCCCTCACTTAGAGACATTATTTATAATCTGTAAACCTTTTTATTCCCAGCTGGAGTTTTCCTCGTTTGTCGTGGTTGCTGTTTACATTCCACCTCTGGCCTGTGTTAGTGAGGCGTTACTACACCTGGCCGACCAGATAACTAACGTGGAGAAAAAACATCCAGACTCCCTGCTCATTGTTCTTGGGGGCTTCAACAGAGCAAATCTCAGCCACAAACTCCCAATGTACAGACAGCATATTAAGTGTCCCACCAGGGACACTAACACACTGGACCACTGCTACACTACATTAAATGACGCCTATCGCTCTGTTCCCCGTGCTGATCACTGTCTGGTTCATCTTATCCCAACATACAGGCAACAACTGAAATCTGCTAAACCTGTTGTAAAGAGTGTGAAAAGATGGAGCAACAAATCAAAGCTGGAGTTACAGGCCTGCTTACAGGAATGCACTACCTGGAGTGTTTTTGAGGCTGCATCCACTGACCTGTATGAACTAACTGACACTGTGACATCTTACATCAGTTTTTGTGAGGAAATGTGTGTGCCGACTAAAACCTTCCGCACATACAACAACCAAAAACTCTGGTTCACAGCGAAACTCAGGCAGCTTCGTCAGACCAAGTAGGAGGCCTTCAGAAGTGGGAAGAGAGTCCTGTACCAGGCTTTTCCCCCACTCTGACTAAGGAGGTCAAAGCAGCAAAGAGGAGCTATGCTGAAAAGCTAAATAACAGCTTTGCAGCCAACGATCCTGCGTCAGTGTGGAGAGGCCTGCAGACACTCACCAACTACAGGAGACCATTCCCCAACACTGCTGGTTCTCAGCAACTGGCAGACGAGCTGAATGGCTTTTATTGTAGGTTTGAAAAGCCCACAGTCACACCTCTCCCCCGCTCCAACACCATCTTCAAACAGTCACCTTCCCCTCTGACACACTGCCACCCCCTCTCTGACCCCTAACCTGCAATCAAGATCTGTGAAGAGGACATGAGCCACCTCTTCCAAAGGCAGAAGATCAGGGAGGCTCCTGGCCCAGACGGTGTGTCTCCATCCTGCCTGAAAATCTCTGCAGACCAGCTGGCCCCCATCTTCACACAGATCTTCAACAGATCACTGGAGCTGTGTGAAGTTCCCTCCTGCTTCAAACGCTCCACAGTCATCCTGGTCCCAAAAAAAGCCTCCATCTCTGGACTAAATGACTACAGGCCCGTGGTCCTGACATCTGTAGTCATGATGTCCTTTGAAAGACTGGTGTTGGCCCACCTGAAGGACATTACAGGCCCCTTGTTGGACCCCCTGCAGTTTGCCTACAGGGCTAACAGGTCAGTGGATGATGCAGTCAACTTGGGACTGCATTACATCCTGCAACACCTCGACATCCTCAGCACCAAACTCACCCAGCTCACTGTGCCAGCCTCCACCTGTCAGTGGATCACAAACTTTCAGGAGTCAGCAGGTGAGGCTGTGAAACATCACATCCAGCACCCGGACTATTAGCACTGGCACCCCCCAGGGGTGTGTGCTCTCCCCACTGCTCTTCTCCCTCTACACCAACGACTGCACCTCAAGAGACCCTTCTGTCAAACTCCTGAAGTTTACTGAAGACACAACGGTCATTGGCCTCGTCCGAGATGGTAATTAGTCGGCCTACAGACGGGAGGTTGATCAGCTGGCTCTCTGGTGCGGCCAGAACAACCTGGAGCTTAACACACTCAAAACTGTGGAGATGATCGTGGACTTCAGGAGGAGCCCCCCACACTCTGCCCCCCATCACCATACTCAACAGCCCTGTGTCTGCTGTGGAATCCTTCGGGTTTCTGGGATCCACTATTTCCTAGGACGTGAAGTGGAAGCCCAACACGGACACCATCATCAAGGAGGCCCAACTGCGCCAGCTCAGGAAGCTCAACCTGCCTAAGGACCTGCTGATCCACTTTTACACAGCTATCATCCAGTCTGCCCTCTGCACGTCCATCACTGTCTGGTTTGGATCTGCCACCAAAAAGGATAGGGACAGACTACAACGGACAGTCAGGACTGCAGAAAAGATCATCGGTGCCAACCTGCCCTCCATTCAGGACTTATACATTTCCAGAGTCAGGAAACGGGCAGTAAACATCACTGCAAATCCATCTCACCTCTGGTAGGCACTACAGAGCACTGTACAACAAAACCAACAGCCCTAGGAACAGTTTCTTCCCACAAGCCATCACTCTGATGAACAGCTGATTTCTGACTCACGGTGTCAGGAACAATTCTTGTGCAGTAACCCAGTAACTCTGCCTCTAATCAGCACCTGTTTACTGGCTAACACTTATTTATTCACCATTCTCTATTTCAGTGCTGGTCATACTGTTATATTGTCATATTGTAGATACTGTATACCAATCCACCTACCCCAAGTCATTACTCCTGCACAAACTACTTATACTTATTTATTCCAGCATCCTTTGCACTATGGTTCATTGCACTATGTACATGTATGCATGTATATGTACCTGTATATCACATCCTCCTCCGACTGCTCATTGCACTATTTGTCAATATGTTTATATTGTTTTTGTTCATAGTGTGTATATTTGTGTTGTCTACACTGAAGTCTGTGTCTGATTTTATTTTATTATTGTGATTTTGTATTTTTGTATGAGTAAGCACATCTTGAGCAATGTACAATATCCAGAGTCAAATTCCTCGTATGTGTACACATACCTGGCAATAAAGTTGATTCTGAATTAATTTGAATTGAACTGTAACTGACAGGTCAAGTGAAAATATGTTGGCTCTTCAAAACATTTCCCAGCATTTCAGGCCGACTCGTTGTCTCAAGGGCTCAATTGATAGGAGGCTGACTCTCCCTGATTTCCTATGTATTAGTTTCTTTTGTCATCTCTGATGCCCCCCACCCCCCGAAATCACAAGCTGTCTCTATGGCAACAGACTAGAAACTCTGCCAACTGCAGACATAATCTGAGCTCCAGAGGGGCCCATGTGGTTCACACCACCCACAAATCAATCATTGATGAATCCATTTAACAAATGAATTCTCACTACTAGCCACTGACAATTTCTGATGCTATGATCTCTAAGGAAGAGGAAACACTGACTGAATATTTATTTATTTGGTGGTCAGGGTCAATATTGCTACAAAGGCATAAGACAGCCTTCACTGATGTAAATAATCCTTTTTAAACTGCAGCCAAAACATAACACACAATGTTGTGGCCATGACGAATGTGAGCGGTATAAGATATGAAATCTCATGTGGGTTGCTCTGTAGCAGCAGCAAACAATATTAGGAATGATAGCCGTGTCCTATTGTAGATTAGCATTAGCCACGCTACTCCTGTGCTTCTGTTGCCACGATTAGAGTGTGGTTGAAATGTTTGGTCCATTTATATGCAGTCACCATGCCACTGTGACGGCGTCTCACATACACACACACACACACACACACACACACACACACGCACACTTGCTTGCTTGTAATGAATAACATGACACAGTGACTGTTTCACTAGCAGGCTAATAACAGTGACAATGATTCTATTTTGGCACTTGAAACTGAATTTGATCTGATTGGTAGTCACAAAAGCTTTTGAATCCTAACCAGCTTCAGTATTTACTACAGGAGATTGTTAAGCTCATTCAAGCATCCATTTTTAGAGACAGAGAGTTTAGAATCAGGTCAGATTCAAAACAAGCCTATCGAGAGTATCTATGGATTTCAAAGGCTTTGCATAGAGTCATGCTTTCCTGTTTCAACTCAGTGTTCTTTATGGTCACAGTATAAGATCAAACCTTTTCTTATTTTGGGAGACTCCGCTCCAGGCACATGAGTCAAGAGTCGATGAAGGAGACTGGCCTTTGTTTTGAACCTCTCAACATCGTGGGCAGTCGCTTGGGCCATATTGAGTGGTCGCCAGAACGTGTGCCCGCCAAGAGGAGTGGCTTTAAGCCCAATTAACTGATAAATGTTAGCCTGCAGGGAGCTGGCAGACAGAGAAATCAATGGAGCTGAATTGAGCTGAGCAGTGTGGGCTTCAGAGACCATCCCCCAACTGGATCAACCTGGTTACAAGTCCCCGGGATGTCAAACACTAACCCTGTTGAAGTCCCCTTGAGCAAGAGGCCGAACGACTACAAGCTTTAAGGGTGTACAACCAGAAGTACCACACAGTATAGTGCTGCATCATTATGGTTACAGACAATCAGAGGATGATAAAAATAGAAAGTGTATCTCACTTTGACCAAATTCACATAGCCATTCTCACAGGTTGCCACTATGACAACAGTAGCCATTCTTTATACGGTTATTGGTATTGGATGCACAGATCAACAAGATGTATAAAAGACATGCAAATATATATAAATAAACGTCACATAAGGAAGATGTTCTCTGATTAGGACTGTGGTGCAGCAGGAGCAGAGCAGGCTTGTCAGCACCTGGCTTAGTCATCCTGACGCTGGCGCAGGACCACATCGCCCACACCACTGAGAAGCCTCTGGCACTGCTCATGCATTATGGAGAAGCTTCTAAACTTCAAGGGAGAGAGATGCCCTGGGACGTTGTCCAATGACCAAGCTGATGTCAGGATGCACACCAGTCAGGAACATTCCGAGCACGCAATGTCAAGAAATCACACTGTGAATTCAGCTGAAAGAAATTAAATCTCAGCCAACATAGTCTGAGATGATTGAAGCTGAGCCGAGTAAAAGAACTCTAATCAGGAAGTACAGTGAAAGCTTACCTGGGCTTACCACTAGCTCCTAGCCGTCCTACGCTGGATTGCCTCAAGCTACCAAATGCAGAAACACTGCCTAGCAATTTCAAGTTCATCTCTGTAAAGTCTCTAGTGGTGTTGCCTTTTGTCACAAAGCTGTGCCTCATCACTTGTCCAGCCACTCCTGCAGAACAGAGTGTTAACTAAGGAAAGAGGACAAGGCTGCTGCTTTATTGACAGCATTTACCACCATGGATATTTGCACTGAGAAGAACACAATGAAAGTGACTAACAGAAGGGAAACAGAATAGAGAGGGAAAAAATTAAGTAAAGTTGAATTAAGGATTCAACGAGGCACCAGTTAGCTCCTAGCCAGACTGCATGCCCCATGTGCAAAGGCTGAGTCCTTGCTGCAGCAGCCTGGGTTTGAGTCCGACCCGCGGCCCTTTGCATCATGTCATCCCCTTTCTCTCTCTCTCCAACATTTCCTGTCTCTCTCATCTGTCCTGTCATAAGAAAGGTGAAAAAGCCAAGACAAATACTTTAAAGAATTAAGATCCTCTCTCAGTGCGATTAAGAGGGAATTATTCCAGAAACCTTCAGTTTAATAAATAGTGGCCCAAAGCAGAGGGGAAAGCATAAGGGTGACTGAGAGGCTTTTGCCCTGCTAAATTCAACAAAGCGTGACCACTCTCACTGCGTGAATGTTCCAATTACTAGCTGTCACAGGGGTGAAACTTTTTCTAATGTTCCTCAGATCTCTATCTCTCGTTAATCATCCTTGAAAGTTTTATGTTCCCCTCTGGGCGACCACTGAGTAATTAGTTATGTTATTTGAATAATTGCCCTGATTCAAACTGCGAGCGCAAGGAAGATGACCACTGATGAGATAAAAGGACAATGGCAGGCTCCTCCTAGAAAAAAAAACAACAAAAAAAACAAAAGAAAAAGTGAAAGAAAAACTTTGCTTTTTTGTCTCTAATGAACTTAACCAAACAGATTGCTTTGCTCCGAGTTGGTTTCCTTCGGGAGGTCTGATAGGGAGTGTGCTTTCTTTGTGCTCGAAATTGATTTGTTGAGAGAGATGTTTCATTGGCAGAGGAATGCTTAGGAGTTTCTGTGGAATAGTGGGGACTTATAACCTCAAGCTATCTTTCATATAACTTGTTGCCATCTTACACTCTGCTGCATCATTCTTTTGAAAATACTATTCCATTTGTGAGAGAAACCATACCAATAAAGCCTTCCGTTGCAAAACCCATTTTCTATAGAACTACTTCCTACCCATTTAGCCTAATCTTAAAGCCCCTGAAATGTTCAGTCTCTCCCCTCAACAGTAAATATTTGTATTTATTAGGAGTTTAGTACTCAAAAACATCTAATATGCTTCTTCAAGACTGTGTGGGTGTGTTTAATCAGATTTAACTAACAACATAAGGTAACATGTCTTCCAATTTTGTTTCATTTATTGCTAAAATCCTGATTGGTGTATAGAAAAACATGACATCATGTTTCACCAGTGAAGCTCCGCCCACTGCAGGACAGTCAGAAGAAAAACAACACAAACAGGTATCTATGAAATCACCAAAAGTGACTAATAGTTAGGTTTTTAATGCAAAAATTCATTATAAAGGTCACAAATTATTCTTAAAATACATATTTTGCTACCTCAAATTAAGACTAATTAAGAAATAAACTCCATCAAAAATACCATCACTGGCGAATATTTTACTATGCAGCAGTTTATCCCTACAACTGTTCCTTTAAACACCAAGTTTCATCCTGGTAGAAAGATGAATTATCCAGAAATGCAGAAACGCCAGTGCAGAATGTGTAAAGACAGCAAGAGTATACAAGTGAGATCTGTAAAGCACTGAGAGCCAAGAAAGAGATTTTACAGATTTAATGAACATAAAGTCGGAAAAATCCAACGCTTTTATTGGCAAATGCTGAACCGTTGAGGTGAAGATAATCAATAAAGCCCCATTTTCCTTCATATATTTTTATAAGCAGAGTTATGTTTGATTTTGGTGCTTTAATTATAAGCTTTTTCAAAACTGAAGATTGAAAAAGCTGCTGGAATAGGAATTGGGTACATCCTAAGCACTGCCTTTATTTTTCTGCCTATATGTATGTGATTCACTGTGTAATAGGATTTAGTTTAAGCTGGTGTACTCCATGAGGATTAGATGATTGGTCTAATTGTACCGATCTATAAGGAGAAAGGTGATCTTGGGGATTGTTATAATTAGAGAGGTATCACACTTCTGGGCCAATGTGTTTACAAATGTATTGAAAGCTGTATAATTGATGAGCAGATAAAACAAACTAAAGAAAAACATTCTAAAGGAAACCCAGGCTGCATTTTGTAAAGGTTACTCTACCAATGATGACAGAAATGTATCATCTGCTGAAAACATTTTGCAGTAGATGGCCTGGAAAAATGTATCTACTCACAAAGCTGCCTTTGTACGTAGCTCACTGCTGAACACACATCCTGTTTTAACTCACAGACCTAGTTGAGACACCATCGACGTGCTGTTTTCTTGTGATTTAAACTGGCTGTTGAACTCCACACACTGCGTCAGCTACTATGTCTTTGTTCATGTGCACTGTCCGTACATTTGAAGTTGGTGTTGCTATTCTTCTGACGACATTGAGTGTACATTGAGTACACTGACTTACTTCACCATATATACCAGTCCTCCATTACACTTTAAACCCCTAAAATTACAAAATGTTCTGAAGTCCTCACAAAAGCACAAGCACAGGAACACACTCAAAGCATTATCCCCTGGGTTTAATGAGCACACTGCTGGTTAGACTGCCAGAGAGCCAGCAACCTACATTTTCCTGACAGCTGCTTTGATATTGCGTTCAATTGCTTAGGAAAAAAAAGATAATTTTCCTATGGCCTTGGCGAGCGCTGTGACTCATTCCCAGGTGTTACAAGATAATCTGTATGTTCATTCCTGAGCTATTTTAACAAAGAAGGTATCCAGATGTTTCCTAGGAAGAGCACAATAAAGGCAGCAAGTACATCCTATGTATGTGTTGCAAGTGCTGGACCTCCAGCATCCCACTGATTTTTGAGAAACTCTTTTGATTTGTGTATTACTAGTCTTCTCCTCAACAGTATCCAAGATGTTCAACCCCCAGTTAGAGAACTAATTGTGTTAGTGATGAAAATGATAAAAGATGAAATCCTAAAGATGTGAGATGTCCTTGTGGGAATATCTCTGCATTGCTGTTGATTCATACTTTTGGATTTAAATACAATAGGAATATTATAACCACAAAAGCATTAACATCATCAAACACAGCAAAATAAACTTCAAAGCAAGTGATCCTTTTACCTAACAAAAGTTCACAGTTGTTTCCCAACGGACAATAACTGCATTGTTCAGATTTGCTTCTTTCACTAAAGAGACATGTGTGCGCCTTACCCCTGACATTGCTGGCCTGCCTATTATATAATTAGATCAAAAAAACAAATGTTAAACCCTCACATCAAAGGCTCGTTTTGAAAAATCCATCTCTCCAATTGTGGCTGATTAGGCATCCTCAAGAGGCTGTTGGGATGCAAACGTGTGCTGAGATGTAAATGAGCTTTTTCTGTTTTGCTGTAGATGGGAAAAGAGACTAAGGAGGAGGATTACAAACCAAGGTTCGCTTCTCTCTTTTTTGCATTCCTCTCTCATGCTCCCCCTCGCTACGTGCACCTCTCTGCTCTCTTTTTTCCCTTCCTCAATATGCCTCCTCCCTCTAAAGTCTCTTCCTACTCAGTCTTTCTCTCCGTCTCTGTCTCTCTCCTCTACAGACTTGTTTTAAATTTGCCTGAGCAAACAAATGCTATAGCACCAGGAGGGACTTAATCACTGAATGAATGTGTGGGTGGCGGCATGGGCCAAGACAAAGTTGGCAGACCAGTGACCAAAAGGTTGCTGGTTTCATCCGCAGCACTAAACGAACAGAGTGGCTCTGCAAGAAGCACACAACTGGTGGGTGGCCAACACTGCATCCTCCACATCGCTTAAGTGCTCTTGAACAAGGCACTGTATCCAAGCTGATCCAAGGGTTCTTCAATGTGAAATATTTAATAAGATGCGTGTGTGTACTGTATGTGGGTGGATTAACTGGACTAACTGACTGTTCGCTAAGCCCTATAACCCCTTAGTTTCTGTTAATAGGGCTCATATTGCAAATACTTATATATCGTTTCAAACAGCCAACTTCATTTTGTAGGATGATGCTATAAGTTGTAGTTAGCTAGCCAAATAAGCTAAATGTTGAGTTGAGATGTTTTAAAACCAGATTTTGTTAGAAGGGGTCTTCAACATGCTACTGTACATGTCTACTGAGTCTTACACTGAATGATCAGTATTGTATTGAGAATACCTATTTTTTCCTAGTATTACAAGTATGATAAAGAAAAGTGTAAGATTAGACTCTTATTTTGTCCTTAAATAACCAATTGCTTGGATGCTTAGCTTGTATTTACAAGAGAAAGGGCGTTTAAGATTAGGACAAACTGATATTTTTAGCAAATGTAATGCATCTCAGGTAACACTGGCTGTGGTTGCTTTAGTGTAAAACTCCCCTGAATCCAAAGAGCAGGATCTGCTATCGTTAGCTGAAACTGACAGTATCCAGATTTGGCTCCCACAAAGTGGGGAGAAGTTCTATGCGTGAACATAACCTTTTACACCATCAAATAATGTAGTTAGTTAATGATGCGCTCCTTGGAAATCCTGCTTGGTTACTACTGTAGACATTAAGTTAGTTAGCCGGACATGCTAACTTTTGCAGTTTAAGATTCGGCAGACAATCATACTTTTTTAATCAATTCCTTACAATTTTGCATTTTGAAAAAGGTAAAATAATAATGATAATTATAATACCAATTTACAACTAAATACTATTGATATTATCTAAAACAAGACAGACATAATATGCCTAGCTGCAGCTGCTTAGCTAAATTGGGCAATCTTTGTTATAGAGAATGGTTTAGCATCAATTACCATAAGCTTTCTAACTTTTAATCTTAAGGGCATACATCTTGCTGCAGAGCCCATTCTTTAGAAATATGCAAAGTTATTAATTAAAATGACAGCCATGTAGGGGGCATCTATTACATGTTGAAAAACCATGTAGGAACTTATTCATTTTATGAAGTGCAACTTTCAGGTATTGAAAGTCAGATGTTTTAATAATGCTTCTGCTCTCTCGGCCACTGCTCCACACATGGTGTTAGAAGCACTCCTGTCGCTGTTTTTACTTTTAAATTAAATTATCCTCACTCCATAATAAATGGGATTTCATTTTTCACTCAGTGATACAGCACCATGGTTCACGATAGTAAGAAAAAAAAATTATGTTGATTTTCCCACGCACCTATATTTTACCGTTCTCTCTGTTATTCTAGATATAGTATCTCCAATTCTGTTCCAACATCAAAAAATACATCAGAGAGACACTGCTTCCTTTAAAAGCCGCCATACATCACTGCAATAAAAGACACAAAAGCAACACATGAAATATTGCTTGTTCACTGGTATTTGCTGCATTGAGTTTATTTTGTCCACTTTTAAGCACCGGGAATAAATAACAGTGTGGCACTGAAAATAGTCCCTAACAGACGCCCGTATATTAGTGTAATAATGCCATGTATGTTTCCCACATTCATCTTCTGCTTGCTATTTACAACAATGGATTACAGCTCTCCCGCTCGCAGTGCAAGTTGTCTTTGATGTCAGTTGGAGCAGAGTGGGAGAGTGATGCACGGAGAAGCATAAATGGGAGAAAAAGTGTGTATGTGAAATTGAGGAGCGCTTTTCTGCTTGTGTGTTGGCAGCGAGCCACAAACAATGTTGGTGCTGTGTTTTTAAAGCTGCCATCAAGACCATGAGCACTCCACAGATGAAGTTGTTCATTTGTGTGATCTAAACTGAACTTTTATTATGTAAGTCATTGAACTCAGTTTCCTACAATCCTTCAGGAAAGGTGTGAACTTCAGCTATGATTGGTCATTGTGAACTATGACCCATGATGTCTCCTAGTTAAGTCTTTCTTACAGCAGTGATGCGAATGTCTGCCCAAGATCTGTGCAAACCAGCTTAGTTAGCCAGCACACACACACCCACCCTCACACCCACCCACCCACCCGCATTTGTGTATACATGCTGGTTTCCTTAATGTTGCGTAAGAGTGAATATACAGTATCTCACAAAAGTAAGTTCACCCCTCACATTTTTGTAAATATTTTATATCTTTTCATTTGAGAACACTGAAGACATGATACTTTGCTACCAGTGTAAATTTGATTTCCCCTCGAAATAACACATCACACAGCCATTAATGTTTAAACCGCTGGCAACAAAAGTAAGTACACCCCTAAGTGAAAATGTCCAAACTGGGCCGGAAGTGTGAATATTTTGTATGGCCGCTATTATTTTCCAGCACTACCTTAACCCTCATGGGCATTAATGACGGTTTGATGTGTTATTCTGAGGGGAGAGCAAATTTACACTGTTACACACACTTTATACTCAGTACTTTACATTGTAGCAAAGTGTCATTTCTTCAGTGTTGTCACATGAAAAGATATAATCAAATATTTACAAATATGTGAGGGGTGGACTCACCTTTGTGAGATATTGCATGGCCAACCTCTTCTATGTAGAACTCCAAATCCTTGAACCTACTAGCTGTTGATATGGTCATAGTTATTAATTTAATTATAAATCAGAGTTCCAAATATATTGTTCAGTATAGATAGACTGAATTAATTAATTGACTATCAATTTTCTATTCTTTGAGAGTGGTGCCTTAAGGTGAATTTAAGTAAATTTCTGCAATTATTAAATAATGGTAACCATTTTTCTATTACTTAATATAAATATTGATGTCATTTAAACCCTAATTTCAAAAACTGCTCTACACATATCGTTTAAGTAACAATAGAAATAGTCATTGCAGCGTAATGACTAATTAAGACGTCACACTTTTGCTCCCTTTTCCTGAAATAAATGTGGGTGTTAATGCATGTTTTAGCGCCTTTCAGTTCATTGCTGTTGTTTTACAGCCCCATACTTTGCTAAAATTGTTCACTCTCACCACTCTTATGAGGGAGGTTTTCAGCAGCAGCTGGCAGCATTTTGTCAGGTTTGCTAGGTGCTGGGTATATACTGCACAGCAGAAGTTAGCAACTAGATGTTGAATATAGCGGAGCATCTAATAGCTAAAGTGTTATTTTGTTTAAAACTGAGCGAAAAGAGTAGACGTTGGACTTAAATTTGTTTAGTTGCCAGAAACTTGACTGCAAATGAAGGCTAATGTCTAACAGATGTGTAAATAGGCAATTTTCTAAGGTTATAACATGTCATTGCGGTTTACAGTTTGCTGCTCTGCTCCCAAGTGGTCAAAAACATCAATTAAAGTACGTTTTATGTTTGTGGGGAAAAAAGAAAAATGTGTACAACACTTTAAAGGTCTACAGCTCCCAAAGTGCTTTACACCACAGCTTTCTGATTGACTGACCAGCTCTTTGGGATAAAACTGTTGATTTTCACCAGAATAGGACCACTTGTACTTGTAACAGATTTACCAAAGAATGGTGAATCAGACTGCTTGACAGATCAGTGCTTAGGAGAGACGGACAGTTGAACATGCAGTACTGCACTGATTGTGTGGTAGGACCGTAGTTGTTGGGGTGAGGTATTTCACAGAAAGAATCACAATCATTGATGGTAGCAATCAGATAAAACAGCCTGTGTTTGACAGGTAGAAGATCAATCAGACTAGTACAACTGTAACGGACAGTGTAATTCAGTTTGATGGGTGGATAACAAGCGGTAAATTACTAGTAAAACCACCTGACTGATGACTGACTGATAGCCACTTATTGCCATTAGAAAGCAGTAAAGTGAATTGTTAAACGGCAGCAATTTTGTCACTGGGCTGGCAATTTAAAAAAAAAATCTAAATTAATTAAAAGCAGAAAAGATTACAAAGCAATTATGTTGGGTAAAAGTCTGGACATTGCTTCCACTTAGCACAAGACAGAGCATTCAGTATAGCTACAAAAGGAACCTTCCATTATGGGAATCATGAATTGCTGCTTGATAGTAACCTCTAATCTTATCTGACATTTCCAGCAGGTCTATCAGTTGCTTTGTGTATCACGTATGGACGTGTACATTGAAGTGGTACTGTGAGTGAAGGCTTGAATGAGAAAATGGTTTGTTCCAAGACAACCACTTTAACTGTGATTGTTGATGCGCCCATTAGGTTCTGAAAGGATGTGCACAAGCATGTCAGTAGTGGGCTGCTGTCAGTTTTAAACTAACAGGAGCCCGTGCAGCAATATAATAGGGAGTATTCAGCACCTTCATCAGCATACAGAGATGCAAACAGATCACTCGTCTTTCAAGAAAAACTTCATACCCTTTTGTGAATGTCACTCTTCAGTATGTTTCTACTGTAATGTTCCCCCAATACTTTCCTCTGTTAAAAAATAAACTCCTCTCCAGCTTTTTTATTTAAAGTCCATTACTTTGCCTCTCACTTAACATATAGTATGCGACTCTTTCATTATGGTGTTGGGGATATCACTCTCACACTCGTTACTCGCATATAATGTTACTAATTTCAGAAGGCACTCATTGTCATTCACCCTGGCTAAGAACAACGGGTAAATCAATGCCATGCAATAGAAACTTTAATGCTTTGGATGATTGCCGTGCATGTGCACACCTTGACATCCATCTTTGCAGGCCTCTCTTTGTACTTTTTGTTCCTTCAATTCTTATTAAATGCACACAATTAGAGAGCCATTAAATGTAATGAAATAAAGTGCAGGGAGACACCATTAGTCTGAGAGCAGGCGTGATTGAGTCGCACGTAAATCACAGTGCAGATTAAGTAGCGTAGTGAGCGTTTCTGCCATTAAAGTTAGGGATGTGCTGTCTTTGTTTTGTGGACGGCCATAAAACAATAGGGCACCTTGGCTGCACTGGGATGGCCACGCCAAGTGTGCAGAAACCGCACATTATGAGCAAAGAGTTCTGGGGGCAAATCCATATAAGATATGGCTCACAATTACTCACTACATGAGGCAATGTTAGAATTACAGCTGTCACTGACAAGTGTCTACATAGTTTCACACATTTATGGCGAGAAATGGAATGAAAGGCAGCAATTATTACTAATACACATATATTAGAACTAAAGTACACATTTGATTGACATTATCCCACCTACTTTATGAAAGCCATTATTGGTATTCACCTCTATTATATATAGCATTTACTATAATGGCTATTGCAGATGTAATAGCCATTTCTTTATTTTATTTCATTTTATTGAGGCATTCATGTTTGAATGAAAAAGTTGGACATCAATTTAGTCATGAAACACTCTCTTTCTGGCTCCACGAGCATGCATGAAAATCTAACATATCTCATAACTGTAAAGCTGCTTCTGACTCTAGATATACTAACCGACCAAGAGGATTTTACAGTTACCTTACCTTAGACAAAGAATACCAGCACTTTTCTATGATACAGGGTGGCTGTCAGCAGAGCAGCATTCCTCATATTACCGCTGGGAATGGAGAGGAACACTGTTCCAGGACAGGGGGGGGGGCGTTCTAGAAGAATTACCTCAACATGATGGATCAACAGTGGGAGTAGTATCACCTTTGTTAGGCAAAGGATTTTTTTACTGTTCTTAGCTGTGGCAGCCATTTTTGTATGAATCATAAGACAACAATAGCAATACAGGAAATTTGTTATTTATATGAATGAAATTAGAAGAATTAATCCTAGTGTGTGACTAAAAGCACCAATGCAATCCATATTAAAAAACAATAGCATTAGTGTCCAAAAAGCTGGCACCGAAGAGGTCAAAGCTGGATTTATCCACTCCAAAATATAAAAATTATTTGAGAAAACATTTGGAAGTTGCTACTGTGCCTGTCTATCTGATATAAATGAATCATCACAATAAGAAACAAAGAAAAGAAGGCCACCTCTTTTATTTGGCTGCAGTAGAGCTACATTTTAGCAGGGAGAAGATAGTATATCATGGTTAATGTGATGCGGACTCGCACCTCTTGAACTTCACCCAGAGTATATCATGGCCTTATCATCACGAATGCCTCATTCGCTGGGACCGGCTGTATGTACTCTGAAAATAAATTATATTTCATCACCTGCAAAGATAAATCACCAAGGAGGTAGTTCTCATCTCTACCCAGAATGCAGTTTCCTGCAGTGAAAATGCTCCACGCATCGTTGGACTCTTGACACTTTGACTCTTGAGTGTTCAGTGTTCATAGGGGAAGATCATATGGGCATATTAACGCCAACGTAAGCGGGATGTGTTAGCATCTATTTGACATGAAAGCTCGTCTTTGCCCCAGTCAGACAGGACGAGAAGTATCTGTCACTGCTAATCTTCTGCTTGTCCATGCACAGCAAAGCTTTACAAAACAGGTCATTAAAACCAGTGAGTAAAATGCTTCTGACTGTCTGTATAGGAGTGTGTGCAGGCATGTGTGTCAAAGTGTGAGGCGGGCATGCATGTTGTTTGCGTTAAAGCGCACACAAGAGGTTTGTGAGTGCTAGTGAGCTGCGGATTCAAGTTTGGGCAAACTGAGGAAGCTGTTTTTCACTTCATGAACACGGATTCTCTACTATGCACTTTGTGAATGCACCAGCCTCCATTTCTGAACATGGTCCAATGCAAGGAGAACCAGATGTCTTTTGTTGTCACCCTACAACGTCAATGTCTCTCCAAGGGGGGTCCTTGGTGAGGCCAAATAAGCACATGAGCAGCGCAGGATTACATGCATCTATTGAGGTTTAGCCCAAATAGGGCCAAGGACAGGACATGGTAGCACCAAGGGGCGCCTCCTGTAGATAGCCAATTTCTCACCCTCTCCACAGGGGTATCGGGCGCTGTGATACCAAGGCAGGGGAAACAGGCCACTTAGAAGGCTATCGACCAGCCAGGAACCACAGGGAGGTTGGACTGTTTGGAGGCACTAGAAAGAACACAGACATGGCTATCTGCTGTTTCCACAAAATAAAATTCCTTTATGGCTTTATCTGTTGGACACATTTAATTTCCACAGAGCAAAAGTATTTTCTCGCATCCCTCCTGGCTTTGCCTCATTCTTTGTTCTTTTGTCAGCTGTAAAATAATTAATGATCATGTGTCATTCAATACATCTGCTGAGACCTAAGCTTTGTATTGTGCTGCCTTGTTTCGGTAGTCTCTTGGCTAAAGAAGAACTAGCTTGTGATACTTTGCTTAGAAACATCTTGTACATACCATGTGGGTGAAAACCATTAAATGATTCCCTCAATATTGATCATTTTAACATTTTATTTTAAAGAACACAAGAACTCTTCATTCATTGTTTTCGCCACAACCTCTTTTCAATGTTGTAGCTAACTAAAGCTTTCAGGAGAAGTTGTGGGGGGTGTGCTCAGGCCAATGGTGATCACCATTAAGACAATGCCAATGACCTCAATCACAAACTGTGTGAAAAGTGTATATTGTACTTTGACTCACAATATCCAAAGAAAGTCCATGATAGTGCCTCTACATTACAGTGTGCTTTATCTGATGAAATCGGAACTTGATATACAGCAGAGAAAGAAAGAGATCCTTGTTCAGAGACATGAATGTAAAATATGTCCCCATAAATATTTCAGTCCTGGTATCATTTTTGCTCTCGGTCTACCTCTCTCCAGTGGATCTCCTTCTATTTATGTCATTATGGCCTCTACTAGGTGGAAATATCACTCTGGGACACAAGGTGGCCAGAGCGCTATTAGAGATGATGTAGATATTCATGGTTCTCAGAGGATAAACCAAACTGATATAACCCCTGGTAGACTAAAAACAACATTGCATATAAAAGACTGATATCTTTGGGATTTGCTGAACACAATTATGCTCCCAAGAAAACCTATTAGAATTTGGTGAATTTACTGCCTCCCTTATTTAAAGTATATGTCTTTGTGGCAGCAAAATCAGCATTGCTAAACCAAACGGCACCATAAAAAATGTCTTAGTTATATGTATTTTAGATTTATTTTCATAAATTTCCCAGAAAAAAAGTGGCCGGCCATAACAATATGGTGAACTAAGTACTGCATGCAGAAACGGCACATCAACCACCCCTGCACCATGTAAGCGTCATACCATTCTGTTATTATTTACAATACAATCTCTTTTCCCAATGAGAGAAAACTATACCAGTAATTAAATTTGAAATGCGCCGTGTTTACAGCACGGGGTCAAGTGAAAATGCAGCAGACACAGAAGAACACAGTTAGATACATGTGCTCAGCACTCAGCACAAATTAAGTTTATGAAATAATCAAATTTACACCCAAGTGCCATGCAAGTTGGCTGTGGAGGATTTAAATTAAAAACCAAAGGGTTTAAATGCTAAACAGTGAGTTTTGAGGAGATATGAGACACTGAAATGATCAATGATTTTGGGAATAATGTGGCTCTTTACAGAATTTAGACCATAAACATACATTTATTAAACATCTCATGTCAGAGGATGTTAGAGGCAAGTAATGTGCATTTTTAAGCAAATCTTAAACAGAGATTGAAACAAAAGACGAGCAACAGCTGAAAGTATCGGTGCTAGAAAATAATACAGTATCAGCATCGGTATCAATATGTAAAAAGTGGAACATGTGCGCTTCTGCTGATTATTCCCTGCTTTGTCCCACATGAGAGAACATCCTCACCTTGTGGGCTGAAAATACACTGCTTTGTAGGTACATGCTAGCTCCATTTAGCTTAGCACTGTGCAAGATCATAATGTTTTCCATTCAGATCAAAGTGGTTCCATGCAGATGCCAACCGCTCATTGGTGTCCACATTGGCAAATGCTATTTCTATTAGATTTAGTCACACTCCTGTGGTTTGCCCCCCTGCTTTGTAGCAGTGTTTGCACTTTGTCCTAATAGAGCAAAAAGAGCACCCCTTGTCTGAGCAATTTAAAAAAGCAATTTGTTCTCTTTCTCCCTCTGTTTGCTTTTACTGTGTTCTGGCCCAGTGCACTGGGAGCAAGCTAACCTTACATAAATTACTCCTAGTGCCTATGAAAATGTCAACAAGATGTGGATAACTCCCCTCCTCCATGATGTGTTTGAGAGAGAGAACATTTGTGCGTGTGCGACCATGTCGATGTGACAACTACGCAAAGTGCATGCATGAGTGTCTCTGATATCAGTGCATCTCTCTGAAGTACGTGTGTGTGTGTGTGTGTGTGTGTGTGTGTGTGTGTGTGTGTGTGGGTGGGTGGGTGGGTGTGTGGGTGAATGTGTCAGGCATCAGGCCGGGGGACAGCCGGGTGGCCTGCTGGCTGCTGACGAGGATGGATGGATGAATGTGAACATCTCTTTCACGCTCCTTTCACAGCAACTGGGCTGATTCATCTGTGTGAGATGCCGTTGTCATTTTGCTTGTCTGACGTGCACTCCAACCACTACCACTGATGGATCATTCTGAGCTCCCCTCCTGCCTATCACTATCTATCTGTGCGTGTCGCATGGTCATCTCCGAAAATGCTCCTCTCGCTGTGTGTATGAGTGCATGAGAGGCTCAGCGGTGCATAAATGTGCATTTGTCAACATGAGTGGACGTCCAGCTTCTTCTACAATTGTATTCTTCATTGAGACAAGTGGTGTTTTTCAAAAACAAGTGCAGAAAAACAAGTGCAGAAATGCGGTCTCATGCTGCTCGTGCCCACTACAAATGGTTCCACTCCGCAGGCGGGTACCTTCTAGCTTCTGTCACCTGCTGTTTTCTCTCACAAACTGCCTCTTAAGCTCCTTTTATCTGTCACCACCATTTAAGCGGGCACTCGTACACAAATAAACATTCCTTCACACTTTGTTTCACTTTGTTTGAATCCAGTGCCAGTGAAAGACAAAAGCCGCTGTGAATTAAAGAGATCACTTTGGTCTTTCTTTAACTGATCGCTCTTGAAATGTAACTGCCGTTTTATGTACAGTCTGTCATGTTTGCTGTTTGCCCTGTTACGCCGATATGGAATACAGCGGTTGGCCGGATAAGATGCAACAGTAGTGGAAAAGGAAGCCAATCAGAGCTTACCGCAGAGCAAACTTAGAAATCTATTTCCCCTGTGAAACATCCTCGAGTCGGACCCAAACATGGATTGCATCCAGCTGATATCTACTCCCCTCCCCGGTGAGCAGAAATCACTCTCTACAAAGAATGACTGTCCTGGAATTTGACATTGTGTCAAGTATACACATGCAGTAATACAAGGTACAACGTTGTTTATCAGTCATTATTGTAGCATACCTATGTGGGCTACTGTTAATAAATTATGAATATTAATATTCAAAATATTAATAATAATAATTCACATGTCTCTCGTTTTCAAGGCCACCACCTAAAGATTTGCTGTCCGCTCAAGGCTTTAGGGACCTTAAGTAAAGCTAATAATTGCACAAATTTCTGGTAATTTTATACAAAATTGTTGAGTTAATCAATTAGTCAGTCTCAAATCTGAGGACAGATCCTCTGTACATGTACCGAGGACGCTAAACACTACACACACCAATCACTATAATCAAGGTGAAATTTATTGACTAACTAAAGGGAATACAACCGTGTGAGTAAATAAGGGAATATTACAAGAACAACAGTCGAACATGGAACAAATCAGGATGTAATGAACAGAATATGCAGTAAGACCAAAATCAAGATAATAGGCTCAGTGGAATTTCAGTTTGGTGTTGTGGAGGAGAGTAATTCTAAGGGAGGGAGGGAATGAATGATCGTGAGTTATGTTGTAAATGGAGTTTAATTAAATCACTGATTTCTAAACTAAAGATTAGGACCAACTATAGGACAGCAACCAGTCACAGAATGTAGTTTGTTTAGGCCTTACTTTTGTCGTTTTCCTCCTCTGTGGTCAAGGCTCAGTCGGCTGAGCTCGTGTGGTGAACAATCCTTCAGGCGCTTGGCACACGACCCGACTCCTCGAGCAAGTTTTAACTGATGGATTGGTCCGGAGTCCTTGACTGACTGAGGTAGTGGAAAAGACGCTCGCAGGAACGGGCCGTCCGCCCTGGCTTGGCGCTCAGAGTTCAGTTGGTGTCGCTACAGCTCAGTGGAACACCCTCCAACTCTGTCGTTGGAGCAGCGGCTTAGTCCAACCCGAGATGAAGATTGAAAGAACTTTCTGGGTTACTGAGTCAAAAGTTGCGTAAAATGGTCGGGTAACTTGAAACAACAAAATCAAATAAGACACATACATTCACTGTAGGTTTGTGAGGCCCAGGGAATATAGGCTAGTTGACGTTGCCAAGTTTTAACAAAGTCTGGGGAATGTTTCTTCCGAGGCAGCTCCAAACAAAATAGTCAAAATCAAATCTCCTGCTAAAGAAAAGGGGATTCAGGAACACAAAGCTTTCTCAGGTCGTCTGAAGGAAGTTGAAAGTACGGGGAAAAAAGATCGGAATTTCAAGAAAGCTACAGGAAATTTAAGAGAGCGTAATTACAAGGGAGTACAAGACAGCGAGACAAAGGATGACCGGGTCTTTTATCTATTCTCTTTTTGGGACATTGTGATGTCATTTTGGGAGTGGGGTTTCACTGGGGGAGTAAGCTATGGGTCTCGAAGTTTTAACATTAAACAGACGAAAGTATATTTGCATGTTTATTAATTGATCTTTTCTCCACAATATACTTCTTAATTCTAAACATTTAGATAAAGGCAAGCAAAACAAGGTCAAACACTAGAGGGTTAATTGTTTCTTAATTGTTATAATACTTAATAGCAGGCGTAACACAGCTTAACTACATAATTCCAGTGAATTTTACACTGGAATTATGTAGTTAAGCTGTGTTACATGTTTTAACTCAGGAGGCAAAATATATGTAAGCATTGCAGCAAAGAATCCGTTATATAGTGACAATTTGAGAGATATTCAACACTTCTCCTCGTTTCAAGAAGCATTCTAAGCACTTGTGTGTTATACCTTTTCTGTCCTCTTGGTGGAGCTCTGGTTCTATGAAAGGACAGTGGATATTAAACTTACTGCTCAAACTAGGAACTGGGAAGCGGATTATACATAAGAGGGACGTGCGGATGCATGTTTTAATAGGAAATTATATACGGAAACATTTAGCTAAAGCATTAGTTAAACTAAACCGACAGTGATTAATAGAGAGAAAAAAACAAAAGGAAATTAGGGAACTCTTCAAGATTACTTTTTTATGATTCTCTAGTCTTCAAACATCACTAAAGGATAACAACAGGGTAATTACTACTAAACTCCGAGGCAAACGCCACTACTAACTTAACAAGGACTATTATTTAAACAGAACAAAACACAGTTTATAATGAAACATTCTTTTAGCTCACAAAAGCATGACTTGTTAGTGTCCCTCCTTTTTTGTGGCTTATCGCGTTCACATCAGCTAGAGAAAGAAGATAGTGGTGCTTTATGGCTCCAATCATTCTGTGGAAAAGGAATCAGGGTGAGACAGGCTGCATAGTACTTTTGATGTTAAATGGTAATTTGTGGTTGGGAAGGGATGCAAATGCCCTTTTGCTGTCCTGCAGAGTGTCTTCAGTGACACCTTTACGGTGAGAGTGTTTTGGATAGTTCTTGAATACACAATCCTTAAGCGATGCATGTCTGATTGAGTCTATGCAGGCCCTTACCGACACACCAGGCGATGTCTTTAGTTTTACATGTCAAAGGGCAACTCCAGGGGAGGAAAAAAACCCTTTTGGCAGAATCTGATCTCACCTCCTCCTTGAGGTGAGAGGCTGGTTGACCCACTACATTACACAGCACAAGGCTGCATAACGAAATGAAATCTGTAGTTCCTTCATGCTACACACACAACATATAATGAAGTGTGTGATAAATATGGTAACATATAAAATAAAACAATACAGTTATTTATATGCATATATTATTATATGCTCTGACACCTCAGAACATGGACCACCTGCCGATGTTGATGGGGCAGGTCTCTGTAACGATGTGGGCATGACAGTCTATGAATTCCGTTGTCTGGTCAATATGAGTCCCATTTTGTCCAGACCGGCTCCTTAGGAGCCAAATTAAGTCCAAGCTGAGCCAGCATGGCTCCTCTCCTGGCTCTCTTTCCTCTCCTCTGAGTGATCACTGCAACCGCTGTGGTGCCTAGTCTGGTTGTTTGGGCCGGGTGGATCGTGGTCTGCTGCTCTTTAATCCAAAACCCCTGTCTTCATCTTCCAATGACTGTACTTATGTCAGAGGTAGCACATGTTTTGGCAATAAAGCCAGAAAAAAACTGATAAAAAACAAAGTGTAGCGAAGTCTGAATGAGCTACCAGCTGCTGCTTCTACAAGTGCATAGATAATAGATAGAGTAATACTCTGATGTAAGTAAGACATGGGGTAAAGGAATCACTTCTTGGGTTATATGAAGTGTGTCTGTGCATGGCTGGAAGCGAGAATGGGGCCTTCATCACCAAGTGACAACACTAAGAGTGCGCCTTGTATTAGAGATGGGGGTTCAGCACCAAGGACAGCTCCTACAGTCTTATAAAATTCGAAAGGCTTGCACTTGTCGGTTTTAGGCTCATTTTGGCCAATTTACATTTAAGAGAAACACCTTGCAACAACAGCATACAAAAAGAAGACACTTCCAACATTGACAGTAAATAATGAGTAAGCAAGAGTTTCAAACTTAGACTGAAGAAAATACCTACAAACAATAGTAATATTTCAATTAATTTCCTGTGAGATTGCAGAATCATGTTTCCTGATGGTAAGAACTCATATTCACCACTCAAAGCTCAAAAGCCAGTGTCACACTGTGTTGGTTTTGACCCACAATCTTACTCTCATATTGTGCCTGTAAACATTGTATTCCGGTTTTGAGAAACCTGGATACGCTAGCTGCAGTACTCTGATAGAAAACAAGATACAGTAGCATGTAAGTGCCTTATCCAGGTTTCTGATCAGTGTCTGCCATGTGCACAGGTACAGGTAGTAGGAGACGTAAGTCTTGTTTTGTTTTCCCATCACCAGTGATCAGATGGAGAAACTTAATACAGCTGAGTGGTGAATGCAGCAGAGCCAGCATTACAAATAAATGACTGAGATGTTGAGGATTTAAGCCACATGATCGGAATCCTGAGTACTGCTCTGGATGTGTGAACAGAGATATCAATAACAGGGTTTCTCATGTTCATCTATTGCAGAGTATCCACTTCATAAAAATGGCATGGTTTAATAAAGCCAAAAAGAGCTGTTTTTACTATAATTGTGTAGAATAGTGAACTCACACATTCACACAATTGTCAGAGAAAGCGTAGCCTGTCAATGTCAAATGGCGTTGCCATGGTTATCCATTTTATTAAATGCTAAGACTTACTAACAGTTACACAAGGTTGCTTAATAAGAAACTCCAAATAAGCTTTTGAATAATTTTGAACAACATTTAAGCATAACCTCAGCTGTCAACCTAGGCTTGTCACAAAAAGCTAACCAATCATTTTCTTTGCCTAAACCTTATATAATGCATTTATAGCTGTGAGAGAGGATGTTCTCTACATTCTCACAATGATCCTGACAGGTTTAATGTCTCATTTGATTGCAACATCTGAATGAGAGGAATTGAAGGAGGAAAAGAAAATACATTTCTTTAAAAAGGATGGTAATTCTCATGTTTTAGGGAAAAATAGGCCGGATGGTGGCTTCTATATGATGGTGGAGGTTTGAAGAGAGAGCCATCAGCAGCAAAATACAGCAACAGAGACGAAGACTGACACCACGAGCTCCTTTCTTAGACAAGAGTTGTAATTACAGTTTTATCTACAATTCTCAGCAATTAGTGAAATGGAGGGGAACCAGTGCCTGCGCACACACACACACACAATCTACATAATCACCAGGGGGTCAAAGAGGCTGTGTGTGAGTTCCTCTGTCTTTAGCTGATTGCGTGAGCGTGTGTGTGAATGATTTAACCTGTGTTACCACAAACAGGGCAGCTCAGTAAATGACAGTATGATGGCCCGCACAAGCCCTCTTGAATTGCTATCCTAATTGGGCTGGTGGGGACAGGGGCCACTGATGACTGTCCCAGAGGGAGGAGAGGATACATAACCCCAGTGCACCCTCCTTCACCCTCACGGGCAAACACACCACAATTGACAGAAATGGACTTCACAGTGGCCATACTCCAATGTTTGTCCAGTGAACAGAAAGAAGTAATCTGTGAGCACTTAATGTGATTACAAGTGTGGTGCATCACAATTAGAACAAAGTATACAAACATACAAATATATGAGGTACTTACTTCCTAGAATAATAAACACTTGACAACTAGCTGGCTATTGCCCAAGAATTTAACTATTGTAAATTCTCACATGATGGCCAGGCTTTCAATTACCTCAACTGCAGAGAGCCTCAAAGACTTTATTTTAAACAATCCTAACTAAGAGAAAGGCCTTTATTGCGTGTTTCAGCTGTTTTATAAGCATATATTATGGTATTGTACACTGTAAAATTAAAACGGTAAGAAAACAACAAACCAAACCCTGAACTTAATTCCTTAAACCTGCATAAACTGTTTTTTTTTTTCCGTTGTTGTCAATTTAAACTTGAAGGCAGTGGAAACATATTTAAGCACAGCATTTTAAAATATCACCTTTTAAGTTGATTTTTTGCACAACCAGCAGTTACGGAGCAACATCCATTTGGTGTCGTTTTGCTGGCCACGTGATGAATGTTAAGTCCAATATTTACTCTCCTTTTAGCTCTGCATTTGGTCTCTACCAACTCCTGGGGGAAATGACTCTCTCTTTAGCTGCTAAATGCCCCACTGTGTTTTCTCTTAGAGACATCGAAGCAATGAGAGTGAATCAGAACAGTAAAGTTGTGGGTCAGACAGCTAATCAATGAGCTGAAACTCGCTATAAAACTCCACAAGGCCAAAGGGAGCTACAGATTCTGGTGATATTCCCTTTGGGTTTATCACAATGAGGGACCACATTCATTGTTCATATTTGTAGCAACCTGTCAGCTCTAATAAGGATTCTGAAGGCTTTTAATGGGTGCATAGTTTTTTATTTTTTTGTCCTGTGTGTATACACTGGCTGTCCTTTCTGTTTATATTGTATGTTGTGTGATGTGAGCTGGTGGCAAGTGTTTCCCCAATGGGGATTAATAAAGTTTTCTACTCTAATGTAAACTGAGTTTTGTCTTTGAGTTTTTCCAACTTTTGTTACTCCGAGGTAGATGTACTTACATGCTATATATAATTTTACATTGTTAGAACCTGGAATTTTCACTTCTATACACTGCTCAAAAAAATAAAGGGAATACTAAAATAACATCCAAGATCTGAATGAATGAAACAATCTCATTAAATACTCCTTGAATGTGCTGACAACAAAATCACACAAAAATTATCAATGGAAATCAAATTTATCAACCCATGGAGGTCTGGATTTGGAGTCAGTTAGTGTTTCTTCCTAAGTGGACAGTTTGATTTCACAGGTGTCTGATTGACTTGGAGTTACATTGTGTTGTTTAAGTGTTCCCTTTATTTTTTTGACCAGTGTATTTGCCAGGAGTAAAAATAACTCATATCAGTCAATTTTTCGGTACAACTGGCACATTTAAAATATTAATAGTTTTTACGCACAAGATAATTATGATCTTACGTGCACAAGTCATTATCTTGTGGGATCAAGTTATTTATCTTGTGGGATCAAGTTATTTATCTTGTGCGCACAGGATAAAAAATATAATGTTGTGGGACTTCAGGGACTCGATAGGACTTCACATGCTTTCCTCTTACATTATGTCACTACGACTGTACAGCATTGTCCATCATGGGCTACAAAATGTGACTCACCTTTGATAGATGTATAAAAAGACACATTAAAAACCCTATCATGTATACATCCCTATATATCTTCTATATGCGAATAGGCTTACACTGTCTAGGTACATTTAGTGAACTTATCAATTTGAGTAACAAGACTGAACTCATGATTTTAAGTTCAGAAAGTTAAAACTAGACAACTGAAGTTGAGTTACACAGAATTAATGACTTACTATCATTAATCATATAATTTTTCGTGCTAGGCTTTTGATTTGAAATATCGCCATTGATGGTAACTTAATAGTGCTGTGAATAGTGAAATAATTGGTGAATGCAAACTATATTTCTGAAGGAAAAAAAAAAAAGAGAGAATCTCAGAGCAGAAGATTGACTTTGATGTGACTCTCTGGTTGAATTACTGTTGTGGAAATGTATATTACAGTATGTTGAATTAGCATGTGAGTCATTATAGTCTGCCTTTACTGAATACTGCCTTTTAGTTGAGAATTTATTACACTTACATTATGCATTGGAACATTTTTTCCCCCGCGCCAGAATAAAACATTGTGAGACATGATTCACATTCACTTCCAATATTAAAACACATTCCTTACTCCTTACATCCCTCTATCTGAACTATTCAGAGTGTATTGGTGCTTTCTCATTTCCCCGAGCAAACAGATGAGAGAGTAGCCACGGTAAAACATTTTTTGAGCCATCACATTAAGTCTTCTTCTCATCACTCCAGCACATCATTTTCAGTGACAAACAGCAAAATAGCAGTCGAGCAGAGGAATGGCCTCTGCTTTATGACTGACTACCGAGTTCTGAAGGAAGGAAAGCTAAGAAGCCTTATTCAGAGCAAGAGCTGTCAGATCAGATGAAAGGAAACATGCTAATTGAACTCAAAGCAAAGCGATATTTTCAAATGTTTCCTGCCTTGTAAACCAACATTTGTGGGCCTGATAAGAGAGCATAAGGAAAATGGGTTCCAGTTATGCATAATCTAGCAAGAGTGCAGCTTATTCTTTTAGCAATGTTGTCTTCTTCAGAGCTACACATGAACTGCGACTCCCAGCAAGCTACACACACACACACACACACACACACACACACACACACACACAGATCCACGCACCGAGTAGCAGCAAGAACTTTAAGGTTCACTGAGCAAGTGCATAAATAAGCTTGAGCTCTGCATGTAAGTGTGTATATGTGTATGGGTAGGAGAGTCAGCTGGGAAAAGGCAAGCGTCTGTCTGTCTCCTGCGTACTGATGTGTGTGCTAACCACTGCCGGCTTTTCCCCTCACTTCCAATCGCGGCTCAGGTAATTGGATCCCCCCACTTAGCGACACGGGGGGGGGGGGGGTTTACATCGCCACATGTCGGTCAGTCGAGTGGCCTTAACGCAAGTCGGAAAAGGTGTTTGGCTCGTCTCTCAGAATGCAACAGAGTGTGGAGATGATTACCTGCAATGATAGCGCCTCGGCTGTTGACTCCACACAACAGGGGGATGGAGCCACAGCTGAACGAAAGCGACAGTCACAGCCAACACTTGACAGGCCACGGCTTGACTTTCTTTAAATAAAAGTCACAGCATCTAAGTCTGTATTTTCAAGGTACTTTACAGAATAAAGATAAAGATATTGCAAAACTTTTGGAGGTGGGATGGGAATATGAAAAATCAGAAGACAAACCAATGGCACAGATGACTTTTATAGCAGTTTTCATTCACTCACTCAGGAAACGAAATTTGTTACAAAATAAACTGCAGTTATCTATTGCAAGACTTTTAAAGAAAAATACACGACGCAAAAGAAGAATCCTTTATGAACACTTGGAAATAAAACAGCCTCTTCTGGGTGCAATTTACCACATCATCCTCCGCTTCATTACAGGTGATGAAATTTGCAATTACTTTACTTTGATTTATATCTCAAGTTAAATTGCCCATCTCTCGCTACAAGCCGAGAGCAAGTCAACTTATTGTTTATCTAACAAGCCCTGCTGTATCAATTACTACACTTTCTCACAATAATAGATTCTAATCTCTCCTACAATAGAGAACAACGTATCAAAGTACACCTAAGGGTATTTCTTCTTCCAAATGGCATGTAGCTACAGAGATCTATGGATTCATGCCTTTAGCTGTTTTGTATCCAACAATCCTTAGAAAAATGAACAGATGCAAAAACTTAAAAGAAAACAAACTAAAGCACACTCAAGCCCTCATAGACTACATGGAGAACATTCACACTGAATGTATTTAGAGCAAAGGGGTGTGGATCTTGTCTTCCTGTCAGGCAAAAAGTCTGACACTGTCAAATTACCTTGTGGAGCATCACAGATGATATATTTTCAGCATTTTCACAGAGATTAGAATTTTCACTCCACAGTATTAATGCCATATAAATAATCCATCCATCCATCCATTCATTATCAACCGCTTATCCTGTGTACAGGGGCTGGAGCACACTCCACACAGTGCTAACCACTGCACCACCGCGCCACAAGTCTACACTGAATCACAAAGGAGAGCCACAACATATTCTGACACCGCATTCAGTGATATCTCAGCAGGGTGCATATTGCATGACCACAGAAAAACAGGCTTTAGTTGACTCCAAAAGCTGGAATTTCTATGAAGGAGATGTGTCAGGAGACTTTATTCAAGCCATAAAAGGGCATTAAGGAAAAATTGGAAATACTATGTGATATATAAATACACATAAAAAAGAGAAACAACAAGATAAAAGAAATTCCAGTTACGCTAGCAGACTGTACTGTGGTACAGCAGTGCTCAATAGATAGTTTCTTCACCCCTAAAGGGAAATTGTAGTGTTGCAGTAGCAACAGTTTACATAAACTAAAATTACAGTTAGGCTACAGTTACAAAACATACACTACTTACACAAACAAGCATGAGGTAGGTATACAATTAATAATTTACAAATTTGGACACAATGACAACATTCTGATGTAATACAGGTATAATGTAGAGTTTTAGCATGCTAACATTTGCTAATTTGCAGTAGATCTGAGGATGATGGGAATACAATATTTACAAGTATTTCATCATAAACCAAAGTATTGGGCAAACTGAAGAATATCAGTGTGAAACCAAAACTGTAGACTCACTGACTGACCAACATTTCCATCTGCTAACATGGCTAAAGATTTTAGAGCACAGTTTTGGTGTAGCACAGCATATGATATTCCAACAAAAAGGGTAGTGGCACCCAGGAAAGTTCATTTGTTCTTGGGGACAACTACTGCATATGTGCTTAAAGCTTTCAAAAATTTGAAAATATCTGCTACATCAGTTCACGTACTTTACTTAAAAGAACTGAGAGTTGGAGTAGAGTTCTGGGTTTTCAGTTTGCTCCACATATGTGGTTTATTAAAACCGGATACTGCTCGTCCATGTTTAGTTTTGACCTTGGGGGCAGTAAGCAATATTGGCCCTAAACCATTCAGTACTTTATAAACCAATAGTAGTACTGTAAAATCAGTTCTTGGACACACAGGAAGCCAGTAGAAATATGAGAGTGCTAGGCTGATGTGTTACACTTTCTTGATCTAAGTCTAAGGGGTGTTCTGATTCAGCTACAGCTGTCTGATCTTGGTTTGACTTTTTAGAGACCTCTAAAGACAGCATTACAGTAGAGGAGCCTACTAAAGATAAAAGCATGGACATGTTTTTTCTAAATCCTGCTGAGACATTAGCCCTTTCATTCATTGATAAACTCTTAAGGTGATCGTAGGCCAATTGTGCTTTAATGTGGAACTATGTCACCAAACATACAAACGTGTCTTGTCTTAACATCGGCATCTGTTTAAAAGTGTAATTACTGTCTTTGGTCTAAACTTCTCCATTTTCTCCATCAATAACAAGCTGATTTATATGCATTGCAATACTTGCAGTAGCCATTTCATTAACCATTTATTGTTAATTGTGTGACTTAATGGGGCAAGTTACGAGGCTTGTGTACGTGCACAAACTATGAAAGAAAAAGAAAAAGCATCTGATTTGATTTCACTGATTGGCCAGAAGTGCATCTACGCAGTCTATGGAGAACAGCTATTTTCTTCCTTATGTGAATTTGTATTGATTTTCTCTGTAATTAAAAAATGCACAATACTACAACACTACCCCACTGTCCCACGAGTGGACTATCATTATCCACATGTTGACAAACACACAATGACCATATCAACTGCCTGCTTTATCCCAAACATTCAGCTCTGATAAAAGTGTTTGCCAACATGTCTAACCATCAAAGTCAAGACTCACCATCAAAAACAGCGCCGTGACAATTGTCCAGCCCCGCAGGTTGTTTTTTTTCGCCTCTGCTTTTGATCGGGACACAATTCTAAAGAGCCACTTCTCCAAATGACTTGGATTTGAAAGGGACAGGGAAAACAAAGCGGGCAGACGACACAAAAGCTGCAGCTAATCCAAAGCTAATCATTCGTAATAGCAGACATTAAACACGATCCATTGACAGCTGCTGAATACGAACTAAACATACCTCGTTTATCTGCTCAAAGTCAATACAACGAAAATGTGGGGACGTACAAAAGGCATATCTCAGTGCCTGTGAAAACCCACAGCCCATTTCCTGTGTATAATTAATGGAAACCCTCATTCATTGCTGAGAAAGGGGGTAAAAAAAAACAAAATAATTAAAAGTAAACATCCCGAACTGCCTTGGTCGAGCTGTCTCTGATCCTTTGCTCAAATACACCCACACCCACACACAACAACCTCATACACGCAGACAGAGGACAAATGCAAGCATAAACATACACACAGGCGACACCATCTCAGCAATGGTGCTGGCACCCCACAGAGGGGTATCAGCGCAGCAGCTGGCATAGCCCTGGGCTCTGGGACTCTGTGGCTCTGAGCACTGTGTTTAAGACTCACTGCCCGGGGGCCCTGCTGCCAGGAGCTGTCACTCAAAGCCACAGGGGAGGGGCTTAGCAACAGGAGGGAGATGATGTCACTTGTTTACACTCCCTGTAGGGGAGCGGCGTCTAAAGGCATTGGGGTTCACATCTTGACAAATATATCTTGAGGAGTCTAATTTTACTTTTTGTTAGCGCAAACTCACTGTAAGCCAAGTTTAATATTTACCAGTAGCATTAAACTTCCCCCTCCCATAGGGCCCCAAAAGAGACACTTCTGCTGCAAAAGAAGCTGCTAAAACATGCAGTGAAGGATTCATCGGGTCCCCATCAATCTTTCATCGCCATTTCATGTTGTGAAAAAAAATCTTTTTGCAGTCAAATATTGATGTATTAAAAAAAAATTAATCCTGCAGCGTGAAAATATTTTGATACTGCTCACAAAAGGCGAGGGCATAATGTGTTTCTGGTGTTCCTGTGCAAATGCTTCCCTCCCTCTCATTTCCTTACAGTTTCCAAGTACTTCCTTTGTCTGCCTCTCATCTCTCACCCTTCTCCCACTGCATGGTAAGCTAAGCAGTGAGTCGCACAGTGTTTCTGAGCCTGATGAAGGGTAGTGAAGGGCGCGGCGCCCCACTTCCAGCTTGTGACCTTGGGCCTTTGTCTTATGGAAACATGATTGTTTGTGGAAAAACAAGCCGCTTCGGCTGATCACGAGGAAGAATGAAGTGCAGAGTCACTTGACGTCTACTTCTATTGAGATAGGATATGAAAATGCACACATGCAAGATAACAGATTTGCAACTTTGGAATACATTTCCTCCTCACATTTCCTCTGAATTATTCAAACCTTTAAAAAAAAAAAAAAAGGCATCACTTGAGTACATATATTCATGGTCAGAAAAAAGCGTTGTCGAGGTGGTGACATTAGCAGACACACACTCAGACACTTCATGGTCACGTATTGTTACAGCTACTCTTGTTCTTCATTCAGAGTCAGATGCTTGCGCTTGTAACCAGAGGTTAAATGGCAAACACGAGCGTATGTCAGACTGGTGTATGTGTGTGTCTGTGTGTGACAGTCTGTAAAGTGGGAGTAGCATTTACACCCATTATAGAGCAATTCATTTCTAGTGGAAGCCTGAAATTTAGGTGACAAATAGAATTTTGCCACATCACATCAAAAATGTGCTTTCTATACAATCTCGGCCAATATTTTTCAAAATGCTAAGAAGGAAATTTAAGTGTAAACAACTCATTCATGGTTTTGTAAACCGTTATCTCAAAACCCACCTTTCATTGGATGTTTCACAAGTTTCTTCCCTGCATTATTCAATATAAACAACAGCTACAAAGATTTGTCAATTTTGTTCACAATCTCTATGTATACATTTCTTCAGCCATGATGTGTGTGTCAGGTAACGTTTAATGACTTGCCCACAGACATTCAGCTTACTTTCTAGTTCACCAAGACATGCTGTTGGGATGTTAGCTATTTGTGATTGTTCTGCCAGATATTGCGATTCGACTTGTTTCTTTGTTTTTTGTTTTTTTTAAGTTTAGCTAAAGTTCAATATTCACTGCAAGTCTATTTTTGACAGAAGCAGAGTCAAGCAACACATAGCAGATCAACCAGGCAGGAAGTCAGACACAGAACACATCCGATCGACTTTCAAAGTGCAGATTCCTAATCATATATCAACAATAAAACAGACAAAAAACAACAATTGTAACTATGTAGCCGACTTAACCATAGTAGAAGCACAAAAATCAAGGACAGCTGAACAAATCAACAAAATCTGACCAAGTCAGCAAAATCAGACAGGCTCTTATTCTGAAATGCTCCGTGTGGGAAATGTAGCCTGCACAGAGCAGAATGAAAGGGGTTCACAGAGAGCTGTTATTCGTAGTTGAAGCACAAGAAAGGACAAATTAACAACACGTCAACAACGTAGGGCAGCTAAACACTCCGCTGCAGACAACATTTCAGTGAGAGTTGACGCCGGACAAAACTGCAGCACAGCCGCTGCCTGTGTCTGTTCGGCGACGCCATTATCTCACGTCTAGTTTTGTTTTTTGTTGTAAATTGTACACGCCCTGTGCCCACTCTGACTGGTGAGTAGGACCTTAACAGGAGGCACATGGCGCTTGTGACTGGTGAGAAGTTCTGTCACACAAGGATGACAATGGTATGGAAGCGCATTGCATTCACCAAAGAAAAAAAAATTGGAAGCCTTATCTCATAATTATGAGAAAAGATGTCCTAACCTATTATGAGATCAGGATGTCGTAATTATGAGATCAGGATGTCGTTATTACGAGATCTGGATCTCGTAATTAGAGATAACTGGAAAGGTGCCATTTATTACTGAGTTCAGTAAAGTTGGAAATATATTCACAGATTCGAGCTTCCGGGATCTATAACTAAATAGGCCTACCTAATATTAGGTATGCAAAAGTCTTTTCTCCCCCAGACTAAGTGTTGTAGTACAACCAGCAGTATATCATTAATGTGTAAGGTTATTTTGGGGGCACTACATTGTATAAGTGTGAAGTTATTGAATATCTCTGCAGAATGTGTTTTCGGTGTTGCACTTTGTAGACGGTCCCTGCGCACTCATCTCACAGCCTGCTGCACATAGAGACCAATGTTATCTGTGCTTCTCCCAGGAAGACTCATTTATGTGAAAATGTACTTGTAGCTTGATGTGTACTTAACTACAATAATAAAGAGGCGTCGTTTGTGTTTTAAACACGTTTTGCTTACCAGTTATTCATCCCGGAAGCTTGAATCTGTGAATATAGGCTATTTCCAACTTTACCATTATCTAGTAATTACGAGATCCGGATCTCGTAATTTCAAGATCTTTTCTCATCTCATTATTACGTCATCTCATAATTACGAGATCAGGATCTCTCGGAAAAACTTCTAACTGAAAAATGAGGATTCTTTGCAATAGGGGAAATCCTTACTGAGCATACATGTGACTAATCACACAATCACTTGAGAGGTCCTCTTAAAAGAGGTTCTCCAACAGTCTAAAATTACACTTGCACACAGGTGGGAAACTCTGGAGAGAGAGATAAAAAAGAATGGTCAAAATCAAAGTAGTAAAGGCCCAGATATTATGACTTTTATACCCTAAAAATGGGTCAAGATCCTAAAACACCCCTGATTAATGCCCACTTCTTTCATGTTACACTCCCCATCTGTATTGAAGGCTTTCTGTCAAGATTTTAAGTCTCAAGCCCAAGCCAGATAACCCTGCTGACATACCACCATCACCACGGTGATTCTTTTGTAATTGGAAAGCCCGCTCCAGAGCCACAAAAGACATTATGCATCTGTTTTCACAGGCTGATTAGTACTCCTCATTAAAATAAAACTGAACTTAATTTGTCAATTTGACAATTTGAGTGTCCCTTTAAGTTGTTTTGTTTTAGCATTCTCAAGCATATTTCTCCGATCTTGGATAATTGTCGGCCCTGGTTTTATGTCACCAGCCAAAAAAAACAGTCTACACAATCCAAATCTACAAGGCTGTAAATCATTGCATATCAAACAGACAGCATTAGCACAGTGAATTACAGTGGCAGTGTATGACACTGTACGTGGCAATTACTTAAGCTTCTGAGTCCATTATCTACATGACAGATAATGCTGCTTTACCAGCTCAAGAACGCACCAGGATACTTTTAGGCGAGTAAAAAGACGAGGAAGATTGAGGGAGAGAGAGCTTAAGTGAGAAAGACAAGGCATTCCACCGAGCGCCATCCTCTAAGGCCTGTCAGCTTCATCTTTCCACCAATAAGACCAGCAGCTGGACATCTCCCAGAGGGCTCCAGGCTGAGGTATTGGCCTATCAGGGTTGTTAGCCGCCTTCTCCTTCTTCTCTTCCCACGGTGCGTGAGGGCTGTCACACCTGTCAGCCCCCCACCCAGTCATCCACACCATCAGCCTCTCAGCAGTATAGTTTCCATGCAACATCCACAGCCACACTGGGGAATGTATTCTTGTGTGTGTGTGTGTGCAGACACACACACACACACACACACACACACACACACGTTTGTTTGTGGAAAGGTGAGGCTTTAGTCAATAAGTGACTTAGACTGCTGCGCTGGTTTCATTAGTTTGTCATATAAGCCCTTGCATGAGTACATCTTGTGTAGCTTAAAAAAGTGCAAGAGCTGCTCTGTTTTTAAGATACTAATGGGTTGCATTGCTAGTTTTTGCAACTTAACAAGCACGGGAAGAACATTTTTGGAAGGAACTGTAGGAAAACAGTCAAAACTGTTGATTTATAGTCACCTCAAGTGTATCATAGAAGCATAACACAGATGCTGAATGCACCGGTGGTTGCTATGAGTCCACTGGTGCTGCAATGTTTTTGAAAAAAAGTTGACATATCTTTACTTTAGCACTCTGAGCATGCAGACTCTTCTGAGAGCCAGGCAATGTTGTGGAATGCATAACCATGTGTCGTCTCTTTTCGAAATGTGTGCTCACCAACTTCAACAGCAGTAAACCTACTGCAACGTCATCAGTACATAGTATCTCATATATTGACTGCAAAACACAAGATACATAATGGCACCTCATACTGTTGTGTGATCACATATTTTCACATTTTTAAATCCCCTCAATTGCCAATTGATGATATTACTGTAATGGAGTTCATTCTTATCAATTTCTTTATAATCAATATCTTGTATTCTGTCCTCTATAATGTTATAAAATGAGCAATAAAATGTGACAGCATAACTTCAAATTATTGAAAGTGATCCTGTAATTAACAGCTCTTGTTCATAAGTTGTCCTGCTTGAAAAAATCTTATTTCACCCTGCATCAACAGATTTTTTGACCACGGAGGGACAGCGGAAACAGTTTGGTGTCAGTGTTTAAACACAACACGGACATCTACGTTTAGGTTGATATGACGACAGTTGCCTTTTGCACATCCACCAGATACAAGCAATATTAGCATCCATTTGGAGTCGTACGTCTGATCACATCGTGAATGTACGTTCAGTATTTACTCTGTTTCTGGTCTCCAACAAATGAGGGAAATGTCTGGCTCTTCAGCTGCTTAACACTCCACCACATGCATCGCAAACTTTGTCTGTCTAGTGTTTGGTGCTGGGCAGAGAGTGTACAGTGAATTTAGATTCTTTTTTTTAGAACTTTTTTGCTAAAAAAACGGATGGCTGATGATAGTGGGAACAACGGTGTTGATGAGAGCATGAAACTGAATCAAAACAGTAAAACGGGGGCTGTAAAATTATAACACGGAACTGAAAGATGTCCGTATGCTCCGTAGAGCTGTGAGGAACTCTGGGTGATGATTCACTGCGGGTTTATCACTACGAGCAACACCCACTGTTAATATAAAAATATTTATTAGTGCAGCTTTAAATTCACTGACAGCTTATGTCACAAGTTGTCTTGATTGCAAAGAACTTTCAAGCCAACTGCCAAACTTAAATGAAGACTATGTGCAGGTTATCACACTAAAGGAGTCACAAACAACAGATCTCTGAACTGAGAGATTACAACTAAACTGCACAGCAGCTACCACTGGCCCTAAAACTAATATGAAAATGAACTGTAAGACAAAATAGTCCCATATAGGTCAGCATTCAATCATTCTGTATTCAATAACTAAATAATTTTTTACACTGCCATCTTCTGACTAAGTTAAACATATAACTGTCCGCCCAAAAGCTGGTAGAGTTTGCACACAGTCCTTGATTTTTCCACCCTAACCTTGATTCAGGGGAGTGATGAAGGTTGCCCTGGCCTCCCATGAGGGTCACTGACATATCTCACACCAACAGAATGCGAGAGCCTGTGGGGTGCTTTGATTTATTACCGGCCTAATTAGGTCACCTGAGGCCAAGATTCATTTGACAGGAAACAGAATCAAAACTGCATCTTTCACCAGCTTCCATCTCTGGCAACCCCGTCCCCTACCCTCCATCAGCCATGCTAATAATACACTTAAGCTCTTGGTGCCCTGGCCTCTTCCTGCGATAGTTATAATATATGGAGATCTCCTCCATACATATGGAAACCTATGCTAATTGAAGTCTAAAGCTGCACAATTACCGCAGTAAAAGCTGGTGGCGGAGATGGTGCTACAAATCACTGTAGTGCTGCAGCAGTAATGACCCTCGCCGTTGGGGAGTTAGCATGATGTAGCGGGGCTGAAGAAATCATAAAGACAGAGTGTAAGGTGGAGCATGCGGCTTGTTGCACACAGTGCAAGCATCGGCTTAAGAACAGTTCGAGGATAAAAACCCATGTGTGTTGTATCATCTAATTTGGGCTGCTTATCTGAGTGCGTGTGCATGATTTCATTTGCTATTTAAGTGGCGTGAGGAGTGTGTGTGCACAGAAAGCAGGAGGAAGAAAGCAAGCCATGCTGTGAACGCAATGCACGAAAACAAAGCGCGGATGCAGATGATGGATCTCGCTCATTGTGTGCATATACCGCATGTTGATTTATTTTCTCTAGTTTTAAATGCACATCTCTCCCCCCCGTGGGATGCAATAAGGGGATTCAACCCTCGCAGAAGCAGCAGGTCCCTCCTGTTCAGCAATGAAGCTCTAGCCGATCCCATCACTGCTGCCACCAAGAGTCATCAATAACCCTGCCAGAGGCTGCCAAGAGTGCGACTGGTTTACTGTGGTCCCACCACATGGACACCTGCCCCTCATTCCCTCGCAACCAACAGGAAGAGGGGTGTTTGAGTGTGTGTGGGAAGCAGATCCGGGTATACATTATGTACATTTGTAGCCTCTGTATGAGTCCTTGATTTTGCTGCGAGCCACACTGAGCAACTGCTGTGCTGTATCCCTGTGATACAGAGGATCCTGTCTGTAATTATTATCTATCAAACAAGGATTTAAAGCTGCGCTAGGCAGATTTCCATGTTGGCAGCTTGTGGCGAGAGGCAACTGTGTGAGCCATTTCCACTTCAATACCCTGAAGATATATAATATGGTGTCAACGAGCTGCACAGTTATGTTCACCACCCTGGTCAGTCTGTGATTACTTAATACTAAAAAGGAGACTAAAGAGGCAAAAGACCCGACACTGGTGAGTCCAGCTTTCTCCGGACAGAGAGAATGAGAGACAATGTGTCTCTGAAACATCATAAAAAAGTGAAAAATGCCCATTATAATTTCCAGGGTGACGTATTCAAATAGCTCAATGTTTGATTTATGTATCTTGTTGACTTTTACACCAGCTGTATTTCTGCCATATTTCAGTCATTCCACAGTCAGAAATGCTTCGATGTCAACTAGTGCAGCTGTTAACACAGTCCGTGTAATGGACTCAAATTGGGACACAAAGCATCTTTTATATAATTCAAGAAATGGTTTCATTATTTGTTATTGCGCTGTGAGCTCAGTGAAATGCATCTGAGAACACACAGCATCACTGCGGCTAAAAAGGATTCATTGTGGCCAGGCAGCTGTTGACGTTGCTGAGGAGCTGCTTCTGCTGTGAACATGTAGACAAAGTGTAAATGTTATTTTTCTTGAAATTCTTTCGGAGCAAAACTTCTCTGCTATTTGCAACACTAAGATTTGCTTATTTATTTATTTATTTATTTATTTATCGGCTGTCATCTAACTCCATATATAATTAGGTAACGATGTGTCTGACACACAAGTGTTATAACCGTAATTCGCTTCCACAGATAATACTCAAAACATTAGAGGGAGAACAAATACTTGAGGCAGATGCTTCACTCATGAGAACAAAGGAATGAATAAGATGTATAAGAAAATATGATAAAAACATTTTTTTGATTCAGAAATGCAAATGCCTCTACAACATGGCATGAACATGGTGACAAAGCCTGACTTTCCCACTTGTCAAATTTCCTTGAGGTTCCAACCAAAAGCGTGTGCGGCTGGAACAAAGCCGGAGAAAAGAGGCATATCACTCCCTTCAAAGTCCCCCTCAGGGACTGGGTACTTGGACAGTACAGTAAAAAATAAAGAAATTCCAAAAAAGAGCCCACTGAGGAGCAAAGAGGCTTTGCTGCCACAGCACACTCCCAAACTGCAGCTCCCTCAGGTCACCTCATTTCTCTTCTTCCTGTTTCACCAACCCTCACCGAGTTTTCTCTCTCCCATCCTGCCTTTCCTTTAATCACCACCCTCTGACTCAAACTTCTTTTGCTCTTGCGCAGGGCCCGGGTGGGCGAACATCGCTCACTTCTCCAGTGGAGGAAATGAAACACATGGACACCCACTACAAGCGGTACAGAAGCCACAGGAGAGTGTGACAGACACGGGCTAATCAACTTCCATTCATTTTCCAGTGAATCCCGGCTCTGTCTTTAAGCCCAGGAGCAAATGAGGGAGGACAAATAGGCAGAAAAAAGTTAGAAGAACATAACACAGTCAGAAAAAAGTGGTCTGTCTATGGATCTTTGAGACTAGCAAAGCAAGCTGGGAGGAGACGCGACAAAGTGTCTGACTGGTCTTGTTATGCCTTGCCCTTAGTTAGCTCCAGAGAAGGCAGCAACAGAGGAAACAAATAACTGGCAAGGTTCCCCTATGCATTATTCACAACCTATTTTAATGACCATTTACAGGATTGTGAAATTTGGCGCAACAATACAGTATGGATATGAAGCCTGTGGCCATATTTCAGCTATGATTCAGGCTGCCAAAACCCACTTCAGACTAAAGTTTTTGTCTGTGTCGGGCTCGTTGGTTTGACAGGCGATTGTGTAAGCTTTGTGAGCGCATCTGTGTCTGCAGTTGTCTGACTTTTCAGAGTCACTGTCACTGGCACATATAAAAACATAAGGGTTGACGCTCTCAGTCTCTGACTTGAAGGACACCTAATCACACGCTCAAGTCAAAATGTTGTTGGTTTTTTTCCCTCTTCTAAAATTAGCATTGCTGAGAGTGAAATATGCTGATCTGGGTAATCTTTAAATAATGCATCAAGCAAAAATAGCTTTTTTAGTCATTTAAGACTAAGCTGATTTTGGTGGTGTGTATAAAAGAAGAAATATTAGGGACAACTATTTATAGGCAATGTCTGCCTACTGCTTATGACTACAAAACATTAGGATACTTATATAGTCATCGCTCTGCTTTTATTTCACTTATGTGTTATCTGGAACAAAAGTTTGGTGGTCTGTATACGCAGGTATATGACATTTCCCCACCTCAAGGCAGGGGTGTTTACCTTCCTAAAAAGCTGCAGATGTGTATCAGTGCACATTTTGCAATAAAAGCAAGTCTTTCATGTGATCTGTGGTGTTCACCACAGAGTTTTGTTCCCTGACTTTTGGCTTTAAGGCAGCACATCCTTCCAGCCAAAAGAAGTGTCCACGTTAAACCTCTGGAGAAGTGCAGTCTTAAAGACAAACTAAGACAACAACATATGTCCTTCCCCTTCCCTTGCTGTCGTTAAAATAAAAAATAGCAACACTGCATTACAAAAATATTGCACTGAAAATGTCACTTAAAAGGTACCCCGTGGAGTGTTTGACTGCAGGTTTTTTACTAGTGAATCCCTGTTTTGTTTGTGACTCGCGCACACACAAGCACACACATGCATGTGACGTGAGCGATTCACAGCCTTCCGTTGGTTTTACACTTTTCCACTTATTGCCAGTTGGTTGGCAGTAACGCGCCAACATATTAGGCAATGCGCCAACAAAGGCAGTGAAGACGCAAATTTTTACAAAAACAAATCAGCTATGAAAAAGAAACTGTTTTCAACATGTTTGTTAGACTTCAAGGATACAAATCTGTTGATTATTTTTCTCAATTAATCAGTTAGTTTTCTTTCAGTATCATTGTTTCCCCAAAGCCAAGAAGCTGAAATCAGAGACTTTAGAAGTTTTTTTCTTTAAAAAAAAGGATTTAAAGTGATTAATCGATTATCAAAATAGTGGGCAATTAATTTAATAGCTGATAACTAATCGATTAATCAACTAATCATTGCAACTCTCCATTGCACCTTTAAATAAAAGTGTGTAAAAATATCACTGTGTTAGCAAAATGTACTTTAAATATCAAAACTACAAACAGGTCTACTTAAATAACAAAAACAATTGCCCCAGTAGGTCTTATACTTTCAAACATTATATTATTTAAAATATTTTTACTGATGCATTATGTGTAAGTGGCATTTCATTGTTTGTTTCATTTATATACTGGTGGGTAGTTTACCTAGAACAATGCATCATTTTTCATAAGTTCTGTATGTAATAATTAATAGAACCACAGTACACTAACCTACCACTGATCTTGTACCTCTTGCTCCCAAACTTGGGTCCCAAACCCTGAATTTCTATGTATGAAGACAGATTAAGGCATCAATCAATCAATATTAATGTCCTTAGTTCAGACTCCAAACATTACCATTAGTACCGTTTGACGTTCTTCCTCTGACTCTTGGCCCTTTGTTGAAATAGATTTTCCATCCTCTCGCTCCAACGATCCATTTTTCACATTAACGACGTGACACCCCCAGAGTTTAATCTAATAACAATGAATCAGCTGATTGATACGTGGCTGTCAGAAAGAGGGCTTCTAATGTGACAGAGACGATCGCTAATTCAGCATAGCAGCCTTGCGGTGCTCAATGGCAAGAGTTTGCACTAGGCATGAAGATCCTGAGCACTTTTGTTTTGGGGGGGGGGGGGACTCTATGCTTAATGGGTGACTTTGAGAGACATCTGACTTTGTGTTGTCCTTTGCGGTGCCTGTCGCTGTCAGGGAAAATGACAGGCGCTTATCTCCTCCCGTCTGCTGGCTTATCTACTACTCACCTACACATCGATGGGAAATCAATGGGAAGCCTTCAGTGCGTCGTCAATATAACAAATGACCAATTCAAACTACAGTGCTGCTGAAGGAAGCCCTCACCCACAGCCATGGGGCCCAAAAGCTGACAAAAAGTGACAGCTCAGTCCTCTCAGGGGCAGATGCACATAAAGATCAAACTACACAGGATCCGATGTAGCAATGTGGGAAAATGCTGGAGATTTGTTCCTTCGTTTGTTCGTGTGTTACATTTTATCGTCAGACCCAGGGTCCATTAGAAAACATACAACATTTTAAAACACAAAGAAAATACAACACATAGTTCCAAGATAAAAATAAAACATTGCGACTTAAAAGACGTTATACCAAGGTTTCCACAGAGGTGACTGGTATCGTATGACACTAACACCAGCTTTTGACAGCAGCATTCTGAGAGCCATCCAGCCAACGGATACAATTGTACATCAGATTTCTCGATAGAGCCTGGATGTATTCTAAAACCTACCAAATGTCAAACAGTACATTTCTATGTCTTAATTAAGTCCAAAGGAAGCTGGCTTCATTCAGTCATTTTGTCATTCTTTTGAGACATACTGTATCGTATGAATAGCATGCCAACAGTGTGAGTCAGAGCTTGAATTTGCTGCCCAAAGCACTTTCAAAGAAATGTCACAGACCCCAAAGGGCCAGCCAATTTCCAAACACCTCCCCAGTGAAATCTGCCCTTCATTATATCCTTTCCAACCTCTCACACATCTCTCCATCTCTACACCATCATCCTTGTCTTTTTCACCAGTTGATTTTCTTTCTTTTAACATTTCGGGAGAGGAGCTGTCAGAAATTGCCGCGTTCGATCCATCTCCCTTGTTTGCCACAGAAACATTCCTCAAATCATTCTTCCTTTAAAATGTGTCGGACTCACAATGTCAGGCCCCATTGCAATTGACCTTCCGTGTCTCTAAGACGAGAAAAGCAGAAAGCTCGGCGAGAGGACGACACTCCAGCTGAGAGCTCAATCAATACAATACCTGGGGATCAGAAAATGGTGACTGGCTTCCTCCCGCATACCAGAGGTGATCTTGGAACCTCGACCAGCTCTTCAGGTACATTTATTTTAAAGGCAGGGCATCAAGACACCTTTGACTTTTTTGAGTACATTCTTGTTGGAGTAGTTTCAAAGGAATGACATGGCTTTCAAAGATTGCTAGCCGCTCATGCTAACTGAATACATTTCAGACTGCAGCAAGCTGTGGCTATGTATACATGATATAAGGGCTCACATGTTAAATGAAAAGTTAGACATTTTGGGAAATACAAAAAACAAATTCGATGCAGCTTCCTAATTGTTCTATCTGGAAGAAAAATATGTCTTGTCTATGTCACAAACTTCAAAAAGGCTGATAGTCTAATCCCAAGTCTGCTCTGTTCTCAAATATCCAAAACCCTCATGACTCCATCCCCCCTACATTGAAATAATGGATAATGCAAAGCTTCAGTAGGAGATTCAAATTAGACAAACTCCTGACCTCACTTTTTATGTTTTTTTGCCCATGCTTGGCTTTCTAAAGCTGATGATACACGGGGGCAACTTTTTGAGCAATGTTGCTGGTGGCAAGTCTGACTATGTTTGGAATGGATAGCAGCGGCTGGGAAAGGTGGCGGAGTAGTGGTGGAAGGGGGTTACGGTAGTAATCTTTACGCATTACCATTGACGGTAACATTGCCCAGCACCATTTCTCTAAAAGTTACTCTGTGTATCATTACCTTAAAGGCAAAGTTCATCATTTGGGAATTTAGCATTATTGCTGAGAGTCAGATTAGAACATTTGGGATTTTGTTACTGTTTGGCCAGAAACAGACTAGCTGTTCCCCTGTGTTTCCAGTCTTTGCACTAAGCTAACTAACTAAGATGGGAGTAGTGTCAATACTCTCATCTAAGCTTTTCACTCGTGCTTTCTCTAATATAAATATCTAAACTGTGCCATAATATTAAGCTCTAAGTATATATACATTAACTGTGACAAACACCAGGGCTATGGCTATGTCCTGCCCCCCAGCTAGGAGAGGCTCTCTAGCTGGGGGGCAGGACATAGCCATAGCCCTGGTGTTTGTCACAGTTAATGTATATATACACATGTATATATACCCACACAGTGACACTCAAAAAGTGTCATGAACGTGTTTGTAGTGGATGTCAAAGCTCCCCCAGACTCCCCGTCTTTCCAGCGGAGAAACTATGAGTGTGAGCTTCTCATGGCTGGTTAGCTTTGACTACCAGCTCTACGTCGTCGCCCATGCTACACTGAGTGGTGGTCAGTCAGTCTCCCCCTACAGCTGTTAGTCCCCCACTACTCTGTTGTGCTTTTTACACTGGGAGGGAGAGCTTGATGTGCATTTAAAAAACAAAAACAAATGATGATTTCCCCAAAGGGGCCTTCATCATTTTAAAAGGTACGACATGTTCAGTTGTTTACTGTCAGCTGACCTTTTAAGGAATTCAGCTGAGGCTCGGTAAGAGTCAGCCGAATGCGAGGCTTACAATGAGGAGTCCAACAAGACACGCTTCGCTTGTTAAACTCATATTGGCCAAATGCAGGGGCTCAGGTTTATAATCTCTCATTGATCACAGGACTGTTTCATAAACCTCCAGGCCACTCTGCTGCCACATGATTTAGATATGACGCTGGGAATATTAAACTGACCTAGAAATGTTCAAAACAACAAAGTCACTACTGTAGCTTGAGTCCTTCCCCACAGACATTTCCATGATGATAGAACCACCAGGAAGAGGAGTGACTGCCAGGCTTGCATTCGTCCATCCCGACCTACTTTAACATCGGTATAGAACAACAAGAGCTCTTTATGAGAGAACACTTGAGTTTTATGCATCCGCTAACACACGATAAAGACATGACAAAATCCTCACCGATATGATATAAGCTCAGAGGAAAACAAGGATAAAAAAGCACTGACAGAAGTGCGAGGGAGGAGAGTGCTGTAGTTATGGCGCTTTCTCAAATGACCCTGCATACTTAAAAAAAGGCTTTTAATATATCTGCAGCCAGTTTAAGCTAGGATGATAGCGCGTGGCAGTAAAAAAGGCACTTAGTGCAGTAATGTGCGATCTTTGAGGATAAAAGGTAACCTCTCTAACTCCTGGGGAAGGAAATTACAAGACCGACAATAAATTCTGGGCTGGTACGCTATTAGACTGGCTGTGTTTGAGTGAGGTATGGTACAAACGAAATGGAGGGAGGAAAGGGGTTTAAATGACGGTCTACCATAAACTTACAAATGTCACTTTAAAACCACTTTTATCCTCAGTGGAAGTCCTGCAGCTATTATGTTTTGATACCAAAAGAGTAAAAAGTGGTTTCTCAGCTGGTTCAAGGTTTCACTGAATAAGGTCATCTAAGTTCTTTTTTTTAAGATTTTGGAGTCCCTGAAACTATCATCTTTATCATTCTAAAATTATCAAACAGCTTTTCCTTCGCCTCTCTGGTCGTCTCCTTGTGTGTCCCTAAAACACTGATGTCAGGAGCCAAACAAATACCTCTGGAACAGCTTGCGGCCCATCCAACCATATTGCCAAATGAGCGCTGGTGTGGGCTAAGTGATTACTGTTGCTATTAACAGAGGCAGTGTTGCGTGAGTGCAGCAAAAGGAATCTGAGCGTTCTTGGGCCTGTGCATTGGGTTGACAACAAATCACTGACTGAGAGTTTAGGAAAACTAATTAGATCATTGGAAGAAAATGGATATAATATGTGGCTAAATGAAGAAGAGAGGTTGCAGTGGAAACAAGTATCCCATTTCCTTTAACTGTGGCCCTGCAAATTCACTTTGTACTTATACATGAAATTCTGGTGACAAAAGACAAATAAAATCCTAAGCAACCCATTTCTCTTAGAGGAAACTGGACATACCAGTATTATGCCTCTCTTTTCAGGTAAACTAATAATAAACTGTTGCATTAAGGGTGAGAGAAAACTCCCAAAATCAATGAACAATTTAAAAAACAATTAGACTATATGAAAAACGCATTGACACAAAGCTGAAAACAGGGTGGTTTTGCTTCATTACTTTGAATTTATGTTGTGAAAATGTTGTATGATACAGTGATAAAAAAATATCACAGTAAAACAAAGAACTGTGTGCAAGGCTATAAGCAGGATTTTAGAAATACAGAGGTCACCCCCCTTGAAGACATTTTTGACAAGCCACCAGACTTTTCACATTTAGTCATTCATTTAACTGTTCAATTATGTTTTGTCTGCATACATGATGATGTGAGTGATGTTTTGCATTCTTTTTCACACTGCTAAAATGTAACTCTCTTGTCATTTGTGTGTAATTGTACGTAGACGACTCCTGTCATTAAACCCCCGCATTGCTGTAAACCTGTGGAGAGAATGACTGAACCAACACACTTTAATTTTTTGAACCACATAGATTTGGACTATTTGACTGGTAAGACTTTTAGAAAGTAATGCAAGAGTAATATAAAGAGTAATGTGAAATCTTTTACCAATAATAATGACTACAATTTCAGTCTTTTTTCTAGTCATCTAAAATTGCCTTTTGCCGTTCAGTTAGCATGCAAATTGAGCCGGAATTGTGAATGCTATCGCTAATGAAGAATAACAAACTAAAAAAACTAAAAAAACAGTAGGTGACAGTCAGATTGCCTGAAAAGTAACACCAACGACTGTAAACAGTGCATTCACCACCTATACACTTTGTTCAAATTCATGGTAGCAGAAAAAGCATGTGTTAATAAAAGCGGCAAGTGCTGCCTCAAAAATGATAACAAGCTAGTTCTTGAGAGGAAATGCATCACCTTATCCCCCTAAACATATTCCACTTTCTACTTCCCTTCATCCTCGGATCACCCGGTTTTTTTTTAAGCTGTTGATTGTTTTGTTTTTTCTTTCAAAAAGGTGATAAAAATGCATTACAAGTGAGAACACTGCAACAGCACGCGCACACACTGGAAATGTCATGCGCTTCAATCAAACACCCTCCCAAGTCAGAGCTACTGTAGCAACACAGCTGTCAGTGATGAGTTGCTTTCTGTGTGTATCCGAAATGTCCCCACACCTTCATAACACAATAACACACATCTGTCATATTTGAACGTGAACAGCTTCTATTCTTTACAGCGGAACCCATATGTGGCATACAGTCGGCTGCATAGCCATCAGTTACCGCAACATTAAAGAAAGACAGATTCCTCAAATGCGTCTAGGGCGTGGACGCTGTAAAGCGCTGACAGCCATTTGGTTAGTACTAACACAAACGGCTAGAAGGTTGTGTGTGTGTGTGTGTGTGTCTTGAAGCAGATAACAAACACAGTGACTTACCTATTGAGAATCCACAAGGGGCAGGTGGCATGAAACAGAAAGAGAGAAAGAAAGTGATCATTAGTTCAGTGATCAGCACTTTCAACACAATACAAAGAGCTATTAGCAAAGTGTGATATAATTTACACATACTAGGCTATCTTTGATGTAAAACTATTGTTGGAACTCCCAGAGCTGCAGCTTTCACACAGTGGAATCAGCTTTGTGTGCTGTGCCCCCTCCCATACCTGCCCCCCCCCCTTGGGTGTTGAGGTGCTCCTTAATGATTTTTACTCCACTAGTCAAGAACAAATTAGCATATTTGCTACAGCTCCCACAATCAGACCACTCAACTGGGAATCATCAGGGTGGAGGAAAAAAAAAGAAAAGCACTCCGTAAAGTTTACTTTCCCTGAGTCGTGGTCGATGGAGGGGAGAGGAAGAGAGGTAGCAGAGAGAGAGGGCTCCAGGGGGAAACGGGCTATGGCACAAGTGGTAATTAGCAAACTTGTAAAATAAAGCAAGGCAGGAAGCATAATGATTGCCGATACACTTCTGATGTCCTTGTTGTGTTGTTTGGCAGATGCTGAGGGAAATGGAAGAAGATGTATGGAGAAAGAGAAAAAGTGGATTTGAAGTGGGGGGGTGGGGTTTTGTTAGGGACGGGCCTAACAGATGTGAAGAAGAAAGTTAAACAAGAATGAATAAAAAAGTTTAAAAACCCAGTTTGAAACTACAGCCGTGATACATAAAGTATAAATGACCAGTTTATTCAGTGAATATGTACAGGTACAATAAGCGATGTCTGTTCCAGCTCTAAAAGAGAAAGGTCTTATATTCTCCCCAACTTTTAAATGAGCACTTACAAAATTAATGGTCTAATGGTCAGACACTCATGTTTTTGTGTCTGTGACTAATCAGGACAACATTATTTAACATTGGTCCAGTATTGAGCGAGTTCACTACAATCGGCAGCAAGTCAGGGCTGTAACGTAATCCTTGTGGGCAATAGCGCCCATCAAAGTACATCCACTAAAGTGCTTTGACAGGCTCAGATTGTTATTACAAGTGTCTGACAACATTATGAAAAGGATCCCTACAGAAATAGACCTTTATTTAAAGATTAAGACCCTTTGGGGTAAACCAGAAACAGTTGGTATATTGCTCTATTGATAAACGGGTAAAAGTAATTTACCCTACAGAATAAGGGAGTTGCTGGTCTACCACTGCCTCGGTTGGTTTGTATTACTGTGTAACTTTGAATTATTTGCAGATTAAATGACTAATTGTTGAATTTATAAAAATAAATTTTATTAGGGAATGTTTTGTATTTTGCTTGAAAAATTAAACATTTAAAATTAATTGTCTGTTCATCAACTATTCGATTCAATTATAGTTGCACACAGTATATACTGTTAGCAGTGATAGAAATAACTGCTGTAGAGCAAATGCCCTACAAAACTATCTGTCTTTCCTACCAGGATGCATACATAAATCTACATAAATCCACAGCTCCTAAATCTTTTTCACTAAGAATTTTCATTCTTTAGTTTCCTTTAGGTAACTATAGTAACAAAACTTCATCACTCTCACATCATATAGTGGACAAAGACTACACACTCCTCTTGCAGGCTGGAAATTCAGAGCTACAGCATGTGATCAACCATGTTTGTCTTTGAAGGATGTTGCAAATATGTAACTGCTCAAAGAGTTTACGTGACAAGAGAACATCAAAGTGAGATTTTTAAAAAAAAAACAAGATACTAAGAACATTACCACCTCTCACTTGCTTTCACTTTCTCAAGAAAAGACGCATAGTTGCAAGTCTCTGCTCACTTCAACCCTCAGTGGGTGGTTTGTGAAAATATAATCTGAAATGTGTAATAGCAGATGTCCCACCTTTCTCCGCTTAATGAAACCAATCATGATTTTGTTGCCCTTGCTTTATACAGGCAAAATGAGCTGAGTATACGTGAGCATTCAACACCTTTGGTTCACATTCACACAGTTACTCACACTGAAACCTGATAGCAGCAGCACAAACTTATTAAAGATGTGAAACAGAGGTGCAACAACAGGAGAAAGGGATATATTTAATGATAAAGGGGCACAAGGAGGGTCAAGGAGTGTGTAAGAATGGATGCAATATGAGAAAGAGGAGGAGGAGTGAATAATAGCAAGAGAATGAGTCACTGAGTCAAGAATTTCCTGGAGAGTTTCCGATGGATGGAACCAGACAGCTTCTGTGTCCATGTGTCTTTTTTTCTTGGCCATGACCCAGCCACTTACTCCCTCCAATCATCCCTGCTACTTCCACCATGATGGCCGTCATTATCTTTCACCTGTCAGTCATGTTTGGTGATTTGATGGCTCTGGGTCTGAGGTAACGCAAAGACAGGAAGCTGAGAAACACAGCATGACAGAGGCTAAACTCCTCCCTGCCGTGGTAGAATAATCCTAGAGCCAAACAAACAGCAGTGCTACAAAAGGGACTGTAACCCTGTTAGAGGTTATTCCCAAATGCCCTCAGACTATTACCTCCACTGTGGCTACAGGTCTTTGGATTCTGATATTTGAAGAACTACTCTGTCAATTTGCCACTGGGTGTGATTTTCCCATTTATTTTCCATCATGGCAATCATTTCTGACCAGTATCTCGTCAATGGGTTCACTAGAGCAATTTACAGTGCATGCTCGCAGCTCTCAAATACCATCTGGGGAAGCAAATGGACACTCCAAAGAAGTCAACTCCAAAAACACAATTGCACTCCATCAATCCATTGATTCTCACTGTGTTGCAATCACATTCAGGCTGGTTTCACAGTGGGTCCATGTTCATCGCCTTATGAACATTTTAATGTGTGTATTACAATTACAACCAATGTGCGTTACTGCCTTTTCTTGTCCATCATATCCATACTTCAATTGGACATCCTCTGTTTTCCAACAGCGCAAGAATGAATGAATGAAGAAACTTTACAGATTGTGTTCTGGCTGTACAGAAACTGTACCAAAGTATGATTGGATTGACTAAACCACTTTGAAAAACACCCTTAAATATCACTTTATATACAACTTTCACTTTTGCACTTTCCACACAACAAACAATTACCGACCGCCATCAGGCAGCAGGCAAAACAGAAAACAAGAGTGTTGCGCGCATTAAAACTGTACAAGACAGGCATGACTTCAGACATTAAACCAGCATGTATAATGGCAGAAGAACATTAACATGGCTCACATCAACATGCTGAAACATACATGGTTTTGATATTGCTTAGAGTCTGTTACACATATGAGCTGTGTGTGCTTTGGATAGCTGCACACCCTGCTTCACAAACACTAAACACAAGGTACAACTGAGGAACATCAGTGTTGCAGGTATTTGGTCATAAAAAAAGTATGGTGATAATTCATTCTAAAGGGAACATGTATGTCTGAATAAAATGTTATAATCCATCCAATAATAATCTTGGGTCATGTTTTAGCTACAGGGACCCGTGAATATTCAGTATAGTCAACTCTGAAGTGGACATTAGCTGGTGTTAGCTTTCACATTAACAAAGCAGGTTTCTGTTGCCTCAGATGAGCTGATTATACTTGTTATTGTGCATTCAAAAGTGTTCTGTGTGTAGTTTCAATTTTTCCTGAAAGGTTTAGAGTGAGAATAAAATTGCATGCAGTCTCACCGTGAAATTCCGGCTTGAGATACTCACAGGTTATAGGGTGCCAGCCATCACTAATCACTTTAGAAACACCACAGGGTATCTTGATTCATTTGAGCTGTGAATCTGGAGGTCAGATGAAGAGCAATATTCCAAAGAGGTTCTGGTATTCAAACCTCTTTCCTCCTCTAATGGGCCACAGAACACATTATCCTTCATCCATCTGGCGTATTAGCTTACCTTCCCGGGTGCATTGAAGGGGTAATAAGGAAAGAGCAACCGCTAACCAAACTTTTGAGGACACTGACGTCCTCCTAAGGGGGTATTAAAGGCAACCTGAGACAACAGCTAATTCCATCACAAACCAACAACGAGTGTATTTAGGTGCTGTGAGCTGCTATTGATCGAGGCAGATAATTGGGTCCGTAATAGAAACAATGCTGCAGGTAAAGCTCCGCAGAGACCTTGCAGGGGATTTAAATATGATGAAGTGCAGCACTGATTGTGCCTTGCTGAAAAGCTGTCAATGTGTCATTTCACATTTCCCCCCCTCCGTCTTCACTCCTCCCTCTCGTTTCCTCTCCACGTCCACCTCTGTCTCAGTATACGGCACGTCTTTGCTGACATCTCATTATGTCAAAATCTAATGAAACCTACTTATCATTACTATAATATTATCAAAACAATGAACAAGGGTTATAATCAGTTGAAGGATCTGGCAATAACAAGACGTACAATGTGTGCCAGACTGCCTGATTATGTCAGAAATGCTCATCCTGATTACTTTGTAATTTGATCCCAGCTATTAATCACAATTATTTACCTCCTTTTCCAGAACACAGTTCATTATCATATAGCTGTTTCACTTTGTTGTTGATTATTTTTCCAGGAGCTGATGCATTTGTGGACACTAATTGCACAGCTACTGGTTTAATTTTTGATTTCTTTGTTGTCTGTCAAAGGAATGATGACACTCTCTCGGTTTTCTGACCAACATTAGGAATTTTTATAAAACATGCAGCCCAACACAAATGGCACCAAAAAAGGCAAGGTTGTACACATCTTAATGTGAATTTGAATGAAAGCTAGAGCACATTACTGGTAGATTGCTTTGTAACATGAGCAACGTAATCTACCATACACCTCATGATCACTGACTGTCGCTATAATATCTTTTCAGTAAAATCCTGTCTCATGGTATTACGGAGCTGTGCAGTGTTTAAGTGTCTGATAACACTTTAAACCCACGGGTCTATTTATTAGTCAAGCCAGCACTTGAGGACCGTATTTCATTTTCTCTGTACCTGAAGCAACACGCCCACATCAATGCAGCCTCCTTTATACAGTGATATTTTTTTGTCTAAACGCATAAGGTTAAGAGCAGAGTACAGAAAAGTAGAGCTTTAACATGCCTGAGGGGAAATTTGGCTTATAGACAGGCAGATTAAAATGTGGCAATGAATAAAAAACAACAATAAATACCAAAAAACACAGAAGTACATTTGTTAATGCCAACTTCACTGTTCTCATTAGCCAGTCAATTCAAATTTTGGGCAAATTATGACCAAATTCCCAGAAAATGGGCAAAAGACAATACAACTCATCATAGCTCCGCCTTTCAGGCCGTATCTGATTAATCATGTGATTCGGTATTAATGCCTGCTCTGTTCTGATCCAGGGGGTTCTTTACTGCTGCACTCCAAACTTGGGCATTCCATGTATGCACATGGATGGGCAAGGAGGTGCTCTCCCCACCTCATGGCTTTTCCACGTAGGCACATGGACGGTCAGGAAGATCCCATAACAGAGCCATGCCGCCAAACATAACTACAGTGGTGCACTCCGATTAAAAGTAATTCAAATTAATTAAGAGAGTAATTAAAAGAGCACCATTCAAACCTCCAAGCAAATTAAATAGCACTTTAAAATGTTTTTGGCATTAAAATCCTGCATGAACTGCTAAAATAAACACACATAGTTTACCATTTACACAGAAACATTACATGCTATCAAAATAATTTGGCAGTTCTCATATACAGTAGGTAAACAGTAGGTAGGTTTTTAGCATACCTCTACCACTACAAAGTGTTCCATAAAAACATCCAGTAATTACTTTATTACCTCAGAAAACAATTACATAACATTATTTTTTTTAACATTATCATCTCATTTAAACAAAACTACATCTTAAAAATTTCCAAATGACAGATGCTGATCCACTTTCATGCTCAGATTCAGGATTTTTCTTATGGACTCTTCTCAGCTCTTTCTCCAAATATTTCTCTGCAATCCCCTCTCTGCAGTGTGCTTCATTATTTCTGCATTGTAATTCTGAAGTCATATTGGGTGCACACTGCTCATTTAGCCATGTGAAATGGAGGCATTTGATATAGAGACCACTTAGCCACTGCCAAAGTACATTACACATTTTTAATCGTGGAACCATAAAATTACAGTATATTTTATCTGTGATTGATTGCTCAGGCTTAGCATAAAGATTTAAAAATCGAACCACAGGACAAGTAGTCGCTTCAAGTTACACATCCGCGAGAACCTTGGCAACTATCTCTTCGAGGTTTGCACACACACAAACACACAGACAGAGCTGTCACCTATTAAGACTCTCTTGACACTGGAGGAGATCAGGTTTACATTTCAGGATAATGTTAACATCAGCCAAGGGCAAGCCATGGCCTTTCAGAGTCAAATTTGCGTTTTACAGAGAAGCAATTCAGCTCTTTTTATAATGGGGGCTGTGTGTCCTTGATAACTAGAGTAGGGCTCACTTAAGTATGACTCAGTATTCCTGAGGGCAAAAGAACAGTCGATTCAGAGTTTAGACAACACTAGAAACAGAGAAGGGAGAGAAGAATACAATTTTGTCAAAAAGCTCGGCATGAGGTTTAAATTTGAGAGAAAAATTTAATCCTGCAGAGATGGATGGAGATGTGGCGGTGAATAAGAAACTCGGAGTGAGCACAGAAGGCAAACACTTTTTGAGGGAGAGAAGACTCTGCACCTCAATTTTGGAAATGACAGAGAGAGAAAAAGACAGTGGTTGAGGGAGAATAGAGACAGCAGTGATTACTCAGTCCTTTCACGTTCATAGTGATGTGCCACAGACACCCATCAAGGAGTTCGTTGACAGAATGCATTAAGTATTAACATGTTGCTGCGGCGCAATAAAACTTCTCCAAGGGCCTCTACACTACATGCTAATTTCATTAGAGCTGCTATGCAAGAGAGACATCTTTGTATGCAAATGAGGGAGCTCAGTATAAGTAAATTACAGCTTGTGCATGCCAAGTGTGTGATTATGGATGTGGGGTGTTTTGTGCTGTAACAATCATCCAAATGTGTTAAACTCTGAATCCAATCCTACAAAAGAAGCTTTACACGACTATTGCGGATTTTTGAGACTACTGTGCTAAAACTGAGATATTTATCAATTTAACATGGGGGGGGGGGGGGGGCTTGCAAGTTTTGAGGTATAAAATTAAAATGCATCATGTTACATGACTGAAATAAATGCGCTGTTACAAGATTTTAGAGAACGTGGCCATCAGCGTTCAAATAATGTGAGAATATCTAGTGACATTTCTTTTCAAAAATGTACAAAATGCAGCATTCAGAATGAACCATAAAAAAATTAATTAGTAATTTTTCACAAACAGAGGCTCGTGCTGTCAACCTACCACAGCAGCTGGCACTTAGATAAGAATGCATAACTATGAATCTGCAAAGGGGAAACTAGTTTCGTCATCCATGCATAGTGACGACTAACAAAAGATGTAGAAGTCAAACAAAATATTCAAGTTCTAACACTTAAACACAAACTAACACATAATTTAAGAGGAGATAATATAGCTTATGATTACACTATATTAAAAAAAAACAATGCATCAATACAATCAATTAGTTAATAAATAAAAGCTGATGCTTCTAAAACCAGGGCAAATAAAACAGGCAATAAATAAAATGTATACAGAAACAAAATACATGGACAGGGGACCTTTGAAATTTTTTTGAAAACACTACCCCTGTCTCAGGAAACAGGCAAGTACAGGTCATTTGAAAGTTTCACAGTTGTGGTCCCAAAATGACATGTTCATATTGTGGAGCATCTTTAACCGGTCACTCAGTGCACTTTTTAGACTGCTAAACGTCAATCTGAGGAAGATCTTCCAACTGAAGTTTGGTTTGAACTCTCCAAAACTGCCTTTGCCTTTTTAATTAACTTGTTAATGAGAAGAAAAAACCAACAATATTTTCCTCATTCATTCAATTTCTCTCTGAATCGCTCCCTCACAGACAAACACTCTCACTTACTCTCTCACATTAAGTCAACCAGCCAATCGCCTCTTTCCATTCCTCCAGCAGATTTCTGCCAATTTTCCATTATACGTTGAGTGGGTTTTGACTGACTTGATTCCCAGCTGTGTCAGCTATATTTAATAAATAGGAATCTGCACTGGTGTTTGGTGTGTGTGTGTGTGTGTGTGTGTGTGTGTGTGTGTGTGGGAAGCACAAATCAATCTGATTTTATGAATAGTGGCAAGACTAGTATAATATAATTTTATACGGTTTTAGTCAAATTATATGATAATTTGATAATTGATAGCTGGAGAGCCTTTATGGTAGGATTGTTCTAGTAAGGTTCTGATGTTTCCCTCTGCACTGTTGCGGTGTATTGTAGCCCCATCTCTGCTGAGAAATCTTATGGTACACCTGTTAGTTTATAACCACTGAGTCCAGCTCCCATTCAAGGGCCTTCTCTCGTTTCTTAAGCAATTGGTTTCTCTGGTTGATGGGTGGAATACATTAGGCAGCAAGTGAACATTTTGTCCTTATAGCTGATGTGTTAGAAGCAGGAAAATTGGCAAGCTTAATGATCTGAGCAACTCTGACAAGGGCCAAAGTGTGATCGACAGATGACTGAGCATCTCCAAAACTGCAGCTCTTGTGGGGTGTTTCCGGTCTGCAGTGGTCAGTACCAAGAAAGGAAAAGCTAGGAACTGTTGACAGGGTCATGGGCGGCCAAGGCTCACTGATGCACTTGGGGAGAGAAGCTTCGGTGGGATGTGCTGGAGAAATAAGTCCGATCCATGGAGGCCCCACCTCGCAACTTACAGGAAGGACTTGAAGGATCTGCTGAGAACGTCATGGTGCCAGATACCACAGCACATCTTCTGAGGTCTAGTGGAGTCCAAGCCTCGACAGGTCAGAGCTGTTCAGGCAGCGGTCATAATGTTGTGTGTCAGGGTTAGTAGTCGTGTGTGAGAAACAGGTTAGGGAACCAAACGCAAGACAAAGGAGCAGAGCAGATACAGTTCTTCAAGATTTTTTTTTAACAAAATAGAAAACATACAACTCACAGTTGCAGGTAATGTCCAGAAATAAGACAACGATGAATAGTCCAAACTAAGGGAAAAGTAAAATAAGTTCACTGATATACTGAGCAAATAATAATTAAAATATTAATAATTTGTGGAGGCCAGCAGACGGGAACAAAGAAGTCCAAAAAAACATTGACTTCAAAAACTAGACCAGCAGTGTTTCAGGTGAAGACAGACAACAGACGTGGTCACAAGCAGATACAAGGCAAATACGGGAGATGAAAACAATGAACAACCACAAGTGCATGTTAATATTCATCAGAAAAGTTTATTCATGTATACCCCTCAGCTAGAGTAGCTTTGGCTGTGGACCATTTTTTGAATGTCCACATAACATTTGAAGGGAACAACCTTTTTCAGTTCCTGTCAGTCAGCAAATCAGGGTTAGGATTAACAGCATGCGTTACACTCAACACAGTATGATTATGTCCACCAACATATCACCAAGAATAGTCACCTCCAAAACAACTCCCCACAACGTATTCCTATTTCAATGAGGACAAGAAAAACAGCTCTACACAATGATTCCTCATTTCTTAAAATATTTGCAGAAATTAGTGATGACCCTGGCTCACTCATCACTACGGAATGACTGCCACTCATCCACAGAGGGCCTTTGAAATGCAAATAAACACTGGGGCGTTTTTAGAAGTATCAACTGTCAACGAGTTATTTTTTTCCTCATATCTGTTATATTAGCTGTCCAAAAGCATAGAAAGCTCAGTGTGTCCGGAGCTTTTTGGCTGGTTTTTTTTTTTGTTTTTTTTTACTTGAGCAGGACAGTTGACACAAAGGTGGCATAAACTGCTAAAATAGCTTGGAAGCATTATTAGATGAATGTGAAGGTGTTTTGTGCATTAAAATTACTGACTGTGTCATTAGTTAAAGTTTGACTGGGTGATCTTCATTTAAATCCACATGTGCAACAAAAGGTGTAATTGAGACTCATGTTTTACCTTGGTGTCAAGGCACCGGAGAGTTTCAGATGTCACTATGGTGATATTTTCGGACATTACGATGACTATAAATGAGCAGAGATAGGGCATGTCATAACCTCTTTCTTGTGTTTAATTGGAAAAGACGGTGGGTGGCTGAATAATGGTAAAGGAGGCCCAAGTGGGACAAAGCTGTTTTTAAAGGCAGGTCAGTGGCCACGCTTTAGGTAAGTGGCCACCAAGGTCTCAACCCACTATGTCCTCAACATAAGCTTATATAATAGCAAGTCTTCCTGACCTGGGTAAAGTGAAGGGGTTTTCTTACAGGTCTTGCACACATCACCACAGTCGGCAATGGGATCTGTTTTAGTTCAGTCTGGGTTATTATATTTTTTTAATGTTCTAATTGTCTATCAACACGTTAGCACTTCTGGAGCCAATAATCTTAAGAATGTGTAGCCTTTTCTTTTGGGGTCTTTCTGCCCCCTACTGTTCAAAAATCACTCACCGCTGCTATTAGAAGGATATTTTTTCAGTGCAGCACTGTGTTGTGTTTGATGTTGGACTCAGGCAGCTTCCACCGGTGAGTGTATGGGGATATGATCAAAAGGTAAGAGTGACTTTTTCAAGCCCCAGTATTGCATGTGGGCTAAGCCACTGACTTTTCCTCTGCAGGCTCAGGCTCTGCACCCAGCACCACATTTATCCTACCTTTACAGAATCTCTCTTCAATGTACACATTTAGCCTGAATTGTGATAATTATTGTTTGCCATTACTTGTTATAAACATTATTATTAATATTATTTTATACTGATATTAGTAAGGATATGCATGTTCTCTAATACTGGCTCTTTAACTGGGCCGTCTTCATAAATAACTGGGCGTGCAGGTCTTTTGTCTCCGCCATAAGGGGGTCAGAGGTTAGGCTCCAAAAAGCACCCACTGTGATGATATATTTTCATAAAATGCGGGAAATCAGCCAAGCTGTGTCTGAGAGTTCGCCTGTCATGTCTGGTTGCCATACACAGATGAATTCATAATCATTAAAATTGAAATTAAGATGCAATACACACCAAAAGGCAAAGTTAGGATGTATGTTTAACAGAATTAAAGCCATGCTAGCATCTTTTCTATCCATCCATCTTCAACCGCTTATCCGGGGTCGGGTAGGGGCAGCAGCCCAAGCAGGAGACCCCAAACCTCCCTTTCCCAACCCCAAATTAACACAGCTTTGACTGGGTGATCCTGAGGCGTTCCCAGGCCAGTCTGAAGGAGCAGCAGCTCTACTCCGAGTTCCTCACAGATGACTTGGCTTCTCACACTATCTCTAAGGGAGAAGCCAGCCACCCTCCTGAGAAAACCTATTTCGGCCGTTTGGACCCGCGATTTAGTTCTTTCTGTTATGATCCAGCCTTCATGACCATAGGTGAGGGTAGGAATGAAAATTCGTCAATCTTTTCTGCATAAAGCTAAATATTTACCTGTTTACTGTGAACAGTATTGAACTGTGTCTTCTTCAGAAGCAAATAACCTAGCACATACGTAGACTAATCATGTAGAGCTATTTAATGTTTGGACAATCAACCTAATAGGTAACACCTGGGCAAAAGAAACATCTGTCAGTCACATGTTCAGTCACTTGAAAAATGGGTGGGTTCAAATAAAGGGTGGTATGTCCTGAGTTGTTTAACACATCTGGATGTGAATACCAGGAAATGAGAGCTCAAATTCTGCCTTACCGTTCCAGTACTTTTGGAGGCGACTGTAGGTGAAAATCTCACATTTAAACCATTCCTGAAAAAATCTAGCTATTTTCTTGCAACCTATGAAGCACTGAAAACAAGCCTTAATTGTGCCATAAATATCCTCCCTCTCACTCACTACTCTTCCAGGAAAATGAACCTCAACAGTGAACTGTATAGTATCGCAAAGAATTACACATTAGAGTGAAATGGATTAACTTACAATATCACTTAACTGAAAGTTTTCTTTCCCTTGAGGTTCTCTTTTAATACTCAGAGGTGCTGTGGGGCTCTTTATCTTGGAGGAAAAATGTAGTACTTCAAGGTAGCAGCTAGAACGCTGTCGGAGAAGAAGCTTAAACGAAAGTCATATTTTCTGGGTGCATTTGAAGGTTGAGCCGCAACACTTTTTCTGGCGCATTGTCACGGTAGTTTTTTTTGTTTTTTTATACAACCCAAAATTATTTTAAGTCTTTTATTTTAAGACTTAAACTTAGACTTCTGAGAAAATAAATAATTATCTAGCAAGCGCCCAACATCTTTCACATGACCTCGATTAATAAGAGGTGCTAAGGAATCATAGCTTTCACCTGGAATGATCTTTATATGTCGTTCTACGCACCGCAAAAACTGTTTTGTTCAGCCACAGGAGCTGTGAAGTCTTTGCTCCCTCCTGCTGCTCTCACATCCTTTCGGCCGTCTATCTGCAGTCAGATTTATTTTCCTTCATTCATAAAGGGCTTTCTGGTGCTGAACAGATGAGGGGGAAAGTTTCATACTGGCAGAAAAAGTGCGGTGCCCGCTTGAAACATTTGTTCAAATTGTCATTTATAGGAGCGAAAGCACAGTTTCAGATCGGACTAATTGCCTTTAATAACCTTGTTTCATCACAAGTGAAACAGTTAGGTGTAAATTAGAGACACTGCCTATTTCTCACATTCATTTAATTATTGTATTTATTGCATGATTTAATTAGATTGAAGCTCTCACCCTTATGCTCTCTGAGCTAATTTTCCTTGTCACAGATAAGTGCTTGGGGTTAGTTTTCCGTGACTTTGTAAACAGTATGTCAACTTAAACGCTGGGGAAGATTCTGAGCATTTTGAGATTAGATGTGAAGAGAAACAGGCCCACGTTTCTAGACCTGATTGTGAAACACGTATGGCAGGTGTGAAAATCCTTCCCCCAACACCAGCTGGGTGTAGTAGGTGACTGACAGCAGAGGGCTCAGTGGAAACATGCTCATAACCCGGAGGTCAATGATGTAGAGGGAAACTTAAACCAGTTTCCCCTTGGGAACCATTAAAGTCTAATTTAATCTCATTTGTGTACAACCAGTGTCTGAATTAAACACCTGCCGAGCACCAAATGCCCAGAACATTCGTCTTAGTGAATAAATCAATAAAGGCAACAGTGACTTACTGTTCAGAAACATTTCAGCGCTGTGTTTATATCAAGTCTGTAGTTTTGCCTCTTTTAAGCTGACCACCATAGCTCAATGTCTGCCCGTCATATCACAGCAAAGTAATGACTGCATTAACCTGTCTGCATAAATTATTGCATGAATGTTTCTCCACCGTCTGGATGTTAGGTTAAAACTTTCTTTGCTGAAAAAATTGCTCTTTTCTCAGACAACCAGTGATGATGTACAAAACACTACGTTCTCAGCCTTTTTGGGTTATGACCCATTTCAATACTCACTCCCAAGTAGTCACATATGGACGCTTGGTCAATTACCCTTGGCATCAGTTTTTTAACGCAGTGGGAAGCCCTTTAGCGTCATGGTTGAACACTAAAAGTAGGCCAAGTATAAATAACATAAATTCAAGTAAGGAAGTGGTTGAGGCGAATGGATGGGTCACACACCGGGCTGTCACCCAGGAGGGCAGTGTTTGTTTCCCCACATGAAACAAAAAGTGAACACTAATAATTTTTTGTTAAGTTACATTACTCATGCTAAAGAGGTACCCAGTGTGTTAAAAAGCGACGCCAAGGGGTCTTGACCAAGTGTCCATATGTTACGGGTTGTCATCCCTCCTCTCTCCAACCCAGTGGTCCACATTATCTATCAAAAGTAAGGCTTGAAAATGCTTGGAGAACACACCAAACATTTCCCGATTTCAGCTTCCCAAATGAATATTTACTTGTTTTCATAGTCATCCAGCATTGTAAACTGCATAATTTGGGTTTTTTTTGGCTGTTTTTTAAGATAAAACAAGGATATTGAAGACATCACTATCATCTCTTGGGATATTGGGAATTGTACCGGGCATTATTTAGACCAAAACGATACTAGACATAAGTGGCAGTTGCAGCCCTTATCTGCAGCAAGTTAAAAAGTGTGATTAAATATTGCAGAGCAGCACATACAATAAGCTGAAAGCAAGCCTGCTGTTAAGGTAAAAGGTGGGTATATTGTACTCTTTTGCTTCTCATGAAAAGGGCTTCAGGCAGTACTTTTTCCACACACTAAATACTTGTAAGGCTGTGAGACCACAATCTAAATCGTTTCTGTCTACTGAGCCATAAAGTTTAGGTGAGCAAAAAAGTTAAAAAACAAGATCACAAACTGTTTAGGCCAAGATGTTCAGCCTTTTTTTAATATCATAGAAGTCCAATAAGACAAATAGTAAAGACAGAAACCCAGATTCTTCTCTGTGGATATTTGTTGTAAGACCAGGCATTTTGTTGGTGGCAAAGTAACAATATAAAGAAGGAAACATATTCATTTCTCACAATAGGTTTTTGTCATTGTACCGTTAACCTCAAGTAAATAAGACGATATTGAACTGAAACCATCCCACATTGGTTGAGGTCGCAAAAGGGCCCTCGAGTGGCCCTGGAAACTCCCTGTGTTTGATTGCGTGTGCGGGAGAATGTGTTACTCCAAAACAAATAACAAAATATCTGATTCACTTGGTGTGTGGCTGAAAACACATCCTCTATTCTGGGCTAAAAAGATGGAAAGTGACAAAGAAAAGCCCAAGAAAGAAATCAATCTCCTACTTTCCTGTGTGAGATGGAATTGGATTTTGACAAAAAATAATGCTTTTAAAAGAATGCATTCGTGTACCTCACCTTCTGTGCGAGTTATTGTAGAGCTAACTGTCATGAAGGCAGCTAGGCAGCCTTTTTCCATCACGTGTTACAGAACTATGATTGTGCTGATAACATGCACATATTTAAAACTCAAATGATTACATATATCGTGGCATGTTGCCTATTGGAGGTGCCAAGAAACCTATAATTCTCAAACATATGCGCAGACACACACACACAGATTACTGCACGTTCACAATGGCAGAGGGGTGAAGCTCAGATTTCTTCGCTGCAGTTTGAGCTCGCTTTGATCTGGCATTGATGCTTTATTCCTCCTGACTAGCAGCCCCAACTCTGAGAGAATAAGACAACTTTTGGTGTCCTGACAACACAGGTTGAAGACCAAGCATGAATTTGAATCACAGTCAAGTACACAGCTGTGATGTTCTTGTGCAACAAAATATAATGAAACCAGAGGCGTGTGTGTGAAAGCGCGCTGCTCAACACAACCTCTGTGTGTCTGTGGGGGCTTCCAGTTGTGTTCTTTGCGTGTGCATCCGAGCGTGTTACGCTGTAACTTATCTTCGTGTGTGTCTTTTCTCGCACCCTCTGGGTTTTTGAGTACAGTGACTCCATCATCGATTGATTTCATTGGATGATTTGTCTTCATTAATGCTGAGCAGTATTAAAGCGATCCCTGTGGAAGGGGCAAGGGAAGACAGCGACCGAGGCACTCTGAGATACGCTACAAAATGTGCCGATTCATCTCAAATGCAAAGAGGGGTCAAAATGCTGGTCGGCGCCATATGGTTGAGTACTGACATTTAAGACAGCTATGTCTGTGTTTCTTTTGGAAATGGGTTAATTAATACCTGTTTTGAAGCAGGACATTTAAAGCAGTTTAGATCTGGATGGAACAGGCGGCTGCATCACTGACATCAAAAATACCAAAACCAACGTTGGTTGCTACCAAATACAGCCTGGCACAGTCTGATACAGCTTGTATTTATGGCATAGAGCTCCAACAATTATTAAAACCACATACAAATTTGTATGTGTTTATTTTGCACTTACAAACCAATTAGCCTAATGCATTTTGCATACACAGTTACAGCTGTCCTTCTCAGATCATAACGCACAGACATCATAGATACATTGCAGGAGTAAGCAGGATGCTCCCCTTGGAGTGACAGAAAAAAAAACATAAGAATGAAAGAGCAAAAGAAAAACAGATAAACATCATATAGAAATTATAGAAAAAGTGCTCCTTTTGACTTTAAATACATCCAAATACAGGGGGGTCATTCATATGTTGACAAACAAACGTGCTCTGATGCTAGCAAGACTATTTTGCTAACCTGAATCCTGTTTATTTCAATCGCCTGTATTGTTAATGATTGATATGAACTGATGAACTTTTTTTTTTGGTTCCTGATGGGGGGTGTGACAGATAAAGTTGGAGAACAACTGGACTAAAAGATGTTGGCTCAGGTGTAGCCCACAGTGAGCTTGCTGACTTTATGGCAAAATTATTGTTCACATCAACTAAAGCATGACGGGAACCTTGGCAGCAAAAACTCAAATGATATTCATGCCCCCACCCAAAAAAAAAAAAAGACAAAAGAAGAGAAGTGACGAAATCAATAGAAATTTGCATTCTTCCCCCATTCTACACTTTCAATTGTAAGATTGTAAAAACATTTTGACATTCCTCAAGAAAATAATGTCTCAACATCTGACACTGGCTTATGGACAGGTCTAAGCCCCAATGATGAAAATGGAGTCCTCACACCCGATGGACTGATTAGGATCGTTGTCCGTATTTCTTCTTGTTGTTTTTGAGTGAAGATGTGAGTAAATATTAGATAAAGTGCAAAGAACATCTTTTCCCTGAATCTGCCTCATCAATATATGCCATGCCTAGCTAAGACATCTAGTGACTACTAAAGTCTGTAATAATGGCAATGAAAACCAAGCAAAAAAACAGCCTTGGGCTCGGGTTTTGTTGGTAAAAATAAATTGGAACTGGTGCCAGTGTGATCCATCAAAAATGGTTATGGTGTAAATATATACAAGCATTTCAAACAGGTCTTTATTCTGTGCCTCCAGAACTTTTTTAAAAAGTCCCCAAAGTTCCTTGAGATGTTATCAAATCCATTTTGGCGTCAGCTGCTGTTGTCTCTTCGCAGCGTTGCTGCTCATGTGCTTTAAATTACACAGTCAAGAGCGGAAATCTCAGCCGATAATTGAATCACTGGCAATGATCATCAACAATCCAGACCATTGCGGAGCCTTCATCCAAGTCATTTGAGATGAACTGATGGAAGTGGTTATGACACTGAGTGGGAGCTCTGGAGTCTCTTTGTCTCCGTTGACCCACGCACCAACACTAACTTCTGCTCACAAAGATCTTCTTATGCTGTGCTGTATCTTTTCCTGACATGTGTGTGTGTGACAGTAGAGGTTGCTTGCTTATCATAATACTTCCTCTAAAGCCTTCAGCATCATATTTCCCTCCTCTGCCTATTTGTAACTGACCGCAACTGACAGACACCTGTCCCATAGTGACCTACTCCATCAGCGGGGGCAAGGGTGCCACTAGGGTGGACTGTCACTCCTGATCGCGCTAAGTGACAGTCAAACGCAGCACACATAGTCAACCACCAGAACCTATTAGCGGTCTTACCGCTCTCACATCGGGAACTGCTGAAAAACAGGCCAAATGTGTGTGTGTTTGTGTGTGTGCGAAGAGGCGATGATGTGATTCATTTGGATGCGCAAGGAAGCCACCAAGTGTGTGCGTGTAATACCAGGGCGGTTGGTGTAAAATGTCAGCAGGGGAGTGCAAGGTTCACCGGGAGTTCATGGCGAATGTCTCTCCCTCGTCTTATCCATCCCGCACACACTTGACAGCAGGTTCTGCCTGGCTGCGGTGGGACCCCGACTCAATGTATCTGAATCAGTCACACTTGTCCTATCTCATCTGCAGAGCACGGGTGGGGAAACAAGACGACGGGGCGAAAGAAGACGGGGAGAGAGCGTGTTAAGGGGGCAGCTGGTTGTTGGTGTTTATGTCATTGGTTTTTTATTTCACTGGTTGTCAAATTTATCTACCAGCTGTCAATTTTATGTTTTGTTTCTTTACTATATGCACAGAACAAGGTGACCATAAACTCCATCTGGGAGTATATTAAAAAAAAATGCCTCAGCAAGGTTCGGCCTCATATTTTCTTGTCTTTCATGTCTTCACACATTAACACTTTTAAGCTTGGTTTCTTTTGTGAAAATTTGTACAAAGATTTGGTTCAAATCTGAGAATATTTAAGATGAAAAAGTAGATAAAAAAGACACATCACAAGCCTTTAAAGAGTTTTGGATTCATCTTTGACAAAGCTTAAATTGATTTACAGTAAGATCTTCATACAAGCTGTAGTTGCTACTTTTTTTCACTCGTGGCTTCTAAATTATTTATTGAACATTAAGTCGTAATGCTTAAATGCTTTTTAAATTAGACATGAATGTTAAAATGCACTCACAAAGTCACAAGCTATAAATTATTTATCAGTGCATTTGTTATACATTACTAAAACAGAGCAGATTTAGTAGCTCCTCCAGCTGAAGATGCCCTAACCTTTCCTTTTACAACACTGCAATGCACATTTACACCATGTATGTGAGATGGATCTTCACTTTGCAGAAAGTATTTATAACAGTGTAAATTACACTGGAAGTATTGAAAGTCTTAACAGATGTCAAATTTAGTGAGCAGAACGTTCTGTTTAATTCACACAGTAGTTCTACACGTACAATATTAACACCAAACCTTTACTTGCAGGTAATGACGATGTTCACTCAGTTCACTCCTTTTCTGTTCGACAGGGTTACAGAGAGCTGCAGGCACACAAACTATATGTATTGTTCTTCTCACCTGACCCACAGCAGAAGAGCAACATCATCAACACACTGTCTAAAAATACATTCTTCTGCACGTAACGGCAACAATTCTGTGACGACCTGGCAAACTCCGCCACCTGATGAAGCACCCGAACAGCTACTCAATGGACCTGGAGGTGAGATTGGTTTGTAAACGGCTGTTTCCAAGGTCAAGAATGAACACTGGAACTCATCTTTTAAGCCAATAGGGATGAGAAGTGCTTAAAGTGCACAGAATCTGTCAGGCATAAATCAACCTGATGACAGGAAGTAAAAATTGCTTTATGAAAACATGCATTGTGATGTGAAATATTACACAATTTTGACAAATGTGAATCAAAAATATCATAATACAGATTTTAAAAATGGTTGATATACCAAAGTGATATACTGATATAGAACTGATATACTAGCTAATGTAAGGCTATCAGTTATCAACCCTATATTATCACATTTATAACCAAACCTTTTGGCTGTTCCAAACAAAACAGATCACAGATCCGTTACAGATGCAGCATTATATGGATGTAAGGTTTAGGTTTTTAAAGTAAATCGACAGAATGTTTTCTAAATCTGTTTAAAGAACATAAATATTATGACACCTGAAGGCAAGTCATGGGTCAAATTCATGAGCGCATAAAATCAGCAAACAAGCACAAAAACCTTAATCCGAGGCCCTGGTATCCAATCTCTTTAAGAAAAACGCCCACTCAGTCCATTCCCACTACACACACGCTCTCTCTCTCGCTCGCCCAAGGCAGTCCAATCTAACTAAGCTTAATGAGCAGGAGAGTATTACTGCTGGGTGGGTCATCAGTGGAGTGGAAAATCAGCCGTGTTCTCTGCCTCTGCCTCAGCCTCCGCTCGTGGTCACCTTGGCCACAGATGCATGTGGGGCCCGGCACCTCGCAAGCATCACCTTGGCCTCGGAGCCTACACGCTTCACCTCTTCACCAGCCGTGCAACCGAAAGACCTTTCAGACAAACGCCGAGGCTCAGGGGGTGATAATATCCTACACATTATACTGTGAGGGCATCGGGGCCATGTGGCAAAGTGAACCTTGTTGGCTTGATTTATTACAGCCTCAGTGATTTCTTTCAGATGGATGGCTAATAGAGGCCGAAGGACAGGGATAGAAATTCTCCTTATTGGGTAAAGATGCCTGTGTCTGCATTAGGGCGTGACACTTTACCGCATTCACCTACTGTACAGTAAGCATGCTTCCCTCACACTTTGATGATTTGCACGTCGGATTGTTTACTGCGTTGTGCACTGTTGCATGACTAACAAGGATTTCCAGCTGCACATTTATAGCAGTCAGGGGCCCTGTCAGAGCTCCACGGAGTCACTGATGTATCTGTCCTCTCACCAAACTCTTTCCCCAGGCCTTCAATCACACGGCCACTGCAGTCCACATGCACAAAAATGGAGCAAAGCCTGCAGCTAGCAGCTGGAACACTTTCCATGGAGTGTGTGTACAGGAAAGGTGTCGGTGTTAACATACAATAAACGTGTGTAATGCTGAATGTTGTTACTAATAACGTACCTTAAAGTTTTAAAGATTGTTTAAGATAGATTTTTGTCCCTCCAGGCAGCCATTGATTTCCATTCCATTTCAGTATTATCATCATGAAACCCAACTTGCAGAGACCTGAAGCACCTGCCTGAGATTCAGGACGTAAGCAATCATCAATCAGTCAGCCATATGTTATTTACGTGGTGATGCAGTTGCAAGCTGGTGAAAATGAGGACACCCGAATTTTCAACATTAGGTAGACAGCAACCTCTTCTGTGCAAATCTGCCATGTTGTGATGTCTTTTGTTTTTCGTGTGGGTTTGTTGCCGACTCACTGAAGGCACCATTAGTTTTCAAAATGCTCCATGTTAACAACAGAATGATTCATTCAAGGATAATATGACAAAGGTGACTAATACCCATTTACACAGTGTAAATGCAATAAAAAGAAAGCATTAAAGGTGGCGGTTTGAGATGCATAATAAGCGTAACTTTGTCTGTAGAAGTAGCCAGGGTCTGAATTTACGCTGGAATTTGCTTTCCTGTTCTTCCTGCCACATTTAAGGCTGCAAGCATATATAATATTCTATGCATAAGCATGTGCATACAATCTCCCAATAAATGCGATCATGTCTTTGTTAGGAAACTTGTCTCGACACACTGTGGAAGTTCACACTCAAAAAATGTTATTGTCCTATAAGCATGTGCTCGGTTGGATTTGAAGCGGCAGCACTTTTAGTGAGTATTTTCTAACAATCTCACTGGGACGTGTGCAATTTTCTATATGAGACAAAAGATCCTATCTCAGTGACACCAACTAAAATGAAAAAGGGCGTGTATACAGTATTCTACAAGTTCTATTATAGATGCATCGTGAACCATCTCTCCAGTCTGCCTTTGTTCCTCACTAGTCACAACTTGCTTAGGAAAATATTATGAAATGTTAATAATCTTGCTTGCTCTCAGTAGTGTCCTGCTGTTTCTCGGTCTGTTGCTTTTATCTGTTACTACAGTGAGGAAGCAAACTTCTACGCCTTCGTTATCCTAAAGATGCACTGGAAGGGAGCGTTCACTCATTAAATTAAAAAGAACAACACTGTGCTACACCTCCATCTAACCTCTGGTTCGTTTTTCTTTAAATCACAGGAACCACAGGAGATAACTCTGTGCCAGCTCAAAAATCTTTCAACCAATTCAACCTATTCAAGTCCCTTTCTTACCTCTTTTCAGCGTGCCGAAGTGGTGGGTGTCACCCCATGCTTTGTCACCCAAGGCTCGCGGCAGACAATGCCTCGCTGTCTAAAAATCCACTTGAGAAAAGCAGAACTTATTCACTCACTTGACAGCAGCTGAATGAATGACTATATGGAGGAGCAGATGAATGGTGTAACGGGCCTGAGAGTTGAAGCTGGCACAGTCCGCAACGCCAGCCGGTTGTGTTGTTTTTTTCTCTCCTCCCTCCATTTTTAAATGCCAACCGCCCTCTGCATCACATACTGCATGAAGAGAGTCTCTTTGCTGCTGCTGGAGACTGTCATGAACTTTATTTCTTTTCATCTCCAACCAAAGTGAACGAGGGAACGGAGGAAACGTACCGTGGGCCCCTGAGACCTTAAACCACTGTCAACTATATGGGAAGTAGACAAAACGCAAGCAAATGATGGAAGCAGCTTCAATTATTTTATAGCATACATGCGGTGTAACAAAATGAGCTGCATATAAAGACAGCACTACCAAATACAGAAACATGCCGCACAGACAGACATAAATATATGAAAGCAACGCAAATACAGAACACACAGCTACAAAAGCACTGCAAAAACAAAAGCAGATACAGTTTCTGTATTTGATTGTATGTGTGTTAAAACCGGTAAATGTATTTTACCATCTTTTATTTCTTTACCTCTCAACCTGCTTTGTGTTGAGCTCTCATGGCCACTGTAGAAAAGGTATGAAAAGTTAAAAAGATTGCTTTTAATCAAAGGATACTGATTTATTCAGATGAATGTAGCAAGCAAAAAAAAAGGTCTTTTGGTTGCCTTAAACGCAGATGCAAAAGATTATTTTAATAAATCGATTTCAAGGCTTCTGGCTGCGTGTAGACAAGCTCCTGATTTCAGGATCAGACTCTGCTTTTGACCAAACAAAAAGGGGAGTGGTGTCAAACGGGACGACACGCAATTTCCAGCCACGACACCTTTTCGACGGCGCCACCAACAACACAAACACAGCCTCTCAGGAGGCACAACTGGAGCACTAACGTGAATAGGTAATTGGGGTCACAAATTACATGCGGCGCTGAAGATGCCATGTTTTCGAATGGGTGTCTCTGGGTTAATGTAAAAATTGAACACCTCTCCTGGGTCAGCGCTCAAACTCACCCCATAAGCTTCGCCCAGTTTCAGCAGCCAAATAAATATGCATGCCTGCGCTCAGCCTCATTTGCATCCTTGAATTACGCCGGTCTTCGCATATGCTAATGACATGCTGGAGAGGGAGAGGAGGGACGAGAGGGGGCTTGAACGGTGCGGGTGGATGGGTATTTGTGTGGAGGGGAGGTCGGTTATCCCTGGCGACCACATGCAGGTGTTTAAGCTCAGCTGTGTGCGAGCGCTTGCCCTTGGGCCCGTGTTTGACTCCGACACTTCACCTTCCTGTAGCAGCTCTCCACGCTCTCCGTGCAGGCGGAAAGGAGGAGGCGGGGAGGGGGAGGGGGGGGCTTGAAGTGGGAGCGGGGGTAAGAAGAGGAGATGAAGAAAGTATGCCAAGAGTTTGTGGCTCCGTTTGCGAGGGACAGACAAAAGGGAATGCAGAGAGGTCGGGCCTGTATAACAGGATCTCTCTGTAAGGGCTTCAAAGTGAGCGACTCAAACTGAGCGAAAGACGCCAGTAATTACTGTAGTTGTTCCAGCAGGAGTACAAAAACAAAGGGGCCAGCTTAAAACAACACCTTCTTGGACTGTTTTCTGTGCAGAAATGATGAAAGAGTGCTCGCTCGGTGTAAAGATATAATGACCAAATGCAAATATAATGAGAAGCATCTGCTTTTGTTACCCGTCAGAAGGAGAAAGAAAAAGCACACACTTGATGCACTTGTTTGCCTTTCAAGTGTTATCACTGGTTGTTTGTCCCCTCACACCTCTTCAATCTGCTGCTGCTTTACAGAATTTGTTGTTTATTAGCATGCTGTCCTCTTGAAAAGCTTTTGGTTTTCCTCGCTCTCTTTCACTGGTTGAGCCAGTGAGGGCCGGAGATGATTGAGTCCCGCCACTGGAGACGCGGTTATTATTTGCTCTGATGAAGATGCGGTGAAAAAAAAAAAAGAGTGGATTAATGTCTGCCACAATGAAAAGTCAACAAGGAGGTTTCTGTTGGCTGAAACGGTGACGTCAAGAGGGTTCACTCGTAAAGCAGACCTTGTCACAGATTTTGCAGTTAAACAGGAAGAAGCGGAGAGTGATTAGCTTGAATTACAAAAAGAAAATTACTTCAATAGCTTTAGATTTTGGAACACAGATCTTTTGAGTTCCCAAAGCAAACACAAGAACAAGCCTTGTTTTATCAGACGTGATGACACTGATTGATGAGCCTTTTTTTTATTTTATTTTTTACATGCTGTTTGTTGCATGTTTCCCCAACTTTTACTAGCTGCTTTCATGTTTATCAACACCAGCGGGGGGCTGTCATTTCTAAAATAAACGCCGCATATCATTCTGCTGCTTTATGATAAGACGCAGTGAAATAATCCTCATAAAATAAAAATGATTAAAGGGTTGCGTTTCATTGCTAAAGTGAGAGTCGCGCTTGTCTATGACATTTATTGCGTCCGCATAAAGTCGTATTGAGCAACATAAAATGTGCTTTGTGCGTGCTCTGCTGGACTCAACTGCCAGACTCCATTTGAAAGTTACGAGCTTAGAAACCACTGGGCCTTATAATTAAACATTCAAACAAGAACTTTAATATTGATGAAGTCCTGCTCAGCTCTCCCTTAGTCTTTTCTCTGGTAATCTACACTTTTTTCTCTCCCTTTTTTTGTATCCTCCCCTTTCACAGCTTGTACAAATATTTTGCGTGTTTGTGTGTTTATCTGTGTGTGCGAGTGCACATGCGTGGCATGTTGAGGGACTTTTCATCTGCGGCGTTAAACGGCTCGGCAACACCAATTTTTCATGGATTACCTCTGCCACGACACACATCTACACATGAAGTGCAAACGACTAACATCTGAATGAAAACACTAATCTCTTCCCTGTTTGATCTTGATTAAACATCTTGTCAGATTTGTACGATTATGGTAATCAGAGCGACTTTTGAGCAGAGGGAGGGGAAAAGAAACGAGTCAAATCAAACCGGCTGAGCCGATTACACAGCTTTGACGTTTTCCTTGAAGACGGAAACGCATCTGAAAATGATGTTTCGCTGACGCTGTGGCAACATGGTGACACAACCCAAGTGGCTCTGGTTGTGATCTGTGCAAATCTAAGTGTGTGTGGTTAAAAATAACTGAGTTCTGGTAAGAAGTGATGGTTCAAAGTAGATCAAAGTCAACACTAATGGCATCCTGTGTGTTAGACAGATTTGATTACCAGCAGGGGCTTAATCTGTCCTTCTCTCTTACTGATGGCATTTGTTGATTCTTTCCAGCTGTGTAGATGACATAAAGGATTACACATGAAATGGGTGTTTTGTGAAAATGGTAGTTTGGGTTCTCAGGAGCCAGTTTGATTCATTAGAAACTAGAACCGAAAGTCATTTCAGTCCACTCAAGCAACTTCTGTTCGTAGTGCTAAAGACAGTTAGTGTAGCTACCACCCATATCCTGGCAAATTAGGACAAATTATGCCCCTCTATGTAGTTATATAAGTTCTGAAACAGTGGGAAACTTGCTCCAAAGCTGTTTCATGCCTACTGATTTCCACTACAAGGTTCTGAAGATTTCTGTTTCCTGTATCTCTGCAGCCACAAAAAAAAAACACAGATCAGGTTGCTTCTTAAAACCCTCAACAATCCCTTTCAGAGTCACACTTCTGAGGAGACAAACTCATAAAGGTCGAGAGCACTGAAATGTTCCCTCTGTTTTTCTGACAGCATGTCACAAGGTTAAAACCTTTCACTCAAGAGATCAGATATGATGGCTGTCGTGTCAGACTGAGGACACAGCGCCACACTGCGACTCCTCTCTTTAAGCCTTTTCTTTTTCGGCTTTCCAGGCTACATGCCGCTGTAGATAAACACCTTTCCTCTTTCTTTCGCTCCACGCGCGCGCACATATATACTTGGTTCGGGACATAAATGGGCATGCTCTTACTGTGAGAGAGGTGTTCTGGTGCCGGATGTGTCACTGAGCCCTGAGTTGCTGTGTTCAGGCACAGACAAGCAGCAGGAAGCATTTTCTTACCCGTTTCACCTGCTTGCCTTGAAAAGCTGTAGTCCTGTCAGAGTCACACATTGCTGTCAAATCTTTAAGCCTTTCCCTCCTACGTACCCGTGCCCCCCCCCAACGCTCCTTGCCTTCATTGTTCGATTGAGAAATACATGCCACATGCAAAAAAAAAAACATAAAGAGAGTGTGCGCTTGTGTTGCTCGTGTCATCCACACAGTTACATGAAAATAGCATCACAGAACCTCCGCCCCCACCCCCACCCCCATCTGCCGTCATTACTGACAGGGCCAGGCAGGGCTGGTGCAGGGAGCTGAGCTGCTTCCCTCTCTGTCTCTAAGGGTGAGGGAGCTTGGTTTCAGCACCGCAGACAGCGCTGCTGCTAGACGTGCGCTGGGGCAATTCAGCACTGGCAGCTGGACAGCTCCCCCCCCCCAACCTGTCTGCCCTGGGCCAGCCAGGAGGCCAGCTGGGTCGAAGATGTATGATTTTCAACCTGCCTGGGGCCCCGTGGGGTGATGTCCAGGAGATGGATCAAAGATAGAGACAAAAGAAACACGGGCAAATTGACACATGGCATGCTAGGTGATAAGAAGAGAGGAGAGAGTTCTAAAAATAAAACATAGAAATATATCCGATTCTTCCCTCTCCCCCCTGCTGAATGTCTCCCTCCTCTCTTGTATCTCAACTTGCACTAAAAGAATCTTCTTCACACTTATAAAAGACTGGCTGAATGCATTGACATTGTGTGTTTATGTGTTTACAGTGTAATGTGTTCATTTTTTTTTTTTAAAAGACAACCTTTGTGATTCATGTAGATCTCAAGGGTGTTGGGAGGAAAAGAGTTGGGGCCTCAAGACCCCTCTGATTGGTGATGCAAACTGAGGCAGTTTAATTGAGCTACAGTAACATTAGCTTCTCTAAAGTGAGCTAACTTTGGTTTTGTTTGGCTTAGCGAACAGCCGTGACCTGCCACAAATTAGGCAAGTGTTTCTATAGAATGTGAGTGACTTGCTTCTCAGTGCACAGTAGCTAACAAAAAGTAGCAGTTTGTCCAAGATTGGCACAAATTGGCTACTGCACCATGACTATTTCTTTCTGATTGCATGGTGTGTCTGATGTGTGTTAAAGGCATCGTTAATTGTTGAAATGTATCCTTACGTGTAGCAGAGAGAAGGGGGAAGTCCAAGTGGGTGTCTTGGAAATTATGTGTATGGACAAAAATGTTATGAATTTTTTTTATCATGATATCATTCGATATCAATAATTATCACAATAAATGTCAAATCAGTATCTTTTTCAGGTTTAAAAGCTGATTTTTGCTTGAAAGTTGAAGAAACCAGACCAGAGGTTAATTTTCTTTCTGGTCAGAACAAACACTTAATGCCGAACAGTGGGTCACACTTCACAAATCTAAGGCAGAACATTCAAAACAATTATGATAAAATCTGTTTTCAACAAATATGCATGAGAAAAATTACGTAAAGTCTTTTTCTCATTGTCAGGTTCAAAATCTTATTTAGGGGTTGTACCAGAACAGGTTTACATGGTTTCATTTTCAAAAAACACCATATTTTTGTCATACCGCACATTGCTACTACTCATTTCACCCTGTGTTTTAGCTATGGACTGATGCATCTGCCTTTAGGGTGGACTTTGGGCTTTTTCACTTTGCAAACCTATTATATGCACAAAAAAGATACATATAAATCAATAAAGGAGAGGGAAAAAGCCAAAAAGCATAATATGACTTTTGACTATTGTTTTATTGCCCAGCCCTAATACAAAACGGAGAAAATCAGCAAATTTTCACATTCGAGAGGCTGAGATCAGACCGAATCGAGTAATCTGGCCCTAAAACTGATGCACTCCTCCTCAATAAAATAGATGGGTTGGAAGTAGTCAAGTATTTTTATTTTCCTTTTGCAAGTCACCTAAAGCAGCTTTAATAAAATAAATTAAATAGAACACGTTTCTTTTTCTATTATGTTAAAAGGCTGTGTTAACATATCTCTTGTGGGGGTCAGATGCCTTCACAGCCTCTAACAGGAGATCACCATTCAAGCTAACACAATGCCACAACGTTAGCTGTGTCTCATTGGATGACACACAATGTGATATGTTTATTCCTCTACCACCTAAGGGCTAATGGAAAGCAGTAACTTCTTAAGTTACAATGACTGTCAAGGATAATGGAGTAAATATATATTCTTATATATTATTGTTTATTTGGATTCCCATTAGTTACCTTGGAAACAACTGTTCGCCCTAGGATCCATCCACTGTCAACAAAACATTTATTTACTCCAAGGTCAGTGTTATCACCCACTACACTGTAGCATGGAGGATATGAAAGACTTACATTGCAGGCCATCAACTTTATCTTAAGCACAGAGAAAGGCAATGGAGCCGTAACGGCCAGTGGAAAGACACTTGTCTGGGGAGACACGTACACACACACACACACACACACCCCAAGTGCCGTCCTTCCTGTGAACCTTGTAGTCACAGTCTGGGGACAGTGGTACAGTGGGACAGTGGCCTGGAGGTTCAGCAGTGAGCTTGTTACGGCAAGGTCGCCTTTTTCAGTCCCAGACCAGCTGGGAAAATCTATGTGGAGAAATTGAGTGAGAAAGGCTTTCCGCTCCCTTAACATCTTCCGTAGAGGTGCCCTTGAGCAAGATGCTGAACCTCACTTTGCTCAAGGGGAATAGCCGAGTGGCCGACAGTAGTAGGAGGCATTTATACAGAACAGCAACAGTGTCACTATGCGTTACAGGGTAAGTGTGAAGGAGAGCACAGTCGTAACAAGGGATGAGTGCTCGGTCAAAATTCCCTCAACATGTTTTTTTTTAAGTCACTGAGATGAGAACTAGTGAGTGGAAGTGATTTTTTTGGGGGGTAACGAATTGTGAAAGGAGTTCAAATGACTTCAAGAGAATGCCAGGTTCAAGGACAATCCGTATCAGCACCACTGCTGCCTGCCTGCCTTCCAAACAGAGATGTAAGGTGGAAAAGTGAGAGTATGAAATCAAAGAGCCAAAGTACAGAGGCAAAAAAAAGAAAGGTGAAGTTAAAATAATAAGGAAACACTAAGAGGGAATCCTTTAAGAATAACAACTGAGCAAAGGAGTGGGACTCAAAGAGGCTAATTTGTGTCAAAGAAAAAACTTTACTGTTCCAGCTTCTCAAATGTGCAGATTCCGTTCCATTTCTTTTACTCCCATCCCCATTAGCTCAATCAATAAAGACGCTATTCTACTTGGGGACCAATAACAAACCATATAAACAGACAACTTTAAAGCACATGCCAACACACCATAAAACCAACTCACAACAAACAAAAACCAGATAACCTGATAGACAAAATAACAATAAGTAAACAAATTATAATTAACTAATTAACTGAAAAAACAGCTCCATAAAGTCACATACTTTACCGTAAAATAAGTAATATAATATTGCTTGGTACCTCATATGTCACTAAAGGACATATATAAATTAACCCAACATAATTATTACAAAATATAACCTGAGCATATATTACAACCTAGCATTATACAGTACCTATGTAAAATTATAAGATTAGGATGGAGAAATTGTATTGGATCTTTACTTTACAGCACATTTCATTAATAATTTGCCCTTTCGTATTATAACAACACTGACTGCAAAGGCAGCTAGGGTAAATTAAAAATTGCTTTTATCTAACAATCTCCAAAACTCGACTCCTGTAACTTGTTGCTTTGAGGTGAGATAATCATTAGCTGCTAACCTGCGCACGGGTACTGACCACTGCTAACCTCCATGATCTGCTCTCACCAACACAGCCTAGTGAAACAGGATTCAACCGGTTGTTGAGCGGTGAAATTGAGCGAACCAGACTAATCACCAGAGGCGGTGAGACAACAAGAGGCCGTGTGTGCTCTGATGCAAGCAGACAGGGCCTTCTCCGAGGCATTCACATGAATTAGGCTCAAAGTGAGGCTCGTCTTAAACTGACACACCTGTTTCCTCCGCACTGCAAGGACTCAGCCTGCCGACCGGCCCTCCCGCCGAGCCCCAGTACAGTAGCACTTCAGAGGGCTGCTTGGAATCTCTTAGAAATCTAAGATGCGACTAAATGCTCACTGCTGTGAATCTAACTAGAATGCACAGTGCGTGTTTCATCATTCATTTGCTTGGTTTGCTTGTCTATGTTGAAGTATATTGAAGGGAAAAAACAGCCCTAAGCTCATTAATGCTATCAAATGGCTCATGCTGTGTGTGAGTTGTGTATGATTTCAGTGGATAACGTCACAGTGAGATATTTTCAGTGCAGCTAAAATTGACTGTGTGATGGCTGGCTTGTATGCTCATCTCTGTTAAACATCAACGGCTTTGGTTTCATCAACTCAGAATTAGTGTGAAAGGGCTTGTTTACACACCCAAAGTTTGTTCAAGTGTTCAACAATCATTTGCAAAATCCAACGTTAAAGATAAAAAATGCTGGAGTCACAATGGGCAGCATACATGTGTACGTTTGCAAGGTGTCTCGCTTGCATTTAAGGGGGTTTTTAAAACATAAACAAAACAAGATATAATGAGAGCTAAAAATAAGAATAGGTCTCACAGTTTACAATAATCAATATATAAAACATAAACAAGTCAATACGCAAAAAAGCAAAAAGTTAAGCAGGCATCACACAGTAACACTTCTATAAGCAAGCAGATGTAAAGATAGCGCAAATGGAAAGGAAAGTTGTGGTGGGAAAATGAAAAATTATTATATTATACAGATTTAAAGTAGTTTCACCTCAGAAATATCCAGAGAGCTGCAGATGTCAGTTATCTAAAACAATATAATCTAATACAAATACAGATCCATAACTAAATATGATGCTGAGAAAGAAAAACAGACATTAAACAACTATACCCTGTAATATTTAGATAATGCAATTTTCTTTACGCCATATTCACCTCCACCGGCTGGACATCCTGCTCCATGCCCTCTCTCTTGTAATATGATACATTAATGTGAAGTTTAACTGCATATGAAATAAACATTGTGGAGTAGGGCTGTTCAATCTGAAAATATATATCATTTGACGACAGCAAAAAGGTCTATTGTTTAAATTTACACTCTATCGTTTATTTTGTTTTGTCGCACATTAAAAACTTTAAGAGGGGACGCCGCTTTGCACCGTGGTGACGTCAGTTTTACGTTGGATATTCAACAGCTGTATTTTAAAGTGGTGGTATTATGCTTTTTGGCTTTTCCCCTCTCCTTTATTGTGCTATATATCTTGTTTGTGCATGTAACAGGTTTGCAAAGTGAAAAAGCCCAAAGTCCAGCCCAAAGGGAGATCCGATCTCCCACAGAAAGCTCTGCTCTGAACCGCTTGAAAACAGCTCGTTTGTAGTCCAGCCCTTCACTTCCTTTACTTGTGATGTCACAATGAAAACGCGTCATAAAGCTTGCCAAGCAGATAGCGGCGTCAGGCACGCCCTCAAACCAAGCTAGTCTGAGCAGAGGTCCTTTGGCTCGACTCGCCTTTGATTGGGTTTCCGTTGTAGAAATGTTGTACCAGTACCTGCTTCCAGGTACTTTTTTTCATATCACCTCACCTCTGTTGAGGTTCCAAGTGAGCTGAGGGATACTAAAATGTAACGTGAAAACACGACAGACTGCTGATTGGTAAGAGAGAATATTCACTGCATTATCATTGCGTGTGCCAGACAGAGGCCAGCAACAGAAAGTTTTGTACAGTTTTTGTATGGAATTTCATCACTAAATCCACTTCTGAGAACTTTTGAGGTGAGAAATCAGCTGTGTAGATTTCGAATATTGACAGTTTTACGAGAAGTGATGGCGGAACAAAAATTTCTTTGAATATTTTCGGAGTTGAGGAGTTCCGCAAGTGGCTGCGGGGGAAGCCTGTGCCAACCCGCGGGAGGAGCATGTGAGGCCGGCCAGCCGCCCACTCAGAGCCCTCTGCTCCCGCCGTCACACAGACCGCTGTAGCAACAACGGCAGAGGAAAACACACCTGGAAGGTTTTCATACCGCTTATCTGTCTTTACATTCTGAGTAATATTGAAACGTTTTAACCGTAGATATATTTTAAGAGCTGGTGTGTGTGTGTCGCATTGAACATTACGTCGCGGCAGTTGTGTGTGGCATCGCTATGACGACAAGCTACGTACCATCTCTGGGTACTATCTGCAATAGAAAACGGAGCAGGGCCGAGTAGAGTCGAGTCTATCGATTTGCGCTATGGTAGCATTTTTTGGCAAGGCAGCATAGATCGTCAGAACACCGGCAACAGTTCAGCGTTTAGTCCTGATGGTAAGATGTGGAACAATGATGTTGTGTAGTTGTGGACTTGAGCAACTTATACCATCTGCTAGGTTACGGTTGCAGTCTGAAGCGGTTTTGATTTGGATCACACTACCTTGTTTCTTACGACCCGCCCTTCTCTGCTTCTGATTGGCTAGTAGTCCTTACCTGGGAACTGCGCATGTGCAACTCCCAACAAAGATTTTGTACAAGTAAGATGCATCACTCTGTAGCTAAAGAGCAGAGTGTACAACACACAGGGTGAAAAGAGGAGCTGCAGCAATGTGCAGTATGAGGAAAATATGGTGTTTTTTGAAAATTAAACCATGTAAACCTGTTCTGGTACAACCCCTAATTAAGATTTTGAACCTGAAAATGAGCATAATACCACCTCTTTAAAAGTAAAAATGAATACCCAACTTAAAACTAACTGTTCTTCCACACTTGTTGCAGGGAAGAAATTTGCATTAGGAATGAACAAACGTGGAGGGACAGTGAAGTTTACTCAACACTGAACAGGACGACTCAGAACATGCAAGGAAAATACAGGAGTTCATACCAAAGAGAGAAGTCTTTTGTATGGACGACCCACGTAACACGACTCCAGCCCTTTCAGCCATGTGTGTCAGGTATTTTTTATATACAGTCTATGGTCAAGTAATGGTTAATGGCTTGCCCACGGACATTCAGCTTACTTGCTATTTCACCAAGACATGCTGTTGTTGTGATGTTAGCTATAGTAGCAGGAGAGTTGTAACGCTGTCTGGAGCTGCTGTGCTGCTCTGGGACTGTCTCGTCCCCTCATGTTTACTTTGCAGCAGCAAGTAGCTACAGCTTGCTAACCCACAACCTAGCTAACGTTATTTACATTACTTGCAGTGTCGTTCACTCTATATCATGGTATTTGTCCTGGTGTTAGATTTCTCCAGAATAGCTTGCCCACCTTTTATGATGCAGAGAATAATCATGACTTTATAATATTTCATTGAATTTACAAAAATATTCTTTACCGGGATATATCGTAATTGGGATATGAAATTACCTATTTTGGGATATAAGATTTTAGTCATATCACACAGCCCTATTGTGGAGTAAAGATCACTAAACTCAGCAAACTCAGAAATCCCACCACTGGTCTGCAGCTAAGAGCTCACCTTCACTTGCTGAATGTGCCTGGACGTCATGTCGCCTTTGTGAATCAGGTACTGAATACATGCAGGCTGCAGCTGCAAATACACCGGGAACTGCAAACCATATTTGCACTCTGTTATTTTCTTAGTAAGTTCTGGCCCTTTGTAGCCCCCGACAGGCAAAGCTTCCTTGTCACAACACCAATGATCAGCCAGACTTAGAAAGATCAATCAGAGCAGACACTCTAAACAAACAGTAAATTCACATGCCAATCCCATCTCAACAACAATACGTTTTCAATTTTCAATCTGTACTTTCACTTGGGGCAAATGAAGAAAAGATTTTCTCCAACGACCAAACCTTCAAAAAGACCAAAATAAAATGCAGCCTTGAAAACAGAACTCCCACTCACTTGCTCCTACTGTCCCTTACATACAGCCATACATCTGCTGCATGGGAGTTGTCAACAAATAACCGATAAAGCAGGCTGAGGGAAAGTGGACTTGAAGTCAGTTTAAATACTTCATCACAACATAGGCCTTTAACGTATTGAACATCACAGTTTGAGAGCGGAACCAAAGCAACCTTGAAATCAGTATTTTGTTAAGTTTCTGCATTTGATGACTCAGCTCACTGACTGACATACTGTTACAGCAGATGTATCCGTACTGGTCAGCTCCCAAATGCCGGTATGTTTAAATTTATCACACCGTGATGCTGGAAAAGAACATGTTTTCATACCTGTGAGCAGCCAGAAACACTGTTAATCTTGTACTGTTGGGCACTGAGCAAATATGGGGATTAAGTGTCTTGCTCATGGGTACGTGCACAAAAGTTGCTGATGGGGAGGAAAAACATTTCTCAGTTTCCGAGCCAGTGTGGGATTTATTTCATGCATGCAAAATGGTGGAGAAAAATGGAAATTAAAGTGTACACATCAAGGATGAGAGACAATGCCACCCCCTTGTCTCCCAAGGACAATTATTTGAATATCAGTACAGAAACCCGTCTGTTCACATTCTCCCCCCCTCCACCCCCCAGCCACGATGAGACATGGAATATTTGTAGGTAACAGAAAGGAAGCGAGAGAAAGACAGAGATGAAAAGTGAAAAAAGGGGATCAGGGATAGATACTCTGACTCAGATGGGTAAATAAGACGAGGGAAAGAAAAACAGACGCATGCTGAGGGGAAAATGAGAGAAAAAGCAACAGAGACAGAGAGATTTGGTTTTGACAGGCGGTGAAGGCTGAGAGAGCATGCAGGCATCATTAGCACCTTCCCACCCTCCTCCCTCCCTGCCTCCCTCTTTGTCATTGACAACCAACACAGCCACATCTGCATCCGAGCATCTAAACGTTATCGAATGGCCCGCGGAGCTATGAAGCGGAGAAGACAGGTGGAATTGCATTCTAACGCCTCAGATTAGGCTGATCAATAATGACCTGTTGGAGTTCTGTTCTGCGAGGATGAGTGTGTGCGGAGGGTAGATAGAAGGGGTGATGAGGCTGTGAATGAGGGAGGAGGGAGAGAAAAGACAAAAGAAAGGTAAAGGAAAGGATACAGAAAAAAAATTAGTGTTAGAAAGAGGAAAGGAGTGGGCGGTAAGAAGAAGCGTGTTGGAGAGCGATGAACAAGAGGGGAAGAAGTGGGGGAAGAGGGAAAAGTTTGATTACAGCAGATGGGCAGATTATTATTGTGCTACAGGAAGGAAGGGCTGAGGAGGGCACAGGTGGAGTGAAAAGAAAACAACATCTCTTCTCTCTCCCCTGTTGGTGATTTCCCCGGAGAGGATGACGGGAACGGTGGCGGGTACAGGATTTGCTCATGGCTGGAAACGTCTCTTTCGCTCTTGCTGCTGCGGAATCTTTCCCCTTTTCGAAGTTTCACTCAGTTGAACATCAACCACATGGACCAGGACAATATAAATAAGTCACATAAAATAAGGATTCATTTGTGCCGCTCATCTCATCGGCCTTCGGACAATCTTAAAACTGATATCTCGCTCATTTTTTCCCCATTTAATTTCCTCTTGTTTGCTTTGTGGATCAGCAGATAGCGTGAGAACAAACAAATGTCAACCGAGCAAGATCTATCAAGGGTAAATGACACCAAGCAGACTCCATAGAAGAGTGTTAAACTGCCTGCCTGCCTGCCTGCCTGCCTGCGCGCGTGTGTGTGTGTGTGTACACGCAGGCTAACTGTAAGATGGCTGTGCTCTGTTTGCGAAATGATAAGCTCAGCTCCCAAAACATGCAAAGCACATAAACACCAGGATTGAGTCTCAGCAAGCAAATAAGCCATTTCATGCTCAGCGTGAGCTACAGGTGTTGAGCTGAATATGCATGTACGGACCACCCCCCCCCCCCCCACACACACACACACACACACACACGCGCGCATCTGTGCATATGAATGTTTTAGTGTCACACATAAATCAGAAGACTCCCAAATGCATTTCTAATTCACTTCTTTTAAAGTGACATCTAAAAGTAAATTTACATAATTTATTCCCATTCCTTGAACTATTAACTATTAATACTAAACAACTTGCGCCTGTTGATGCTAATTCCAGTACAATTATATTAATGGATTAATCAGAATGTGTATACAGTGTAGTGTAGATATGTGCATGTGTTCCACCACATCAGTGTTGCTACTAATATGACAGTGAAATCAACTGCATGGAAAAGTGCAGGCAAATGTTATTCGAGGGTAGCAGAGCTGCACAGGCTGTTGATTCAGATCTCTGCTCTCACTGGAATACATATGTGAGATATTGCTTTACCAGCTGCTGTGCTATTGTAACTCTTGGGGGAAGTTTGCTAGCAGAGCTACATCTTTGAAGAAACATTTCAGTCGGTCCACATGCGTTGGACGTTACACAGTAATTAAAAGAGTATGCGATCGATTTAGCATTGCGCTCTTGTAGCAGTTGTTCGATGGACAGTTTAAAAATAAAAGGATCAAAATCAACGCAGCAGAACCAGTCGTTTCTACTTTTTATCGTTTTCTCTCTCTGGAGCCACAGAGAGGCAACTCTTTCACATATGCAGTAGTACTCCACACGGCATGCAAACAAACTTTGATGTGTAAAACTGGTGGTTTAAAGGATAGGTTCACATGGTTCAAGTCTGTTTTACAAGCATTCTCACATGCCCACACGTACATAGGAATAGGTCATAATTGTTCTTGTCCATATTGGCCATGCAGAGACCCCTTCCTACAGAGAGGAAGAGGTGGGGGACATAATCCACAGTTCTCTTTCTGTGCAAACACACCAAAATTGGGGGTGGTAATAGAGCAGTGGATAAAACACACACCTTTGGTGTGGTAGACCCGGGTTCAATTCCCCACTGTCTCTGAGCAAGACACTTAACCCCTAGTTGTTGCTCCAGAGGCGTGCAACCTCTGACATATATAGCAATTGCAAGTCACTTTGAATAAAAGTTAAAGCTAAATAAATAAATGCAATGTACACATACATAAATATATCCAAAGATAATATGACAAGTGACACATTTTAAGCCAGTAACCTCCCAAAGTTAGTATTTTTGTTGTAGATGCAAAAAAAAAGTAATAATAATTTGCTATGTACTTAGTCTTACTTCATGCATCTGCAACCTTGACAAAAAAACTCAGACTGCTGAAGTATCATATTAGTCGCAGCTGAACTTTAGAAAGCATTTTTGCAGAGGACTAAGGATGTGGATTTTATCCTCCAAAGAATCTCATCATGGATTTTCAAGGGCTCTTTCAATGAACATACTGCCACGTGAGTGTTGCATTAAGATAAGACTTGAACGCATGTGAACCTATCCTTTAACGTGTCTGAGAAATGTCTCAGACACATTGAAAAATAAAATGACTGCTAGCCATCGCAAATGACATTAGTCTGGGTTTGAGTGTGATTAAAAATCAGCAGCTGTGCTCGAGTTTTATAATTTCTTCCCCTCTAAGTCAGCGTTTCCATAGGAGGCAGTGAGACACTATAAAACCCAAGTGCAACTCTGTCTGTCTTTAATAGAATGAAAATTTTAATAAAAGGTTGTCTGTTCCCAGCCTGGCTCAGCCATGAGCCACTATGGGATCTGCTATCTGATTGGCTGTTTAACAGCGGCGCAGGAGGGTGTGGGGTGGGGTAAAGGGGTTGTGCACCAAGCATGGCGCTTTGCAGCACTGAGAGCGTTCCAGATGGCTGTGATTTATGAACCTCTCAGAATGGTGGGACTAATGAACACTACTCGACATGTGCTTGGGATGGAGGGACTGTGTTCGGCCATCACTCTGTCTTTGAGGAGGACATTGCGTCTTAAGTACTAATGGACGGTGAAAGTGCTGTAGACACAGGCTAGTAATCCATCTACTATGTTGAATGCAAACAAATGAAAACAAGACACAAGATCATGTGGTTACAAATAGTTTTAGAGCCCTAAAATGAACTAAGCCTTATCTGTAAACATAAGCACTATTGTGCAAATAGTCTAAATTTTCATTTTATGTTCTGCCAAATATCCCCCCTGTGATGTGAAAATCTCTAATCCAACAGTAATTATTTTTATCAACTACTTATGTGATTACTGAGCTATTTTTACAGTAGGAGACATGATTACAGTTACCATTTTTATAGTAGATCAGTGTAATCCCATTACATGGGTAGGTTGCTCCTCCACCCTGGCACTGTGTTACCCAGTAATATGCTCCAGGTACACATTAGCAAAAAAAGGTAAAATTGATAATGCATGGTGTATTCAAAAATGGCAACTTTTAAGGAATTAAGAAAATCATGCCCGTTTATAAAAAGATTGTGTTTTTTGTTTTGTTTTTTACAAAAAAAAAAAAAAGTAAACCAGGTTCTGAAACGGATTCAAATGTTTTCTCAGGCCCACGTAATCCCTGAACTGAAGTAATACATATATGCCGCAGAAGCGTTCATGATTTTCACATGACAACAGTGAGAGAGGCTAGAACCCCTGCTGCTTTCTTGCAGCTAAATGTCTTAAGTCCCAAGCTGAGAACTAAGCTGTTTATGTACACTCTCTCTCATTAGACACTAAGTAATTAAATGCCTGCCACTGAAATAATGAGGAAATTAAAGGGTAGGTTATAACTTATGACGAATCATCATAAGAAGAGACAGCGTTAGTACTTTTTTCCCTTAAAAATAAAAAGTTTTCAAAGTTAATAATGTCACTGCCACTCAAAGCTTTTGCTGACATGGTTTACTTCACTACATTTCCATCAGAACCATTCCAGTATTTTTTTCATAAGTATCAAGACCGGCACAATCATAAATTATGAAACCTTTTAAAGACACATTGCAAACTTTTATTTTGAACACTGACCTCATATTCAGTTTTTAAGTATTTTATTTTAAGACGGGGGACTGGGGGGAGGTTTATTCTTGACTTTCTTGCCGAGTTCACCACTCTAATGTCTGAGCTTTAAATAAGAAGCTACCACCAGGCAATTAGCTTAGCTTACATTAAAGACTAGTAGCAAGGGAGAAAAGCTAGCCTGCCCTGTTAAAGGTAAGGTCTTCTTACCAGCCTAAAGCTCACAAATTAACACATTATATTAGGTGTGTGTGTTTTCACGCACAACCATTTCTAGGGTTTACAAAGAATGGTGTGAAAAGGGCAAAACACCCAGTATGCGGCAGTCCTGTGGGCGAAAATGCCTTGTTGATGCTAGAGGTCAGAGGAGAATGGGCCGACTGATTCAAGCTGATAGAAGAGCAACTTTGACTGAAATAACCACTCGTTACAACCGAGGTATGCAGCAAAGCATTTGTGAAGCCACAACACGCACAACCTTGAGGCGGATGGGCTACAACAGCAGAAGACCCCACCGGGTACCACTCATCTCCACTACAAACAGGAAAAAGAGGCTACAATTTGCAAGAGCTCACCAAAATTGGACAGTTGAAGACTGGAAAAATGTTGCCTGGTCTGAGGAGTCTCGATTTCTGTTGAGACATTCAGATGGTAGAGTCAGAATTTGGCGTAAACAGAATGAGAACATGGATCCATCGTGCCTTGTTACCACTGTGCAGGCTGGTGGTAGTGGTGTAATGATGTGGGGGATGTTTTCTTGGCACACTTTAGGTCCCTTAGTGCCAATCGGGCATTGTTTAAATGCCACAGCCTACCTGAGCATTGTCTCTGATGGCTACTTCCAGCAGGATAATGCACCATGTCACAAAGCTCGAATCATTTCAAATTGGTTTCTTGAACATGACAATGAGTTCACTGTACTAAAATGGCTCCCACAGTCACCAGATCTCAACCCAATAGAGCATCTTTGGGATGTGGTGGAACGGGAGCTTCGTGCCCTGGATGTGCATCCCACAAATCTACATCAACTGCAAGATGCTATCCTAGCAATATGGGCCAACATTTCTAAAGAATGCTTTCAGCACCTTGTTGAATCAATGCCACGTAGAATTAAGGCAGTTCTGAAGGTGAAAGGGGGTCAAACACAGTATTAGTATGGTGTTCCTAATAATCCTTTAGGTGAGTGTATATTTAGCCCTGTCCACTGATTAACAATCTTCAGAAATACCTTGTTTTGAGTGCTTGGACACTATTCTTCAAACAGACGTGTCAACGCTTCTTGCAAAGCCAATATCAATGAGGAATAAAACCATGTCTAACTGGTAACACAGTGGTATATGATAAAGACCTTCTTACCTAATGCACATTTACACTGGAAGAAAAGTACGGAGTGGTCAACAAAAGTGTTTGTGATTTATCTGGTGCTGAGTACTGTGCAAAGTATGTACTTTGACAGTTTTTTTCCCCTCCGCCTTTGCGGGAAGATATGTCTTGGTGAATGAGAGGAGGCTTTCAAAGCACAGCAGGAGCTTGGAGGCTGCCACAGAAGGCTTTTTTAACCGCACACGTTCACTCAATCAGCTCCACAGGGAAGTTCCTTAATCCTTTCAAAGAGACGAGGACAACACTAACTACAGCTGTATGTTGGCATGTCACATGTCCAGATATTGTATATGGGTGTGTATTTGCAGGTGTGTAGAGATTTGTTCCAGCTTAATTGACTTTTACACGTGTCCAATTATTGCCTCTCAGTCGGTTATGGAATATATTTAATGAAGCTGTTAACATGCAGAATAAGAAAAAAAAAATGTCCTGTCAATATTCCCGTTTGAATCTCCTCAGTCCCCATGGGTTTCAAGGTACGTCAATCATTTCTTTCCAACCATGAAATGCCGCCATAGTGGTGGGGTTGTAAACACGCTGCATCAAATGTCTAAGGAAAAGAAACTCCGGTAAGATCTGCATCAGACATAGAGTAGGGACTCTACGTCTGATGCAGATTCATTGCAAATCTACTCAGCTTTTGTTTTTCACAAAGACATGTTGTAGATTAAATGTAGCTCAGAGGTTGAAAGGTATCTATATTTTAGACTTCTGTAGAATCTGTACAAGTGTAAAAAATGTTTTAGGGGGTTTATGTGCCAAATTATTCCTTGGCAAGGACCAGATGCTAGGAAATTAGCAGAGACTCGGGAAAGTTACTTGTCCCTGCCAAGAAATAGTCCACATATACTCCCAGTAAAACCACAACATGACATTTTTACACAATTTATACGAATTTTAATAAACAAGATTTAACATGTCTGTGAGCTTTAGAGGTGCTTGTGGGTGGATTTTTTACCACCTTTGGAAACAGCCAGACAAGCTGTTTCCCCCTGTTTCCAGTCAGTCACTTTTCTAAGCTAAGTTAGCCGGCTTCATACATGATTGTATAGACATGAGAGGGGCATCAATTGCCTCATACAACCCTCTGTAAGATATCAAACAAGTGTATTTCCGAAACTACAAGTGTTTTCCCACGGCATTTTTCAGTGGAGGCCCATCACCTGAAATAAAGAATGCCTCCCATTAATGTCTGAAGAAATTATTACATCTTAATGAAAGCTTATATTGGGCTCATTAAGATTCAGAAAAATAAGCATTGGTGCTACATCCCACTGCAAAGGCAACATATTTAATGAGTAAAGGCAATTGTTAAACCAGTCATGTAGTAATACATTGATAACAGAAAGAGACTTATCAGCATCTGTCAGATTCAGCTCAGCTGGTGATTGATTGAGTGATTTTCTTGCACGATATCTAATATAGCATACATCATATAGATTATATACAAATGTAAAAGCTTTAAGTTGGTTACTTGGTAAGAATATATTTCTTTATAGTATAGCAGATTTTCACACTATAATATATGATTCCTTGTAATTTGCAACCAAATAAATGAATGTCTATTTTGCTTCTCTATCAAGGATTTTTCAATAATCATTTAACAAGTACCCTTTTCTATTTGCTCGTCTAAACACCAATGAAGCAGCTCCCTCATCTGTGCAGAGAGGCTACAATGGTGATATGGTCTGTTAATCACTAGACAGCATCCCCAATAGGAACCGTCTGAGTCAGATAGAGAAAAAGTTTCGAGTCAAGTGGGAGGAAACAGAACTGCAAAGGAGTAATCATGAGGATATTACTGTGCAAAAGACCTTCTCCAACGGCAGCTGAGGGTAAGAGGTGTGTAATTTTCAAACTGTGTGAAGCACAACGAGACAACACCTTTAACCTGTCAAAAGTTTAACCGCAATCAAAGAACAATCTTCAGTAATCAACTACAAGAAGAAGCTTGAAACGCCATTCTCCAATGCCAGTAATATCTAGATTAAGTTGGTTTCATTGGCCTGTCGACAGATCATCCTGTCCTGTAGGACACAAAAACTGTAGGCACCTGCTTCAGTTAAGAAAAAATACTTTTACTGTTACCATCCTGAGATCTCAAACCTGATTTACTTTTGAACAATTCACACTTTACGTTAGACCTCTATCGAATATATGAAGAAAGACCTGTCAACAGTGTAAGCAACTTTTGAATGTCATGTCAGAAAAAGGTCATTGGCATCCTTAACTACTTTTTAAAGTAATGGAAGAAAAACAAAATACACTTGGTGTCTCTGCTTAGGGGCTGGAAACAGAGAGGCTGAACGTTTGGCTCCAGGTTTGTCTACTTGGCTGTGATATTTAGAAGAGCAACATAGTTGATGTAAGCACAAGGCAACACACAGACAAAAGGTTCGCCTGGCTCAGACCCAATTACACACCACCGTGACAGCATGAATTGAGAGGTAGTGCAAACATGTACAAACACAGACACCATCAAATACACCCTACGCACTCTCCGCGAATGTGCGCCAATGTGCACACACATTTACTTTGAATATATCCAGAAGGAGGAAACGGAACTGATGCCAATGTGCTCGCAGACAGTCTCTCTCTCTCTCTCTCTCTCTCTCTCTCTCTCTCTCACAAACAGACACAAAGCAACCAAAAAAGCTGAGACAGGTAGAAACCAAACCACGGTACGACTTACTGAATTTTTCATAATGTTTTTACTGGCCTGTCAGGAGCGTCGGAGGAGTGTAGTGTGTATGTGCGCTTGTATATGTGCAGATGGAAATTGTATACGTATGTGCTGTTGATTTCAGTTTTTTTGTATTTGTGTGTGTGTGTGTGTGTGTGTGTGTGTGTGTGTGTGGGGCTGGCTGGGAATGACAGGCCACTGCTGTGATTGGCTGTCAAGGCAGTGCTCACAAGGGAGCCTGCGGCCAGCAGCTACAGTCAGTTCGGGTCACATGATGATTTTGGCAGGGTGGCGAGTTCAGTTCAAGACTGAAAAAATATACAAGTCTATACAAGCCAGTATCTAATATGTAAGACAACGTTACTTTCATTTTAAAGGATTGTGTTTTTGGCCTTGTCACGAAACAGTATGACCCACCGGTTCAAGTCAAGTCAGTCATTTAGTATCTGGACATTTTACTCCTTCACACAGCCATGCAATTAGGGCTGGGTGAAATTAAAATTATGCTATTAATTAAAATACATTCTGATGTGAATATATACCATGAAAATCACATAAACATTATGTACATTCATGTTTAATGAAATTTACTGTGCTCCACTGTTATGCATCCCATTAGTCAAATAAAAACTTAAAAGCAGTGTTAATTCCATTGGGGGGTGATTAATTGGCCACTTTGGGGCAGCAGAAAGAGCACTACATCCATTTTTTTTTTTCAAACTGTTAACTACTTACACATCCAGCAGACACAGAGTAACATTAGCATCCATTAGTCGTTAACTAAGCAACACGACTGAAAAAAAACAGTAAAGTTGCGGTGAATTTGAGCTGAAAGAGGAAAATGTGTACCGCATCTGTCACTAGAAAATAAATTGTTAAAATAAATATATTAGTAGTGCAACTTTAAATTACTTATTTTCTTAGTTTTTGAATTGCAGTTTGCTTGGAATCATTCATTTAGACAATGAACAATACTATTATAAATATTCCTATTATGTTCTACTTGAAGTAGATAAATCATAATATTAAATTGTTGCCCAGCAGTAATTACAAGCTGCAGCAGTAGCTGCTTTTGCTTCAGTGATATTGATTAGGATTCAGACCTATTGTAATATTAGCAAAACTTTTACCCCTTGAAGGCCTCCAAACAACAAACAATATAAGAGCAATACTTTAGCTGGGTCAGGTAATTTTGCCTCTCATTAAATCACTATTCTTTAGTTCTTAGAGTGGGAGCTTGAAAGCACTTAGAAAACAATTTTCCAAATGACGGCTTGATGTTGATCTGCCAATAAATTATTGGTGAAAGGAGGTAAACAAACATGTGCTGCTGTGGATTTATTACTCTATGTCTTTACACCTGAGAGCAAATGTTCCAATCCTAATGTATGTTGTAAAAGTCAGCTAGACGCTGGCTAGCTTGTTAGAAGACTAGCAAACCAAGAGCTGTAGAGGTGCTGAGGTCAGTTTCTTTTCCCTCTGTCTTTTCTCATCTGTGCACCCCCTCCTCTTCCTCTGTGGTCCTTTTTTTCTCCCTCCCCTGACCTCCCTCACCGCCTGCACCTTATCCCCCTTCCTCCTCCCCAGTCTCCCTCCTCTCTGTTTGTTTATCCGTTTGCTTGTTACCCTCTCAGTCCATCCTCTCCAAGTGTCCCTCCCTCCCTCTCAATCTCGCTCAGTAACAGGTGAGTTCGCAGAACTAATTACAGGAGGCTATCCCAGGGTGCAGCGGGGGCCGGCTCATTTGCAGGCGAAGGGAGCGCGAGAAGGCTGTCTAATAACATTTTCTACCGCCTGATTAAAAACAGCCCATAAATCACTTGTTCACATGGGTCTATGCACACGCACGCGCATGTATACACACACAGTCTCAAATAGAGTCATCAGCCACATGGCTTTAATACACACTAAAATACTGTACAACCAATTTGAGGGCCTGACAGACAGACACACACACACACACACACCCTTGCACATCATGTAAAGCCAATGAAAATTACGCTGTTTATACGTTCATATAATGTTATAGTATAGCCATAGATTTTATATAGTTTATGTTGAGCAGAGAACGCCTCCAGTTTAAGTTTCATTTTAATTTGTTTGATGAGGAAATAAAAATGCAAAGAGGGCGATAATGACCTCCGTGAGGAATTCGAACAATGGGAATGAACGATGTCAAAACGATGCACCAACTCCAAAGTGATTTCAGTGATGAGCAGAGAGCTCATTAATGCGTTTCACTCTTCGACACTTACGGGGGCCCCCATTGATTTTCCTCACCCGCCTCATTTATTGTTTACGTCCTCCTTACATGACTGAACAAGGAAATGAACATGGGATGGACTAAACGGTTCTAACATGTAGATGACAGCCGGCCAGCATGTGCATGAATAAATCTGCACACACTACGGTGTAATTTAGTGCAAGGATAGTGAGGTTAATGACATGTTCTGCAGCTTTGTCTATTAAATGTCAGAATATAGTTATAAATGCTAATCCCAATTTCCCAAAGCCCGAGGGGACAACTTTTCATTGCTTGTCATGTGACCAACCATCCAAAACCCAAAAATGTTCAATATTTTTTTTATTTATTTATTATATATATATATACCTTTATTTAACCAGGAGAGTCCCATTGAGATCAAGAACATCTTTTGCAAGGGTCACCTGGCCAAGACAGGCAGCAACATATAAAAAAATACAAACGCATAGGCACAGACAAATAACACAGAAGACTATCAAGCTAATATTTCATAAAGTCATTTTAAATCATTTTTACGGTCTAAGAGCATTTACATATTAAGGCATCTGCTTCTAAGTCTTTCATTTTTGATTTAAATGCATTTAGCGAGATTAATTCAGTAGTTCATTCATCGGGTAGTTTACAATTACCAACTTATGAAGGATGGACTTTTTCTAGACTTCATTAGTTTAGATGTGACAATATGTGGCCCCCCCCAAAAAACCCCCTCAGGATCAAGGTGCCTGTCCTCTTTGCTACTCAATTTGTTTGTACGTTAATTGATTAGTCAGTAGAAATTTAATCTTTCCAAAAGTTTGTAGTTCTGTAGTCCTAGCTTCTCAAACAATAGGATTTACTGCTTTCATTGTTCTAAATCATACTATATTTCAGTGTTGAATGGTTGGTTAGACAGAACAAGCAATTTTTCACAACCTTGTGACCGTCTACACACTAAACAGATAATCCATAATGAACGTCAATGTTAGTTGTAGCTCAAACATAATTGCCACAGTCCTGGTGTTCGAACACCCACAGAGCCGGGCTGATGCTAACGGGAAGGTCATCCTACTAGAGGTTATCTTCCCTCATAATGCGAAACACCGCACACCCAGTATGCACATATGCGCGCTGTCACAAAACCCTGAGCCCTCTAACTGGCCCGCACTGACGTTCACGTGGAGTGCTGTCGTCTCTTCTGGCAGCTCCTGGCACAATAACCCAGTCAGTAGATTAGCAGTGATAGCATCGCTGGCCCTGCACCGCAAACAATGGCCACTCTCTGTGTCTCACTGACGCAGGTCCATTTCGCAGGACTCTCACTTGTGTAAAAGGGTCAAATATGTATTTGTTTACACGCAAGCGCACAGTGTTGAGTCAATTCATGTTGTCAAAGCACATGAATTGCTTTTAGTTGAAGGCAGACAACAGATTTTACACGAACAACCAAACCCTTCTCACCTTCTGCAGCCCCAGCATGCACAAACTTTCAATTAGATGGATTTCCTTATGAGCTGAAGGGGGGGGGGGGCGATACCACGGCATGCAGATCGCTTCTTCAACAGACAGCAGAAGGTGCAACGGCATTTCAAGATAGTAGAGTTGGATTTGATATGATAGAGATAGTTTCGAGCAGGAGAAAACCCATACCACAACCCCCCTTATTAATAATTATTCATGGATCAAATAGTTAGAAATGTCTATGTGTATGATGAGTGTGGACATGGCTGGTGATATAAAATGTAATTTAAAGTCTGTAGCGCATTTCTGGCTGTCAGTTAGTCCACTAGCTCTTTGCTAGAAACAGCATCCTGCAGTTATCAGCTTCCTGTTTTCTCTGTAGCCCTGCACCCCCGGCCTCCTCATTCTGAGAACACTCTCAGACCCTAAAGGAAGGTATAAAAGACAAAGTGTTAATCACTTGTTTAGCACTTCAACAGAGACCAAGAGCAAAACAGGGGCAGCGTGCTTTCGGCAAAGCCTCAGTTATCTTCAGTTTAATGCATTAATAATGCCATACTACAACAAACAACCTTATCATGTTCAGAATTTACACATTTGTTATATAAAGTGAAACTTTCATTATAATATAAATTATCTCAGGTGCAGGATGACTTTGCCATGACGTCCTGTATGGAAGCTCCATACAAAACAGTGATGTACGTCCCCTGCGTGACAGGTGGAGGCTGCGCAGTGATACAGAGAGATTGTAACATGATATATCAGCGTCTATTAATCAGGGGGTGAGAGTGATATTTAAAAGCGGCTTACGGCTCCTGCAGAGGTGGGAACAGCTGATGTTTCCTGCTGCTCAGGCGTCCGGCTGCTTTGTGCAGGTGCGTGCCGAGCCATGACGACTCACTTCTCAACATACACCCAACAACATGCTGTCAGATAAAAAGCACATACTGACTGCTTTATAGCATACAGGATGGATTACTCTGGGATTGTGAAAGATGCTAACGGATTCTTACTTTGCGCTACAGATATGAGCAAGAACACATGTACTGATTATGCAGTCTGACGTGAAATCAGACATTTACATTTCACATAGAGCTCAGATGAAAGTGTTGCTCTGTTGACCACACTCATTCTCAGTTTTTATTCCTCACAGTTTTCCTTCGACTTCTCCCCAAAAACGGCAGGAGCTCTGCCGTTCTGTGTAGCCAGGAAGATGCCGCAGATGTCTGAGCATGTTGAGTGCCAGCGCACTGAGAGCATCTCCCTCCCTCTGTGCTGCTGATGGACTATCGGGCCTTCTCATGATCACTTACTGAAGTAGAATTCCTGCCAAGAGATTATGATTGGACTATAATCGGCGGCTAGCTGGGAGGTCCTGATTTTGATTCATTGCTTGAACTTTCTCCTCCACTTACTTGATTTTATTGTCATAGCAGGGACATGCGTTGAATGGTCGAACATTAAATGACAACTTTCGCAATTATCTCAAGATTTCAAGCGGGGCTTTGGGCGTAATGTAAGACAGTGGGATTCCAGGAAATCTCAAATGTGTGTGTGACTCTGCCTGTATGCTTGTGTGTGTGTTGTTTTGCATATGTTTCTGCTGATGCAGAGAGATACAGCCACCGCATCTTCATTCAACGCTCGGAGCCTTGAGCTAGAAAGGGGGCAAAACCCAAAACAGTGAAAACCAAAGAGTAAGCAAAATCCTGAAATAAATACGCTCACAAACACACACGCAATCCATCCGACTTATTACTCATTTTCCAGTAGCAGCTCTTTGCAAGAATCACAGTTGATTTACACACATTGTGTCAGACATTAACAGTGGGATGACCTATGAGCTTCAGATCAGCTTTTATCCTCCACACACACACACACACACACACACACAAACACAGAAAGAAGCTGCTTTTGCTAAGATGCAGTGCTCAGGTGCTGAAGCCTCAGAGTCACGTCGCCCAAATCTATAACAGGCAAAAGACTCCCATTAAACAACCTTAGAGTGACACAACATCCGCCAAAGCCTGGGCCATGCGTCACGTCGAGCTCCACGCGCTTCATCACAGAAAACGCTGCTGCTGCCTCTCCACATTATAAATGGTTTTGTTGGGGAGGCGGCGGTGCACCTCAGGATGCTGTAGAGACTTTGTCTGTTTCCTGTTTTCCTAAGTTTATACAAGTGAACGGTTATGTAAGCACGGTGCTAAAAGCGTGGCAAAGCAGGACTGCCACACGCCCGCCTACAGTAAAACAACAACAAAAAAAGATAAGGGAGCAGTCACACAAGGGACCAGTATTTGGGAGAAAAGAAAAAATCCCTGGTACATGGTTAGGTAACATATTGTGACATGTGTCCTGTGTTAAAGAACTTGAGAGAGAGAGCAGAGTGATACATTCTTGTCTTGTTTATACAAAGTAACGGCCTTCACATTCTTCTTATATCTAGACCTGTGATGTGTCTGTGGGCGACATATAATGAAAGCTATGTCAACCATCCATTGGTGACACAGTGAAGTCCTGTATTGGATACATTTCCCCCCAGTGAATTTCTACTTGAGCAATAATTGTGGTTTTGAAAAGAGGATTCTTTTTTCTTTTCTTGGGATCTCTTGACAACAACTTGGGTGGAAGGAGCAGAGAGCAGAGATCAGTATTCATAAAAGGTAGCACATACTCATTCATGGAAGGAGGTAGAGCAAAGTGAAAGAGAAAAGCAAAATTGTTTGCTACACTCTGAGACAATAGATCAATAGGGCCAGCCTGCAGTGTGGTTTAAACTGTTACACTGTACAGTATCTCTGGCAAACAACACAGCAAAAACTTCAAAGTGGTGACACTAAAAGTGCCCTTTGTCGTTTTATGTCACAGAACCAGAATGGGGTTTGTATGTGTTTTGTAAAACCCAATATGATGGTTTTACCCTGGAGAAATTAATAACTCCATGACCTTGAGCACGAAGGAGAATTAATTAATGTTTAAAAATAGTCAAAGTGGTGAAAATATACATCTTAAACCATTCAAACAATGTTAAAACATGCTTTTCCCAATGTTTCTTTCAATTCAGGAATTGTTTTGTTTTGGAGGTGTATTATTCTATTCCCACAGATAATTGTAGACACTGAGATTTTTCAACTACTACGACTAAAGGCAGATATATCTTTTAACAAACTAAAACATCAACAGTAAATGTCAGTTTTGGATGTCTCAGAATCAAAGACAAAGCCCTTCTGTGTCGATTTACTATTCTCCATCGCTCAAGAATCACACTGGGAAGAACTCATCATAGAAGAGGCAACTTCTCCACTGAGAGCAGACTCAATAGAACAGAACAAAAACAACAATTGTGTTTTAAATGGAGGGGGAAACGCTTTCATTTACAGGCATTCTGGGAAATGTAGGATATTATTCAACTAGACCAGGCTAGTAAGACTCAGATGGAATTGCTGTATAGTCTACACAACAGCCATCCTAACAGCTCTGCAGAGCTGCACTTAGACACGGTGGTGATTTGAGCTTAACGCTAATGTCAGCATGCTAACACAGTGATGTTTAGCAGATATACCATGCTCACCATCTTAGTTTAGCTAGTAAGTATGCTAACATTTGCTAATTAGTACTAAACACAAAGAACAGCTGAGGCTGATGGCTAATTGTCATTTTGTTTTGGACAATTTAAAAGTTTGACCTGCTGGTGATGCTAGAGGAAAAGTCAGGGAATCACCAGAGTTTTCACCCTGTGAGGTACATGAATGCCTGTACCAAAGTCCATGGCAATCTATCCAGCTGTGGAAAAATTTCACTAATAACCAACAATGTCAACCTCGTAGTGGCGCCGGAAGAAATCAAAGGAGATCGCCAGTGTCAGTAGACTTTACCCTTTGAGGACCGTGAATGACATGTCACGGTAATCCATTTGATAGACTGCTACTAGCAATACATTATTAATAATGACATTCACATGTACAGGATATTTACATGTACTGATTTGAACCTTATTGTGTAATTGAGCTTCCAGCTCTGGATTAGATTTTTATTATGATTACATGTCTTCAAAATGGAAGATCCTGAAATATGTCAGGCATAAAAAAAAAACACTTAAATACTCTCATTTGAATATATCCTAAAACCACTATTGTGCAAATTGTTTTACTGAGACAAAAAGATGATTGGGTTATTCTCTCTAAATATATATTTGTATATAATGTTATGCCACAAGCAAATATTCTACGCCAATTTTATATTAAGTAGACTTTGTGAGAAAATATGAATCAGTATTGTATGTTTTGTGTCCAGTGAGTTGAGTGATTAGTCATTGTGTTAATCCTAGCTCAGAGGCATGCTGTTGTGAGAGAGTTGGTTGCTGTGTCTAATCTCAGGCATTGCAAAGATAATGATAAGAGTAAAGCAGGCCTCAGGGGCACACCACTCTCCACATTTGTCACTAAGAATTTCACGCTGGTGTCAAATGAGTTTTTCATGAGGAAGAGAAAAAAAATCCAGAAATGTTAAGATGCGCTTAGAATGTGTAGGCCAATACATCAGGGCTGCTAGATGGAATTAGAGTATTTTCCAATTATTTATTTGTGACAAGTGTCCCAACTGTACAGTACGACAGCATTTTCTGAATTCTTTTGCGGAACTTTTAACATATTGGATCACATCACTCACTTTGTAGCAGTATTTTAGGGATGCTCATGTTTTCACAAGCTTGCAAACCAAAGGGGCAACAGGATATGTATGGCATACTTTGAAAGGGAATAAAGGAAACAATAAGTCGTGGTAATTGAACCAGGATGAGCGAAGCCTTTCCTGGGAGTTTCAAGGGAGAGGTGCACAGGCGGGGGGAGTAGTGGGCAGAGTGTTACAATCACACAGGTTATTTGGGGACTCTTGGGGAAGTGGAGGGGGACCTCAGTGAACTCCTCATTTCTGTGGGGCTTTATGTAGCGTGACGGTTCCAAATGAAACTCCCCGATCATGTGGGAGCGCTCTATTAATTTGTGGCTCAGGCCACCTCCTTGGGGAAAGAGCTGCCACAGCCAGTACTGCATCTCCTCTGCAGCTCCCAGCAAAGCGTCTTGTTGCTTGCTTATTGACTGAGGAGCTGTACTGCAATGTTTCTCCACGTCTACGGCTGTGGCTTTCGCCTCAAGTGCTGAGACGATCTATCATTTCTTTGGTCGCCTAGTCCAGACTCTACAGGACGGATGAAAAGCAGCGTGAAATAAAAGTAATCTTGGTTCTTGGAGCAATATCTAGGCTTTAGCTAGCTGGAATACAATCTGTTCCTACAACATAGCATGCTCTGGGGAATCTAATCTGGTTCTGTTACAAGGTCCTGAAAGTCCTGTCGCAGTATAACATCAATAACAACAATTTCAAGCAAACAAGAAGGCGATGGTAAAGTATATGAGCTACTATGTGGGGTTGCCAAAATTGGACAAATACACCACTTCATATTTTGTCTTCCAAATTGTTTATTAGTTTTACCCAAACTAAGTATATTTAAAAAATCTGTAACTGTAAGAAAATTTTGAGTTTTGACTCTGAAATTTTTTTTTGGTCACAACGGTACTCATTACAATCACGCTCCATCAACAAGCACCTGACGGCTTCAAAGGCATGTGTGAATGCACAAGATCACAAGGCTCTCATAAGACTCAAGCCCAGAAGCATGTACATTCACATGAAAGGACGGCCAACAGGGATGACACTATTCCCACAGATCTTCCTCGTTTACTTCTCCCAGCATCACTCGTGATCCTATTCTACCATTAAATATGCACAAACCACATGAACGTAGTCCAATTAGTGAAATACAACAGTTAAATGTGGGTTTGAATCCTGATTATGGTGATCTTCATACTTACTTCCAAAGTATGAAGATCACCATGAACAGCTTTTCTGTGTGCAGGTAGCTACTGAACAGGAAAAGAAAAACAAGGCTTAGTAGGTGGGACAGTGAAGTCTATCCAAAAATATCCTCAGCAGAGAGCTACATGTGGGACCCACTGATTTCAAAAGCGACGCCTGGGACTGACACGAGAAAACTTATTTCACCTCAAGTGCAAGCACGTCAGCAAACATCTGATCTAAGTAAAGATAAGACAGGCTCTTTAATTACTGAGAAATCCTTTGTGTATTCCCATGGAGGCACACGTCCTTGGGAGCTCTGCAGATGTTGGGTGGGAGGACATCAATCCCAGAGCGCCCACACTGGGAGTAGGCCAGCTAGGAATGATGGGAAGTTATGCAGATATACAAAGTAATTAAATACTCGCCTAAAATGTGTCTGGTGTGCCTTCTGGGTGCTTGCAAAACGATCATTATGACTGTGAGAGATAATAACACGCTTGACAGAACAACCCTCGAACAGCTATAGTTGAAAATTCCTGACCCCTGTTGTGCAGAATAGAGTCAAGTGACATAAAATCCATAGGTGTTAATAACTATTTTGAGCAGCAGAACAACAAACATCATTAGCTTCCCGAGCAAATAACATTAAGCATGGGTGCTGCTTGAAAAGCTTCCCACGTAGGGGAGAACAGGATATCTTCCCCCTACAGACGCTGGTGATGAGACTAGTGTGGGAGGACCAGGGAACAGAGCAAGCACATGAAAAGAGGAAGAAATGAAAGGGGAAAAGTAGAAGAGAGGAGGCAAACGAGAAGAGATGGAAACAAAAATAAGCTGGCCCACACCGCGTAAGGATGATTCAGTTTGAAGATTGTCTGGCATGGAGAGGCAATCAGGAGAGCAGAGACTGTATGGCCTCACTGCGAGCTATTCTGCTGCACCGTGACCACATCTCAAGTGTCCCCTGCTCCTCCCCCCTGTCTTTCTCTCTGTCATCTATTTCTCATCAAGTACTGCCTCCCATAAACAAGGATACTAGCCATCAGGCAAGACATCTGAGAAGACTGATCCCTTTTGAAGACGCATTACTTCCGAGCAGAACCAATCCCGCAGGGACACTGGACAACCTGAAGTCCTCTTACTGCTGGGAAGTACCGGGGGGGGTTAAACCAGGGTATTGGCCTCAACATTGCAGACTGTGTCCCAGCCACTGTTTAGGAGATCATTGTGAGGTATGATTGGCAGCTGGGTTGATCTCCCGGGGCAGGTCAGCTACGGAACTACACGCTATTCACTTGAGAGTCGATCAATCACAATTTGGCTTAATTAACCAGCAGGAATGACAAGCCAAGGGCCCACTGTCTGAATGGACGGATGGATGAATGGATCCAAGGAAATATGATAGATACAGTACAACACAATACAATACAGCAGATGATAATTTAATCCTGTAAACCCAAAGGAGAACTCAGATTGCAAGTCCAGCAGAGAAAAGAAGTACACTGCAGTTGATGCCAGCCAACAGAGAGACAGGTTCCCGACATTCAGTTAACTTCTACAGTGTAGTATTCCGTTGATCTAATGAATGCTGGTATTCTAAGCTATAAACAAGGTTATCCTGGTGGCTTCCAAAACCTAAAATAAATCCAGACAAATGCCGGCTGTGGATCGTTCCTAATGTACTTCCTACTCAATGTAACGTAACAAAGCCCTACTGTTCTGCTTTTTAATGATTGTAATAATGAATAGAGGCCAACCCAGCTGTACAAGAACAGTGTTGATCGTTCATATCGTTGTCTTTTGTCTCAATCGTTGGGGGATGCAGTGGTTCTATGTTACTGTGTGATCGGTAGGCTTTAGCTTCTATCTTTCTTTTTTTTCCACGTCCATTTGAGTCAGTTTGACAGCCTAAATACAACCTTCAAATGTATAATGCAACTGCAAAACTGTCTGCTTCTTTCTGAGATTGCCTTTTCCAACAAATTTGACAATATTTCTCCAGGGAGTGCAGTAATAGACAGAGGCACCGCCAACAGTTTGTCAGACTTAGCAACAGTAACTAAGGGGGGCGGGGTTTAACAAAGGTCAATTCCATGAGAACTCGATCTGCTGAGGAGGATCTTCTCATGTGATCAAAAACTCCAGAGCAGCAATTAAATGGACCTTGCGGTCAGATTGTTTTGTGAGTTGCTGTTTTGAAAATGAAGAATGGATAAGAAGTGCAAACAAAAATGAAAATTCCATGACTCGACAAACTCCATTATTTCAGAAAGATTGTTTATTACAATCAAAAGCTCCACAACAGCTACTAAATGGCCTTCGTGGTTGTAACTTTAGTCCTAAAAGTTAGTTTATCTTAAAATTTCTGGTACAACAACCAAAATGATAATTTTGCCAAGAGATATTTCTTTGAGAAATAACAACATGTGTTTCTACAAAACTCTATTTTTCATTCAAGGTCCAATGTTCTCAAATACTGAATACTGTCTAAACACAGGCAGCCATATAAAACCTGCGCCTGAATAAAGACATTTAAAATTGGCAACATTTTGATGTAAGAATAGGAAAACTCATCATTCACTGATGAAATCATTCCACAGTCAATGCCAGTTTATGAAACTTGGTGCTACAGACACTTTCCGTTTGGTACAAAATAAATATTTGGTTCAATACTCAGCCATACAAAAGGTATGATTCCAATGTGTTTTTATTTTTATCTTTTACAATATAAGATTTTTTACACAAGACACACACAGCACATTGCTTAATAAAGGCCACTCTCTGGGTTGTCTCATCACATTGATAGGTGTATCCAAAAGCCTGCACCACTCTCTCATTAGTGTCTGCTAGCCGGTACGGCTACAATTAGCATTAGTCCTATTCTCAATTACTGTGATCGAGCATACAGACATTTGGCAGCCTCTGTGGGCTAGCATGATCTAAAGCTCAGTCGATGCAAGGCCCACATCCAGCAGGAGGAAGTTGAAAAATATAGTTTTTTGGCTGTCAAATGTCTCCTCTTCATTATTGTCCATACTGTGTCTCAATGTCTCCACATTCACCTGTCTGTTAATCTGTCAGCCAGCCACCCTTCCTGTCATCCGTCTATGTCCATCTTACTGCCTTCTGAGTCCAAATTGCATCTGTCACTGTGTTGGCTCGCCTCCACTAGACTTCACCTGCTGCAGTGCATCAGTCTGCTTCCATGAAAAAGTCCTTTTAATGATGACTCATGGAGAGGTTTTATTGTTTCAGTGTGTGTCTGCTGTACAGCCTCTTACAGTACCAGTGTCTGTACCTATTCACTACCCACCCCAGTTTATCTGCCCAATTTCAGTCGAGATCTCGTCTCTCCTTTACTTTCAAGCAACTTTTGCTTCATTGTTAAAAATTCCTACCCACGTTTTAGCACATTTTAACCTATTTACTACAAATGACATTGCATTACTGTTTTCAAATATTCTCCTGGCAAATGTGTTGACATGGTAGGTACTGGAAAGTCAACATTTGTAGTTATTGAACTAAAACAGGCACAAACACTAGTAAAGTTTCCGAGCGGAAGGTTCCACAATTGTGTTTTCACTAACACCTCAGATTAACTTGCACTCCACAGGTGTACGTGGGGAAGGTGTACAGTGACTAACACTTGAATAACTGAAAGATTTGTGTCAAAACCTCGCCTCATTCACATGTTCACATGTTAGGTGCAATGTTATGCAAAGGTGAAGAGAGAAGAAGTGTGAGGTTTGCGCCAGGGGTGTGGCTTTTTCTGTTTAATTTGGCACATTCAGGCATGACCTTGGTGTTACACCACTTCACATTAGCTACCAGCACAATAAGCATTACTCTGAAGAAGTACACAAGCATGTTAAACATGCTAAATTCCAATGCGTCTGTGACAGAGGTAATAATAAGGAAGACTGAATGCTTCTTATGTTTTAAATGTCAGTAAGAATTCAAACAGCATCATATAACAGTTTTTTTAAAGATTTAAGTAAGTAAACAAATGAAAATGTTTTATCAGGGAGATACAGCAAGTGAATGGTAATTTCAAAGCGCTCTAATTAATAATTTAAATCAGAACTAAATAAATGTACGCTTGAAGATACTGTATATAGCAGCTTCATTTTTTCCATAATGTCTCTCGTGGTTGTTTGTTCTTCAGCAGCCTTGCAAATTTACGTGTTAATTAAACGAGTCTCCGAGTCTAGTAGAAAAATATATTCAAGTTTACACACATCAGTTTAATTTAACAAATCACCTGTGAGCCCTCAAAATCATCTTTCTAAATTATTTTTACTGAAAGAAAAAAAAAAAATCATTAACTAACAAGCTGGAAATGTGTTTTTTTGGGGGGGGGCTTAAAAATATAGCCCGAAAAATGTACTAACAAACTCCAAGCATCCTACGGGTGACATCACCAACACCACGTCAGTGTTTCTCTAAAGTTTACACTGCCAGTTGGACCAACTGAGGCGTAGAGTGATAGCATAAGCAGACAGTCTGCTACCATTTTGTTTATATATATTTTATGACATAGAAAACTTCCTCCGCAATTTATATTTTGCATATGATTTGCTGTGAGGAAAAACCAAGGCTTCAGTGTGGTTATTAATACAGTCTAAGTGGGTCACTCAAAACGCACAGCCCAAACTGCAGGGGTCCTGAAGCTCTTCTGCCATTACTCTGATCGCTCTGTTCTTCATTTAATCATGCCTTCCAGTGCCCAAACCCAAAAGTAAGCTCCAGTCCAAAAGTGCTGCGTCCCATGAGAGGACATGCTTTGGAGAAGCAGACTGTGAAGTGTATGACTATGTGTGGTGTGTGTGTGACATGCCTTGCAAAAGCTACAGAAATAAAGTGAGCAACGTGAGAGGGAGAGGACGACCATGCTACCACTCCCCGCCATCCATATGTCCGTCAGCCAGTGTGCCCGCTGATTCTGTTGTCACCCTGGCATCCTGGCTCTGCCTATTAGCCTGCTAGTTAGACTGGCATTTAGACTGGCAGGACACACATAAGCAGGAGCCAAAGGGTCCCCTGCTTGGCTAGCACCAAACTGAAGGAAAACAGTAGACAAACCCACAGGAGTACGTGGCAACATGAAGCAGCTGCCTCCTCCAATCACGTCAGTCTGGCCTAATTTGATTCCATCTCGACAGGATTCAATTACATTTTATTAATTTTGGCACAGTGCAACTCCACAGAGTTTGATTCAATCTCTGGCAATGCAATTTAACTAGATGCAATCAGATTCACTTGAATTTAATGAATTTTTAAACATAATCTCTTCCTCCCTTCTTCATTCTGTATAAATCTTCTCACTGCTCACTCTATCCTTCCCAATTTTCCCCTTTCTGGGATTCAGAATATAGAATATAATGAGCGATGCCAAACTCTTCCTACAAGAGGATCCTGACTACTTAGTGTCTCTACATTTTCTTGGCTTCTGGTTAGGAGAGACTCCCTGAGGAGAACATTAGTCACTTCCATGATAATAATGGGTAATTTGAGTGAAAATAGACTGAGGTTGGCAGAGGGCATCATTGAACATGCTGCTGTTGTTGCTCCGAGCATTGCAAATAACCAAAGGTTTTTCAAAACTGAATGCCAAATTTCACCTACTGGAGCTTGTTGTTGGAACATCATCTCTCGTCTCGGCACTTCTGCTCATGCCTGAGTTTCTTAAAAGCCCAAAATGTGCCATTAAAAGACAATGCGTCTTCAAATCAGTATGAACATATTTGTAGGACAGTTCTCTTAATCCCTGATGCTAATCCTGTTAACTGAGCTGTGAGCTGATGACTGTACAGCTTGTACACAGAGCCTTCCAAACTACCCTTGAGCAAGGCAGTTCATTTCTGTCAAGGCACTGCTGGCCTCTAAACCGCCCAATGAAGTAGTTATGTACAGGGACAGATTAGGAGACACTGGGCCCCAGGTCATGTAAAAGTGTTGTTGTAGTAGTTGTTTTGTGTCTCTTTGGAGTACTTTTATGTCTCTTGGTGGTTGTTTCAAGTCCCTTAATGGGGGTTTTGAGTCTGCTTGTGGTTGTGTTGCATCTTTTTGTAGTCATTTTTTGTCTATGGTCTTTACAAGTCTCTTCGTGCTTATTGTGTCTCCTTGTGGTCATTTTGTGTCTCCCTGTGGTCATTGTGTCACTTTATGGTCATAAATTTTCTCTCCTTGTGATTGTTTTGCATCTCTTTTTAATAGTTTTTGTTTCTTGTTGTCATTTTCAGTCTCATTGTGGGGCCCAACACCCAAAGGGCTAGTGCTCAGTAGGCCCGTGCAGCCATCCACGGTGACATCCATGGGAATGTGTAGATAATACAATTATTTAAGAGGAATATGCATGAATTTAATAGAACTGCTGAAACCAGGCATTCAGATACGTTTTAGTCACGCAGCCTAGTCTTTAATAATTGCATAGTTCTACAGTCTATGCGTTTTTTTCTCATTTCCTTTCAGTCCTCAGCTTGCTGAGAATGAAATGGCAGACAACAACACTGCAGCACAGATGCTTGGCAGTGCTTTTCTCGTGTTTCCAGGTGTTTTGAATGGAACACTGTGCTCCTGTCATACATACAGTGTACAGTGTTAAGCCTGAACTCGGTGGATCGAGTGCTAAAGGACGCACATGAGAAATCAAAAGCTTGCAGGCAAATAAATAGCATATCCATAACACTGAGATTGCCCTTTGTACAATTCAGAGGCCTGCTGACTCGAGTCGTTCCTTAAATTGATTTCTCATATGCAGCTGCCTCGAGGGGGCGATTCTATTTTCATATATACACTGGCTCTCTATATGTATGCTCTCCGTCCTAGTCTATTAATCAAATAATGCAATCAATTTCACCTTGCAGGACCAAGACACAGGCCATTTCTTTTGTGAACAGCTTTGCATGTCTTTAAAAAGGAGTTTATGACTGGCCTTGCATGGTGTTAAGAACTGTGTGCAGAATTGTTCCAGTTTCAAGTTTTGAGCATGGCAGGAGATACGGGAAAACAGAAACTTTTAAGGGTTTAGATTTTGCTAAAAAATAAGTAAATAAAAAAAATTGCTTCCTGCAAGACTAGTGGTGTGATTTTCTGAAGAAAATAAATAATCTGCACTACCCTCATAAATATTTACCCGGTGATTCATTTGTGGAGTTTGAGTACAGTGTGTGTGTGCCCCTGCATTTCTACTTGCTCATGTGAGAACCTACATAAACCAGAACTACTGGATGTAAACAAACCTGAGACACATGCTTAAGCCCGGGCTCATGGTGCAATGAGAGACACTTAAGCGCAGGGGCATAAATCTTTTAAACCCTGAGCCACTGACATTTCCCCCCGGAGATACAGCGAAATATCTTAATTACGCCACTTAACATCACATTGGCGAGTCCCGGGTGAGCCCAAGCAAGCATATAATTCATTGTACTAAGCATCGGTAAAAGCCAAATACATAAACCTTCAAGGATGCAAACTCAAGTGCAGGGTAGACGGTGAGCTGGGACTTCAAACGCAAATGTTTTCCTTCAGGAGCCAGAGGGGTTAGAACAGAGGATATCTGCAGAGTTAGTGTGGAGACAGGGCACCTGGCTGATTCCTGTCACAAACTCCAGCTGTCATCCTGAATTGGTGAATTCATATATTGGTCTATCTGGATCTAGCCCCATCACTGATGGTTTATAGTGTTTGCTTCAAGGGCCCACAGTGATAAAAGACACTGAGATTCCCACTCAGGCTCTAGCACATACATTCAACTCAGAACTAGCCTTATTATTCCCTACAGGCTCCCTGCATTGTCTAATAGGTCAATTTGGGTGGACTTTGCTATCATGAAAAGCATCACAAGAATGGAAATTGGTGGGTTGGGTGATGTAATACTACTGCAACAAAGGGGAAGTAACAAAGCAATGAATATTCCAGTTAAGACTTAGAAACAGTAAGCCATATGTCTTTGTTTCACCTCAGTGGGATTTAATGTAATAAAAAACGAAAATACACTAATGCTCTGAATACATCATTTTCTTCTCTTTCATAACAGCAGTTTCTAGCAGCCCCATTGATTGATATAGTGGAAAATGAACTGCCAATAAACTACAGTCCTTTTAAAATGTTGTGGTGGCCCAGGGCATCTTCCTCGGGTATGCTTGAAATCTTTATATTGAGTGTCTGCTGCTGTTTCCATGCCACAAACCACCAAAACAAACACCATGTGTACTCCTCATTTCACACAGTTTTCTCCCTGGCAAGGCTGTTAGTGCTTTAAAATTGGAATTATATGCAACTTTTCTTGGGAAATGTGGTAGTATTACACATTAGTAGTGACAGAGGGACCTGCTTTTAAAATTCAGTCATTTTTACGCCTCCTCAAACTGGAGTTATATGTAGCATACTGAAGTGCAGTTATTATTAAGTGTATCTGTGATTCTCTACATTTGCTGAGTAACCTCCTCAAGGACCCCCAATCCCCACTCTGAGGCCCACTACCCTGAAGGACTTCAGCCATGCAGTCTGACTGCAACATGCAACATGCTTTAACGACCAGTGGCTTTATGGCTTCACTCCTTGCACCACTTTACAGCGCTCTACCCCCACCTGCCGTTGTGCGCCAGGAAGCCAGCATGGCCACGCTGCAAAAAATGTCCATCTAACAAATCCCCCTTTTAGGGTTTCTAGTCTTGAGACTCCCTGTTTGTTTTTAACAAGTGTAAACATCTCGCCAGGGGGATAGGATAACCCGTTTTATCCTCGATGCAAATTAACTTGTTGCGAGATTATTGGGGGGGGGGGGGGGGGGGGCTGCCTGAACACTGGTACCAAAAGAGATAAAACAATCTCATCCTGCAATCAAATCTTTTTCCCTTTCAAGCTATGGATTACTAATAAATCCGAAGCTACAGGAGTTGGGTGTTTTTAGCAGTGCACGCTGGCACGGCGACGCGCTCCACTGACCAGGACACAGAAACATTCACAAAAATAAAAGGAAATAAAGGCCAAAGGCGCGTGTTTGCGCTTTCAATCAGTGCCCGTTGGCAGCGGTCACTCAAGTAACATCTTTATTTGCCTCCGCGCGTGCAAACCACACACGGACGCGCGCACAGAGACAATCATCATCCCCTCTAAATCAGGTGCGCAACGCACATGAAACCCAATTAACGGTGAAGTGTCACTCTGCTGTCACATATGCAGCTCATATTTACAAACTTTCCGAAGCATTTGAGACTGTGCGGCCGCATCGTGGGGCCGTTATGCACAGTCTGCGCACAAGATGCAGACGCTGAAGATGTTCCACCGTGCAATACTAAATCTATAGTATTTTCCTAGATACACCAAGACAGCGGACTTGATAGTGAGAGAAAGCAAAGAAAGCCGGCGGTCCCAAAACAATTACATTCACAATATGGAACTGAAATTAATGTCTCCATGTATGATGCCAGTTTAAGTTGGGAGACAATCGATTTCTAACCAGCAAATAAAATCCATAAAGGTACCACCTCAAATGCTGCTCCTAAAGAAAACTAAACAACAAGGGTGACATATGCCTAACGATAAACATAACAGTTTTGTCCTGGGAGAGTGTGCATCTCAACAGCTCACCCACCCTAAAAAATAAAAAAAGACCCCATCATAATCCCCCTTTTCAGCAAGAAAGCATTCTGGCCCCTGCAAGACGTGCTTCAACTACAAAACAACGTCCAGTTAAACAATCCACCCCTCTCTCCCTCTCTCGCCCTCTCACTCTCTCCCCCTCTCTCTCTTCCTCGGCTCTCTCTGCCTGCTGCAGATCACGATGGCAAATACACTCAACTTGTCCACAAAGTCACCAAGCTCGAGGGTTTCACGCACTCGTGCGCGCATCCCTACCTTGACTACCGCAGACGAGCACCCAGAGGAGGTGGACGAGTTTGAGCATCATTTTCGGTCAGGTTTCGGGCTGTCGGACGCTGCTTTCAGCTGCTGTAAAAAACGACAAGGGCGACACACACGCTCGGCTCCGTTCATCCGCCGTCTTGGGCTCCGCTGGCGACTGATCTGCCTCAGCTCCTTCCTTCCCTTCCTTCCTATACGCGCGCTCCCGCTCGGCGCTCGTTCACCGCTCTGCGCTGAGGACCCCCCCCCCAACCCAGCATCACTTCTCACCAACCTCACTGCTGGAAGCTGTTGATGAAAAGCAGACGAGAGGACGGGAAATCAAGCCAAACATGTTTACGTTTTGCATACTTTATTGAGTTATTTAAAACAAGCTGTAAAGTTGGAAGGGGAAGATCTTAAGAAAGAGAACATATCTTTAATCCCGAGTTGCCTGTTAGCAGGAGTGTAGCTAGGAAATCTGGTGGCCCTCTCTAATATTTATGGTCCCTTCCAGCTGTGGGCCCCTGTAATCCACCACCTATAAGACTTAGGAATTACAGTGCCTATTTATCTCTGAAGCCCAAACAAACATGCAAAGTAAGAAAAATGTTGCCCCATGTAAATATACTGATACTCACAGTGCTAACTTTCCCCTCTACAAATTAGCACAATGGGCTTCGTGCAAGAAGTTTTTTTTCTCTCTTATGTTATGTTACCAAAGAGTGAAAAGAAGACTTTAGCGGCAGTCACACCATAAAGTGCACCAAGCACTCCAACCTAAACAACAACATAGGTTGTTTTAACCAACCTCCAGATACGACTCATATGAGTCCCTACCATTGGCGTTTATCCATACCTAACCTATATGTCTCAGAAATCATGTGACCTACATCACATGACATAAACACGTGAAGACCATAGCGACACAAAGGAGGTGAACCCTATCTGCTCTACATCAGCCATGAGGCTAGATGTGGTGGTGTGCAGCTTTTGAGTTCACCGGTTGACATGCATACCATCACTGACTTAGGCACACACACCTGTGATGGGTTAGGGGAAGGGGAAGGGGCTACGGAGCGCTGTCAACGCCTTTAAGACTAACATAGTTAGCGAGTTAGCTAACATAGCTACGCAACCTACAAAACCTCATTAAAGACACAAGTTACACAACGTCATTAAAAAAAAACAAATCCATCTTGTTTCACATGGGAACCGAACGCAGTTTTCCTGGGTGAAAGTGGCTAACTTGCTATCCATCCACCCAACCCACCAAAGCACTACAACTTTCTGGCTATTTATAATACTGACCCTCTTTGTCATGTGTTTGCCTTGTATGGCCACTAGAGGTCACTGCCACACAAACCTAAATATACGTAGTAATTTCGACAATCTAATAAATTGACATTTACTTGTCTGTACAAAATATCCTGGTGAGAAAAGGGCCTTTCACTCAATAGCTCCTGGAGCATCTCTCTGTTTTCTCTCTGAAGTTCTGTTTACTTCCCACTGGTATTTTACTTACCATTGAACACCATTTCGATCAGTCATTGAGCATTAGTAAGCTTGTTAGCTCGGAAAGCTTTACTTTTCCTCTTCAGTTAGCATGAGACCCAATGTCAGTGTCAAATGTAGTATCCTTTCCAAAAATTTGACAGGTGTCTCTGACATATCACGTCTGAGTTAAAATTCTGGCCTTTAATCACCACACACTCATAAAGGAAATGTTGGAGGTACATTCATCAGGTAGCCAGAAACACAACTCCAAATGAATGCTAATAGTGTTCCTTGTCTGCTCAATGTGTAAATAGACAACTGTTTGTTCCCCATATGATAATGTTTACAGTGATTTGCTGCCACCAGAGCACATTGTCAAGTGGTATCTTACTAATAACTTAGTATTCAGTAATCCAGTATAGTTCTTTATATGCAGTCCCAAACTACATAATCCTAAAATATGCCATCCAAATTTTTAACCTGAGAAGAACATCCTTGAAAGGTTGTCAGTTCATAACAGAGCATATAATACTCTAAATTCATGATCCAATAGATACGTGTTACCATTTCAGCCTTTAATGTCTTTCTGACAGTGATTTGAAACACTGCAAACTTACTAATTCTATTCTGGACACATTTCTGCACCAATTTATGGTGGAAATGTCTTTATTTATATAAAGGGGAACACAAAATTCAGGTGGTAGGTGACAATTCAGAATATAAAAATATAACTGAATATAATGTAGTATTCAGTAAATTGTTTTTTTAGCTTATGTCATTTTTGGGGATATTGCAGATCTGGTTTTCTGTATTTACATTGCATTGCATGTTTTCTTATTGTGCCAAAAAAAAACTTTTTCATAGTACTCCCGTTTGTTATTTAACATTTCTTGTTACAAGCTATTTTTCAGAACATTTCAGAGAAAAAACAGAAAAAGTGGTGGGGACATGTCCCCAGCATCCCCAGTGTAAATGATACCTATGCAGGTGGGGGGAATAGACTGATTTTCTAATGTTTAGTGTTACTCACCATCTAACTCAGCTCCAGTTAGGAGCTGCATGAAGCCTTTGATGTTATAAGAATCTGGTCCCTGGAGCAAGTTTTATCAGCTGGCAATTTTCAATGCACATTTAAGAGTGTAAGTTGCAACTATTAACAATAATGGAAAGCTGAGGCTCAGTAGCAGTAGGCTAACAGTGAACATAGGCATATGTGCAGTTCTGTCACCAATAGCCTACAAAAAGTGGTCCACATCACCTCAAGCACACTTATCTTCCAAAACCATTGTCAATCTTCCAAAACCATTGTCAATCTAGCTACTGTATCAGCTGAAATGCATGAGCAAGCATCCAGGAACTGCTGCTTCTACTGCGCACGCACACATACACACACACAGTATCCCACATTCATTGATCCACCTCATTAACGTTAGTTAAGGTTACTAGTAATCGATGCAACTTCCGTTAATGATAACATATGACACTTTCACTCACCAGGTAACGTTAAGATAGCATCAGCCTCATCTGGCTCGTTTCCTGTAGTTTCAGTAACCTTAACGTCCGTGTTATCTGCTGCAGACGCGGTGTCACCCGGAGCGGCAGCATATTCAGCTGCAGGCTTACGAAAACACCGAAAGAGTGTAGTTTGAGTTTGCTTGCATTTCACATCTCCTTTAGTGATTGACATTAGTTAATTTCAAACTTGCGAAGAGTGACCGCCACACAGCTGCTGTTTGGTGGGTGACGTCAGATCCTGGTCACAGGCCACTGCAAACGTCAGTTCAGTGCTTCGCAACACAGATAGGGTGAATTTATGAATGAACATTTAAAAGTTCTGCCACAAAACAAATAGACTACACCACAGGGACCTTGCAAGTTAATCACAACAAGTGCAAAGAGTAAATAGAAAGGAAATAAATCATTGTTTTGATCCATCACAGAATATCTGAATCTGTCTAAAAGAATGTATAAGCACAACATAAAATGAACAGATTTGACCAGTCCTAAAAGAAAGCATTTGTAAAAGCAGTGATTATCACCACTCACGGAGTCAAAGTAAGAGATCTTAGCCTTGCAAGCATCCCTGTTGGGAGCAAATGAAGTGCTGAATTAAAACTGACAAAACACTGATCCACCTAGCCAAGGAATCAGAATTTGATCGAGATGGGAAAACCCAACTAAACACCTCTTTTTGAGCCAGAAAAACCCAGATCATCCCTCCAAACTTTCTCAAACTCATTCACTGATGAGTGAGGTAACAACACGTTTGACTGCTGGATGGACTAGAATCCATAGCCCTCTCCAGGTTTCACTACAGGACAATGACAACTCATTTGGCCCATGGTTTATATTGCTGTGCTCCTGTGTCAAAAGGGCTCCATGGCTGTAATTCTCCAAAGTCGCCCAACAGACTCATGCAATGAAGGTAAAGGCGGCAGATAAGGAAAAGTCACAACCTGCCTAACGGCCATCTAGAGGTGGGTTGTTGGCTTGTACGATTTCGTTACAGTGCAATTTGTGTCAACTGTAAATGGAAACTGGGATGGTGTGAAAGTGGAGTGCAACAATCATATCCTAGTGAGGCCTGGCTGGAAAGCAAATTTGTATGTTTATGTTGTTATGGTCTGCCTAACAGCACCACAATTTCAATCAAATTTAGCTAAACAGAAATATAGGTAAATTAATATTGATGCAGTTACTAGTTCTGCATAGTCACTTTTAAATTAATTTTATATAGCTTATACAGCTGCATTACTGCATTAAGAACCATTTAATACTTGTCCAGTTTCTCCCTTGCTGAAATGTGTGATCATTATATGTGAAAATGAATCCCAGAATCTTCTTCTTCAGAACAAGTACAAGAGTTCTTCCTGTGACAATTGGCTCCCCGATGGTAGGAGGGCATATTTATGGTTTTAATTGTTTTAACAGTGTGGCTTCTTTGAGTCATTGAAATAGCAAAGTTCAGGATTTTTTCTGTCAGTAACATTAAACATCTACCTGCCCTTTAACAGGAAGGCGAAGATGCAAAACGACCTTGCAATGCAGAATAATTCAACCCCTGTGTGAAATACTCTTGACATGAACTATTCAGCATTAATAAAGCGAGACTGTTAAAAAGAGAAAAGAAGTTTGCTTGCAGCAAGACGGTCCTGAGTGCCGAATGTGAGGCCTGGTCTGTTGTGCACCTTCTCTCTGAGTTCATTTGAGTTTCCTTTGGGTGCTTTCGTCTTTTTCACACAGATTATGAAAAGCAACAAAATATGTTATCATAATTATGCAAACGACACACAGATTTACAACACCATATCACCAGGGGACTATAATCCCATACATGCGCTGAGTAACTGCATTGTATGATCAGTGATCAGAAGTGCCAGAATTTTCTTCACTTAAAAGTTTCAGTGTGTAATATTTCTGAGGATCTATTGACAGAAATGCAATATAAGATCCATAACTATGTTTTCAGTGATGTATAAAGACCTTACATGTTTCTACAGTAGCTGGAAACAGTTCTATATTACACGTTTCGTCACTACATTCTTCTTCTTCTTCTTGTAGAATTCTGGCAGTGTAGACGCTCATCAATCCGTTGAATACGTACATTTGAAGAAGAAGAAGAAGAAGTAATAATATACAGCAGGGAATGGCAAATAAATTTTGCATTGGAGAAATTTTTTTCCCCATTAGATGGTGGGTGAGAACATAAGACATGATATTTACTCTGAATGTTATAGTGTTCAATTAGCTCAGTTACTAAAGTGCAAGACTGTCACCTTGCGTTTTCTGACGGCTCCAGACTAGACAGTTGGTTGCAATTTGCACTCTCACCACTAGATGCCACTACATCGTACACACTTAACCTTTAAACAAAGATAAAATTGAACTCATTGTTTTTTGGAGCCAAGGAAGAAAAAAAAGTCAGTGCTCAGCTTCAGTCAGTAATGTTAAAAACCACAAACCAAGGCTTTTTGGTGTAGTCATGGACTCAGACCTGAATTTCAACAGCCACATTAAGACATTTACAAAGTCAGCCTACTATCACTTAAAGAATATATAAAGGATAAAAGGACATATGTCTCTGCAGGACCTGGAAAACTTGTCCATGCATTTATCTTCAGTCGACTCGACTACTGTAACAGTGTCTTTACAGGTCTCCCTAAAAAAAAAAAGAGATGCTGCTGATTCAGAACGCAGCTGCATGAGTCCTCGTTAGGACCAAAAAATGTGGATCACATCACCCCAGTTCTGAGGTCTTTACACTGGCTTCCTGTCTGTCAAAGAACTGATTTTCAAGCACTGCTGCTGGTTTTTAAAGCACTGAATGGTTTAGGGCCAAAATACATTTCTGATCTTCTGCTTCATTATGAACCATCAGACCTCTCAGGTCGTCTGGGACAGGTCTGCTTTCTGTCCCCAGAGTCAAAACTAAACATGGAGAAGAAGTGTTCAGTTTTTATGCTCCATATATCTGGAACACTCCAAGAAATATGTAGATCTGCCAAAACTGTTGGTTCTTTAAAATGAAAACTTTTCTTTTTACCAATGTCTTTTAATAAATCAAATGTAAGGCTTTTGATTGATTTCTAAAGTTTACTGTTAATTTTGTCTTTGATATTTCCTTATGTTGCTTTTATGTTTTATGTAACACACTTTGAATTGCCTTGTTGGTGAAATGTGCTATACAATTAAACCTGCCTTGCCTACAGTCCCAAGATAAAACTCTAGATTTAAATTTGATTGTCAGTTGTTTTTATTGTTATTTTTGTGCATTTTTCCACATACAGAAAATGGATAGCTGGGGTGGGACCTGCACCACTTACATTGCTACAATCATCCCATCAAAGTGGTGGTCACATTAATATGATGGTGACATTATTGCTGGTCTGTCAAGACAGAGCATGTCCACTCGTCACACTTTCAGAATGGTAAGTAAACATATGGGAGCATAAAACTATCATTTGCAGCCTCACATATCTTTCAAAATGCACATTTTCCACTTGCTTTAAAGAATACTAACCTAATAACTGCTGTTAGGGTATGTCCAACTGTATTTAAAAAGGCACAGTCCATTCACAGCAAACATGTAACTAGTATGGACCCGCCACTGCACTGTTGCAAAGTATTGCATAATGCAGTTTCCTTTGTACTGAGGAAAAAGACTTAAGTGTTTTGCACCAAGTGGAAGAACTTGTGGCCTGTCTTGAATTCAGACTGTCAGTGATCGCTCCGTCATCACCGCTGTCACCCCAGAGCAAGCCTGTTGCCCTAGCAACCAAGTTAAATGGCTGTATTGAAGCGGGCACTGGTGCCACATAAACAGATAATTCATTGTTGAGGTCTTTGTGAAGCTTAAACAAGTTAAATGTCATCCTCCTGATGAGTGATGAAGACGCATTAGCACAAGTTTTAATCAACAACGCACGGGCGCGGCAGTTTGACCTGCGATTAGAATGCCTACATCAGGACAAGCGCTGCAATCTTTCAGAATGTGAAAACATTGTGGCAAAATGCTGTTTGAAGTCGATCCATAGTAATCCCTTGATGTCACTGCAAAGGGGACATATAGCTCTTATCACATTAGCTCACAATAAATGTGCATTGCGCCCTGCTTACTCACAAGTCTTCACAGTCAACACCTTAGTATCTCAACATTGACCTCTTCAAATATCACAACAAATACCAGAGATTAGTCCATTATATGTCTTCCACGCCTAGGTACAGTGGTGGAAAGAAAGTACATTTACTCAAAGACTGTGTCTATTTTTGAGGGATATGATTGTAACCATAAGAATTCAAATAAGGAATTTGTGCAAGTGGGCCTGTTGTGATAGGTCCTTTCCCAGTGTGCCTGTGTTCTCCCATGAGAAAATGGTGTTAACCTACAAGTCAGTCTCAAAAAATAATCATATTATGCTATTACTTCTGGGATTTGACACACATGTGAAGTGTTGACCTATAATATATAACGCTTTGTTTCTGTCTTTCAAAATATATTAACATTTTTCTCATCTCTACAAGACCTACCCAAAGAAAAAAGGCCCTTTTTAATATATTCCTCTGAAAGTGAGGAGTATGGCAGTGTACGTTGCGTGTCAAAATATCAACTCCCTCGATAATATGTAGCACTGTGCATTATAAAGTTGACTGGGAGTAAGCTACATTCTTCCATGAAACAAACAGAGTTATGGACAGTGTTTTTTCTCTCAAGTGAGAAGAAAAACTGTGTATTTGGTGAAATTGAGGCAGTGAAAAACAAGTAAAAAAATGCTTGCCTCAGCAACTTATCAAACACAAAACACACTTTACAGTCAACACAAGAAAAGCGTGATTATTATGATTAATGTGATGCATGAATGTTTTTAAACAAATGACAGCAAGCAGGGCTACCGGAACAGTGTTGAATCAGAAAAATTACAAATGCTTTAAGCTGTGTGTATACAATAAATGGTCTAAAGTGATGTAAACGTAGATAAAGTGAATGTCTGTCAGTGTGGAGGGGACTTCCAGATGGTCTTCCCCTTCAGAGCAACCTCAGCATGTCATTGCATGGAGCCTGAAATTAACAACTTCCAGCAAGTATCTGAATTTGCATACATGGGTGCTATGTTTAAATGTTCTGTTGCAATGTTGCCCTTTGAATATTTGTCCTGTGACCTTTTCCGTTATTTCACCTACTTACAAAACAAAAACTGAACAAAACAACTGTTTGAATTAATCTTGCAAAAACAAAAATCCCTTCTTGTGGGAATTATAGTTCAAACTGAATTGACCGAAATCCTTAGGCGAAAGCAAAACATCCCCTACAAGATGGTTTTATAGACGATGAATTTGCTTTTCCAACACATGGACAAGCTAATTGCTGCATGGATTATGTAATTATGTAATCCCGAAAGTGTGGCATCCTCATCCTGCACAGGAGTTTGACCAAGGTGACCCAGGTTCACATGCCATGTCCCACATGTCACAGTCGATTAAGGCTAACAAAACACCTCCTTAAAGTTAAGTAAAGCTCATGGTTTTGGTTAAATATTGTGAAAGTCAACACGTCCCACCTTGCTTCCACCGTGCTTCCACTTAATGGTGACTTTTTGACTATCAGACATTAACTAAGTGCTTGCATGCTTTAGTTTCCAGGAGCAGATATAGGTGAAAAGTGAACAACTTGCAGATATATTCAGCTGCAAATACTTATGCCTATAAACTGTACTAATCCAAATTTGTGGTATATGAATGTAACCTTTAGGAGACAGGGTTTGAAACGTGACAATGGTATTGTTGCATGATCACAAAATTCCACAAAGAAACAGGAAAAAGTAATGGGTCCGTAGCCATGCTAGTTTCACAGTAGCTGACAAATAAGAAGCATGCTTCAAATTTGCATGATATGAGGCAAAAGAAAATCAATATTTAAGGGATCTCAGGAGAGCTAGACAGCAAAATGGAGTACAAATAAGGGCACATCAACTAATGTATTGGTGTACAAGTAGAAGCACTAAACTTCTGAGTTTGTGTATATTTATGAGACAGACAGAAAGCATAACAAAGAGAAAGTAAGAAAGTCTCTCTTACCGCAAGGGGAGGGGGGGGTGCTATTGGCTAAAAGGTCCACTTGTTTAACACTTTATTGGCTTAAATTTAACGTGGCTTTGGAAAACAACAGTGTGCGTCAGTCCTATCTTTGGGCTAGAGGGGAGACCTGTGATTGAAAAACCCCAGGACAGCCTCCTGACTCAGCACACTCTGTGGACAGCAGATAGAGGAATCACTGAACCCCTTGGTAATAAAACACAAAAAAACAGACAGTATACACATTGTCTCACACAGTCTTTGTGAAACACACATTCACACAAGCTGTATCTTTCTGCTGGGCTTTACTACAAATCTGCAAGGCGTCTGCTGATATCTTGGAGTCGACTCAGTTTCCTCAACATTTCTATCCTCAGTGGTATCCTGCACACATAAATCAATTACAAATCCCTTGGCTAATTGTATTTGGACAGTCTGCGAGGGCTGTATGCTACAAACAGATGCTTGTGGGGAGTGCTGGTGGTGGCTTTCTGGCTTGCCATGCGACTACTGCAAATTTGTTTAAAGCAAAGTGCTTTTGGTAATCGTTCTCTTTAAAATCATATTGAGCACACAGTTGTGCAGCTGAAAATTCTTTTAAAAATGAGGCAGCATGGAAGACAGATTCCCAGTGGATACACATTTTCCTATCAGTTACATTTAGGCCCCCCAAGATGTACACGTGTTATTTGTCTCTCTCCCCTGTGTTATAATGTGTTGTAAATAAACTAACAATCACACTTTTTCCAGAGTGTAAAAATAAAACTCAGGGTCATGCTGACTTTGCCCCTGGATTATTGTATTGCTATTGTTATGTTAGTTAACAATGCATCTTGCATGCAAGATCTACATCCATGGCATGGATTTGTAAATCCTATTATATATATAATAATAGGTATACGTATGGCATAGGCGGAAATCATGGGGGGGACAAGGGGGACAGGGGAGATATGCCCCCCCCCCCACATCTGAGGGGTGTCACCCCCTTAAAAACCATCAAATAATATAATGATATAATAAAAACAATTGTGTAAATAGTAAAACAATACAAACGCAAACAGGGCAATTAAAGTTCTTTTTAAGTTTAGAAACATTGAGTCCCCCCTCTCTTGCCTCACAGTGGTCCACTGCCTGCTTTCTCTCTCACAGGAGTTCAATGGCAGAAAACTAGTTCAAATCCGTCAGTAGTTTAGGAGCTCCAGTAATGTTAAGTAGGCTGGCAGGGCTGTTTTATGCATTTTAAACATTGGATGAACTGATTCTTTTGTCTTTAATACAGATGATGCTGAGTCATTATTAAATTAATCATGACAAAAAGTTATGATAATCGATTATTTTTCTATGAGAAAGAGAGACAGACAGGTGTAGGTGTGTGCTCGTGTGTCTAATGGGAAAAGTAAGGTGAGCAGATTACTGTAGTTTGTGATTAATCACACAAATAAATTGGAGAATTAAGTAGAATTAAAATGGAGTGCAATTTATTTTCAGCTCCTTCCAGTCAATATGTTGTTTTATAATCATGTTTCATTATGATCATACAATTGAGACCAGTGCGAACAGCTAACATTTATACTGGTGCTGAAGGGGATCCTAATAAAAATTGATTTTTCCAATAAATAGTTACAAAAATTTGTGTATGCTGTCAGTTATAGATCCTAGAAAGAAATAAAATCAGAAAATTAAAATCGGCAGGTCAGACCTTTAAAAAAAAAAAAATCAGTAATGGGAATCAGCCAGGAAAAATGTAATCTGTGCATCTCTTACTACAGCGATAATGCTGTTTGTGAACCAATATTAGGCTGATACCATAGATCCACCATTGTGTTGAGTTTTGCGCATTATGTTGTTAAGTGGCAGAGCAGTTGGCTTGCTTCCGTTAAATATCTAACATATATGTATGTAAGAGACATCCTCTATCCCAGAAGAAATCTAAATTACTATGTAGCCTAGAGGACGCAAGTTATTTAGGATAATATGGCCGCATGGTGAACCTATGAACTTAAGTCATATTTAAACAACTATTGCTTTGTGGTGTTGGCCAGAAAAATAGTAAGACTTCTCTCTGTGTACATGTATCCTATAGGCCTACAATTACAATTTTTGGCTGTATTATTTGTGTCCCCCTCAAAAATTGCTCTCGTGAAATTTTATGTTTATTGTCCCCCCCTACTGTGAGATGAAATTTACGCCCATGGCGTATGGTAGTTGCAAAGGGTGAGAGGTGGATGGTGCATACAAGGGTGTCAGGGTCTTCATGGACTTTAATGCATATTTCTTTTTAACTTATGTATTATTGTAAGGCCTAATTGATAGCTGCCTGTTTTGTGTTGTTTACATGGCTCATGCTGTTCACTCACTTATTCATTCATCCATAAATACATTTGTATGTTTATCACTATCAGCATTCATCTGGTTAATTTGACTGTAACCCTTGCTTTTATTTAATAAATAGAATAAATAAAAATTGAAATAGTAGTAAGCCATGACTCAACAAAATAACGCCAGATCTCCCCTTTCAAAGATCAATGGGTAGTCTGCCATTGATTCATCAGACCTTGCTAATGTTCAGCCAAATGGACCAGATGGACACTGATGGTGATAAACATACAAAAATATTTAATCATGAATGGATGAGTGAATGGGTTGCTACCTATACTATGAAAAATGGCATTTGATTATGGCTTAACAATTTCGAGCTAACTTTCCGAAGACAGCAAAACAGCAAAAACTTTTTTTTTCACTTTCCATTTTTAAATCCAGCCTGAAAACACATCTTTTTAAACTGGCATATCCGACGTGATCACTCTTTCTCACTCTTTGTTTCCAGTTGTTATGTACCCTGATTTTATGCACTGTAATTATAGGTGTTAATTTTATCGATTATTGCTGTACTGTTTTGTGAGGTGACCTTGAGTGTTCAGAAAGGCGCCTATAAATAAAATGTATTTGGTTCCATATGAAGCATGATTCTGTTTCACCTAGCTAAACATAGACAATCAATCGACAAATGAAGCTTTTGATGGCTTTGTAATCGCTGTTGCTTACCAAATGGAGCGGTGACAGTTTGAGCTAGCCTCAGGCTTTACTTTCGGTTGACTTTGGGGAGGTAAAATTGAGTTAATTTGTTGTAGTTACACGGCTGCGACAAATCTCATCCGTCAACACATATTGATTTCCCAAGTCTTTAATCAACAAGTCCCAAGTTTTCTTCTTCCTTGATCTGGCTCTTTGTCTCTGTACTCTGGTTTAAATACATTTTGTAAGGTGTCAAAGTCAAATGACTCACACTCCTCAAAATAGTCCACTGAATAACCAGCAATTGCAATTTTTCTTGAGACATGCTAGCTCAGAAAATACTGGTTCAAACTTTTCCTAAAAGTTCTGAATTTGCTCAAAAAGCTCAAAACATTGATGATTTTGAAAATTAAGGAATTGCTGCACCCAACCAGGTCAAAACCACATGTGCAAAAGGAAAAAAGCATGCCATCCGGATGAAGTTGATAAGGATTATGAGTCAAAGAAGAAACTTCAAAATGGGCAAAATAACTATCTTATGACATAAAATTAATCAGAATGGACCTTGACTATCAACTAGATCAGATGAATGAAGCTATCTAGTCATGTAGGACAACAAATGTACTACATGCTTCTATTTCATGTGACCGTCTCCACAGAAAATTTTTCAGGCTCCCCAAATGCAGGTTAAGCCGCTGCAAAATTTGCATAGCGTTGTATAGGCACTGGTCTTACAGAGAAGTAATGTGAATGTATTTAGCCGTTTTAGATTTGCGGAAACCCTCAACATTTCTTTGACCATCCGCACAGCAACAAGTAAAGTTTTCCATGCACAGATGGAGCATGTATGACAAACCCATTTTCTCACCTCAACCTGTCTGTATTTCTAATTAAAGAGAGTGACACTGTCGCAGAATTTTTGTCTCTAAAATAGTTAGAATACTGTTGAAAAGGTATGGTAAATGTATTATTAATTTTGTCAAGCAAGGATGTTAAGCACTTATTCTTTGAAAAGTACATGACAGGAAAGCCTTTCATTCTTGTGCAATTAGACATTTCTGTTAGACAGCAAAGTGAAGATGATTTGCAGCTTAAGTCAAAAGCGTCACTTAAACCCATCAAACGTCCATTAAACATTTTTAATCTCAGCCCATTGATCCAGAGTGCCGCAGATCAACAACTGTATCAAAGCTATTAAATTAAAAGAGTTTCCTCTGAATGATACCTGACAGGTCATGTGGTGAAAATAAATTTGAAATGTACTGTACTAGGACAAAAGATTAAAGATAATCATGCTCACTGTCTGAAGAATTAAAACTAGAACAAACACACACTTGAGGACTGAAATAATGTGTTTGTTATTAAAATATTCTATTAGCCAGTTTCTAAGACAATCATTTCTCAGTGCAGAATGTTTTATATAGAAAACCAATGGGGGCATGACACATTGCCAGGGTTAACTCTAAGTATGTTTAGTTTACCTATAGGTGTGTGGCACTGCAAACTATGTTCAGACACAGGAGCTGTAAAAAAAAGCAAAATCTGTTTACCCAATTTATGGGGTAATTTTGTCATTAATTTATCACCACAATTAGGACTTTAAATGGTCTGTCTCTTCAATTATGCAGGGCATTAAAACTAACCTATTTTACTACTACTTATTTACCTATTTACTACTATTTTACTTGTTATAACTTTTAGACACACACATAAAATCAACAATTACTATTTATGTTTTGACAAGTAATAATTTTATTCCCCCTCCCACAATCCACACAAAGTCAGTCTGATCAGTTTGATATTACTTACTGTGTTATGTTCATAGTGTGACCGCCCAAGAGCCCTGTGTCTTGGTCCTGTGTACTGTGTGTTTGTGTGTCTTGCAGGTCCTTGAAGTTGACAGGCAATTAAGCTAAGCGGGAGCTACTTAAGCCTGCCTGCCCAGACGCCGTTGTTGGTCCCTTCACCTTCCACCGAGCACTGCTGCTCTTTTGTCTTTGTGGTGCCTTATTGTTGCAAAGACAACATACACCCCATAATAAATCAATGCACTCATGCATTTCCTACACTGCTGATACTGACTTCCATACCTCATTTCTACTGTTTTTGTTACTTAATAAATTTCAATTTGTTGTTGCTAAGTTCAGTGCACATCTCTTTGTTGCGGCCTGCGAGCTGCAACAAATTGGGAGCTCGTCCTTTTGGTAAATTTACACCTGGTTTAGTCGAGCGCTATGTTTTGTATATGTGTCAGTCCAGTTTAATAGTTGTTTCAGGGAAAGCTTTTAATAGGGAGATTGGGCTCTCTATTTAAAGACCCACTGTGACGTATTTCCTGTCGAAACAAGATGTGTGGCAGGCCATAACACAATGTAAACTGTATACAGGATGTTATTTAAAGCTGCACTAGTATCTGGAATTAGAAAGGGGTTACTCACAGTGACAATTATCACCCGACTCTACAGTAATCCTCAGCTCTACAGAGCATTTAAGCTCCTTTCTTGTTTTGGCTTTACATTCTCAAATCTATTTGGTTCACTCTCACCACCTTCACAGTGTTATCAGCAAAAAAACTCTGCAACAGCAGACAGACAAAGTTAGCCACAAGCCGTCAGGAGTTGGTGAAGACTAAAACAGAGCTAAAAGGAGAGTGAATGTTGGACTTCACCAGGTGGACCAAAACAAGACTTCAAATGAAACACACACACACAAAACATTTAACTATGTATCCTACTTAACCATAGCAGAAGCAAAAAACAGCAAACACTAGTTACCAAATTAACAAAATCTAAACACATCAGCAAAATCCGGCAGGCAAATCGCTTTGATTCTAAAATGCTCCTTGTGGAATATGCAGCCAAGTTGACGGAACGAAACGGGTTCACATAGAGCTGTGAAGAAGGTAGTAGTAGCACAAAAAGGACAAATTAATAACAAGCAAATAATGTGGGCAGACGCTGCGGTGCTGAAACGCTTCCGAGATGCTTCCAATGGACTTTGATGCCGGGCTATGGACGGATCAAAACCGTGGCGCAGCTGTAACACGCCGTAGCCGGAGTCAGTGGAAGGATAGCATCCAGTGTAACGATGCTCCCTGTCACCTGGATGTTTAAATAGGTAACTGTTTAGCAAACACATTGGCCATATCAACTTTATAAAGTGGTAATATGTCAATGTTGTGTTGACAGCTGGTTCCGCTTCCTAGCAAGTGGCTACAAATGTATAATAACTGCTTTAAAGTGAGGAAAGATTTATTACTTGATACGACAAGCAGACGGGATGGAAATGTGTTTGATTACGCCTGTTTGTGCAGGACGATGTCACCATAAAAGTTGTTTTCCGAAGTGTCCATGTCATTGGATCTGTCAAAATTCAGAATGATTAATGTCAGCTCACAACAAGGAACGGTAAACTCAATTTACAATTTAAAACTGTATTTATTTATTAAATATTTACCCATTATATACCCTGCATCTTTACCTCTGTTACTCAAACAGGCACTACATCTAAAACAATTTTAATAATTTGAACAATTTGGGCTCTGTTCCTCATGCAACATGCATGTTGCTGTTTTTTTAATGAATCAACAACCTTTATGAGCTCATGCATGGGGCTGGGAGTGAGTGTGTGGGCAGCGGGGAGGATGTGAGGGGTTAGGTGAGATTTAGGAGTAGGGAGCCTTGCAGAAAGTAATCCCCCAGCGGCACGCCAAGCGAGCCTCTCGGTGGTCAGAGGCTTTCGTCAGCTCGCTCATTAAAGCCCCCCTATCTCTTTTTCTCTCTGCTTCAAATTGCCTTCCCAGCCTCATACTGCGCCAGGGCCAGAGGGTCAGCAGATTATCTTCTTAATCCCGTTAATCCGTCCTCGCATCAGTCCGGGATGATTCTCACCATAATTGTATTCGCTGCCGCCTCAATTAGAAAGAAGCAGGGGTCTGAGGAAATGAGGTGGAATGAGACATCATGACGGATCAGTGGCGAGAACGCACGTATGTTTGTCGGCTGTGTGTGTGTAGTGTGCATGCATAGAGGAGCGATCCAAAGTTCAGGGCTGCGGAAAGTGGTCGGGTTTGGTTCATGGCTATATGATGAAACGGTGACAGTAGTTCAGTGAGGTGAAATGGCAACTGCCTGACCATTCTGTGCCCCTGTGCCGTCTATGGTGGCCCACACTGATAGCATAGTTGAAGAACTGAACCGTTGGGCGCAGTGACATTGACTATAGTGCTCCATCCGTGTGTGTATCAAAAGATTTCAGATATAACTGCTCCCATCCAGGGGTGCACATGCCGACTGTAGACATAATATGTAAATAATATGAGTTCACAGTGCATGAGCATCTGTGCACCTCTTTCCATTATCCCTGTCAGTATGATGAGTCAAAGGTTAACCACTCCTAATGGGTGGACATTATGTTAATTAGACGATCTATTAGCGTCCTGTCAGATTAGGCTCATCTGACACATGCGTGGTCATAGGGCGAGAGGCTGAGAAAATTCAAGAGGGGTTTTAACCCCTGGAGAACTTTTCATTCCTAATGGCTCCACACTGTGTGGCAAATGTCTTCAAGCTGAGAGTGATGCTATAGGTAATGGCCAGGAACTAAAGACATCTAAAGAATGTGGTGCACCAGACTGAAGAGGCACTTAAAGGTTTGATTTTACCTGTAGGTAGTTTGTGTTTGGTGTAAACCAGAGGAAAATGCAATTTTCTTTTGTCTTTGAGTGCACAGTGTCTGAATAAAAGTAAACCAGTGCTTTTAAATAGAAGCTAGGACTCACCTGTAGATAGCTCATTGGACTGAGTTTTGATAATAGGGTCCCTGTAACTAAGCTTTATGGATTTATCCATTCACACATCCATTAGCAGTCAATCGACTGCCATTTTCACCTTCATACTTGATCTCAAGATACTCCTTGTTTTGGGGCAGCAACTCATACCCAAGGCGAAAGGGAATGATCCACCTTTTCCCAGCAGACTGCCACAGAATTGTGCAAAGTCACAGGTCGGTTAGGCCAACTACATCATCTGCTGTCCTGACATTACCCAACTGGACTCTGTCAGCTGCTGCACCTACAGATTTTGTCCTTGAAAATCACAAACAGATTAAGCGACAACGGACAGCCTTGGTGGAGTCCAAAACCCACTGTCAACTGGCTTTTGGCAAGCATTATGGACTTGCCTGTATTTCATTCGCTCTACAGTACAGCAGTAAAAAGCACAGTGAAGAAATAGCTGAATATGATCATTGGTCTAGACTTCAGTATGCCCTCAATTAATTTTCCCGTGTCAGGCTTTTCAGACATGAGGAACTGCCGGCTATGAGATGTCAACATCTATCTTTTACCCACGAAAACCTGGTGTTTTGTGGGCTATTTCTAAGACAGTAGATGTACAGTTTGTCCAGTACAAACTGTAGGAGTTTGCATTGCATTCTTGCTCCTGACAAACTACACCACAGCACTGTCAGACCTTTCAGCGCAGTTATTTATTTGTTTTGAATGGCCTGTGGTGCACAAACAAACTGCACTAGAGGAGAAAACGGTCAGTACTGTAGGTGTAAAAAAAACCACCTCAAACATGCCTGATGTGAAGGTACACAAATATTTTTTTTCCAGTGTGTGGACAAAATATAAGATACTATGAACTATTATTGAAGTTTTAAATGTGAACATGTAATTGCTGCTAATACAGAAATTGACACATGTGGGGGGGCGTTTCTGAACTAATTATTATTTTCAGATTGTTGCAAGAATTTAATTTAGCAAAAACTTAAATCGCTCAGTTCAGTCAAATTCCATCCAAATAGACACCTTGTGTATTGCTGATTTCTACAATCCGAATAAACATACACCATGGACTTCTTCCTACTTCCTTCTTCATGATTGTCTTTGATGCTGGATTGTTTGCATCCATTTCACAGCCTGGCATTATACTGTATATTTTACTATGTTATCGACTGCAGTAACTTCATCATTACATCTGGAGTGTGGTTGCCCGGGGGCCCCACTTATCCAGGGTGCGCCACTAGAATTAATATGCTACTTGATACTACCAGGGTTCAGTGCTCTGCTTCAGGTGTACTTTTACTCACTGTCGCTGCCTGTGTCATTCTCTTGGTCACCTTTCTGCATGGGTAATTGTTGTAATTTTGTCCTCTCAACTGAGAGATGCATTATCTGGCATAAGCAAAAACAAAACAAAAAACCACATCCTGAAACACACAATGACAAAATCTCGTAAACTTGTCATTTCGGAGGATTAAAAAAAAAAAAAAAAGTGCCAGGAGGAAATGGACCAGCGTGGAAAGGAAGGTGTGGTTGTCATCCTTGTGAATGGATTACCACTTCAATCTCTCTGACCTTCAGAGTCTCCATGTCGGGTGGTGTGAAGTCAAGCTTGGGTGACCTTTGGATTTTTACACAGGACTCCTGGCCCACCGACGTAACTCTTATCTTTCTCTGGGGCTGATAATGCCTTCCCTCACCCCACTCATCTTGATGTGGAAAAGTCAGCTTCCCTCATATCTCTAGATGCAGTAAGAAAGATTATGACTTGTGTGTGTGTGTGTGTGTGTGTGTGTGTGTGTGTGTGTGAGAGAGAAGTAACCTGTGTGACTGACAGACGGAGAAAGAACATAAAATTGGTAAAATTACACCACAGCGGAATCATGGCCCCTAACTTTTTCAAAGCTATTACATATGATTCAAAGTGCAATAATGAGCTAGCTTACTGTTGAGGCAAAGAAATCTAAATGCAAAGACCACATCAGAACGGGCAGCAGTAAGACTTGCAGTGAAGCTGTGTTCTTGTTCTTAATCAATAACTGAGCAATATAATTTGTTTGCTTTAATCAGTGTTGGGGAAATAGTAGACATAGAAACATTATGTAATAATCATGGTTTAAAGTAGGTAAGCTACAGCCAAACCACAATTTTGAGCTTTTGAATATGTAACAAGTAGAGCAAAGTAATTTCCTCTTGTAGCTTCTAAAGCACAAAGTAGCCTATTGAAATGCAACTTTTCAGTCACACACCTTCATAAGGCATTAAATTCACAATATGAAACAACAACAGCAGCATCTATATAGGCACTAGCTACATAAAACGAATGGAAAAAGGAGGGATATTGTGAACACCTCAGACGTTTGCATAAAAAATATATGAAATACATCCCTAAAACAAGACAAACTATCAATAATTTCAGAAGGGGCAGCGTGGTTGGCAGTGAGTCTGTTTATTTCTTCAAAACTGGTCAAATTTAAAAGCAGCTACTTCAAGTGCAGAGTGTAAATAGTAAAAAATATCAAACCTCAAAAGAAAGTGCTGAATTCCACTCACTGTCAGAGACCCACTGTTATGAATGTAATGCCTGACAAAAGTCTATGACTAAAGCGTTGCATTTTCAATAAACTGAAACATTCAAGTGAAACAATCTGTGAAAGGAAACACTCTTCAATTGAACTGGTGGCAAATCACGGATGCCCAACCACCGTGTAACAAAGGGTCACAAGCAAAAAAAACTGAGACAACACTTAATTTGAAGAGCTTCTTTTTAAGTAAAAATCATCCTCAGGAGGCTGGCATGCAAGAATTGAATAAATCACCCACTTATTTCCCTCAGTGTGTAGAGACATGGACACGGCCCTGCGGGCGAGAGCGAGCGTGCGACTGTGGACAGAAGTGTTGACGTGATAGAAAACCTTACTTTGATCACGAAGCCTAATGTGTCTCTACAGCTCGGTTGTTTATCAGTGAAGTGTATAAACTACACTGCAGACTGGAGCCTGTTAACAGTGACAGACGCTCAGCTCCTCCATGAAACTGGTGGTGGGTCACATCTCTCTCTGGTCCAGGCGCTGCCTCTCCCTCTGCCTGTGTAGCTGCTCTGGCTGTTTTGATATAACGTATGTTGGTGTTCAAGTGTGCTGTCTGCTGAGGTGTAAAATTGTTGTAATTTGTTGTTAGTAATTATTAGATATAAGATATCTTGGCCATTCAAATTAATATGAAAAGATTAATATCATGCACCATTTGGTATGACGTCATATAGACTGACCTTCTCTCAGCGTCCTCAACTGTGACTGACTGCCAGCTTCCCTGTGCAGGGGAGACTGCCCTTACAAAAACGCTATAGTAGTATTATAAAGAAGTGCTGTAGAAATTCCACAAATAATAATAAACAAAACTAGTACTATTAGTATTAGGGGTGGGAATCTCTGGGCACCTCACAATTTGATTACGATTCAGTGCATTGATATTAATGATTGTGTGGCATTTTAGTAGGATAGTTATTCATTCTGCATCCATGGTGTGCCGAATACAGGGGGAACACTGGTCTCTCTGTTAAGCGCACTCCACAGACGAACTGGGCGCCGCGCTTCCGCGAGTTCTGCCTTTTGCGTTCGGTCAACATTACGTTATCAATTAACATTTAAATAATCTATTTTTTGACAATTGTTAATCGATTCAGAATATTCCACGTCCGGATCGCGATGCATCTAAGAATCGAAAGAATTTCTCCCACCTTTAATTAGTATTACTGTAGTAATTCTATGTTTTTAGAATATTATTATAGTAATATTATATAGTTGGATATGGTGATCTTATAATTAAGTGATCGATATGCTATAGTGTTTATATAGTATTGCTAAAGTGTTTCGAATAGTAATACTATACATTTACTATAACAATATAATCAATATAATCAGCATAGTATTACTATAAGAATGTTCTATAGTGTTTTCAATAAACAACTACAGAAACACTTTATAATGTACTATATTAATACTAATAAAAATAATACAGAAATACTAGAGACATCTAGATACATAGTATTACTACTGAATAAATATTATACAGCTACTATAACTAATAAAATATTCAGGTCACATCCACATAAATGTAGCGAAATTCATTCTCTGCATTTAACCTAGGGCTGGGAGATATGGACAAAAAGTCATATCCAGGTACTTTTAGGCAGAATTCCATAGCATCATAAAATAGCACTACAGAAAAACCTATAGTAAGCTGGAGAAAAACACTACAAACTTAGAATAGGACACAGGTTGGTTGGCACACTTTTCACTCTGCTAAATTTCTCTGGCATAATTTATGTTAACAAGCAGCAAAAGGCCCTACATAACATGTTTAAGGCCATCACTGCCACCTTGCCAACCATTTGTTAGTATTTCATGAAGTTCAGTATGAATCTGAAAACTTTAATCAACTTTATTGCCTGCATGGTAATGATTGATTGGCATATAGCCTATAGATATTAAGTTGGCAGGTTACAAGTGCCCTGCTTCATCGTTCACAGCCACCTACAATGATGGGACAACTGATGAGGCTTGTTACGACAACACAATAACTGCTGCAATTTTTGACAGTAAATTAGCATATTGTAAGTTACCTCGGCTCTGCAGTCTATGTTTGTGAGGCTTTTCTTTACAGTACATTAGCTGAACTGAGTGAGAACCATAAACGTGCAGCTACAGTAACATCAAACTTGTGTGTATAGCGTAACATTACAGTTGCAATAAATAATATCTTCCCTTGGTGTGTCACTTAATCAGTCCCTCATCAGTGGGTACAGGGAACTTCAGAACAATCACGCCGAACAATGCCACATTAAAGAATGTTTTGAGTTTAGTACACCCTCCTCCTGCACTGCATGCCAATATGATTTATTAATAATTTATTAATTTGTTTCTACTGGACTACTTTCCAATGTACATTCGCATTGCTTGGACATGAGCTAAAGAGAACATGACAAGTGTCAAGCATTTTGTTCAAGTTGAAATGAACTGATGGGTGTGAATAAAGAAACGTTTGGTTCAAGTGTCCTTCAAAAACTAGGGCATATCTCTAAAATAGGAACATTGCCTTAAGATGAAGAATGCACAGGTCAATTCCCTGAAGTGAGATAGACAGGAGGTCAGGACTTACAGCTGGCTTTTTGTGCACAACAACACAACATAGGCTATCATAATGATTACATGGGAAACAACACAATGCCACTGCCAATAGCTCATTTGAAGCTCAGTTAAAATCTTGATTTATCCTGTGTAAATACCAATCAAACTCAAAGCAAAATCCAAGCAATACTGCACAGATGGCTGAATGGAAAATGAGTTCAATAAACATTCGACAGGGTCATGATGGAGAACACTTATGAGGATAAAAAAAAACATGCTCATCTTGCTTCCGATCAGTATCAATCATCTATAGCATCGATCTACAATGCAGTATTATAGATTATAGGCTACTAAGACTGATTTACCATTATCTCACCTACACCAAGGCAAAGAAATGCAGTAACTACATTTCAGCAAGCAAGAGTGTTGTATCATATTGTTTTTTTTTTTATGTACTGACTTCTTGGTTATTCAGTTTCTCATTCCACAAAACTACTGTAAAAGAGGCACTGGCTAAATCATGACAGAAGACAAAAACACAGCTAAATTCCTGCTAAAGCTAACTAGCTTGGTACGTCTTATTAATAAGGGAATACATGCGATATGGTGCAGTTGAGCTAACGTTAAATAATGCTTAAAGTTATTACATTGTAAATTAATATACTACATGAAATTAAATATGAATATTAATAGTAGTCTGACAGACAGAAGCCTTGCAGATACCTTTAACTTGTATAAGAAACTTTACTTACACTATTTAAAATGGACATGAAACCTGAAAAAACATATTTTGTTTGTTGCACTTTGTGAATATTATCCAAAGCCAGAGTGCAGTATTTGCATTTATCAGGTACTATGGTCATATGGCAATTACTTTTGTGTGTAAAATAATCAGCCTAGAAAGGCATAAAATCAAGGCATCACAACCTGTCTACTTGCTACAGTCATACCAGCTTAAAAACAGGCAGAATAAGCTTTCATATTTGTATGTAGGCTATATCTTATCTGTTGCTGTTTTGGAGGTTTATTAAATAGTATTCATCTGTTCCTCAAAAATCTCCATTTCTGAAAGATTCCAATAATAAAACCCATCCCTCGAGTCACCCAACACCTTGCTTACATGAAGCAAATAAGCAGCAACATAATTTTCCTTCCTACCTCACAAGTTACTACTATCTTTGTTTGGTGCTATGTGTGTAAAAATACATATTTCATAATAAAAATCTTAACAATAGTCTATGCTTCTAATCTGATAGCTCTAGCTTTAAAACTGGTGATCAAAAGTTTTTTTTTTCCCTACAGTTCCTCTGTTTCCTTTCTCTCTCTGAAGACAAACACCTGGTTGACATGACTTCTGCTACTACGACTGAAAATGTACACACACACACACACACACACACACACAGAGACACACACAGCTACACTTTATTTTAGCATACAGCATTTTTTTCTCTTTTTCTTACATCTTGTCAGTTATTGTTTCTCTTTCTGTTTGAGCTTGATAGATTTTATGAGCTTTCCTTTTTTAGTCTCAACTTCACTGACGCTTGTATCAACAGACTAATCAAAAACTTATTTTATCTTATTTTTTTTGCTTTTCTCCAGTGGTTAGTGACTTCAAGGGAAGGCTCAGCATCTTTACAAGGTCAGTATTGATCACTCAATCAAGTTCTCTTTTTGGACTTTCAAAAGCTTTTCACAATAATTTTATTTCTGAGCACTTGGCTACAGCCTCCAGTTAAGATTTATTGGTAATGCCAGCTAAAATAAATGAAAAAATGTTTTTCAGCATCACATATTTATCCCCCTTCTATTTCATCTATGTAGCTTTATATGCAACATAGAAAAGAACATGAAGAAAAGGAATAGTTTGCAGTATTAAGATTTATATTTCCATGAAAAAACCTGCAGCCGAGACTTCAAACTGTTGTTTAGTAATTAGTTTTTTACCTTTGCCTTTCCAGTACTTCCTACAAGTGTGACATATATCATAATCCAAGGGCACAAACAAGGGCAATATATGTGCTTGGTGATTAAAGAATGGTAAAGGTAAGAGAAAGATTGTGGTTTTAGCTAAAATATGGTTAAGGTACAGGAGCCAACCATGTGTTTTTTGCCTACACAAAAAAACACATGGTTGGCGCTTGGTTAAGGTCAGGGTAAGGGTCAATAAAAACCATATATCATACCATGTAGTCATTGTGACATCACCCGCTGGTTGACCTCGAGTTTGGCCGATAGGGTGCCGCCATGTTAGGTTTTTGCAGTTTTTAGACGAGACAGTGGAGCTAACGGCTGTGTGAGGAGCTAGTTAGCTTGCTTAGCTAGGTGCATCTGTAATTAACATTAACTGTCATTTTAACAGGGCTGAGAATTTTGTCTAGAGAACAACAGTCTTAAAACTAAATCCCGCCCTGAAGCATACTCTGCTTTCTGATCTATTTTCCTCTAAATGGGACCATTATTTACTAAACAAACATCATGTTGTATTGAAGAAGACGTGAAACTAGCGACTGGGACCATAAACTCAACAGGAAAGCGTTTACTGAGGTAATTATTCAGCTGAGAAGTAGGGTCATTTTACCATTATTTCTAATGGAACCGGACTTCTTTTTGCAACCAGAAGAGTCGCCCCCTGCTGGCTGTTCGATAGAATGCAGGTTTAAGGGACTTCCGCGTTCACATCAGTTCGTTGACCGGAAGCTTCCTGCTTGATAAAAACACTATGATTAATTGCTGGTCTCAGATGGGAGGCAGACTCTGGTTTCCTACATGTGACCGTCCAGCACCCTTTTTATTATTGTTTTTTTCATTAAACAAAACTTTATTTAGGAATATGCAGCATTTCAGCACTACATAAACTAAATTAGTAAAGCACTTTAAACCATACACAGGGCCCCTAGACAAGAGAGACACAAAATTAGCTAATAATGCTGGATCTGCATGAGTTCATATGGTACTTGTACTACTTTTTTTGGACCTTGGAGCAGTTTCGGTAGATAATTCCAAAGGGAGTTTCTGTATGCTATACACATGGTTAGTTTTGTTTCGATCACACGTTTATTTTGAAAAGCACAAAAACCTTGAATAGTAAAAGGGAGGTAAAGGCATAGGGGATTAGGGAGAGTTGTGTGAGTTGTACACAAGCTGCATCATTTTCCCCAGCCATAAAACTCCATGCAGCACTCTCAACTTTGATTTACAGCAGCCATCAATCAGCCCTCCCCAAGTTGGAGAAACTTTCACTCATGGCTGACATAAAATGATATTATTGTGGTAGGCCTGGGTTGCCTCTGGGACATGGATGCAGCAGTGCTTTTGGCCTCCCCTTCCTTTACCCTCCCCAAACAGGAGCGGCAACGGGACGGGGATAAAACACCGTACCAGGGGAGCTGCCCCCTTCGCGACCTGCTTTTCAAGCCATCGATCTCACTCAGGGGTCTCCGCACTGGCCCATGGATCTCCCTGATTGAATTCCTCCTGTTCCAAACAGAGCCGCTGTGTTGGCTAGCTCGCTAGCAACAGTCAAGGCATTAAGTGGGTGAAAGTTGATATGTATTTCTGAGTCTCACCCTGACATTTTTCTCTTTGGACGAATATGTAAATTCTCTGTTGAAGTGCTAAAATAAGCAAAAACTTGGTTACTCCCATACTGATATGTCATTTTTTAACATAAATGTAATACATTTTGAAGAAGCAAAAACCTTTAGGCCTCCTCTTTCAACCTGGTCACTCAGTGCTGCGTACTCCCACTTCTTTATGCCTACACGTGTGTGTACTTGTGTATTTGACAGCTGCGCCAGCCCACGTGATTTATCCAGCAGTAAAACACTTGTTATGCAAAGCACTTATTAAAGCGTCAGCGGGGAGGATCGATAAACTATTCTTTACGACAACAGCTTAAGAAAACCTGGTCACAGAGAGACAGTGTGCAGTGGTTTCCCGTGATATATAGCATCACCAGGTCAAAATTAATTTAGTGATGTGAATGTGAGAAACGCCATGCCAATAAAATGGCAGGAATAAACTATTATGAATCAGCTTGCCTGGCTGTCTGTAACCATAAATACTAAAAACATCATTAAAGGCTTAGAAGGGAAACATCAATTATAACGATTATTGGCAATGGAAATCTACGGGACTGAGGAGGTACAAGCAAAAGAGCTCATGGGACTCTAATGACTGCCAGCAAAGAGTATTGAATGATGTGTGTCAGCTGAGCACATAATTGTGCGCATTTGTGTATGAGTTTACATGGAAAGTAAAGAGGGTGATGGAGGAGGAGAGGGAGATCACTCCAATAAGCAATCCAAACACAATCTATCGTCCACGTGTAACACTGACTAAGCACATCGCAATGTTGCAGTGTTGTCACATGATGGATTTCACCTTAACAGAGACCTGTAGTCCAGTGGATTAATGTAGTTCACTGGCTCAGATTAATTTACTTCAGATCATGCATGTTAGTAAAATACGTTGTACTCCTTAAGTGGGCTTGAAATGCTCAGATGCATCATGTCTCCTCAGTGAAAAGCTGTTTACAACAGGGCTAAAGTAATTGGACAATGGACGAACAACAAGTTTGTCAGCTCAGAAAAATCGTCCACAGCTGAACTTTTCATGGTCTGCAGCTGCCAGAAACATTTCTGCATGTTGCTGTTCCATCACGTTTATGAATAGCTTCTGATAAGTGCAAAACAGATCAAAGCAGATTGCTTTGGACTGCATTTGAAGAAGTATTAATATTCTTTGGTCCCATAAAAGTATACTAATGGAGTAAAAGTGATCAAAATTGCTTTAAAATATTATTTTTTTGAAGGCCTGAAGATGTGAAAATATCCAGTGTTTCAAATGAAAAGCAAACAAAGAACTTTATACGCAGAAGTTAGTTGTATTTTTTTTTCCTTTCCTTTAAATCAAGGTCAAGGGCGCCTGTGGCTCAGGGGGAAGAGTGGTTGTCTACTTATAAAAAGGTTTATGGTTCGATCGATGTGTAAAAGTGCTATGAGTGGTCCAAAAGACTAGAAAAAGTATACACTATAAAAGTATACACCATTAACCCCCTTCAAGGGGTGCCAACCCAAGGCTAGGAACTTCTGCGTAAACATGTAAGCAGCATTATATTGTTCTGGATGGTTGAGTTGGAGCTAATTTTACCTACCACATATCCTATATTTTGCATACAAAATACCTGTTGCTGCCAAATAAATGTAGCAAAGTAAAGAGCAAAAATTGATCTGTAAAATGTATTGACTAAATGTACTTTCCGCCACTTCCCTGTATCAATCCTGTTTTTAAAAAACTACTAATAAACGTATAACTAATTATGCTGAAAGTGCTTCAATTCCACTGATAATCTCTCAAGTCTTCATATTGATTCTTTTTCGCAGTATTTTGGATTAATGCAGACAAATTAGCACTCGCTAGCTTGTTATGGTAGCTGATGAAAAATGATGTAACGGCATGAAACATAAAAAACCAAAAGCAGGGACATGACTTCCTAGTTGAAGCTGCCTGAGACCATGACAAAACAGATGAATAAGAAGCAAGAAAAAATGGCCAGCCTCAACGGTCAATTCAGCATCAGTTGAGTGATGCATTAGAAAGATAAATTTTCAATGGTTTTATCACAACAACATTAACCTTTGTGCCACGAGCTGCGTCAGAGCAATTTAGCACATATAGTTTAACAGTATGTTTAATCATCTAGCTGTCAGGCTGCAATAAGGTTGTCAATCATCCTTTGATTTAAATGCTTTTTAAGACAATCTCATCTGAAATATAAGTGAACTGTGTACCATTTGTAAGAATACTAAATCTATTCAGTAAAATCTATTTGGCTTGATCAAAGAATGAGATTGTACGAACATCAGTCTGACATTTACTTAAGCGCTGCATGAATGCATAACTATTTATACAATTAACTGAGATGGTTTGAGTACATCTGATTCAGGCTGGCATAATTCACTTCTCCCTGCTCTTCTATAATTGTAAGCTTGTTTGCACTTCCTGGAAACAGTTAATTTAGTGTAGTGGGCTGCAGGTCACCTCAGGTTATGGATTTGCCTTTTTTCTTTTTGTTACAACTCTGAAAAAAACTATCCTCCATGTGAAGTGTTTAAGACAAAAATATTCCCTGCTAACATAAGTTTAATTAAAGGTACTGAGTTTTAGGACCCCGCTGTTACAAATGGTGACCATGAATGACAGATGGGGAGTATGCTTTATACTCAAATTATATGTTAAGAAATTCAAAAGGGCATTTAGGTCGATAAAAGCTGTCGTCACACCAGTGTGGCTGTGAAATGCAAATGCTTTTAACTTCACAGCAGGGGACAGTCTGCAGGAAAAGTCACTGGTCTTTAAGAGGGGGCGAGAGTTTCAAAAGCGAACTTTGTCTTCTAAGTCCAGAAACAGTTTGATCACATTGTTCAAACTCATGTTGGAAATACAGTGCATTCAGTACATTCTTTGCACTTTGTGTAAATCCAGACCTATCCAGCACTAAAGGAACAACAACAAGCTGCATTACGATAATATCCTTGGGGATGTATCTATTTAGCGTGTCCCCCTCATACCTGCATTTTCTGACTTGTGTCAATTGTTGTCACCTCTGTCTAGGCAAAAGAAAAATGTTCCACCAGTGACAAATGTTTCTCGAAGCGAGGGTCATCCCATCCAACAATGAACACAACCACAGCTACAAAACACTTCCTGCTGCCCATTTGCAGGACACTCCCTTCAATTATCTTTTCCTCACCCCTTCAATACATTTGCTTGAAAAGGATTTATTTATTTATTTTTATCTATTTGCCAGCATGTGGTCCAAAAGGTTGATGAAACAGCGAGCGGTCTGGGAATAATTATATGGAAATGGTATTCACAGGCCACTGTGTTGCTCCAGAGCAGCCGGTATTGAATTGACAGCAGTGAAGTGACTGGCAGCACAGGGAATAGATTGTCCTGAATGATTTGCTCTTCCTTCCAAGCCAGGCGTGTTACCAGCCAGGCTTTGCCTTATCTACGTGTGGTTAGCCTTCTGTACCAGCCGCTTGGAGCGTGCGCCTTTCACACGCACGTCTTGACAGGAATCAGTCAATCTGAATAGGGAGATGTCATTTTCTGATCTGCATTGCTTTATAGCATTGCAGTTTCATGAGGCTCTGGTTGTTAGTGGCCTTGCGCTGGCCTAAACTTTTTTTTTTTGCACAATCTCAATTCAGATGAAAAGTGTGGTAATTATTATTATAATTCAAGAATGAGTCAACATAACAACTACTTGTCCTTGCATATGTACCCAAATGTTTTAACAAAAGTCAACCACAAGAGAGGATTTGCTTTACTGATTCAATTAAAGATCAGCAAAACTCTCCATACTTGTTAAATCATTAACACATTTGATGAGTAACTAAGTAAATATCTGGTTCTTTGATTAAAAACTCAAAAGTACAAACCTGTGGACATAAAAACATAAGGGATGAAGCTAATTACAAACCCCCAATAATTTTTTGCCATGCTAGCAAGGCTGCTCTATGGATGGCAATGTCAGACGCTTGATTAGTCATTTGGTTAAACTGAAGCCTGAAGATGAAGCCTAAGGACTTATCTTAATCCCCTGACATTTCAGTGGTTCCTTAGATTTTAGTGAAATGTCTTAACAACTATTGGATGGATTGACATGAAATTTGGCAGAGACATTTATGTCCCCCTCAGGATGAATTGTAATAACTTTGGTGATCCCTTAAAAATTTTAATTATCCAATTTTGTATGTCTGTGGACTCTTGCTTGGTAAGAAAAACTTCAGTCATCAAGCTAAAGTCATGTTTCATTTGCTGCTAATGACAGACAGAAGCTAAAGATGACACTTTTTAGGAAACTGATATAAAAACCAGCATTTTAAATTAATTCACCTCTGGATTCTGAGACAATGTTGGATGAAGTTTTCAGCTATAGTGCCATGTTTTGTTTTAAATTACAACAATAAAGTGTATATGTCTGGCTTCTTCTCCATAGCTTTGCCAGTGGAGGTTTCCGGCTATCACAGTATTTAGAGAATTTTGGCATCTAACTTCAATTCAAACAACAAGGTTAGTCAGTTTTATACTTTTGGCAGCAGCAAACAGCTACTCTGTTTACTTTCACTGAATCCATCCATTTAATTCTAAAGAGTCTCTCAGTATTGCTTATATTCAGTGCTTTAACAGCAGACAGAGGTACTTAATTGATTGGTAGCTGAACAACGCACAATGATGTACAAGCTCCAGTTCACTTACAAGCATTGTGGGGGTGGGGTTTTCTTAGGGAGGTTCAGTGTCTGGGAAGGTGTCTATTTCCCCCTTAAAATGCCAACTTCTACTTTGCCTTAAGAGAAGTGGAAATCTGCACAAACCAAATGACTAAAGGGATGAGAATGACAGCACACATTTGCATTTCACATAGATGGTTGTACATTTAATGTTTGCTGTGGAGCGTCCGTAGCAAATAAGAAGAGCTACAATCTCACTAAGAAACTGGATTTAGTTTGTAACATGTTGCAGCTGATTATTTATCTATTTTTCTATATAGTGTGCTACCAACCTTAATCTCTCCCACTCTGAGCCGAGAAGATCAGAAATCATTACCCCAGATGACCAGTTATTTTTTCTAAAGGTTGTTTCTGTAACACTATATTGGAAAAACCATATTGTAAGGTAGGTGAAGAACACTTTGAAAGGCACTAAGTGCATATAGGTTTTCAAAAGCAATGGCAAATAACATTTTCAACACTCCAGAAAGCCAGTTTTATTACATAATATAAACATGGATATCTAAAATGGCTCGGCCTAACAGCGGCCCACCGCTGCTTCAGATGGATGCCAGACTCATAGGAGACCCTGATGAATCACACACAAAAAGGTTAGAAAGACACAAAAAAGGTTTTAACTGACTGCTCTTCCACAGGCAGCATTAAAAGGATTAAAGCAAGGGTATGCTCGAAAAGGACAAGCTCGAACAACGAGTGCTCTGACCACATCGGAAGGCAAGGTGTTTATAGGGGTTCCAGCTATACTCAAGGCGGGGAGATAAGCCTGGTATCGTAGAAAGAGGTGTGGTCAGACCATTCAATGGATAATTGTTTAAATCTTGGTGATAGCGCTGCACATTTGCATATAGCCTCCTGTTCCCAAGAAAAAAAAAAGATGCTTTAGACCAGTGGTTCTCAAGTGTTTTCACACCAACGACCCCTAGACAGACACAAATTAGACCAGGGAAGATTTTGTCCCAGGGTCCCCCATCTGATAGGATGTTGGCTTTTAGAGCTTTTATTACAGAAAGTGTATGAAACCCATGACCGAAATATTAATACATTCTCTCATTATGATACATATGGATGCAATTATAGTGAAAATAACAGATTGCTTTTTTGCTGGGGACCCCCTGGAAGCCCCCTCAAGGACCCCTGGGGTTTCCCCAGACCCTACTTTCTCTGTTTACTTTCTCACCTCCACCGCACACAATTGCAGTGTGAAGTGGGGGGAAATGTCGTATTTGGAAAAGTCACAAAAAAGTCCCCCCCCCCCCCTTCCTTTTTTCATTAAGCCTACTGTTCCACTGTTTTTTTGTAGACCCTGATGAAAGACACTGCAAAATTGGGCAAAGTCCAGTACTCCGGTTCAAGGTCCCTAAAACCCACAGATGGTTTGTCTTTAATTGTTAAGTTGTTCAGTGCCAGAGCGCAGCTGAATACATGGATATTTGGCTACATTTCTATAGAAAATTTGTAATTTTGTGCCTGTTTCCACGTGTTGTTGTTTGTATTGCAGGCTAAAACATTCACTTTGATGTGCCGTTAACAATTTGGGGTTATCCTCCATTTGACCTCTAGGAAATGAACCACGATTTCAGCTGAAAAACATGTTCAAGTGCACATGAACTGAGTGTAATAGCTGCAGAAAAAGCTGGAGTAACATCTTTAACTTTCCAGTAAAATCATTGTGTTATCTGGCCCTAATTGTCCTGGCTGACCTGAATGCCTTTTTGGTGAACCTAGAGGTCAGGCCGATAGGTTTACAGTAATAACATCATATTGACATGTTGCATCCACCAATCTGTGGTTTCTAAATCCAGTTAGTCCCTCTCAGACAACTCTACTACACAGACTGAGACTGAAGTTTATTGATAAGCCACTGAAACAAGTCTTTTCATAATCTGGTAACTACACTGCAAAATGGTCAGTGGTATCAGTGAATTGATGCGGCAAGTCAATTTTACGTTAATGATTATAATCGCCTTGCTAATGGTTTTCTAATGGAAGTGTCTGTATAACCAGTAAACATTAGCATTTACATGATCCCCTGAAATGAATTACATTTGTTCATGCCCTGCCGGTATCATTTCCACTAAAATAGTCATACTGAAAGCAATCTCTGTTATTATTGCTAATACGTTTTCAATGTCCCTTGCTGTTTTTCAATCTAATAGGATTTTTTTCACCCCCGTGGTAAGGGTTTGGAGTCAATCTCTGAGATTTTATGGCAAATACGAAGCTCCGCAAAAAGCATAAAATGTTTCTGATTGCCTTCAAAAAACCTGTGCCGCTGTGATGAAATTCTTTGTCTCCTCATGTGTGACATTGGAGTCTATCCGAAGGGCACCAATATAATCTTTTCCCTTACATTACTATGCTTTTCTATAACCTTCAACATGAAAATGGCTTTTGTTCCTGACACTGGGAAAAGGCTTGATTTGTTTCCTAGCAGATAAAAAATGATAATGGAATAGAAGAGAGCAGGGATGACATGGAACTACGTATTGGCTGGTGAATGAAGAGTCTTATGGCCCATAAAGCATTTTCATTTAGATGGCATTTGAATGCTCATGTTTTGTTGCTGATAGGAGGTGAAAGGTGCCTTTGAGAGATCAAGTTATATTCACACATGGTGGTCATCTGTTGTAATTCTTAAATCAAGAAGGATATTACTAGACGGGGTTGGCTCTCTAAAATGTATAGTTTATTTCTTCTTTTTAGACTGTGTTTAAAGAGCAACAGGAGACGGCTTTGGAGGGTTAAGAAAGTGAGACCAAACCCTAATTAAAGTTGCAAGCAGCGTTGGGCAGGCCCTCGCACATGTAGCGCGTCGGGGCGTGAGCCACCCGCGTTGCATATTCTGGAGCTCTGCTGGTGCGGCTGTGAATTTGCTATACGCTTCGGACGCTGAATGAAGGTGTTATACGTCACTTCCTGTGTTCCCTTTGTGGCGCTACATAGCACTTGGTGCTATGAATATAAATGAATATTGGCTTGTAGATGTGTTCAGGGCGGGACAGTTAACAAGCACGTAAATTTTTGTGCAGATGTGAGCATGTACACTGAAGTTACAACAACTTCCTGTGTCATGACGAAGAGTTGATCTTTGACGCCACGCCACGGACACGCCCATTGACGAAAACTCACAGATAGCACAACTTTTCATCATCAATGCCTTTAGAAGGCACAGCAGAAATTTTAAATCGATCCGCCTAAATCCCTAGGAGGAGTTCGTTAAAGTACAGAGTGTGTAAATCATCCAAAAATTGCTGTAAAATTCAAAATGGCCGACTTCCTGTTGGGTTTATAGCATCGCTCCAAGAGGCTTTTTGGTACGTCTGGACATGATACATGTGCCACAGAAATTTCATACATGTAGGTCAAACGTGCGGCGGGGGCTGCTTCGTTAAAGGTCACTTCCTGTTGCCAGCAGGTGGGGCTATGACTGTGGGTGAATGTCAGCATGTACATGTGTTCAGGGCGGGACTCTCATCTTACATGTAAGGTTTGGTGCAGATGTGAGCATGTACACTGAAGTTATAATAACTTCCTGTTTCATGGCGAATCATCGACGCCACGACACACCTATTGACGAAAACTCACAGATGTGTGGCCGACTTCCTCTTGAGTTTAGGATATGGGTTCTTGAGGCTTTTTTGTGCGTCTGGACATGATACATGTCCCCAGAAAATTTCGTGCATGTAGGTTGAACGTGGACGAGGGGCTAATCTTTTCCAATTTTCTAGGTGGCGCTAGCGAGTCATTTTGCCACGCCCATGCGCGAAACCCATAAAATACAAAGATTTTCACCACTTCTGACATGTGTGCAAAGTTTGGTGAGTTTTCGAGTATGTTTAGGCCCCCAAAATTGAGCTTACTTTGCAGGGAAAAAAAAAGAAAAAAAATATCTTTACAGTTTCAATAGGGACCTCACACGGTTCGTGCTCGGGCCCTAATTATCTTCACTAAACCCCTTTCCCTAACAGTGATTGTCCAAACACTGCTTAGCAACCGCAACTAGGTACAAGCTTTGAATTTCATCACATGTTGAAGCAGTGTGCACAAGGCTGTAGTATTTAACACAAGTGTGAGGGAACACAATTTTAGGGTTACAAGTTACCTACAAAATAAATATGAACACATTCACTTTGCAGTATTTCCGCACAGCTTGGAAGCTGATCCCAGATGCTTCTATGTGTTGGGGAACGTTAGCGGGCTAGGTCTGTTCTTTATTAGATGTGGGAAGGTTTGCACTCCAGCATCCCCAGCCAAACTCGTTATGCGGTTATTATTAGCATTACATTTGCCAAACACAGACCCAGGGTTACGTAGGCTAACTTGAACAGGTGGGATGAGGATGGATGGCATCTTTCGGTGGTGGCTTGTGGGCAGAAATTTGTCTCTTTCTCTCTCTCTCTTCACTCCTGCCTGGAGTGAGCTGGGGTCGCAAATGAGTGCGGTTGCCAGACGCTCATATTTTACCTTCTCATTAGCAGTAAAGAAGGACGAGGTAATTACTGTGTTGGAGTGGCAGCTAGGCTCTGAGGTAAGGGACGGAAGCTCCACTCTTTATTTTACAGAGGCTGAAATACCAGTCTGGGCGACAAGCCGACACAGATCTCTAACTGCTAAACTAAAGAAATTGTGTGCTTGTATGCGTGCACATGTGATTTAACCAGAGATTATAAATAATACAAAAGCTCTTTCATGTAAACACCACAAAAGTTAAACACTCAACCAATTATTGATACAGAGATGCAAAGAATTACATCTGGAAGCCTGAGGGGGGGGTGTCTACAAAAATGTACCACATGCATTAAAGACAAGTGGAAGCAAGCAGTGATTCTTTGTGAAAACAGTGAAAATCCTTCAGCTTACTGCTGCTAGTACACATACCCTCTGAAGCCTTTTTACCTGTTGCTTACAGATGTGCTGAAAACCTGCAGTAGCTTTTCATGATGTTACATTACAGATAAATCAGGACAATTTGACAGCCAGTTCAGATTCCCAACCGAGGAACTGTTCACATGTCATGTACTTTTCAGACAGAGTCTGTGAGCAACAATAGCTTAAAATGACTCTTCAGGGCAGGTTGATCTGACATTGTGTCAGAGTCTCAAATTCTGCCAAACTCAGAGTCATGGAATGACTCTTGAATATGTTTCTAATCCAAAGTGACGCTTTAATTTAAAATCACATCGATTTAACTCTGCGGACAGTTCAAGAGCATGCAATGCAAGGCAGTAACTTTATTCCATTCCAGGATCTAGTGGCACAATATGGAATTAGCCATAATAGATTTCTGGAATTTCAACAGTTTAAATCCATAATTCATGCTAGATTTAAGGATAAAATAATGGACTTAGATCTACCTCCAATGATAACAGACTTTCTTAAACTCTTGCCTCCAAAACTGTATACATGTTACTGTTAAAAACAGACAGTTCAATCTCTCTCCCATTCTTAAAGTGGGAGACAGATCTATCCATTAGTCCAGACCAAAACTTCTGGATGCAGATATGTTTAAATACCTTTAGAATGACTACAAATCCCAATCTACAACTCATACAGTATAAAACTCTCCATAGAACACACTATATAACAAAGATGGCACCGCAGACGGCAGCCTCGGGATTACGCTCCGTAGTGCTTTTTGTGTTTTTGTTAATTAACGCTGTTTTCTGCCATCCCCCTCTGGTAACTTTTACCAGAGAAGAGCTTTTAAACATTGGACTTTCAACTGCTCATACTATTCCACCGCTCTTTATTGACCCTGGAACTTTCCCGGAGCTACTAGTTGGAGGAGCGGCAGCTCTGTTTGGGATCCTTCGGAAACGGCGCAGGGGAAAACGTTCAGGCGCACTGGTTAAGCTAAGACAGTGGGGATTTTGCACTGCGCTCCCTTCAATTTACCTGGCGAATGTCCACTCTCTGGCCAACAAAATGGACGAACTGCTGCTCCTCAACAGAACTAACTCAGACTTCTGCAGATCTGCTGCCCTCTGTTTCACCGAACCCTGGCTCACTGAGAACATCCCGGACAGAGCACTCCACCTACTGGGATTTAATCTCATCCGTGCGGATCGCGCAAGGGAGCTCACGGGAAAAAACGCTGTTTCTATATAAACGAAGGCTGGCGCACAGATATCACAGTGTTGAAGAAATCATGCAGACCTCACCTAGACATTATTTATAAACTGTAAACCGTTTTATTTTCCTCGTTTGTTCTGGTCGCTGTTTACATTCCACCTCAGGCCTGTGTTAGTGAGGCGTTACTACACCTGGCCGACCAGATAACTAACATGGAGAAAAAACATCCAGACTCCCTGCTCATAGTTCTTGGGGACTTTAACAAAGCAAACCTCAGTCACGAATTCCAAAATATCAACAGCATATTAAGTGTCCCACCAGGGACACTAACACACTGGACCACTGCTACACAACATTAAAGGATGCCTATTGCTCTGTTCCCCGTGCAGCCTTGGGACTCTCTGATCACTGTCTGGTTCATCTTATCCCGACACAAAGGCAAAAACTGAAATCTGCTAAACCTGTTGTAAAGACTGTGAAAAGATGGACCAATAAGTCAAAGCTGGAGTTACAGGCCTGCTTTGACTGTACTGACTGGAGTGTTTTTGAGGCTGCAGCCACTGACCTGGACGAACTAACTGACACTGTGACATCTTACATCAGTTTTTGTGAGTACATGTGTGTGCCGACTAAAACCTTCCGCACATACAACAACCAAAAACCCTGGTTCACAGCGAAACTCAGGCAGCTTCGTCAGACCAAGTAGGAGGCCTTCAGAAGTGGGAAGAGCGTCCTGTACAACCAGGCCAGGAACACAATGACTAAAGAGGTCAAAGGTGCAAAGAGGTGCTATGTTGAAAAGCTAAATAACATCTTTGCAGCCAACGACCCTGCGTAGTTGTGGAGAAGTCTACGGACACTCACAAACTACAAGAGACCATCCCCCAACACTGCTGGTACTCAACGACTGGCAGATGAGCTGAATGGTTTCTACTGTAGGTTTGAAAAGCCCAGAGTCACACCTCTCCCCCACTCCAACGCCATCTTCAAACAGTCACCTTCCCCCTCTGACCTCTCACCTGCACTCAAGATCTGTGAAGAGGACGTGAGCCACCTCTTCCAAAGGCAGAAGATCAGGAAGGCTCCTGGACCTGACGGTGTGTCTCCATCGTGCCTGAAAATCTGTGGGAACCAGCTGGCCCCCATCTTCACTCAGATCTTCAACAAATCACTGGAGCTGTGTGAAGTTCCCTCCTGCTTCAAACGCTCCACAGTCATCCTGGTCCCAAAAAAAGCCTCCATCTCTGGACTATATGACTACAGGCCCGTCGCACCGACATCTGTAGTCATGAAGTCCTTTGAAAGACTGGTGTTGGCCTACCTGAAGGACATTACAGGCCCCCTGCTGGAACCCCTGCAGTTTGCCTAAAGGGCTAACAGGTCAGTGGATGATGCTGTCAACTTGGGTCTGCATCACATCCTGCAACACCTCGACTCTCCAGGGACATATGCTAGGATCCTGTTTGTGGACTTCAGCTCGGCGTTCAACACCATCATCCCGGACATCCTCAGCACCAAACTCACCCAGCTCACTGTGCCAGTCTCCACCTGTCAGTGGATCACAGACTTCCTGACTGACAGGAGTCAGCAGGTGAGGCTTTGGAACATCACATCCAGCATCCGGACTATCAGCACTGGCGCCCCCCAGGGGTGTGTGCTCTCCCCACTGCTCTTCTCCCTCTACACCAACGACTGCACCTCAGGGGACCCATCTGTCAAACTCCTGAAGTTCGCTGATGACACAACAGTCATCGGCCTCATCCGGGACGGTGATGAGTCGGCCTACAGACGGGAGGTTGATCAGCTGGCTCTCTGGTACGGTCAGAACAACCTGGAGCTTAACATGCTTAAAACTGTGGAGATGACCGTGGACTTCAGGAGGAGCCCCCCCACTCTGCCCCCCATCACCATACTCAACAGCCCTGTGTCTGCTGTGCAATCCTTCAGGTTTCTGGGTTCCACTATATCCCAGGACCTGAAGTGGGAGCCCAACACTGACACCATTATCAAGAATGCCCAGCAGAGGACGTACTTCCTGCGTCAGCTCAGGAAGCTCAACCTGCCTAGGGAGCTGCTAATCCAGTTCTACACAGCCATCATCCAGTCTGTCCTCTGCACCTCCATCACTGTCTGGTTTGGATCTGCCACCAAAAAAGGACAGACTACAACGTACAGTCAGGACTGCAGAAAAAATTAGCGGTGCCAACCTGCCCACCATTCAGGACTTTTACATACATTTCCAGAGTCAGGAAACAGGCAGGAAACATCACTGCAGATCCATCTCACCCTGGACACAACCTGTTCCAGCTCCTCCCCTCTGGTAGGCGCTGCAGAGCACTGTACACCAATACCAATAGACACAGAAGCAGTTTCTTCCCACAAGCCATCACTCTGATGAACAGCTGATTTCTGACTCACAGTGTCAGGAACAATTCCTGTGCAATAACCCAGTAACTCTGTCTTTAATCAGCACCTGTTTACTGGTTTCCACTTATTATTTATTTATTCACCATTCTCTATTTCAGTGCTGTTCATACTATGTCATATTGTATATACTGTATACCAATACACCTACCTCAGGTCATAAGGTCATAGGTCTTATTTATTTTTTCCATGTGTGTACATGTACATGTATGCATGTATGTGTACCTGTATATCATATCCACCTTCAACATGTACATGATGAGAATAGTTTACTCTTGCATCTTTGCACTCTGATCACTGCACTATTTGTCAATATGTCTATATTGTTTTGTTCATAGTGTGTATTTTAGTGTTGTCTATTGTGTAGTTTGTGTCTGATTTTATTTATTATTATTTATTATTATGTTATGGTATTATTGTATAAGTAAGCACATCGTGAGCAATGTACAATCCTGAGTCAAATTCCTCGTATGTGTACACATACCTGGCAATAAAACTGATTCTGATTCTATACTGGACAAAGGACGGGTTTGCCCTGTATTGCCCTGATTGTGGTGCCCGGACTGGATGCTTGGTGGTTATACAGGGATCCTGTGTGGGGAAGTATTGTGCTTTGGGGTGTGTCGATGGTTGTTTTGTGGTCACGTCGCGGCCCTCTGGATCGTGGTCGGGTTGAGTCGTGGGGTGCCGGGAGATTCCTGCCCCTAGGTGTGTCTTAGGGGCTGGGTGCATCTGCTGACTTCCTAGGGCTGAGGGGCTGTTGCTGCTGTCACGGGGTGATTGCTGTCTCTTTTCTTTGGGGTCGGTGGGGGTGTGTGTGTGGGATGCTTCGCTGCTAGGGAGGGAAGGGCGCGGGGGAGGGGGTCTTCTGGCCTGACCTGGCCTGAATGGCATTGCCTCCTGGGTGTGGGCAGACCTTCGGGTCTGGGCCCTAGGGGCCGTTGGGCTGTTCTGTCCCTGGGTGGGGTCCTTGCCGCTCCGGACCTGCTCCCTTGTTGGGGGGAGGGGGTTGTGCCAGCTCCGAGAACCTGGTGGTGCTCGGAGTGCTCCTGATTGCGTGGGAACGGTGAGGTGGGGTGTGTGGGGGTCTGGGGCGGGTCTGCGCGCTGGGGGGGCTGGGCCCCTCTGGACCTGTCCTGGAGCTCGGCGGGTTTGTCGTTGACTCTGGGGTGCTGCCGGTGCTAGAGGGGCTCTTGCTATAAGTCCTGGGCTGGAGGGACCTGTCGTCCTCCTGCTTAGGGGGGTTGGGGACGGGACTGAATGATGAGGCCAGTCAGGAATCTGGTCCCAGTGGGGAGGACCATTCTAGCTTCCCTATGACCTTCTTCACCTTCCCCCCTTTGGTCATGTCTCACTACATACACCCTTAGGACTCTGGGGTGCGGGCAGGCTGCAGGGTGTTTGGTGGGTGTGGCTGCTTTATTGCGGCTTCGCCCTACTTCCTCCCCCACTGGCCGCCCCTCAATTTTTATTACACATTAGACAAAGAGGGCTTGGGGGGTTAGTTTCCGGGATGTGTAGTGTGGGTGCGGGACAGGGCTGTGCTCCACTTTATTCTGGGCTTGTGCCAGGAGTTCTCGGCCCTTGACGGGTGGGTGGGTTGGTTGTGGTATGCAGCTGAGCTAGTTGATTTTGCCTCGTTGCTGGTTTGGCTGGTGTTGCACGGCGGTCTGGGGGCGTGCTGTGCATGGTGACCTACGTGGCGTGTTTGTTGCCGGGCTGGTGTTTCTCTCCTCTGGCTTTTGCTGTTGTGTTCTGCCACTCGCTCTCTCTCGTTTGCCCGACCTCGCATGCGGGATTCACGGGGGGCTGCCGGGCATTGGGTGTCGCGGCATTCGCGCAGTGCGTGCGTTGGTCTCGTCACTTGTGCATTGATGTTGATGATTGCGTGGCATTTGGGCGTTTTGGTTGTTCGCTGTGCGGCGGTGGGGTGCTGGGTGGGGGGGGAGCACTGGTCTATGTTGTGTGCGGGCCATGGTCGGGGTCTTCCGCGTTTGTATCGCGGTGCATCTGGGAGTCATATTTATTTTTTTATTTTTTTATTTATTCTTTCTCCCACCCCTATTGGCTACTGGGGTTCTTGCCTGCCTGTTGCTGGGGTCAGTGTGGCACAGTCGTGGCGTCCCACTCTCACTAACAACTACATTCTTTAACAGGCTTATGTGCACACACATGTACACACACACAGACACATTCACACACACAGACACACAGTCTAACACATCGACACAAACAAATTTAGGTTGTCCCTGGTAGAATTATTCCTGATGCTTTTCTTTCAGTTACTTATTTAAATTAATTGTTATTATTCCAGCTTTCTCTCGTGCTGTGTTGCTTATTTATTGTGCATGACTGTTTCTTGTTTTCATTTTTCTCTTAGTTGTCTTACTATGTCAGCTGTTTATTGCTGCTGTTCGGTTGGTTGTCTTTTACTATTATTATTATTTTTATTGTTTGTTTGTTTTTGTTTGTGTTTGTTTGTTGTTGTTTTTCTCCTCCCCAAGCCCCCCCCCTCTCTGTTCTATTGCAGGTTCTGTTGCTTTCTGCAACTGGTGTTTCCCTCTGCTATTCTCTGTTGTCCCCACCTTCCATCCCCGTTCTCTTGCTGTCTGTTTGTTGCCCCCTGTCCGGCCCAGTGACAAATCAATACATGATTAAATAAATAATAAAACAGACAAAGGCGTATATTAATACTCTCTTGTTAAAGTAAAATCTGTCTGGCACAATATGGTATCCAGCTCATCATACTCTATGGCAGGACAGGTTTAAAAAAAAAAAAATAGTAATTCAGTCACATATGCAGGAGCCTGACTATATAGCGCTCTGTAAGTAATAGTGAGAATCTTGAGCTGGATCCTATGCGACAGAGAGCCAGTGAACAGATCTCATTATAGCGGTAATGTGAGACCGTCTGTTTGTCCTAGAGGGTAGCCTTGCAGGAGCATTCTGGATTACCTGCAGACGATCAAGGGCAGACATGCTAAGAGATGAGTATAGTGCATTACAATAGTCGATACGAGATGAAATCAATGCGTGTTCAGCTGTTAAAACTGCAGACTCAGTTTAGTGATATTTCTTATTTGGAAAAAATAAGATCTGGTTAGCTGGTTAAAATGGGTGTCTCTGCCTCCTGGTCTCAGAGTTGAGACCAGGAGGCAGAGTCGCAGTTTAACACACTTCTCTGCCCTTCTTTTTCAGCAGTTACCCACCCAAAACCCTACGCAGAGTCGCAGTCTAACACACTTCTCTGCTCTTCCATTTCAGGAGTTACTTAGTGAAAATCCTATAGTGACGGTGTCTGCCCCCCGACCATCGAAATTATTTAAAAAGGTAAACAGAAGAAGAGGAGCTGTGCATAAAAACCTCATAAAAATTAAAACCACAAGAGCAATAGTGCAAACGAATAGGAGAGTTAAATGTGGACTCTTAAACATCAGATCTCTCTCTTCTAAAGGTGTACTAGTAAATGAACTAATATCAGATTATGATATTGATTTATTTTTTCTTACTGAAACCTGGCTGGGTGATGGAGAATATGTTAGCCTAAATGAATCAACCCCTCCCAGTCATATTAATACTCACATTCCTCGAGGCACAGGCCGAGGAGGTGGAGTTGCAGCTATCTTCGACTCTAGCCTACTAATCATCTCTAGAATCCCTCTTTGTCCGACCACTGTTTGATAACTTTTGAGTTTGTATTGCTGAACTACTCGCCATTGGGCAAAAATTTCTATACAAGATGTCTGTCTGATAGTGCCTTAGCTAAATTTAAGGATGCGATTCCATCAGCTCTAAATACATTATCTAGTCACAAAGTAACGGAGGACTCCTATGCTAATTTCAGTCCCTCCCAAATCGATCATCTTGTTGATAGTGCTGCAGGCTCGCTGCGAATGACACTCGACTCTGTAGCCCCTCTAAAAAAGAAAATACTAAAACAAAGACGGTTAGCTCCATGGTATAATACTGAAACTCGCAAATTAAAGCAAATATCACGGAAACTTGAGAGGAATTGGCGTTCTACCAAAGTGGAAAATTCTCGTTTAATTTGGCAAGATAGTCTTAAAACTTATAGGAAGGCCCTCCGTAATGCCAGAGCAGCGTACTACTCGTCATTAATAGAGGAAAATAGGAACAACCCAAAGTTTCTTTTCAGCACTGTAGCCAGGCTGACAGAGAGTCACAGCTCTATTGAGCCAAGTATTCCCATAGCTCTCAGTAGTTATGATTTCATGAGCTTCTTTAATAATAAAATTCTAGCTATTAGAGACAAAATTCACCAAGACCTGCCCTCAATTGGCACCGACTTATCTCTTAACTCAGGAACCTTAGAAACAGCTGTAGAACCAGATACATGTTTAGACTGTTTTGCTTCCCTCAGTCTTTACCAACTAACTTCAATAATTTCTTCATCTAAACCATCAACCTGCCTCTTAGACCCCATCCCGACTAGGATGCTTAAAGATGTTCTACCCTTAGTCAGCACCTCTATACTAGATATGATCAATCTATCTTTATCAACAGGCTATGTACCACAGTACTTTAAAGTAGCTGTAATTAAACCTCTTCTGAAAAAGCCCAAACTTGATCCGGATGTTTTAGCCAACTATAGACCTATATCTAACCTTCCATTTCTCTCTAAGGTTCTGGAGAAAGCAGTTGCTAAACAGCTGTGTGACTTTCTACAGAGCAATAGTTTATTTGAGGATTTTCAGTCAGGATTTAGAGCTCATCATAGCACAGAGACAGCACTGGTGAAAATTACTAACGACCTCCTTATTGCATCAGACAAAGGACTTGTCTCTGTACTGGTTTTATTAGATCTTAGTGCTGCATTTGATACCATTGACCATCAGATCCTATTGCAGAGACTGGAATATTTCATTGGCATTAAAGGAACCGCTCTAAGCTGGTTTAAGTCCGATTTATCAGATCGATTTCAGTTTGTACATGTTAACGATGAGTCCTCCATGCACGCCAAAGTTACTCATGGAGTTCCTCAAGGATCTGTCCTTGGACCAATCCTCTTCACTTTATATATGCTTCCTTTAGGCAATATTATCAGGAAACATTCCATAAGCTTTCATTGTTATGCAGATGATACTCAGTTATATCTATCGATCAAGCCAGATGAAACTCATCAGTTAGCTAAACTTCAAATGTGCCTTCAGGATGTTAAAACCTGGATGACCTGTAATTTTCTCATGTTAAACTCAGATAAAACTGAAGTTATTGCTCTGGGGCCTAAGCACCTCCGTGACGCATTATCTAAAGATATAGTTTCCCTGGATGGCATCGCCTGGCCTCCAGCACCACTGTGAGGAATCTTGGAGTTATCTTTGATCAGGACATGTCGTTTAAGTCTCACATTAAGCAAATTTCAAGGACCGCCTTTTTTCACCTACGTAATATTGCGAAAATCAGGAACATCCTGTCTAAAAATGATGCAGAAAAACTAGTCCATGCATTTGTTACTTCTAGGCTGGATTACTGCAATTCCTTATTATCAGGCTGCTCGAAAAAGTCCATTAAGACTCTTCAGCTGATCCAGAATGCTGCAGCACGTGTTCTGACAGGAACCAGGAAAAGAGATCACATTTCTCCTGTTTTAGCTTCTTTGCATTGGCTTCCAGTAAAATCCAGAATAGAATTTAAAATCATTCTTCTTACCTACAAAGCTCTTAATGGTCAGGCACCATCTTATCTTAAAGAGCTCATAGTACCTTACTACCCCACCAGAGCACTGCGCTCCCAGAATGCAGGGTTACTTGTGGTTCCTAGAGTCTCCAAAAGTAGACTAGGAGCCAGAGCGTTCAGCTATCAAGCTCCTCTCCTGTGGAACCAGGTTCCAGCTTGGGTTCAGGAGGCAGACAGCATCTCCACATTTAAGAGTAGGCTTAAGACTTTCCTCTTTGATAAAGCTTATAGTTAGGGCTGGCTCAGGTAGTCCTGAACCATCCCTTAGTTATGCTGCTATAGGCCTAGACTGCCGGGGGATTTCCCATGATGCACTGAGCTCCTCTCTCCTCTACTTTCTCTCCCTCTGTATGCAACCTTATCCCATTATTGCATGTTACTAACACAACTTCTCCCCTTTCTGGTAGTCTTGTGCTTTCTCGTCTCTCTCCTCTCTCCTATCACTTCCTGCAGGTTTTCTGGCTCTGGAGCTGTGGAGTCTGGAGCTGTGGCTGCGGGTCACCTGCTGCCCCCGTGTTCCTGCTCGACACCCTCTGCTGCAACGACTATTGTTGCTAGTCTTATTGTTATTATTGTTATTATAATCATTAACATTACGATGGTTACCATTAACACTATTATAAATATCTGTACCATTTTTCATTTAGTCTATAGCAACATTACCTTCACTGTGTGTACCTCTGTGTGTATATTGTGTAGGCTGCCTCCCTCCCCTCTCTCTCTCCTTACATCTCTCTCTCCTTACATCTCTCTCTCTCTCTCCTTACATCTCTCTCTCTCTCTCTCTCTCACCCCAACCGGTCGAGGCAGATGGCCGCCCACCCTGAGCCATGGTTCTGCTCGAGGTTTCTGCCTCTTAAAAGGAAGTTTTTCCTTGCCTCTGTCGCCTAGTGCTTGCTCTTGGTGGGAACTGTTGGGCTTCTGTAAATAACATCACAGAGTACGGTCTAGACCTGCTCTTTTATGAAAAGCGCTGTGAGATAACTGTTGTTGTGATTTGGCGCTATATAAATAAAATTGAATTGAATTGAATTGAAAATGATGTTGATTAGTCAAATATCACCCGTAGATTTAGCAGGTTGGAGTGCACAGCAGAGGGGGGGAGGCCCAATATTTTTCATAATCATGGAGGCTTTTTTTTTTTTCTGGAGGAACAACCAGAACCAGCATACAGCGTTTAGCTGTAAAAACTGTTCTGCTGTCCATTTCCTAATAACGTTTAGACAGTCAAGGAGCCTAGATAATCCAGAAACTTCTCTGGGTTTGACAGAAAAATTAAGTTTGATGTCATCTGCAAATAAATGATGTGATCTTAAATCTGTTTATGCTCTTTCCCAAGGGCAGCTAATACAAATGAAATAACAGGGGCCCCTGGGGCTCATTCTTGTATAATGCTGCAGTATGCAATGATATCTTAGACAACAGTATGCTTTCAACCTTGTGGCAACAATTTGGGGAAGGCCCTTTCCAACATGGCAATGCCCACACGCATGAGCTGATAAAGAAATGTTTTTCCCCGTCTGGTGTGAATTGAAATGCAGACTATGAGTCAGGCCTTATAGCCTGAAATCAGTGGCGAAGCTCATTAAGGCCGCATTCACACCGATTGTAGCCCTGCTTGACAAACACAGCCCTTATTCATTTGAATGGAGCCAGTCCATTGGTGTAGCAGAGGTGCCAATGCAAAGGACCCCGGCAAAACAACACAGCGTCGTCTAGAACCAGACTCAACTTTTGCTGCATTTTAACGAAATGTCATCTGGCAAAGTGCTGCGTTGGCCAGTCACACACATGTAAACGCACATTCTTATTTGACTTTATTTTATCCCTTTTATTTTATTGTATTTTACTAATTTTATATTTATCTTAAACGTATATTTTAGTCTTTTCAATGTTTTCATGCTTTTATCTTGTATTGTTTTTGTATTATTGTCTTTTGGGTATTATTGTCTTTACACTTGTTAAAGTACTTTGTAATTTGTTTTTGAAAAGTGCTCTACACATAAAGATTATTATTATTATTATTATTATTATTATTATTATTGGTAGATTACTTATAATGTGAATACTTCTAGCAATAATAAAAGATAAAAAAGTATTGATCGATAAGATTTTAATAATAACTTTATTTATACACTATAACAAAAGTACAAAGTGCTTTACAAAAGATAAACTCAGGGTGAAAAAGGGCATGTGACACCACTATAAAGATAAAATACATGAGGACAATGCAAGATATGAAATACAAAAAGAAAAAGAAATGGAAATCACAAATAAGTAAAACAGATTGACTATAAACATAAGACTAGAATAAATAGCAACTTTACATGACAAAAATATGACAGGCAACTCAGATAAAATCAGGATATCCCTTCTGATAAAAGTGTGTTTTTAAAAGAGATTTAAAAGAAGACAATAACTCTGAGAGCCTTACTTCCTCGGGCAGGTCGTTCCAGAGCCTCAGGGCCCTGACATTAAAGGTTCTGTCCTCTTTAGTTCTAAGCCTAGACACAGGAAGAGACAGAAGACCCCTTCCGGAAGATCTCAAATTTCGCAGAGGTACAAAAGGTCTAATAAATAAGCAGGAGCCAAGCCATGGAGAGCCTAACAGTAATCAGTAAAATCTTAAAATCAATCCTAAAACACACAGGGAGCCAATGTAAAGAGGCTAAAACAGGAGTGATGTGATCGTACCTTTTGGTTCTAGTTAAAGCAGAGCAGCTGAATTTGGTACAGTCTGTGGACATTTTAAGGTTTTATGATCAAGACAAGAGAATCTTAACACATTTTCAATGTATTACTCTGTTTCTCCAACTGGACTTTCCAGATCATATTTCATTGTCTCACTGGCACTTTAAACAACACGCCTCTACCAACCCAGTCCTCCGTTTTAATGCAGGGCTGTTTTCAGTTGTGGCTGGAGGGGAACAAATCCCTCCAGCCAGCTTCAAAATCTGGTGGAAAACGTTCCCACAAGAATGGAGGCTGTCATACCAAAAGATCAATGTCCATGGTTATGGAAAGAAACATTCAACAATCATATATGGGTGTAATGTTCAACTGTCCTCATACTGTCTGTTCAGTTTATCTGCACTTTCTTGCACAAAAAAACATCTATTCTAAAAAGTTCTGATATAGCCTGCAGCTGCTGTACCCTCATCTGCTGCTGGTGATCCTTGGAATGGGTGCTCAAACAAATGTCAAGGTTTAATTAAATTAACTTTGAAAAAAATGAAAATTGATTTATATATTCTGCAGGCTACTGAACACGCTATGCGGGTCTGATCCAAGTGACCAAGATTTGCATCTGGGTCAGAAGGCAGGAGCATAGCACATTAAGATGCTGATCTGACCTTTAGCATTCCATAGAATGGATAGCAGCCCTTGAGCCATTAAGATGTAGCCTATAATGAGGCTACTAACACAGTGGTAACAAAATATCCCTAACCCTCATCTTTCACCTACCTACACACACACACACACACACACAGATCACTACTATATAATGACTGCCTGTAGCACAATGTTAACATCTTCACATCCAAAAATGCATCTGTGTCTTTAAAAGAATCCACACCCAGCAGGATAAAAAGAGCTATATCTCTAAATGTTGTCTTGACACACATATTTATGTATTTAGACCCTCGTGGAAACAATAACTAATAGATCCTGAATACCCAAATAGGCAAATGTGATCCTTGTTATTAGAAACAAAGTCCTCAGAAGTTTGCAAAATATGGTTGCAAAGAATCTGCACCAAAAATGGGAGGGTTTGAAAATTTCTCTAACAAAACTTTGCTCTTGCCTTCATCTGCCACCAGTTTCCACGAGACACACACACACACACACACACACGCACCAGGGTAGGAAGCTATGTTTCACCCTCTCTTGTTGCACATCTGACTACACTCAGCATCACTTATCAGTGATGTGGCTGTGGTGGTCAGAAGTACGCTGTGCTGCATCTGTAACCACACCCTCCATTGAATTCACAGTGTACTGACACAAGCTGTTGTGCACTGTAACATCACTGCAGCAAGGTGAGCAGTTAAAGGGGCCCTGCAGAGTTTTCCTGTATGCAAAGTTATGTTTACATTCAGTGTTACACACCACCTGAGATTTAACAAACATGTTGTGTATTTCCATTCTCGTGAAACACTTTCAAAGCCAATTTTTTTTTTTTTAATATTTACAATTGTGCCTTAGAGGTGTTAACGGTACACAGAAGTCATATTTCAGTTCATACCCTGGTTTAGGAATCACTGTTTGGAGTGAGTTCAGGCCGTAACAACTGTTTTATAGGATGCAGGTAGGTCTCCAGATCCAGTTTGTCATTTGCCCGTACCGTGGATGTTTGCCACGAATACATGAAAATTGTTGTTTGTATTCCTGTGCGGTAGCTAGTAGTCCTCTTCACTACTGTTGTTGGCGCATTACCACCAGCAACGGTCAATCAGTGGAATAATTTGAAAATGTAAAGCAAACAAATTAGCACCCATTCTTGAAAAGATTGCTCCTTAGCACTCTAGGGGTCAAAAACTTGTTTTTTATTCAATAAGAATAAATAGTAAAATAAAGGCATCATTTTTGGTTGCCCGTTTATATAAGATTTCAATTCATTCTATACAAAGATTTCTGGGTTAAAACCCCAGTTGCCCCAGCCTTTCTGTGCGGAGTTTGCATGTTCTCCCCGTGTCTGCGTGGGTTCTCTCCTTCCTCCCACCATCCAAAGACATGCAGGCTAGGTTGATTGGTGACCCTAAATTGTCCTTAGGTGTGAGTGTGAGCGTGAGTGGTTGTTTGTCTATGTGTGGCCCTGCGATGGACTGGCGACCTGTCCAGGTTGTACCCCGCCTTTCGCCCCAATGTCAGCTGGGACTGGCTCCAGCCCCCCGTGACCCTGTACGCAGGATAAGCGGTTGGCGATGGATGGATGGATGGTGCTTTATGAAAGGCCAAGAAACTGCACTTTGCTTTTTAAGTTGAAAGTTATAGTGGGCAATTTTGTACTATAGTTGCTATGTAACAATAAAGGGCCCGTGTCCACCAAAGTGTTTTTTTCTGACGCCAGTGTCTTTTTTCAGTTCATTCCAATGGGAGCGGCGCGTTTTTACTGAGCTGATAAAAATGGCAGCAGCGTGGTGAGGTGCTGAGCGTCTTTCCGTGCTGGGCCCTGAGCGTTTTTTTCCGGTCGCCGAGAGTTGAAAAATGTTCAACTTTGGGAAAAATGCTGCACTCGTCACTGTCACTTTTTACCCAGCCGTCCAATCACAGTGCAGGAGGGGCGGGACAAACACCGCTCCGAGCACATCCGATCTTGAACGAAATGATGTGCCTACTCGCCGAGGTGTTTCCTCGCCTGCAAAATCTCACGAACCCACATATGGACGGTCTGTGCTCTCATGTTTCAGCCTTCTCTTCATGCAGAGCAAGGGCCAGAGCAAGTAGGCCTACATACTTTATGGTGACATTTTTACATTCACTAAAGTAGGCTAACCTAGTTGCAATACATTGCCTCCACAAAAATTATGTATCACAGCAACCACAGAAAAAACGTCTCCAAAACGCACCCTCCCGCCCCCAGCTAGGCGTTTTCAGAACAGCAGGTGGACATGGGCCCTAACTGAGCAATCAAAACAGTAAAAATTTTAAAAAATTTTCTTATTATATCTTTTTAAATACTAGACTTTTTCACTACTTTATGCTCTCCAGGTAGACTCGACAAAATCTTGCAGGTTGAAATGCCTTTCTGAAAACTGTCACTTTAACAGGGCACACATAAAAATAGAGTCCGTTATGAATAGTAACCGTACAAACCTTTCTGAAATTCAACCTATTTAAATAATGCGTAGGAAAATGTCATAATTTCATTGAAGCTGAGTGAGCAACACACGGGACAAAGCGCCACACAACCAGCCAATGAAGTATTGAAAATACTGTTTAAGATTTCGTTTTTATGATAAATTTCACTTCATGTATAAAGAGGAATTTAATATTGGGTCTGCTGCATAATTTACATATAATCAGGAGTGATTTACAGTCAACAAAACACGCACCACAGAGATATTGACCACAGTACACCCACAGATGAATTTCAGCACCACGGACAGCTGCACCTTTTCAATCAGTGTCCAGATAATATTGGTAAAGCCAATGAGTTTGAAACAAATTACAGATGGGGGCATTTAATAAACAGCCCCACACCCACAGATGAAATTGGATTTTATTGCTTGTGTGAGAAGCCCCCTGCGCCGCACTTGCATTAAGTCTGCAGGAAAAGTATGGCACTCTCAATATTTGACTTCCTGACACACTAACTAAGAAACCGCCAGCATTACATCAGAGCAAAGCCATTACTCCTTGGTTGTGGGAGAGTGTTACGTGTGGCAATGGCTTGTGTCATGTCCCATTAATAATGGTAATGATAGCATTAGGGGGGCACTGTGGGATGTAATTCAAAGATCTGCCATGTGCGAGTGACAAGGTCATTCTAAATGACAGTAAGCAGGCCTGACATTCCCTCCCAAGGAAAAATGTGCACTTTTCTTTTTGGATCACTCAAAGTAGCATGATGCCCACACAGAAACAAGACTTACTCTGTTATTAACCAGCAGCAAGCGCCCATTGTCACATTAACATATGGTTTGTCTGACTCCATTTGCTGTGCCATTCATTTTTGATCTTTTTCATATTTGAGTGTCTCTCTTCAGCAGCAGGTGTGTAATGTCAAAAGAAAACATTACTGTTGATGGACAATGTCACTTTAAAATTATTTGTCTGTACCTGGATTTTAAAACCTGTGTTTTGACACAGAGTCAGTGATCCAGGAATACAACAACCATCTTTATGCGACATTCTGAGCCTTACTTTTCTTTTTTTTAAATGGACTGAAGAATATTAATGTTTTTTGTCATTCTTATCTCTGTTTGGGATGATCACGTTCCCATAATGCTTAGTGGCTTGCAATAGAGAAGTATATTGCTGATATGGAGTTATTGAACTAGGTGTGGGCTACACTTTGAGCCCTTTTTTAAGTCTGTGTTTATGTTTCAGCACATTTGCAGCACGATAAGTCATGTCAAAATAGCTATTAGCATGTCGTGTTTATGCTGAAACCATGGATCATTAGGGAAGATCTGAAGTTGTGAAACACATCTTTTTTTTTTTTTTTATTGATTTTGGAGATTAATATCCCTGGTTAGTTAGTCCAATGGGGTGTGTAGGGGGGTCTTTTAATCTGCTAAGCCATTTTTATAGAATGTAAGTAGTTGGTAACCACTGAAGTACTTCAAATCCATAACAATGCCATTAATGTGAATATATGAAGACATTCAGAAAACAAGGTCATAGTTGGCAGACAGATTTAACATGTTATATATAGAATTTTCTATGACATATCAGATTGAATGAGAGCAGGACAGCTGTGGTTAAGAACATATTTCATTCCCTCTGGATCATGCCGGCAGCCAGATCTTAATGCTCTATATATAATTAAGCTGTGAACATCACACATTATTCATCTGTCAGAAGCGCTCCTAAAATTGACGGAAGGGAATTTAGGCACAATTAATCACAACTCACGCCTTTCTTTCTCCGCAGCTCTTTCTGTTTGATTTGTTTTTTTCCCGCCTGTGCTTTCAGCTGAAATCTCTGCTTTCTGAATGAAGTTTTAATCTCTCCACCAAAGCCAAACACAATGCCACCAACAGCAAATATTCAATAAGTCATCAGATGAGTGAATGAGTGTGATCATAAAAAACAGTGCAGCTGCTGGGCTTTTTCACATGAAGATGCATTTAAGAAATGTTATTCATCGCAATCGTGTCCTTGAAAAACCCTGGATGACAGTAATTAAAATGTGTTCAAACAAACAAAAATGTGTTTATGTTTCCCCACAAACTGATGGCAAGTTTTCTATTTAACTACAGTTATTCTACTGGAAAACAAACATGGTTTCACTTCTTACCTAGTGTCCTTTGAGAAACAAACCAGTTTCTGTTTGGAATTAACTTCCTATTTATTCTGTTTCTATTTAGAACATATATAATTTACCCAGTGCCTCTACAAGACAACTAAGCTTTTCAATTAATGCATCTACAGCAAAAAAATCATTTGTCTCAGACTATACAGCTTATTCTCTGTATTTCTTCTGTGGAGTGTTTTCGGATTCATTTCTGGGCAGCCTAATGCTCTCTGGCTAGACTGAAGATTTCTCATGGTCCTGTTTTTTGTGGTATTACAATTATTTTCGGTGGGATTTTTTGTTAGGGGCTCTTTCTTTGCATGATTGTTGTTTAGAATACAACATTTCCAATTGTCTACATTATTGCGCTTCATTATGTTATACAGCTCTCCTGTGTTTGGCTGTAACACTGTCTCTAGTATGTACGCTATCCTGCTTGTGCCTTTCGAGTTTTCCTACACATACCGGGGTTGAGCGCATTGATTTACTATCAGTTTCTACTGGGGAACATAACGTCTTTACTCAGATTTATACTGGGGAGCAAATCACTTTGGTTAGAAACATTTACATCTACAGTTGGATTTGGAAAAAAAGATTGTGCTCTTGAGAAATCTAAACAGCAACAAGGTTTCTGCTGAGAGAGCTAATCCCTCATTCATTGCATGAATGTGATTGGATGTTTCTAGTCAGCTCAACCAAGCAAATGATACTGCCCTTGAATGAGACCACTGATGTGGAAACTACTTCAGTTCTTGGTTTCTGCTGGTGAACCATTACTGCCACCAATTTCTAATGCACCACCCATCATAAACGGCTTTAAATTGTAACAAATGGCTTTTTTTTTTTTTTTAAATGGTAAATTAATCGTTTAGTAAGATCATTTAATAATAAGATATTTAGTGACTTCTGGCTTGTCTGACTGTGGCTACTGCCTCCCTCAGCATGTACCTCATCATCTTAAAAATTCCTCCAATGGATCATTTGACCTCTGACCTGACCTCTAAAAGTACTGCAGAACATCTCAAACCAATTATTTTATTAATAACTTATAATCATTTATAACCACAGACTTGGATTATTGCTATAATCCTTTATTAATGGCTTATTAACAATTGTAATGATATATTAACTAACGTTTGCTGTTACCTTATTGCAAAAAGAGACCCTTCACAAATGACTTACTGATGCAACAAAATATGGCAACCCAACAAATGGTTTGTATTTTAATTTATAAAGCACTAGTAAATAATGTATTGACCATTAGAAAAGCTATTAGTTCCAACTTATAAACCCTTTACAAACAAGAAAATTGTACCCAAATATCCCCCTTGAGTCAGTAAAGCGAACAAATCACATGACTAAAATGCTCTAATTAAAGCCTGTTTGCACCTATCATCATGTATTTGTAAAGTATATGTAAAACCCATTATGCACTTTAAAAATGTCTCCATTTTTTTCAAATAATATGCATATCTAGGAGAAGCCATCCAACCTCTGCCTAACTCATCAGTGCCTGATCCCTCAAAATGCTGCTGTGCGTCCACGACAGAAACAGCTGACTTTAAATACAGGGTTCACACAGCTTGACAACATTTAGGTCAACTTCGGCCAGTAGGTTGCAATGTTAAAACGAGTCACTGCTTGCTTAAGCTGACTTTGTATTGTTTGTTACGCGACATCAAAGCTTTGGCCGTTCAGAAAGGCTCAGCCAAGACTAATGCTCATGTGTTACATGTGCAGAATGGTGGGGTTCGCTGTGTGTGTCTCAATAGATGATGAAGGATTTATTCCGTTAGGCTGAGCTCTTTTTTGTGGACTTGACACATACATTTCAGAGTGACTAAGGCGGAAACTCTGCGATCAAATAAGTCAGGCACAAACTAACTACTGGTGCAAATATTCCTTGAGGTGCACTTGGGAGTATTTCTACTGGGAAACAGAGCTCTTACTCAGTGTTTTTACTGGGGAACAGACATTTTTTACTGTGTACCAACTATAGAACTGCAATCTTTTACCTCAGAGTAATGGCTTTATCGCAGGAGAGACATCTGTGTTTCAACTGTGGAACATCTCACAGTCATTGTTTCTACTGGGTGAGCAAACATATTTTATTCAGAGCAGTGTTGCTTGCGCTGTTATCAGTCCAACTTTAATGCAACAACAGTTGCTGCAGCTTCAGGAGCTGTATCTATCTGATTGAGTGAGTGCCGTTGACCTTCAGCCATTTTACTGAGACTGTATTAAAAAGGCACAGCCAGAGCTCTGATTTTATGGCCGAGCCTTCCCAAGGTCCCACTGACCTGATTGATATTACGAGGATAAATCAAACTTTCATGCCAACACTCTCATCCACAGTGAAGCATGACTGTGTGTTGAAGAATGGCATGATCCTCGGTTAAGGAGTGTGTGTGAGCATCTACGTGAGTGCGTGTGTGTACAGTAAGTGTGCATTTTACAGTGTTTCACAGTTTTTTGTATTAAAGTCCTGCATGGGGGGGGGGGGTCAATGTACATGCATGAATGTGAGTTTTTAGGTGTTGAAAGATGTTAATGTGTTTCTAAGGGTATGTGTTTAGCACATGAAAGCAGTTTGACAGCCACAGCACGTATAATTCGCCAGTGAATATTCTAGCCATTCCTCCGGGGTAACCAGAGCTCTTGACCACCTCACAGCGGCGTGTCACTGCTGTGAAAGCGGCGGAGCGGAGCATTCTTCAATGTTCACACATCAACTTAACATTAACAATGCAGATGCACAGGGTGAGTGAGAGGACAGTGGTGTATGGCAGATCTATTTCCTGACTGACCCGGGTCTCACATCCGGGGGCACCCAGGGTTTGTCATTCTGGGATTTAAGCCTCAGTGTGTGTGGTGACAGCTTGATAATGCTGCCCCGATTCACACACCAAGCTGTGCTCCTCTGGATTTACCAAGAGCGCTAAGAGCAGATAGTCTTAATGACAAGCATATACTCAATGACATCCTGTTCGAAATTGTGAAAGCTTCTTATTTTTTTGCGGATCATCGCCTGTAAAGGTCTTGTTGTGGCAGCAGTCAAGTAACGTGTTACATGATATAAGATTAGGTATTAGACGGCAAGCATTGTGTCTAAAACAATGAACGTTTCAAGCAAACTTAAAGTTGGTTATAAAACATGAAAACCAATGTGGAGAGTAAAATATCAGCTAATTAAAAGAACACCATCTGCTGTACATCTATCTAGGAATTACAGTGCCATGTGGCCTTTTCTTCAAATTCTTATAATAAATATATATTTTTGCACTTATAGGGGATGCCAGCAATACTCCAATGCTGCGCTAAAACAAGAGGAATAAGAGGTGGCATGTCAGTAAATGTCATCGTTTCTGCAAACAAATCTGCTTCTGTTTTTTGTGTATCTTCTTTTTTTCAAATTTGCCAACTTTTATACCGGAGGCATGTCTCAAAATGTTTTTCCAAAATCATTCTTCACAGCTAAGTCAAAATGTGCATGAAAGAGGTGGATGAACTCATCAGTCATACGTAAAAAAACGCCATTTGGTGACAAATATCTATCTTGTCTTGAACTGTAACAACCACTGTGTCACCTAAACAACCTCACAGTGGTGTCTGACTTGTCAAATCTGACAAAAGAAAGATCTAATGAAAAAGGGGTCATCATCGAAAAGAATAACAATCTAAAAAGAATAATAATTAATAACTAAAAACACATTAAAGCTGCACTAATCAATACTTTTGTATGTACAATGTGAAAAAGCACGCTTGAACTGGCAAACCCACCAATTGTTTTCACCCAACACTGCAGTTCCCCTCATCTCGACAGACCATTTCAGCATCTTTCAGCTTATGTTGATTTTAGGGCCACACACTTTACTGTTTTGGTTAAGTGGCACCAGACAGCAGTCTCAGCAGACAAGCTCTAATAAACCTACTGTACGCTACCTGCTCAGCACCAAATGACAAACACACAAAGTTAGCAACTAGCTGTTGAACATAGTGGAGCATTTAGCAGCTAAAGACCCAGATCTTTCCCTCAGGAGTCGGTGGAGACCAAGACAGAGCTAAAAGAACAGTGAATAGTGGACTTTTGGTACGTAACATACTGTACAAAACAACAAAATGTCACTAACTCTCTGGGTACCATAAAAGCTATTGTGGCAGCTAATAATGCTAGAAGTGAAATTGCCTGTTCATTTTTTGTCTTTATGACCTTTCTGACATCGTGGACAAAGAGAGCTATACACGAATCCACATTTTTAGTTTATTCCCTCCCCCCAAAGAGCTTCTCCCTCAGTCATTTGGTTTCCCATAGCAGCATTTCCTACGCCTTTTTATCATAAATCCATTTCTGTTGTTATTGGGTCCGACTTACTCTCCGATGGGACTTCATGTTGCTTTAAAAACCAATAACTGAGAGCCTCTGGCAAGTTTACGGACAATTTATCATTGTTGCTAAATGTAAGCAGGGCACTGTGGTGATGTTTACGAATTTAAAGGCAGGTTATGGGAGACAGTGCGTGTGCTGTGTGTGAGCCAGCACACATTCTGAGAGTCTAAGTGTGCCAGTAGGTGATGTTTGATGAATAAAATCAGCATATTCACATAATCAGGGAAAATTTTGATTACGATATTTAGATTCATGTATGAAACACATCTATTTTTAAAGAACAAAACATTTTTGCAGGATAAAATAATCAAATAAATTCTGCTGTCTGAAGATGATTTTTCTGTTCTTCGAATGTATTTTATAATTGATATGAAGTGAATGCTCAATAAATTAAGCAAATTGAACATAATGAAAGGATATAAAGGTACATCATGGTCGCTAAATTAAATTTTTTTGTGTTTATACCAGACAGCAGAATTTTAACTGGTAAAGGTACTTTATTTGTCACATACGAGATTCATCCTCTGCATTTAACCCATCCCGGAAGGCACCAACTCCAAATTCAAACGCAGTGTCTGGTCAAATGGCACTGACTAGAGAACCCAACATGTTTTTGATGGTGGGGGAAACCGGAGCACCCAAAGCAAACGTCTCGGGTTGCGTATGTAACCCTGGTTCCCCGAGAAGGGGAACGAGACACTGCGTCGGTTACGACACTATGGGAACGCCTCTAGGCGTAGCAGGTCTGAACGTGAATGAAATCACTCCGATCCTATTGGCTTGTTGCTAGAACGGTAAGGTGTGATGGAATAACCGGAGGAGTATAAAGCACACCTGTACACACTCATCATTAGCTTAAACTATGAAGCAGGCGCTTCAGGCGGGGAGAGAGGTGCGGCGGGCCGACGCAGTGTCTCATTCCCCTTCTCGGGGAACCAGGATTACATACGTAACCCGAGACGTTCCCCTTCGGGGGAACTCGAACTGCGTCGGTTACGACACTATGGGAACGAGATACCCACTAAACCGTGCCGAAAACCCCGCCTGCCCCAGTGTGCAATAAAGTGGCATGACTAAGAGGAGAGCGCACGAGTGCCAGGTGCCGAAGGAAGGTCAAGACTGTAAAACCGAATGAATGTGTGCGGTGTGGCCCAGCCAGCCGCTAAACAAACATCCTGCAAAGAGGCCCCGGAAAGGAGGGCTTGAGAGGCCGCCATGCCTCTGGTAGAATGAGCCCTCACAGCCACAGGTGAAGGCAAACCGCGCACCTGATAGGCCAGGGAAATAGTCTGAACAATCCAGTTGCTAATAGTATGTTTGGATGCAGGCAGCCCAGCCCTGGGGGACCCAGAACACACTAGCAGCTGGTCAGCCTTCCTCCAACGGGAGGATCTCAGAGTGTAAATACTCAGTGCTCTGACAGGGCAGAGCAGATGAAGTCTCCCGTCCTCCGCCGTCACATGAGGTGGAGGATGAAATGCCTGCAGCACTGTGGACCCTGCCGCACAAGAAGGCACTTTAGGGATGTATCCTGGACGAGGGTGCAGGATAGCCCTAATATTCCCCGGGGGCAAACTCCAGGCTTTGCGGGGAAACCGAAAGCGCTTGGAGATCCCCCACCCTCCTCAGAGAGGTGATAGCAAGGAGAAAGGCCATCTTAAGGGTCAAGTGCTTAGCCTCAGCTGACTCCAGGGGTTCGAAGGGTGCCTCAGCCAACGCCCCAAGAACCACCGCCAGATCCCAAGTGGGAACCTTGGACCGAGTCGCAGGTCTCATCCTCCAGGCACCACGGAGGATCCGTGTGGACGGGGCCCTGGAGCTGAGGAGGGTCTCGACTGCTCCGGCTGTTAGACCCGCCTCTAGGTACTGTGCCCCCTTAGGGGCCAGACCCACAGCCGCCATACGGCGGGGAAAGGGTGAAGAACCCGGCCCGGCGCCTGGAACAGCAGGTCTCTCCTCAGAGGGACCTGCCATGGCGGGCCGTCCAGGAGTGACATGATGTCCGAGAACCACACCCGGGTTGGCCAGAACGGGGCTACGAGCAGTAGGCCGACATTGTCCTGGCGGACCTGCTCCAGAACTCCCGGGAGCAGAGCGACTGGGGGAAAAGCGTACAGACGTAGCCTCGGCCACGAATGTACCATGGCGTCCAGACCCAATGGGGCTGGAGGAACGAGAGAAAACCATAGCGGGCAGTGCGTAGTCTCTTGAGACGCAAACAGATCCATGTCTATGGGGCCAAACTCTCCGCACAAGAGCTCCACCACTTCGGGGTGAAGTCTCCATTCCCCGGGCCTCAGACCCTGCCTCGACAGCAAGTCTGCTCCCTGATTCTGCGTCCCCGGGAGATACATCGCCCTGAGCGATAGTAACTTCTGCTGGGACCACAGGAGGATCTGAAGCGCCAGTCTGTACAGAGGGCGCGAGCGCAGACCGCCCTGGTGATTCGGCCACCACCGCTGTGTTGTCGGAACGAACCAGGACGTGGTGGCCTTGGAGATCGGGCAGGAAACTCCTTAGAGCCTGGAACACCACCAACATCTCGAGACAGTAGATATGCCACTCGGACTGATGCACCTGCCAGGATCCCCTTGCAAAGCGGCCGCCCATGACCGTTCCCCAGCCTGTGAGGGAGGCATCTGTCAAAATGACCAGCCAGCGACAAGACCCTCCCAGCACGGGCCCCTGGGACAGGAACCAAGTTTCCTACCAAACTGATAGGGAATGAAGACACTTGTGCGTAACCCAAATCAGACGGAAAGGATTTCCACTCGGGGAAAAACCCTTGGTCCTCAGCCACCACTGCAGGGATCTCATGTGCAGCAGTCCAGATGGTATTATGCTGGACGCAGCCACCAGGAGATCCAACACTCGTTGAAAGTGTTTTATAGTGATGGCGTGGCCTAACTTCACCCCTTTCACGGCAGCCAATATGGTGTCGACACGTGCCGGAGACAATTGTGCCTGCATCGTTGTCGAATCCCATACTACCCCTAGGAACGTAGTCCGTTGGGTGGGCGCCAGCACACTCTTCTTTGCATTGAGCCTCAGCCCTAAACGCAGCAGATGAGCCAGAACGGCATCTCGATGCCGAACCGCCAACTCTCGAGACTGGGCTAGGATGAGCCAGTCGTCGATGTAGTTGAAAATCCGGATGCCCTGGAGCCTCAGCGGGGCCAGTGCGGCATCCATACACTTGGTGAATGTGCGAGGGGAAAGTGCCAGGCCGAATGGAAGAACCCGATACTGGTAAGCCACACCCCAGAAGGCGAACTTCAGGAACTTCCTGTGAGAAGGATGGATGGAGACGTGGAAATAGGCGTCCTTTAGATCTATCGTGACGAACCAATCCTCGGATTGGATGTGCGTCACGATGGCGGGGATGATGAGCATCTTGAACCTGAATCCCCTCAGAGACCGGTTAGAACCCGCAGATCCAAAATAGGGCACAGCCCTCCGTCCTTCTTGGGGACTATGAAGTACCGGCTGTAGAACCGGCGTCTCTGTCTGGGGGGGAGACACGTTCCACGGCCCCTTTCCTCAGCAGAGTAAGAACTTCCTGTCCCAACACCGGACCTTGCTCTGGGCGGACCACAGTCCAAACCACCCCGTTGAATTTTGGAGGGTGGGTTTTGAACTGTAGTCGAAACCCATCTATGGCAGTGCGCAGGACCCACGGAGAAATGTTCGTCAGGCTCCGCCAAGCCTCTGCAAAGTCTGCCAACGGAACCAGCCCCTCGGGGCTGGTGGTCGGTGTCTCGTGTGATCTTCTGGTGGACCCCTGAAGCCCCAGAACGGCAGGGGAGAGCCGCCGAAGATCCACGGTGAGTGAGTCTGAACGCCGCCTGACTGCAGACCCTCGGGGCAGGCAGTACGGCAGATACACATCTCATGAGAATCTCCATCCGTGATGTACCGAGGGCAAGAAAAAACACACCTTCTGTACATCTGGTTGCCAGACATGCTGGTAGACTTCTTCTTCAGGTAAGACACACTGCTTGTAGGACTGGAGCTTTCTTCAAACAATATACAGAGCGCCTGCTGAATAGAAAAAAGCTAATGACGAGTGTGTACAGGTGTGCTTTATACTCCTCCGGTTATTCCGTCACACCATTCTAGCAACAAGACAATAGGATTGGAGTGATTTCATTCACGTTCAGACCTGCTACGCCTAGAGGCGTTCCCATACTGTCGTAACCGACGCAGTTCGAGTTCTCTCGAAGGGGAACCCACACAGACATGGGCAGAACACACAAACTCCACACAGAAAGGCCGGGACGACCAGCGTTCGACCGGGGGATCCCGAGACCTTCTTGCTGTAAGGCCACAGTGCTATCCACTAGGCCACCGTGCCACCCCGTGAGAATCTGCAGGGAGGATGTTTGCAGAAATACAAGTGCACTTATTTTAAAGGGCATTATTTAATAATACTCCTATGGATCATCTTTAATATAACAATTCTTAATGTAGCCCTCAAACAATATTAAAACTGAGCCTGAGTAAATATTCCACAAAAAGGAAAATATTACTGTTGTTTAGCAGAACTCTGTTCACTGCTAAATGAATATTAAAGGGAAATCTAGTGATTTTGTATCGCAATTCCGTAAAGTTGGAAGACTCACAAGACACAGTTTTGTGGGTCAAGCTATAAAAATAGTGGCTCCTACGATTCCCATAATGCAGCTCAAAAGTCTTTTAATATGCCAACTTCTAAATAGCATTCCATCAACATCTGAGTCATAATTACATGTGGGACCTATAGTCTTTCCCATTCTACCACCCGCCACTTATGATAACCTCTTCTCCTCAATACCCACTTCTTTTAAACCACACATCTCCAGCTTGTAATGCTTCAAAATTAAGTTTAAGCCCATACTGATTTAACTCGTTTGTTTTTTTTTAAATTAAGAACAGAAACATTATTCAACTGTTTTCACAGGCTGAGTAGTATCAGGATGGCTAAATTTAACTTTAAGTGTAAAATCTGCAAAGTTCCCCTTTAATCACAAATATTGTCATCTCTAGCTCTGGGAAATTGTGATGGGCATTTCTCACTATTCTCTGACATTTTACTGATGATTATTATTATTATTAATTGACATTTAATGATGACATTTAGCAACATTAGTTGCAGCCCTGATTGCAGTGGTAGAGAAAGTATTTAGTAAGTAAGTATTAAAGTAGCAATATCGCGCTGTAATACATACTCTGTTACAAGTAAAAGTCCTGCATTAAATTAAAGTATTGACAAAAAAAACTACTTAAAGTATCAAAAGTAAAAGTACTCATAAGGTGGCAAAATGGCACCTCTCATTGTAATGCTACCATATCATATACTATAATGTCCAATTATTATACTAGAACATTCCAAATAATAATGTGGCTGGCCAAGGCGGATCAGTTGGTATTTGGTAGTACATTTTAATAATTCACAGGTTTCCTATGTCAAATTTAAATCCTAAGAGTGAAAAGTATAATATTCCTATTTGAAATGAAGTGGAGTAGAACTATAAAGTAGCTTCAAATGGAGCACATTTACTCAAGTACAGTACTTGAGTAAATGTACTTAGTTACTTTCTACCACTGCCTAATTGACATATTTGACTTGAGTGCAAGCATTTGCTTCTTCGCTGAGCCAAGGATGAAGAGTATTTATGAGAACAGCTTTCGATAAATGTTTTATAATGTACAATATTTACAATCCACTGCAGCACCCTCAACTAAGAGAGAAAAGAAACGCTTTAAAGAAACCACAATTAGATGCTGGAGCAAATTTAAATCCTGTAGAAGTCACAGGCTCTTGAATGTGAGAGTGTAAACAAAGTCAACTACGACTAGAGTATTGGTGATTTTAACGTTGAATGGTCAGAAGCTGCCACTTGACAACACTTTTACAACAACATGAATCGAGCACAACCTTGGTGTCCAACTGTGGTGAGGTGAAATGCTCCCTTACTGCGTGGGCAGAGGAATAAACACGACATGAACACCAAAGAAGGAAAATTATGATAAAGAGCGCAGCTCCATCATGCTTAATTAAAGTTACACCGGCTGGAATTGAATTTGTTTTGACTCCCCCTGCCAAGAAAATCTCTAATTTAGGCAGGATGGCAGGTTACTAAACTCTTGCTTAATGAAACAAGTGTGGGGCCATGTGCCTTTGGTTTGCAAACACCGTTTTGGTCTTCATAAAGGGGCGTTAAACTAAATGAATGAAAAACATCCAAAAAATGTCTCTTCCAGTACAGAAAACACAAGTTTGATCACACGCGACCAGGTTCAGAGTCTCATGGTACATTTCACCACCAAATAACCTGCATTTAGCTGCCAAGACAGAGATGTAGCGTTGCTTTGGCATTTGAGATGAAACAAAGCTGAAATACTGTATGCATGACTGACAGGATGTTGGGGATTTGCCCTTTGTAAGAGCTTTCCTGACTGGCTAGATGATTCTCAAAGAGGTTATATAAAGAATGTCAAGCAACCAAGCCCTGACGTTGCCTGAGAATAAAGACGAACGTGTGCTGCCAACTTATCAAAACGCTATTTTTATTAGTTGAGAAGAAACTTCAGCGCTTTGCTATAATGAATAAAAGATCAAATACGTGATTATATCTGGTCTGGTGATTATATCTGGGCTTTACTGCACTGTTATACTGCACAATGATCCAAAATATTGAATGTGAAATGTCACCAAGACTAACGACTCCATTTCCAGTTAACTGTGAACATTTTCCGGTCATGATGGATGTGTTTATAGTGTGGCAAATGACCTTGACAACAGATGGTGATTATACTTCCGAGCTTTTTTCCCCTCTTCTTTCCTTTTTCTCTGCAGCCCTCTCGCAGGCCAACAACACAGAGCAATTAACATAAACACAGAGTGAGCGTCAGAGAGATGATGTCATGTAACATACAAAACACAGGCGTCCAAGACATCAGTATTTCCAAGGCTTAATCAGACATGAATTGACCTTTATTAACTTGTTTATATGCTCTACTCTCTTTTATCAAGGTAATTACACAATAAAAGACTGTGTTGTACCGGATCAAACGGCTATGCTTTAGCAGCTTATGCTTTAAGTAATTACAAATAAATGCATACTGCAGGTACAGTAAGTTCTCCAAACGCTGATTTGTAGCCTGAAGTGTTGCGCTCATTGTTTCACGGGTTAAATTAACACTGTAGCCAATGACAGCTTTGTAGGCAGGATTTAGAATGGGGATGCACTTTTCATGTGCCAGATGTAGAAAAAAGGCCACAAAAATGGCGAGGTAAGATTGACGCAACTGTACAGATTGTCGAAAGTCAACTTATAGTAATAAAAGCCCTAAAAAAAACATATCCATAATGCAGCCTATGTGTCAACTGAAAATGGGGGGCCAGATCTATTACTACTGATCCGTGTCGGGCAGTAATGTGTTACTGCACTAGTAAGTGTGTAGCAGGTCTAAAGCTACGTATGATTTTTAATAAATTTATGAGAATACGCAATTATGAATTTTAATATTCAGAAAATATTAATCCATAAATCTCTCGTTTCAGGGCATCACCGGAGTTGTTATTAACCCAAAGTCTCCGGACCTCTGGGTAGCATTTTAATAATTATACAATTATTCACTAGTGATCAGTCAGTCAATCTCATCTGAAGGGTAAATTCTCTTGGCAGGGACTTAGAAATAGGCAACACACACAATTCCTTGGTTACAGTGAATTTATTAACTAACTAAGGTGAAATAAAAATGCGGTTAAATACAACAAAGAAGTAAACCATGGCTAAACAATGAGAATGTGATTTCTATTGTGGGAGAATTTGACTCATACGGCAGCTAATGAATGCAATTAGATGATAAATTTGTCTTGGCTTTTCAAGGATTACATATGCTGGATTAACCAACTATTGGACATCACTGCCACAGAGTGCAGGGTTTTGGTCTTACTGCATGTGTTTCTTCCCGCTGGGTTGCTGGTAAAACGGCCTCACACTGGCAGAGTCCGTGCGTTCTCGGTTAGGACAGCTTAAAGCTTTCTCTGTCAGGGAATTGCTCCGGAGGTCCGTCTCTGGTCGGCTTTAATGGAGAAACTCGCAGTGGGGGCCTTCCCAACCCTGTCTCGGGTCAGGTTTAAGTCATCCTTTGTTACCGCTGGCGGGCCACGTGGTTTGGTCTGTCCTCGGTGAAGTTAGCTTGACGAATAAAGCTTAAAAAGGGAACTTGGTCGTTCTTGAATTAGACTAGTGTAACTTAACGGACTGATAACTTTTAACAAAACAAAAGAAAGAAAATAAAACAAGTAAAGTTGCTGGAACGAGGGAAAACTGAAGTCGCGGCACTTCGCGTGTGTAGCTTCAAACAAAACAAAAGCCTTTGTTGTGTCGGGCCGAACTCTTAGGGAGTTGCTGGGAGAGGGGGCACGCCGGGCGCGTGCCGAAGCGCCGTTGAAGAGCCCGGAACAAGCCGGCAGACAAGAGGGAAGCGTCAAGAGAGAGCAACAGCGTGTGTCGCTGTTTTGTCTGTTGGGGCGTGGTTCCCAGAGGGCAGTCCTTCGTTTCCCGGAGGGGCGGGCTGTTTCCGGTATCCCGAGGGACTGTCTTTCTAAACTTTAATATGTCTATAAAAAGGGAAAGAAAATCTATTTGCGCGAATTATAATCAAATATCTTCCCACAATCAAACCTCAATTGTCAAACGGTTGTACCGTTCTTAGATTTAAGCACTTGATAAGGGAAACAATTGTCAGATTATTGGTCATGATAAATAATGAGTGACATTTATGCATTAACGGCATTTCCAACGATGGCATGTAATATTTATTTTGTCCACTTTGGGGAGCTCGGGTTACATGAGGATAGCTCTGATTAATCCTCCTTTCCTCAGGAACTGGGAAATCTGGTTACTTAAGTATAGGATGACATTTCTTTATCATCATTTCTAAAGGTGGTGTCAACAAGCATTGGTTACACATAAAATGAAGGAATGTCATTAACCTTGCTGAAAATTAAAACACTTAACAAGTAACTTATTTAGATTCTTTTCAGCAATAATATCAACAACAGATAACAACATAGTAACATAACTAATCAAATAGAGGCAAACGTAATCAAGTAACTAAAAGAGTTACAGTCAGTTTAGGGTTTCCTGCCCTTTCTTTAAGAAGAGTTCTGATAGGCTGTTCAGGAAAACTCTCAAACCTCACTCAAATCCACACTGTTGGTACACAACAAGTGTAAGGGATTATTATTTCCAAAACAGTAAAAATATTGCAGTTATTAATCCAAGTAAGACAGCCATCTTATGATGAAGTGCATGCGCAATTGTACGGTAAGAGGCAGTTCAAGTCGGTTGCTAGCCAAAAAGCTAAACGAAGAATGAGAACGAGGGAGATGGGCGATCTTTCCACAGCTGGAAAATGGCCTATACTGTACAGCATCATCCGGTTTGAGAGGCAGCAGTGTTTTCAGATTGACTAATTGTTGACTCCTAATTAATTAATTAATTATTATTCCAATAAAGTGGATTCAATTCTAAATTGCAGCTGGATGGTTCAGTGGCATATCATCGCCATTTGAACAGCAAGTCAGGACAAACCTCCAGTAAGGGTTCCCATGCTTAGACCCCTAATGCTATACAATCAAGCCTCGGATCATGTTTCTCAAATATTAGTTGCTTTGGATAAAAGCGTCCGCCAAATGACTAAATGTAATGTAAAATGAGCTGGATAAACAGATATTGAAAGTAATAGTAATAGTACTGTAATAAGTAATGTAACTAAGTACTTTTAATAACCAGTAATAAGTACAGTAATATTTTTTTATGAAGGAGTAATAAATAGTAACATATTACAGTTCCTTGCCCAAAACCGCTACTGAATAGCACCTCTCACAAACAGAAGGCAACTGCTTATTAAGCCCCTGAAAAATAAATAGGCAAAAAAATAATTTTTTAAATTTTTATTATTTATTAAGAGTTTAACACTTGTACCCACCTCGTAGCATTTTTAAGATATTTAGCCATAAACCAATATAACAATATAATATAACAATTTACCCTGAGGGGAGCATATATTTATTCACATCACTGGAGCCACGCCACTGGCATTGCTGTAAATCAGGTAATTTAATTTATCAGGGCTGTGTTTTGGTCATATTTGATTGACAGGTTGTGCGGCTTCATTTGAAGCAAAACAAGAGCTGTGTTTACGTCAAAATCTCATTCATTTTCTCCACTTCTCCACTTGCTATACAGTACTAAACTCAGATGGGTAAAGTGAATGTTTACATGACATTCAAAATGCCCAGATTCAAAAAATGTTTCTTTAACATGACGGTAACTTTCTGTCTGTGCACATAAGTTAAAGGGGTCAGTAAAATTCATTGTTCATTCCCGAGATGTCACTAAAACAAAAGCAAATATCAAAGGCTGTGTGTAATATGCATCTCCTTTTCGGGCCCCTTTTTTCTTCATAAATTTTCCTTACATGCTTCATTTACTCATTAGATTATTAATTGCTCATTATAAGTCAGTCTTTGTAAGAGCTTCAATGACTGTAAATACTCGTGTTAATCCTTGCACATCATGAAACATTATTTCTTATCACTGCGGTTATCTTCAAATGTTAAATTTGAAAAAAGTATCTGCTGCTTACTACGAGGTTTAATTACTCATTTGGAAGTTTGGGGCTGACCTGGTTGATTTGAGATCTTTTCCAAAAGATCCTAATGAATTTTGATTTATTACTTTGGCCTGGTTTCCTGCGCTCACATCACACAGTCTATACTTGCTGAAAAACACTTCATGTTTGCCACTAATGATAAATCGCAGCTTGGATCTGCTGCAGTGCTCAGCCAATTCACCAATATCTCTGTTATTAGCTACCTTGGTGCCACAAGTTCAAACGCAATGTCGTTTAAACAGTAATCTACAGGGATTATTGGATAAAATGTTCCTTTTACTTAACTGTGTGTTTATATGGATCAAGGTGTTCCAGACACTGATGCCAGGTAAAGAAAATAAATAAATAAAAAGATAAATAAATAAATATTCATTTTTTGGGAACAATTCTACAGTTGCTAGGCAACTAATGAAGAGGACAGGATTTTTTTTTTTTTAGGAGAAACCAAATTTCATTTAATAGTACACCTCAGAAAAACACATTACATTCATTTCAATTCATTACGTGCTCACGGATAAATACTTTTGAGCGTGAGATTTTCCAACTAATTTTAAAATAATAGTACAGTGCATCATGGTTAAAAGAAGCAAAGGTAGCCTGTTACTATGGTGCTTATTTGTTCAATCATTCAGAAGAGTTTCTGATTATAAAAAAAGGAAATGGGCTTCATTATTTGGAGCACAAAGACTGAGAGCAGGCAAAACATCCGCCCACCTTCTGGCCTGCATACAGGCCGGCGTTACCCAACAACAACACAAAGCAAAAGGCTTTTCACTCCAATGAAAAGCCTTTAAATAAAGAGCAGGTGCACAAACATAGTAAGAGCTTACAGAGCAGAAAGCCTGAGATCAGTTATTACCTGCTCTTCAGGTAGAAGAAATGTTCTCCAAGTGGCTACTCAGCTTCAACTACTGATTTTGTCTTTACTGCAACTTCAAAGGGATGTAAACCAATACAAATGCATTATTCTGATATGAACAGGTAATGCGCTTTTGAACAGCATCCAAACTGTTGCATTAATGTTCTGCATTAATATAAAAATGTAAAGAAAGAGGCTGTGGGCTTAAAATATGGCGGTATAGTTTGACAGTCAGACATTCGGTGAGGTTCAGCATCAATCACCTTTAATCAGTTTTCACCAGATTTGTTGTGCAGTTCAAGATGAAGCTTTTAAGATGTCCCACGTGTTATTTCGGCCCCATGATCCGATCCGTTCAAGGACTTGACTTGGGATGTCTTACAAATGCATGCAAAATGGTAAAGAAACCGTTTCAGATTTTTCTAAAGAGCTTTTCTACACTTAATGTTCCAACTTTATGTTCATCTGTGCCTCCTCCCATAATGTGACATATTTCACAATGAAACAATATATGAGGACGGGGTTTAGTTACAAGATGGATTTGAATCAAATCCTTAAGATTTGATTGCTCAAAAGTAGGTGCAGCTTAGTGAATACAGCGAGATACAGAGCTGCAGAGGACCGTTGGCCTGCACCCACATCTCCCTCACCCTTGTTGCTAGATCATGGGAAAGGAGTTGGGGGGAGAATAAATTAGACTTCGATCACATTCTTGAGAAATGTGAACAAAGATTTTGCCAACAGACATTCAAACACACAACTGCTACTACGATACTGCTCTATTAGGTACAGCAACCGTTAGCTGATGGGCGGCAGTAGGTATGTAGCTACGAATCACACTTGACTGGATACATTTAAGTTTTCGACTCATACAAAATGTTTCACAGGAACAGAAAAGAGAGGGATTTTGTATAAAGCTTTTATACATATTTGGCATATAACATGAGATAACTGAACAATTAATGCATCAATGTATTTTTCTATTTATTTCAAAGGAAGTTGTGAAATACTGCTTTGCATTACTACCACAGGGATTTTAAGTGCTCAGTGCCGGCATAAATGAATCTGTAATAATTCAAACTGTTAATATTAGCATTACACAATAGCATTTAATGTACATTCATATCCTCTTCATATTTGCATTGGTGGATTACGGCTCTCAAGCAAGTAGTGGAATCTGTTTTACTGTGGAGAGAGAGAGAGAGAGAGAGAGAGAGAGAGAGAGAGAGAGAGAGAGAGAGAGACTGGGCAAGTGAAGCTTACTGAAGCTGGTAATGAGCCAAAAGCAAAATCATCCTATTCCTGTCCTTTAAATGATGTTTGAGCAGAAACTTTGATGAGTCACAGCCGACTCATTTTCACCCATTTATCTTTCATGCTTAATAAAAAATGTCAAAATATTCCTCTTTCAATAATATAGTGCAATACTTTGATCTGATCCAAGAGGACCTGTTGAAGAGGCTGGAGTCAGGGGGGGGGGGTTCTCATCAATTACTCACATTGTACGCAACAGTGACCTTTTAACACAGCAAGGTCAGGCAAAAATACCAAATGTTATGTGAAAATTGAGTCAAAGGCACAGACAAGAGGGGATATAAAAAGTGAGTTGCTTTTTTTCATGAGAGCGAATATGAGACGGAGAGGAGACAAAGGCAGGAGGGAGAGAAATAGGGAGAAATGATATAAGACAGTGCGCTCAGAAGAGAAGGACAGAGACTATTTTAGATGAAGGTCTCTCCATTCATCTCTCTTCATTGTGGCCACTGCTGACACGGGAAGAATCATGCGGGTCAGCACCGTTCGAGGCCATGCGCCATCTACAAGAGCGTTTTCAAAATGTTTGCATGTATTTACCTCATAGTCTCCACAGTGGCTCAGTCGCAGAGATAAGGAAAGATATTTGTAATGAGTTTGTCTTTTTTTTTTTTTTTTTATAAATGGCTTTGACTAAAAAAAATTATTTGTCTTTAAACAAAGAGTGCTTGACTTTGCCGCAGTAGGTCGGACGGCATCTCTACAAGGGCTTTAGCTGTCACTAAATGGCCACATTTCTGGTTGAGTGTCTTTGTTGTCATGGATTTTAGTGCATTTGGCAAGTAGAGGTAAAAAAAATGAAATAAAATAAAATCCATGTCTGCAAGCTCTATAAAATCAGCCCATGACACTTCTCATGTGGACAATGCAGCTAATTTGTCTATCCCTCCTTTTCATAAAACATTTTCACCATCTTATGTCATTGCAGGAAAAGCACAGGTGCAATTAATACCATTTAATATTTAATTAACAAGGACTGCACTGCATTTAGGTGAGCTAGTGCCAGGGCCCTGTGCATGTTCACTCACTGATTAACTTATTGGATCCGAGACATCATCAAAGGAGAACACATTAGAAGTGATTTACACATGTGTATGTTGCAGCTGACAATAAAAATCATTTCATTTCAATTGGTCTTCAACATTTATTCGCTTCAGTGGAGTGACGCGAATTCAAGGAGAAGGAGAATTCATCAAGTTTGATATATATATATATATATATATTTTATTAATTAACAATACATGACGATGCAACAGGTACCTTCTGTGTAAGTTTCCCAGAGCTATATCTTTTATTTCTTACTCTTAACACCAACCTGCCAAGAGACTGAAGATGAAAATGACCCATTTGGTTAAATCTGCCATATTTCAATCACTTACTGTGCATTGATAAATTAAGTAAATCAGCTGAATCCATTTGGCGTCATTTACACTGGGGACTCTTTGAAATGGCTGATTTGTCCCCACCACTTTTTGAAAGCATTTGCTAAAAGTTTTCTGAAAATTAGCTTGCAACAAGAAATGTTAAATAGCACATACAAATTCTATGAGAAAGGTTTACTTGCTCAATAGGAAAACATGAAATGCAATGTAAATATAGAAGAAACAGATCTGCCTTGTCCCAAAAAAGTAACTTAGGCTAAAAAACAAGCTTCTGATTACTTCATTCTATTCAATATCTTTTTATATTCTGAATTGTCACCAGCCACAATAATTTTGTTTCCCTTCATATCAAGGGTTTAATGCTCAAAATCTTGACTCCAGTATTGTGCATTCTCACGTCTCGTGGGCTAAGTAGTTTCGTCACAACCCTAATATGAGCCCTTAAATGTCCCCAACACTTTTCAACACAAAGTGACACCCTTGGCTGAATCAAGAAGATGCCTTCAAACTTGTAGACGTATATGTGGCCAATATTAACTTCACAGCAAGAATTTTAAATTTAAAATGTATGTAAAGGCAGGATAAATCTGTAGAAAGGGCAATTCATTACCTGTGTGATATTTGCTCTGTACATTTTTCTGGAAGAGCTGCAGCATCACTGAACATCACAGAGTGGAAAAGGCTTCAGATGATGCAGAATTTTAAGCCGATAAGAAAAACACAGCCCAGAGTGAGGTGGAGGATACTGCCGGCGGTTGTCGCAGCCAGCTCCTGCTCAGCAAAAGTTGACATTGTTCACAGCTGACAACCGGTTAGAAAGCCTGTACACCCATTCTCACCTTTTATCCCATTTCCTCTGTCACCGCCCGAGCCATGAACAACAACATATCTACTGGGGCCTGATGCTAATGTGACAGCCCCTGTAATCAGCCTGGATCTATTTTCCTTTACTAAAGACAAATTAGACATTAGGCCTTTTTATCACCACTTTGCCAAAATTATTAAGACAATCCTTTTTCTATCAGGAGAAAAGCTTACAAAGTGTGTGATCTACATGCCACACAACTTTTTAATTTGCCCAGCATTTTCTCTCTAAGTCTGTCACTGCGTACAACATCTATAATTAAATGCCAGTCATAATTATGAGGATCTTTGTAGTGGTGTTTGAATTAGATTAAGGTACTCTGTGAATTAGATTTCAATCTGCAAATAGGCTTGAGTAGGCGAACATCATCAAGCCTTGCTTATGAAGCCCTCAGCCACTCCATTAAGTTGTTTTTTCAGTAATTTAAGAGTGTGTGTTTGGTGTGTAAATAACAGAGAGAAGAAAATAAGTTAGAAAAGTCAGCCGACTCTGCATAAGCTAACTGAACCTGAATCCATGTACCGTATATAAAAAATATATCACAAAAAAAATTATGCATTTGAGGCAAGTTTTTATTTTTTCAGATTGGATTTCCAGACGAATACAGTTGCTGACCCACTCCAAGTTCACTATTCTCTGTTGATCCACAATAATTTGCATGCTATACTTCTGACAGAGAAGAAATGTTGAACTGCTTCACAGAGGGTGCATCCTGTCTCATCCATCAGCATAAACACAGCTCAAAGGAGGCTGCTTATTACTGCCCTACAAAGACAAACTGAAGTTAACCGTGTTTTAAAGGTGAAAAGGCATTTTTAACATTCTCCATCTGTATTTATAATATTTTTATTGGAATAACAGATGAAGCCATGAAACTATGTTTTAACTGCCATTCCTGGAGGGAAAAGTCTCATTAAAACACTGTAAATGGGTGATGTAGCTTGCATTTCTGTATCAGTTTTGTGGTTAGTAGTGCGCATAACCAAACAGACAACACAACAATCCATCCAAATCTTTCCAGCACAATGGCAGAAAAAGATTCAAAATCATATTTGGAATAAGCGTCAGTCCCCGTGAATCAAAGAGAGAAGGGGCGTCTTCCCATTTCACACGGACGTTCAATGATCACACAGGGAGAAATCCATCATGGAGAAGGCACAGATAGTAATTTCCTCACTGACAGTAGCCTCAGCAGACCAGGAAGCAATGCAGCAACTGCATAACTTTGCAGGTCTCTTGTCAGTTGTGTGTGAAATCTCTCTCTTGGAGACCAATTTTAATTTAATAATGTGAGAGTATCTAGGGGTGGCTTATTTTTGTAGTATGGAAATAAGTTAATATTAATAATAATAAGTAAGTAAGAATATGTGTACTTGTTTCTTTTTTTGCTGTACATAATAAGTATAAATTGCAGCAAACAGCATGTTTATTTTTTATTTACTGGTGGATGTCTACAGTTATGTTTTGTGCATATTTCTAATGTGTGTGTGAATTTTATAAAACAAGTCATTTGATTCTACTTTTCAGGCTGCATTCTTAACATCAAACCAGGGACAACAGATGAAAAGAAGCCTTTTGGGCTACACCGGCACACAGTGCTTTTCTGTTGATTAATGAGCTGACTAAAATGAAATTAAATAAAATTATGAGAAACTAAATCTAATTTTGAATCTCTGCGTCCACTATATTCACAGGTATATTTGATCTGGATGTCTGCCTATATATATTGGGATATGAATTAATATTCAGTGTGCTGAGGGGTGAATTTCACTTAAAGGTGGGGTAAGCGATTCTAATCGAAAACACGTCTTTATGTCACATTCAGCAAATATCTCCGCTAGCTGTTCATTCTGTGTGTGCACTGAAAAAAAATCCAGTGTTTGTACTCAGCCCTGGCTCTGTAAATGGGAAACAAACAAAGTGGACCGAGCTACTCAACACTATCCAGCTATTTCAGTCATGATTTGTGTGTCAGCTATCATTAAAAGGACTTGCCCACTGACATTCAGCTTACTTTGTTGTTGATCAAGACATGCTGTTGTTGTGATGCTAGCTGTAGCAGCAGAAGAGTTGTGAGTTTCACTGTCTGGAGCTGCTGTGCTGCTCTGGGACTGTCTCGTCCTCTCTGCTTGTTAGTTTCAAAACAGCAACCTTAGGAACAATTTGCTAAGTAGTACTTACGGTGTCATTGTTCGCTCCACATCATGGTACTGGATTTCTCAAGAATCACATACCTGATGTAATGGAGTTCTGTACAGGATTTTGGATTACACAACATCTTACAGTCAAAAACTAGACAGGCTACAGAGTATCAAACAGTGGTGGAATAAAGATAGATCTTTTACTTGAGTAAATGTAATAAAACAAGAAATGTATAAACTCGAGATTCAAGTATAGAAGTTTAAAAAGTAAAAGTTAGACATAAATAAGGCCCCCGTAAGTGTTATATTATTAGGGATGGGAATTGCTACTCGATATCTTTAAAGTATTGACCGAAATAGCCCAGTATCGAGTAGAAATGAAATGTTCAGGGGAATAAATGACAATTTGTATGGTGTTGCTTATAGCCAAACTCACAAGCAACACATCAAAAGATAGAAGGGCACGTCCCTTTTTTCCTTACATGTGTCACGCTGTGGCCGTGTCGGCTCTGTTTAGTTAGTTCTTAGTCAGTTTGGTTATGTTTAGTCTTTCCTGTATCTGTTATTTTGTCTCTGTTTTGGGTTTCAGTCCTGTCTGTTGTCTTGTATGTAGTTTACACTGTGTGTTCATGCTTGTTGGTCTGATGTTGTCTGTGTGTCTTGGGGGGTCTGTTTAGTTTCATTATTCTGATTTTGATTGTTCTGCGGTAGTCTGTCCTCGTTATTCAGTTTATTATTCAGTTTGCCTTTGTGTCCTGTTTTAGTTTAGCCTTATTATGTTTAGTGTATTTTCTGCATTTAGATTTGCTTGTGTCTATCCCCCTAGTAATTCCCTTGCCTGCTTGTCCACTAAGTACTTTGAGTTCCAGTTAATGTATGGTCTTGTGTTTTTTATCTGTTAGTGTCTCTCTTGTCTCCCCTGCAGTCTCTCTGTCTCGTTAGCCCTGATCCCGGTCACCTGTGTTGCTCCTGCCCTGCTCGTTAGTCCCTGTGAATATATGTTTGGTGTCTCTGTTCATTCCCTGGCCAGTCATTGTAGCTTTATGTTGCTCTGTCATGTGTAGCTGTGTCTTGTCTCGGATCTGTTACCTGTTGGATTACCTGTTTTGTTTGGATTGTTATTCATTCATTTTATTGAACTCAGCCCCTCTGCCAGTATGTGTGCTTGCCTTTTGTTTGCCACAATAAACCTTTTTGAACTGTACCTTCTCCGCTCTGTATCCTGCATTTGTGTCCGCCAACCTGTTCAATCACACACAATCCTGACAATGTGCCTGCACGCGCCTGTTAATCAGAATTATTCTCTGTTGTTTACTTTCAACAAACATTTCAAATATTTAACTTAAATTTTTTTTCCACAACTCATCCTCTTCACTCTCCCTTATTTAAATACAAAAAACTCCCAAGCTGTCGTCCTTCCTCTGAGGATACGACCCTTGAGGATGACCTATTTAGGCTAAGGAGCAATCTGATAGTTATTTGAAAAAGTGACGAAAGTAACCTTTTAATGTTGTAGCACGTCAAAATTGAGGTTATTTTGTTTATATTCAGTTGCATTATTTCATCTATAATGAAGGATCGTCATTTTATCTGAATACTTTCGAAAACAGGAGACACACAAACTAAATCAGAACATGAACGCGGCAGATGAAGCTGATGCATTGGAAGCTGATGTGCATTGTTGGAATAAGTGGGCCAGGTGCCGCTGGAGAACTCAGTGATGCTTCCTTTCCCAAAAATTCAAGAGAGCGCAGCTTCCATTTGAAGTTATATTCACTGAAAAGATTCTCCAATTAATTGGGGATTAATTGAATCTATAGTTACATGCAATAGGTATGACAGTCTTTCATCAATGGAGCAACATTAGACATCAGTATGAGGAAGTACACAAAGTTCAGGGAGCTTTGTGAACACAAGCAGATCTCACTGGTCAGTATGTTCTTGTCATACTGAGTAAAATGTCACTAGTATTGGCCCTGCATTTATTCACCTTTCTGCACATCATGTACCATGTACCAAATAAATGTTTGAAATGTGTTCAACTGAAAAAAATATAGCACATTCATTCATGTAAGATAAGGATTAAATTATTGCATTTCTGTGTTTCAAAATGCCAAAATACAATAAGGGTACATTCAGATGCTATTTTAGCTATTTCATGGTTCAATGTTCAGTTTTGTGTGACAGAATATGAAGGTATGTCCAATTATTAGCTTAGCTTAGATTTCATTGCTGCCTAGCATTTAGTGAATGGCTCAGGTACTACTCTTGTGTCAGCAGCCAATTAGCTTAGCTTAGCATATAGCGTGGAAAAAGGAAGAAACAGCTATTCTGGCTCTGTCCAAAGGTAACAAAATCCCCCTACCAGCACCTCTAAAACCTGCTTCATTTGTTTAATCCTTAAAAAATTTGCGACAATTTGCCATTTTACAGGGGTCAGACTATTTCTTGGCTGGGAATGTTATTTTCACACTCTTGTTATCAACTCTCTCATTTCACTCTTTGAAAGAACACAAATAACCATAGTTCCTATAATGTGGAACTATTCCTTTTACATAACAGATGTATAGAGGCTGATCTGAGAGAAACAAACACATGTGAGGATGCTGGCAATTACCGCGTCACTCACAACTTCTAGCTAATGAACTAATTGTTGTCTTGCCCTTTTGTGCAGCGGGCTTGACTTATCTTAGCAGAGGCATTAAGGTTTGATTGGCTATGCATCCATCAGAGTACATAAGCTCTTTGGTGATTTGTCTTAAAAAGACAAATTACTTAGCTCAGGAGGTGAATATAGGCTTTTAGAGTGATTTATGTTAACTTAAAAGTTAACTGTTTTGGGTAAAATTCCAAAATAAATGCTGATCCACGTCTTTGAGATTTTTTCAGTAAATGACACTAAATGTCAGTGAACAATCACAAGGGACATCTAAATCACTGATTAACATTAATTACGGTTAAAATGCAAATACTTCAGTTTTTGAGTCTCTCTACTGCCCCACCACATGACTCTTAATAAACACTCATCTTCTACTGATCCCTGCTGGTTCACTAGAGACATTACTTACAAAGACAAAAGCACACAGGGGGCAGCTTCAGTTTGGTCACACAGAGTTGATCAGAAAGTCAGTAAGAAGACATTAGATCACTAAGAAAACAATCTCGATTTGAGTTGAGCTCCCCCCCCCAAAAAAATATCTAAATATTTAGCTTGTTGTTCAAGTCTGGAACTCTAGTTACAGCAGTTGTGTCTACTTTTATTCAAAGTTTGCACACTGGGAATTAGTTTCAGTTTTGACTTAAAGTTATAAATTTAAATTTCTAAATTCCACTTGGGTAAAAGTACAGATGTATTATCAGCAAAATGCACTAAGAACCAAAGTTCTCTGAAAAATGTTATTACTGTTAGATTGTTAATATGGATTGGATATAGACGTGTAAGCAACATTTTATTGTTGCAGCTGGTTGAGGGATGGCTGGTTTTAACTACTTCACATACAGGTACATCACAAATTAAATCTGAGGAGTTGTAAGATGATTTACTGGTTAGAACAGAAGAAAAAAACAAATTTGAGCTACACAAATGTAGCTCAAGTTTGTACTCAGAATGAAGACTTTTCTATAATCTTTGCTTTTTTGTGAAATATCGGATCATTTTTAAATGAAACCATGTGAAATGTTTAGAGGGGGAAATTACTATTTGGTCAAACTAACAACTTGTAAACATCTGAAATGCAAAAAGGGGCCCTAAATAGATGCTGTTTTTCTGTAAAAGTGAAAAAAGTTGTGAACACCTGGTTTAATCTAACAATGCACAGCATTTCATAAGTTTATCATATGTTTATGTGAAATCTTAATCTGAAAAGAAACTTGTAACAAGAAGTAGCATTAAATGAAAATACTCACAGCACAGTTTCATATTTTTGGCTGAACTTGATAAACTGAAAATGGAAACCATCTACAAAGTCCAGATTGCAAAACTGGAAAGGGATTAATAGGCAGAGATGTAACAGTGTTTTCCCTTTCCTATTGCCACTCGGCTGTCTTGTGAGAAAGACATACCAGAAATTAGAGGGTATTCTCTCTGGAGTCTGGCTTCCTCAGGGCCATGTCTATTTCAATGCAGCTTCCTTAAGGCTTGGTTCAAAGGCTGAGCAAAGATAAAAGCCTGAAGAGTGGGAGAGCAGGGCAGGGTGGAAGTAGAGGATGTTGTTTGTCATTGCTTGTTAAAAACAAACTGCTGAAGATCATTGAAGGTCCCGCGCTTTCAAAACTCAGACCTCAGGCCTTGAACGAAACAAGCGACGGAATGAGGTACTAATCAAAATGAGGGCCCTCACACCCCCATCTCGTTTCCCTCCTGTGTAGTGACTGATGTTGCGTGTGTCTCCGGACATATCGTGCAATCCATTACAAGGTGTCCTCGGGGTATTTTTGCCATCATGTTAGGGTCACAACAGCTCGCAAAACAACATCTTCATAAATTTGTGGCATCATTGGAGTGTCCTGGATACTTGAAAATGTTTTCATCTTCAGGCGCACTGCCCTCTGGGTTCAAAAAAGAAGTGGACATGTCCAGGCGCTGCAGGACGGAAGCATTACTGAACAATGGCACGAGCACTGCGGCAATGTTAAAGGTCCATGGCTGAGAGTATGGGAGGCAAAATGATGAAAAGTACAGGTAAGTGCCGTCCAAAATAAATGAGAAAGACTTAAAGACTTTATCTTAGTATGACTAAATATGTCAGTTAAAAGGCAATTCCCATTAGCGTGTGGTCAAAGTATATTAAAAAAAAAAGCCCTGTCAGTCTACATCAACATGAGTCATTGGATATTCAAGCCGTGAAAATGCAAATGGGAACATTTCCTTTTCATTAAACGTTTGTAATTAATTTCTTAAACAACAGAGGACCTATTCCTCCACACATTAATTTCATTGGTCTGCAGAGGCATATCTTAGCCTTTCCAGAATTAGCACAATTAACCACCGATGAATAACGATGAATAACGATCACTGGGCCATTTGAGATTGCTTCTGGCTCTTTCCTCTCCATTCCAGTAACATTACATCTAACTGCCTGACAATTGTGAGCTCGTATTTGTTCAATATATGAACGCATGAATTATTGATACTTGCTGCTATATCTGTTGCTACTTCCCTTGGGTACTCTCACTTCGTCATGATGTTAGATAATGAAAAGAGTGAAGAAACAAATTTACAATTTCTCTCCAAAACGCCAGCTGCCTAAAGTCTTTGAGAGTGCTGTCTATGTCCTCCGCTGCCTCTTGTACTAACGAAACAGCAGCAAGCTTCTCATGAAAAATGAAAGCTGTTGGGGTAGAAAGCAAAATTTTTACTGTCACTATCCGGAAAACGTTGACAGTCCAAGTAGATACAATCTATTCTATAGTATTATGTTGCAAATCCCTGATGTACATTGTTATTGTTACAGTCATACTTCAAAGAAACACCATGTTTAGCAGGATTTTGAAGGAGCTGTTTGATGGATTTCAGCAGCACTGGAAGAATCTCCTTTTAGTTTTCACTGAGTATACAATAGCACAGAATCTAAAATAGTTAAACCAGCTCACATTGAAGCTGACCCCTTGGCCTTTGTTATGCAACAGGTTGAAAATCTTTCCTGTGACATGCCTGTGGTCACAGCTGCACATCATACAGGTAGGATCCCAGATGCAAGAGTCGACTCATACTTGTCTAGACAAGTCGACAGTTTGTCAATGGTGGGACAAAGTCATAGGGTCTCCTTTCAAGAACCTCTGGTACAAACAGAGAAATACTCAGAACTTTCTCTTAGAGAAGTCAAAGTGGTCCACGGGGGGTAAACACTAAATTAACTAAAATGATAAATAAATCAAATTAACTTATTTTGTTCATTTATGAAGAGGTCCGACTGCATTTTTAAAACAAGTTAATAGGCTATTTTTGCATGGCAAATTAAACAGTTCAAAAGTTTCTATGAAAATTCTCTCACTCAGCTGCCTGGGGATCTTTATGCAGGTCACAATGTAACATCACCTACCACATAATATTCTCTTGTCCAACTCACACCAGTCATATGCCCTTGACCGCCGTCTATCTAGGTCACGGACTGTTTTTTTTTTTTTTTTAGAAACTAACTTCACGTCAGACAATTCATTCTTTATTTCTCTCACAGTTCGACACTGCTCCGATGACATGTCATGGCAGCTGTATTGATGTTTTCTATTTGTTTCAGGTCACCTAAAGCCAATGTTAATTTCCAACAGCAGGACTTGATGCTCTGCAGTGTGAAATCATTTTTAATCTTGGTAACATTTATGTGAATGTAACATACAGACTGTTTAGCAATTTGGTGTGCGAGTGTCAATAATGGTACTGATGAAATATTCCAAAAGCACTCCTCATCAGGAACAAGTGATGAAATGAGTGATTGATGCCATGTTTGTGCACTTGTTTAGTGAATCTGACTTGGGACACTAGGGAAAATGTAAGAGTTTGAAAGGTTAAAAGGTTAAGAATACAAAAATGTTCTCTCATGAGGACCACTGTTTTGCAAGTCACACATAACTCTCAAGTAACTCCCTATGTTGTTGATTTCAGCATATTTCTTCATGAAAAAGGTATAAAACTAAGTTCACTTCAGTAAATTTAAAGAGGTCATTATGCTCATTTTCAGGTTCAAAATCCTATTTAGGGGTTGTACCAGAACAGGTTTACATGGTTTAATTTTCAAAAAACATAATTCTTTTTTTTCATACTGCACATTGCAGCAGCTCTCTTTTCACCCTGTGTTGAAGGCTTCGTTTTAGCTATGGAGTGATACATCTTGTCTCTAAAGGATCTTTGTTGGGAGTTGCACATGCGCAGTTCCTAGTTAAAGACTACTAGCCAATCAGAAGCAGAGAAGGGTGGGTCATAGAAAAGCCGGTAATAGCCAATCAGAAGCAGAGAAGGGCGGGTCAGTGAGAAGCAAACACTGCTTTGGTTCAGCTGTACATGTTGCCGACCGGCTTGGCAACATAGACTGGAGCAAGAGTTTCAGAGTAGTGAGTTATTAATCTGTGAGCGTATATAAAACGCATTTTGCTTTCATCCCTGTGTCGTCACAAGGATGAAAGGAGGGCGGTTGGACTACAAATGAGCTGTTTTCTAGCAGTTCAGAGCAGTGTGGGAGATGGGAACTCCCTTTGGGCTGGACTTTTTCACTTTGCAAACCTGTTACATGCACAAAAAAGATATAACTCAATAAAGGAGAGGGAAAAAGCCAAAAAATTTTGTTTTCCTGGAGTGTAAGCAACGTCCTTTTTTTCTTTACCACAGTAGTCTATAGATGATCTCAAGTATCACTGTTGTTCAGCATTGCCAAACGCTTTCCCTCCTGCTTTGCAACTTGATTCATTTTTATTCAAATATATCCATTGACAGGAGTTGATTCATTGCATATTTTTTAATAACATCATTATTTATCGTTGGGCTTGGGGAGGATATCAGGTCTATCCAGGCCAAAAGGATAAAGTCCAAATGAAATCCGGAGTCATTGCTGTTAAAGAAAAAGTCAAGTTACAAATATATTTCATCCAAGTCTCATCAAATTCATGACTCTAGGCAACGCCTCTGTTGTTTATGGACCTGAGTGGACCTTTTTCCCGGGAGCCTTTAGGGTGCGCTTTTTTTTTCTTTCAGCTGTGGACAACATGATATCACATCAGGCCATCTTAGGCATGTAACTGAAGTTTAAGGCAGAAATAAAAACCTTCAGTTATCTCAAACATCAAAGATAAATAGCATGCTTTGACATCAACTCATCTGAATAAAGAGCAGGGGCGTCTTTCTTGACTCGTCACTCTGCACCAAAATTCTTGTAGGGAGAAATCCATCTTCGAAGTACCCATTTCTCTACCGACAGCTGCCCCAGTAGACCATAATGCAAAACAGCTACCAGATATTTTTACTGATCTGTCATCCTTTGCGTTGACAGCTTTTTTAAAGTAATTTGAACAACCTGATGCTGCTCTCCACAGCGTCACTCTTATTTTCTTTGTTGCCATCTAAATCCCTGTTATCGCTGGTGTTATCATTCTCTCCAACTGTACAACACATTATGCCTCTTTTTCCACGGTTTGGAAAAGGCTGAGGGTGAGTGGATAAAGTTCAACAAAGTTTAGGCCAGTGCTGACTGTATTATGCTCATTCGAGGCAAACGGGTGTCAAGGAGGAGGTCTGTGAAGCATTTGAGTTAGGAAAGTACAAGGCACTTAAAGGCTTTCATTGTGGCTGAGGTCAGTGCTATTAGCCTGTAGCCAATGAGGCAAGTAACCTCGGGGCAACAACTTTGTCTCAGAGTGGATTTTGTGGGCGTATGGCGAAAAGAGGGGGTCAAGCACATAAAAACTATCAGTTGTATGTAGATCTATCAGCAGTGCGTGTTTTGTAAGTATTATCAGCTTTCCTCCCTTCCTTTTTTAACCTTAATAGCAGCTTTTAATTTGAATATATTTATGGGATTTCAAATGAAGAGATCCAACCTTACAAAAATGTGCCCACACAAGAATCCTAATTTATAGTAATCATGCCTAAAATCGCCTCAATGACTCCCTTCACTTATCTCCAAATGCCTGTGAATTTGTAGCGCTTATGTCATTATACTGCTATAAGTGGAACATCAGTTCAAAATATCAAGACATAAAAAGGAAAAAGAGCTCTCAATCTCATTTTGCCCGGCTTCTATAGATCTGCTTCTGCAGTCCTTTTTCATTTCTCCCCAGGGAACCTGGACCTTGATAGACTCAGACAACCGTATCAAGCCACAGAGTGACACAATCTTTATTACATGCATGGCGACTCAGGCGGGGGGCATCCATGGAGAGTATATGATGAATTAATGGCAAGGAATGTTTGATAAGGGACGGCAATTGTTAGGATGGTAATCTACCAGCAATTGTTTAAAGGAAGTTTGATCAGCAGCCATAGAGCACAGAGGAAACCTGAACACTGGGGATGGGCCTTTTCAAGTTCTCTCCAGCTAATGAAGCAAGCTTTTACCAGCTAGCTGGACGTCAGGCTCCCATGGGGTTAAAGTCAGACGAGATTCATTGTCCTTCCTTGTGTGATGTGAGCGGACATACAAGGCACATGCAGTCAAATTAACACAAATCTAATAATAGACATAAATAAAATGAACAGCTGTGGTTAAAGGCTGTAGTCTATCAGAAGACTGACAAAAGCTTGCAGCGTAGTCAATTTAATGATAAAGAAGGTTGTTAGTCAAATGAGTTTTCTGTGTAAGTGCTTCAGGTACCAGCATGAAAGAAAGGTGTATAATGTTTCACACCTGGTACATGACCATATCCATTATTGTTGTTCCTCTTGTATGCAAAACATCACAATCCCATTGCGATTTGAATTTCACTCTTGACTTTGGAAACAGCCGTCACAACAATCACACGACAAGGCTTTCGATCGAGTTTCAGACTTGTTATGGAAATGTAGGTGTTCCCATTTTTCTGAGCACTTTAAGGACATCTCATCCATGTTGGCATAAAAGTTAAGATTAGATGTTCATCCTTGACACTTAGAAACAGTGCTTGACTAAGCAATCTCACCATTAAGTTGCTGTTCTCAGCAGATGTTTGCCCAGTTGTCATGAAATTGTAGGTGTAACAATTTCTCTGAGCACTTTGAGAACATCTCGTCAATGTTGACTTCAAGTTACAGTAGGATTGAATCTTTATCTTTCTGGATCCACAAAAAAGTAGTCCCACCCACATCAAGATCAAAGGCTCAAGAAATGTTCAGATTAAATAAAATTTGCATTTGCAAACATCTGCAGGGGAAGACTGTGTGATACAATTGAAAGATCCATAGAAGCGACTAAATGGACCATGTGGTAAGATTATTTTGTCAAGCTAACCGAGCTTTCACAAGAAAATTTCAACTTTGCACAAAGCAATGACTATTTTTTCCAGTGGTGATGACTTCCACAACACGTGTCTAAGGGTATTATGGCTTTATGGCTGCAACAATTTAACTATGAACAAGAATGGTGGGGAAATAAAACACATAAAAATCACACAATGACACATAACCATAGCAACTTATAGTTGCTGTAAGTAACATACTTTCAAGCAAAGTACTTTGCTACCTTACAACACTTTGGTCAAAGACTTTCCAGACTTCCTCGTACATTTATCCATCAGTATTGCCATTTTTCAATGACCACACTGATGCTATTTCTATTAACAATTTTTAAAACTACTACTATTCATTTGTGATACATATCTCCACTATTATTATGATGAGTTGACTAATCGCCTCAGTCTCTTAAGAGCACCATTAGAAATTCTTCCAAACCCATTTAATAACCTGATGAAAACACAACGCACACGACTGCACTCACACTCTCACACATTGTTCCTTTGTGGGTTTCACAGTATGTGGACTAAAAAAGTCACTAAAAAACAAATTTCTTTTGATATAGATCATCCAGGTACGAACCCTGTGGACAACGGTGATGTCCTTGGTGATGATTGACAGGCGCTGGTATTGCTGGCTTTAAAATCTCACTTTTTGGCAATTGCTTCTGGAGCAAAAACGTCCAGCTTATTGTTATTTCAGGACACTTCTAATCCATTTAGCTTTCAATAGTCTTTTATTTGTATGTGTATTGATATTCCACTATTACAACAATTTTAGAGCAATTACCGGCAGTTATGAGAGCATTTTGGCAGCATTTCTGAATTCAGCCTCCTGAAACAGAAAGGCATCTTTTTTTTCTCAGCAATATATAAATTACATAGAAAAAATGTGAATGAACATTTTTAGCCTGTAAAGTGTTGTGGGTGCATTTTAGAGCTACTGGGAGCTGTGAGGAAAGTAAATTTTACCTCAAAGTTTCATCAAGGACATAACAAAAGTTGTCAACATCCTGACATTGTTTGGATAAGGTCTGTCTTGTGGTCACTTTTAACCAAACAAACAGTTGCCCAAACCTCTGGAAGAACCTGTACAGGGGGATACAGTGTGTACTGTGTATACGCTGTAGGCTAACAACAGATGACTCAGCTTCCTAATAATTGGTCAAAACCATGTGGCCTTAGAGCGTGCAAACTGAGCCACATGGGGTATGGACTAAGTCTATGTGAAGGCCGATTCTAGCAATGTTTTGTTCTGCACTAAGAACAGCCGATACCTCAGCTCCAATGTCCAGGTGGATGATAGTCTGAGTCTGCCCTTGGACATTTGTTGCATGTTATATCCCTCACTCTCTCTTCCAGGCTTTCCTGTCTACATCAAATGGGAAAGGCAAAAATATAAAAAATATCCCAAAAATCTTAAGGGAAATAGCAGCACTACAAAACAGCTGCTTCAGAAACCTTAACCTTCCTCCCACAGCACCACATGTCACTTCTGTCCAGAACAGACCAACTTTCTTTGCTGCAGATATGAGCCACAACAACCTGAGTAAGGCGTTCACTTCATGGAATGACCTGCATGCTGCTTCATCTCTTTGTCTCAACCTTATTCCCTCATAAAAATAGATTTTTATGTGCAACTATTTTGCTTCAGTACAACTGGATAATGGTTATTTTATAATATAATTTAACAAATTAAACGAAATAAGGATATATACAGTATCTAATGTTCCTTGCAAATGTCTATGTGTATACTGAACTGAGCTGTGGCAGCATGATTAAGGTTATAATGGTTAACCTTAATAATAAAAATAGATTGCAAGGCATTGTCAAAGTATGCGGGAAAATCGCACCCATGCCTTTGAATGACCATTCACATTTATTTAAGGTTAGGACTTTGAAGAACACCCAGTCGATCCTGGCTGATCCTAGGCACCCTCAGTCTGTGTGGTTCAACCTTTTTTGGGCGTGTGCCCCCCTATCCATTATCCAAGCCCTTCCCTCACCCATCAAATATGTAGGCTAATTGCCCTGAATGTTATTGATTCTTATTTGATTACTATTATTATTGCTGCTGTTCCCATTGTTATTATCAAAAATCATCAAAAAAAAACACATCATTGAATGACAAATAGATTTAGTACTTTCCCAGGGAACAAAAAAGCCCCTGAATAGAAATTATATTTAATTATTGAGTGAATGTTCTTCCCAGAAACTGAATGAACCCAGAGGCTCATATCGTTGTTGAAATACAAGATCATCGGTTAAGTTTCAACACTGGATGGAGCACTTAGTAAATGGGGGTGGGGGGGGGTCAGTTGGTTCTCCCCCACAAAATTTATAATAATATAAATCATTAAAGACTTAATTTCATGCATTCTAGTATTTAAAATATAAAAATATGACTAAATATGACCATGTCGTGAATAAGCCTTAATTTGTTGAGAGCGTGCACTAGCATGTGCACTCAAAGTAGAGTAGAATATTTTTTTGGAAACCTTGAAAAGTTACTCCTTCTGGCCTGCAGGCTTGGCTTCACCGTCTTTTTGAGAACAGGAACTGTGAGAGGAGAGAGGCAAAGCTACAGTGCTGTTTACAACAGACACATTTTTTTGTTGCCTGGGGTGGGGTTTTGCCAGGAACAGTACAGCGTGGGAACATACATTTCTAAACTAGCAAAACACCTGCTGAGAAGAAGCTGGGCCACAGAGCATAGGCTCATACATGCTGGAGCCATAGCTTAAGAGTCAGACAGTACCTCGTGTTATCTATACCAATATTACTTTTACTAGTATAAAATGAATAATGTGATGAGCAGATAAGTGAAGTAAGTGTAACTGTCCGCTTGGAGTCTTTTGTATTTGTAAAGGATGTTTTATTAGGATTATGGTAAACATGGGCAGATCACTTCAGCAGGTGCCAGTAGCGTCCACCAGTAGGCAGTGTATTTTCTGCCACTGGCCTAAATTAACCCCTGTGAAATTGCAGAGAAACCCCGTGCTTCCCGGTTTACGGTTGTCACAAACCATAAACAAATAGCCGAGCGAGCAGACACAGAGCACACATTAGAGACGCCAACTTGATGAAGATTGTAATGAAGCCAAAACAAATGAAATTACCAATCTTAAGTTTAACGCCCTTTGGAAGTGGAACGAGGTATGTATTTTGTCTGTGTGCGGGTGCTGTGGGAGTGAGGTTCTTCATGTTTATTGTTAAAAGTTGTTTAGCGGTGTGTAATATTGACGAATGATGTATTAATTAACTGTGTGTTTTAAAGGTTATTGTGTATATTGGTAGAGTAACAAGTAGTTTAATTTGTGTATTTAATTAGGTTTACTGTTTTGCATGTTTGATTTTAGATTCCTTTAAAAGTAATGTGTATAAAGCTACTTATGTTTGTATATTTTTATAGTTTTCACGGTGCTACGGTATTGGACAAGGAGGAACTGTAATAAATAAATAAACCGTAAAAGGCATCAGTCGAGACTCTCTGCATCTTGCTTTACCCACCGAGGGTAGTTACAGTAAGTAAAAAGGGAAAAGGGCAAGCAAGCCAATAATTATAGAATAAGACAATGTTGCAGAGGAAGGTGTGCAGGTTCACAGAGTAGAGATTTGAAGAAGAAAAGTGAAAGGTAAGGTGGGTAAGGGAAAAATAAATAAATAAATAAATAAATAAGGTAAGGTGGGTTTGTCTGTGTTGATGTATTACAAAATCAGGAGGAGGAAGTTAAAGTCAGTCATTGCGGAGTAAGGAAGCAAAAGCAGTGACTTGGATTGTGTGTCACATGATGCTGATTATGCATTCTCACCAGCACCCTGGCAAGACCAGCTTTTCTCAGTCAGACCCAAGTGGGATGGACCTTGGAGAAGCTATGTGCCACTTCTTCTTCTTCTTCTCCTCCTCCCCACGTGTGGCAGCAAGTAGGGCTCCCTTGCCTGGTGAAACAGACACATGATGCTGGAAAGCAACCTGTGGACAAACCTGGTGGCCATAACCCCAGGGGGGCAGATGAGACTTCCTGGAGTTCTTCCCTTAAAGAGGTGTAAGCTTCATTTAACTTGGCTGAATGACAGTTTACTACAGGAAGGTTCAATTAAAGTCAGCAACATTTGCAAAGGAATAACAGCATATTGTATTTGCTGCAATATTAAAGCAGCAGTAGGGATTTCTGTTGAAAAATAACTATATTCTGACAGCAGTACATGAGACAGATAATCTAAAAAAAAAAAAGTTATATATATACACACACACACACACACACACACACACGTGTTTATATAAAAATCAACTTTCTGGCTCATCCTAGTGCTCCTAATGTGATTCTTTAAGAATCCACCGCTTCATGAACAAGGGGCTGTCGCACATGCTCTCACTCAGTCAAGCTCAATATCTTCAGCACACGGCCTCAGTTTTGCAAATACAATGTCTAAGAAAAAAACAGCAGCAAAGAACAAACTGCCTATCAATCTTGTCTTTAAGACTAGTTGTGGTGAGAGGGACTGGGGTCTTGGGGAAGGCTTCAAAGGGAAACCAGCACCTGCTTGTAGGTTTGTTGGGCGGGATTTAGTGGAGTGATACGAGGAGCAAAGAGAGAGATGTGGGTGGTTTTGCATTCTCTGTCCAATTGTTACCGACTGCAGCTTTAATACTAACAACAGTCATAGTGTTGTTAAGGTTTGCTTCAGTTTCTCATTAATGAGAGGGTCCTCTAAGAAATATTTTTAGTTTAACTTCCTTCCTGGTCCAGGTCTCTTCAGCGCTTGAAGAGAGTGAGACTGTTTCATGCTCAGAGAGACCATCCTTCAACACAAGAACCCAGGGTTCAATCCTAACATGTTGGCAGGAAACCACTTTGCTTTACTGTCCTTTAGAAAGACGCTCTATCAGCTCCCGGGGTGCTTTTCTGCAGCTGACCCTGTGCTCTGACCTTCCTGTGGAGAGGGACGAAGCAAAAACAGAATTGCCCAGCAGGGATTACTAAAGCATGTAATTCATTCATTAATCCTTTTCGCCTTCAATTAGGAATATGTGCGTACAACTGATATGTGGGTTTAATGTGCGTGTATCACTGGACTTATGAAAATGGCCTGGCCTTTGTATTTGCATAGCTAGTGTTGATGAGAAAAAAATGTAGCGATGTTGCAAATGTGGCTGTTTTTCATACTTTAAAGACCAAAATATATTTTCACATGACATTTTAGTCAGAGATAAACAATAAATATGGAACTTACTGTACAATTTGACTGTTGGGACCTCACATAATGGGAGGAAGAAGCAGTCTCAATGTAAAACAAAAAGCCTGTAACAAAGAAACAGCGCCCAAATCGCTCTGTCCGTCAAAGTGTGAATTATAAATTGAAACCAAACACTGGATTTCTACTGGCCGAGCCTCTTACTGAGGTGCAGGAGCCCCTGCGGGGCGGCCATGACATCATTACAGCCATAAGAGGACAAAAACATTGGCCTCTCCTCGCCTTTTAACTGTCAGCACAAGCTGCAACAGGAGGTGACCCATTTTCAGCAGTGAGCTTTGTTTCCCTAGGTGAAGGTCTAACTCGCCGGTCGAGAAGGCCTGTTTTCTTATATTAGCAAAGTAGGATTTGTGTATGTTTTTTTAAAATCAGATTTCACCACTGACATCTGATGCCAAAGAAAAATGGCATCACAAATTACTCACACAACAGTTCACCAGTAGTTTTCTGCTCTTTGCTGCAGAAATAGAAATATTCATTGCAACAGACCAAAAGCTGTTGATGATGAAATTATACACTGCACACTTATTAGGTAAGTAAGTATTCTGAAAGAATAATTATTTCTATGCACATGTTCTAACTCCAAACCATATAAACTTGAATGCTCATTGGAATTAATCATTTCAGGTGATTTGGAATTTGTAAGGGTGTGGGGAAAGTGAACGACTCCTTATATCAAGGTGTGCATGATTATTAGGCAGCTTCATTACTTCAAGTAAAATGAGTCAAAAAAGAGATTTAACCGACACTGAAAAGTCAAAAATTGTAAAATGTCTTTCAGACAGACGCAACATTTTTAAAATAGCTAAACCTTTGAGGATAGACCACTGGACAAGCAAACATTTTGTTGCTAATAGTCAACTGGGGCACAAAAAGTGTATGAAGAAGAAAAGTTGCAAATTAACTGCAAAGGACTTGCAACGTAAAGTTACTAGGAACCCATTATCCTCCAGTGCCACCATATTCTAGAACTGCAATCTCCCTGGATCATCATCTTCAAGCAGTGGTACATGAAGAAGCCCTCAGATTTCAAGAAGGCCATGATCTTTATGCAGGAAAATGCTCCACCACACGCATTCAAGTACTCTACTGCTTGACTAGCCAGCAAGGGCCTCGCAGATGTCCAAATAATGACCTGGCCCCTTTCCTCACCTGACTTGAACCCTATTGAGAACTTGTGGGCCCTTCTCAAACGTCAGATGTACAGTCAGGGAAAACAATACACCTCTTTGAACAGCATTTGGGAGACTGTGGTTGCTGCTTCAGTGAAAGTTAATAGTGAACAGATCAAGAAACTGACAGACTCCTGGATGGAAGGCTTATTGTATTTAATGAAAACAAGGGTGGCTGTATAAATATTTTTGAAAGGCCAAAAAAAAACAAACTTAGGTAACTTAGTTGCCTAATAATTCTGCACACTTCTATATTCTCCTGAGCAAAACAAAACTCACTTTTCCTCAGTTGAACATTCAGGTTTGAGGTTCAATTATATTTTGGATTGAGAGAGCAGTGTGTTTGTTCAACGATAAAATTAATCCTAAAGGAATACAATTTGCCTAATAATAATTGTGCACGCAGCTTATTTTTCATTTTGTTGTACAACCTTGTGTTGTATAATGATAAATAAATTACCTTGATAGGTTGATGATATGTTCTACACTTAGCATATATCGTGAATAAACTAGTAATGGCATATATGCAAACAACGTATATGTCACAAGGGTGTGAGGTCAGGACAGACAGATGGTTCACAGTGTGAACTGGAAAGAGCTGCAGCATAAAAATCTGCCGCCCGGCCTCATCTCCTCAAAGCTAAATCAAGTCAGTTTATCCCAGATGTGGCTCATCGTTTAATGTGAATCACTGTGGTGGACTTGAAAAAGACAGCCATCAATAACCTCCACCCTCCAGGCTGCGTGATTGCAATGACTTTGCAACAAACGACACGTCACTGCCCTTAATTTAATTAACATCCATCTTTATTGGCTTAATTGTTTGTGACAAGACGTTCTCCAAGACATGGACTAGGAGCCTGACGGGGTAAATGATATGGCGATGAGTAATTAATGTGTTTCTTAATTGGACTGGAAGCTGTTGGGTTATATGTGGATCAGCGACGTTCACTTAAATTCAACAAAATTATCCTTGACTGAATGCATGGAGAGATTCCTATGTGTGTGTGTTTAGTAGCTCCTGTGCATTTTGTATAGAAAAAAAAAAAAGATTTGTTTATTCCTTTTCAGATGTATACAACTAACATACCTGAGCACAGCTGATGTGTTGTATGCACTAAAGCAGTCTGCTGAGCTCCTCCAACTGGCTTGTTTGTGATAACCCAACAGGACTGTGAGCACTGAAGAGAGATACAGCAGCTTAAGTCTATACTGTTTTTGCCTTTTGTTTAATTAAAGCCCCTTTTCACATCAAGAGGGCTTTGAAAAACTTAAATATTAAATGGAGCATTTGTCCTCAATGATTGTGCCTATTAAAAAGAGCACCCAATCAATTCAAAATACTTCTCCGAAAACTAAATCCATTTTATTATGAATTCGGAGGGAAGAATTTTATCGAAAATGTAGTCTGTTATTCACATAATTCTGTGACATAATGAAGTGATGTTCGCTGCCTCTCAGAGCAACTTAGGTCTTAAAGGGAAAGTCCACCTTATAAAGGATCCACACAACAAGCATGCAGTCAGTAGGATTGTGAGGTATTTAAGTCAAGATCTGAGATAAGAAATAATTGCTACAGTCTAATTTGACATATTTTCAAGGAAACATATCTAATTCACAGTAAGAAGTATTTTTAGCATTAAGTCCAAAAGACAGCATGAAAAAATGAGGAAGAGTCGGAACTACCCTGCCCGCAGGAAGTCCGGGGCCCCCATCTAGAGCCAGGTCCAGAGAGAGAGCTTGTCTGCCACAGAGCCTGACCAGGCATAGCACGAAAAAACTGTGGCACGCCCTCTATAGGGTTGCCACCTGTCCCTTAAAATACAGAATCGTCCCGTATTTGAGAACTAAATAGCCCGTATTTCCGAGTTGTCTTTAATTTTCTACCCCTGATTGGGTAATACTCGCCGCCATTGTTGGTTTCATTAATACCAGGTCAGGTTCGGGGCCAAGCGCAGTCAGATAAGGGCGGGTCTCTGGCAAGGAGTCGAGTTGAAACAACGGCGGTGGCAGCTCGAGAAACCCCCCGTGTCCCCTCTGAAACGGAAGCGGATTTAAAAGTACCGACGCCAACAAGAGTGGGAGAAATCAAGTAGCCAAACAGCACAATTTGTCGACCAGTGTTCTGTGTGGTGCACGGTGGCCTGTCAGACGTGACAGAATGCTGAGACAGTATAATGACTTAATAAAACGTACTAATTTTCTGATTGATCACGCTGGATTTATGCTGCCTATTTGTTAAGAAATATTGTTACAATGTAAATGGCTCAAATGTCTTATGGAATGATTTGTCTTTTAAGGAAGGCTATATAATACACATTTATTTATCAAAATATAGTGTCCAAGTGAACAACTATGTGTTATGTTTAACCAAGCTATATAACTGTATCCTTCAATACTATAGAATTAACAATAACACCTTTTTTGTGGTCTCACTGTCACACTTTGTTGACCTATGTTTATTATTGTCATAGCTGAATACATAGCAATGACAAATGACCACTAGTCTGTATAGTTGTGATAAAGAGAGCATAAGTGCATCTGATCACACTGATTTCAATAGCAGATAGTTTATTATAATGTCCATTGGTATCAGCCTTAATACTCCTGAAAACATTTCATTCATTCAGCCTTTCATTGCCGGGCCCCAAGGGATGTGGCCCCCGCTACGGAAGGCGTCCCTTATTATTCTGTATTGAACGTGGCAACCCTACCCTCTTCATCCTACAGGCCCACCACACATGGAAGGAACTACAGGGGTCAGCTGAGCTTCCACACAGGTGGCAAAGAAGGTCAGGGGCCTTGACGGAACAGACCTGGCCGGCAGACGCTGACTCTGCGGACGTGGAACATCACCTCTCTGTGGGGGAAGGAACCGGAACTTCTGAGGGAGGTGGAGTGCTACCAGTTAGATCTGGTTGGGCTTACCTCTACGCACAGTCTCGGTTCTACAAACAAGCAGACGAAATGGGTTTTCTCAGGTGGGTGGCTGGCTTCTCCCTCAGAGAAAGGATGAGAAGCCAAGTCATCCGTGAGGAACTCAGAGTAGAGCCGCTGCTCCTTTTCGCCAAAAGGAGCCAGTTGAGGTGGTTCAGGCATTTGTGAGGATGTGTCCTTGGCACGTCCAGCTGGGAGGAGGCCTCGGGGAAGACCCAGGACTAGGTGGAGAGATTATATTTCCACACTGGCCTGGGAATGCCTCAGGATCCCCCATTTAGAGGTGGTTAATGTGGCTCAGAAAAGAGTTTGAGCGGTTGAAAAGCTTGAAAAGCGGTTGAAGATGGATGGGTTTAGCATTTCAAGGCCCAGCCCTCATCCAAAAGAAACAAAAGTGCTGCACGTCCAGAAAATGGAATGGAAAAGGTAAATCTGCTATTCTTTCCTAACTGATTGACAAAAAACTGTGGTCAAACATTACTATTTGGGACTACAATGGGAATACTATAGTAAAAGTAATTTAGACATCCTAGTAGGAGCAACAGGATGAAAAATCCAGTTAGCAAAACACCCAAAACCAACAAAAAACACTAATATAAACAGATGACTGGCAGGTCAGCGTACAAATTTGTTGAGACTAGTTACCATAGATCAGGGGTGGCAAATAAGTCTGGCATCAGGCCAAATTTTTTTCAAGCCGTTACATGGCGAGCCAGAACAAAGTTATTTTTTCAAATCCTTGTATACTCGTGTGCACATTCAGCTTAGTGGGTACTGTGCAGGACTCCCATTAGGAAGGTTGTAAAATTGATTCCAAGTAATTCCAACTCTTTTTAAACAAATTGATTATGAGGACACTTTGCACATGCTCACAATAAAGCATGTGCTGCAGTGTGTGTGTCTGTCCCGGCGTTTGATCCACATTCATAAACCTATAGACGAATTCAATCACGTGTACTGACGGCTTTTTCAGAGGTGTGTCAAGCAAGCCATGGTCTCTTTTGAATGTCCTTCAGAACTCTTCAAAGTGAAAGCTCTCAAACTCTACATAAAGCACTGCTGCATTTATTTTGGAGGCACAATCACTTATGAGGAAGTGATTGTGTGAGTAACTGTAGCTGTCATGACTGAGATGTATTTCAGCACCAGCCGCTATCTATTTATTTTTTACTTTTCTGCTCTCAAAGCAATCAGGCCACGGGCCAGAACCAGCCTGCCAATAATATCTGGCCCGCGGGCCGCCTATAGCCGACCACTGCCATAGATGTTGCCCACTCAGAGTGTGGCACAGAGGACACATGAGGGCATTAAAAAGCACTCAAAGATCCTGAATATACTTTCAAGAAGCTGTTATTTTTAGTACTTGGATGGTCCAGATTCTGAAGCTGAGAGAAATAGGTTTTAATGATATGGTAACACATATGGTATGCATTCAATTCCACCCTCAAAAGTTGTTTTACTGCATCTTTTTTGTGGGGGTTTTGTGTGTTTTCAGTTGATATCATATACAGACATATTTGCATTAGAGCTACAAGGTATGGCTCAGTTAATGTCAGGCTTTGGTGTCATCCCTTTAAAGTGAAAAATGAATGGCTTCTTTCTAGATCCATTGTTTTCCAATCAAACAGGGGAAGATCAGTCATATACTGTAAAGATGGAAGATGTAGCCACAGGACATTGCACATTTATAGGAAGGAACAGAGCTCTCACTTTTCTTCTTTAGGGGAGAAAGTTGGTCTCTTAGTCTTACTTTGCGATTCTTACCATGAAAGACCTTGTTACTTAAAGATAGATCCAAACAGCAAAACACTTCAAGCAATACAGCCAAAGCAACTCCTTGAATGCAAAGACTAACAACAGCGTGATCATATGTGAAGGTGAAATTTTTCTGTAACCTGCAGGTTGGCCCGTCTCTGCAAAGGTGCTAGGCTGTCAATCACAGGGTGAGGAGTTACACGCGACCTCAAGGTTATGATCTTGTCAGACAACGCAGCAGTGCATTTAATCCAGTGTCAGAGGGGAAATTTCTCACTACACTGGACTGATGATCACTGAATTGGAAGATCTGGGCATTGTTAGTATCTGACACTATTATCAAGATCCCATTGATGTTCCCTCACTGTAGCACAACAGGTGGTTTTAGCTCCGCAAGGATACCAGCTAATCCCTACAGGAAAGGTATTGTGGTGAAATTTGGTCGTAGCTTCCATGAATAGATACTGTCCAGTCTTTTAATATGACACTGGTTCTTTCTCCTTAGAAGTAATGATACAACAGACAGGACTTAAGGATAACAAGGCCGACCAGCAGTAGAAAGCTGAGATAACGAGGCTCCTGACAGACAGCTAAGGTAAGAAGCGGTGGGGAACTTGGAGCTCCCCTCTCATTATCAGTTTCTCACTCTCCGGTTCTAAAGTTTGCTCAATGTCAAGAATACGCTGGCGTGCAAGCTGTGACATCTACTCAACAATGAGCTGAGGATGCCAAGAGCTTGTTTTGCCATTTTGATGACAGGCTCGGATTTAGTCGAGCTGACAGCAGAACTCTTTAGGATCAAATGATGTGGACATAATGTGGTTTGTTTTTCTGAACTCAGTGCTGCATCACATACATCATAATCACAGCTAGGAATCAGTGTATGAAACAGCGGGAAGCTGATTAATATTCTTAATTCATTGCAAGTCATATTTTTATTTGACAGAAATATTTTTCTCAATATTGTGGACACAGTGTTACTGTGTGGGCGAAGACAAAGAGAAAGAAACATATGAGAGGCAAATTTCTCCCTTCTCCATGCCTATTCCATCAAAATTAGTTTTCAAACTTTTAAGGGGGACCACAACTTATGTACTGGTTACTTGTGTACTGTTCAAATTCAATGAGACACGAGTTAATGCTCCAGTTTAAAAGGAAATTAGGTGGGAAATTAGGTGGTTACGCAAATAATTTTTTTTACATTTCTACCAAAAATTCTGTGAAAAGACCAAATTCAACAATCAATATTGCAGCCGCTACTTTGGATGTACCAGCACATTCTCATCTCAATGCGTCATAACTGACGCGTAAGGATTTTACGCTAAAGGTACCCTTCAGCGTCCATATGAAACGCCCTCGTTTGCTACATTGCAGCAACACAAGGGAGGCCGTGAGCTGTAGGGTTAGCATAAAGTCAGTGACTTGAAGAGAGAAAAGTTGATCTACAGGAGAAACATATCTGACAGCAATACAGAATGCCTGACAGCCTTACTGCATTATATTACACTATATTCTTCTTATTTTGAATTGTCACCTGAGACATTTCCTCAATAAATTGGTGCAAAGAAATTCACCAGAATGCAGAAAATTAAGTGTTTAAAGCCCCCCTCCAGTGTACTTTGACATTTCTATGATATTTCATATTGAGTCATTTCCTTACAAAGTTGATTACCCACATAGTTCGCCAAATATTTTTTGACAAATGGCTTAATTTTGTGCTCAAAGTTGCAAAAGTTGCTTAGTTGTTAAAACGGCCTTATGATGTATGACTATAGTAATTCCATAAGTCTAAACTTACAGTAGGTATGTCTCTCTGTGTCTGATTGTTGGTTTGTCTTTCTTGTTTAGTTAGCTAAGTTAACTAAGTTGTAGTTAGCCATGTGTAGTTAGCTAGCATAGTTATTGCAGAAAGTTAGCTAACAGAGGGTCTTCATTTTATTTTTTAGTTTCCTCCTCTTGGTTTAGTGTGCTGTTCATTTTCATTATGGAATTTGTGCGTGCAGTGTTGGAGGACAGATGACAGAAAACGCGTCGCACTTTCACCTGCCACCGTCTTATATACGGTCTGTAGCATGCGTTTTAATGCCAATGCATGCGTTTTAATGCCAATGCATGCGTTTTAATGCGTTTAATGCCAATGCATCGGCAGAGGCACCCACCACACCCCCACGGTAAGCACACCATAAAACATAGTGGGAGTTATTGTGTGCAGTGCGTGACAGGACCATCCATTGTATGATAACAGTTGATAGGTGCACATTAGTTTCTATTAAGGGTAAGTAATAGCTACTCCTGCCAGACAGTAAAGTGTACTAAACTTTACAGTGTAGTGATGTTAACACAGCATATGGTTAGTGAACACTCCAGCCAGTCAGTTTTTGGTTGTCATGGTAATGTATTACGTCTGACTATTGACCACACCCCCATTCTCTGTTTGAGAAAGAACGTTACTCAAAAACGGCAGTTAAAACTGGCTGGAGGGGGCTTTAAAGCCCAATTTTTTCAGGGGGAGGACCCCCAGACCCCCCTGGTTGAATATTGTCAGTGTTAATTATTATCAGTAGTAATTATAAAATTCATAATAAATGTAGGCTACATATATAATTTACTGTTGCTTTATAGACCTACTTTGGGTAGGCTGCAGTGGGGGGTGGGGGGTGGGGGGTTAAAACATCAAGATTCATCAGATTTCTGTGCTGGGCTACGCCACCAATGTTTCGAGAGCTTGGAAACGCCCCTGATCCTTGGGGATGCCAAACTGAGAAAAAGTCGTAAGCACCCGCACCTTCCCATGTTTCCCAGCACGGGGTTCCTGATTCTCGAGGACAGCAGACATTAAACTGGCATGGCCTTGTGTCACGATCCTGTCCTGAGCGTGTCTTGGTTTCAGTCTGTGTGTCTTGTTGCGGAGTCTGGGTTTTTGTTCCATGTCTGTGTTCCTAGTCCTGTGCCTTAGTTCATGGCTTAAGTGTTTACTCCTGGTCTGTGTACTTCTGTGTTTTGCCCATGTCTGTCCTGAGTTCTGTTCAAGTCTTAGCTTCTGTCTGTGTTCCTTGTTGTTGTGATCTGTCCGCTTGTTTAAATTACTCTGATGTTTAGTGTTGAGTAACTTGTGTTTTGTCTTTTCCCCCCTCAGTAATCTGCCTGCCTGCTAGTCTCTGTTTTCCCTTCTGTCTCTCTGCCTTGTTAACCCTGATCCCAGTCACCTGTGTTGCTCCCGCCCTGCTCGTTAATCACTGTGTATAAATGTCTGGTGTTTCTGTTCATTCCCTGTCTGGTCATTGTCTCATGTCAGTCCTGTCGCATGTCGCATGTCGCATGTCCTGTCGGATGTCGTGTTGTTACCTGCTACCTTTTGGATGTACCAGTTCCTGTACTCGTGAGTTCTGTTCATGCCTGTTGTCGTGCTTGGGATAAATAAAACCTGGAGCTAAATCTTAGCTCACAGTGTCATGCGTTTGAGCTCACTCCTGCTGCACTCACTCAGCAAACCGTGACACCTTGCCTCGGTTTCTTACATTTGTTCTGCTTGCACTTGTTAGACTTTCACACTGAGTGAAAAGGAGGCAAATCAGGATGTATGTGCATTAGTTAGTTTTAATATCAGTTGTTCATGTTCTACTCTGCTATAAACAAAAATCTGAATTTCAATGTACAAGTTGTGCTGAGCGAATGAGTTTATCCATTTCATAAATAATATCTATTAATATGTACAAAGATTCTACAACCCACTCTTCTCTACACATCTCTTTGGAGCAGACTGAGCTCTTTTGAAATCTATCTCAGAGAGGCCACCACCTGGGAGAAACACATCCTGAGGACTTTACCTCATCAGTGACATCACAAATCAGCAAATGTGTTGATGATGTGGTGATCACTAAGACAAAAAAATCATTACCCAACCAGAAAGCTTGGATGAATGGAGAGGTAAGGGCTCTTTCCAGAGCCAAAAAAGCTGCCTTTGGGTCAGGTGACAAGGAAGCATACAGCACCGCCAGAGTGAGACTGAAAGCTGGCATCAAGGAGGCAAAGCAGAGACATCAGTAGAGACTGGAAAGAGACCTCAACACCAACACCACCAAAGATATGTGGCAGACCATCAAAACATCACAAGCTGCAAAAGCAGCAGTATCCACAGCATATGTGAGAAGACTCCTGCTGAGAGTGATTTGAGTAAAGCAGCTTGGTCTGATAACATCTCTGGCTGTGTACTAAGAACGTGTGCCAATCAGCTAGTTGATGTTATTGTTGACATTTTCAACATATCGCTGTCTCAGGAGAGGGTTGCCACCTGCTTCAAGACAGCCACCATTATTCCTGTAACTAAGACGTCTGCAGTGTCTAGTCTGAACGACTACCGCCCTGTGTTACTCACCCCATTCTGATGAAGTGCTTTGACGGGTTCTTTAGCACAAAGATCATCCCAGCCAGCCTGGACCCTCACCAGTTTGCTTTCAGAACCAGCAGATCCACAGAGGATGCCATCTCCACTGCCCTCCCCCATGAAACTGATCGGCAAACTCAGCATTCTGGGTTTAAATACAACACTTTGCAACTGGAAATTGGACTTTCTCATAAACAGAGCCCATATAGTCCAGATGGATGGACGCTCTTCCTCCACTGTAGTGCTCAACACCGGGGCCCCCCAGGGCTGTATCACACTGCACACCACAGACAGGGACTCGAGTTAGAGACTCGGACTCGAGTGAGACTTAAGTTGCACACACAGTGACTTGAGACTCTACCTCAAAAGACTTGAGACTCCACTCGGACTCGAGGTGCAGGACTCGTGAACAATGTTTATTTTTTAGGAAACTTCTGATGAGCTTGCTGTTATATATACACACACACACACACACACACACTTTGTGTATTAGCAATGCTGTGTCCAGGTGTAAACATCAAATGATATGGGATTTCAATACAATTTTTGTAAAAAAAAAAAAAAAAAAAGCCATTCACATTTTAAACCATCCTTTTACGATATCTTGACAGACAGAAAAACTAAGACCAACAAAATGTATCCTCTTTGGCAGAAGTAATGAATGCGTCTGTTTGAAAATGTTTTGGTGTAACAAGACATTATTCTCTCCCGCAGCTGTGTACATAAATACATGCTTGGTTGTCAAAAAGGTTTCACCTTTGTTTATGTTTGGCAGATAATCTAATCTGACCACGCCGCCTGTTTTCTTTCTGATATATTCATGAAACAAATGAAATGTTGGTGCCAATATGCCAGGACACAGGTGTTAATTTGTTCCAGTCACTATCTGATATATAGAAAGCCATGGCGATACAATGCCATAGGTAGTGGAGCTAATTAGTTTTCTTTAGCAGGCATGCGGCCAGCATTTATCTCACTATGAAATCTCAGTGACATTTGTCCCTGTAAGACACAACCACAGTACACAAAGTCAGTAATTACTGCGATAGCCGCAAAGGCCAAATGAGAAGCACATCATTTGGAGGTTTAAAATAATTTCTTGAGGTTGACTATTTTTGCAACACTTTCTCACCGTGGCAATCTGAAAGTAAAAACAGGAATCAATATAGCTCATTTACTTCATGTTTACTCTGTCATGTTCTTATAACCTTTCTGTGACTGTTGTGGAAGTACAGCAGCAGTGAATTTTATAACAAAAGGGTGTGTCGGAAGATTAACTGTTTAGGGTCCACAAAATGAGTCTCATTTGCTCTTGGGTTTTACAGGTTATGTCTTGGTAGATGCTGGTAGACAGGAGTCTGGACTTAAAATAAGGGTGCCCATCCTTGTATCGACCGAGAAAGGAAAGAAAAGGGGGAAAAAAAGAGGGAATGAGGCAGACAGAAAGTGTGAAAGAGACGGAGAGAGATTGATGGCCTTATCCACGGACAGAGAGTAGATTCTTGTGACAATAGTGCAAGTAAATAAAAAAAAAAAACTGACAATCCCCTCCAAGTGTCCTTTCTTCCTTTAGTATTAGACCCTAAATTGTTGAATCAGGTGTGTAAATACAACTGGTTTAATGAAGTAAAGGGGTCCAACTGCAAATACAGGAAGTAGTGGGTTTCATTACCCAGTGAATGGGCCTTTGTATGCACTACAAGACATCCAATATGATGTTTTTATTAAATTTGGCAATGATTTGATAACAACATGCATATTAGACTGGAAACAACACACAAACTGGCATGGGATGTGCATGGCCCAGGACCGGAGGGCTTAGCAGCGGATGATTAAAACTGCTCAGAATATCATTGGTACCCATCTCCCGAGCATCAGTGATATCAGTGAGGTGAGATGCCTACGCAGAGCCCAAATGATACCAAGGGCAGTACCACCCCAGTTCACCCTGCTGCCACACCACCAGACTGCAGATTGTACCCTTGTATATTACTTCATAATTGTTAACTATCATCAACCATGTCTTGATGTGAGTTACAGCGGTAAATCAAGTCAAGACCAAGACCAGTTCCCTGCATTGCATGGCACGCAATAAAATGTGGAACGAGATCATAGGTACTTCTCAACATGATTTAAAAGATCCACTTTCCCATTAAAACACCCACATACAAACACTAGAGCTGAAATCAACGTAAACATCGCGGGGAGGGGTGACAGTCGTTAATGAGAACACCACATGTTTAATTAGGGTTATTGGTTGCATTTGATGCAATAAGTTTTACTTCCAATCAAAGTTAGGATGTTAACAAATCAGACAATGCAAAAGCAATTTATTGATATTCCCAAAGTTATGGTCTTGAAATAAAATCCTGAGTCCTCAATGTCCGAGACAAGACCGAATACAGAGGCGGTCGAGTCCGAGACGAGACCAAGACCATCAAAAAGCGGTCTTAAGACAAAGACTGGTCTCGAGTACTACAACACTACTACACAGTAGTTGTGATGTAATATGGAGGCACAGGAAAGCACACTTGCAAGCTATAAACAAGGACAATATGTGATTTAAACAGCAGGTCGAGCCCTTAAATAGCTGCTTCTACCCATGGAGTTTCTGTTAGTTTGTGGTACAGTACAGGAAATGGTTCATTGCCCTCTCTATGCTCCAGTTTTGCAATTATACTCTCTAGGATAAATGTACCTGCTAATTGTGTATGTTGCAGTGTACATGTGGGGGAGTAACAGAGACCCAAACAAACTGGGTGCACATCACCACAGCGTTGTGTAACTAATGAAGGATGCAATCAACTTCACAAGTTTAGTGTACAAGATCATCCTCCTACATCAATAAGATATGACAATTACCAGCAGGACCCCACAACCCGACCCCAGGTAAGCAGATGAAGATGGATGGATGGAATTACCAGCAGGAATGCAGTTGAGGGATGTACTGCATGAATGAGTCCCTTGCACCTCTGGTATAGTTAACCATATTTCGTAGGTATATGTGCAATTATGCCTGATGTGAGCCAAACAGCATTTCCTGTGTTTCCAGTGATACCTGTTCAAACCCTAAGTATGATGGCCACCTTTACGCAAAACAGTGCAGAATGTCTACCTAAAGTCAACACTGTGGTGGAAGTAAAAGCTGTAACATGTTGAAAATCTAGTCTTTGCTGTTATCAGCTGAGGCAAAATCCACAAGCCTCTGCTCCATGAAATGAATTTCACTTTATTTCATCTCCGTTAAATCCTCAGGTCTGCATTATGAACAGTGTGCCGACAACGGACTGACTGGGACCTCTAAAAACCAGTGTCTGTTTGAACTCGGTTTCCTGGCTGCAATTACATTTTTCAATTTCATGTATTTCAGATTTTATTATTATTTTATTTCTGAATTCTCTTAAATTATTTCATTTGATCACCAAGCAATAGATCATGTATTTTAGCAAGGCTGGTTTCAGTACTACTCAGCACTTTCCCAGCTCGCCTGTGGTGGTCAGGCAAAAACATTAATGTTATTTTTCTCCAAACTTGTCATAACCAATTTCAAAGCAGTGTTTTAAGACTGAGTCTAATGAGAACAACACATAAATTAGCTAGATGATTTATCTATTTTAACCATAGGATAGTGTATTTATGTACACATTACTGTACAGTGTCATCTAGTACCTTGTCTTTTGGACAATATTCATTCAATGATGAAAAAGTAATTTGTTTCCCATTTGGGGATCTTTAAAGGTAAACTTCAACATCCTTATTATTACTATGCCAAAGTATCTATGCAGGCTGAAAATAAATGACTGACTGTATGCTTTGGGAAATGGTCAGCAAAGTCATTTGTATTAAATTGACTAAGGTCAGGTTCACACCAGCCTTGTTTAGTCCGGTTCAACCAAACCCTGGAGCTGCTCTAGAGTTCACGTGACAACGGTCCGAAACCACTCCTTCGTGGCCCACCAGAGAGCGGTTGTTGGGCTGCGCCAGAGTTTGAGTCTGGTGTTCACACCAACCCAAAATGCACCAAGGGCGTGAACGCCAGACTCGAACTCTGGCGCAGCCCCAACAACTGCTCTCTTGTCACGTGAACTCTAGAGCAGTATAATTCTGGAGTGAACAGCATTCAGACCAATAAAAATGTTTTCTCTTTCTGTTCAGGTGAATTTGCAACCAAAATGCAGGGGATAAACGTGGACTCACTGAAGTGAAGTGAATATTTGGGCTGTAGAGAATTTCTCAATTACTACAGAAGGTACAGAAGAAAGCTGAGGTATTCAAAATAGTCAGCCATAAAATTAAGGAGAATAGATTTCAGCGAACTGTTGAGCAGTGTTGTGTGAAAAAATAAAATAAAATGAACAGTACACCAAAGTAGTCTAACTATTTGAAAGGGGTTTGGTTTTTTTACCCGCCGACTGTATGACCAATAATCGAACGACATTACCACCACATGGCTTTTGTTTACAAGTTCTGCCAGTTTTTTCCTTTGAACGCAAACCGGATAAGTTAACTGAAACAATGAATTATCCTGGCATTGGCTCAATTCAGGAACTGGACCTTAAGGTGTGAACCCGCCTTAAAACGTGCAATAATACATCCAACTTATTTCTGACATGCCTTGTGTGTCTCATCCACCATCTGTTGTGATCACAGTTGACAGTCTTATAAACTTCTGCTTCTTGGCAACAGATAAAATAAGTCATAAATAAATTCCTTAGCTGTGTTTTTATTAAACTGTCAGATCTGAGACATCTGGCACAGTTTTTGTCATCTACATAGGACCACTGTTAAAGTTGCTAATTAATTACGTCAATAAAAGCTTTATCAAATTATTGTTCTGCAATGTGGAAGAGAATTTTTTAGAAGATGCCACAGAGCTTCATCAGCCCATCTTTAAATATCATTACATCTATTATTCATGTAAATGTGCAGTGTTTATTGGTTACAGAAACATAAGTAAGCCTGAAACACATCTTAAAACCAACAAGTTGGGATTTGATAACACGAATCTCCTCACCCACGGACAGCCAGCCTCTGACAGCCTGAGATGACGTAGTTCACAGAACTGTGATTTTACAGCTACAGTATGTCTCATCACAAATCTCTGATCTGAAGTGGCCATAAGGCACATCACGGATGAATGAGATTAAACTGCTTTTTTATGAGGAGGAAGGGGAAAAATACTTGCACAAAGGCAGGTCTTGCCTACTGTATCACTGATATCATAGATGGGTCCTTCAGTGACACATTATTATTAAATAGCAGGAAGGAGGTGAGAGTCTTATAATACATCCAGTGAGGCTGAACACACACTGCACATGGCTAGACCATCAAATGATGTGCCAACTTGTGGGCATATCCTTCATCTTGTTCATACAAAAGCAGGGTTTCCTGTTTGCTTCCTTATGTCACTATGTCTAACTTTGGCCTGTTTTGGATTCGGGAGTCTCCAAGGCGAGTCTACAATTTACATTTAAATGAACTCTCTGGTCATATCATTCACCAGCCAAACACATTCCTTTATAATCCTTCAAATGTGTGTTTTATGAATTAATCTGCGGTTATCATACTTTTCAGTAAAATCCTCCATTAAGTAAAACATCAAAGTCTTTTCAAGAACTACATGTTTCAATGGCATTGGATTTAAAATCTTTTTTTTAAAAAGTTTTTACCTCTATCTTTTTCCATAAAAACACAATGCTGAACTAGAAGAGACAGTGTCAACCTCTATATGTAACACTTAAACTAAAGAATGCGTATTTTGTTTTTAAATATTATTTTATTGAAAAAATTCTGGGAACATAAATTCTTTTTTATTCTAAAGCAATTGTGACCCTGTAGAAATGTCAGCCATAAATGCAAAGGTTGGATTAGATTGACTGCCATCAATACAACTTTAGCCATGATCGTTGCCCTGTCTCTAACACTAGCCCATAATGTCTCTCCTTGCTTGTGTGAAAGTGTGAGAATATGTGTTGCCATTCATTTCTGTCTGATCTATCATTTGTAGCATCGAGCCTCTGAGTGTTTTATGTGGTGCTACAGAGGGTGACCTCTGTTAGATAGAGGTATGCAGGATGTAGCTGAAGGTACAGTGGACGGGCCTGTTCAGGCAGTGAAAGACAACTGACTTGGATGAGAGAAGAACGGTATATCATTTAGTTTACGACTGAGTAGGTGGGTGGGTGGGGTAGCCAAACAGGAAATGGCAGGGAGGTCAACACAAAAAGATTTGAATCTTCAACTAGCTTGACAGTTGAGATGAGATCTGGGAGTAGTCTTTTTGCTCCACAACCTTGAAATAAATATTCAGTTCAACATGAATTCCTTTGTCTAGGGGTGCAACAATGCACTGACATGTATCGGAAAATCCCGGAAAAAAGAGTCAGCTAAATCAATACAGAAACACAGTTCAGATCCAAATTTTGCATGAAACTGAGGGTGTCCTCAACATCAGTCATTTTAGCAAACAACATGTTGATGTTTAAGAGAGAGCCATCTAGAGCAGTGGTTATCACAGTGGAGTCGTTGAGGGGTTTCACAGGTGGAATAATTTATTGTCACTATATCATAAGTAACCGAATATATGACTATTTTGGTCATGTGTTTCATACACTTTGCGTAATAAAACATCTAAAAGCAAACATTAGGTGGGGGACCCTGGAACAAAATCTGTCTGGTCTAATTTGTGTCAGTTTAGAGGTCCTTGATGTGAAAGTTTGAGAACACACAAGACCCGTGGTTGTAAAATTACATCACTTTTTGCTCTCCCAAAAACACATCTGCAAATGTTTTTTTTATTTTTTTTGAAAGACGACATTTACATAGCCAATGGGTCCTATTGTTTAGCCCTGCAATGACATTGGATAATAAATGTGTATAATAGGTCTGGCTATAAGGCCATGAACTCATACGACCCATAGGCAAGTTAGCATTTGAACATGAACAAATCTCATTTTTCTTACATAATAATTTAATGAATGATAACAACCCACAAAAATGAAACTTGTCCTGGAATTTATATTGTAACCTACTAGTGGTAAGCTATATTAGATACTATTATCTGAAATTATAAAGAATACACTAACATGAGCCCCACAGGGGTGTAATATCAGAACCACTTCAAGCACTGGTTTTGTTGTTGTTGAATATTTTATCCAGTATTTATTTTTAATAAATTGTGATTCATAGAAATATGACTATTGGGTGATTATTCATGATATTTACTGTTAGTGCTATGTAAGCAATCCACACTGCAAATTAACCCATCGTTGTTCCGTTTACTTGTTCTGACAGTGTGAGTGCTGAAATTGTGCTCCCAACTAGGCCCTAGGATGTTGCAATATTAAGTTTCCCTAGGTGCTTACTAAAACGTAAAAAATTCCTAAATTCTTAATTATCTGCATTAGAGGCCTAACTAATATTTTGGTGTAACAGAGCCAAAGTCTGTATAATTCGGTGTATACAGAATTTCCTGTTTCCAAACACCAGTCCATGTTCCCTAACCATTCCCTAACCTTTAATCACATGGTTATTACTTTAACCATGATGACAGAGTAGTAATTTTAACCCAAACCAAACCCCTAACCTTAAATGTCCAGTGTACACCCAAGTTGGAAATCACTGCAACCAATTCTCTTCGTTATAGTGTACCGAGCACCTGGCCCATATTCTTTTCTGAATTTGCAGAGTTTTTGTCAACTTTAGTCCTTAAAACGGACAAAGTTATTATTGTAGGGGATTTTAATATTCACGTGGACGTTGAGAATGACAACTTCAGTAGTGCGTTTATCTCTCTGTTAGATTCCATTGGCTTCTCTCAGAGTGTTCATGAACCGACTCACTGTTTTAACCACACCCTCGACCTTGTTTTGGTGTATGGTATTGAAATTGAACATTTAGTGGTGTTCCCACAGAATCCCTCTTTGTCCGACCACTGTTTGACAACTTTTGAGTTTGTATTGCTGAACTACTCGCCATTGGGCAAAATTTCTATACAAGATGTCTGTCTGATAGTGCTGTAGCTAAATTTAAGGATGCGATTCCATCAGCTCTAAATTCATTATCAAGTCACAAAGTAACAGAGGACTCCTATGCTAATTTCAGTCCCTCCCAAATCAATCATCTTGTTAATAGTGCAACAGGCTCGCTGCGAATGACACTCGACTCTGTAGCCCCTCTAAAAAATAAAATAATAAAACAAAGACGGTCAGCTCCATGGTATAACACTGAAACTCGCAAATTAAAGCAAATATCGCGGAAACTTGAGAGGAATTGGCGTTCCACCAAACTGGAAAATTCTCATTTAATTTGGCAAGATAGTCTTAAAACTTATAGGAAGGCCCTCCGTAATGCCAGAGCAGCGTACTACTCGTCATTAATAGAGGAAAATAGGAACAACCCCAGGTTTCTTTTCAGCACTGTAGCCAGGCTGACAGAGAGTCACAGCTCTATTGAGCCAAGTATTCCCATAGCTCTCAGTAGTTACGACTTCATGAGCTTCTTTAATGATAAAATTCTAACTATTAGAAACAAATTTCACCAAGACCTGCCCTCAACTGGCACCAACTTATCTCTAAACTCAGGAACCTTAGAAGCAGCTGTAGAACCAGATATATGACTGTTTTGCTTCCCTCAATCTTTACCAACTAACTTCAATAATTTCTTCATCTAAACCATCAACCTGCCTCTTAGACCCCATCCCGACTAGGTTGCTTACAAAGATGTTTTACCCTTAGTCAGCACTTCTATACTAGATATGATCAATCTATCTTTATCAACAGGCTATGTACCACAGTACTTTAAAGTAGCGGTAATTAAACCTCTTCTGAAAAAGCCCAAACTTGATCCGGATGTTTTAGCCAACTACAGACCTATATCTAACCTTCCATTTCTCTCTAAGATCCTGGAGAAAGCAGTTGCTAAACAGCTGTGTGACTTTCTACAGAGCAATAGTTTATTTGAGAATTTTCAGTCAGGATTTAGAGCTCATCATAGCACAGAGACAGCACTGGTGAAAATTACTAACGACCTCCTTATTGCATCAGACAAAGGACTTGTCTCTGTACTGGTTTTATTAGATCTTAGTGCTGCATTTGATACCATTGACCATCAGATCCTATTGCAGAGACTGGAACATTTCATTCGCATTAAAGGAACCGCTCTAAGCTGGTTTAAGTCCTATTTATCAGAACGATTTCAGTTTGTACATGTTAACGATGAGTCCTCCATGCAAGCCAAAGTTAGTCATGGAGTTCCACAAGGATCTGTCCTCAGACCAACCCTCTTCACTTTATAAATGCTTCCTTTAGGCAATATTATCAGGAAATACTCCATAAGCTTTCATTGTTATGCAGATGATACTCAGTTATATCTATCGATCAAACCAGATGAAACTCATCAGTTAGCTAAACTTCAAATGTGCCTTCAGGATGTTAAAACCTGGATGACCTGTAATTTTCTAATGTTAAACTCAGATAAAACTGAAGTTATTGTTCTGGGGCCTAAGCACCTCCGTGACGCATTATCTAAAGATATAGTTTCCCTTGATGGGATCGCCCTGGCCTCCAGCACCACTGTGAGGAATCTTGGAGTTATCTTTGATCAGGACATGTCGTTTAAGTCTCACATTAAGCAAATTTCAAGGACCGCCTTTTTTCACCTACGTAATATTGCGAAAGTCTAAAAATGATGCAGAAAAACTAGTCCATGCATTTGTTACTTCTAGGCTGGATTACTGCAATTCCTTATGATCAGGCTGCTCGAAAAAGTCCATTAAGACTCTTCAGTTGATCCAGAATGCTGCAGCACGTGTTCTGACAGGAACCAGGAAAAGAGATCATATTTCTCCTGTTTTAGCTTCTCTGCATTGGCTTCCAGTAAAATCCAGAATAGAATTTAAAATCATTCTTCTTACCTACAAAGCTCTCGTTTCTCTCCTCCTACCACTTCCTGCAGGTTTTCTGGCTCTGGAGCTGTGGAGTCTGGATCTGTGGCTGCGGGTCACCTGCTGCCCCCGTGTTCCTGCTCGACACCCTCTGCTGCAACGACTATTGTTGCTAGTCCTATTATTATTGTTATTATAATCATTAACATTACGATTGTTATCATTAACACTACTGTAAATATCTGTACCGTTTTTCGTTCATGGTATCGGCTTCACCTTTACTGTCTGTACCTGTGTGTGTGTATATTGTGTAGGCTGCCTCCCTCCCCTCTCTCTCCTTCCATCCCTCTCTTATTCTCTCTGTTCCTCTCCTGCCCTATCCCTCTCTCCCCCCTCCCCCTCCCTCCTCTTCTCCCCCGCTCCACCTCCCTCTCTCCCCCCCTCCCTCTCTCCCCCCCTCTCCCTCTCTCCCCCCTCTCCCTCTCTCTCCCCCCTCTCCCTAGAGTCTCCGGACCTCTAGGTAGCTTTTAATAATTATACAATTATTCACCAGTGATCAGTTAGTTAATAATCGCTCAATTATCTTAAATCAATCAGTCAGTCTCATATCTAAAGGGTAAATTCTCTTGGCAGTGACTTAGAAGTAGGCAACACACACAATTCCTTGGTTACAGTGAATTTATTAACTAACTAAGGTGATATAAAAAGGTGGTTCAATACATCAGAGAAATAAACAATGGCTAAACAATGAGAAAGGAGGTTCGATTGTGGGAGGACTTGACTCATATGGCAGAGGAGAACTAATGAAAGTAAGCTATGAGTTTAGGAGTTAAAAAGACAATCTTAACACTATGGGACATCCCTGACCACAGAATGCTTTGTTTTGGTCTTACGGTAGGCAGTGCCAGTGTCCCGCCTTGGCCTATTGCACCTATTGTCCCACGCTAGCTGCCCGATTCCTGACTTTTTGCTAGGGAATTCTCCGGGGTTCTCCGTGTCTGATTGAAGAAAAACCCTCAAGGGTTGGCCGTCCTCCGTCTGGCAATTTGGCTGTTCTTCAGGTGTCCTTGGTTGCCGCTGGCGAAACCATGTGACTTGGTCTGACCTCTGTGAAGTTAGCTCGACGAAAAGCTTAAAAAGGGAACTTGGTCGTTCTTGAATTAACTAGCATAACTTAACGGACTGATAACTTTTAACAAAACAAAAGAAAGAAAAGCAAGTAATAGTTGCTGGAACTGAGGGAAACTGAAGTCGCGGCACTTCGCGAGTGTAGCTTCAAGCGAAACAAAGACTTTGTTGCGCTGGTCGAATTCTTAGGGAGTTGCCGGGAGAGGGGCCGAAGCGCCGTTGAAGAGCCCGGAACAAGCCAGCAGAGGGGGGAAGCGTCCAGAGAGCAGCGGGGAAGAGGGCGAACGACGTTGTGTGTCGCTCTTTTGTTGTCTGGGGCGTGGTTCCCCAGAGGGCAGTCCTTCGTTTCCCGGCTTTCTAAACTTTTAATATGTCTAAAGAAAAAGAAAATCTATTTTTGCGTATTATAATCAAGTACCTTCCCACAATCAAACCTCAATGGTCAAACGGTTGTACCATTCTAAGCATTTGGTAACAGGAAAACAATTGTCAGTAATTAGACCTTAAAAGGTTAGCATTTCAGAATGATGGCATGTAATACTTATTTCGTCCACTTGGGGGAGCTCAGGTTACATGACGACAGCTTAGATTAATCCCAAAACAATCTTCTCAGGAACTGGGAAATTTAGTTATTTAGCCTTAAATTCAAGCTGACAATTAATAGCGTAGTATGACATTTCTTTATCATCATTTCTAAAGGAATTGTGTGAGAAAGTATTGTGAACAAGCATTGGTTGCACATAAAATGAAGGAGTGTCCTTAACCTTGCTGAAAATTAAAACACTGCAAAAGTAACTTATTTAGATTCTTTTCAGCAATAATATCAACAGATAGCAACAACATGGTAACATAACTACTCAAATAGAGGCAGCGCCACTACTAACTTAGCAAGGATTATTATTTGAAGAGAACAGTTTATAATGAAACATTGTTTTAGCTCAAGAAGTCAGGAGTTGTGTTCCCTTTTCGCATAACCTGGCTTATCACGTTTGCACAAGGGAGTTCAGGTCTGTGTCTCTGGTGTCCTGGAGTTTGTCACACCTGGGTGTGAGAAGGAGTATCCCTTTGAGAGGTAATTAAACACAGAGGTCAGTTGCCATGGTTACATGTGGGGGGGCAGTTTAGGGTTTCCTGCCCCTTTCTTTAAGAAGAGTTTTGAGTTTCTGGTTAGTTTCTTTGTCATTTTAACAATTCAGGCACCAAGAGGCTTAAGGTGGCCAGTTTTATGATCAACTGCCCCGGAATAGCACTTAGGGAAAGCAACCTTTCCACCCCCCTTCTGTTGGGGTCTCTTCAGCCATCTGTAGAGGGTTGATAATCAAACCCCCTCCTTCTCTCTGGGAGAGAAAAGAGGAGTTGAGTCTCCAAATTATTTAATATAAAATGCACAAATCCACACTGTCGGTTCAGACAAACAGACAAACTGCTCTACAGAGAGCTTTTGTCACTACATTGAATACGTACGAAGTAGTGTGTAGAAGCAGTCATCGTATGGTTGACAGAGCGTGTCGGCGACTGTAGCTTCTCCAACACGCTTGCAAAGGGAGGGGTGAGTGGTGACTGAGCCACTAGACGCCACTAAAACTTACACAATGAACTTTTAACTAAGTAATTATTAAAAAAATAAAATAAAATAAAAAATCTCTCCCTAAATCTAACCATGTCGTTTTTGTGCCTAAAACGTTTTTTTTTTATTATTATTATTGGTAACGGTTTTGAAATGGCAAAGACAAAACATGTTGACCTGCCAATACGTCTGTCGTATGTATAAATGTATATGTTGTGCTAAAGAGTAGATACAAACTAGGTATTCTGTGGTTAAATTGGGAGACGGGGGTAAAAAAATAAAAAAGTTATTGTGTCTGCGGATAGTAAAGTTATCGGGAGTAGCAGTCAACACGGGTGGTATAATGTTAGCGTTGGCAATTCATGGTAGGTCAAACTATACTCAACTCCTCCCTGTTAGTGAAGCTGATGTGGTCTTATTAACAGGGACACCCATACATCATCTTTATAACCTATATAGGTTATTGTTTGCAGGGTCGCGAGGGGCTAGAGCCAATCTGTTTTGGGCGAGAGACAGGGTACACCTTGGACAGGTCGCCAGTTCATCACAGGGCTGACACATAGGGACTATCATAATAACTGCTAACAGGGAAGCAGGAAATCGAGAGTTTGGACCCAAATGCAAACAACAGCGGCAGAGCAGATTCAGTGCAGTGATTTTAATGAGAACACAAAACACAACAGGGGCAAAACTTACAGGCTGGTGAATTGGCAGGCAGTCCAAGAAGCAAACAAATACAGTAGGGAGTAGACAAGAATCAGAATACAATGTTCAGCAACAGACAGTCCAAAAACACTAGAACACAATCCAAGAAAAAACAAGGAAACAAGGAACAGGGCTTGAACACAGGGCAAAATACGCTGACAAACAAGCAAAGACAGAGGGGAACAACAAGACTAAATATACTAGTGAGGACAAGATAATGAGACACAGGTGAACTTAATCAGGGAGGAACAAACAATCATACAAGGAGAAGTGAAGTGAACTGAAATGAGATGAGAGGAAAACACCAAAGGAAAACAGGAAAAAGGAAAGGAAAAGTTCATGAAGACACAAGAGGAAGCGTTTAACAAAATAAAACCCTTAAATAATAACCCTTAAACCCAATACCATGACAGAGACAAACAACCATTCATAGTCACATTCACATGTGTGCATGTGTTTTTGGACTGTGGGAGGAAGAAATGCAACTGCACACAGAAAGGCCCAGCCAGCCGGGCAACCTCTGCCCCCAGCATTAATGAAAATATCAAATTCAGAGGGATGACATTAACCCAGAGACTGAGGAAATAATGCCCAGTCAGCAGCCTTTTAGTGAATGAAACCTTGTGACTAATCCTGGTCTGTGTATTTCCATTACAATACATACCAAATCATCTGACAGGACCAATCCATTGACCAACAACTTTTTGGGTTATAAAATGACGTTCTCTGCCACATGACATACAATGAGGCAGCCGCATTATCAGAATTTCAGAAGAGCACAAATATACTGGTGACATGTGTATCGCAGCTAATGTGGCACAATTTGTGGTTAAATAAAAAGCCTGTTTTCATGTGGAGATGCAGCCTTGCTCAAGAAAAGATGGCCAGGACACAACTTTACATATGCAGATGTTGAAAGTAAAGCAAAGTGCTTTAAACATCTGCTTAATGGTAGATTTAAGACACTCCACTGCGTTCTTTGCACCAATTAACTCAACCATTGTACTGAACTTTTGAAAACAGCATAAGGTATGCACAGAGAAGACTGGGTACAAATCACCAGTAGCCTTGAGGGGAAACTGGTGCAAATGAACTGCACTTGCAACATGATTTACAATTGAATTAGGTACAGATACTTGAAAATTGCTTTTTCATTGTGATCTAATGGTTTTTAATTGGTGAATACACCTGAAAACTGTTTGATTCTCCAGAGGAGATCTTATGAGCTATACAGTACGTGTTGCATATTTTATTGTTCTACATGTATGATATCTGTTTATCATAAAGCTATCATAATGCTAAAGTGGAAAATTATTGTCTTTTCTCTTTAATACATTATATTTTCAGTAAATAAAAGGATTTTGCAATGTTTTGTTCTGTTTTTAGTGTTCAGTGTTGTCATGTTTGTACACATTTATGAGTTGTCCTCATTTTAAAACACACAGTGACTTTTATTTTCAGGGATATGTTTTAAACATTTCTGACTGCAGCACCAAAACCATTTCTGTGTAATTACAAGCTGAGGTAAACACAACTGTTCCTGTTCCTTGAACCATGGTGTTTTGCATTTGTAGAAGAAAAACACAGACAACAGTAACTATTCTGAAGATGCAAAGCGTTTGCTGTGATACCGCCACAGCCATTAAGTGTAATTCTCCCATCATTTCTGAAGGATTACAGAGCAGGATGATTAAAGTTGGGTTCACCCTAGAATATGTGCAAAAACAAACTGTTACAACATGTGTTGTGCACATCTGTGATGACATGTCTTATCTACATGCACCATGCTCACATCAAGTGAATTATGTTCCTCTTATATTGCATTGCACATTACAATACTGTTGCACAAAGGATCTTTAATGTATAAATCACTCTAGGAGTTGAAACAATAAAGTTCTAAATAACATGGTCACTTGTCGCATTTTAATTAATTAGGTTGAAAATACTTAACATATTGCTGTTAAAACACTAAAATATGAACTTGAATGCCATCTATCAACACAGGTGTAAAAGGATGATGTAACATTATAATCACAGGCTGTAAAAAAGAAGTGGATGTAGCCACCTTGACGTCACCTATTGGTTTGTGGACTTCCATTTTGAAGTTTGGCATTTTTGCCATTGCCAATTTGTTTTTTCGGAACCAGACACCGGATGTGGGCATATTTGGACAAGAGAGTGGCACTGGGGAGGGATAAACATTGCAAAAGCTGGCAGGCTGCCGTGGTTGCACCTTGTCAATCACAAGGTAGCCACACCCTAAAGAATACCCTGCTTTTTCATCTATTTTACTCTAAATAGGACCATCATTTACAAAGTGAACTAGCAACTGAGACATAAACACATTCGGAAGTATTTACTCAATTCAATTCAATTTGTGCTGCATCAAGTGTTAAAAACACATCAAGTGTAAGAAACATCTAATACAACATAGAAACATCCAGCAGTGAACACGTGCACAGGATGGCTTACACCAATGCACAGTGAGTCGTTTGAAGCAGACTTCAACTGTCCACTGTAGCTTCACAGGGCTATACATATAGTATAAAACACAGTGACTATTATCAACAACATCCCCTTGCAACATAACCACTCATTGTAATACACCATTAACAGGACCTGGCACATTATCTAATATACATCGCCTTAAACAAACAAAACATGACACATCTGTGTAATTCTGGGCATCTGTGTCACCACAAGATCAACACTACAGGGATGAAACACTGCACCTCAATATTAAAATATTAAAAACATAATTGACAGAGAAACTGTCGTTATCATCAATATAACTACTATCATCATCATCATCACCAGCACCACCGTCATAATTATTACTTAGGTAATAAATCAAGTGAGAAGTAGCCTCATTTTTTCATAGACTTCTATACAATCAGACTTTTTTTTTGCAACCCATGGAGTCGCCCCCTGCTGTTCATTAGAAAGCTTTATTGGCTTCACCTTTCATACCTGGAGGTTCCCACTTGATTATAATGTATTACTATGTATGTATACAAAGAGGGAGTTTCAAAGCCATTCAAGACTTAATATAGTATTTCTACAAATTACGGCAGAGGTTTCAAACTACATCTTGAGGCAGTCTGAAGCAGTTTATAGTGACACTATGCAAAAAGTTGTGGACTCACTGTGCTTCTGTCCCTGCCTTATCCCTCCAGACTTATATCTGCTAGCCAGTAATGAACTGCGTATCTGTGCCACTGCCCTCCTTTGTCATGCCAAAGGGATAGATCTGTTCTTTATCTTCCACTTAAAATAAATTACACTGCACAAGTAAAAGACAAGCAATTCTGCTGCAGCAGAGATTGTTTGTGTCCGGAACGTGTTTTTAATGGTTTTGTTTGGCAGCGATCTTTCTGACTTCACTTGAACAGCTGGAAATCCATTTTCCCCTCTCCAAAGTTAAACATGCAAAGTGTTTGTTTCTATAATTCATGTTGTGTTTGCTGTGACAAACGTGCACACACAGATAAGCAAACAGAGCTTTCCTCCAACCAAGCTTAAGCAGTTGACTTTGTTCATTTTTCATCAGTGCTGACTGAAATTCAAAGTGCTATGACAGATATAAACTATGTATCTACAAAGAGTTTGTTTTATGAATGAAAAAGACAGCTTTCCTCTTTGTGTCACCCATGTTTTTCAAAATAAAAGGGTCACCAAACTTCACATTTCACATCTTTACTTTTTGTTTACCTTGCTATAATGAGGTTTTCAGGTAATTAACCCCTCGCTAGCCCTGCCCTGTTTAATTACTGTTGCTGTGCCTGTCAAGGTTTCTATTCTAACACAGAACAATGGGTCCTTTATTTACCTTTTACACAGAAGTAAACAAAAGCACGGTCTAATTTCTAGCCAACGACTGTGGATTTTGTCGGTCAAAAAGACGTCAGCAGATTTATGAGCTGTAGCTTGCTAGCGTAAGCTAACGTTTATTAAACTGCATGACTTGGTTAAAAGTTCCCTCTCCAGCTGACTTTAATAAGTTTTCATATGATTCAGTTTAAAACAAGAAGCTTGTTAAAATGATCTTAAATAAGCACTTGATGGCTATAAAAGCTACATCCTCAGGCAAAAAGTCACCATCCTTGATAATTAATTTAGAAGACACAGAAATATGGAGCCACATTGTTGTGTATTGCAGGGTAGAGCTAGTTAGTCCTATACCATGATAGTAATATACAATATAAATACAAATGTACTTAAAATGTTTTTGTTCTAACATAACCCTTAGATGGTTAAAAATGCTAGTGGTTCTTTAAGGCTATTTCAAGCAGTGCTTTGAGCTAATTGCTAATGTTGGCATGCTAACATGCTCATAACAACAATGTGAACATGCAAGGTACAATTTGTGGAGTGCGTAAGATTTCTCCCACTTCTGGTTTATATATCCCTAACAAAATTTACCCCCCCCTCAGAATGATCTACTTCAATAGTGATGCAACTTATCACAAAACACACGGTTCGGATCGATCTGTAGTTTTGTTAGGGTTAAATTAATTTTAAAATGCGCTACTTTGGGTCTGATCCAGCTGCCTCTCTCTGTCTCTAGGTAATCACCAGGCTGGAGTCGCTTAATGTCCCGCCAAGGGCACTGTCTGATTAGTTACAAGTCACGAAAAATATCAACACTCACGAAACATTTGCTCCAGTGAACGGCGGAGCTGTGTGTCCAAGGGAACGCAGTCGATATCACTGAAGCTGCGATAAACATCACAATTTGATGATCTGTTTCTATGATGAAAAGCAGCCCAGTGTCCCTGTTACACCTTTGAACATGGCCATTTCACACACACTCTGTGAACATGCTTATTCTAAACTTTCCCATGCGGTGGATGTTTCAGTCCAGAACAGGTATTTTTCTAATGTAGCCTGTAACCCTACAAAAAAAATAAGTTAGCTAATGAAATACTCCTTGGTCTTTGGAAATAGCATTAACAATTGCAGCTTACGTCAGAGCACATAAAAACATGTTTTAATCAATTTTTTAAACTTTTGCTCTTGTGTCGCTTTAAAAAAGATACCAACCTCTTTATATACCAAGTACCACTCACATTAGAGCCCCATCTACACCGTTTCAGTATGTGAAGAAATCTAAAGGGCGACAGGCCTGCTGTACCTACTTATGGTTGCTAAGTTATGATCGGACAATCACTGTTCCGGAGCTAGGTTTAGGGAGTACTCAGTTATGAACCCTGACCTTGAGATTCTATATTTCACAAGAGTCTGCAGAACTATAATGAAGTGAAACCTTAATTTAGACCACATGGATGCAAGATATAGAACGTAATTTATCAGCCCAAATGCCACAACATTAATATATGTTTTATTTCCCCCATAATACGTATGTTTGGGTAAGAAAGTAGGTGTAATTTAAAGGGAAATAACACCATGGAAGAAATAACCTTACCCAACTGTCGTGAGGCTCAGCTCCCCAAAGTCTCGCAAATTGTGTTAAACTCCAGTCTGAGTCTAGTTACAGACTTCATCAGGCCACAGCTATATGAGCAACTGGGGGGAAGCCAGTTAAATGTCTCAGCAAGTTTAACATTGTGAAGGAAAGAAAATATATTTTTAAAAGTTATCTGTCATCCCTGTGAGTCAGACATGCTGAGCCCCATGTTGGCTGGAGGGAAAATAAAACTGACACAGGTGTCAGCTTCAGTCGTCTTCTTCAGAATTCAATTTTATACAGCCAATGAAATTCCTCATTTACTGCTATTTTTAGATAGCACATATACTGTATTTACTCATTTCCTTATGCAAATGAGTCCATTAAAACAGTTATGAGGGGAAAATCCATTATGTTCACGTTACAATGGCAGGGATGCACATTGTTGTTATTCAGGTCAAAGTTTTTGGTGGTGCTATTATGTCTGCTGAGCAACAACACGCTGGAAAAGCAAGGCACTGCTGCGCTTTCATCACTCACTCATTTGCCAACTTATAATATTCACGATCATGCTGTTTATTTCCATATAAATAAAGCACATCCATTTAAATTGGGGTGTGAATTTAATCTAGAGGCAGGTTTATCTGCAATAACCCACTATTATTTGTGTGAAAAAAATACAGCTATTGCAACTGCCTGCTCATTATTTTGTTATATTTAATTCATGTTTGGCATATTTTTCCATGTGGATCCTGGTACCCAAAAAATGTTGAAACAATAACAGCGTGAATCATAACTGTGTTCAGGCACAAAGCCGATGATCATGACAGATGCACACAAGTACAGATTTAGGGTCTTATTCATGAAAGCAGCAGCCAGTCACATTTGATCTGTGAATTGTTTGCAGCTGAAATTGCATCAAAATACAGGCCGTGACCAAAATAACCTCATCAGCAGAGTAAAGCCATCTTGTGGGCTCTTTTCTGGCTTGCATTTTGCCATCTCCAAGAAGGAAAGGTCACAGCTAATCACAGCTAACACAATGATTTTGAGTGGTCATTCTGGCTTTCCATCTCCATGATGACGGCAGAGAATTATGCATCAAGCGCTGCTCCTCTGTCCCTCAAAGATGCTCAGCGCACATTAAATTTGGATCACGTCGGATTATCCAGAAGGCCGTGGCACATTTTCGAACATCATTTGCTGTCCAAAATGACTCGCGCCTTACTTGTGGTGACCAAAAGAAAAGCATCAGGGGACGAGCATGATCACGCAGAGATCATAGATGGAGCAAGGCGAGGACTCGCTGCTTGCAAATGATAACGCAGTGTTCGAAAATCCTTCCAGCTCCAAACCCAGGCACGATGTGGTGCGCCTGCCGAATTTGATGGTTATTATGAAAGGCTCATATGTAAATCTACTCCCTTTCAGCTGCTTTGTCTTCTCCACAACAGGTGTATAACCTCTGGCAGCTAAATCTACTGTAAGCTTGGGAAAGAGACAGGAATCAGACAAGCAGAGCCCGGTATCACTGGCTTGCTCCAACCTTTTTCTGCTCTGTCTTCTGCTGTCAAGTACATCTGTGTTTGAGTTTGTTTTTGATGCTCTGTTGCAGTCTTTGTGAGAGAGATACACTGATGCCACGCAGCATCTGTTGCATAGTAATGCCTAACCAGTGGTGGGCGGCTGCTGTGCTGCACTTTTTGAGAGTGCAACAAAGCTAACAAATGTGACTTTGTATTTTGATTTTGAGCAGAAAAGAGGGGGAGGTTAAAAATCAACCGTTTACTGATGTTTCTACAATCCTTAAGTTACTAAATTAGTTAATTTGTTCCATGCATCATCAAGTCTACAAGTGGGAAAACAATGAATTTGTGAAAACACTTGATTTCATTAAAGTAAATTAAAAAACAACACTTAAAAACAGTTCAATAGCTGCATGCATCTATTTAGGACTAAATGATAATAATTTAGATTACAGTCCACAACTTGTATACATGGGGTACCAATTAAATACTTACTGGGTCTCAAGTAGGTACAAGGGAGGACGCACAGAGAATAAAGGGTAACACATTTGTATTTAGGAGGAAAAAGGAAATGTCACTGAGTGCTTTTTTTAATTACATGCTGAAAACACACTGATTTAGTAAAAGAAAATAATATGACTAAAATAAAATGTCATTGTTACCATACAAGAAAGAATGAATACAATATTCTGTCCAATAAGAGGCACACCCTACTTCCCAGACTAAGCTTAATAACAGTGTGCACCTTATTTACAAGTACTTTAAAAACCTAGTACCTAGTATTTAAAAACTTACATCGTAATTTCCAAGAGATATATATTTTATATTTATCCCAGTATAGGTGCCCAGTAAGTGTTTTATTGTATATACCAAATAATTAAACTATAATTTGCTAAATAAAATCAACTCAATTCATTTTTGTTTACTTAGATGATTGTAGTTTGAAGTTTAAGTGATGGTAACTGCTGTTTATAATACTGAAGTTTAATTTTCCACAATGCAACTTTACAAAACTGTAAGAAAAAAAGTCAAATTCAAGGAATATTCTTGTTGTATGTTTGAGCCCTTGAAACAGGATGTATTCCTCTATGGGAGGTAGGGTGAAGATAATATTGTACGCACTATAAAATAGAATATATAACAATAGAATAAAAGAATCAAACAAAGTGAAATGCACAACATGCGTTAACACACTAGATCAGCGCATCAGTACAAAGGCTGTTTCTTCTGGATTTACTGTGTAGATGGAAGGAACAAAGTGTATCTGCAGAGGTTTTTCTGACCCATGGGCATTTTAGAGCCCTGTATGAAGAAACAACACACTCTGCTGAACTTTTTAAATCAAACCAGGCATTCAGTCTCAGTTGATGAAATATTTAATAAATAAAAGAACACACGACAGCGCTGCAATTAATATTTAATGTGCCGCACAGGCGTGTGGAGCACAAGTCCCCTTCTCAGCATGCTATTAGCACAGGACAAGTATGCTGTGGCCCGCCAGCTGAGTATTCAAATGCAAAGAGAAGTGAGTTTGCTGTATGGATAGCTCAATCTAACAATTGGAATATTTATGCCTTGTTGTAGATGGAATTTCCACTGGGTACAATAAAGTTCTGACACTTGAAAATGAACTAAAATGTGTTTCTCTGCGAACTGATGCTAGCAAGAAAATGCCAAGATATGCCACACTTTCTGTAGCATGTGATTCTGCCACACACTTTTACGTTCACTAGCATGACAATTCCTCTAATGCAGTGATAGTAAAACATTTACATTTTAAAGACTGATACAAGCAATTAGAAAATTTATTCGGTTTCTCCCCAAAGTGTCAAGTAAGTGTACAAATCATCACTACATAACTCATCGTGGTCAATTAGTAGTATAGCAATATGCTACTAATCAGTTATTATGCCATATCTCTTACTTTAAAGCCTGCTCCCTGTGTGGTGTGGTGTTTGTGATTTTTCACAATTACCCACCAGTGTCAGGGCAGTTATTGCAATTAAAATACCCCATGACATTTTGTGAGGTGTCACCTTAACGTTACACAGTGCAGCAGGATTAATATAATAGGAAACACTGCTGTTTTTATCCCTTCAATGCTGTCAAACTCCAACAAGTGTTTATTATTATTCATCTTCAGCCTTAATACACACTGTGTCATCTGCTATGATAAAATGATCAAAACTCTTCAGTGGCTTTGTTGTTAATCGCTGGAACAACACGAGAGGCGACGGACAGTCCAGACCAGCAGCCTTGTTGCAATTCTGGCAACACACTCCTCCGCCTGTCTCTCTAATGAACCTGCCGCATATTAATCCCTATCACTAATGAGGCCATTCAGAATGATAAGCTTCCCCAGCATTCACTAATGAACACATGCTAAAGCTGCCTGGGCCTCTGCTAAGCACTCGTCGGCCGGCCTAATTCACACAGTAGCACCTGCCGGTCACAGCAGACGCCCAGTTGACTGACTGTACGTCAATGGCCCAAACAAATTACAGTTCAACAGACTTATATGATGTGCACATGACATTAATGTTTACTCACATAGCTTCAAAGGTAGAATGTGTGAATGGGGATCAGAAATTCGTCTTGCCATAAGTCTACATCACCCACCACCTTAGACTTTTAGCGTTAAAAGCAACGCTATAACGTTTCCCACAATGCGTTGAATTGTGGCGCTAAGGGGATTCCCAATGTGTTAAAAACTGGCACAGCCATGGGAGTGAGAAGGGGTTCACAATTATGGATTACTAGTCAATGAAAAAAGCTTCCCTGAGTTGATTAAACCTAGCGGAACCAAAAAGAGGGAATATGGTGGGTGAATGCAGACATTTTCAGAATTGGCGTGTTTTATGGCCCACAATCCAAAAAGTTCGGCCACCTTTGATCTTTAGACTCTATGGGCAGGAAGCTCACACTAATTACAGAAGAGCATAGTGTATTTTCTCTGGTATAAAGTAGTTCCAGTGAGTTTCTCCAAATATAATGTGGAATTGAAAAGCTAACATTAACCTCTGCATATGATAGGCTACAGAGCTGGAGGAAGCGGAGTTCATTACGTTTTTGACTGTGGAAAACTGCCCCATGAGCCAGGTTATCAGCAATCATTGGATAAAAACATTTCAGTGTTCCCTGTACACTCACCTAAAGGATTATTAGGAACACCCTACTAATACTGTGTTTTACCCCCTTTCGCCTTCAGAACTGCCAATTCTACGTGGCATTGATTCAACAAGTGCTGAAAGCATTCTTTAGAAATGTTGGCCCATATTGATAGGATAGCATCTTGCAGTTGATGGAGATTTGTGGGATGCACATCCAGGGCACGAAGCTCCCATTCCACCACATCCCAAAGATGCTCTATTGGGTTGAGATCTGGTGACTGTGGGGGGCCATTTTAGTACAGTGAACTCATTGTCATGTTCAAGAAACCAGTTTGAGATGATTTGAGCTTTGTGACATGGTGCATTATCCTGCTGGAAGTAGCCATCAGAGGATGGGTACATGGTGGCCATAAAGGGATGGACATGGTCAGAAACAATGCTCAGGTAGGCCGTGGCATTTAAACGATGCCCAATTGGCACTAAGGGGCCTAAAGTGTACCAAGAAAACATCCCCCACACCATTACACCACCACCACCAGCCTGCACAGTGGTAACAAGGCATGATGGATCCATGTTCTCATTCTGATGTTCTTCACCTGAATGTCTCAACTGTCCAATTTTGGTGAGCTCTTGCAAATTGTAGCCTCTTTTTCCTATTTGTAGTGGAGATGAGTGGTACCCAGTGGGGTCTTCTGCTGTTGTAGCCCATCATCCTCAAGGTTGTGCGTGTTGTGGCTTCACAAATGCTTTGCTGCATACCTTTCTCCTCTGACCTCTAGCATCAACAAGGCATTTTCGCCCACAGGACTGCCGCATACTGGATGTTTTTCCCTTTTCACACCATTCTTTGTAAACCCTAAAAATGGTTGTGCGTGAAAATCCCAGTAACCGAGCAGATTGTGAAATACTCAGACCGGCCCGTCTGGCACCAACAACCATGCCACGCTCAAAATAGCTTAAATCACCTTTCTTTCCCATTCTGACATTCAGTTTGGAGTTCAGGAGATTGTCTTGACCAGGACCACACCCCTAAATGCATTGAAGCAACTGCCATGTGATTGGTTGATTAGATAATCGCATTAATGAGAAATTTAACAGGTGTTCCTAATAATCCTTTACGTGAGTGTATATGCATGGCTTTAACAGCACTAGTGCAAAATGTGTATGTATTCTTGTAACTTGGGTAAACTGATCCTTTAAGCATACTCAGGTCAACAGTGTGTGAGTCTGGTGAGGTCAAGTGGTGGTGCTTAAGTTATAATTATAATTTCCTTAAATGAAGATCCATTTCAACACTGTGTTGCATAAAGTAAAACGTTACATTCCCCGGCTCCCCTTAACTGAGCTGCATCTTTGTGAGAAAATAAGCAATGCACATGAAAAATAAAATTCAGAGGACGTGACCTTGGTGTCTTCAACGGCAGTCATGGCGCTGTGAAGCAGCTCAGAGAGAAGTGCCTCCAAAACAGGATATTTTACATTAGCGACAGTCGCAACAGATTGCTTTTTTCAATATGTCATAGGCGTCGAAATGTCACCTCTTCTGCGACAGCTTGACAACTGTTACTACTTCCACACGTTACATATCCAGCTGTTAACACTTAAGTGTAGAGTTGTCTGTGTCATTTCACTCTGTGTGGGTGTATGTGTGTGACATAAGCCCACAAAGTGTCATGATATAGTGTGCAGCAATTAGAATGAAGGTGCGTGCCTGTGGCCCATCTGCTTACAGCCTCCCTCCGCTCGTCTTCTACAGTTCACTGCTGCTGGCGAGCTCCCGTGTTTAAGTCTCTCACTGCCAGTAAACAGCTTCACCATCACCAGAACTCCTGCCACGTCTCTCTTCAGCCCACACGGCCTGGGCTAAAATGAAGGATTTCAGAGTTGCACTGATATGCAGGCCCACCAAGTGTAGCTGCATACACCTTGGCATCAACCAATCGCTTGCCCTGCTGTTTTATGGATAAGTCAATGAAATCAAACACAGCGGGTGCACCACCAAAAGTATTGTGTTGGCAGGATGTTTTAGGCGGGCTTTGATCTGGCAGCCACATTAAATCCTTCTAGGTCTTTTCTGCATCAACAATGAGGAAGTCCTTCTGAGGGGAGCACATCCACAACTGGACTCTTATTTTGCACTGAGATACAACACAAACTGCCAATAGGCGTATTCCCCATAAGCATTGGGCACACATATGTAATTCTATTCAAACATCTGAATACGTCTCAACATACTTCCACCACAGCGTCCACCTCTGTGAAAGGCATCTGTGCTGGCTAAAGCTGTTTATAAAGATGCCTAATGGGAGCCCATGAAAATCTTGTATGGTCCACTACATGCTGGCGTAAACTGAACGAAAAAGCCCTCCGAGCACCAGACGAAAACATACTCTGGCAGCTCTGCCAGACTGCTGGAGGAGAAAAAAAAAGGGAGGAGAGAAAATGCCAGAAAAGACACACATCAACGTCAGCCTGCAGAAGTTAAGTTTCCACACCTGCAATCAAACATGTGGCTCACGGAATGTAGTTTTCAGCAATCAAGGGAGTAGATGCTGACATTTAGAAGTGATCATCAGACAGGAGCAACAAAAGAAGAAGCAAGATTATGTGTGTTTTTATGCCTGTGAGTAATTAATCAACCCTATCATCAGAGAGTTGATATTACAAAACCCAGAACTATGTTCAATGCCAACATTTTTTTAATTATACAGTTTATTGATGTAATTCATTTCAAGCAACATTCACAAAAGTCCTATCTAAATGAAAACAACTGTAGAAGACGTTGTCTTAGACCGGACAGTTGACTTGTTGAGCTGTTCGTCTTATTTGTTGCCTAGAAGCACAGGGTTACAACAAGATTGTCAGTTGTGTTCACAGCAGTTTGTGGATGGGACATTTATTCTTTTACCCTTCTTTCCCCTTTTTGTATGACTGAGTCAGCCATTTCCTAAAGCATCCCATCAGTCTTTGATTCTTAGCCATACTAGCGGTTGGTCCACCACTTCCAGATTGAAATGGCTCAAAAACGTCTCAGTAGGTTGCCATGAAATTTTGTAGACGTTCTTGGTGCCCAGGCGATAAAGCCTACTGACAGTGATGACCCCCTGACTTTTCCTCTAGCGCAACCATGAGATTGACATTTGCAGTTTTTTGTAAAGTACTGAGAGAACAATTTGATAGGTTACCAGAAAAATTTGGTAAAGGCATTTATGTTTCCCTTCAGATGAATTCTTATAACTTTCACGCTGCATCCGCCTCAGCTGCACTTCTAAAGGCTATTTAGCAACTGTTAGCATACTAACGAGCTAAACTACAATGGCCGACTGATGCTGATGTTAGCATTTAGCTAAAAGCACCACTGTGCCTAAGTGCAGCCTCACACAGCTGCTAGCATGGATGTAGACACTTGTGAGCTTGGCAACTTCAATATGGTAAAGGTATGGTTAAACCTGACTACAAATATTATGACCTTTTAAAATGGTATTGCGGACAGGTTAGCAAACAGCTGTCTAATTACACACATGCATCATTTACAGAGCAACATAACTATTCATTTGGCTCTGTGTTTATGGCCACCTGATGAATGTAAATCCAATATTCACTCTCCTTTAAGTTCTGTTTTTGGTCTCCACCAAATCCTGAGGGAAATAACTATCTCTTTAGCTGCTTAATGCTCCACCATGTTCACCAGCTACTGTATCAACAGTTCTTTTGCTGAAAACAATGCTAATGAGCTGAAATAAAAACAATGAGTTGAAATAAGGATGAAACTCTCTGTAGAGCTAAGGGGAACTGTAACTATAATCTGTGATAATTCTCTCTGGGTTTGTCATTAAGAACGGTCCCTTTTACACACAACATAATGTGACCCATTGTTAATATAAAAAGATGGATTATAGTGCCTTTAAGGTTGGACATAAATCTTGTGCACTGAAATTTAAAAACCCAGAAGACACATCACTCCTACTGTGTAAGCACACAGTCTCAGTGAGGTGCTGGTTACAAGACAGTGTGATACAGTAATGTTAGGTTCAAATTATGTAAGCTTTCCATATGTGATATGCAAGGTGTTACCAGCTTGTTCGCTTATTTGAGCCCCTTCAGAGCAAATATATTATGAACCGAAGTTCTGAGAACACATTTTATTACTCAGTGCCTACAGCTACAATATATTTCCTTTTCTCCAATGTTCATGCTCATTTTAATTAATTACTTGATTTAAGGGCTAAGAATATGCTTCCATTCAGTACCAACAGCACCTGGAGATATTCAACCAAAAGTGCACCTTTTTCTAGTTTAATACGTCAGTCCTCCCTGCCTCCCACACATCTGTATCTGACCCCACTCATCTGCATCAGCATGTAAAGGTTGGCTTTATTATGTCGGGCCTCCTTCGGTTCTACTACACGCCTGAGCATGGGTGATCAGCACATGAGCGTTATGACATTTCCACTAACCAGAGTGGCTGTGGGCCTATAAAAGAGGTCACGTCATGTCGCAGCAAATGAAACAGTCAATCCCTTATATTACGCCCCCTGCCACATACAATAACTTTTTCCAAAGGCTCAAATAATTTTGTGGGTCATTATTAGAAAAACAGACACTGATCTCTTTTCTACAGACACCAAATGTCAGTAGATATTGTGCTCAGGTGGAGTTATTTCTGTCCATAGACATCGTTCAGCATTTAAGCCGCTCCGTGAAATAGCAGTGTGATTCATGTGATACCTTGACATTTTCAAGGAATGGCCCTTAGATAAAATGAGGAATTTTAGCAAGGTTACCAAGCTACTTTTGTGAAAATGCAGGATAAGAGCATGTACTTTCTTGACTGAGTCCAGCAAAAACAGATGAACATGAAATTCAAAATGCCAAGGGGAAAGTGCAGCAGGTAAGTTAATATTTTAATTTGGCTGATACACGGTAAGTATGATTTTTTTACTGCAATAAGAAGCCTCAACTAGCCTGGCATACTGCTGGTATGCGTGCTGAATCTGAAATAGATTGACAGCCACTTTTAGCTCACTGCGTCGATTCCCTGAAGCTTTTTTCCGAATGCATTCAACTTCCCCTCTTACTCACTCGCGTTAAGATCTTGCAAAAACATAACGCCGGATGCACTTGCCAAATAGTCGTAGAACGCATTATGGTCCTCTTCAACGGCAATGACTCCTGCCTTTCTGAAAACACACCTACATCCTCATTTCACTATTTCAAAGTCAATCGTTGGTTTAACACATTATTTGTTAATGCATCACAGAGGAGGGGGAAAGGTGTCTATGTGAAAGTAGGCCATTGGGAAGACTGATGGATAGCATTACGCCAAACGGGCCATTATGAGAGAGTCGTGGATCATAAACAAATGACATAACGATCACGAGGTGGTGTAGGAGTGGAGGTGAAGATGGGTATTCTATCTGGCTACACTAAACGCAGCAGTTAACATGTTCCACTTATGATAAATCAGGGAGCCACTGAAGGGAGGCCAAGCCAGTCCCCTTTCTTTTGCACTTTAACAGCAAGCACAGTCCGTCACGGCTGCCTTTATTTCTCCATCTTCATCTTTTTTGTCTCATTTACCTGCAAACGCACAGGAACGCAACCCTCTTCCTCTCTGTCTTTGAAGCAGCAGTTAGAACGCAGCAGAGCGGCTCGGTCAGTCAGGGGGTTGGGTGGTTGGGTAAGACAGGGGGTACTGCGTGATCTATGTTGATGACACTGACTTGCAAGCACCTACAGTCCCACAAACTCCGTTTGGAGTGACCTTAGTCATAACCCGGTCTCACACCGCTGGCTCCGATAGATACCATCATTTATCATAAAGGAGCCTCAAATTGGACTTCTGACAATGACTTCCACATCACAAATTAGTAAATCAACAACTACATACATACGGAAATATACAAATAGCTGTAATTATCTGCAGGGAGGGAGACATTATTAATCATAATTATGGGTTGCGCCAAGGTGGTGTTGTTAAAGGGACTGTCCCATTACTAAAAGGTTTAGGAGTCTTCACAAGGTGTCCTTGAACAAAGCATCCATACTATTTACTAAATACTAGGTTTTCACTTCTGCATGATCTGTACTGTTTTAAGGTCTACCAAGACGCTGAATTTTAGAGGCTTTATTTAAAAAGTTTTGTTAGGTAGTTTTGTTTACAATTGTATGGCTCTCTTTTAAAGACCACCACCACATCTCTATGCACTATATGTATCACCTCAATGTTAACAAATTAAAACAGATTCATATAGGGACATGCACCAAATTAGCAAAATATAAACTTAAATACTAAAAACAAGTCAAGATTAGGTCATATCGTAGGACCTGTTTAAAGTGCCTTGTTTACAGTATGTTGATTTTGTAATTTAGTGGTGCATATTCACACATTTTCTATCAATCAAATTACGAAAAACACGCTGTGAACCTGGGGCAGATGCTCACGCTGCCCAGTTGTTAATCCATTCTTGATGAAAGTATCAATTAAATACATAAATGTAATATAAGTGGCATAAATTAGTCAAATGTGACCAAATTTGCACGCAAGGACTCCACTTGTGTCACTTACACCATATGTAGTGTTTCATCCATTAAGTGTTTAATGTGCTACACCTCCTTAAGCACAATTTCTGTTTTGAAGTCTAGTCTAGATACTATTTGTAAAAGTATTTTAGGTTTATTTCAGCTTTAAATTTTGATCATTTTTGCATAATCTCAGGGCCAAATGGGCTAATCAGAGACAGTTTTAAACACAGTGCTTCTAGTATCTTAAGTTGTCAAGAAATAGTCAAACCACACACAGCTTTCTGGTTTGTTTTGGGCCAAGGCAGCTGTCGAGTGTCTGTCAATCAAAACTACACCCAGGAGGGAGAGACATATCAGTCCAAAACAACTGTGCGATAGCGCAGCACTTCCTATCCGAAATGGCTGACAAGTGTAATTTAATCCAAATGAGTTAAATTAATTATTGATGTAATCTATTTTGAGAAAATATAATGTACACCCTTTAGTAATATACTGTAGCTTAACATTCAGGTCCTGTATGAGCTTTTAAAATGAGTCACGGTTGAAGTTCAAGCCATTTTGAAGTTGCTCAGCAGGGCTGTGCAGAGACCTTTGGAAGGGCAAGTGCTCACAGTATAAAAGGGGCACATGGAACAAGGATTTAAATAGGGCTTTTCTCAAAATATGGACACAGAAATATATTGTGACGTATTCCTTGCTGATAAGCGTATATAGATGCTTCCGTATCGACACATCAGCAAATGCTGTGACGCAGTTTTGAAAAAGAAACACAGGGAATACCCAGCTCTAGCTTTAAAACACTGTGGGCTGACAGAACTTACAGGTTGCTGGGGATGCTGCATTTGTTGTTGTTGCTGCTGATACTACTGGAGGTGATCTGTGACTAGAGATATTAAAACAAACATAGGATATATATTAGCTGATTAAACAATTATGTGACCATGACAGGATGTAAAGACTGTGGAGTGTTTGGGACTGGCAGTGAATGACCTGCTGTAGTGCTGCAACTGCTGCCAATGTTGACTGCTACCAGAAAATCATAGGGAGATGCTCACAGAGACTGCTGCACACCAAGAGCTGCAGGGAGAAGAAATAAGATGCCAGATTCAACAAAGTGAAGGCAACATTAACAGGGGAAAGGATGAGGGTGGCCATGCAGGGGTAAGAGTGAGACAAACAAATCTATAGACAGAAGTGTGGTTGTCTGTGTGTTGTTTGCATTGTGAATCTGAGATAAATATGGATTTTATTGACTATATGTCTAATCATAAATCTAAACAAATAAACAAGCATTAATCTTTAAATTAACATTTCACATTTTTTCTAATCTCTTTACTTTGATGTCAGGAATAGGCTATTATTTATTTTACAGTGACACTGACATTTTTATATGTATTTACAGTTATTGAGTTTATAGTATCAGTATTAGCCTGTTTTACCAATGTTGTTATAATTATTTTAAGGCACAAGTCTTCATTTAAGATACTGTAATAATCCTTGTTCAAGAGAAAAGTTTTTAGTCAAAGTACATTAAAAAGACCACACCTTTCGATGCCCGTGAAACTTTTCTCCCTCAAACAGAACGAAGTGAACAGAGAACCTTATCTGCATGTAGAAGTAATGTTAGCTGTCAGCATAGTGTTAGCCAGAAGCTAACGTTACTTCTACAGGCGACACACAGTGTTATAGAAAACTACTGTGCATGCTCTCTTTGCGTCTTTCTTGTATAATAAATCCAGCACCCACAACAAGCACATTGCGGCAATCCCCTCTTGCCGGTCAGTAGCATCGAATGTGTCCTGTAGGCAGTGCTGTTGAATCACTAACGGTGTGAACTGGAGGGCTTGTCACGGATGAGGTCATCAGGTGAAAGATCATTTTGTGCATCATTTTATTTACTGCGAAAATTTAATTATTATTATTATTATTCATTCATTTTACTAATAGTTTGATTGGGCAGGCCTTCACAAAAGGGCCTTTACAAATTTAAAAATAAATACATCAAGGAAATTTTGCATTGATAAAAGGGCACTTTGGGCATCAAAGGGCAAAAGGGCAGGCGTTCAAGCACCAAGCACACCCCCTCTGCACGTGTCTGTTGTAGGGAGGTTTCATGGTGGACTCTGGGTCTTTCCTTAATGTCCCATACTGAAAAGAAGCATTTATTCACTCTCTTAGTGTCTTCTTATAGTCTCAGTCAATTATTGCGTGTAACCCTAGTCCTGTTAGAAAAGTACCTATGTCAGAAAGATGTATTCAGGTGCCTGTTGCCTATATTTTCTGCCAGTATTTGACATTTTTCTCCAACTTCACACCTAAAATGTTACTGTCTCTCAGATGTTCTGTTCTTGGCAAGACGGGGAGGTCTACTGAAGCCTAATTAAATTGTGATTGATAAGTTAGAAACTCTTAGAGTTAGAGTGACTCACGTCCCAGCTATTCAGCGGCAGGTAAACTGCGGATTACTTAACTGAAATTAAAAGCAGAACTAATATATAACTATAACATCATTGGGAACTAAATGACTAAATAAATATGCAAAGAGAACATGTTTCTTTATTTCTGAAAGAAGCTACTGTCACATGAAGAGTGGCTGACTCCACTGTCAAATCAACCCATCAACTCTCCTCAGAAACTGTTTGATTCAGCTGAGGTGAACGGGAATCATTAGCAATGTTTTCGCTTATATAGACGCAGCCTCCACATTCCAACACTCAACGCACTGCCCTGAGGGGAAACTGAAGGAGCATAACTGTGTATTCTATTTAAAGTGTGAGAGAGAGACTAATAAAGAGACACAAATGTTTTTTATTCTCACTCACATCTTTTGATCTTGATATAACCGGTTCCTTACAAGCAGTTACTACAGAAAAATTTGTTTTTATGTATGATACGGCTGAAGTGTAGCAAATGTCAACAAATAATGGGCAATGTGGCAAAGAGCATGTACATTGGAATTCAGGTAGCTGTCTTTTAGACTATGAAGTTGTGTGTGTTTGCTCTAAACACTGACGCGTGACTCATTTTACAGCTGCAGATGTCTTGTTTTTGCCCCAGGCGCAGTAAATTGTGTATATGAAATGCACTAGCTTATTTATGTTGTAGTAATTTGTCATTTTTGGCGTGGCAGTTTCATAGATGTTTTGTCTCTTTGTTGCAGAAGATCGATTTTATAACTCGATTTTTTTTGTGTGCTTAAAAGGCACAGAACCATTTTTACATGTCAAAGTCAGATGACCAGTCACAGGGAGCACTACACAGCCTGTGAAAATAGTTTTATAATGTGAGGTACATCAGCTTCTAGTCATCCATGTCATGCACATCTGACAGAATAGATGCACTTTAGACACATTACAGCAGTCTACACAGGCCACATAAGCATTATGTTTTACTCATCGTTATATAACCTTGTCTTTTTAGGTTTCAAGTCTATTTTCTTCCACTTTAAGCTTGTAACTTGAGTGACTGTGTGCTGGACTCTGAGCGCTGCCCAAACATGGGGAAGTAGACACATACAGAGGACAAACTGCTCCCGCTACTCTGCTGGCTTGTTGCCTTCACTGTGCAGCCTGTATAGACAAGGTGTTACAAACTGGGAGTTTCAAAGCCGTGGCTGTGGGCATTTACAGAAAGGGTTTAATAAAAGATGCCACTAACTTGCATTGTGGGAGGTGTAAGATCCTTTACCCATACTAGAGATTAAAAGTCAGGACATCTTGGACTCTTGGTTGTATCAGTTTCTTATTTTAATATAAAGTCCCCAAACTTAAGTGAAATACTAAATATGTGGCGCCCCTTTAAGGGTTAGGTTCACATTTCTTTAAGTCTGTCTTAAAACAATACATGCCCACATATGAGCACTGAAAGAGTTATTTGTCGCACTATTGGCCATAAAGTCACCCCAGTGGCATAGTTGGGGGAAAAATCCACTGTCCACCTTTTGTGCCAAAAGGCTCAGCATGAGAAAATATGAGGCTTCACAAGTCTGAGTCAAATCAAATATTATTTTCTCCAAAGTTACAGCCATTTTAGTACAAAAATCCCCTTTTTGTGTTCCCATGCTGAGCTTCAGCCTAAGAGCAAAACAAAAAAGGGATTTTTAACAGAAATTTTGGACGATACCCACTTGATTTGTCTAATTCAGACGGCTGATGCCTCACACTAACTTCATCTGAGCGTCAGAATGGATTTTTACACAGAACACAGACTGTGGATTTTGGCTGCCAAGTAATCTCTTTATGGCCAGTTTGGCCTGGAGGAGCAATCACATCAAACAGTAACTCTTGCACTGTACATATGGCCACGTTTTAAGAGAAACTTAACAAAATATGAAAAACAAATATCCTGTAAGTTTTAATGTGAGTAAGTAAATAAGTTGAGTAAACTTTATTTGTAGAGTCCTTTTCACAGACAGATTCACAAAGTGGTTTGCAACAACTTAACATTTACAGAACGAAAACACAGATAAAGAAGATATAAAGGTGAGAGATGCGCTATAGAACATGTAATAAATATATAATAATTGCACAGTATGTAGTAAGATACATGTTAAATACACAGTACGTGGTAAAAGAGTTCACAATAAATACCTAGTAGAGTATCTGTGTAAAAAACAGATGAAAAGCAGACCCAGTGCATAAAGGTTACCCAAACGCTTGTCTAAACAGATGGAATGTGGATTTCTGTTTCCCCTCAAACAAAGCAGAGCTTACAGTGTCATTAAAAACATTAAACCCAACACCCTCCTTCTTGATACTGAGAGGAAGAGACAAAAATACATTACAGGCAGTGGTCAATTTCCGAATTACGCAAATGTGAGGCAAAGTGCGGCTAAAACTGCATTTAAACAGCAGCTACAATCAGTCCCGCCCTTAAACAAAACTCAACACAAATACTTTCAATTCACATGCATTTGAAGAACAAATTGTCAGTGTGCCTATCCTGTGATTTGATTGAAATTGGTGTCGCATCAGATTGCCAATTACGACAAGTGTGTGATTGCAGTGATCGTTTTTAAAATGACCGTCCCTGAATGTGCTGTCACTCCGGCACATTTAATTAAACCAATCAGTGTGAGTATAATGTTTTGTCTCTCAGCTAGTCACCACACAATCACACAAACAGAGAGCCTCTCTTTCAATCGGCTGTGTGTCTTTTGTTGGACACTCAAAACCTTGTTGTGGATAGCATATTTTGATATTTTGTAAAACCAAAAAAATACTGAACACTCTACCTTGAAATATGTAGACCCTATTCATCTTTTTCCAATATGTCTCATTGTGCCTTCTGTGAGTGAAAACCGTTACAAGCCTCACTCACTGTGATCATTATGGGGGATTATATGGCATTTTGCTGAAAGAACATCTTGTTTTATCCTTCAGGTTAAAATGTTTTAAAATAGTTGTGTTAATGTTTGAACTTGAACTAAAGTGTCTCAGTAAGACAAACAGCCTGCTGAAATTCAAAATGTCACGGATCTCTTTAATGGCTAAGTGTACAGAGGGAAACAAATGAGAGATGGAATTGTCTGTCTCCATACTAATAGCTGAAAACAGTGGGGAGAAAAAATTCAATAACTTCTGGAAGAAGAGCAGAGTGGTAAAAATCCAATAACGGGTTGTTAAAGTGAAACACAAATTTGTTTCCCACTTTCTGTCTTTCAATTTCTGTTGTATCCCCTTTGCTCTCCACTCATTACAGTGTAGTGGTACCAACAGTGTCTGACTGCAGTGACCCAGAGGCCTTCAAGTCACATGCTCACAAGTCCTAATGTGGAAACAACATGGACGCTAAAAAGATTTGTTGTATTTTATTGCTCAGAGCATTTAAACAACACATTGAAAGCTGTTTCTAGTATGTGAGCAAAGAATGTATGTGAAGAAATAAAAAGTGTCTTAACATCAACCCAACATTTACTTTTGTCCACCATGTTTATACGTAATATGACGCCAACTCAGCAACTCGTGTAGAAGTCTTCGCCAATCTTTCCAAGTTGTTGGTCCGACTTGAGGGGGCGTTAACGTGAATTTTTCCAGTCCGGAACACATTTTTACGATTATTACAACACCACATGAATGCAGGGATTTTCTCTAAACTATTGTAAAACTTCTCAGATTCTCCAACTTCTGTTAAGACCAAAATCTTGAGTCGTGATAGACTTGAGTCCATCTGGTGACGAGTTAAAGCTGTTGTTTAATCTGGCTGCTGTCGGGAACAGTATTCAAAGTCTACCTTCTCTTCAAGCTAACTGGTGCAGTCCCCGTCTACACAGATGTGAAAACCATCAGGTCCACAGACTGGAAACTGAATAATGTCATTGGTTAAATGAGCTATCATTATACATTATGAGTCATTATGTGCAGGGCAAATCAAAGGAGAGGGATGTTGTGGTCTGCAGGGGAGACATAATCCCCGCTTTGTTTTGAGTATAGAAAATTAATTACGGTATTAAAAGGAGTTTCCAAAGAGTGCAACTTCAATGGACGACTCCACCAGTATTACACATAAAGGTCAATTAACTCATCATAACGATTGTTTCCATTTTCTGCTACTTTATACTTCTTCTACTCCTCAACATTTCAGAGGGAAATATTGTACTCTTTACTCTAATACATTTATCTGACAGTTGTTTTCAGATTAACACTTTATATACAAAAACATATGATATGTTAAGAATATATTCATAAATCAATATACAATACATTGTGTAGCAGGACACTTTTTGTCTTTTCTCATCATCTTATTACCAGCCATATTTATCTTGTGATCCACTGGAAGGGCCTAATCACTAGGTTTGGAAGTACAGGACTTGAAAGTCTCAGGTTATACCGCTTAGTCCAAGCGTTGAACAGGAAAACAAGGGATCTGGACCAAAAATCACAGAGGCCAAGCAGGTACATTTCTAGGGTTTTTAATTGTAAATCAAAAAGGTACACTGGCTTACAAGATGGTGAGGCAGGTAAGGTCGAAAATGAGGTTGGCAGTCCAGCATCTGCAAACAAATCCAGAAGGGCACAGACAAATAATTCCAAAAGGAGTCGAAAATCAGGCACAAGGTAAAGGAAAAACACTGAAGATAAGGCCAGAACACTTGGCAAGAAGACGAACACAAACTCACAACTAACAAGGGGAACACACTGACTTAAATACACAAGTGGGGGAAGGATAACAAGACAAAGGTGAAACTAATTAGGGCAGGGCGGACAATCAAACAGGCGGGAAAACACAAAGCCAGAAAATAAAGTAACACAAGACACATGAGGTAGGGTGCTTTCAAAATAAAACAGGAAATAACAGACCCCAAAACCATGAAACAGGTACTATAGTATACTTGTGCATTATGCTCATGCATCATTATTACCAATAATGTCAATAATATATCAGACACTGGAGCATTTTTCTGCAGAACTTTATACTTTTAGTACATTTAGCTGATTAGACTTTTAAGTGCAATTTTGAAAGTATCTTTCTAAGTAATATAAATAATAATAATGAACAATATATCGATGGTTTGTTAAGATTCTCTTCTCTTATGTGAAATTAGCAATGAGCTTCCATCCAAAAAATGTTGTTGGCCAATCAGTGAAACAACCTGCAGGACAGGTTTACATTTCACATCCAAGTTACTTCATTATACTGTGCTGTATATGGATTCAGAACTCTGCCCCGCAGCTGCCAGATTTCTGCATATAGTTATACCAAATTAACTTGTGTAAGATTCATCTGAAGAGATGGGAGACTGAAGTGCAAACCTCGCCAACACAGTGCAGCAGCATGTCATATGACAAGCATCATTTAACACGACTAGTACACATCAGACAGGACTGCACAACACATGAACAAGCTATTGAGGTAGCGCTACACTGGTTTCTGGTCTTTTGTGTGTCCTTTCAATTCATCTTCATACTTCAATCTATTGCTCATCTTGCTCACCAGGAAATTTCTTTTTATATTATAATAATTTCTTTACAAAGCCAAGACTGATAATGTGTCTCTTCTTGTCCATTGCAACAGCTACAGGATCACAGAAGACATGCCATCACTGGACAAAATGTATGCGCCAATCAAGAGTGAGTTAGAGAAAGCGCTGCTTTGATGGCGCTGTGTCCTGGTTACCAGAGAATATGAGTTATTTTGATGCTGGTTCAACACTGCTGGTGTGTTTTAGACACAAGTGACTGCACCACCTGTGATTTAGCAAACCCTATAGGCTCCTAAATGCAGCCATAATCTAAATTGTATCTGAACATATAAACAAGACAACAAGGCAACTTACAGCTACATTGATATTTCAGCTTTGAGCAAGTTATCTGCTTCACTTTAACCCAGTGGCCACATTGCCATGGCAACCTCAGTGAGGGTGCCAAATCCCCTGTTTCTCTTTGGGAGGAAATGATCTATGGCACCTTGATTGGTATATTCTATTGACATCCATCATTCTTGTTTCCATTTCAGCTAAATATGTTGCCATCCAGCAAATGTCATGACTAATCTGTCCAGTGTGCAGCGGTCACGCAAGTGTGGTGACCTTTTCTTGTACTCTTGGGGGCACTTTAACAGAGGATTTGCACAGGATTTGATCCTCATCCTTCATGTTTTTTTGTTAGACAAGATTAAATTATTTTTTTTTGCAACGACTGCATGACAGTTCCAGTGTGGTTGATAAAAAAATCAACAACAGATTCATGTGAAGAAAAACTCAGTAACCCTAAAGCCTGCAGCACAGAAAACCTACTAACATCTACAGAAGCAAATAAATCACAATATGCTAATTAAATACATTCATCACAGGTGCAGGTTGTGTTCCCACATGTGCAAACGCACATGGTTTGTTGTTTTATGATCATCATATTAGTCTACTATATTTAAATCCTCAGTACAGAATGCTGTTTTAAAGAAACAAACATATGTATTGTACTTTGGGTGTCTCCTGTCCAGATTTAATAAGCAGGTTTTCTTGCAGTAAAAATGTAAATATGTCCTGAACATCCATTACCTGTCTCTAAAATGTATTTTTGCTTTCCTACTTTTAAATCTTGATAGAGGGGGGTGATTATTTTTCAAACATCTAATCTAAATTTTTCAAATCCAGACACACATCTCCATGATAAGTGTAGCTTCTAAGGCCAAATCTAAAAAAAACAAAACTTATTGGCTTGTAATTCACAAATACTATTTACAACTGAGTTACACAATTTGTGAGGTGTTTAGTGTTTTTTTCGGCATGGATTCTTTTTTGTCTTTTCCTTTGTAGGTATTTTCTATGAAATATTAATCAAAAAACATTTATCAAAATTGTAATTGCCAAGGTTTTGTTTTCACCCTGTTCCATCTGTTACTCTGAACTTTAGCAGAATATCTCAAAAATTATAAAAAGAAATTTGGGCTTTAGGTAAAACTTTTGGGTAGTGTGAGTGAAAAAAAGAACAGGAGTTAGTTCAGTTCTAGTGAGATACTACAGTTCTTCCTGAACAGAATACATCCTCATATTGTGGTCATGGTTAAACCAAACAAGCATTTACTGTTGGTAGAAGATGTTACGTGAATCCTAATCTGCTGTGTCATTTTGTTTACCCATCTATCCCTAGGACTAGGACAGTTTTAGGCCACTTCCACCTTTACTTCTTAATACATTTTTTACAAAAAATTACAATTTCTTAGATAGCGAAGTACTAATGAAAGTAAGTTGCCTGTTGGGAAACCAGAATCGTGGTCCACTTAAAGCCATTGGTACAACCAGTTCTGAGATTTATCTATAACAGCCATCGCAAAAGCATCTTTTCCTCATATTAAAGAATATAGTAGGCATTTTGGAAAAAAACTCTTTTCTAAGACTTGGACAAGGAAATCACTACTAATCTTGTGTCAAATATGCAGTAGGAACCAGAATGCAATTAGCTTAGCTTAGCTTAGAATAAAGAATTCAGCATCCAACCCCCCAAAACCAAATACTGTTGTTTTTACATTTGTTTGTGCGCTGATTGAACAAATGAGACAGTGTAATTTGTGACTTTTAGATGTGTCTGCATTTTTGGACAGAGTAAGGTTAGCTGTTTCCTCCTCTTTCTGGACATCGTGCTAAGCTAACTACCATCTTTATCTAGCTCAGTACTTGGTGCACAGACATGAGAGGGGTATTGATCTCATCAAACACGGCAAGAAAGCAAATAAGGGTATATTCAACAACACTGCAGAACTTTCACTTGTTCTCCTGTAGCAGAGTTCAGTATATCAGAATATCTGTCCAGTAAACACTGCTTGTATGAGAAGATAAACAGTGGCTACATCCTACCCCTGTGTTTGAAAACATTTTTGAAAAGCACAAATTGTATATAAAAGACAGAAGCCACCTCATTATGTACTGTATATTACCTATTACACATTCTGCTTGTTTATGTGGTGACTGGGGCTCATGTTTTTCATGTGCTTCACTTATAGCTGAAACAAGGTGTAATGCTGCATTCTCTGTCTTCAAATTGCATAAAGTGGAACATCGGTTTTGATAAAAATCAAAACACTAGGACTGGATTTCTTCACCTTAGTTTCCATCTGTTAATCATGTATACTGTACACTTTCATTCCTGAGTATCGGCATGCATACTGATGCTCCAGATCAGAATAATCGCCTGGTATATTGTAAAATCAAGATAAAATGTCCCTAATAAACCACTTGAGAAGAAAGATACGCTTGCGGTTTGGGAACTATTCTACCAATCAATGCAAAGTAATGAGCTGCATTACCATAAAACGAGAGCTACTTGCAAAAGTGTACATCTGCCAGATATTGAGGGAAAACTCAGCTTGATGTTATGTAAATGAAGCCGCTGTACGAATATGTACTTGATCAGGACAAAAACATGTGACGTATGAAAAGATGGTGGATTTGAGTGCTAGACATTGTCTCTAAGAAATGCAGTATTAATTTTTATGTGAGGAGATCCATGTTTATGCACACACTACACGCTGCTGGTACAGCGTTACAGGTTTTAAAAAGCTTTTAATTCATCTTGCACATATATGTAGTCTCCCTGAGCGTGAAAGTTCAATTTTGAGAATAGCCCTTATATAGGGCTGCAATGATTAGTCAATTAATTAACTGGACAGAAAAAGAATCTGCAACTACATTAATAAAAGTTTCAGTCATTTATCAATTACAAATGCCATGCAGTCTCTAGTTCCAGCTTCTCAAATGTTGAGAAGATTTACTGCTTTTCTCAGTTTTGAATCATTGTAGGGGAGAGCAGGGTGAGTTGAACCAATTTATACTTGACGTGTCTTTACAGTTTTTAAAAAATCTTTTTTTGATTTTTTACTATTATTATATACAAGTATGTGGTAAAATTTCACAACTCTTAGTACACAACTCAAAGCAGATCATCAAAAAGTTTATATTTTCAAACATGTAATCATATGTTCAATTGATTAAGTACAACACACAAAATTACAAAGTAACTTTTTCACCACACCTAATCATTGAGTCATCAAAGATATACCTTTCATATGAAGTAACTGTCTTTCACAATGCAATGCTCACAATACTTTTGATATGCTTGTCTTCTGATTTGCATAAATACATTTAACCAACACTTAATCCAACTGATCTTAATGGTTAATCACTGAAGTGTTTGGTAAATGTATAGATTTGAAATTGGTTTGTAAGCTTCATAAAATGTGTGTTCGTATGAACATTTAAATTACATGTAACCTTACCTAACACATGAATACCTATTATTGCTGATTGACTTCATCTCATAACCACAATTGGTCACCCATTAAAAGATGGCGTATAATCATTCACACTTTTCGGCAAGAAAACCGGTAAGTCTGGAGGATGTATACAGTGCTTTACCTTTAGATATACAGTACTGTAAATTGTAATGGAATGTAAATTCTTCTTCAAATTCAAATTCATTCAACATGTTACAGTATTCTTACAGTATGATCTATCGACAGTATATTCTTTTCTATGCTAAGAATTGACAGAAAACCCCTCAGTTGTGGTCACGTGCTGACCAACCAGCAGGAGTTGGCAGTGGTGGAAATGAGGGCCAGGAATGATATACGGCTGTCAGAAATAAAGCAGGCAATTGAGGCGAACAATAACACCGTTGCCAGTGTGGCATCCATCAGCCTACCAACAGTAGCCCTCCTTGTGAAGAGGCAGAAGGTATCAAGAAACAAATATACTTAATGCCCACGAACAATCACCAGATGAAACAGCTGAGGGCTGAATATGTTTAGGTACAGCACAATATACTGTATTACTGTTACTATTTGATGCATCGCCTACTTATGTATAGGGTGATGGTGCTTGATGCTGATGTGAACTATCACAAGTACATTTTTGTTGATGAAGCTGGCTTTACAGTAATTTGTTTTATTTATTTACTGTACATTGATTTGATTGATTGATTTTAGAGAGTATACCTATGTTGTAATATATATCTGGGGGGAAAAACTAATTTGACAAATGATTGAAGAAGATGTCACAATTTAATCTTGACTTGACTTACAAACAGAATAGATATGATGTAAATGATAAATTCTGTAAATGTTGGGTAACGAAAGTGTACTGATTAATGTGAAAACTGTGTAATCTGTCTTTTACAATAGCATACTATTTTCAGCACTTCTATGGCGATTTGAAACTTGCATTGTTTATCATTGGTTTCACTGATCGTTATGTTGTGTTTTGGTGATTAAACCATATGTTCTCATGACTTTTCATGAGAAACTTAGATTTTGAATCAATGGCTTGTGTGGTGAGAGATGTTTACAATCCAAAAGAATGCACAATGGCAAGTTTTGAATGAAAGACTGGCGTGATGAGTTTGGAGTTTTGTACTAAAAGTTGTGAAAATTTACCACATATATAATAGTACCAAAGCGATAAAAAAAAAACTGTAAAGTGAGGACATGACAGTAATGTCTATAACTGAAATATGTATATATATTTTAGGATGTGGTGCATCCCTGAGAATAATCAATTTGGATCTAAAATAAACTGTTTTCAATATATGGCTTTCCAAAAAAAAGTGGACTCTTGGCTCAACTTGGCCCCTGTGAAGAGTAAGCTGAGCCAAGCGAGAGGAGAAGTTGAGCCACATGGGGATCGGGGACATCAATGTGATTTTATAATGCAAACTCAACTGCCAGTTCCCAACATTCAATTGCACTTAGATAGTGAAACATTGCAGTTATGTCTCCTAGTTGTTTCATATCAGTGTATCGCTTTAAAGTCATCCTGTTGATCGTCATGTCCCGTGCAACCTGATGTATGGACTTCTCACTACTCTGCCAAAACCCACAATAGGAGTTGAATCCTGAATGTCTTCCATTTATAGAAGCATGACATGATGGTTTCTAGTCTAAAATGTCACATCATTTCAGTGATGCATAAGAATGTAATGTAAAATTACAGTGAAATTATCTGGTTCAACTGCCCCCAGGTCTTTTGGCTCAAATTACCCCATCCCTGCCATTTTAGATAGATAGATAGATAGATAGATAGATATTTATCCCTTGCTGAATTTCATTTTGTGTCATACAGCAAACGTCAGATGAACAACATCAACAGACCAACAACCAAACAACTGTTTTGCCAACACAAACATCCCCCCTGAGTGCTATACAAGTTATACTAAGGTGCAGCTCCCTGACACCCCAAGATTCTGCTCTGTTTTAGTATGTCATTGTTTGTTAAGAAATCCAATACTAGTAGGCACAAATGACCTGCGGGCCCGGTTGGTTCGGAGAGACGGCACCCTATAACTTCTGCCTGATGGTAACAGCTCATACTCGCCAAATAGGGAGTTGTTGGTCGTCATCATGCTAGTTTGCTGTACCCTGGCAGTCTTATTGGACATATTAACTATCTTATGCAGTTTATTTTTATTATTCACTGACAATGTGAAGTACCAGGCAATGGAACAAAAGGTTAGTATGCTTTCTACAAAGGAGCGATAGAAGAGGACCAATAAATCTCTGTCCACATTAAAAAGTCTATGTTTATGCATAAAATATATATGCTGCAACCCTTTCTTATAAATAACATCTATATTAAAATTCCATGACAGTTTAGCATCAATTATTGTTCCTATATATTTATAATCATCTACCATTTCAATAGTCTCTCCAACCATAGTAAGTGGTGTTTGTGTTTATTTCCATTTAATATATTATCATAGATCATAGCAATTCAGTGATAACATAATAGTAAAATAGCATCATATGACCTAGATGTAATAAATAAACACTGTAGAGAAATAAAAATGTAATGTTATTACACATTAGAGAATCATTTTAAAAACTAAATTTAGAGTAAAATGAACTCTATGAAGTGTAATCGTATTACTCTGAACAGTGTGAAAAAAACACAGTGTTAAATGGTTTTACACTTTTCATTTTTAATTTAGACTCTGAATTGAGTAGAATTAACTCTGAAAGGTTGACACTGGCCATAGAGTATATTTTACTCTATTTTTGAGTGGTACCAAATGTTATCTGAACAACTCTCTAAGAGTTGAATTAACACTGTGCTTTTTACTGTGTGGGTGTTGTTAATACTTCTGAAGTCAAAAATGATTTATTTCGTTTTCCAACACAGTCTCACTCCCTACTCGTCAAATGTCTGACGCATGGTCAAGGCCCTTTGTCGTCGCTTTTTAAAGACTTGGGTAGCCCTTTTGCATCAATTATTGACGTTTAGGGATCCACAGTCAAGTTAGCAACGCTTAGCAACAATAAATATGCAATATCCGGTTACACTTTCAAGATAAAACGTAACGTTTCGATACATTGCCATGTTGAAACGCGCATAATTAAAGTCGTGAAACGTTGCAGTTTCGTTAGGTTTAGGCACAGAAAGTACTTGGTTGGGTTTAGGCAACAAAACTACTTGGTTAAGGTTAGGAAAAGATCATGGTTTGGGTTAAAATAGCTATGTATGTCAATTAAGACTTAAGTTAACTAACGTTAATGTCAATTTACCTCACTCGCCTAAATAAAAACATTTAATGTTTTGTTTTGCACGGGACACAAACCCTGTTCTCCTGCTTCAAGGTCCGGGTTCTGGCCCTCTATCCACCCCAATCACCTCCTTACTTCGTCTTTTCTCTTAAATATCATACTTGCCTTTACCATCAAAAACTGACACAACAGGGCTTCCCTCAATACGTCGAACTATGACGTCAAAGGGATCCCTAGTGCGTCACAAACTGACGATTATGGCTCTTGACCAAGCGTCCATATGTGACGACTTGGGAGTGAGACCGGGTTGCGTTTTCTTGGTGTTCAACCGAAGAAAACTTGCCCTACACCAACCCACAAACTGATCAACCCACTCCCAGTAGCTGGTCTTCTCCTCATCTTTAATCAAACGATCAACAATTGCTGTATCGTCAGCAAATTTAATACTAACATGCTCAGGTGTGTGACTTGCGCAGTGTAGATTAAGTGGTAGTTCCCTTAATTGCTGTGAGGCCACAGCGCTAACCACTGGACCACCGCGCCGCCGCTAATCGGTCCTAAAGTTATAATTATTACACTTATTTGCTTCCTTTCTCAGATAGATGAGAAAATCATCTCTTTAAGGTAAAAATAAAGTAAGCAGCTGGTTGGCTGAGCTTAGCATAAAGACTGGAAACAGGAGCAAAACAGCTAGCCTGGCTCAGTCAAAAGTGAACAAAATCTGCAATTAACGTGTCATATCTTGTTTGTGTGTACAGAGCAAGGCTAGCTGTTTCCCCCGTTTCAAGATTTCATGCTAATCAACTGGCTGCTGTCTGTAGCTTCCTATTTAAAGGAAAGAAATGAGAGTGAAATCTTCCTGTCAGCTATGTCAGCTAAATGACTAAATGTAAAGGTAATGTATTTGTATATATAAAATAATATTAAAATTCAGGAAGTCTCCAGTAAAAGCTACTAGGAGGACCTTGAATGGAGAACGAGGGGAGGGGCATTCTTTCCATAGCTGTAAGTAGCTACTGCCATTATTGTGTCACAGTCTAAGTTGTGAAGAACATTGTACAACTTTGTACAACTAGCGAAAAGTTTTCTGCTACAGCAGATGCTTCAATAAATAAGATGCCAATAAGACGCCAGTGGTGCTTGGTCTCGTCGGGAGAGAGTTGCGTTAAGTAACGTATGTTTTGTAGAAATACTGAATACTGCTCTTACAAATACATGTGCTGACTAATAAGTAGCTACTAAAATATTACAGCATCTGAGTAACTTGCCCACAGTGCAACTGTTATTGGAAACAGCTGGAACAAAAGGAAAAAGCACTGCAAGGGACAGATGCAAACACTACCTTCTTCTGAACGTCTGAAAATCAGGTAATGATTTTAGAAACATGTCATTCAGGAACGGCAGGGGAAGCAATTTAAGCAAAACTAATATCACATCTTAGGATGCTGTTTGTGATTCAAAAGGCGGTATGAATAATAAATGGATTTTTATTCAAACTCACACAAAGAGGCAACAGTTATCCCTACAGATTATATAACTCACCCTGAGCATATAAAAGCAAATATGTACTTCAGTTTGTCTGATGAAAGGAAATAAGTGAAACAAGGGAGGAGTGAGAACCTTGGTACCGCTACTACATGCTGCTTAATGCTGTCTGCTAGCTGTGCGCTGATGTGTTGCTTTGGGGTAGGCGAGAACTCTCACTCTCCACCTTCACCTGTTAAAAATAACATGCTATCGTAACTTTCCTCTAGCAACTAAGTCTATTTTGCTGTCGCTGGTACTTTATTTTGCTGTCGCTGGTACTTTTTCCTCACAATCCAGGGTTTGGTTGTTCCCGTGTTCTGTCTTTGCATAGGGTAAATGGGCTGCACTTGTATAGCACTTAAACAGAACAAAGTGCTCCACAGTGCCTGTCATTAATCCATTCATACACCAACCCTGTCTGCCAGTAATTACGTTTATATACTAGCAATTTGTTCTTGCAAGTACGTTGTAATGACAAATGTAATGGCAGCCTTGATTATGTTCAAAGAAGATGTTTTTTCGAGTGAAAGAGCGGATACACTTGGCGTACAGTGGACGTACACTCAGCTGCTTCTGTGTCTATTGCAATCTAATACAACAGCCTTATAAACAACAACAAGCCATAAATCCTACCTTTACAAACTTACTGGACTACATTAAAATAAGAGGTGTTTCTATGTGTGTCCTTTCCATTTACATACATGAGGGGTCAGAATATTAGAAACACCTTTAAATATGATGCAGTCCAGTATAGAGCCGGATGGGGCCCGACTTATTTAAGCTCTCTGGGCCAGGCTTGAGGCCAATTTTCATGTCACAGCTCAATTAAAAGAAACGAAAAGCTAGAGATGGTAAAACAAAGACCGAAAGACAATTTATAACCTAACACACGACACAATCTGCTCGTGTGCACACACACACACGGCTTTCACATCAGGTAATGGAACTGGAATGGGGGGTCCGTTTTGATCTGGGTCCGCCAGTAACGTTGGTAGTTAAAAGTGCGTGTGTATACGCATCCAGGCGGCATATATGACGCCCCGGGATGACCGGAAACGCTAGTAGAGCTTCCGGTTGCTAACTAGCTAGCTAGCTAGTAAGCAGGCGACCCTGTGGGTTTTAAGAGGTTTTATACATCCAAAGAACTTATATAAAAACCAGACCAGGCGTTTAATGGAGACCTGAGTTCATTTGTCAAAATGTGTTCCCACACCAGGCCAATAAAGGAGGTAGGCGGCTATTTGGTTTTACAGTAGTCAAGTGTTGATTTGAGAGGCTTAATTGATCGTTAAATTCACTGTCAGCCGCTGACCACTTAGTCATCACTTTAAAAAACAAAAACTTTCATGTCTGTTGAAAACAGCTACCGGGGCAGCCGGGCTGTGGCCGAAATCACTGACTGAAATGTTTTTCCCCTGCCGTTTTAAGTCCAAAATCCGCCTATTTTGTTGCTCTGAGTCTCGGCGGGCGCCAGCTAGATTATTGCGCAATACCTGCAAGCTGCTTGCCTGCTCTCGTCTTTTCTGCATAGAGGAAACGTGCTGCTTGAGAACATGCGGTGTTTTTCGCCATTTTGTGGCCCATTGGAGATACATAGACATGCAGGATACCAAATGAAAGGTCTGCTCAAGCCCCCCCCCATCACTGTAGGATGTTCCGTTCTCAATCTAGAGGCCTTTAAAGCATGGGTGTGCTTTTGGTGACAGGAATGTTAATGAATACTCACTGTTTTTATCAATATTTCAATGTTTTGTTATTTGGAACTTGGTTGTATGGACAGAAAAAGTGTTTTAAAGATATCTATCTAAAAATCAACATTTTAACAGTAAATGTATATTTTGGTATATTTTGAAAATTTTGTATGATATTTTAGTTTATTTTCATCAGATTTAGTTACAATTGCATTCTAGGTGTATTAGAAGATATATAGTTGCATTATAAGCTTCCTTATGATGGTTTTGATGGTTTATTGCATTAAAATATAGCTTTTTTACCAGGAGTAAAGATTTTTTCTTTACTCCATCTCCAGTCTGTAATGGTAAAATAAATATATTAATATACAATGGAGCTATATTCCTTAGCTTCTGACCTTTTAAAGGAGACCAGAATTATGCATCTAGGCTAAATGGTTGAGGAGCTATTCCTGATTCATTTTGCATATGTTATTTTAGGCGTTTTTCCTGGAAAAGGTTCCTGTCCCCAACAGGTTAACAAAGAAAAAAAAATGCTCCAAACATTTTTCTAAATCATCTTGAAATGAAACCACTTTGACATTAAAAACAAAACTTCATGGCTGCTAGTGATGTGCGATACCATTTAATTCCTATCCGATCCAATACCAAGTAATACCCAGGCTGGTATTGCCGATACCAATACCAATACTTTTTACATATTTTATTTCTAGTTTAATGTGACCTCCCTCTCCCGTTTCTGTATTTATGAGAGAAATAAGGTGTAGGCTTTAGCCTTACCAATTCAAAATTATAGCTGCATAATGACAAGACATCAAACTACTGTCATCTTCTTTAATTATAATAAAAAATATCCTGCTCAGAACTGCCATTTCATAACATCATCCTATTATTGTGACAGACTTAATCTCAGATGTTTAGCGAAGTTTGTGGTGTTGCCAAAGTATTTCACTGTCTTTGCACACAAATCACACAGAGCAACATTATTGCCTTCACAACTAAAATACAGCCAGACGTGACTGTTTTTACAGCCAGCCAAAGTCAGTATTCAATCGCGGGAAATGTAAAGGGCTGCAGCGGCTCACTTCAAAGAAGCTCCGTCACAGAGCCGTAGCACAAGCATGACTTTGGAAGGAAAAGTAGTTCCTATCAACCGAGTATAATTAGACCATCCTGGTGACAGTAAGATACTTATAATAAAGCACACACTCACTCCAAATAACTGAGTTTAGATATCGATACTTTAGGATCGATCTGCACATCACTAATGGCTGCAACAGTAGTAGGCTATAGGCTGTGTTATGGAAAGGAGGAAAAATAAACACAGGCTCCAGTCGGTATCGGGCTGAGAATTCTGATAAGATGTGGGACACGGGCCAAGATTGGGCCTGAACGCCCTGGGTCAAGGCTGGGCTACGGCCCAGATTTGAGCCCCATGCAGGGCTCTAGTCCAGTACAACAGCATTATGACCTAACACTTCTATTGCAGTATAAAATAAATGAACAGTATAGGCATCACAGATGTAGGCACAGAAAAGTTGTATTGAATTGCATTAGACTGTACAGGTGTACCTAATAAAGTGGCCACTGAGTGTATGAAGGTGTGTTTTGGTTTAATGTTAATAAAGTAAACATGTTGTGCTTCGTGCTTCAAGTCACTGCAGACTTTTTTTAAACCAAGCCCACAATCTTTGTATAATCTTAAACCGAGAGTTATGAGTGACTAAACCTGACCATATAAAAGTGATGATGCTTGACCTGCTATGAGTAGATATTCCAAGAGCACATCTAGTAGGAAAACAAATGTAAATGTAATTTCTGGGGACTGAGTTTATGTACAGTTTATGTATTTGGGAATATATGTAGGAGCATGAATGTATGCTATGTTTTGTATGTACTTTTCTATATGGTATTGTCTATATGGTAAATAGACTGCACTTCTCATAGTGCTTTTCTACAGGACAAAGCGCTTGACAATGCCTCTCATTTTCCTATTCGCACACACAAATGGAGGTGGAGCTGCCATATAAGGCGACGACCAATTTCAGGGGTTAAATGTGTTTTGCTCTAGGACACACAAACATGTGGTCATGCAGGAGGAGCCAAGGACAACACACTGTACTTCTTTAATAATAATAATAATAATAATAATCTTTATTTGTAGAGCACTTTTCAAAAACAAGTTACTGTAGTGGACCAACCAGCCTCTCACCTCAAGAGGGAGGTGAGGTCAGATAATGCCAAAAAGGGGGTAAGGAAGTTTTCCTCCCCTGGAGTTGGCCTTTTGACATAAAAAAACTAGAGACATCGCCTGGGGTTTGGTAAGGATCTGCAGAGACTCAATCAGACTTGCATCGCTTAAGGACTGTGTATTCAAAGAGCCTTAGTGAACCCCTCTCGTCGTAAAGGTGTCACTGGAGACACTTAGCAAGACAGCAAAGCGGCCCCTCTCTCTCCACAGGTCACCTCCGGATGTCAAAAGTACCACCCGCTCTGATTCCTTTTCCCACAGAATGACTGAGCCATAAAACACCACTCCCTTCTCTCTTTAGCCGATGTGCAAATGTGATAAGCCAGGAATGCAAAAGGCGGACACGAACAACTCCTGCCTTCTTGAGCTAAAACAATTTCATTTCAGTTTCATTTTAAACTGTTTTGTTCTGTTTAAATAATAATCCTTGCTAAGTTAGAAGTGGCGTTTGCCTCTTAGTTTAGTAGATACGTTACCATGTTGTTGTTGATATTTGTTGTTGAAAAGAATCTAAATAAGTTAATTTTACAGTGTTTTAATTTTCAACAAGGATCAATGACATTGCCTCATTTTATGTTGTAACCAATGCTTTGTTGAGCGATTATTAACTAACTGATCACTAGTGAATAATTGTATAATTATTAAACGCTACCCAGAGGTCCGGAGACTCTGGGTGAATTAAATCTCCGGTGGTGCCCCGCGAAACGAGAGCTTTATGAATTAATATTCTGAATATTAAAATTCATAATTTTGTATTAATTCTCATAAGTTTATTAAAACGTAAGTAGACATGCTACATTACAAAGTGCTTTAACAAGTGTAAACACAATAATACACAAAAGACAATAATACAAAAAACAATACATGACTAGAACTGCAAGCAGTTGTAAGCGGGGTCCAAGGCTCCCGGCACCAGCCGCCCTCCCTCGCCCCGCAGAGGCAGCACACGAGTCGACCCAGGCGCACCACCGCGTCTTCGGGGGCCCGCGGCGGATAAACGAGCAGAGTTTGAAATGAAAGGGACTTGGGGTTATGGAGATCTAAAATGAATGTACAGTATATAATATTTATATGTATAAAGTTTTTGATATGTGCCTTCGTGAGCCGGAGTTCCAAGCCAAAACGCATTAACATTGCTTATAGTACCACCTAGAGTTAGAAGTGTGCAGATTTTTGCACCTGAGGTACTCTTGGGGCTATGAACCTACCCTGTGAGGGTCGCATCTGTAGCACTTACCGTCTAGGCTGCAGTATCACTTTTATGTACGGAAGAATAATAATAAAAACGAGAACGATTACAATAGGGTTCCCAGCCCCACTCGGGCTTGGACCCCTAATAAAAGCAAGAAAATATTGAAAAGACTAAAATACACGTTTAAGATAAATATAAAATAAGTAAAACAGCACAAAATAAAAGGGATAAAATAAAGTCAAATAAAATCGGGAACCACAGACATCCTGTCAAGCAACCATTTCTTGGTTGATTCATTTAATTTACTTGATGGTAATAAAACGCAATGGTATGATATGATATAAAAACACAATAAAGGCAAATGGCTTATTGGTAGAATCCCTTTAGGGAGCATAGTTAAGGGACAATCAGCTGGGTTGAGTACATGTGTGGCAACTTGACCCAAGGTTCAGCTCTATGTATAGTTTTTGAGGCTTATCTGAAATTCTCCCATGTTATTTATCACCTGCTTTGAAAGTTATCACTCCATTAAATGTTATTATCTGGAGAAACTATGGGGCTTACTATGTCCATATTCCCCCTCCTAGTCAGCTCAGTAGGCCGTTATCATCTATTGGTAAGGTAGATCAGTGCAAGGAGGTCCCAAATTAATCCAGACCTGCGACAGACACAATCCAGCTGACGTCACACGGAATGGCGGTATTAAAATCTGTGTTTAGCTAAAAGTACCATTACTTGAGTGTCATGATGGAAATGGATCTGGAAAACTTTGCTATTTATCAACGATAACAATTGGTTATATGCACTTTCTGACTTATTAGCATGGCCCTTCATAAGCATACTGTAATATGGTAGTGATAACAATAACAGCGATAGCATGTAAAATGGCTGTATCGTGTTTCTTTGTATTCCAGGCTGCAAACCATCCCTGAAGAGGAGAATCATAAGTCAAACAACATTACCAGTAGCGAGTTTTCCCATCAGAAGTGAACCTAAATAAACATGAATTTATAAAGTTTAATGTCAACATTACTTTACAAGAAAGTACAAGAATATTGATTTTAAGAGACGTAGCTGACTTGAGGTGAGTGACCTTTATTAAGCCACAGGCTTTATACACACTGACAGCCGCTGGAAATATGTTTGAGTGGAAAGGGGACACAGGCAGAAAAGAAAATTCTAACCTCCATCACTGGTTTTTTTACACACCGTCACCCTAACAGTCATGATGGATGTTACTTCTACTTAAATATCAGAGCTGCCATTATATATTATAATTTTTTACCCATTTTTTCCGACAGGGGAGCCCTGTTGAAAATGTCCGTAATGTAAACCCTTCACTTGAAGGTGCATTTTCTTCTGATATATAATTTTTAAGCATTCAGGTGAGAGGAAATTGCAAAGAATTACCGCCACCTCTTTGTAAAAGGGAACACTGTAATAAATGGTACTGAGAGGCTGACTAGTCCAAAGAAAACATACTGAGGACAACTGGGAAAATGACATTGACGTGCTTGACAGGCAGTAGAAAAGACTGAATTATGATAAGCAATGCACATGCACATATTTACTGATGATGGGGGGGGGGGGCGGTCTTTAAGCCTGTAATACACACAGTTGGTTATCTTGTTATCTAAAATATATTTTATTGCCAGGACCCTGAGACCAATAAATATATGATATTTATTAATGTTCTATACTATTTTATCAGCACTAAAATTTACCTTGTTTTGGGTGTGATAGATTTAACTACTGTATACAGGGGAAAAAAGGTCATATAAACCAAACATAGACCAGCCAAAAACAGCCTCTGTGCCCTCCAAAGAGTCACCAAACCGCTAACATCACCCTCCCTTAAGCAAGACTAAATATTTGTATCCCCTTCCCTGTTGTGTTGCCCTTTATTTGGTCCGAACAGAGAGATATGGTAAGCAAACCTCTCATTTTGAATATTTACCAAGGTTAATCACTGCAGATTAGATATTCAGAATAGTATTTGTGAAATGTGTTGGGCCACAAGCAAATATCTGAGATATAAGATCCAAACATCTCTCCCGTGTTGTGATCTGTGAAGTCGACTCCGCTTATCAGCTACACGGGCCAAGTCTTGTAAGCAGCCAGCTGGTGCCTAAGAGTTGCCCAAAACTTTCTCAGCCAACTGGTTTTCTTTGCCACTGCTACTCACTAGAGCCAAAACACACATCTGAGGAGTGCGACCAACACGGCAAAGGGAAGAGAGGAAAATCTGAACAGAGAATTATCATAAAATAAAGTCTGGTAAATGGAAGATGAATGTGATTTTTGAAATGCGTTCTGTCTGTTTATCCAGCCACAGTTATTATTATTTTGCATTACAGTAACATAATTAATTCATAGTGGCATCTGGTATGAAAACGTCATCTTAATAATCTCATGTCAAGTCCAAATTGTATGCAACCAAAGCCTCATTTGGCTCAAAAGTAAGAGCCTAAAAGTTTTGAGCACAACTCAGAAATGTTGTAAAGAATCAGCTTTAAGCTCCTGAACGTGCTGGGACTTTTTGCAATACTGCGAGTGAATTGAGAATGCGATTCAATAAGACCATGTAATCGCTTGGGTTGTTTTGCAACATGACTCTTACAGGGAAGTAGTTGTTTTTTTAACCAGGTAGACTTTGCCCAATTATATCAAATCCCCCAGTTTCTCCCTCAGTTTTTTCCCAAAGGTCTGTCAAAATCTCATTCATTTTTAATGGGATTTCTGAGTTATGGTTATTATTATTTGGGCGCACACACACTTGCACATCCGTACACTGTTAAAATGTAATGAAAAGTGAAATTGCCTCAACAAAATAAATTTTAAATGGACATTTATTTGTTCCTTTTTGGTAAACTTTTGTTCAAACTGTGTTTTGGCAATAAAAAAGTGTATCAATGGAGGCATAAGGTGAGATAAAATGTGCATATTCCTGTATCCAATTTTTTTTTAAAGCATAAACATAATTTGCTGGAGTTCAGGTTCAGTTTTAAACAGCCAAGGAAAAAAGAGAGCAGAGCTTTAAATTTCCCTCAGGTTATCATCCAAATACACTGGAACAAGCTCATAAGGTTTATCACTATCAGAGTCCACTTTGCTTCAATGCAATGAGCCTCCCGTGCAGAGCTCTACATCTGCAGATCAAGTACCGGCATGCCTTTTCAACCACAATAATCAAATTAATGAGGTATGGGTTACAGTATAACAGTAGTATATTATTAACCACACCATGCCAGTAAACATCTACAAGGATTTTGAGTGAACACATTTAGTATGAATATTTTGCAACTTGGCTGTTACGTTCATTAAAAATGTTTCCTTATATCTCTAACAGACTTGAAACAGAATCCTAGTGGACTTTGAGATGTGCGTGTGTTTTTCATCATTCCTTGTATCTGCTGTTGCAAATTTGTGGCTTAAATGTAAATCCAAGTGGACAGAGTTGCGTCATTCGGCAACACTTGTAGAAGCATTTGTTTCATTTTTTTTTCTGGCTACAACAAGTGTTACCTATGAAAGAAATACAGTCAGTAGAAAAGGAAGACGGGGTTTTGGAATAAAGAGCAGCAAATCTTAGATGATCCACCAGCCAGATCAACCTGACCGGGTACCGTGGTGGAGGTAGTGATCGGAAAGAGAGAGGGATAGGAGCCACGTTGGCCCAGCTTGGATTTAAGGCTGCTACTAAAGTTCTGGTCTGGACAAAAATGGGACTTTTGTTGGCCAAGCAATGGAAATCAGACACTGTTGTGGCAATATTGTATCGACACGGACAGCAAGCACAGATCATTTAATATATAAATTGTACATGAGAATTTTACTTTTTGGTTAAAAAAATTTAAAAATCAATTGCTTTTTCAGTCCACAAGAAAAAGAGCTTTCCTTTGGTGACACAATTTGAAGTCGGAAAAAACGCAATAAATTGCAACATATCGCAACATATCGCAATATGTTTAAATCGCAATAATATCGTATCGTGATAATATCGTATCGTGGGGCCTCTGGTGATTCCCACCCCTACTGTAGCATTCATTTTCTTTTCGTTATTCAACCTTGTGTTGTATAATGATAAATAAACTACTTTGTATCATCCGCTCCAACTAACCACAGCAACTCATGAAGTACTCACTCTGACCAGCTCTCTGAAAAAAATTAACTTCATAATCTGATAATAAAACCATAGTGTGACACTCTGCTTTGTCTCTACTGACACCAGTAGAGAAATTCTCTTCATGTTTGCCTGCCTCCATGGAGAGATCAAAGGTCATGGTTAGCTTCCAGGCACTCATTGCCTTGCTCAAGGACACTACAGCAAAGCAGATATGAGTTCATACAGTTAGCCTGAGGCAGTGGACAAAGGTCAGTCTCTCATTCTTCCAGCCTAGTCAAAACTGTTTGTAATTTATCATTACACACAAGTATTCGTATACAAGTACTGCTAAGTGCTTGAAAGAGCTTAGCGGGTGAATTGCTGTCATAAGCAAAGCTCCCATGTGATTCACATGCTTGCTGGTTTTATTACATTTTTAGCCATGCTAACAGCGTGGCACTAAGGAATGTTGGCCCACCACTTTGCTTCAGACTGAAATATCTCACCAACTACTGGATGGATTTTCCTGAAATTTGCTACAGACGTTCAAAATCAGAGCCTATTTTTTACTCAGTGAGTCCAATTGTAGTTACACTCAAAGGATTCACTATCATTCAGTCTCTCCTACTCTTTTCCTTTCAACATCCATACCATGTACCTTGATAAAAAAGTAAACACTACCATTTTATGTCATGAAACACTCAAATGGAAAAGTAATTGTGTGTAAAGTGAGCTCAATTCCATTCATGTAATAAAAGGCATTGGGGATGCGGATTGGAGGCCAACAATCTAAATCGAATCTCGTAGTTTCCCCTTAAACGCTTTCCTCACAGGCAATACTCTCCATGGAGCAGCTGATACAGATCAGACAGAATTGAAGACGATGAAGTTCAGCAATGAGGGAGTTTTTTTTTCTCTACTCTCATTCGCAGTTGATGGTGATTCTCTCATACATGGTTGGCTGCCATTTACAGGGCCATATTGCCACTAATGTCTATCCTTTTCACTGATGGGGAAGCTGCTATAGTAGTTAGCAAGAGATACTCCATGAAGTCTTATCTTTAGTGTAAAATGTGAGTCTTGCAAACAATATTTCCTTTCATGTCAAATGTCAGGTTGAGGTAATTTCCTTTCATTCATCTGTTAAGATGAACGCAGGCAGGCATCCACATGAAAAACTGCAGATGCAGTAGAGGTGGAGTCAATTGCGAAATTTTATTCATCACTCACTTTGACTGGCAGTATCGTACATTGGATCAATACAGAATGTGCTTCTAAATGATACAGAGACTGCAGCAAATGTACAAAACCTAAAAAGTTGAAAAGTAAACTCAAATGACAGCAAAGACAAACAATAACAACTAAATAGAGAAGCATTCACAAAGAGACACAAAAATGACCGGATGTCTTGCTCCTATGCAGAAGTTACAAATAGCAGATATTTATTGGAAGTGGGAAAACACTTAATGCAAGGCTACTTCAACTGTACAAGGTCATGTCCTTTTAATGTTTAAACCGAGAGGACATTCATTCATTTTCTGAACTTTAACCCACTATATTATACGTGCTTAACCTTTCCTCTCTTTGTGAAAAGCATAAATCTATCAAAAAAAGTCCTCACACGATTTTGTTCTTATTTGGACCCATTAACGTGGTTATAAAATAAATGTCACAGTCGCAGAAGCACACACATACAATCATTAATTTAAAAAATCTAATTCTGTATGACATATTGTCCATGTTATCAGCTTTACCACTTGGTGTGTCTTTAGCAAATGGAAACAGACTGGCTGAAGATGGAGAGTTGCTTCCTATTAACGTCTCCCATAAGCGCTCTGGTCTAGCTCTGAAGCAATGATCCATGACACAAATGATTAATGAGAGCGTGACATGTAATGTTTTATATTGCTGCAATGAAACTTTCATAAATGCCACCAAAAAAGGATGTCAGCGCATTGAAAGCTAAGCTGTTACAAGAGAAGAGGGGGGTGGGGGGGCGGATAGAGCACAGGTTAGCAAAGGATAAGATGGGTCAAGGTCACCTGGAAGCATCAACATAATGTGTATGACCAGTAAACCCATATACCTGCCAAATGGCGTTACACTGTAGGCACCTTTGCTACAGTGTAACACTGCAAACTGCATCTGCTATCAGCCATTTTTAACATAAATTTTGGAGATTAAACCTATATGAAACTAAATTTAGACTGATTATATTCAAATTATGCCGAATGTTACCAATACAATGGAAAAAGTAGGTAGTTGAAATAAAATCCCAACAAATACAAAAAAAAAATCAGAATTCAAATTAGAGCTTGCTACCTTTTAAAGGCCCTGAAAACTTATTTCGTCAATCAGCTTCTTACTAATTGTGATGGGGTCCCACATAAAAACCACATGAGATTTCAGTATTTGCGTTTTCTGTGTGCCCATCTCTAGGTTTGAAGTGGGCGGGACTCAGTTGTGTCATGTATTCCCACAAACCGCCATCATTACCCGCCAGGTACCCCCACCCCTGGCCTGAAAACCTCCAGTGCTTGAGTAAATGTATGAACACACACTAACACTCCCCTGGAGTCTCATTTATAAACGGTGTGTACATACAAAACAGGGCTGGAAACGTGCATACACCACTTCCCAAGCAAAGGTTGTGATCTATAAAAAAAACAAACTTGATGGGAAAATGTGCATCCCATAAGTAAACTCTGAACCATGCGTACGTACATAAAGAGGAGAAATGAGAAACGGCGACTCACATGGCAGAAGGATGATACTGTTTGAAATGAATAGGCCTATTATTGTGTAAAACAGGGGTGTCAAAGTAATTTTCACCAAGGGCCACATAAGCACGGTTACCCTCAAAGGGCCAGTTGCAACTGTAAGAAAGTATAAAGGTAACTACACCTTAACATATTGTTAAATAACTGTCTCTTTATTTGATTTGATGTATTCAAGTTAAGGATATTGTAGCATGTCTACATATAATTTTAATACAAATAATGAATATTAATATTTCAGAAATATTAATATTCATAAGTCCTCATTAGGGCACCACCGGAGATTCAGTTCGCCCAGGGTCTCCGGACTCCCTAGGTAATGTTATGGGCTTAATAATACACAATTATTCCTAGTGATCAGTGGTAATTGCTTAATCATTTCTATAAAATCAGTCAGTCAATCTCATATCGAAGGCATAAATCCTCCGTTACAGTGACCTGGAGCTAAACAATACACACACACAGTTCCTGTGATTACGGTGAAATTTATTAACTAACTAAAAGGTTGATATAAATACAGTTGAATATACATCAAAGAAATAAACAATGGCTAAACAAACATGATGCAAACAATGAGAATGTTGTGGAGTTTAATGTAAATTGAGTTCTATTGTAGGGAGAATTTGATTCATAGGGAGAAAGAGAACTAATAAGCGCACGTTATATGATACTAACTCGGTTAAATTTGTCTAGGAGTTTTAGGCTGGAATGCTTAAGGATCAAAGCTAATAGATTAAAAGACTATTGGACATCAACTCAACCACAGAATGCAGGGTTTTAGCCTTACTGCTTGTTGGTTCTCCCAGCCGGGTTGCTGGCCGAGTTTAGTGCGTTCTCGGTTGAGACGGCTTAACAAGCCGTCGGCCGGTCGCTTTCTCTGCCAGGGAATTGCTCCGGAGATCCGTCTTCGTCGGCTTATTAAAGAAAACTTGCAGGGATAGGCTGATAACCTAGGCTTGGGTTGTCGGTTTGATTGTCCTTTGTTACTGCTCGCATAACTAACAACGTGGCTGGCCTCCCGACTCTGTTGTCGTGGGGAGGAGTGAGTTAACTCGACGAAATAAAGTTTAAAAAGAACTTGGTGGTTCTTGAATTGAAACTGCGTGACTTAACGGTCTAATAACTTCAACGAAGAGGAAATAAGTTAACTTTACAAACAAAAGAAAAAGAAATTCAACAAAGGTTTGCTGGAAGACAAAGAGAGCTTTAGAAATCACGGCGCCGCACCAGGCTGGACCCTTGGGTTGCTAGGAGATGGGAGCACGCTGAGCGCGTGCCAAAAGCTGCTGAAGAACCGAAGTACAAGAGAAGAGAGCAAGCGACAAAGAGCTCCGCTGTTTTCTTGGTCTGGCTCCTTGGGGCGTGTCCCCAGGGGGTTTGGCTTCCGGTCTCAGGAGGAGGCTTTGGTATATTAACTTTTAATATGGTCCTAAAGACTATATGCGCGTATTTTAATCAAATATCTTCTAATGTTAAAAATTAACTTATATAATATGGACTTTTCTTTTCAATAGCAACAACACAGTAATATAACTACTCAAATGGAGTGGAGAGACCTGCTAAGTAACTTAACAAAGATTATTTAATTTAACAAGGTAATAGGCAAGTCATAAGGAGGCAGTATTCATTTGTCCCCACAAAGCAATGAGGGTAGTGTCCTTCTCTAGCGTCTGGAGTTCCTCACGCCTAGCTGTGAAAGAGAGAGGGCATGTTAAGAGGCCTAATTTAATGGCTCTTTGGTGGGGTAGAGAGTCAAAACTGAAGGAGTCTTTGATGTCTGAGGTAATCTGAAAGAGGAACTTCATTACCATGGTTACCCTGCTCTTTTGGTCTTGGGAGTGTTTAGAAGTTGTTTAGTTTATGGCTGCGGAGGTCCTCACAGCCTGGTTCAGGTTGAGGTTAGTCTCTGTGTAATGTTAATATTGTCAGTTTAACAGTCATGCATGGAGGCTGTTATCTCAACTTCACCAAAGGTGGTAGGTTTTATTGCTGAAACTACCCAAGCAGCACTTGGGAGCGGATCAAACCTTTCACCCCCTTCTTTGGGGTACTTCAGCTGTCTGTTGAGGGTTGATATATCAACCCCCCTCCTCTTTCTCTCAGGGAGAGAAAAAAGAATTTGGGATCTCCAGATTTATTTGATATAAAATGATCAGATCCACTAAAACATTTATCAGATGTAAACAGGGACGTGCACAGGAATTTTGAAGGGCAGTTGCTCTGACCTGAAAAAAGGCACTAAACACAGTATCCAAAATGTATTAACAATATAAATGTCACCAAAATACATATGAGAAAAAGAGTTCCTTATATTATTGTTTATTGTTTTTTTTAATCATTATTATTTATTTTTTTTCCTTCTTTTTTTATTTGAAAATAAATAATCTAGATTGAATTGACAGATGGGGGAAAACTCGCTTCTAATAAAATTAATAAAAAGATTTCGGAAAAAAAATACAATCCTTTTTTAACCTTTTGGCTTCCCGTACATTCAGTTGCGCTTCTAGCTCGTATTCACTTCTGTTGGTACGTATCACGTATGGTAACTGGGCAAAACTACGCATGATTTGTTGTAGTATGATTGCATAAAGGAAGGAAACAGGAATTCCGGTAGGGAACAGAATCGACTGACGTGCAGGCAGCGCTGCAGCAGTGCAGCCACTTAAACAGAGTTTGCCCTTCCCCTACTGACTTTCACTTTCGGTGCCCGAATGGAAGTGAATGAGGCTTTGCGATCGCGATTATTTTTTTATTTTATTTTTTTTTTCTCGGAAGGGCGAGTCGGAAGGGCAACTTGAGTCAGGAAAGGCTAACGGGCAGTTGCCCGGGCAACCAGAGCAACCCCCCTGTGCACGTCCCTGGATGTAAAAATATAGCCTTAGTAAGAAAATGTCTCTGTGTTATTATAACATAAATTCATTAATTTATCATTTAAAAAGCCTCATTACTCCATCAATCAAAGATCAAACTTTTCAAGTAAATAACAAAGACAAATATCATCTAACATAAGCATTTACAGTAACTTTTCACTTTTTCACAGTCCAGAGGTGCAGAACCATGGTAAAACAAATAATTGTGAGCTGCTAATAACATGAGGGACAGCTGTGGCATTTGATAAAACAAATAGTCTGGCTGCACACAGCCTTGCAGAGGGCATACATCCAACTAATGAGAGATAGTTTGATTACCTGGAAAAATGCAGCTGTATAGGCTACTGTAGCCTAAGCCTAGTTCACACTACACAATTTTTAGCCCGATTTCCCACTGGGCAAGCTCGGCGACCGTCAGGCAGTGATCGGGAGTCAGCGGGTGATCTGCGCTCGCCAGCCGTTATGTGTGAACTACTCAACAACGCGTCATAAAGGCTCCCCGACACATTTCTGACAGATTACCTACGTCTGCCAGATATCTAGCATGCCAAATATCTGGAAGAGTTGGCCGACTCGACATCCGCATCCAGCCAATGAGAGCAGGCAGCTGGCAGAGCAGGCAGCTACTTTTTTACCGCAAAACACATTTTACTCACCTCCAGCTCTCTGAAGCTCAGACAATCCCTGCTACCTGCGTGTGCTAATTAATTCTTTCACCCGTATTCTTTGTCTTTATAATTGCTATCTTTATAATAACAAACAACAGCTGTTTTGTCTGTAGGTTCGCGTCATTTCCCCTTTGACATTTCACGTGTGTTTTCTTGACCAAACGTGGTTTGGAGACTAGCGTCGGGTGACAGAGTCGTTGTCAGCTCGTGTAGTCTGTGACCCCCTGTCACCGATCAGTCACATAGTGTGAACGCCACAACAACTTCAAGACTCCCAAGTTGTGTAGTGTGAATGGCACGGCCATCGGCCGGTGCTGAAAGTCGTGTAGTCTGCAGGAGCCTTAACTAACGTTGATCCATCACTAATACTGCCTCATAACACAAAAAACACAGGCCTTGCCTACCGGGTTTTCTCCTTGAAGCACAAACTCCTTCTGCATAACTGTTTCTCATCTTGGACATTTAGGGATTGTTTGTATACATTTATCATCTCCACTTGTCGGAAAACTACTGTAGTGGGTGTGGAAACATCGCAATCTAGTGGCGGGATGCCGTCACTTCTCTGGTCAAAAAATCGACATGCATTGTGGGAGATGTAGTTTATGGCAGCATAGACTTTTATTTTAGGACAATCATGAATCTTTAAAGCTTTCGCGGGCCACATAAAATGATGTGGCTGGCCGCATTCATGGCCTTGAGTTTGACACATGTGGTGTAAAATAAATCGAAATATTACCTCTGAGTAGTATAGGCTTAAAGCCTTTATGAATAATCAGACACTCCTTTGATTGATTTTCCCTGAAGTGCACAATCAAAGAACATAATGTAAGTAATAATTTGCGGCACATAAAAAGAACCATGATTAACGATAATAAACGGAGATATCAGTTTCTGCAAAAGAACACCTCAAATATCTTAGACAGTTTAATCCGGAATGATATTAATTAATACTTGCATGCATTGAAATTTATTCTCATGAATAAGGTGAACAGGAGGACAAATTACATTGAAATTGATGCAGTTTTCAGTGCGTCAGTTGAGCAAATAGGAGTGCATAGTTTCATGTATTGTTATTACATGTGTGTTGTCTTATCGAGCCAAATGCTATGCCACCATGTGGATGTGATGGGCTGCTTGTAAAAACACATTATGGAAAAATCACTCTATTTTATTGTCATTTACAACAAGTCTTATTTATTTTAGCTCATCGACAGCCTTGTTTAGTGAGTGGACTGTTTGTGTAGCCTAAATAAATGTTTAAACACAAGCGGAATGCATTTGGTTTAATCTCTTTTCAAACGGGGGAATCCAAATGAGTACCTGGGTCATCCGGTCTTGCTTGTATGTGTCCCCCTCCAGACAGTGACGTCACTAATCAAGAGGGATGTCCGTTCCTGCAGATCGGTTATAAAGGGGTGGAGCTCCGGTGCCCCCTTTCCTCCGGTGCACAAGCATTACGTGAAAGTGTGTTTTTTACCCACCAAACAGCATGCTTCAGCTTCACCAAAAGGAACGTCAGCGTCACTCTGAATAAATCTCGTTTTGTAGGTTTTCTGTCTCCGAATTTACCTCCTTTTCTTCCTGCAGTCAATACTTATTAATATTAATGAGGGGCGTTTCACTGACCATTTATAGGCAACCTAGGGCGTTTGAAGGGTCGGACATGGAGCTCCCTCACGTGCTGCACATTCCAAGTTGATTGTGATTTATAAAGGGAACTTGCTTAGAAGGGTGCTTACGCACGGTTTTATAAGTCTGAATATTTTTTGGCGTACGCCATTTTTGGCTTTTGAGCGCATGTACACTTTTAGTGAGGTTTCTATGCACAATTTTATAAATGAGATTCCTGGTGCTCTGTGCTCCCTCTACACACTGAGGAACTGAGCTACCTAGCTAATCGCAGCTAGTTAGCAGCATATAGCTGTTAACTTCAGCAACAAGTAAAGTTATCTGTCCATCAGGAGCAACCGGGGGACATCAGAGAGAAAACTAGAAAATATTTTCTCCTTCAAATATGATCCAGTTTCAGCAAAATCAGTGAATAAATTTGTGTTTATGATGCTGTTGCTTCAGCAGCGTCATAGAAATTAACTAAACTTTTCATTGGACACTAAATTAATACAGGCCCCCCGAGTGCAGGATGAGTTGTCAACATTTTAAAATTGTTTTCCAGGAAATGACACACTCTAAAATATCTTCAAGAATATATATAAATATAATAGAGTGGCCAGATACTAGTCTATTGGTGAGGTAGGCCTGCGGTGCAAAGTCTGTCATATAAAAACATTTAAACATCATTTTTGATTTCATGGGAAAGGGAGATTTTATTACTTTATGTTTCTCTAAAAATACATGGAGGAGACTTAATTTGTGTATTTGGTATTGAAGTAATCTTGAAGTAAAAGTAACAAAGTTTAAGTAGACTACATTACTTTTATATTGTGGTATTTGGATTACAGTACTGATTAAATTTTTTGTGTTACGACCCAGCTCATCATGGAGAGCAGTTACATATAATTGGGATTGACAATGAGGGACAAGTGGAATGGTTCTGGTTAATGTTATGTGTTTAATTAAGCAAGGGAGCGCTTGCACAAAGAATACAACAAAAGAAGAGCTGTACAGGTGCTGACAAACAGCCGTTAAACAAAGACACAAAAGAGGGTCTTATCCAAAGACAGTTAAATTAGCTCTTGGCTCAATATACACTTGCAAAACTAAAGAACAAAATTACAAAAAGGTCAGCGCCCATAAGCTTACAAAATACGGATAAAGAAAACAAACTAGCAGTTATCCTGCAAACACAGACTCAGAGGTCTCAAATTAAGAAGTGTCCAACACTTGGTACACTATAACAAACAAGGTGAATAACAAAGGTTCTCAGCATTGACTGAAGCCATTCTGACAGGCAACACTATAGAGTACAAACACTCTCTATACTCAACACAATGATATTCAACCCAACTGCATGGTAGACTGGTCACTGGCTCACAGCCGAAGAAGTCCCCAATCAGATCATAGCCACACCAACACCAGCGAACAGCAACCAGGAAGTAGGCGGTCTCATCTCCGGCCGGACCAATCCTCTACGGGGAGTTAAACAGCAGGATTTGCATACACAAAATGCTCTTTTTGTGAGAAGCTGTTTTTGTGGCGAGAGGTTTTGGTCCTGATGGACCGCAGCCTCTTACATGAGGGGAGAGTCTGAAATAGTTTGTGGCCAGGATGGGAGGTGTCAGCTGCAATCCTGCTTTCCTGCTCGCCTCAGAGTCCTGGAGGCGTACAGGTCCTGAAGTGATGGAAGATTGCAGCCAATCACCTTCTCTGCAGAGCGAACGATACGCTGCAGCCTGCTCTTGTCCCTGGCAGTGGCAGCAGCATACCAGATGGTGATGGAGGAGGGGAGGATGGACTCAATGATGGGCTCCCACTTGAGTTCCTGGGAGATGATGGTGCCAAGGAAGCGGAAGGAGTCCACAGTGGCGACGGGGGAGTCACTCAGGATGATGGGGGAGGGTGAAGGCTGAAGGCTGAAGTCCATGACCATCTCCACTGTCTTCAGAGCATTGAGCTCCAGACTGTTCTGGCCGCACCAAGTCACCAGATGGTCAATCTCCCACCTGTAGGCGGACTTATCCCCACCAGAGATGAGCCCAAAGAGGGTCATGCTGTCCGCAAACTTCAGGAGTTTGACAGACTGGTGACTGGAGGTGCAGCTGTTGGTGTACAGGGAGAAGAGATGGGGGAAATGAACGCAACCTTGAGGGGAACTGGTGCTGATGGTCCTGGAGTCAGAGACATGTTTTCCCATCTTCACGTGCTGCTTCCTGTTTGTCGGGAAGTCTGTGATCCACCTGCAGGTGGAGTCAGGCACGTTTAGATGGGAGAGCTTGTCCTGTAGCTGGGCCGGGATGATGGTGTTGAAAGCAGAGCTGAAATCCACAAACAGGATTCTGGCGTAGGTTCCTGGGGAGGTGCTGGAGTATGTAGTGAAGGGTTTTACTGCATCATCTACAGACCTGTTGGCTCTGTAGGCGAACTACAGGGGGTCCAGGAGTGGGTCTGTGATGGATTTAAGGTGGGACAACACAAGGCGCTCAAAAGACTTCATTACCACAGAGGTCAGGGCGACGGGTCTGTAGTCGTTTAGTCCAGTGGTCCTTGGTTTTTTGGGGACAGTTGACGTCCCTCTCTAGGATGGTAAGAGAGGGTGAGGAGGTGGGAGATGAGATGGTGGACTGTGGCCGGTCAGTGGTGTAACGGGGGATGGTGTCAGGTCTGTCCCATTGTCTTTCAAAGCGACAGTAAAACTGGTTCAGCTCGTTGGCAAGGCGTGAGTCGGATTTAGGTTTGTAGCTGGTGATCTGTCTGAATCCTCTCCAGACAGAAGCAGAGCATTCCTTGAGAACTGGCTTAAACCTTAATCCTTAAACCTGGCTTGGTCCCCACTGCTAAATGCCTCTTCCTTTTCCAAGCTCAGCTATCTGAGCTTAGCTGTGAACCAGGTTTTGTCATTGTTATAACTCACCCTGGTGCGTGTTGGAATGCAGCTGTCTTCACAGAAACTGATGTAGGATGTCACAGCCTCTGTAAACTCACCCAGATTGTTGGTAGCAGTCCTGAAAACATCCCAGTCAGTGCAGTCCAAACATGCCTGAAGATCCTCTACAGCTTCACTGGTCCATTTCTTTGATGTCCTCACTACAGGTTTACAGAGTTTTAATTTATGTCTGTAAGCAGGAATCAGGTGGGCCATGACATGATCAGAGTGTCCCAGTGGAGCGCGTGTAACGGCGTGATAGGCACCGCTAACTGTGGTGTAACAGTGATCCAAAGTGTTCCCCTCTCTGGTTGGACACTTAATAAACTGTATTTGGGGAGTTCTTGGCTGAGGTTTCCTTTGTTAAAGTCACCAATAAAGAACAATGACAAGGGAGTCTGGGTTTGTCTGCTCCAAACACAGTATCTGGTCGGCCAGCATGCGCTGTGCGTCGTGCACGTTGGTGCGGCAGAATGTAAACACCAACCAGAATGAATGAAGCAAACTCATGGGGGGAGTAAAACGGTTTACAGTTAATGATAAAATATTCCAGATTAGGAGAACAGTGCTGCTGAATCACTGTCAGGTTGGTACACCAGCCAATGTTAATATAAAAACACCTCCACCTTTTGTTTTGCCAGAGAGTTCTGTGTCGCGATCCGCTCTGTAGAGTTGGAAGTCAGCCAGCTGCAGGGCGGAGTCTGGTATTTATCCACACAGCCATGTCTCCCTGAAGCACAGAACAGAAGATGAATAAAGGTCTCTGTTTTTCCCACCAGTAGCTGAAGTTCGTCCAGTTTGTTGCACAGTGAGCACACGTTGGAGAGAAATATTGCCAGTATGCGGAGTCCCCGCCAGCGGAGGCGCACGAGCGACCCGTCTCGTTTCCCTCTCTTACGGCGCTTCATTTGCCGAACAACAACGAGAGAGCCCTTCACCAAAATGTCCAATAATTCCACTGTACTGTCCTTGCTGAGGTGTGGTAACTCCAACTAGACAGTGAGCTAAAACTCTCATATTCAAGAACGTGAAGAATGCCTGAATTCTTGTTTGCAGATTTATTTTCACTGTTCACATTGTAATGAATCCACATTGATAAGCAAAAGGGAGATTGAGAGTGAAACTATAATAACAATAAAAAAAAAATACAGCAATTAGTTAGCCACCTAGTTTCATGAACATTACTTTAAACTATATGAATCACTTGTAAACTAACTATCTTGTAATGCCAACATTTCCTTGTGCTACAATTATCATCCATAGTCTTTAACAATGTCACATTGTTTTTAGCCTTATAACTTCGTTTTTACAACATGAAATCAACATACTAATCAGTTGACTCAGTTAGAACAAAGATGAAATACATACAAGCGATGCTTCTGCTGAGGAATCAACAGGTAAGATGTCCTTTCTCTGGTGTAATGAAGGTCTGCATTGTTAACCAGTCTGCCGTTTCTATGTGCTTCAAACGTAATTACAATTGATTTTCCTTCCTACTTCCTGTTTCAGCTGAAATTACAGTTGTCAAAATAAAAGCATGTGAAACTTAAGTTGTACCAAAATAAATGCAATGAAAATTAAACTTAAATGCCTGAAGGTCAAAACATCCACTGATGACGCAAGAAAAGTGGGAAATAAATCCGCTGGAGTTGTTCCCCTGATGTTCAGGAGCTCTTCTCTGGTGAAAGAGCTCCGGGAATCACAGCCGAATCACACACAAAAACAAAACAAAGCGCACCTAACTCCGAGGCAGCTATAGACAGCGCCATCTTGGTTGACGTGAGAGGTTAATGGGAACAACACAATTAATACACCCTAATCGGCAGCCAACACAAGTAATTAGTAAATGTACTGGATTACATTTTTAAAGCAATCCTCCCAACCCTGGTCTAAGCATATGTGAAAATAACACCTGTCTGCAGTTCACTGGCTGATGCTGATGCAACTGAACCACTTTCTGTAGACGGCGGCTGAGATTTACTCCTTGTGAGAGTAGGTGAAATTCAGGACGGGGGATTTGGTAGTGGGCGTGACTTCAGTGTCAGCAAACAATAAAACACATGAAAGTCAAAACTCAGTGATAAAATTATTTTGGTTCATGAACACGACTGAGTGTAACACACTACAATACAATGACCGGACACAGACTGAGGGAACAAACAAGTATATATGCACACATAGGTTAACGAGCTGGGAGGGAGCAACACAGGTGACTGGGATCAGGTTAACGAGGGAGGCAGAGAGACAGCAGGAAAACAGAGAGACAGGCAGGCAGGCAGAGACAACAGGGGGTAACAGAGAGGCAGGCCAGCAGAGAGACAGGTAAACCAGAACACCCAAGTACACAGACCAAAAGTAAACACTAAGACATGAACTGAGACACAACTAGGACACAGGGCTGAGATGCAGAGCTAAACAGAACCAGTAGATGAACAAGGGAATACACAAGACTAAACAGAGAACACAAGACCAGGGACCAAAACCACAAACAGAAAACATGGACCAACTGCTAAGGTTTAACTAAACAGGACAGAAACAGGGAGTTTAACACAAGGCGTTAGCAACAACACAAACAGGGACCGAACTAATGACACAGAGTGACTAAGGACGACAAGGTAACAGGACAACACTGACAACTCAACCACAGACTAAGATAACTGAGATGGCTAGAACCCTTAAACAACATACTAAATAACAGATACTGAACTGATCAAATATAACAAAAACTCACAGAGGGCAAAACTAAAACATGGCCGCAGGCAGAATGTGACAAAGGTTTGAGGCTTACAAATAACTATTTGCTTGCTACTATACTTTTCATAGCAAATGTCAGCAATTACATAAAAATACAGCCTGCAGGCAGCTAATTATTCAAAGGTTATGTGCAAAGTAACAAAAAATTGCTGTGCTATGCTATGCATGTCATCTCCAAAACGTCAGTATAGACCATCCCATTTTTTAGCAGAGTGAAAATACATTTTTCAGACAAGAGAGAGCTTTAACATGGTTTGTTTAGTTTTAGAAGTAGAATGTTCTCAACCCATAATGCTTTAGTTTATGTGAGCGCACTGGGTAAATGGTTATGCAGGTTGTAAGTATTAATATTTTGTGGGCTTTAAATGTTATTGTCTGGATGGCATGTTTATTTATGTACACGACAGGTGAGAGAGGCACAATCTCACAGTGACATTGAAATATAACTTGAACTTGACAAAACTGCTCAGTTTGGAGATCAATGGTTTCACTAGATGAAATTTGAAAGTCCTAGGAGTTTGAAAACATTTGGTTTATCATAAAATGATGTATATTTTGCTTTGGTTAGAAAATATACAGTAGTGAATTTTAAAACTTAAAGGGAATTTAAATTTACTTTTAAACTACAGGAAGGTTCTATGACACCAGAAAGCATTCAGTTAAAAATATCAACATGGGCTGACAAACACAAGCTTGAAAACTAGCTATATTTATCTATTATTTACCCGTGATGCGTGCACATAGCATGTGAAGCTAAATCTACATTCTTTCAGCTGAAAAAAAATCAACTCACCATGAGAGCTGATGAGTCACAGATTGACTTTATGAACCCCCTGAATGTTTCCTCCATCCAAATGAGCTTTCTTTAATTATACTACTCCCAGTTTTCATTTTTACCCAAAAATGTGCTCACTTCCCTGTAAAATCTCCTCAGGCAAATTCACTGTATCCACAAAAGTTGGTCTGCCTTCCTCTGACAGCACAGAAGAGCAGCTCCAGTTTTTTCCTTTTGATGATTTCTTGGCTCTGGTCCTCGTGTTTTCAAATCTAGGCTAAGATTACAAAAATAACACATTAATTCTGCTATAGATGGATTTTCTTTCCCTCCCATAGGTTCTGAAATATATGCATAAGGGAATATATTTTGACTCAAATGTGAAATGTGCTACAGCTGATTTATTTTTAGGCAGCAGTGCCAAATATTAGTCTGCTTTTTTTCAACTCTTACCTGCTGTTTTTTGTCTGTTTATCTCATGGCCAAAGTCACATTTTGGAACACAGAAAAAAACATTATCTCAAGTCGTTCATTATTTACTATTTTAAGTAATGTAGAGATGTCAGTCTGTAAAAGTGCTGATTTAAACAACCTTCCTGTAGTCAAGCAAGGTTTTGCAAAAAAGATAACCCCCCCCCCACTTCTACCTGTATTTGCATAAGGTACCATTTCCAAAATATCTGGCCAATTCCCCTAGTTAACTGGCAATGTAATGAGATGGACTGTTGACTCTCATACCGTTTGTGTAAACAACGGCACTTGTTTGTGCCAAGTTAGTCAATCTGCATTGCTCAAATTATTTATAATTAGCGTGTCATTTGTGCCCCAGGTCACAGCGACCTGCTGTAATTACAAACCTCATTTTATAAGAAAGCGTCATCCAGGTATCTCAACACTGGGGCTGAGAAACAGGCATTAAAGCTTGCTTTAGAGGCAGAGCGACATCATTTCAGCATTGTTTGGTTTTTGAGACGTTACCTTGATTCATTGTCTGAAGATTTTATTCACGTTGAGAGAAAAAAAAGCAGCTTGCTGAGCAATAGAAAGGCAAATCAAAACAAGAAAAGCTGCCACCACAATTACCAAATTTGTTGCCTGATCAAAACACTTATTGCTGAACCTGATTGTATTGACTTGTACAGATAAAAAAAGGGGGGGGGGCGGGGAAGAAAGACTTTAAGAGTCAGGTTAGCAGCTCTGTGAGACTGTGCTTTGAGCGAAACACTAGCACGGTCAAAATTACAATGTTTGGTAAGTATGATGTTTACCTTGTTCACCATCTTAGTTTAGCCTGTTGGCATGCTAACATGTTCACAGTAACAATATTAACATTAAAGTATAATGTTTATCTTGTTCATCCTGTGAACAAGTTCGCTGACGACACAACGGTCATCGGCCTCATCCGGGACGGTGATGAGTCGGCCTACAGACGGGAGGTTGATCAGCTGGCTCTCTGGTGCGGTCAGAACAACCTGGAGCTTAACACGCTCAAAACTGTGGAGATGACCGTGGACTTCAAGAGAAGCCCCCCACTCTGACCCCCATCACCATACTCAACAGCCCTGTGTCTGCTGTGGAATCCTTCGGGTTTCTGGTTTCCACTATATCCCAGGACCTGAAGTGGGAGCCCAACACTGACACCATTATCAAGAAGGCCCAGCAGAGGATGTACTTCCTGCATCAGCTCAGGAAGCTCAACCTGCCTAAGGAGCTGCTGATCCAGTTCTACACAGCCATCATCCAGTCTGTTCTCTGCACCTCCATCACTGTCTGGTTTGTATCTGCCACCAAAAAGAACAAGGACAGACAACAACAGACAGCCAGGACTGCAGAAAAAATCATCGGTGCCAACCTGCCCTCCATTCAGGACTTATACATTTCCAGAGTCAGGAAACGGGCAGGAAACATCACTACAGATTAGGGCAGGGCGATATGGCAAAATATATCATCACGATATTTTTTTCCATATTGATCGATATCGATATTTGTTACGATATATAATTTAATAATGCTGCCAGTTTGAAAAGTATATGATATGATGCCTGAAGAAACCAGAAGGTTCAATAGTTGAACTTAAGTATATATTTTATTAACATTAAAAAATAGAGTAACATAATGCAAACATTTAACTGTGCAAACATGGCTTGGTTGAGAATATATTTAGTTATAAAATAATATTGATAAATAAGATCTAAATGTAAACATTTTACTTTTAGCAAACATGCTTTATCTGCCTTGACAAAACAATGCTAGTTAGCTTGCCTTGTAACTTATTATAAAATATAAAACTAAAAGCTGTGACTACTATCACATCAAAAATTACTTTGGCTGGGCAGCAAACATTTCAAATGTTTGTAGGAGGTACAACCAAGACAACAAAATTAAACAAGTGAACCACAAAGTCCCTGGCACGTTTAAGTACTCAACTTTCAGGTTTTACATCAAATGTTTTAGAGGTAGAAATCTGAGTATAAAAGTGCAAAATGTAAACATTGTAATTGTAAACTAGTCACTATGCCACACCTTTTAGGGAGTGCTCATCATATGTAACCCCCTTATAGGTTTTTGGCCAGAAAGACTAGTCTGTCCACAGCATCTGGTTTTAAAGCTGCCCTGTGGCAGGTCACAATATTGCCACCAGTGCTAAATGCGCGCTCCGAGGATGAGCTGGTGGCAGGAATACACAGGTACCGCTTTGCCAGGAGGTTCACTCTGGGGTAAGTTGCTGAGTGGATGCTCCACCATGCCAGGGGGTTGGTCTCGCTGTCTGCATCAGGAGCTAACAGCTAGCTGTTCAGTTCAGCCTCAATAGCCTGTTGGTCTGTAAGACAAGAAGTAGCAACTGAGTAGGACTTCTTGAAAAAGCTGCCCAGTGTCTTCTTCTGCATTTTGGATGGTGACGGTGTAGCTGCTGCAGCATCTCCTCTGCCTCCCCCTGGGACAGTTGCTTGTGATGTGCTTTGAGATCCATCCAACATCTGAGCCACAGCCCTGGATTTCACAGCCTCAACCTTGTCTTCTTTGATGTAGCGGGTCTTGAATCGAGGATCAACTAGGGATGCCATGTTCAGGAGGTCATCAGTGGAAGCATCATCGTATTTCTCATTCAGATAGCTGATGACAGTAGCCTTGATGGTCTTGGTGAGCTCTGAGTCATCAGCTTCTGGCTTCAAGACCTCCTCATTGAAGAGATGCAGCACAGGCTTCAGGTAAGACACATTCACATATGCTTCACCAGAAAGAGCACCAGTGAACTCAACAAGTGGATTTAGAGCCTTGTGGACAGACTCCAGGACATCAATGTCCTGCCATGAGGGAACCAAGTGCCTTGTTTTTTTTATCAGCTGATAAAACCTTTGCAATGGCCTTCTCCTGCTCCAGCACTCGTGCTATCATTGCATTACAGGACCCCCACCTGGTGGGCGATTCTGTGATCAAATTGTGCTTGGGTAGCTTGAGCTCCTCTTGAGCGGCTGCTAGTTCTCTCTTCTTTTTCCATGAAAAAGAAAAAGCACTGACCACTTTCTTGCACACACCCATTGCTCTTTGGATTCTCTGGTTTCTCACACTTCCCTCTAAAGATAAAGAAGAAAACAAAATGTAGGGACATGTTGTAAAATTTTACTAGGCAAAGATGAAAAAATGTTACACTTCTTTTATATAAAAATATGAATTATTATGAATATTGTAACTCTCATTATTCTATTACATACAGTGGGTACGGAAAGTATTCAGACCCCTTTAAATTTTTCACTCTTTGTTTCATTGCAGCCATTTTCCAAAAATCAAAAAAGTTCATTTTATTTCTCAGTAATGTACACTCAGCACCCCATCTTGACAGAAAAAAAACAGAAATGTAGAAATTTTAGCAAATTTATTAAAAAAGAAAAACTGAAATATCACATGGTCATAAGTATTCAGACCCTTTGCTCAGTATTTAGTAGAAGCACCCTTTTGATCTAATACAGCCATGAGTCGTTTTGGGAAAGATGCAACAAGTTTTTCACATCTGGATTTGAGTATCCTCTGCCATTCCTCCTTGCAGATCCTCTCCAGTTCTGTCTGGTTGGATGGTAAACGCTGGTGGACAGCCATTTTCAGGTCTCTCCAGAGATGCTCAATTGGGTTTAAGTCAGGGCTCTGGCTGGGCCATTCAAGAACAGCCACGGAGTTGTTGTGAAGCCACTTCTTCGTTATTTTAGCGGTGTGCTTAGGGTCATTGTCTTGTTGGAAGGTAAACCTTCGGCCCAGTCTGAGGTCCAGAGCACTCTGGAAAAGGTTTTCGTCCAGGATATCCCTGTACTTGGCCGCATTCATCTTTCCCTCGATTGCAACCAGTCGTCCTGTCCCTGCAGCTGAAAAACACCCCCACAGCATGATGCTGCCACCACCATGCTTCACTGTTGAGACTGTATTGGACAGGTGATGAGCAGTGCCTGGTTTTCTCCACACATACCGCTTAGAATTAAGGCCAAAAAGTTCTATCTTGGTCTCATCAGACCAGAGGATCTTATTTATCACCATCTTGGAGTCCTTCAGGTGTTTTTTAGCAAACTCCATGCGGGCTTTCATGTGTCTTGCACTGAGGAGACGCTTCCGTCGGGCCACTCTGCCATAAAGCCCCGACTGGTGGATTGCTGCAGTGATGGTTGACTTACTACATCTTTCTCCCATCTCCCGACTGCATCTCTGGAGCTCAGCCACAGTGACCTTTGGGTTCTTCTTTACCTCTCTCACCAAGGATCTTCTCCCCCGATAGCTCAGTTTGGCCGGACGGCCAGCTCTAGGAAGGGTTCTGGTCGTCCCAAACGTCTTCCATTTGAGGATTATGGCCACTGTGCTCTTAGGAACCTTAAGTGCAGCAGAAATTTTTTTGTAACCTTGGCCAGATCTGTGCCTTGCCACAATTCTGTCTCTGAGCTCTTCAGGCAGTTCCTTTGACCTCATGATTCTCATTTGCTCTGACATGCACTGTGAGCTGTAAGGTCTTATATAGACAGGTGTGTGGCTTTCCTAATCAAGTCCAATCAGTATAATCAAACACAGCTGGACTCAAATGAAAGTGTAGAACCATCTCAAGGATGATCAGAAGAAATAGACAGCACCTGAGTTAAATATGAGTGTCACGGCAAAGGGTCTGAATACTTATGACCATGTGATATTTCAGTTTTTCTTTTTTAATAAATTTGCAAAAATTTCTACATTTCTGTTTATTTCTGTCAAGATGGGGTGCTGAGTGTACATTACTGAGAAATAAAATGAACTTTTTTGATTTTTGGAAAATGGCTGCAATGAAACAAAGAGTGAAAAATTTAAAGGGGTCTGAATACTTTCCGTACCCACTGTACATACAGACATACATACACACACAGAAGATGTGTCCATTAACTTACCAATGGCTAGATGCAGCCTGTGACCGAAACACTGCAGGCGAGTCCAATCATTAAGGGAAGCAGCCTTGACAATGTTTGCCACATTGTCCGCGGTGATGCACACCTGTCGGTCTTCACTAAGGCCCCAAGAAGCGAGTGCATCCTCCAACCCCTGGCAGATCGTTTCGGCAGTATGGTCCTCCGTAAAATAGGCTGTCTGCAAGCATCTGCTTTGAGGAGCCCACTCCTCGTCAATGTAATGAATAGTCAGGGTCATATATGGCTCTGATGTACGGCTGGACCAGAGGTCAGTGGTTGTGGCGAAGTATTTTACATCCTTTAGCTGAATTTCCAGCTTCCCACGGCACTCTTCGTAAAGATGAGGCAGTGCGGTTTTGGAAAAGTATTTTCTACCAGGGAGTTCGTATTACCTGGAGTCCACCATTTTAATCAAAGCAGTTTCTTCCCACAAGCCATCACTCTGATGAACAGCTGATTTCTGACTCAGTGTCAGGAACAATTCCTTTGCAATAACCCAGTAACTCTGTCTCTAATCAGCCACCTGTTTACTGGTTTCCACTTATTATTTGTTTATTCACCATTCTCATATTCATATTGTATATACTGTATACCAATACACCTACCTCAGGTCATAAGGTCATAGGTCTTATTTATTTTTTCCAGCATCCTTTGCACTATGTTCCATCACACTGTCTACACGTGTACATATGTGTACCTGTATATCATATCCACCTTCAAAATGTACATAATGAGAATAATAGTTTACTCTTGCATCCTTTGCACTCTGATCACTGCACTATTTGTCAATACGTCTATATTGTTTTGTTCATAGTGTGTATGTTAGTGTTGTCTATACTGTAGTTTGTGTCTGATTTTATTTTATTATTATTTTATTATTGTGTTATTGTATTTTTGTACGAGTAAGCACAATCCTGAGCCGAATTCCTCGTATGTGTACACATACCTGGCAATAAAGCGGATTCTGATTCTGATTCTGTGTGTTAGATTATCAGCAGAAAGTAGTGTACATGCCGGGTGTGCATACTACTTTTTTTGTTCCAATGTGGAATTTTTGAGGGCAATATTAAAAGCATAAATTCAGTTTTTACATACACTCAAATAAAGCCCACAGTGCTCCAGTTACCACTGGCACCACTGTTGCTTTTACTCGAAATCTCTCTAGCTCCTCTTTCAGCCCTTGGTATTTTTCATCATGTCCCTCCTTCTTGATGTTGCTGTGGCTGGGACTGCTACATCTATCACTGCAGCCTTCTTCTGCTGTTTACCGATCCACACGATGTCTGGTTGGTTAGCCATCACGAGTTTGTCAGTCTGGATCTTGAAGTCACACAGGATCTTAGCTCAGACTACCTTAGTGCTGTGTACATGCTCATACTGGCATACCATAGTATTTAGAGTAAAATCTTGACCTAAGGTGGCCCTAGATGAAAAATCTATAGTCAATCAAAGGTTTTACAATTCATCCTAATGGTCAGATGAATGTGTGTACCAATTCATTCATTGCAATCCATCTAATAGGTGTTGAGATATTTCAGTCTGGACCAATGTGGTGGACAGACTGACCCACACAAATATGGCCTACCACTGGCATGGCTAAAAAGTGTCCTACATTCATGAAATCATTGCTAAATTATGAAGGAGCTACAGGATATCACCAGCCTGGCCACATATTATATCACATATTCATGCATAAACAACATTTCTTGCTGCTAATCTCAGAAAATCATTTTATGTCAGGATTACGGAGGTGCACTGTAACTCCCTCGCAAAGACAGTGTTACTTACAGCAAACTATATCTTCTGTGGGCCAAATTTAGTTTTGAAATTAGTCGAGGAGTCTGACATTGAGCAAACAGTCTAGCTCTTTAAACTGGTATATATGTGTAAATGAAAATAATTTAAAATCAGTAAAACATTTGCAAAATAAATCTTTAGGGTGAATACCAAAAGGCTAAATGTTACTGCCTGTCTAATGTGAGAGTGAGAAAACAGTACGCTATTCTTGAATCACACAGCAGAAATGAAACACTAATTTACTTTGATGATATGGAATCAATGGTTGAAAGCCAAAGTCTGACTTTTCTTTTTATTCTCGGCTCTGTGAGCAGTGTGGTCTCACCCACACCAACTAACACTGTTTAAATAATTCAAAGACCTGGGCCACTGAAACTGAGCTAAAATATTAATGAAATAACACAAGTTTCTGAATTCAAGCAATTAGCTTGAGTCCTGCCATCTCTCTAGAGTGGTTTACACAGTGGGAGGTTGAATCCAACCACTCAGAGCATTTGAGATGTTTAGATGTATAAAAAAAAGTGCCTAGCCAATCCACTAGACTGAGGCAGTGATTCATTTGCAGACCTGCTAGCTAATTATTAGTTAAAATCAAATTGATTTCCCATAGTTTGTGCTGCAAAACATTGCATTGCCTTGTGTTTTGTCTTTAAAACAAAGCAGTTGAAAGAAATGTGTAACCTCTCACCTGATCCCGATGAACCAGTTGAAACAGACAGTAAAACTAAAGGTTTGCCTTCGGTTTCTATGACCCTGCACTGTTTTTTTATTTAATCATGACCAAAATTTTACCCTAACTTTGCCTTAGGTTTTAATATCTAAAATCTACTCAGACTAGATCCATGGTTCATCTTAGGCAGCCTGTTCTCATCCCAGGGCATCAAATACAGACTCTTTGAGAAAGCCTGACAAAGTGTCTGTATTTGACGCACAAGGTATCCTTCAGAGTCTGTATGAGACGCCCTGGGCTTTCAAGTAACTCGTAATGTACTTATATCAACCCACACCATTTTTTTTTCAAACTTTTCCTAAACTTAAAGGTGTTTCATATGGACGCTGAAAGGTACCTTGTGTGTCAAATGACAATACTATGTCAGGCTTTCTCAAAGCCTCTGTATTTGATGCCCTGGAATGAGAACGTGTTGTAATAGGACATTGACTCTCCCTTCATTTCTTAATATTCTCTTGGGTCATTTGCTTTTCATACATCTTTGTGTTTATCTGTGACATTACAGTTGTACACATGTGGCAAAACATACTCTTTGATGCCAGATACAGATAATCTGTTTAAAAGACTTTAGCTAACATTAGCCACTATTGCTACTGGTCAAAAAAGACCAAGCTATGTTGTAGAAGCAAAATTCCTGCATGTATAGAATTGAGCAAGGGTGCTCCACATTGCTTATGATTTCAACTTTTCATTAGTAAGAGAAAGATTTTTTTTTCATGTAAAAGTAACATAGCCTGAGTTTAAGTGCCAAAAGGGCAGAGGCCCTAACTTGTAACCCCGGTAGAGTTATTGCCAAGAGCCATGCCGCCCCTGCTGAGTTGCACAGGGCAAACGTGCACTCTGGTGTACGGTCGTTGGTGGACACCACAACTGATTTTACAGGAGAGTTTGAAATCTTCAGAGCTAGTTTGCACAGCTCTGCTGACAACCAATGTTGAGACAGCCCGTCAAGCGTCTTTCTTGTTTTGCTTCACCCGGCTCACTGTAAAAGATGTAGGAGTTTGTTGCCTCAAAAAGTTCTGAAAAAAATAAAGTTCTGCGCCCTCGCTGTGCAGCACGGGGCATGAAGTGTTATTCTGACAGATCGACAAGCTGCATGTGCTCCTTTGCCATTATTGTGAGTAAAATGATTGATGAAAAATTTGATGAAAAATTATTATAGTGAGTAAAATGATGGAGGAGTTATTTGATCTCTTCATTTATGAGCAAGAGGACATGTTTTCATCCTCCACACACAATCATAGCTGGTTTAAAATAAAGTACTTAAACATAACAAAGGTGGAAGAGAAAATATAAAACAGCTGAGATGTGAAGTTTGGTCTCACTTCTGATGCATACGGCAGTAAAGCATGTTGACTTGTGACAGCAGATTGTCCAATCAGTGTAACCACAAATACAGATACAAAGCTAATAGCTTCTGCTGTTTACATAGTCTCCACTCGCCTGCTGCAAAAAAGCAGCAGCTCTCTGGATGTGGAAGGCTCATTGTCAGATCGCTCTCCAAGAGTAGCTTGGCAACCGTTTCACCCAAAGGCTGCACTTTTCCCATTTAGCCATGCCTCTGTTCATGGATGATCTGATTCCTGCCATGACAAGGGCGGATGAATTGTCAGCCAGGGTGATTTCTGATTGGCAGGTGGAACAAAAAGCTAGCAAGTAAGAATTCTTCACTGGTTTACCCCTGGCAAACTGCGACAGGCATCAGTTAGACAGTGTTGGAAGAGTCCTGTCTAGCCACGAGGGCCTTTGTAAGCGTTTTTCTTTTGACACAAACTGCCAGTCAAGTAGGGGTCACCTTTAGATCCCTTAAGAAACCTGTGGACTCCCCACCGGGCAGCACAGCACCCAGCCATCCTCATATTACCTCCAAATGTCGACTTGAAGCAGAAAATACGGAAGCCAGACCTTTTCTTGCGGTACACCACTGAAGGTGATTAAAAGTTAGTGAATCCAGAAATCCTCAAACCTACGCTGGTAATGATTACCTCCTCTGAACATCAGTTGTTTTTTGGTAAGCCACCTTTTGCTGAGTCCTGAAAAACTTTGCTTAGGGCAGTGCCAGTCATTTTACAAGTGCTGATCCTCCTCCTCCTCCTAAGCGGATTGGGGGGATGTTTTGACGTTTTGCCAGCCTCGGTCAGTGATAAGGATGACCCGGTCATCTCACAGCAAGCTCCTACACAACACTGTCTTTTCTTTGGAGAATAAGACAACACATTCCGTCCTTAGTGGATGCCCTTGCACGGAAAATGACAGCATCCTTTGACAGCAACCTCACCATAGAAGAAGAATTTGAAACTACTTGTTTTGATTTTCTTTCGGTGGTTCAGTTGTTGACAAGTGGAGCAATTGTTTTAATAATGAGTTGCGTGGCTTTTTTTGTGTAGCAGCTATGAAAGCTACTGATAATAGATAAAGGAAGAAGTTAAGCCTTGGAAAAGCATATTGTGACACTCCGAGACAAACATTGCTCGAGCTAAGAAAGCCAAGGTGAGCTGCAGCATAACTCGAGCCCACTGACAGTTTTTTCTTTTTCCTTCTTTTCCCCTTTCATCTGCATTTATTAATTTGGAAAGTTCTGCAACCTACATAGTGCCATGAGGTGTCACAGATGTAACAAATTGCCAGCCTTGCTCGAACGTTGAGCATTTCACAGCAACAAGATTTTGTAACCAATTGGCCAGCAAATTGGTCCAGTTTACAAAGTAATTTCTTCTGAGAATTGGTATGTAGAGTAAAATAAGGATACAGGGGGAAAAAATCTGAGAGCATGTTCCTTTATGCTTTTTTTATTTAATTCAAAAGCTAGCAGGGAAAACAGAACGCTCAGCAGTGCGTTCTGTGAGAAAGTGACACTAATAATGGCCTTTTGTTGAGACGTTCGTCAACTCTGCATTCTCCGCAATGAAATAAATTCTTTACAAAGGAACACGTCTCCTGCTTTTTGAATACAGCCAGCACCATCTAATTTGTTAAATTTTCACCACTGAAAGGGTGCCAATTTTTTGAGCCAGGAGAGGAATTTTCAATTTAACAGAAATCACATCAAGAGTCCGCCTCAGCAATATAAAGCCCAACTCTCAGAAGTCACTGAACACATGGTGGGGACCCCATAGGCTTGTGATACAGATCAAAGAGGCATTGTATAGTATAGAATAAAGGACAATCACACATGGTGTGACAGTGGTGTAATTACAGAAAGTAACTACACAGTATAGCTGTTCTGTGATTCATCATCTCCTCATTCAATCATTAATTTAAAAATACAATAAATTATACGAAAGAAAAGAAATAACTCAAGGTTCAATGACTAATTTTTCTGCTAACTTTCAACCACATCCCGTGTTCTTTCTCAGCAGATGGAGATCATAAGATGACAACTGAACTATCTGAGCAAGACGTGGTTCAAAGATAGTAATTGGACCATGAGGTTATTCATTTAATGTATTCATTTATCTTTTGGTCTAATCATCTGCTTTAACTATCAACTTTTGTCTCCCTCTGTAAGTACTTTGAGGCATGATTGTATAAAAGCGTTATATAAAATGTTAGACCTTGAGTTATTTGATATATTCTCTCATTTTTTTGTCAAATGATCGGCTTTAATTTTTCTTTTTTCTCTCTGTCTCTCTGTGGGTGTACTTTGTGACATGACTTGGTTGTTTGGTTGTTTGGTTAACTTAGCTTCACATCAGGACTGTAAAGAAGGGGAAACAGTGACCCTGGCGCTGATTCACCTACCAGTGCTTCTAAAGCTCACAAATTAACACATTATATTTTGTTTGTTTTTAATTTGTTAAAATTTTCGATTTAAATGATTCACTTAATTTTCTTTCTATGTTTTGTTGAACACTTCTAAAGTGACTCGTGACGTGTTTGTATAACTCAAAGTTAGGAGTGTAGTTTTCTCTTGAATGTTGACAATAATAAAAGAAATTCAAGAGTCAGAGCACAAGCAGAGCACCTGGGCAAAACATCTTTTTTATAGGGCCAAGAAATGAATTTACAAATTCACTTCACTTTTATTTTCACTTCAGGATGTGACAGCGTAGGTTGCGGCTTTCAGGGCTTAATTAACAACACAAAAACGTACCTACAATTAATTATAATAATAATAGGTTTACAGCACAGGGGAAAGACAAAAATATACTCCTTTACCAATGCACATGACCTAGAAAATGCATTCAGTTTTAAAAAATCAGCATAAATACTTGCACAGCTTTCCTGCTGTGAACGGTGACTCCAGTCAGGTTAACCTGATAAATGAGTTGAATTTCACAGAAAGCCCAGTGTCCTTGGTGGGCGCAGCTTGTGTTAGTCTTTCGCCGTGCTGATTGATAGTGGCGGATGCTAATTCCATGGCAAATGATGCTATTATTCAGAGGCTCAAATTGAATTACTTCATCCATTGAATCTGCTTAACATTTTCCCCATGGAGAGTTTAGCAACCAGTGTAATCTCCCCTACTTACTTACAAGTCCCGTTTGTCATGCCTAGTCTCTCTGTCTCTCTCCCTCTTATTGGATGTTTTCATTGCAACGTTGTTCTGCGCATGAAGCATTATGCGCTGGTGTGGTACTCATACAGTCAAACATATTAAGATGTGGAAGCTGCCCAGTAAAGTCACAGGTTTCACAACAATTTGTTGAACAAGAAAGTTTTTTCTATCTAAGGACACCTGTGTAACCTGTTAGTCCTTATCCGGCTTCTCTATGCTTTTATAATTAACCAAAACAGAAATAATTCACATTATATATTTACCTGCAACTGCTTTGAAACTGAAATATAAAACATCCATTTAATTGACTTCTAGTGTTTTTATTGTACAGTTATTGTAGTGTTCTATGCTTTTTTCCATTTTTTATCTACTGTGTACAAAACCCTATTCTTTCAACTATATGACTGTGTATTTTGTCATTTCCGTCCTGTTTCTGCACATTGTTTTTAATGTCTCTGCTCTGCATACTGTCCTCGCCAACTTCTTTAACGCACCGCTGTTAATAATGTGAATTGCCAGTCTTCATTTCATTTCTAAATAAATCAAAATTAGAGTATAAAGTAATCTAGTAAATAAAGAGAATACTCCCGCAGCTCAAATTAGCTGCTGTCAGCATTGTGACAGGTCAGTTAAGTGTAAGCAAGAGTATGAAGGTGTTGTTTTTGAGGTTGTTGGCAAGAGTGACAAGAGTAAAGGTTTAGATATAAAAAACATAAATATAGGCTAATTTTCTCAGTGGAACTACAATATAACAATTATTGTTTAATCACATGTGTGTGGCAGTGGAATAATAAAGTGTGATTGAGAAGCTTTGTGGGCGTACAGTACATTATATGTTTTAATATGCATGATTTGAAGAGATTTCAAAGCGAGTGGTTGCAATTGAGAGGTGTTTTTTTATATTTTGTAACAATTACACTGAAATCCTTGTTTCTTACAGCTGTATACAAACAAACAACAAGATAGGAGATAATAATGTGGGACATAGATTATTGGGAAATCTTCTTAGCTTTAAGGTAATTTTACATGATGATGTGCTATTTTGTCAAATGTTGTTACCTGGAGAATGTATTCCAGCTTTTTGTGAATGAGAATTAATTAAACATTTGCCACTTGATGAACAGTACAAGGTTATTTAGTAGTAACTAGTTTATTTGGCTTCAAGATAATGCAAGTTACTGTGTATGTTTAGGTAAATAGGACCTTTGATGTGATTATTAATTAAGTCTTTGTTTAGGTAATTTTGCATGTCTTGTTATTGATTGTGTTGATAAGTGTTAGAACCAATATGCTGCCTCCTTGGGATGAAGGAAGAAACATATCGCCGAGGTAATCAGGCAGGTACAACCATTTATTGTCAAGTGACTCAAAAATAATAAGCAGTTACAAGATTTTCTTCAACAATCAATTAACATATACCACAAGAGGAATCAAAAAAGAGGCGAGGTGATGCAGGGAACAAAGGGAAGGGCTGCGGGTGGCGACAAATCAATGAACAAAGAAACCCACCTTTCTGGCCAAGTGACCCCATCGCTTTACTAACTGAAACAACTGAAAAGAACAAAATCAACAAAACCCTACCTAACCGTACTAAATTTTCCTATCACATAAAACACATAATAGCTGTCACCCATAAACTAGTGCTTCAATAAACAATCAAAAGCTAGGTGTGGTGCCAGAGTAAAGAATTTGTGCAACGAGGCTGATCACTAATCAAAAATCACAAAATCACTAATCTAGTGCCTCAATTCGCACACAGGTTAACAGAACACAGGGAGGCAAAGAGGATGCTCAGGTTAAATGGATGACCGAGATCCAAACCAGGTGGGATGACAGATAACCTTAAACAGGAAATAAAACTGTCCCACAACACATGATACACAAAACTGTCACTCGCCGTCCGTAACAGTAAGAAACAATTCATAAGGAATAGTGTTTGACACTGAAAGCTCTGTATTATAATTCAGCAAAGAGATGCAGCAAAGGCCTCCAGCTAGATTTGGGCATCACCTCGAGGTCCATTTAGTAGCTGGAGGTTTTGATTGGATCACATGATATTCATCTACAGATGTATTTCACTTTAAGGACTTCTTGTCGATGTTGGCTTTAAAGTTGAGGTTGGAAGACAGCAAAACAAAAGTGGAAAATGGAAATTTATATGAATTAAAATGTAATAATTTTGAATAAAGTTAATTTGAATCAAACTAAATGGACCATGTGATGTTATTCAACTGCTGTTTCCAAGGTCAAGAATGAACTTGAATGAAAATCTAAATACTGTAATGTGTTCCTGGGTAATGTGTTACTGCCCAACCCTAGCGATGCGCTACAATGAAGTAGACAAACTATAGTAAGGTTTCTGGTAACTTAACTTAAAAAGTTTATTTCAAAGTATACTGTAGTGTTGGCATTCCCCATCTTTTACCTTTGGGTGTTGTTGCCATTGCTATAAATTACTTTTATCAAAGCAAAAAATCCTGAATAAATGGAGAGAATTTGATAGAGATGGAACTAAATGATTCATAGTAACTTGAATGTAAGTATTTATTTTGGTTACTGTATGTATAGTAAATATCATGACCCTAATGCTTGCCTTTCTGTAATTTTTATTCATGGCTGTTACTGAGGATCCTGTCATTTTACTGCATCCATTGTGTGACTTATTCTGTTTGCTTGTTGTGAGTTTGTGTAGCTGCCCTTTTTTATTTCATGTTCCACTGCAGAATAAGAGGATCATCCTCTCCCTTGCAGAATGAATACATTTTCCAGTCTGTGCATACATTTTAACCTATTCTCGAGCTAATGCAGTAAAGCCTGTTAATGCAAGCATTGCTCAGCAATTCTGCCTCACGAATGTAACTCACTCGCACAAGTGGAGCACATCAGCTGCCAGAGGCCATGCAGGGACTTCAGGTTGCATCTCTCTATCACGGGGTCTCTGGATTGTATTGGAGTTCACGCAGTGGTCTCAATGTCAAAACTCTTGTGGAAAATTGGTTTCACACAGTAATAGTCCTTAACTGGTGTTTTCTGTATCATCCATCAAGAGTTCAGACCCTGTCCTCAAAATGCATCATCATCTCTCTGCAGGGCCGCACTTTTCATTCTAGCTGGAAATATGTAGTTTCCTTTCGTTCACAAAATTAATGTGTTGTCCAAACCAGTTTCACGCTGAGCGATAGTGGTGGACTTATTTGCAAGAAAATGCATTCACTGATTTCATTAATAGACAGTAGCTGTTTATTATTATTTGGTGGAGACCAAAACAGAGCTAAAAGGGTAGTGAATATAGGATATGGATTCCTCAGGTGGCCAGAAACCAAATCAATGCTGATGGTGCAGCATGTTGTTTGGATGTGTAAATACTACGTAAATAAAGTGACAACATGTCAGTGTTGTGTTCATAGCTGGTTGTGCTGCCAGCCATAAGACACAGGTAGCCAGTAGATGACATTGTAGGGCAACAAGATCTCTGTGAATTCCAAAATTTACAAAGGTCCCATAACCTCCCAGGCACTTCTTTTATTTTTATCTATAGTTGCATGCAGCAATGCGCGCTCAAGGGGTCCCATGGGGCACTGACGTGGGATCTCACTCGTCTCATTTGATACTTGGCACCAAAGATAAAAACAATGGTATTGTCTCTGTACCTCTGTACGTATTAACTAAGGCCTCATGTAAACCATTGCCACTCAAATGACTTTGGAAGAGAGATATCAATGCTTCTACAGCTCTGGACTGGCATACTATATGAACAACTATCTCTCCGTCATGCAGAAATCCAAACTACAAAATGATCCACTATGAATTTATTCACGTCTCATCTCACACCTTGACAATAACAACAAATGAAACTCAGACCTAACTAAGAGAAATATCTAATGAGCAATTAACTACATTTTAAAAGCAACTTGTCTAACACTGAGATTCATCTTATTTAATTAACATTTTATTATTTTTTTTAAACACTAGGCAAACCATGGCATGCCAAATATTTGGAAAGTTGTTGAGTTCAATAAAAGCCGACACCTCACCAGAAACACAGACACAACCGAAAACAGAACAATTTAGTCTATTCTCTTGACTAAACTTGCTGACAGGATTTGGCTGTTATGTTTGTATTACTGTCACCAGCTCTGTGTTTAAGGGGGGGGCAGCCGCTTGTCCACCAGTGAAACTGCAAGGCCTATTTGTGTAGAGAGTATCCGAGAGTGATGAGCCAGGACGGTTGAATATAGCCACAGAAACCAGTTGTCTTTTCTCCCAAATGGGAAATCCCAGAGCGAGAGGCGGCCTGTCAGTTCCATCAACGGCAGGATAATCCCAGAGAAGAGACGGCATTTTTATTGGCCTGTGTCTCGCTTCAGTGCAAAGACCACCAGTCTAATAAGTCAGTGATGCCTCTCTCTTTCTCTCTTTTCGCTTGCACTCTACTTGAGGCATTCTTTTACTTACAGGTCTCGTTTTTTTAATCTTTTCTGACCTCAGGTAGACAGAAGAGAGTTTTTATGAACTGAAGTCTCTTTGTCCAGGCAGATTGAGGGACAGAAAACACTGACAAAGAGCATATCACATCATGGCTCTCATTTTAAGTTTGACTTTCACAAAAGTAGGCATTTAGTGAAAATTTACAGGTTGGTGCATTATGTTTGTCAATAAATTATGAAGAAAGCTAATTCTCATCACTGTCAAATGCACTCCAGAGTTTTTTCGCACTCAAACTTGCCCTCAACCTGATTTATTTATAAATACATCCATTAGTAACAGCCTACATTTCCCAGAATGCCGTTCACTCGCAGCACTGACAATCCAGCAAAACTACACCAAGAGCAAACGTTACTAAACACAAACTAACAATGGTTCACATTACTTTGATGTATAATCGAGCATTAAGCATCTAATATATTTTGCATGCACATATTCTGTATAATCTAACTGGACTTGGCTTCTGAATATACCAAATAAAATCACTGATCTACAGTAGCTGTCTCAGATATCCTACTGGCATTGACTCCTATTAATCACTGTTAAATGTCAATAATTAATATATTAATATTGTATAGAAAAGGCAGTGTTCAGTAGGTGTTTAACTTATGTGATTATGTCACAGCATTTATTTGCCATCTGTGGTCCAGCTTAATGAGATTTACTTGCTCTTGTACTTTACAATGGTGGAAAAATCTATTCCGTTTGTACAATGCACAAACAAGCCTAGTTTTCAAAGGAGATAGAAATTGGACTTTTAATGTTTAACAGCTGTTCCTTTCATGCACAGCTAATGTTGACTAAATAGCCGGGCAGTTAGAAGGTAAAGCACATGTAGCAAGTACCTGGAGTACCAGTAATCTAAATGTTGGCTATTTTATCTTGTTTATTTCTATATATGTTCTTGGTTTTATGTCTTTTACAAAACTTTATAAGTTATTTTTGAAAAGGTCTAGAGGTACTGTATAAACATTTATTATTATTAAAGGAGGATGGTGGAAATATTCTACATTTGTCTTGATGAATTAATCATACTAACAAGTATTGTCAATATATCCAAAGCCTGGTGAACAGAAGATTATACCTCTGTAGTCCATTGATAGTTGTCCAAAACCTATTTAAAATATATTAATTAGCCACACTGTTGCACTGGTGATATGTCTATTTATCACCATGAACACTCACTGTAGTCTAGTTTATTTTGACTCAATCCCACATCATCATGCGGCTGTACTTAGTAGCACATAATTTGTGGTTGAAAATAGTCCTCAGCAAACGATGTATTTACTGTTTGAATAGAAAACTGTTTGAAAAATATACAAGCATCAGTAAAGCAAGGTAGATTTAAAAGTTACAACAGATACAAGTAAGAGAATTTTTGATATGTTAAGTGTATTTGTTGACAATAACAAAACACCAGCCATATCCCTTAACGTTATGTCCATGGTTCAGTGACGAAAAATGCAGGAACAAATAACATTAACATAGCTTAGAATGGGTGACGAGTGACAAACACATTTTTAAGCATGTGGTTTCTATGTCACTTTTACATTAATAAAAGGTCAGGGCATTGACTATTTTGTCTTGTTTTCATCACTTTTGATTCATCGTTGCTTCAGTTTCTGGTCTTATCCGAGAGTCTATATTAAAAACATCCAAAACCACAACATTTGCAGAAAGGTTATTTTACCCACCAAGCTAAAAAACTGTTTCCCTCCCATTTATTCCGGTGCTGTCTTAATGGATTTTTAATGGGTATTTTGGAGGATCCAAGAAAGGTTGTACTGGTCTTGCTTGAGTCACGGTGAACAGATGGCATTCCAGGCAGGAAAAAAAGGGAGGAGAAATCAAAGAGTTTATTGATCCAGAAGCTTAATTAAACAAGACTGAGTGTCAGTGCTTGGACCGCATAGTGACTGAACTTCACAGCAGTATGAACCATACCAGACAGAACATAAATGCATAAGGAACGAGAAGATAATACAGCCTTTGTAGACACCAAAATAAACACACACACACACCTGCACACACGGTTAAAGTCTCTACAGAACTGTGGGTTCAGGAAAGTAGTTGAAGAGGAAGAAGCAAGGTGTAGGAGGAGCACAACAACAATAGCTATACAAGCTCCCAAAGGATTGTGGGATATTTCTTTGCAAAATAGACTCTTTGGGAGCTCGCTGCGGCTTTTGCACCCCTGGGTTGCTCTGACATTACTTGTTGTTGTGCATGTTGATTTTGCTGCTTGATTTCCTTAATTCTTCTTTGTTCTTCTTTTTTTTTTTTTTTTTTTTACAAAAAGTCAGCAGTGAAAAGGCTGGAACAAGTCAAACACACTATATAAACTTTTGACAGTGCTCTTTAAAAAAGCTGTCATTTTCAAGTTTCAACAGAAAATATGTTAATAGCATGTTTTTTGAAGTAAGTCACACACCAACACACACCTGAGCAGGCCAATATTGAGCCTGGGCTCTATTCCGGGGTGGCTGTCGAAGGGAGACTGATGGAGGCTGGCAGACAGGCGTTTAGGGAGGAGTCCGTCTGTTCCACGGTGTGGCAGAGCCAGCCACCATCCATCTCCATTACACACATCCACATGCCACTGGGCAGGGAACAACTCCTCTGAGAATGGCCGAGGGGGTGGGGTTGCAGAGGAGGAGGGAGGGAGTGTCTGTCAAACTCCTGTTATGCTGTTGTTCCCTGCTCCTGTTCCTCCTCAGCTTATAGATGTCGCGCATGTGTAAATCACTGGCAGAGAAAGAGGAGCAGTCAGTGCGCGGACATGATTTGAATGCATTCTTTGTGGCAGGCGCAGTCACCTCTCTATATCAAGACTTTGTATTGATTTCTTTTTGATGTAGTTTAGACTACACCCATTTTATTTATTCATTCTTTATTAGCTTAAATCCTCACTCAGGCCCAAGTGAGCTCGGCCAACTCTGGACAAATTGGCAGCTAATAAAAGGAGAGCAGCTTCAGCTTAAGTGCCTCACTTAAACACAAAATAACCCAATATTCCTCTTACACGTAAAAAAAAAAATCAATTCATAGGCAATAAACCCCACTCTTGCTCAGTTCAATACACTCAGGGGCTTTACTGCTACAACTTCACTTGTTTGGTATGGCCAATATGGTGGCTATTGTTTGCTAATGTTGGCAATTTTAGTCAGATAAACACTGTCATACCATTACCATGGAGACAAAAAAAGTCTCCATGGTGATGGTAAAAAGTCTGATTTCATTATTTTGTCTATACAAAGAATATGTTTTACCTCTATTATTAAAGAAAGTTTGAGGAACAGAGACATAAAAGACAGCTAGAGAGGAGGATGACATGACAAAACCCAAAATGGCCACACCGACATGGTTCACTGAGCTAGCAGGAAGACCCATTGTCAACACAGCACTGAACTTTTGACACTGCCACTGAACCATCAGTTCACACAGGTACCTCAAAAAATACCTGATGCTCCTCCAACTATTTTCCTGATGGGGAAGGCAGGATACACATGATCTGTAAATGGCCAAATGATTAAGAAGCTGTGAATATCCTCCGACGTAAGTGGCTGGCTTGAAAAATGGTTGCCATGGGAACAGCAGCCAGAAGACTGCTCTGAAGTGGGTATTATCATTCACATTGATCGGGTTTAACTGAACAAGACTAATTATGGAAAATCTCTGTCAAGTGACTCATCTCAGTACTGAAGTACAGAAGTACTGCTTTATGTTGAGACATCATATGCAATACAGTGAACTTAAAAATATACACATAGATCAACTGACGCTAAAAACCCTGCAGCATTCTCCATTTCTTAACCCAACATGTCCTCATATATAAAGGACAGAATAGGTTGGCAGTTGACTATCCACGACCTGTCTGAGTGTTTTTAATGGCTCCCAAAACAACATATGAATTTTTTGGTTCCCCATAGACTGTTGCAACAAAGGGAGGTTAATACTACCAACGCTACATAAATGCTACAAATAAACACTAGAAATCACAAAAATGTATGCTAATGCTAGCTAGTTAAAGCTAGCACTAATAACGCTACAAAAACTAAAAATGTACTTTGTCACACAGCCGCAAGAGTCATTTATTACAAAAAATTTGGTCGTGTTAAACCCTTCAGCTATCAACCAATGTTGTCATTTTCTGGTGAGGACGGTATGTTAAGCACCTGCTTAAGCTAAGTTAAGATCCTTGAGATAGTCTCCAACTAATTTTTTAATGTTTTAAGCTGAGGGGTTCTAAAGAAGAATCTTGTAAAAGGGTTGTATGCACTTGATGGCTAGATACATTATAATGACATAATGCCAACAGAATGGTAAAGCTAGGCCTAAATGTCCCTGGCAAAAAGTCCCCATCCTCACCAGCTGTTACTAGGACATCTAAATACTCCTTTGTTCATGTTATCATTTTTAACAGTACAAGAGAAAAGGCTCTTATGATGAGGACTAACCACAAAAGTCTTTTGCCAAACATAACGCTATGTCAGCTAAAGTTGGCTTCCCCAAATACGACAAAGTGCAGGAAAGGGCTGCTAACATTAGCTTAAACTCTGATAGCTTCCGGGACCAGCTTCCAAACTGCAGGGAAACACCACACAGTGGATATGCTAATCGTGAACAGGACTATTTTTAACAAACTAATGTAGTTAGTAATGTAGTCCTCAGCCTTGGAAGTAACAATTGTTTACTACAAGGCAGCAAGATACTTATACATACTTAACATGCTAACATTTGCATTTGAGGTTAGAGCAGATAAACACACTGTTAAATCCATTCCCTGCACTTTTGCTTGTGATTTTGAAAAAGAAAAAGAAAAAAGAAGAAGCTTGAGTTATGATTGGACAGTTGCTAAATGAGGGAGGGGTTTAGCCATCCTGTCTTTGCAAACTACAAAAGAGGATTACACAAGAGAATACATTTTTCTCTTTGTCTTTCCTAATCCTACCATCTCTTTTTCTCCCCTTTCCTCTCTTTACAGATTACAACAGAGAGATAGATTTCCCCCCAGACACGGGTGGAGAGGGTCTGATGTTAAAAATGGAGGCACGCCAGTTGGTGTGTAATCACTGTTTTAACCTCCCTCTCGGTCATTAATCAAAGTCAACATACTCAGGCAGAAGATGTGATCCTCCAGTCTCACCCACCCCACACAGTCTTACCTGTAGGAGGGAGCTGACGACCGGGAGGTCTGAGACAGGCAGCTAATCAGGGAACCTACAGTGAAAAAGCTGCGAACCTGGATAAAGAGCATTTATTTAAATAAGTAGTGATTTAAATAGTCGGTATTCATTTAAATGTGTTTGAAGCACTAGGCCTTGCCGGAGGCTGGACTTAACACCTGTCATTTAAAATCTGCAGTGAGCACAGACCACCACACGTCACACAGAACTCATTTGATTTTTTTGTTTTTTTGGTCCATGTATTTGCTGTAAACAAAAATGAAGCCAATTCCTAAAACAATCAATGTTGTCTCTGGACTCGGTGAATGTACAGCTTTTGATTTGTGGGTTTTATCTTTAATCCTGCCCAAGAGGCATCTACAAAGGGGGGTGGGGGGGCAAGCTAGTGTTAACCTCAAGGTCAAATCAGAAGTAATTTGCAGTGAATGTGGGTTATCATATTTATAGCAGGACTGTGGCAACTCTGTCTCCTAGAAATTATGTTCATTTGTTTTGCAATATACAGATTCATGGGAAACGTAATTGCTGCCTGCTGTGTTGACAGGCAGTGTTTGTTTTCAGCAAAGGAGGTGCAATGATTTTCGCTCTGCACATTGGGTCACAGGGAGGTCAGGCTGAATGGTAAAGGCTTACAAAGAGCAGACTTTGATACTACAGAGCCAGGGCTTGTACCCTGTACGTGGTTAGGTTTGAGCAACAAAAGCAGAGAAAAGGTTATGAAAAGATTGTGGTTTGGTTAAAGGTTAAAGAAAATGCATGTCGTGCAAGTGAGTTAATTAATCTTGAAAAGTTTGTGGAATAATTATGACTATTTTTAAGTAGCTATTGAAAATTTATCAGTGTCCTTGTTTGCTCATTTGTATATTAATCAGTTTTCTTTTACTATATTGTATTTGTCCAGAGTTTGATTTTAATTATGGGGCAACCAGTTTTGCTTTCCACCTACTTTATTTCTGTTTCCTTTGTTTTCTTACATCTGTGTGTGTCCATTAAACCTCCTCAAGCAGTCAATGTGGGATAGGCTGTGGGATAAAGCTGATCGTCAGGCATTGAGAATGTATTATGAATCTTGGGTTAAAGTATAAGAAAACTATTGGTAGAGCAGTGTCATTTTCACAATCACATATTGCAAGTCCAAAATAGAGCTTAGTTCATTTATTTGGTGCAACACATGGCTGGCGTTTCTGAAATTATGTATATTTAGGATTTTCAGATGAGGATTATCAGCTGGTATTAAGAGGCTCACGATGTTTGAGGCAGCATTTGCATTGTTAGAGAGTTTGTTTTTGCTTGCGGCTGTGAGCATTGCAAAGTCTAAAGAGAAACAACATTTTGTGAAATCCCCACACGAGGATGTACATGGTGTCGTCCAAAATATTCCACGCTGCATTTGTAATAACTTTCCATCTTTGCTCTGGTACTCCACATGGCCTATTTCCTCCTCAGTCTTTTCTGATTTACATCATAATTCAGTTCTGCATTGAAACCAGAAACTTATTAGCTACTGTAAATCTAGAGGATCTGCGGGTTCAAGAACCTGCAACCCCACAAAAGCTTGGGATTGATGCTGCTGCATATAATTCAGTTTGGCTCCCAAGTCACCATTTATGATTTATTTTCATTAGACAAGGTGCCGCTGTTGTGCAATTCATTTCTCCTCAATAAACAGACAGCGAGACAAGCTGCAGCTACATAAAATACCATCTTCTTGAGTAGCGGCTGTGAAAAATGCAGCTAACAGGCATCAGTTGTTGTCCTCGCCACCTCCCAACCCCCGCTCCTTCCAACGGTTGTAAAGTATGAAGTGCATTAGTGAGATAACACCTCTATTACTTTTAACAATATTGCTACTCCTCAGTGGCAACCCGCTGTTGGTTGTTAGTCACACTTATCAAGTCAAGGGAAGCACAACTTCAAAAGGAGCTCAGATCAGAGGCAAGCAGTCAGCCATTAGAGAAGAAACAACATATTAGCCTTGCTGTGTTTGATGGCTCCTTCTTCCAACTTAGAATGACAGTGTGAAATTAGACTAAACTGATTTGGAACAGACCTTGAAAGTTCAATCTCAGGACAGCAGCATAGGTATTTTATTTTCTAGTTTTGTTCCTACTGTGGCACTGATCTCTTTCCAGCTCTAACTGCAAACACAGTCTGTATGGAATTAATGCCATGTAATATACATACATCATCATATTACATGTATTGTACATTTGAAAGGCCCAATTGTTTTTATTTGTTTTTCTTTCTTTTACCTTATCTGGTAGTCTCTTATTTTTACTTTGCACAAAAAAGTTACGTTTTGTAGAAGGTGGACCCAAGAGGCAACGACGTAACAGTAACAGTCTTTATTCAGGAGGATGTGGGCAAGGGGCAGGCAGGTGAACACTGGCGGAGTCCAGATCCGAAGAGCAATAGCAGCTGATGTTGGTAGGAAATGTTTGGTTTGGTTTTGGAAAAGAGCGTGGTTTTGGTTAAAAACCAAAACTACTTGACAGGGAAACAGGAGTCCAGGAAGTCACTGCCCAGTCAAGAAATACTGTTAATTAGTAGTAATCCTAGTTAAAAGCTGCCATGGAATTAAAATATAAAGTGCTATATGTAACACTCACCACTTCATTTATATCTATACTTTATATATAATCTATGTAGGAGCATTCCCTACCTTACTGTGAAGTTGTGTGGATGACTTGACGTCACATGGCACTTGGTGATGGTACTCAGAACCTCCTTTTCCGGATGAGTGATGACAACAAAATGGTAGGCAATATACATGCTGTCCTGCTGAGGCTCATTACAGATTTTGGCAGCTCAAGTCACTATAGACCCCGGGGGAAATAAGAGAGGAGGCAAAGGAACAGCGCTGCATTCAAAGTCACTCAGAAAAAACATGGTCACACAAAAGTGACGAAATAAAATCAGCAGCGTTTCTAAACAAGTGAGCCCTATAATGCACATTATCACAGGTCGCCGGTCCATTGCAGTAGCTTAGTTTTTAAAAAGAAGCTATAATGTGTTAATCAGAGAGCTGTAGAGGTACATTTTGTTACCTTTGGACAGAGCCAGGCTATCTGTTTACCCCTGTTTCCAGTGTTAATGCTAAGCTATGCTAACTGTCTCCTGCCTCATATGAGAATAATGTAAATCTTCTCATCTAACTCTTGGCAAGAAAGCCAATAAGCATGTGTCCTAAAATATTGGGCTGTTACTTTAATGGATTAATATATTTGTCATATATTAGTAATTTATCAAGCACACAAATATCAATGTAGATGTCATATTGGGTTCTCAGAGCTAATATACTGATTCATGAATAAAAATATAATTTATTGCTTAAAATAATTATAAATGAATCATTAGATGCAGCCCTAGATGAATCAAACACTGCATAAAAGTTAACATAGTGAGATTTTCTGGGTGAATAGGTAAAATTACATGCCTTGCATGGAGTATGTTCACCCTTGAGTCCTTGTATCTTTGTACTATTACTCCAGAAACTACTGCAGACAGGTGATGTGCACTAACTGTTTTTAAGGGAGTTGAGTCTGTTAGAAGATTTCTTTCAACTCATGCAAATCAAAAAGGCCTTCTGGCCTTGAGATAGTTGTTGATGTTCTTTAGTATTTGGTTGGATTTTCTTTCTTTCTTCACATTTATGCATTTTTCTCTGGATTTTGCTGTAAAATCATTTTACGTGACATTAACTCAAATAGGAATATCCATGTGTGTTAAAGTCTTTAGCCGCTGTGGTGCTGCTGAAATGTGAAAGCTGTACATTGAATCTCATATTGTAAAGGCACTCTTAAAAATTTCTATGGCTCAGGCAGGCCAGAGCTTCTGCAGAAATAGGCTCTTTTGCGCCTGAACCTTCTGCATCTGGAGCCAGAGGGGACTTTTGTGAAGTGACAATTGAGTGGATAGCCTGGGTCATGTGCTATTATTGTATTTTTGTGTGAAATTGCTACATCAATGAGGGCAGGTGGGTTTGGAGTGAAGAGGCTTATTAAATGTGTTCCAGGATTTCTGATATTCAGAGGAGGATTTTTTTTCTTGCTTCTTCTGGCAGGGAAGAAAAACAGACAGATGATTATGCAGCAGGATAGTTGGAGGACAGAAGCATGCTACAGGCTGCAGGTAACGCAGTCCACAATGGAAACATCCATTGATTTCTACTGTGAATCTCATCTTAGTCTTGTCAGTCAAAGTGGGGAGAAAATCCTTATCACTCGTGACCACGTTCAGAACGATTTAATTCCAGCAGAAGAAGAGAGGCTTTGTAATCAAAACGCTTAAGACTTGCACTGTTTGCAGACTTCTAGCCTGTCCCTTTTAGCCATAGAGCTTCGCTGTTGTCCACACACCTTTAAAAACACACAAATGAGCCACACTGGATATTCCTTTATCACTATGAACATGGGAACTCAATATACACCATCCTGTTGCTGGAAATAGTCACTTTATTGCATATATGCAAATTAATCCACAGCTGAAAATCGTCTATAAATGCAGTATTAACTCAGATTTCAGATGTAGGCTGAATGCTATGGTGTCCAGCTGTTTTAGGAAATTGAAACTTCTTTTTAAGATTAAAGTATTCAGTAGGAACTAATGGGCTTGGGGCTGCGACAGACAGGGTAGAAGTGAGAAAGTATTCAGAGATGTACTAATGGGGGGGAGATTTAAAAGAAATATAGAAGAGCCTCAACATTTAAGACGACCACTGTCAAATATATTTACTGTAGTCACAAAAAACAGGTCTATAAAGAAAAAAAGGTTAAAGAAAAATTTGGAACACAAAATCAGTAGATGTGTCTTCTTCAAAATGGAAAACCTCTGCAGATGTAAGGCCGAACATGAGAATGAATATTTCAGAACAAGAATAAGAGCTCTGTGAGGCTGCACACAGAGCAGTAGGCCTAAGTTCAGCCATGTGTAACTGTCTCCCAAGGTTGTACTACTGCACGGTCCTGACTCGAACGGGTGACTTTGGGTACGGGAGGCGGACGCACTAATGAGGAGGCTAAAATCCATGGGCACTAGTGTCTGTTGCTAGTGTGTCTCTTAAGGCGTCAGGGAGCGAGTTATGTTCACCCTCTTGGTTTAGTTTGTTAGCATGCACAAATTTTTTAAGTAGCGCTTAACACAGTACTGCTGAGGCTGACAGGAGTGTCTTTAGTTTTGAAGGTAGGGCCTATATTGGAAAACCAAAGTATTTAAAGTTTGACCTGATAATGGGGCTAGATGAAAAGTTGAGGGATCACCAAAGTCACTAGAATTTGTCCTTAGAGGACTTTTAATATCTATAGAAAATTTCATGAGAAATGATCCAAAAGTTGTTCAGCTATTTGATCTAATATTGTGTCTGTCACGAACAAGTCAGTGCAGTGAGCCACCGTAAGTTTTAGTGGCATCTAGTGGTGAGGGTTGCGAATTGCAACCAGCGGCTCACTCACATTACATACAGGACCTTTAAGTGAACGATGGAAGCTTCACAGTAAAAGCTCACAACCTACGTAAAATCCACTCAGTCAGAGCATTTCACCAAAATAAAACAGCTTACACTAATTACTTTCACTCCTTGATATATACAGTATTTGTCTCTATAGAGTTGTGTAATTATTTATTTAACAGACTATTTTATTTTCATCAGTTGGGTGTTATTTAGGTTGGTATACAACTAGGATAGTTCTTGACACATCCCATTTGTTAACCATCATTATGACAGAATATTTCAAAGTATTGCAGATAAACAATCTTGCATATTTATTTCTTGCAACAAATAATGCAACTTGGGCAGTGACCATATTTTTGCACAGACCAAACCCCTACACTGTTTAATAATGTTAATGTAATGTTACTGCTGTTCATACTGTACATACATTTGCTCTCTCTGAGCCCATTCACTGGGTGTATTATGAAGAAAGAACATCCATTGTTCCCTGAAAAGTTGTGAACTTCCACAGCAAGTTCTTCTCACTTTAAAAAAAAAAAAAAAAGTCCTTGAGGACACCCTTCTCCTCATCTCACTGACTGATTGATCCAATTTTCTGATTAATACCGCTCACCCAAAATAATTCGAGGACTCACACGCTTGCTGGTTAACTGACTTAGTGGGGCGCACTTCCTTCAAAGAATCTCTGAATGAGACACCACAGCACAAGTTTTGAATTGTTTTGTTGCCAACAGCATCCTTGGTCTCACAGGTAAAGAACATCTGAGCAGATCAAGAGAGGAGCTGACCAAGATTGCTGTCTGTCCAAGTTCTTTGGTATTATTCCGGTTTCATCAGGTCAAAATCCTGTTCTCGAGATCAAAACAATCTTTGAAGTTTGAGATGATCTTTTGATGTTACAAAAAAATCTGTATGGCTGATGGTTAACCACTCAGGTCTTTAATAGCAGTGGTTAAGAAGGGCGGAAAAAACACTTCTGAGCACAAAGTATGTCTATCTTTTTAGCTTCCGGTTAAAAAAAAAAGTACAACTCAACTTAATTTAAAGGACAGCTGAAGGTTGCTGCTTGAGAGTACTTCTCAGTAAATCACTTAAAAAGTCAAAGAACAAATTTTCATTTGGAAATGTATCCAATAATGTAAAGATGCAGCATCTCTATGACAAGCACATTTTTAATTAAAATCACAGCCATGCCTCAAATGGCCAAAGTATCAGATGTTATGAGTATTACTCTGAATGTGTTATCTGTTGAGCTTTTATTAAATTTAGCTTTTTTCTTTATTGATTCCATTTTTTAACACGAGAACATAGATTTAATTATTTCTGCCTTTTATCCAGGGAAATGAATATCCACCCAAATCTCGACTACACAAATGTGATACAATAAAAAAAAAGGTTATTACTGGCTTTTCCAACACTGTTACACTGGCAGCAAGTGGTGTTAAATACCTATGGAGAAACTGTCATGCTAATGCAATAGCACAATTTTTGTATAAATCTTTAGTTTAAATTTCCATGCATGGCTCTGTATTTAATATGTAAAGATGTAAAGAAGTGCCAGTATGAGATTACATTGGAAAATAGAAAGATTTCAATGTAATGCAAAAACGTGGATGTGTTTTATGAATTATTAAAATACATTTTGATGCAGAATTTTTAAATGAATGTCAATTTTGAATATTTATGGGCATTTCCATTTAACTTTTGAATGTAAATGCCCATAAGCCATCTTTATTTCCACTTTTAAAAAGATAGGTTTTTTAATCTGAAACTGCTGAAAAAAACTACAGTATTTGTATTTTAAGACCATGCTTTTTCTTTGGGACTATACTGATGAAGGCATCAGGATATAAAAATCATCATTCAGATTTAATCAAAGGCACGGTAGAAAATAGGCTACACACTAATTTAGTTCTACAAGAAAACCTTGATTGTGGGGAGACTTTAGATTGGGGCTGCATTTATTTTGACCTTGTCTGTGCAGCACATGTGAGTAGAGCCAGTAATGAGCAGCTATTGATATTAGTGCCACTCAGCCTGGCACTGTATTTACGTGTTGTAACCTCATTTGACCATTCCAAATAAATCCACTGTCTACTAAAACTAGCCAAATCGAGGTTTTTACAAAAAAGACTACCATGCTACATATCTCAAATGCAGGACTGGGTGAGTGCCGCAAGAAGAAAAGCCAGTAATGATCAAACAAAAGCACAGACACATTCAACTTACCGCGCCCTTTCAACTAATTTGTCCTCTCTCTTAGTGTCTGCTACAACATGGCTCAAAGCTGCAAAGTCTAGACTCAAAAGCAAAGGTCATAAAAAGCGCACTTGCTCAAGGGGATGAAATATTAAAATCTTACATGAAGTCTGGTTTGAAGAACTTCAATGACATTCAACAGCTTCATCAGGGCTGAATAGCACATTTCAGAACAAAAACAAAAAAAAAGATTCAACCTTATGCTAAGTTACTGCTGCTACGCCTGTCAAGCTTTCTGTTCTCCTAAGACACATAAAGTTTAGTATGATACACACACACACACACACACGCACACTTAATATTACAACAATAATTTTGCAGTTTTTTAGTAAAACAGAAAAAGGGGAACGTGTTGCTCTCAACAACAGAGGTGGCAAAAGGATCAATTATTCGTACAATGGCATCCTGGCTTTAGATATACATCTGTCCACTGCAGAGGCTCTATCCACCTGGAGTAACTAGTATACATTTGTGAGTTAGTACACTTACACTTTATTTGGCTTATGTCTGTCTACAGATTATAGTAGGCCTATCTGTAACATTTCAACAACTTGATATTCAATTCAACTGATTCACAAATAAAACTGTTTTCTGTCTTAAGGTGTGATTAGGGCCAATATTAATGTATTCATTAGCCTATAATTGCAGATAAATGTATCAGCTTACCACTAGTTTAATATTAATTCCAGTTACAGAGGTTTCATTATGGCACAATGTTCTCATTCATTAAATCCTGTGTTAATGCTAAGTGCTAACTTGTCAATAACCCTAATTTTCATGCAGAATGTGTAAACCTTTCTTAATATCATGCTCCATCCAGGCTGTGATTTGTCGGTTCACTAAAAGTGACATTGATGAACAACTTTATCCAAATGCTTGGATTAAAAAAAGCACCCGATCTTCTCCCTACTATGTCTCGGCCGGTGCAGAGGGCAGACAAGAGTACCAGCAGCTTGTGAGAAGTGCCGGCCTTAAAGTAACTCTCTCAGCTTTAGCTAGTTAGCCATACTTGCTAATATTTGAAATTTAAGTTAAGAGATAAATACACTATTGAATACCTTCCTTAAACTTCTTCTCTTTGTTTTTGGAATGGTTTGCACATCTTTTCCTTAAAAATTTAAAGTTCTTTCTCCAAATATCAAGTTTTTGTGCACCTCCCCTTAGACATAGGGCCTACTCAATTTTTCACATGCTTTCACCCTCCTCCCTGGATTCTTGCAGTTTGAAGATTTGTTTCATCTAACTTGCTCCTGGCTGCCTGAGCAAAAATAGGACACAGCGGTTGACAAGGAGAAAAATGCATGCAGTTGGGATCTTAAGGTAGTTACCTTCTTTAAAAGCACGTAATTCATAGGCTAGCAGCTGGACAGAGGCCACAAAGCCACAAATGTGCATCTGAATAAATCATGGATCATAAAATCAGATTACAGGGACTTTTCTAAACCTCATGGGCCCATATAAAAGTTATACATCACTGATAAACAAAATTAATTGTCCTCTCTCTTTCCCAGAGTTAATTGCCTTTGGGCATTTCATTCTACAGCTTAGCTCTGTGTTTGTTTTTAAATTATTTATTCATATAGCAAATTATCATTCTTTTCACTCCCTCTCTCACTTTATTTTGCTCTCAAGCTCTCTCAGTTTTCCTTGCAAGACAATTCTGGAGGTACAAGGTGAGCAGCAGTAGAAATTTTCTGTCATGAATAAACCATTTCATGCCCTCTTTCAACACCACTATTAAGCAATTTACTGTTTGAATCAGCACGGCGAGCGTACAACCACGGGAAATGTGTTTTATAGAGTCACCCAATGGTCAAGTTGAAACACACACTCACTCCTCTGGGTTAGGAGTTAATTATATCATATGTACACAGTTATGTTAAAAACATGAAACTGAAAAAGGCAAAGAAAAACAATACTGACATTTATTGTTCTGCACTTATTTGCGGCAAAAGAGCTCTCTTCATTCTCCCCTGCTCTACTGTATAAGGTTGGCGGGTGTCTATCTTTTATTAAAGATTTCTCTGGCAGTACTGTCTTCCCCCCATACCAAATGAATGCACAAGCATGTTCTGCATTCTTGCCATGTCTCAGCAATACATATAGCAGTCTGAATAAATGACCTAGGTATATTTTTATTCTATAGAAAAAAGGAAGCCACTGGGCTTAATTCACACATACCAAGCTGAGGATGGTTAAATGCCTTTATTAGTTTATATGCTTACTCTAATTGCCTTGTAGACATTATTTCTGTCAGATGGCTTAAATAGAAAACGCCAGATGTTAAAAATAAATATACAAAATAAGATGTGATTGTTACATTACATACATAATTGCTAAAATTGGATTATAATTATTAACATTTTAGCACCTTTTAGCACCTTACATACAGGGGGTGTACCTCAATGTGCTTTGCAATAAAGAGAAAATAGGCAAAGTGCAAATACTATGTGATGAAACAGCAAATAACAGGTATGCTAAGAACAACAGAATATGTGAAACACAGAAATAAGACAAAGGAAAGCATGAAAACAATACAGTATGTAAAGGATAAGAATGAAACAAAGGAAGAGTGACAGTTAAATAAAGGCCATATAAAGTTTTCAATTGTGATTTAAAAATGTTCACAGAGCTTGCATCTCTTTTAGCTATAGCTAGGGAATTCCAAAATTTTGGCGCATAGTTTAATGAGAAGTCAATTTTATTGTTTTGTGATAGTTTGTATTTTTAAAAACGGCAGCAGAGGATCAAAGAGGCCACAAAGGCTTATAAAATGACAAAGAATTTGTATAGGCCGTTCCCAAACCATTAAGAGTTGTTAAAAAGTGGAAGAACTATGCTAAAAATCTATCTATCTATCTATCTATCTATCTATCTATCTATCTATCTATCTATCTATCCATCTTTCCATCTATTACGTCACATGACGTTCAACACGTGGTAAACATTGTGAAACGGTGGTAGTTTGGTTAGGTTTAGGCAACAAAAACCTCCTGAGGTTACTTGACATATCCATCCAACCCTGCCGCTCACCTTACCCGGACTTGTTGTCACTCTACATTACCTGACTTTTTCTGCCACTAGAGGTCGTGGCCTAACAAAATAATAACCTATATAATGATCAACCCATATTGCTGGGTTTGTCTGGTGAGAACAGGCTGAACTGGGGTGATATGCTCTCTGTTTCTTGTTCTAGTTAAATGCCTGGCAGCAGTGTTCTTTCTTAGTTGTAGTTAGTCAATAGAGTGTTTTGGAAGAGCTTGGTTGTCTAATCCACTTGAAATAATTGCATGAACAAATTTTTGGACATCTTGTTGGGATAGGATTTTGGATGTGCTTTTTTATAATTGCCAATTTAGGGATCAAGAAGAGTTTTGGCAGGCACCAGAATATCGAATGAAAAACATCTTTTACATATTACAAATGCAGAACAAGCTAAATGTGTGGGGTAATTGGGGCCCTGCTTAAATCAATAAACTCCAAGTAGATCTACTTTTTATGGCAAGGGTTTCCTTTTTAAAAATGTGTCAGTGCCATTCTTTGGCTCTAATGATCCAATATCACCGAACAACAAAAGTCAAAATAACAAAAACTAAAACAAGGAAGACAAATACTGCTATCCATCTCCATTTACTCCTCTGGCGTCTCTTTCTCTCTCCTCAACTCAGTGAGTGGAGACTGAGTATCTGCCTTGTTTTTCCACTCTGCAAACTTTTTCTATTGGTCGCGAGAGACTTGCTGCCAATTGCTGCAAAAGAGTAGGTCTTGCTGGAACCAGACGGAGACCACGGGGACAGTCATAGAGCTATGTACTGTATGTACCTGGGGAGGTTCATCAAGATGTTGGGCTTAAATGTGTGGGGGAAGTTGGAAGGTTCTAAACAGATCCAACCCCTCATTAAGGCAGGAATTCACGAAACTGCAGAGGAGCAAAAGCCTTGAGAAGTAGCTTAGGCAACCAGAGACCGTGAGGCACATGTCTGTGATTAAATAAATGATTTGTGGACACTTCAGCTCATATGTCATGTTTTACACTGTCAAATGAGCCCACCACACACGTCACATATATAAAAGCTTTCACACTCCCATCACTGTTGATGTCTGCTTACAGCATCTACTGACAAAAACCTTCTCCACCCTCCAGCTGCATCAGTTGTGCTCAAAGTCCCCTGGAGGCCTGTATTGTCTACGTTAATTCACACTGGTGGATTATCATAATGCTCCCCAAGTGTTAGTTAACATGTTGTTATGGATTTCGTGCTGTTACACTGAATTCCCACAGCAGGGAGCAATACCCAAGAGCTGAGTCATACCGACAGACTAAACTGTGACTGCATTTGCTTCATACTGTGCTACGTAGGATGTTTCTGACAGAGTTAAAGCTGAGAATGTGTCAGAGACACAATGACCAAGTGTCTATTATTTTTTCTGTCTCTTGATACTTGGACAACTAATGTCAGACCGCACAACAAAGAACAACAAAGAACAACAAAAAATCCCTTTGATTACTATTGCCTTATCTTTATTTCAGATTGCACACAGCCTAAGACAGTGGTTCCCAACCTTACTGACCTTAAGCCGCTTGAAATTAAGCATTTTCACAATCTTGAAAGCCTAAAAGAGGAATGATAATCCAGTATTTTATAGGAAAAAAACAAAAAAAAAAAGAGAAAAGTCAGAAGAAATGTATGCAGTTAGCTGTAGTTGAAGTTTTCTTTTTCTTCTGTCATCATCTCGCGCCCCATCGGATTTATCTTGCAAAACCTCAGAGGGGTCCCAACATCCTGAGGGTGGCAACACTCTCAGTTAAGAAGGAAGCTGTTTTAACCTGGCATGCGGACATAAATCCACATGTCAAAGCATCCACCAAAACTGAATCTCATTTAAAATGTAAAGGGCTTTCGCCCTATTATACACATGACCATCAGTTTACTTATCACAAGGAGTTTGACTCAGCTTGTGAAATAGCTGCATAATGTCCTCCGTGACTCTGAAGGGTAACTTTAAAAAGTAACGTTGGTAATGTCATAAGTTATCTCAGTTTAGGCTACAAATTTATAACAGAAAGCCAGAGTTACAAGCTGGTCTTACTAAGTTAGTACTAAGAAAGAAGGGGGGAGTTCACCAGGCAGGGAGGGTTTAATTAAGGTAGCGAGCCAGCTGCATTAAGGGAAGTTTTGGAGCCAGTGCTTTTGGCGCTTGACCTTTACGAATATCTCTGGCTTTGCTGTACAGATTTTGACCATTCTTTTTAAAGTCGCTCACAAATCCAACAACTTTCTGGAAGTCAGAAACTAGATTGCTGGAATGCCCCTTTAAAAAAACATGTGAAGTTCAAGTGCATGTTACTTAAATACTTTAACTTGCATTTTGCCATGCTTATAAGCCACTGATGTCTACATAACACTGCCCCCTGCAGGAATGCATTGTTTCAGCCCAAACATTTTGCCTGAGAAAGTCACCACAGAGACTGTCCCAGCTTATACTCTCCAAAGCAGGCTCCACTCGCTCTATTAGTCAAAGATAAGCATAAATATAACAACTTGGCCTTAATGGTCAAATTTCTTCAGTTCAGACTTTAAAATTCTATTTACAACCTTGTAAATCCAACAAAAACCTCGCACAACCGTGTTCACTGATGCTGTAATGCATGTGTGTTAGTTAAAAAAAATGGAAAACAAAACAAAAAAAGAAAAACAAAACAAGCTAAGCTAAATAGAGAAAATGTCTAACAATCACTTTTTCCATTTGCATCATGTCTTCTCTCTCTCTCTGTCTCACACACACAGACACACACACACACACACACACACACACACACATCCAGTCATAGTACACCATCAGCCCCCCACACACAACCCACTGGTGTCCATGTCTCAGAGTGATTAATGGTTGTTCATTGTACCTCGCACTCACCTGCATTCAGCTGTTTGATTGATGGGCCTGTATGCTTGACAGATGGACAGATGTGACATAGCAGAGCACCCAGGCAGGGAGCGACACCTCTGTCCAGCCGCAATCAGCAGACACTTCCTACTTAGCGAGTACACAGAGAAGGAAATAGTGAGAGATTGAGGTGGGCTGGGGGAAGAATGAATCTGCCACTTTCAAAGTGCAAATGTCTCATTTTGTTTTTTGTTTTTTTAATATAAGCTGGTCAAAACAGCAACTGGTTGACATTTGGTGGAAATATCACTGAGAAAACATGAAACAAAAGTGACAGGTGACCAAGTTTATGTGCCTCCTGAGGGCATGTTTTTAGTATGAAGCTTTTTGATTGAAAAAACAATGCCTCAAGACTTCCAACTGGATACAGTGTTTGCAACATCTGAGGTTTGTTACACTGGCTCACAGGACCTGGCCTCACAAACACATTCTGGAGGCAGATAAGATATGATCAAACAGTCTTAAACTCAAAAATGAGGCAGACTTTCGGTCCGTACAGGCAGGCAGGCTAAGAAACCAAGCAAAGAAATCCAACATAGAGAATGCAGACAGTTATAATCTAAGCTAGAAACTAAGCTAGAGGTCAAAACCAGTAGAAGCAGGAATAAAGACTTGAGAGCTACAGGACAGAGCAAAGCCACATACACAATCTAGACAAACTAACCAGGGCTGCAGTCAGATTCTTTGTCCTATGTCCTTTTTAATGGAAAACGTCATGACGTCAAGGAAGGATGTAAAGGACAATTCATAAGGAAAAGAGAACAGCGGTGCTTTATTAACTTTATTTATAACACATGGAAGATAAATACAGTGACAAACGCAATGTATTACAAAGAAGTAAGGTTTCCTGTCCTCCTCAGAAAAGGTGTTTTCAAATTATTCATACATTTAACCATCAGTAGGGTTTCCTGGTGAGTGCGAAAGGGCTGCGTGTAGCACCTTAATACCCAAGCAAATTCCTTGTATGTGTAAAACACTACTTGGCAATAAAGCTCCTTCTGATTCTGATTCTGACTGTCCCACTGCCAAACTGTTAAGTGCACGAGGGCTCTGGCACAGACTTTTTGAGCCCTTTATGTATCATAAGTCAGCATCTTTGAAGACTTTGCCTGAGAGAATAATCCACAGTTGTGACGTCAATCATGGGGATTGCCATGGGAAGCAGGCATTCAAAAAAAGGTAAATAAACATGGAAGGAGCAACTACATGAAGAAAAAAGTTTCATTTATGTATGATGCTGTTTTGATAAAAATTAGTAAATAGATTTGAAAATGACCTCTTTTCCACAGGTAATTTTCAAATAATCAATTTGCTCAGCAAGAGCCTGGAACACTTGTAATCACAGTCCAACCCTTCAGTGCCTCAGCCCTGAAGAAAGTAAAAAATGTAAAATAAAAATGTTTTGGCGTGGTCAGGCAAGGTCATGCAATATGTTGCAAAGTGCTGTCTCTTTATATTTCGGGGCCTAGCAGCCTCTTGCACTTAAGCATTTACCAGGTGATGTTAACTAAGTCTGTGAGGGTTCAGGGCTTGGGCTTAAGGTTGGAGATTGGGCCTATTCGACAGCATACTGAGGAAAGCTAACTGCAGGTCTGAAGGGCAGCTGACAGGAAGGGCAGGACAAAATTCTGTGTAGGCTGACTCCTAATTCCATGCTACATCACTACATAATGATAATAAGCAGGTTTTCAGTATGTAATGTGTTGGAGAAGTTCTGCCGTTGATGGACGGCGACGGAGCTGCTCACACCTGCAGGAGATTATAATAAATTGCAGGTGGTGATGAGATAGATTGAGAAAGACCCCTGTAAAACAAAAACAAATTAGGCACTAAATCTCTGGAAAAACATTTTGCTTTCTCTATGAAATTTAATTGGTAGTGTCATTCCACTTGCAGTTTGATTCTCGTCCGTTATGGCACATTACACTTCCATCCTGCGAGTACTTGACTTGTATTGAAGCACATGCGACGGACAGAGTCAAGCATGCATTTCCTGCTTTGCCGCGAACTCCAGCCATCTACGGCAGATTGGCCAATAACAAATCAGTACATTGATTTATTTTACAGTATTCTGCAAACATTATAGTGTAGTTCCAAATCTTAAATTCACTACGAGAAATGTTAGACTAACTAAGCTTTTCTGAGTACAAAATTATATGTATGTCGTGTAAAGTATATTCCTGGGGAGGGATTGTGCAAATAATTGAGTAACAACCAACCGTTGTCTTTGAAGACTTTATTCATAAAAGAGAACAAACAGGGAAGTACTAAAACACATATACAGCCGGTCCAGAGACCTGCTGCCTAGGGCAGCTTCGGGCGTCTGGCCCCAAGCAAAGGGATGCATAATCATTTACACAGTCTAGGTTTCTATGTTTTGGGGAACAGAGATCCTCTCTCAGCCTTGAATGAACATCCATTCCATTCATCCAGCAGAGCAGAGGAACAACAAGAGGGGGAAAACATGCATAAAAGATTAAATGTAAGAGGGCACAATTTTCTGCCTTAACAATGTACAATGTCATATTATTATAGAATCCACTGGTCCGAGTCTATGGTGTTTGTTGGGAGCCACAGTGTGCCCCTTCAAATGTATTTTTTAATATGTAAAAGGAGTTTAAGTTAAACTCTGGATCTCACTCATCCACTGACTCATCACTGTAAAGCATTGTAGAGTACTTTATCTTGCAGGGTAGAAGACTTGTTGTATAAATGCAGTCCATTTACTGTACTCAGTAGAAATAAAAGCAGACATACCAAAAGGTCAAGGTCGTGTAATTGCTTTTGATATCCGACAAATTTCTGACATTGTTATTGATTGTTGTTTTGGGACAAAACACAGCCTGCCTCCGGTGACTATGGCAACTGCTACAGAAGATGTCAAAAGGTACAAATTTATTCATATGATGTAGTAATGTCATGTCATGTGTCGTGGAAATATTGAATATTGCTGGTGAGGTACTGCTGGTGAGGTATTGAGCAAATAATTGAGTTACAACAACCGTTGTCTTTGAAGAATTTAAAAGAGAATAAAAAAAGTACTACAAGAAGTCGGTCCAGAGACCTGCTGCCTAGGGCAGCTTCGGGCGTCTGGCCCCAAGCAAAGGGATGCATAATAATTTACACAGTCTAGGTTCCCATGTTTTGGGGAACAGAGATCCTCTCCTTTCCTTGAATGCACATTCAAGGACACAGCAAGAAAGGAAAAACACTAAACAATCTCACAGCTCTGACCTAAACCCTACATCTGTGAACAGACTAATAAAGAGAGAAAAGGTTAAGGTATAAGGTTATGGTGTGAAAACTACTATATATATATATATATATATATATATATATATATATATATATATATATATATCATAATAGTAATAATAATAATAATAATAAAAGCATGCATAAAAGATTAAATGTAAGAGGAAACAATATTCTGCCATAACATCATGATGTATTTAACAGCTTGTTTTCCTGTTCTATTTGGCGTCTTATCTTTTTTCTGTATTAACCTGGTTTTGTTAAGTGTCCTTGGGAGACTTGAAATGTGCTGACAAATAAAATGCATTACAGTTATTATTATTATTGATATAATTTCTGTAACTTTTTGCTCCAAACTCCAAACTAAATCCCACCTCTACTACACCACTATTTGCCCAATTAGCTTCTTAAACCAAGAAAGCATCTAACTCACCTTGCCTTAACAAAATCTTTTACTAAAGTTTTCCAATTTAGTCCTCCTCCACTTCCTCACATTAGCAAAAAAAGTGAAATATTTTGCAAATGCCTGAAGAGAACTTCTTGATAGATATGAACCAATATGGAACATTAGCCACTGTCTATTTTTAAAACAAGTCTAATTTAGTGGTGTGTGATGCCTTCTCTCTCCTATTCATCCATACCACTAAAGCTCAATGTGCTGCATTTGAGCTACAAGGCAGAAGCAGGGAGAGACTCTCTATTCAGGGCTGGTGGTGAAAGCGGTTGTTTCTGCAGGAGCAGCAGACAAAGCCATAAATCATATGTCTACTAATGGCAGTTCCAAATGAGCCCTCTCATCAGACAAGACAAGTGCCTTGCTTTGTGTGCTACTTCAGGCTCCACTATAACATCTGTGCGCTCTCAAGCAACTGTGCATGAGATGTGTGTCGCCCTTGTGTTCATTAGGAATTGTCTACTGAGCCCTAACAGTTCAATTTAGTGTAATTTAGAGCGTATCTGAAAAGCAGGCTGTGACAAACAATCAAGAGCAGAGGATTTTCACTCTGAAATGTTCTGTGTTAGTTTAAAAACCCAAACCCCCCTCAAAAAAAAGGTGCAAACTTTAATTATAATTTTTGTGTGTTGGCTCTGGTTATCTCTAGATATGAGAGATAGAACAAAAGTCAAAAATATAAAATGTCACAGTTTTTAAGTGTGCTCAAATACACTTGTAAAACATCTCTGTAAAATATTGATGTTTTAAGATAATAACCAGAGAGAACATCTCCTCTACAGTGCGGCAGGACCATAAAAAATAAAAACTGTTTAATTTCAAAGTGACCTGAACCCAGTCAGAGCGAGTGTGAGGGCATTCAAGTGCACTCGTGCCAAGATGAGGATAATCCTGCGGCTGATGCGACACCCCACTCTGAAACCATAAATTAAAAGTCATACTGTATTCTACAGCCTGCGAGACCATGACACAATTTGATGTCTAACCCCAGAAGGGGTCAGTGTCTCTTTTTGAGTACTAAAACCATTGAATGTTGGGCTTTTGTTCCATTTGGCAAGCGTATAATGGAGTTTGAGATGGGTATGCTGGTGCTGTATGGAGATAGGGACTGAATGGAGGAGAATGTAATTACTATACCTGTCTATGCAACAATGGCTAACCACCTTTGTCGCCCCTCACTCCACTTGAAGAAGCCAGACAGCAAGGGCTGTTGGACTGTGGGAGCACAAAAGCCGCCCTTGCTGCGACACCCAAATCAGTGTCTTGCGTCGCACACAGACAAGACAAAAGGGACATGTCCCATAAGAAGATGTGTGCATCTGGATGTGAATGTCTACTTTTCTAGTAGCAATAGCAACGTCAGTATTCTTGTTTATTTAACTACTTTGTTGCATTAAAAATATCACATGTTTAAGATAATATATGTCCAAGAAGGGAAACAGCATTATACTGTTGTAGGCATAAAAGTTGTAGGCATGTAAACATAAAAATAACTGGGTAATGAAATTTGCTGCTACTTAAAGGGATGGAGAAATATATAAAATGTCTGGTAAAGGCAGATTCTGATCTCAAAGCGTCTTAGTGAAATAAGAGGAACATGCTGTCTGTCGTATATAGTCCCAGATGTATTTCATCAGAATTTAACCAGCACATTAAATACGTATGGGTCTCCTAAATGATGGAGGGACTGTGAAACTCAAATCCAAAGTACTGTTTGAATATTATTCAAATGTTTGTTTCGTATTAAGCATCCTTGTGCATTTTTGGAGAGAATGCAGAGTGGCCACGTCCACAGCTTTCTTGGTGAAGAGATATGGAGTAAACAACAAACTACGAGATAACATTTCTTTATAATAGGTGGATACAATCATTTAACTATGTGGTAAACTAGTAGTAACTAACCATCTAGTTGACACTGAGGTAAACTGAGGTTTCTCTATTTATTTCTTTATGTCTGTCTGTGTACTTGTATCTGCATTTATGTCTTCATTCCATTTATATATTTTTTTCTGATGGATCCACCTATTTGGTAGAGCACCTTCCCAGATAAAACAAAATGTTCTACAACTGTTTTTGGAAAAGAAGGAAATATTCCACATGTCTTGTGCATGTCATTGTACATTTAGTATCTTTAAACTTTCGGATCTCCAAAGATTACACACAAACACACACACACACACACACACACACACTCTTAGGCTAGGAGGAGGCTGGCTTGAAGCTTGAAGGAGCACATACTGGCACAATGGCATCCTGACTCCTACATCTGTCCACTGCAGATGCACTATCCACAAGTATTACTAACATTTCAACAGCTTATTAGTTGAGATTCAAGGATTCAACTCACAAATTAAACTGTTTTCTGATATATCACCACTGTGGTTAAGGTTTGATTACGGCTAATGTTAATGTAGTCATTATAATTTCTATATACTATTTAGCTTACCACTAGTATAATATGAATTTAAGTTGGATAATAGAGCAGTTTTACTTGAAAAAAGGCCTATGTGGCCAATTTGCCAATTGTCAATAATAATTGTCAATACGGTAATACAATTCATGGATAACAACCAGTTCAATATTTAGAACGTTTGCTGTTCAAACTTTTTTGTTGCCTTGCCCCATCCAGGCTGTGACTGGTCATTTCATGACTTTATGAAAAGAATGGCTTACAAAAAGGCACAAGATCTTCACCCTCTGTCTCCGCCGAACGAGATTTGCAGGCTGGCAAATATCAGAACAGGTGAGCGGCACATAGTGCCCCCTGGGTAATGCAGCTTATTTATGGCAATATGAATTGCCCAGAGAACCTGATATAAAGAGGGCAGAAAAGAGTACTGGTAGCTTGTAAGAAGTGCCAGTGAAAAAGTCATGGTATGCCAAAGAGTAAAATGTAGAAGTGCCAGTACTGCGTACCGTTGAGTACTGGTCCACTTCAAGCACTGCTTTGCTGTAGTCAAGCAGTGTTTTATTTAATATGTCAAAACAGTCTCCTCCCCCTCCATTTCTGCCTTTCTTGTGTCTTTATTTTTTTAGTCTTTTAAAAAGGGACAGTGCACATTTTTGAATATTTCTGCTAGCATTAATGTAAATATGCCACATTTAGTCAGAAGGCTGTTTTATATCTATAGTCCCTGTTCAGTACATGTCAATACAAAAACAACAAAAAAACAAAACAAAAAGTGCAGCAGAGGTGCTCCCCCTCAAGGCCACAGCTGGCTATTGCCATAATGTAGTGTGAGTTATAATACTGTAATACTGTATGTTTAATGAAGTTACATCATTTGCGATCCTTCCCCCCTTCTGTTATATGTTGTATGAGAAGGACAAGCAGCTCAACAGGCGTCACATCCTCCCACCATCTCCGAACAGCTTGTTTGAAATGCAGTCATAAGTCCTTTGGGTTATCGTGCATGCAGCGTGAGCACCCTGCCCACTGCAGCCAGTTATAGAGGAAATACGCAGTGAATGCATGATGATGTCACCTTGTGATTAAGTAACATGAGAGGGAGGGGTAGAAGAAAGAGGAGAATAAGGCTGATGATTATGGTGATTATAAGCACGGTGAGAATGATGATGAATGAGATAATATCATAAATAAAATGACACAAGTACCAGAAAACTACATAAGATCTCATTCTGGGCTTGAGTCTGCTCTTTTGATTTTCTGTAAAACCTTACATTGGTTAAAAGTGTAAAAGCAAAGCACTGGAACTTCGTCAACTTATGCAGGAGGGCTTGAAGCAGTTGTCCTTCAAAGCTTGTGTCGCTGCTTCAGTCAGCACTTGAAAAAGAGCAGGAGCAGATGCTGTGGCTTGGCAGGTTAAAAAAAACACTTCTTGTAAACAACAGAGCGTCGGGCTTCTTCCAGGTACATTGGTGTTTTACGAAAGTGTCAGTGATCATAGAGTGCTGGAAGTGTAAAGCTGGCAAACAGTCTTGTAGCATTCACGGGTTTTCCATTCCTTGTGGTCAAATTGGATCCATGTTACATTTTAGCTTATTGTATTAATGTATTCAGAGGGGACTTTTGTATGATAAAGACACATAGTCACAGTTATATGGATCAAATAAGAGACATTTAAATAACTTCTTATCATTGAGCCTCACGCTGACGGCAGTTCTTTACCATAAAATCTATTTTATTGCTGCTCTGACTCTTTACAAGACTGGTTTCTTAATGCAGCAGGTGAATATGCTTCCACACAGAGCACAGAATGATGAAGTACTCTTTTCCCCACGTATTTGATTGTTTGACAAACCTGATTCCACTGAATACAAATTAATTTGTATTTTAGAATTTAATTTAGCATGCAAGCCAACTCAAGGTTGTTTTTTTCTTTTTCTGATGCCTACAAAACACAACACTGGAATCAGAAATACAGCACGGTTCTCTCTGCTGTATTTTGGAATTTGTGATGGTGGATTTGTAATGGCGGTTTCCAGCAGGCTGCTGTTTTTAGCAACAAAAGCTCCGATAAACTCACTGTATGCTACCTGCCAAGCACCAAACTGCAGCGGCACCAAGTTAGCGACAAGGTGAACATACGTAGCGGAGCATTTAGCAGCCAAAGAACTAGATATTTCCATTATAAGAGATGGTTAATGGAGACCAAAGTAGAGTTAAGTAGGCAACTGCTAACATGTTGGCAATTTCATCTTTATAAGGTGATATGTCAATGTTCAGGTTTATGTGGAATAATGTGGAGTGAAGTGTGCAAGTAGGTGGCCCATATAAAACTGTGAATACAAAATTTTGATTGATTGATGGCTCAGTTACAAAAAACACAGGAAATAGAAAAATACAAGAACAAATCAAAACTTTAAACTTGTTTTAGCTCCACAAATGCCAATAAGAAGACTTTAGAAAAACATAAACAGATAAAGTGTCTGTGATAACATCCATAGACATCTAAAGAAATATATTGTTAAGTCTTGACATACAGTACAGTCGGTGTACTGCTTACCTCCATCTTTGTCAGTGACTGGAGCCAGGAAAACCACATTGGGAGAACTGGGTGGAGCCTGGGTGAAGTTGAGGTTGAGCAGCGACCACCACAGTTGAGTCTAATAGGCTGATTTACCTGGCAATGAAACCACTGTCACATATGTACTCAACTGCAACCCTTTAAAATAAAATAAAATGTTTTCAAAGTTTCATGCAGCCATCTGACTTTAGATGTGGTGCTGTGCAGCCTGTTAACATCCTTGCAGCAGTTGCTCAAGGACACTTCAGCAAGGTGGATACTTTCCAGAACAGTGACTTGTGGGTTTTTTTTAAAGTGACAAGTCTCTGTTTGCCCACTGGGCCACTCTGCCACTCTGCTGTGTTTTGCCATTCTTGAAAAGTGTCAAGCAAGAACAGATTTCTTTTCATACTCCGGCCTTCCTCACTTTTAGGTGGCAGCCGCTGACTTGGCACATGTGCATCATGCTCTTAAGCACAATCTCAGCTATGACAGCAGTGCTGACGTGGCACAGACACAGAGGACACTCGCTGGATCTTTGTGGCTCTTTGTGATTGGCAAAAAAAGATATCAAGTGGAAGGACCAAAGCAAAAGCAATTTTCAGGAGCTGAGGGGAAGATATTGAGGTCAAGTGAACTCCCCCCCCCCCCCCCCCCCCACATTCACTTTACATGAAATCTGGTCTCAAACACATTCATTATGTCTGAGCAGTGGCCCCAGAACAGCTTGTGGCACCTTCGTGAATACTGATTTCCTGAGCTCTCATGATGTATTCATGCAATAGTTATGTTACATGTGACAGTGGCGGGGCATTTCTAGTAGGGGGGGGTATGTAAAAATAAAAGCCCTCATTCCTTGTGTTGACTAAAATGTGAAAACAAAGTCATGAAGATTAATATTTTTTTACTTCAAACATCATGTCCCTGCCTTTGACCCTTATATTCAGTGTCAGCAATGCCACGTGTAGCTGTGATAAAACAGACAATCTGAGGGGTTGAAGTAGACATCTTGATAAAGTTAGAGGAAAACAACCTTCCACCTTTCAACAAGAAATCAAAAGCCCAATAATTGCTCATATTCTGAGCAGTGGGAGCTTATTTTCTGAAGTGCCTTGCTAGCCATGAAGAGCCCAAAAGAGTCCTCACACCACACCCAAACACACAGGCAGAGTGACAGAAAAGAAAGCAAAAGGTGAAACGTGTTTGGATGCATGATTTTACGGGTCCCCTCTTTAATGTCTGGCTGCGATTCTGCAAAAGGCATCTCACTCTCTGGGTTTATTGACCGGGTCCTTTCTGCCTCAGCCACAATGACCATCAGATCAGCCATCCTTTGCTTCACAGTTTATGAACTTCAAAGCCACGCGGCCCGAAGCGAGCAAATGATGGACTGCAGGGACGTTAAAGAGACATAGCAAAAGAGCCAAGGTTCTGCTCCTAGCAGTTTCATTTGAAATGAGGGGGATGACAAGGCATCCTGTAAGTGGAAAGCATGGGCGGGCTGATAGGTAGTAAATAAATCACAGCAACGGCATACTGACGCACAAGGCCCTGCGATGCTTTGTAAGTAGTAAGTAGGAGTTTCTGATCAATACGGACATTTACAGGGAACCCAGTAAAGAGGAGAGCTTGTTTGCTTTTTTGGAGTGCTTTGGCTGGTGAGTTGCAGCAGCACAAGAGGCGAGTTTTTCAGTGGTAAAAAAAAAATAAATAAAATCAGTTAGTTTTGGTAAGAAAATGAGATGAAATTTCAGATTTTGGAGATATTCCCAAGCTAGAAATATGCCTTGTACAAAAACTTTACCAGATTAAAGGAAATACTTTGATGTTTTGGGAGATATGCTCATTCGCTTTTTGTTTTTGCAGAGACTTAGATAAGAAGACCAATACCTCTCAAGTGAGTGAGTATTGTAAATATGAAGCTGGAGCGAGGAGACGACTAGCTTAGCTTAGCATAAAGACTGGGAGCAGAGGGAAATAGCTAGCCTGGCTCTGTCCATGTTCCAGCACAGGTGCTCAGTAATTAACAAATTATTTCTTGTTTGTTAAATCCATACAAAAACCAAAGCGTGAAAACAAGATGACAAGAGACGTAAAATACAAGATTCAGGGCTCTCACGTTTTATCAAAAGTTTGGAGTGAGATTACATCTGTTAGAGGAGGAGCTATTCAAATATTTGCAGCAGCGGCTCTTTGGCCCCACTCAATTCTCTCAAGTTTTTGCTAGCAGTTAAATTTGACCTATTGTTTAAAATTGAAACACTATATTGCACCACCGTAGACTGGCCTTCAGTCTGACTACGCGAGGAAGCTAGGCAGAGTTGGCATCCCTTTTTAAACAAAAATTAAATGAGTAACCAATCAGATGTGGCCACTGTCATGCCACTGCCTAACTGTCAGGATGTCAGGATGATGCCAAGGATGATGCCAAGGGAAGCCAGCCGCTGTCTGGCTTCACGCCAATCAAATCACAGCATGCGATCAACGTCATTCAGATGAAATAACGGGAGCTGTTAGCAACTTTAGCTGTCACCCCGGGGCATCTCATACACACGTACCTGGGGGCGTCCACTACACACGCAAAATTGCCGTTTTGCGTACAATAGACATGGCTTTTCCAAAGCGTGTATATGTGACGCCTGAGCATGAGAACAGGCTGACCTGCCACAGTGCGCTGAACCAGGTTAGGCTACCTGAATAATTATCTGTACTCTGTTGGTCGAGTACTCGGTTGTTAGTCTTCAGTGAGTTGTGAGTTGTGTTATGAACATTTGGCCAAGCATTAAGAAGTATCTAGGCCTATTTGATACATGCATCACTGCTACTATGCAAATGTCTTCAATCGTCTTCTGATTGAGCTTGTGAATGCTTCTTTTATTCTTAACCTGCACCATAAGCAGAGCGCGAGAGAGAGAGCGAGAGCGAGAGCGAGAGAGAGAGAGAACGTCTTGGTAAATGCAACTTTCAGCGTGTGTATTGATAACAGATAGTGCGCATCTTTAAAGTTTGATTAAAGTTTTGTAAAATTATACCCTGCACTGTAATAGCACAATGCATTAGATAATTGCCCTCCAAAAAGAACATCCCCTCTCACTTGGCTTCCCCAAAAATTTACCCCACCCCACACCACGGCTTAAAGCCCTGTGGCTCAAGGTCAGCCATTTTCACAGTCATGGTGATAGTGTTCCGTCCAGAGACAAAATATAGAAATAGTTTACTTAAGTACTACAAATTAGAGGTATTTGTACTTAACTTGAGTGTTTTCTTTTCATGCCACTTTCTACTTCTACTCCACTACATCTCAAGGGAAATATTGTACTTTTTACTTCAATACATTTATCTGACAGCTTCAGTTACTAGTTACTTTACAAATTAAGCTTTTTACAAACAAAAAATATGAAGAGTTGAATTGTTATAATATTTTTTTAGAAATTAAATGACTTAACAGTTTATACAAGTAGCCTACAGCTAGTAGGCCTGCAACAACAGAAACTATTTTAGTCAATTTTCATGTAAAAGCAATTCATGGTTCCAGCTTCCCAAACATGAAGATTTGCTGCTTCTCCTTTTGATTATTTCAATGTAGTTTTAATAATTTGGAGGTTTTGACAAAACAAGCATTGTGAAAGTGTCAATTTGGATTCTGGGAAACTGTGACAACATTTCTCACCATTTTCAGAATTTATTTCAATCGATTAATGGAGAATAATCAGCCAATTAATACATAATCATAATTTCAGTCTGAGACAAAATTGTTCAACCTGAACGAACTACAGTAATGCATGAGGAATAGTAATCTAATGATATAATAGTCATAGGGGACATTTTTCTTTCTGCTTTGAGTAGGCTACTTCTACATTTTACTGCTTATAGCCTACTTACATACTTAAGGTTTTCAATGCTGTAATTCCACTTGTAACAGAGTATTTTTCCAGTGAGGTATTAGTACATTTACTTTAAAGAAGGATCTAAATAGGCCTACTTTTACCACCACTGGCTAAGCCAAAGCATATGGTTGCAAAGAGGTTGGAGAGTTTTTGACTGCATCAATAATAATTTAGCACGAATTTGGCTATACTACCAATTATCAGTTGCTTTCACTATATCTGATCACAGGCAAGTGATTTCCTCCAGGAATCGTAAAATCAAAATGCTAAGAAAAAAACGCATTCATCGGGTTTTGCTTGCTCTTCCAACTGACTAGCTTAACAACTCTGGCATTTAGTACAGAGAAAGCTATGAACTCCGCAGAAAACTCTGTATGCCTGTGTCTCATCCATTAATTGTATATAGCAGGACATCTTCATGGGTGTTATCTCTTACATCTCAGTGTGAAAAATACAAGGTGTGACGTGTGAGCGTGTGAACTGGTTGAAATGCGTGTGTCTCACGGTGAATGCATGAGGCTTGAGAGCCCTGAGATTTATACATGAGACATTTACTGTACAAATAAGATATGTTTATCAGGGAGCTGTAGAAGTGCTGGCAGGCTGATTTTGTTACCTTTGGACAGAGCCAGTGTAGCTCCTACCCTATGTCCAACCTTCGTGCTTAGCTAAGCTTCATATATATGTACACACAGGAATCTGGTATCAATCTTCTCTTCCAACTCTCAGCAAGAAAGCGAATGAGCGTATTTCCCAAAATGTTAAACTATTCCTTTGAAGCCAGATAATGAAATGAAAAGTATTTTCCCTCCATTTATCTTTGTTAAGCCTGGTGTGGGCATCCAGTGTAATGGCTGTTTGTTCTACAGCATGGACTGGAGTAATCATTTCCATTAGTTTCCATCTTAATTTATCATTTCTAAAGATGAAATTCTGTGTTCGTGTTCAAGCAGCAAAGCAAAACTTGAAAACCTGTCCCATTTCTTACCATTAGAGGAAAGTGCTTTCATAAAACATGATGCATGGGCGATATTGAAAATCCCATCACCCCCGAACCTCTTCGATAATGAAACTGGGCAATTTAGGGGAGGAAGACTCGGGAGGAGGGATTTATAAACATAACTAATACACACTTCAAACATTCAGAGTTAAAAAGACCTGAATGTGTAATTTTTCTCCTTTATTTTACTCTGAATAAATTTACTTTGTCTAAAGATCTTGATTGCTAATTCCAGCCAGACAATTGGACTTGTTGCACACGTCTGTATGCCGCTTGTAACAGTTTGTGTCCGCGTGATGAATTTAATGAGCTAAGTCTTTGTGGAGAAAGATGACCTTCTAAAATGACAGTGCCAGATACAAAGACTTTGTTTCCGCTCAAACAAAATAATAGCAAATGTCATCCACAAGGTCCAGTGGCTGACGATAGGTTTGATGTGCAATACTCTGATTTCAGCTGGGTCTGATTTAAGATGATGTTTTCCACACATTTACTGGTTTGCATGCCCACACACACCAAGATACACCCGCTGACACAAGCGCACAGACACAAACATCCACCCAAGCGCGCAGATTGGCTCGCATAAAAAAAGAGATTGCAGAGGAGTTTCTATTGTCAGCAATTCACTCCCTGCTCTGAAAGAGCAGAAAATCGACATCACGCATGAAATGAAGTGACGCAAAGGAGCAAAAGGTCCTCTCAGATTCCTCTTCACAGTGCTTGTGCTTGTAGTGCTCATCAACATTATGATCTAATCTGCATAGACATATTGCACTTGGATACATTGACAGACTGTGCTCTTATGTTTACCATTAGAAAACAGAGTATTAAATGGCTAACAGCTTTTGTCACTAAATGTTTCATGTTACCAGAAATATGCCCAGGTCAGGTCTTCAATCAGAAAATTTACTAAAACTAATAGTTGACCCTAACCCATACCCCAAACAGTGATAGCCCATAGCTTAGCAAAGCCAGTCAAACTTTGGATTTCTATGTTGAAGCAGTGACCATGGTACTGTAGTAAGAGCTATACTTTGTACCGAACCAAATCAAAAACACAAGAGCAAAAAGTGCAAGAAATTGACTACCTACAGTAGTAACTTTCAAGGACAGGGGCATTCATACTATATTATTTTATGGGGTTACAGGTTATATTTAAAAAACATTCATGATTAGCACATCCACTGTGTATTCAATTCAATTTTATTTATATAGCGCTAGTTCATAACAAAAGTTATCTCATTGCACTTTTCATACAGAGCAGGTCTAGACAGTACACAATTATTTACAGAGACCCAACAATTCCCACGATGAGCAAACACTTGGCAACAGAGGCAAGGAAAAACTCCCTTTTTACAGGTAGAGAAACCTTGAACTGAACCAAGACTCAGGCAAGGCGGTCCTCTGCCTTGACCGGCAGAGTATTAGTATTTCCCAACTGTGTGGAAGCCGATCATAGATGCTACTGTCAGCCACGTTAGCCAAACTTAGCAGAGATAGCATTATGTTTGCCACACATAAGCCTTAATCCTAAACGTCATCTCTCATTTTCCCAGATCCGAACAACTCCCTCCCTCCGACTGTCTCTCGCTCCCCACTGTGTCCGCTCAGAAAAATAGCATGCACATAACTAAGAGAGCTCGCGGTCCAGTGGATTTCAGGTGTAAGAAAGGGAATTTGTGTGCAGATGATAGCAGGGCCACATGTATAATAATGGCTTTTGTGGAGCTTTTTCAAAGTCGCATCATTTCCGATCTGTCCAGACATTTTCAATCAACTCATAATATGAACATTAGCTTAATTAGCTAATATTAGCTAGCTGCAGTAAAATCTGCTAGTGATAGCGGTCATTCCACCCAACAAAATTATGTGTAGACTGTGATGATCCCAGTAACTGACAAATTATATCCATTAACAATTTCCTGTCAACATGTCCTTGTTTACACAGAACCTACTGAGTTTCTTTTAAAGAAACCAACTAAATGGTTAACTGCTGATGTAAATGGCATTGTACAATGGATTGGGTCTGCAGGGTGTTAAATCTACCCACGCAGCTCCAGGTTCCCACACTTCCCGAGGAAAACAAACAAACAGCCCAGCCTTAACAAAGACCTGTTCTTATTCTATAGGTGAAGATTTTAAATTTTGTGTGCGCTCTCCTCACCCACTCTTTTCTGTAACACCACAAGTGGCCGATCACACACTTAACATTAACTAGAACTGTTTTCTTTTCCACAGGTTTTAGTCCGCCCACGCTGTCCACTCACAAATTACTTTTGATTTGCTCATTTCACATCTGGTCGTGCAATACCAGCCAAAATGGCTTTGTGGGTTGTCCACTGGAACAAGTCCCAAATCATCACAATAAGGAACACAGGTAGGTGTCGATCGAGATGAGTACAGCCCCTCCGATTACAAGGATAACGATTAGGGCAGAGACTCTCCACTACAGGAAGCTTTTTATACTCACATTTATGATGTTTTTGATATTATGTACTCTTACAGGCACTGGATTTAATGAAGGTTGTCAATTTACAAATCATATGTTGAACTAGCTGGGTGGCGCAGTGGTGCAGTGGTTAGCACTGTTGCCTCACAGCACGAAGGTCGTGGGTTCAAACCATAGGTTGTATATAGGTTCAAACCCCAGTTTCCCTGGCCTTTCTGTGTGGAGTTTGCATGTTCTGTCTGTGTGGGTTCTCTCCGTGTGCTCCTGCTTCCTGCAGGCTAGGTTAATTGGTGTCTCCAAAATTGTCCTGGTTGTGTGGCCCTGGCAACCTGTCCTGCCTTTTGCCCAATGTCAGCTGGGATTGGCTCCAGCCCCCTGTATGCAGGATAAGCGGTTGACGATGGATGGATGTTGAATTGGCCGTGTTCTCCTGCTCCTTACTCTTTTCTTGATCCTCTGCTGGAATTATCCAACCAGGTGGCTAAAAATAAGATCTGGATTAACATATTGAACATTGAGGAATGGTCTGAAGTTGGTGTTGAAGCTGTTTAGTGACAAGGGAAAGGCAGAGAAGATGAAATTTACAAGTCTACCTCATTAAAATGGCTGTAACATCTGCAGTGACAATGACAGGTCGAGGGACCACAAGATGAGGGTTGTGCTGATTGTTGGATTTGCTATTTGTTGCAATATAAATTTTTGCAGAAATTGAAAAAATATGTCGACAATGACATTTCATCTTTAACGAACTTCATCATCATATATGATTCAGACAGACATTATGAATAGAGTTGGCGAATGATAAAGAAGTTTAGGAAAAATGTATTGTTATTTATAAAGTACATAGTTTTATATGAAACTATAATACAGGATTTAGAAAGTAATGTATATTAGGGTGGTCCTGATTATCTAGAAGCTATGTTTGCAGTATTCACTGCCAAGAGTTATATATATTTTAGCAGGAAGTGCGCATTTAAGAGTTTTTGCATTGATTGACACATTACAATTACATATATAGGGTACTGCCATTGGCGTCACCAGGTCATTTTTCCGGGGCTATAGCTCTGGATGTTTTGACTGTAGCCCTAATGTAAAAAATATTTTCCATATTCATAGGCAATAATCTTCATGACACAGCCTGACTTTATTACAGTCATGCCTACATGTGCGCCTGACTCAGCAGAGATGAAATTAAATGAGAAATGTTGATGTATAGAGGAAAAATATCTGACAGCAATACAGAATGCCTGAGAGCCTTACATCACCTGAATTTTGTATCTCCTTTTATATAGCCTAAATAACAAAATTTTCTCAATAAATTGGTGTAGAAAAATTCACCAGAATGCAGAAAATTAAGTATTTTAAGCACATATTTTTCTGGGGGAGGACTCCCAGACCCCACCCAAAATTAATATTATCAGTGTTAACTTATCAGTAGTAATTACAAAAATCATAATAAATGTATTGATATGGCCTATGAAATTTAATAATTAAAATGTAGCTCAATGATTTATACGTAGGTACGGTTCAGTTTGACAAATGGTTTAACAAGGTGGCCACAGAAAATCAGACAGTTGATATAGTTGCTGTGCATTTTTTTTGTGGGTCGATACATGTAGGTCATTTATTGGTGCTTTGTAGACTTACTTTGGGTAGGCGGCGGTGGTGGGGGCAATGGGGGGTGAAAACATGAAAGATTTCTGGGCTGGGCAAAGCCCCCAATGTTTCAAGAGCATGGAAACACCCCTTTATCAAAACTAAATAGAGGTGAAAGAATAAAAAATTTGATTAATAAGCTTTACCATGTTTTTACTTTTTCTGGCTTCTTCACTGATTACCTTCGTACAATACAAGACAAACTAGCAAAGCTAACAAAAATTAGACCTAGAACTTCTGGCTGTTTCCATCTGTCACATGACCCCCTCTGTGCAGGTCATAGCTGCCTTTGAAAGTCTCCATTTTGTCTTTAGCTACCAAGATGCAACAATTTGTTCCTTCTGCTACTCCACCATTTCTTTTTTACAACCTAGTTTCTGCTGCTGTAAATAAATCCAATTTTTGAGACCTTGAAGTGACTCAGTGTGTCTGTGAACTTGGGGAGCCAGAGATGAAAAAAAACCTGTCTTTGATGCATCTTGTTAGATGTCCTTCCCTTTACAATAGTCTATATTTAGGCACCATAATTGCTACACTTGTGGCATAAATAACCTTTGCAGTTGAGGATTAAACATGTAAGGTCTTACATGAAACAATGATGATATTGCTGCGCCACCTGAACCTGAACTGTATTATGCAATTGAGTGGGAAGAAAAAGCCACACCGGTAGGGTCACTCAAAGTGAACAGAACAATTATTTAAAACATACATCTCCCCTTTGGGCAGAATCACTCTCCCCTCTGTGTCTGATTCACCCCTCGGGGAACAATAACTTTTTAAGTACCTTCAATACTTTTCTACACAGTCGTTTTCCTCTGACTATCAATGTCAGACACTACACTTCTCTTAGTTTCGCTTAGTTTTGATTTGTCTTGTTGCTTTAATTTGCCAATAATTCTCTACGTTCATCTGCTCTCAGAATCATACGCTCGTCCACCGCCGACATGCATTCATCATGCAAAATAATGATTTCCTATTTGAGCTTGAATTTACTGCTCAAGTAGAGTATCATCTAGCCAAGCACTCTGTATTGAATATATATTTTTGGTTTTCTGGGGCCAGGTCAGTGTAATTTAAAATTGCTGTGATCAATATTTTTATATTACCTGTGGATCAAATGACTATGTGTAATATGAAAGGGCTAATGATATCCCTGCAGAGGATGATCAGATGGCTCTGGTGTTCCCTTCAGCTCCACAGAGTGTTTTAGCATCTTTTAGCTCAGTGTTTTTTGGTATCAGTCAACTTTACTGTTGAGCCAAAGACACTGGGGGTATACCCTCTCTCATCAACCCTAAGCCTAGTTTTCAGGTAAAAAAGCTTTTATAAACCCACTGTAAGCTAGCTCTTCTCAGCAGCAGACAGACAAAATTAGCGTAGCTAGTAGCTAGTGAACATGAGCATTTAGCAGCTAAAGAGTGAGATATTTCCCTCAGGAGTTGAAAGAGATTAAAAGGGAGCTAAAAGTTGAGTAAATATTGCAGTTTACATTTATTAGGTGGCCAAAAAAAATGAACCTAAATGAAGGTTATTGCTGTTCCGTGCCTGCCAGTTGTGTAAATAGCTGTTTGCTAGCACATTAGCCATATCAACTTTATACCCTTGTAAAATGTCAGTGTTTACAGTTTGTCCTCGTCCCTAAGTGGCCAAATAAAATTTATTAATACTGCTTCGAAGAGCATTTGTTATTATTGGTAGTATAATTTAGTATTTTGTAGTTGTTTGTGTTTTCAAATAGATGTTATTAGTAGTTTTGTCAACTGGTCGTTTCCAATTAGAGTATAATTGAACAGTTTAATGAAAACTTCATTAGGGACTCATGTTGCAACAGGTGAAAATAATAAATTATGTTTTACTGATTAAGTAAGCCAATAAGTGAATTGGGAGGAGTTTATATCACACTGTTAAAGTTAAAACACTAAAAAGCACGATCCTCATTTGTCCTGGACCATTAAAAACATAACAGTAGTTGGTTGACTGGCCTGTGGAGTCCTGCTGCAGAATATGGATCAGAAAAGATCAAAAATATATAACAGAGAGATATAACAAACCATGAAGGGCTTTAAAGGTAATCAAAAGACTCAACTAATAACTGAGAAAGAAACTTAAACTGAGGTGTTAAAAGGAATAGGGAGACGTAATACAGCCAGGACTAAAGGGATGACTTACCTAAAAAACAAATAATGGCTAAGGGGTTATGTCATGTCTTCAAATACTTCATTTATACCAACTCATGACTACTCCATGTGCTCTAGCTACCCTATGTATACTCATTCTTGCATCATCAAGAGTCCAAATCTAGCATTGTGTTTGTTGGTTTTCACATCTCTCTCTCTCATCCTTCTTTCTCTCTCTCCTGTGTGCTCTCACCAAAGCAGTAGTACTTAAAAACAACAACAACAACAACAACAACAACAATGCCTCGCTGAGCCCATGGAGGACTGACATCAGATTGTTTTAGGTACCTGACAGCTCCCTAATGATTTCTTTTGGCTTTCCTATATCCTCCACTGTCTGCTAGCATGTAATTATGGCCTAACTCAGCACAGATCAGTCTTTCGGTGGGAACACAAGTGTCTGTGTGTGTCAAAATCACACTTGTGTGCATGGCTATGAAAATACACACCAACCACAACAAAACAGCAGGAGAAGCCAAAAAAGGATAACATTGACTGTATTGTTGTCTGAATTTTGGTCAGACAAAGATCTTATCTGTGATTTTTATTATTTTTTCTGACAAGCAAAAAAATACATGAATTCCTTAATGAATTGAATCTCTTTAGTGCCACCTAGAAGCTCTTTTCTTTACTTGCTTTTCTTTGCTCAGCATTTTTCCCCATCACATGATTTGCACCTCAGTCGTTCAATTGCAATGACACACATGAAGCGCACAAAAGACACAAACACAATTGTACCACCCAGTGACAGAATTTATTCACCTCTATTGAATGTCTTTGAACCTTGACCTGTAAGCTACCTCAGGCCACACCATCGCATCAGCAGCTCTGGTGGGTATATAAACAAATAGCCTACTTTTTTCTTCTCAAGGCGAGTCCAGTGCATATTGATGCACACACAGCTGAGCTTTAATTAAACCTTTGTGGCATTGATGACCGCTTGAGCCTTGATATTAAACACAGAGATGTAGTGGAGAGGTAACCTGCACGATCCACCTTAACTTAAGGTTGTGGCAGATATTTTTAAAATCAAAGTTTACATTACAATAATTATTATTGGACTATGTAAGAAAATTAGAAAAGAAGCTTTAATGTATGTATTATGTTGTTGTTGGTGGCTTATCTCACTGGCACGACCAACTTGAACTCACTGTTTAATTTCCAGCTACATAATGGTTCAAATCTCAAATCTGGGCTCCCTCAAAAAGCAGACACAGCAGGAGATGCTTTACTGTGAGGAGATACTGTACTGTATAATGAAACAAATAAAAAATTTAAAAACGGTGCTCTCAAAAATCTCCAACCTTAAAGTCTGTGGCAATTTTGGAGGGAGGCCAACAGGGGCCAGTGCCCCTGTAACACAGCCCTTGGAACCCCCTATGTCCCCCCATGAACAAAAAGTCTACGGAAGACCTAATGAATTAGCGGCCCACGAGCCACATCCAGCCCCGAAGCAATCTCCATGTGGCACAGCACATGATCTAAAATAGCCTATATGACAACAAAGTGGACATTACCGAAATTGATGACTACTCCTCTCGTTAGTGTATGTACGTGGTTCAATAAAAACTTTGCGAGTAAAAAGCCACTACTTTACAAACACACCTGTTTAATAAGCATAAACACACAAAATGCATGTTTTAATCTGCTCAGTCTCTCATCCACAGCAGCTGTGTTTAGGTTTTACACAGGCACAGCGCTAGTTCAGCTAATAGCTTATTGTTAAAAACAAGCTGAAGTGAAAGCTCTGTCTTTAGTAACTGTTTAGCTTAGTTTGCCTGTACATTAAAATATGGCACATTATAAACTCAGCTGGTGACTGAGACAGACCAGCCCTCCTCTCTACCAGCAGCAGCAAAAGGAGGAGGATGACAGGTGGGACTGAGTTGTTCATAATTTCATAACTTCACACAGTATGTTGATGTCAGGAATATGCAATATTTATTTTACTGACATGTTAAATTTGTTTCCAGTGAGATATTAATGACTTTGTTGCTGTAACTCCTGTTGCTGCTCTAGAAACAACAAAAAATTTAAATAATATATGCAATTATTTAGTAATAAATAGGACTGATAAGAGCACTGATAAGAGAACTGAACCAATAAGTATTACCAATACAAGTGTGTCAATAAAATCTTAATGATCCCAACTCCTGAGAAAATGTCCAGCCCATCTCTGTGTCCTGGTTTTAAAATCCGGCCCAATTGATTAGCCCTGGTCTATAGTAATCATAGTAATGTATCTTCTTGCGACAAAATTAAACTTTTTTGTTTGTCTCCGATTGAATGTGCCCCTCTGACAAAACAACTGGCCCCAGTCTGGCCCCCTCAATAAAACTGGTCTAGAACTGCCCCTGCTTAAAGTGCTACTTAAGTTTGTGTTGATCTAAATAAAAGCAAAAAAGCTTTGACATTTGCATGGCATATTTCTATTGTCTGAAACTTATTTTAGTGGATAGTCTGAAAGGGGTAAAAAGGTTATTCACTAAAAGTAAAGAATAAGACACATTTACCAATCAACTTACACCTACCCACAGCAAAGTGGTGGAGTAACCTTTAAGAGCAGCTCTCAAATGATCACACGATTAATCGCATGTGTACTCCTGCTTTTAAAGCATTTCAGTTTTTGAAAAATTTTATTTGTGTAAAAATATCCAGTACTCTTAAAGGTTTAGTGTGTAAGATTTAGTGGTATCTAGTGGCAAGTGTTGTGAATTGCAACCATCTGTCCAGTCTACCACTGCCCCCTAACCTTTCAAAGAGCATAGGACAGCTACGGTGGCTGACAACAGCACAAAAGGTGTCTCTTCTGAGACAGCTGGGAGTGGCCGGTCAAGAAATGAGGTTTCTTTAGGTATATTTATTAAGAAATGATATTTACTTATATATTCAGTAGAACCATATGTTATTGTGACTTGGCCTGACAGATAGCATGGAAAATGTAAGCCAAGAGTGTGAAACACTGTCACTGTTTCTACACTACAGTCCATTATAAACCATACATTAGATAAAGTTTATACAAACATTGACAAGGGAAACACATGAATTCTGTCTGATTATGGACCATTGCCAAAACTGCCCACCAACAATAATATCTGGCCCGCTGCCAGATTATGGTGCTTTGATAGCATAGAATAGAAATAAAAATATAAAATCATCACAAAATCAGTTCCTCTTTAATGGTTTTGCCTGTAAAATAGCATGAGAAGCTGTTTACTATAATGCAGTATTGGAGCTTTTACTTAAAAATTTTGAACGACATTAAGAGAGTCTGTAGCCTGATTGACACACCTCTGAAAGAACCGTCAGAAAACATGATTCCCCTTAATGTCCTCTGCTTGGAGATACTGGGGAACTGCAAAATTCTTTGAAGAGATACAAAAAAAAAAAAAAGTTGTCTTGAGGTGGGATCAAACTCTCAATCCTTGGGTGTGAGACCTGAACCTTACCAACTAAGCTAACTGAACAACATGTTGAAAGTCAATATCATGGCCTATATTCTCATCCGGAGTTGTGTTCCAATGCAAAACTTATTTGCAGACCCCTTTAGTATAGTATAACTACTTCTGCTTTTTCTAATGTCCATATTCAACATAGTGATGAGCGCCTCCACAACAAAGAAGGAGGATGCAACTCAGGTTAAACAAAGAGAAACATAAATTTAAAATAATGAAAAACAAAAGAACAATGTGGCAGAGCGGTGTGGGAGGCGCAAGCACCGACACTGGCGTCTGGGCAGGCAAGCCTAAATAGGTTGGGCTCACTGGCCATGTGCTCCCAATCTCCTTAATTGCCTGCAGGGAGAAACACAGACAGCACACAGTACAGAGGCCCAACACCAAGACCTCTCTGGGCCGTCACATATGATAAATGTTAAATAATAGTGATGAAATCATAGAAAACTGAAAGAAAATCAAACTGGAGAAGGGAGGAAAGTCTGCTGCTGATTGGTGAGATACGCCAGAGAAAACTTATAAGGGGAATTGAGTACAGAGGAGTCAGATGCAGACAGCAAGTGTGTGTGGAAAGTGATTACAAACAGCACATTACCTGTAACCTTGTGGTGGTACAGGCTTTTCTACATGCCTTGGCGCAGGGGAAAGGTGCCTGAGATCCAGTTCCCAACCACATAATAAACAAAAAATATCCCCTTGGAGAACAAATCAAGTACTTTAATTAAAAAACACCTCTTTATAAACAAACCAATGCTTCTTAGATGATCAACAAATGCCTCTTCAAAAAGGTAAAAAAGAAATGGATAAAGCATTTTTTAATGAAAACAAACCAATAAACAAATATGGGAGCCTCCAGGCAGCAGGTAATTGTGGGTAAAGAAACGCATAACCCAATATAAGGGGTTCTATGTTCACTGTGTGCTAACACCCAGAATACGCTTTCAAAGGTAGACAAAAGAGACGGCAAAGACTTCTCTGAGGGTCCCAGATTACACTGCTTCTCTTCAGACACACCCTGTGCAACAGTTGCTCCGCATGATCCTCTAATCAACCCAGAGTAATATTGATACTGAACAAGTTTTAATGGGGCAAAAAGAAATAGCAGAAAATTCATAAGGAATGCTGCACCCTAACCTTACATTTTACACATTCATTTCACAACATGTCTCAGAAGGAGTGTGCTTGTCTCTGTACTGCAGCCATTTAAGACCTGTAAAAGCTGTTCTTAACCAACTAAAGAGATCTCTGGAGCTCTCAAGTCAAGGAATGTGTTAAATAGCTTTCATTAAGTCTGTGAGTAGGAGTAAAAGTGAAAAATTGTTAGATAAATACGGGTCCTGAAGCAAAACCCAACGCCAGTCCACTGCATGCCATGTTCATCCAGCTGTAGAGGACCTGTAGAGAACTTGTAAACCATCTGTCAGTCAGATTTAGGCTCTTTGAACCCAACCAAAGAAAACACATGCTTCTTTGCCAGACCACAATAAGAAAGCAAAATGTTTAGGTTAATTGTCCACTCAGAACAACACTGCTTCAGACTCACCAAACCTGGCTTAAGCCTCCATTAAAACACACATGCCTTTTCCAACCTTTCTTGCTACCGCATTGCCTCATAGCCGACCCTGATGTTCCCTTGAGCTGCCCTCACACTGTCCTGTCACTCAAAGGCCGATGGCTTCATCTATGTGGAGCTTTCTCACAATCCTGTTACTCTCACAGTGTGGCTCCTCTCTATCCCCACACATGCTTTTAGCCACTGTTTTGCTGAGCCTGGAGCAGATACACCACAGCCTTCCTCTGCTCCTTTTTCACCTTTATCTCCTCTGTCTCTTCCCCAAATTCCACTCGCCCATTATTTGCACTTTTTCCTTCTTTTCTCTATCACTCCTCCTGTGAACACCTCATTATCCCATATCTGGCTTTCTTATTCTTTCTCCCATCTCTCATTGCCTTTCCTCCCCTAATCTCCCTCTTTTTACCGCCTCTCTGCATCTCCTTCTGCCATTTGCTAACCTCCACTTTTTTTTTACTTTAATGACCTCAATCAAACCTTGCATTGTGTCCTTATCAGGTGTGCTAATACCAAACGTTGAGAAGATGTTGCGGGAAATGAGTTGACTAACAGCAGAGTGCATGTGGCACATTAGCCATTTTTGTTTGGACGTACTGTGTGCAATGAGGCTACTGGATCCGAAATTATATTATAATGTGACATTGAAATAGGTCCACGATTAGCACAGCCGAGTGCATTTGTAGATAAGGGCACTAGATAGCGAGGGCTTCGGCTCAAGTGCTTTGCGGGGCACTTCCCTCATTTACATTAACTGTATTCATCTTCACCAATAGGTGCAAATTGCTTTTGTGGAATCAAGCCTGAATCTCATGAGCCAGCACTTATAAGCTTTCTAGTAGTTACAATATGGGACACTACAGCTGGAGCCAGTTCTCCATCAAAATAACTTTTATTAAAATGGAATATTTTTATTTGCTTATTAAATTCCAGTATCGCTTTAACTGGGATTTTGTGACAAAAGCTGAAGCTTGGACCGCCTTAGGGCTGCAACAAATTATTATTTTGATTAACAATTAATTAAAATGTCATGATATTTTCCCCAGAGCCCAAAGTGATGTTTTTGAACAGCTTTTTTTTGTCCAAACAATATTATATAGCCCAAAAGGTAATTCATTTAAAATGATACAAAGCACTGATCAACATGCAAATAGACAGTAAATCAGGTGATAATGTGGAGATGCACAGTAAAATGGAAACACCACAAAAAAAAAGACTTTAGTGTTACTAAAATCTCAACACTACATAAAGGTGCATCACATTGAATTGCAATTAGCCACATTTGACAGTGGTTCCCAACCTGGAGATTGGGACACCATTAAATTATTTTTAAAGCTTTTCACATATTTTGGGTCAAAATGACTAGCAGGTATAAAAGAATACGCGAATATGCCCGTCAAAATTACGTCCACAAAAAGTGCTTACATTATGAAAAGGATCTCTACGAGTGATTCCCGGTGACACCCTTTTGTTTTTAACAACAAGTCTCACTCGTGGACAATTCTCACTCTGAAATCTCGTGAGAAGAGAGTTGTTTCAGGAAGATGACGGTGGTGAGTCAGAGTTGGAGAGAGGAGTCTGTTGTGTTAGAGTGTAACGGTAAGAAATAAAGTCTTCCTAGCAGCTCCTCTATGTAAACGACAAACTACTCTCCCTTTTTTGCACCGAAGGTTCCTACAACAACTCGCATCTCATGAGATTTCAGAGCGAGAATTGTTTGAGTGAGAGTTGAGCTCCTGGTTACACACAAGGGGTGTTACCAGGAGTCACTCGTGGGGGATCCTTTTCATGATGTTGCGAGAGACCTAGCTTGCAAAAGTATTCATACCCCTTGAACTTTTCCACATTTTTTCACATGACAACCACAACCGTAAATGTATTTTATTGGGATTTCATGTGATAGACCGACATAAAGTGGCGCATAATTGTGAAGTGGAAGGAAAATGATAAATGTTTTTTACAAATTTTCACAACTATACGGCATGCAAAAGTATTATTTACTCCGATACCCCCAAATAAAATCATTTTCTACCCATTGCCTTCAAAAGTCACCTAATTAGTTAATAGAGTCCATCTGTGTGTAATCTAATCTCAGTATTATTGCGAACATTAGTAAACAACAGCACAATGAAGCCCTAGGAACACACAAGACAGGTCAGGGATAAAGTTTTGGCGAAGTTTAAAGCAGGCAGGGTTAGGTTATATAAAAATATCCCAAGCTTTGAGCACTGTTCAATCCATCATCCGAAAATGGAAAGTACATGGCACAACTGCCAACCTACCATATATAATGGCCGTCCACCTAAAATACAGGCCGGACAAAGAGGGCAATGATCAGAGAAATCTGTCCCCAGGACAACTATTAGTCGTGCACTCCACAAATCTGGCCTTTATGGAAGAGTGGCAAGAAGAAAGCCATTGTTGAACAGAAGCCATAAGGAGTCATGTTTGTGGTTTACCAAAAACCATGTGGGGGACTCAGCAAACATGTGGAGGAAGGTGATCTGGTCAGATGAGTTTTTGGCCTTAACGCAAGACGCTATGTGTGGCGGAAAACTAACACTGCACATCCCCCTGAACACACCATCCCCAACTTGAAACATGGGGGTTGCAGTATCATCCTGTCCCTGCTTTTCTTCAGCAGGGATGATGGGAAGATGGATGGAGCCAAATACAGGCCAATCTTGGAAACCTGTTACAGTCGGCAAAAGGCTTGAGACTGGGGCAGAGGTTCACCTTCCAGCAGGACAACGACCCTAAACATACAGCCAGAGCTACAATGGAATGGTTTAGATCAAAGCATATTCATGTGTTATAATGACCCAGCCAAAGTCCAAACCTAAATCCATAGAGAATCTGTGGCAAGACTTGAAAATTGCTGTTCACAGACTTTTTGCAAAGAAGAAAAAATTCCAGTCTCTAGATGTGCAAAGCTGGTAGAGACATACCTCAAAAGACTTGCCGCTGTAATTGCAGCGAAAAGTGGTTCTACATAGTAGGGGGCTGAATACTTTTGCATGCCACACTTTTCAGATTGTGAAAAATTTTGAAAACCATGTATTCTTTTCCTTCCACTTCACAATAATGCGCCACTGTGTGTTGGTCTATCACATGAAATCCCAATAAAATACATTTACGTTTATGGTTGTAACGTGAAAAAATGTGGAAAAGTTCAAGGGGTATGAATAATTTTGCAAGCCTACTGAGCCTGGCGGTGCAAAAGGAAACACTTTTTGTGGACGTAACTTTGACGGGCATAATTGCAGCCACTACAGCCTGTTCAAGGTTGCTGGCTGAAGCCATCTACTGCACAAATTCCAAAACGTTTTCTACCTTGGCTCACTTGTTATATCGACCCGAAAATATGTGTAAATAGTGAGCAGGTTTTAAAATACTGACATTATCCTTTAAGAGGTCGTGAAATTCTTGTAAGTGGTCACAATATTATTTTTGGGTAGGAGCAGTTTGACAAAAAAAACTTATAACAAACTCAACTTAGTTGGAAGTGTTGGTTGTATATTGGGGTGGGGTGCATCGGCCAACCACGACCGAAAAAATCTTTTCAGACTAATCTAAAATTTTTGCATTTGGCCTATATGACAGCATTAGACATTTGTTAGACATCAGCAGATTAATCAATAATGAAAACAAGCATTAGGTGCAGCCCTTTATGAAATACCTTTGTTGTAGTTTTTTCTCTCTCTCTCTCCCTCTGCGTTTGTCTGTTACTGGGGGTCAGTGGTCACGTGGCTCAGGTCAGATCTGTTTGGCAGCACCCGAGGGTTTCTTGACATCCTCCCGGACCCATTCTCCATATATGTTTACAATCTATTTAGAGTGTTGTCATAATGATTGTCCATACTGTCATTTTCCTGTGTTGGTCTGTTCTGTTTCTGGATTTGTTCCTCTTCCTGAGGTTTCTTCAGACTTTAGTGATCCCTTTTTTGGGGGGGGGGGGGTTTCCATATCTGAATCGAGGGCCTAAGGATAGTGGGTGTGCTATGCTGTACAGATTGTAATGCCCAGACAGACAAATTATTGATTTGTGATATTGGGCTATAAAATTAAAATTGATGTTACCTGACTAGTAGTTGCAATCGTAAATTCAGTCACTTCAGTGTCAAATCAAATTCAAGTCAAATCCTCTTGCATAAACTGTTCGTCTTGTCCCTTCACCCTTATGCACCCCTGCTGGCAGCCTCTTTGTATGTAACAGCATTAAATGTACATTTAACCAGTGAATGTGAATATTTAGCAGCTGCTCTGTAGATGTGAACTCCTCCAGGAGCTCGGTCAAAATCTGCTCATCACACGTTGCAACTTTCCCCCTTTTCTACCCTGTTTAGTTACATAATGAGCCATTACATGGCTTCCATTAAAGGATGAAAGCTTGGTGCTCTTTAGTTAAAACCAGCCCCCTGTCTCCTGGCTGAACACAGTAGATTTAGCCTCTCCTGAGCTATGTTTTGTTCCCTTTATTGTCAACAGGCTGAGGTCAGACACTTAGTGGGCCCTGGAAACATCCTAAAAGATGCCATTCAGCCCAGATGAATAGCAAGAGTGTTGTTAATGGTATCCAAGTATTCCCAACTATGTGTGCTATTAATGTCGAGCATGGATTACTGGAGCTGCATTGCCCTCTGCAGGCAATAAGAAATGACTGCACAGAGTAAAAAACAGCAGCAGTGAAACTATGTATCATCCCCATAGGCTCAACCTAGTGCTGCGTAACCCCCTCCAGCACACAAGCACACTCGATTACTTATTACCTTTTCTATCCAATTTTAAAGACAGATGCACTTGTTCATTAATTGCTCTTTATTTAACCCTCAGGGTTTCTCGACAGGTTGACAGTGCACTGTGGGCATTTTTTTAAAAACTTGTTACACTACATAATAGAGATCTGCTACTGAAAGCACACATATAAATACTCTCACAAAGAAGAGGGCACAGCACTGGCCTCGTCACCCATTCAGCACTATGCTTAGACCGTGGTGTATGATGCAAGATCAAAGGCACAGGAGTGGTATAGCGATGACTTATCATCATAATGTGCCCTAACACTGCTGTCTCCTTCAGATGTGGATTATTTGTCTTCTTCACTGTCTTATTTCAACGGCACAGGAAGAGAGAAGGAGCTTCCCGCAGTGACCAGCTGCCTGTAGCAAGCATCGCTGCTGCATTTAAAGAGATGCAGTACGGCTGGATGATGAATGATAAGATGGAAATATGGAACTAGTATTAAAATGGCTTTGGGAACATTTTTGAACAAATGCCAGGGAGATCCAGAGTTGACATGATGTTGATGTTTGCAGGTGTCATTTTGGCACATAAATATTCAGTTCTAGTGTCTCATCAATATTAAAATGTTTGAGGGAATTTCTAGGCTGTGCAAAGAAACAAGTGTACATTTCCCAATTTACTGTATATTTTTAAGTATTATAAAGAAGATCCACATATTGAGTGGATTTAATGATTTCTGCATGCAGTCAGGGTGTCCATCAGCCCACATTTGTCCTTGAGTGAGGCACTGAATGCCTGGCTGGTTATTTATTATAAGCTGCTTCATATAAAGGAGCGTTAGTTCTACTGAAACAAGGCACAAACAGCAGCTTCGCGGCTGCTCCAGGGCTACAGCTCTGCCGATATTGTCGCTGCCATACATGAATCCCAAATAATAAAATATATATGTAATAGATCAGATAGTACTGAGTATCGTGGTGTGAGATCATTTGTCTCATAAAGTCACAACAAAGTAAACAGTTGGTGTGAGAAGTACTCACATGTTTTACTTAAGTCCTTCGTTTACAATCCTTGTGAACAAATTGAATTTCTCCCAGAGGGATTAATAAAGTATGTCTTCTTCATCTTCTAACTACTTTACAGTTAGCTAGTTTAGTCCAAGGGTTCCCAAACTAGTGGTCAAGCCCCTTTCAAAGGGTCAAAACAAGTTAAAGTACTTGTTTTTCTTATGCAAAATCTTGAATTTGAAAACTATTGTAAAGTACACATTTGCCTATGAAATGTAGCATAACATGGACGCCCTCAAATCAAGTTCAAGTACTTAAAAATTGCACTTAATGCTGAAGTACTGCGAGCTGCAACAGGAGTGGTCTGTAGCAGAAGCTGGAGGTGCAGAGTGCAAGTTGGCCTTCAAAACCGAGGAGAAGAGGGGGAAAGATAGATGCAAGATAGAGTCTGCTGTCAGAGCCAAAGAGGTCTCACGTGGGTGTTGTGGCACGGAGAAAACATTCGTGCGATTTTGATCTGCTGCCAACTTGCATGGAAGACTAAAAGCTGAAGAGTGAGGACAAAAGTTGAAGGTATAAGACATCCTGTTGGTCAGAAATTGACCTCATTGCAGAGGAAGAGAGTATTTGCACGGTGTTATAAGACACTTAATAACTACACAGACTGATTCACTTTTATAGTATTGTTATTGAGATAAATATGTGGTGGTGATATAAAGATATTGCTTTTTGATTCATTATTGACATTTAACATGATGATGATGATGATGAAGTTTAAAACATTTAAGACGAGTTGAAATATGTGATACAGAAACTTTCAGGATAAGGAAACAATAAGGAGCCTCCATTAGTTGACCTGCAGGTCCTTGTGTATTCTTCATTTTGAGCACATGTTGCTTATTACACTATATTCTCCAATATTGCAAAGTAGCCTATAACTAATTGATCAAAGAATCTCTCCCCTCCAGCTCTAACTGAAAAGATGGTGGAAAACAGACGCTCAAGAAGATATTCAAAAAACACTCCAGTGGAAGTTTATTGTGAAATATGCAATGACTGACTAAGCTGATTTTTCCTTCTCTATAGCAAAAGAAAGACCAAAGCCATTGACTTGTGGATGATACCTGCACAGGGGAGCTCAGAACTTTACTAATTTATTCCACATGACTTTTATTTCTGAAATACCACAGAGCAAAATTATGTTCTGTTTTAAAAACTTTATGAAGCTAAAGTTAGCTAAAGTTAGTGGGTATAAAGTAATGTATTCTGTATTAATCTCAATTTATTGTCTGGCAAGAAAGGTTCTGATAAAATATCCAACTAATAATGTGATAATAGCATTTAAATCAAAATCATTGTTTGTATGGGACTGAATTACTGTAAATTTGAAAAATCATTTCATCCATTTGGCTTTAGCTTAAGAAAAGAGGTGGATTTCAGACTCACTACCAGAATAAACGTCTCCTCCAGCCATGTGTACAGTAGCAGCATTTCAGTCAGTGCAGTGAATCGAACAATTCCCTCACTGCTAGTAGCAGCATAACCTGATGTTATCAACACTGCTATATATATGAGAGAGAGGGGAGCACTGGAGGGTTATATGTGACCAAATCCAACATGCTACATGCATCGTTTTCAGATGAATGGAAGCCTGTCTGGCAACAGCACAACTGGCCAAAAAGATTTCATCTCAGTTCACAAACCCTTTTGCTGCTCGCTTTTGCCAAGCCCTTTAACACAACAGTCATTCAGCCTGTTCTCTGCTCATGAAAGCTACTATGTTTGCTGTTTTAAATGCTCAGCGCTGTAGGTCATCCCCGGGGATGGGAGGGATGCCCTGGCAGCTCACAGGAAGTGATGCCTTTTTTTTTTCCAGCAGCAGCAGTTTTATTTTGGAATAAACAGAAGAATACAAAACATTTTGATTGAGAGGAGCTTTCAAGGAAGTGATACCACAGCATTGAGCACTTAGCACCAAAGATGTCTTAGTGATTTAAAATAAACACAAAGAAATTCAACAGAATGGCACCTGGTTTCATCCACAAAGGGAAGCGCTTTTAAACTTTCAATTCACCTCACCTCTCATTTACTCTCACTCTCACGCCTATTCTCTGAGATTTGCTGTCAAAACAAAAGCACATCAAATTAAAGCTGCAAGCAGCGTTGGGCGGGCCCTCGCACTTGTAGCGCTTCCGGGTGTGAGCCGGCCGCGTTGCATATTCTGGAGCTCTGCTGGTGCGGCTGTGAATTTGCTACGCGGTTCCGACGCCACATGAAGGTGTTATATGTCACTTCCTGTGTCCCCTATGTGGAGCTACATAGCACTTGCCGCTATGAATATAAATCGGTATTGGCGTGTAGATGTCTGCGGCTTGGGAGAGTTATCAAGCATGTAAAGTTTGGTTCAGATGTGAGCATGTATACTGAACAATAATGTACCCAAACAATAAAATAAATTCCTTTTATATTTCCCTGCCTTGTTGTTTATGTGTACATACAGAGGAAGAATGTGAGAACAGCACACATTTCATCGTTACTGTGTGTTAGAGCATGGGAGAACAGTGGATAGAATCTCTAACTCTGCCTGTCAGCTCGCTCTGCTCCGTTAAAACTGAATTTACCATACAGAATTGAATACGAGTGCACTCCAGATTTAGCTGCAGCCAGCTGACCGTGTGCTTCTCCCTATACCGCAGTTCTGTGTCCATGCATGCAGCAAACTGAAAGCACTGTCTGTCGGAGCGTCTACGTGAAAAGAGAAGGAAGACATGGCTGGTAGTATTGCCTTCAGAGTTGTTAAACACCTCAGCGCACTGAAGGAAGCCATCTGACTGTGTGAGGGGCAAGATCGTTGATGTCTGCAGGCAGAGTAGGAGCTCTCCTGTCTGACTGGTCCACCAATAGCAGAGAAGATGACCCCTTGAGACACAGCACCTCCTCATTTGCATAATGAGGCAGAAATGCATACAGAAATTTAAAAAGGACAGGAAGAAATAAAAGAGAAAGAAAATAAATAAGGTAAATAAATACAAAGGAAGAATAAAACAGACAAAAATAATTTAACACACACATAAATAAATACATTTAAAAAATTAGTAATAAATAAAGTTGAAGATTATAATGGAGAATAAATAAATAAGGTAATTATAACAAAGGTGTATAAGTAAAGGCACTAATTAAAATATATACATTTATGTCTCCTTGTATAATTTAATTACTACCAACATTTATTTATTTACTTTATTTTTTTGTGTATTTAATTGGATGCTTATTTATTTATTGAGCATTTATTTATTTCTGTATTTATTTCTGACTGTGTCAGGATCGGTCCTCCATAGCGGGGTGGGAGAGTTATCAAGCACGTAAAGTTTGTTTCAGATGTGAGCATGTACACTGAAGTTACAAAATGGCCGACTTCCTGTTGGGTTTAGGCTATGGCTCCAAGAGACTTTTTTGTGCATCTGGACAAGATACACGTACCGCAGAAAATTCGTGCATGTAGGTGAAACATGCGGCGGGAGCTGCTTCGTTAAAAGTCACTTCCTGTTGCCAGCAGGTGGCGCTATGACTGTGGGTGAATGTCAGCATGTACATGTGTTCAGGGCGGGACTCTCATCCTACATGTACAGTTTGGTGCAGATGTGAGCATGTACACTGAAGTTACAACAACTTCCTGTGTCATGGCGAAGACTTGATCTTTGACGCCATGCCACGGACACGCCTATTTACGAAAACTCGCAAATAGCACAACTTTTCATCTTCAATGCCTTTAGAAGGCACAGCAGAAATTTGAGGTCGGTCGGACTAAATCCCTAGGAGGAGTTCGTTAAAGTACGAAGTGTGTAAATCATCCAAAATTTGACGTAAAATTCAAAATGGCCGACTTCCTGTTGGTTTTAGGGCATCGCTCCAAGAGGCTTTTTTGTGCGTCTGGACAAGATACACGTACCACAGAAAATTCGTGCACGTAGGTGAAACGTGCGGCGGTGGCTGCTTCGTTAAAAGTCACTTCCCGTTGCCAGCAGGTGGCGCTATGACTGTGGGTGAATGTCGGCATGTACATGTGTTCAGGGCGGGACTCTCATCCTACATGTACAGTTTGGTGCAGATGTGAGCATGTACACTGAAGTTACAACAACTTCCTGTTTCATAGCGAATCATCGACGCCACGGACACGCCCATTGACGAAAACTCGCAAATAGCACAACTTTTTCCGTCAATGCACGAAAAATTCAATAGGGACCTCGCACGGTCGTGCTCGGGCCCTAAATAAATATAATCTTTACAAATACAATAGGGACCTCGCATGGTCGTGCTCGGGCCCTAATAATCTTTACAATTTCAATAGGGACCTCGCACGGTTCGTGCTCGGGCCCTAAATATCAGCAGGACAGGTGTTTGCGAAGCAGGTACTGGGTGATGAACTGATGTTCATGTTGAGCCAAAAATAAAACACTCCAGAGCAACAGACACAACATTTCCAATCTAGTGGCAGCTGCTCATAATATAGAAAAACTGCAAACAGAAAAACAAACACAAATGGAATCTTAATCAACCAAGAGGATATATTTAAAACATCTTTAATTGTGCGGTTATAAAATTCAAACTGGGTAGAAAAAATATTTCCTCAAACATCTAGCTCATTAACAAGAGCGTTGTACTGTAGATTTGAAATATTGTAGTTTTAAAGTGATATTTCATGTGCTTACTTTTGCTACACATATTCTCATGTGCTCTGACCCAGTATTGGCTGTTCCAGGTGTCGGGGTAGTGTTACTTTCTCTTCCCTCATCGTCCCGCTGCAAACTCTTCCAACACACAGAAACTTAACTGGGGCGATGAATCGTTCCAAGTTTTTTTGTTTGTTTTTTTTCAGATTTGTGTCTGTGCTTCATGAGACGCAATTTTAGCTATTTTCAAAGTGAGAATGGGTGCAGAAGACAGGAGGCAGAAAAGCCGGAACAACTGTGCTGGCTCACACGTCAGGGCCACCTGAGAGGCAGCAAGTCTGAGGCTGATTCCTGCCTCAGGAGAAATATCACTTTAAAAACAGATACACAGTGTAAACAGCAGAATGAGTAAAAAAAAAATCTTTAGCCCTGTAGACAAATAAATTTTCATATGTTTAAATTTTAACAATAAATAAAAATACAAGATCCTTTATGATGCTGCTGCCAAGAGACAAAAGATTTTTCGCTATTACAGATTTTCTTTTCAAAGCCATAAAAACTTTGCAGTACGTAAATATGACCAATTAACAATCATGATTTAGTGTAACATCCATTTACAGTACAGTGTAGTGTAGCAAGTGACACACATTTCACCTACTTCCACTTGCAAGCTGTGACTCGTCCTCATTTCACATAACTAATAAAAAAGGGAAGTGTTTCTGACTTGAAAAAGATGGCGTTTAAAACACTCAGCTGTGGAAAAAAACAAAAACTTAAGACCTCTATATTCAGGTTCATCCCCCGATATCATATACACCTTTGTTTACACTACAAAACCAAAGGTGCAAAATATATAAATAACTAAAATATGATCATTTTTAATGGCGCCGTGTATACAAATCCATTATTCAGTAACAGATAAACATATATAAAGGTTATAGCGGACATATTTACATTCTTTGTCAATTAAAAGCATCTCAGCTGGACAAATGGGGTCCACGCTGTCTAACACTGATATAAACAATAAAAAATAAAGTTTCAGTCTACAGTTGCGGAAAAAGTTCCGCACCAAACATGCTTACGTCAAGTGAAGAAAGAACCTGACATAAAATCAGTTCATACAGGTTCGGCGATTTACACTGAGTTGTGTGAGCTTGTGAAACCATACAACAGCTTCTGAGCAGGTCTTCATTTTCCATGTTGCTCCAGGGTTCCGTGTCCGTCGCACTTCAGCGCTCACCGGCTCCCGTGGCAGGAGTCGTCCGTCTTGTCTGCAGTGTCTCTGTGCTTGGTTGTCTACACACCGCTCGCTTGAGACACAAAGCAAAATAAAAGAAAATAAAAAAGGGGGAGAGCTGTGATTGGAGGAGGTTAAAAAATGATGTCATGAGCGTCACCGTTAGGCCGCGGCCTGTTCGCAAGAGGCGGGAGAGGCTTCTTGTAAAATTCTGTGGAGGGGATGGATAAAAAAAAAAACAACAAAAAGGTTGACTATGTTATTAAACTATATCCATCGAGTCCTGAAATGAAAACACTACAATACAAGGAAAAAGAGAAAGACATTAGCCATGGCAGTTGTTGCACAGGGGTAGATGGGATATGTAGACTGTGAGGGGTTGGGGGAAATGTGAATAAATACACAGACAAGCCTTTGAGTTGATTAAGATGTCTGCCACCATGAAGGATCCACACACATTCAAGCATATGCTTGGTGAGATGCGGGAGGAGAGAGAGACAGGGATGTGGGTCTGGGATCCCAATTAAGAGTCAACACACATCGTAAGGCAGACAGAGTTCAGCGTTTCCTCTGCAACACCACAGAGTAATTTACCACTGCTGCTGTGAAACAAACAAACCCACCAGACTTTCTCCTTTTGAAAACCTAATCTAGCGCAATTATGTATTTTTATTTTTTATGATAAAACTACAAAGGAAAATTTTCGAAACTAAATTACATCCAACGTGTTGCTGCACAGGAAACACCGAGTCGGTGTCAGGACAGTTGTTAAAATGTTAAATCCACACAAAGGCCGGGGTTAGTGACAAAGTGAATGGCTGATGTGGCTTCGTAACAAAAAAGGAAGCAACACATGAAATGAAACAGCAGTTAACAGTGAGTGATGAAGAACAGTCGGACTTTACAGGCAGCTTTACCAGAATGTCTCGAGTCCCCGAGTGGCTCTAGTTTTGGCAGCCTAGAAACTTTGGGTGTAGCCCATCCCACTATAGAAATAAAAAATAAAGAAACACTGATCAGAAAGACAGAAATGATCCTCATGCTCCTTCTCTGGATCTGGTTGATCTGACCCCTTAACAGATCGGAGGAGGATTAACAACAATGACAACGGTACAGTGCATTTGACAATCTATAGCTAGGCAGTGACACTTGCTTAATTTTATCAAAGAATTATCAGAAGTCACGATCAAGCAGTTCAACAACTAAAGCACCTTCCCTTCCCTTCATCACTCAGTCCCTGTCCTGCAATTTCATCACCAGCTGTCAAAGTGCTCTATTGAGGTTTTTGATATGGGGTGAGGATGCTTGCCTCAAGTTGAGCCATGAGCAGCTGTGACACAGGGCAAGTTTTTTGTTTTTTTAAAGGACAGCACAGCAAGATAAAAACGTGTTGGCGACGTGTTGGCGACGTGTTGGCAGTGTTTTTGTTTGCACAAACCACAGAACAGCCTGTTGCTTGTAGCACTTCATATGACAGCTCACTGTGGTTATCTTTCTGCACGTCCTGTTCCTCACTAGAATATCTAAAACTGGATCAGCTGACCAAATAGCGGCAAATGTGTCCGCCAGTTTTTATTTAAGAACAGAAGATAACCAAGCAAATATGTACAGTAGGTGTTTTCAATAGCTGCTTCATGCTGGTTCACGGGTGAAAAACTTTCAATGTAAAAGATCACCAGGAGGAAGTGTTTAGTTTGCATTAGCTGTAACTAATCACAGATCGGATTCGACCAGCAAACTGCTACATTAAGCTGATATTTGGAACTAGGAAGTGACAAAAGTACTTTAAAAGGACTCCTCTCTAGTCGCCAGGATCAAGCATGTGGGAAAACGCCATATGACGGCAGCTCATGATGATGCACAGACTGACCTGGAGGAGGTGGAGGGGTGGGGCTCTGTGTTGGCCCGTCCTCGGTCCTCAGCGGGTCCACCCTGTGCTTCCTCTTCAGGTGCAGCTTCCTCGTCGTCTTCTTCTTGTCTTGCTCGCCTGTTGTGGCTGTCCGTACAGAAACGTTTAATAAAAGAAATGTTAACCAGGATTTGCGACAAGAAGAATAATAATATTTTCTTAAGTAAGCCAAGAATCATCAAAGCACTTTCATCACTAGAGTAGACCATTTTTAATTGTTGCCCACTGCCATCTTTTTTTGTCCCTTAATTCATAAAGCTTAATTATCTTTGTCCATGAGATATTCAGTACTCTGAGCTGAGTGAAGAAAAAGATATATTTCAGACAGTTGCTTAATTTGACTGGATATCTCTTTCAAATATATACTGCAGTCTCCAGGCGTTTGTTTAATCATTGGCTTTCAAAGCGAAAACAGATTTAATAGCTTGCTTTCTATGTATCTACAAGCTCCGCCTCACCATCCATTCTGGTAGAAAGCACATTTAACGTTCAGAAATGTTGAGGTTTGAAGTCGTTTCAAAGATTTATTGCTCACCTGAACTGGCATTTCCTGCTGTTTGTCTAGTGTCATCTGGCTCTTCATCGTTGTCGTCCTCATCCTCCTCTTGATCATCGTTTGTGTTCGGGCTGTTGGCCCGGGCCTCCTGCATCGTCTTCTCCTTTTCTTTATCCTCGCTCTGAAAGGGACACACCAAAATCTTTCCTGAGCTCTTTGGACTATAATACACCTGGAAGTCTTCAACTATCCTGTGGTGTTTGTACACAACTGTTAGAGACAGACACACACACACACACACACACCTCAGAGATCGCGTTGCTGATTGGTTGGAAGGGGCTGTGCATGTTTTCATCATCAGGCTCCTCCTCCTGGATCTGCCTGCCCTCACGTTCTGCCTCTTCCCGCTCCTGCCGTTCTCTGCGGGCAGAAGATGTTAACAGGATAAAGTTACATTTAGAAAAACTGATCCGAGGTCAGATTTTAATAACTATTTCTACCATTCAGTGGGAGTTTTTGTTTAAATAAATGTATTTTTTATTGTTACTTCATAGTAACAGAGCACAGTTAAAATAATGTTTTTAATGTATTATGCAGGCAGGGAGATTGCACACTAGTTTCCTGGTTCATTTCTTCCACTCTTACCATCTTCTCTCTCCTTTATTGCTTCAAACATAAATTTCTTTCCTTATCGGTTTTTCACTTTTCTGAATTCCACAAAACGGGGCATCCATTTTCTGGATTAGGACAGCGGGTACAAAGTTTTGCAGTGAAAGTGAAACTTTATATAACTTGTGAATCTGTTTCCGCGTATGTCGATTGTCTTTTCGATATCCTCACCTCTCCTCTCGTATCCGCCTTACTCTTTCCGCCCTCTCCTTCTTGTCCTGGTCCTCCTGAGCACGCTGCTCGGCCGTGTCCTTCTGCACGCGCTCAGTAATGGCCTCGTAGTCCTTGGCGATGTTGTTGAGGAGCCACTTCAGGCCCTTCTTGATGGACTTGTCAACCTTTTTGCCATAGCCCAGAACTGCCGAGCATGGCTCCTGGGGAAGGAACATATGTTTAGAGGTAGGACTTCACCAGCACCTCTCAGTGCTGAAAGATGCAACACATGTGGTTTTGCAAGACAGCAGTCACCAGACTACATGATACCTTAAGCTGCCCTGGGGTACAGAATGAGAATGAACTCTTCTAAAACCAAAACAAGCCTGGTCTCTCTCTCTCTCTCTCTCTCTTATATATATATATATATATATATATATATATATATATATATATATATATGTGTGTGTGTGTGTGTGTGTGTGTGTGTGTGTGTGTGTGTGTGTGTGTGTAACTGCAGATAAACCAAATGCCCTTAATGTCATTGAAATGACGTTCCACAACAGGTGCACAAACACTTACGATCTGACAGAGACACTTGTTCTCGTTAACAAGCTTCTCTAACGACAGGTTCTCAATAATGTCTGCTTCAGCCAACGCTCCCTCCTGGTCTTGTTTGTTGGCAAGCCTGGAAGCAGAAAGGAATAAAGAGATCAGACATTGTAGTCTTGAAAACAAAGCTAAAGTAGGAGAGAGAGAAAGCAACTGAGGCTGCTTAAATCCACAGGAGGACTGTGGGTAGCTCTCCAAGATGTTTGGGCCAACCTACCTGTCGAGTTCCTTCAAAAACTATGTGCAAGTGTACCCACAAGAACTGATGCTGTTTTGAAGGCAAAGCGTGGTCGATTTTTCTCCTGGTCACTCATTTTGCATTTTGTTCATTGATAAATATAATCTATTAACACGTCTATTTTTGAAAGCATTCTTACTTTATAGCATTGTTTCCACACCTGGAAATCTTTTGCACAGTACTGTGTAAGAAAACTTTGAAAAGAAAGGTAAAGGGGTTGTAGCTAGGTCACTTATCAAACTAAATCTTTGCAAGGTGCACAGTGGCTAGAAATCTGGAAATGTGACTCCGCCCTGATTGTGGATTGTTGATTAGAACAGTCTCTCCATTACTGGAAAAATATGTCCTGATTAATGACTGAGCATATGCCTCCAGTAATAGTCCACAAATTGGACTAAAGCCAGACAATTTCTCTATTATCTCCACACCCTTTACACCTCTCCCTCTGTGCTTTAACAAGTGAGTTTTTAACCGCATTTTAAATATACAACTTTATGATTTTTTTTAGCCCTTTTCCAGTATAATTTCCTTGGATGGCGGAGCACTCACACTAGCACAGGTTTCCCTGCGATGCGCGGGTGCTGGAGGACCTCGGCCATGGTGTCCCGTGTCTCCTGGATCCTCTGGACATCGCTGGAGTCCACCACAAACACCACACCGTGCGACTCTGAATAGTAGTTCTTCCATATGCCCCGGATTCTCTTCCCGCCACCCAGGTCAAAGATAGTCACCTCAAACTTGCCCTGCTTTAGGTCAACCTTGGAAAACCCCACTGTAGGAGCTACATCCTGGGGATTCTCTGAAAACAGAAATCATGTTAATAATAAAACTAATTTTGCATGAGTTTTAAAAAATGTATCAGCAATGATGAAATATACAAAGCAGCTAGGCATATCTGTCATGCAGTAGGATGTAAAATATACATAATAAATACTAAATGGGAGAGTATGTGAGGCAGTTTATTCAGAGTAAACAAGAAGAACACAGTTTACAAACTCAACTTTTCTATTATTTACGAAGATTTTCAAAAGAAGAAAAATGCAAAACACTAAATACACATTTATTACAAACAGTGCTCACCTCCTTGGATTCCTCTTACTGTGGCTGTCTTCCCTGCATTATCCAGTCCCACCATAACCAGAGTCACTTTCCTGTTGGGTAAGAAAGGGAAAAAGTATGTACACATAAATACAGACATCACTACAATCAGTCGGGTCCAGAGGAGGGACCACCTGATGCCGAATATGGAGCCCCGCGTCCAAACGTTCGGCCTCTGAGCTACATTAGCTGGCATTAGCTCTCATGACGCATTTGGGGGCACAGATAAGCCAATTAATAATCTGTAATTGTCTCTCAATCACAGATCTGCACAGTGGACTGAGTGAGTCAGCACAAGCCAAGGTGATATTAGTACTGATGGTTAGTCTAATAATATTTGGCCGATTGTGAAGTATGCAAATAGATTTTTTTCTGTGTTTTGAACATCTAGATACATTTCTGTATACATAGGTCATGCATTTATACTGGGACTTAAAATGCATTCTGGTGTCAATATGAATGTTTAAAAATATGGTGCATTTCTAAAAGCAACATGGGTAAAGAGCGGGGAAGACTTTCGCCACCAAGTTTCTCAATCGTCCAGATATCACAAGTGTCAAGTGTAACTCTGAAAGCAGGTCAATATTTGCACCATCATTAGCAACCCGTCTGTCTAAACAGGGGCATAATCACAGTAGGGCTGCAACTAACGATTATTTCCATTATAGATTAATCTGTCTATTATTTTTTCAATTAATCAATTAGTTGTTAGGTCCAGAAAATTGTGAAAAATGTTGATCAGTGTTTCCCTAAGCTCAAAGTAGCATCTTCGAATGTCTTTCTTGTCCACAACCCAAATATATTTAAATATAAATATATTATGTAAGGAAATTGTTTCAAATAATTTCTTTGGCTGTAACTATTATTCATTTATTTATTATTGCATTATTTAATCATTTTGATTTGTTTATTTGATTGTATTTTCTTGTCGGACGTTTCTTTTTAATATATATGCGAAATAAACAAAAATAAATAAATGAAAATAAATTCAGTTTGCTGTCACAGAGGAGGAAAGAAACTAAAATATTGACATGTTTGAAGCTGAAAATAGAGAATTTGGATGTTTTTTCTTTAAAAAAAAAAAGTACTCAAAGCGATTAATCTGTTATCAAAATAGTTGCAGATAAATTTAATAGGTGACAACTAATCAATAAATTGACTAATAGTTGCAGCTCTAAATCACAGTACGAGTACATTTAGCCCCAACTAACCAAAATAAATTTAAATATAGAGTTCTCACAATATTACAGGAGAATCTGAAACCAATTCTTGAAGAGAACCTTCAAAAGGATGTTTGTTTTTTTTTAAATAGTGAGACATTTAGCACCTTGAAAAAACCCTTTCAGCAGATGCTTATCTTGTGATCTTAACAGCTGTTGTTGTTTTGCAGCCGGAAAAAGGACCAAAACACAAAATATAAAATAAAGGAAATAAGTTTATCCACTGAATATACACGAGACATAAACTGCACAGACCTACGAAGAGATGTACATAAATCTAAAATCGGACACATAAACACAACCCGTCTTCGTCTCCTGGATGCATACTTAACTTTGACACTTCCGCCGAAAAGACATCAACCGCACTATCCATCTAACCGTCCTCTGGAGCCAGTTGGCCTTCATCAGGGTAGCCGCTTGCTATAAACCTCCAAAAAAGGTGCGACGGTGTCGGACCCCTTTACGCTAACCCATGACCTCTTTGTCCACGCTGCTACAAACCCCTCACAGCCAAACACTCCAGAAGGAAGAGACCCACTGAACCTGGCAGCAGGATTAGGTGGGGATTTCTGACTAAGTCCAAAGGATCAGACGCCTCACAGGTACCACGTGGGTTAAGCACTCCCAATTACCTTTTGTTGGTCCTGCTGCTTCACACTAAAAAAATACTGAGAATAAGGAGGTGTGATACAGAACAGAAGAGCGACACTGGGCCATTTATAATCCAAGACGGTTGAAATAAAGTACTAACATTAATATTTTATTGATTATTTTGATTAATCGATTAACTGTTTGCGCTATAAAATGTCCAACAATAGGCAAGGCAAATTTAGTTGTACAGTACTTTTAAAACAACAAGGCAACTCTAAATACTTTACACACACAATTTTTTTTTTCTCTCAATTTCCCAAAACCCAAGGAGGTTCAAATGACAAAAGATATTTGATTTACAGTAAAAATAAAAATAAAAACAGAAAATCAGCAACTCATAGTAAAGAAGCTACTTATTTACCTTTTAATAATACAGACAAAAGCTAGTTAATCAACTTATCATTCCAGCACTAAACATATCCGTAATAAGCCCCTGTTATGTACTGTCTTGCACATCATTACATCATTCATTTAAGATCATAAACAAATCCGAGCTTGATTTCTTACAAAGGATTAGGTTCTCCTGATAATTCAGAAGTTGTAGCAGTTTTAACATTTTGTGTAAAACATTGGATTAGAGTTAACTACTTTGACTGTAAACATCAAACCAGTCGTATTACAGTGACTACAAACTGGACTCACTCTTGCAAACTACTGAAACGAACTGATTTGAGCTGAATGATTAGGGGCAGCAGGATCAAAGGATTTGCCATCGTAACATCCCCTAACTTACCTTGCAGGCTCCCGCCAGCGTTTCAGCCAGTTGCAGCAATTCGCCATCAGGCTAAACATCGCAGTCGGAGGCCAGATGACTGCAATCAAGTGGTCATCTAGCCAGAATCGCCACACCACTAGCCAACCCTGTTTAAACAGCTGATCGCCTAAATTATCTACATAGCAAGCTAACTCGTGATAGCGTCAACGTTAGCAGCTTTTTAAAAATGATCGGCGTAACCAGCGCTGATAAACAAAGTGGCTGTTGCCATATGTTGTCGATAAATGTTAGTTAAAATCGATTTTCAGAACTACAAAATCCGAGTCCCGTTATTAGCTAAAGCTAATGTAGCTAGCGATAACGACACCTTGTTAACTCGTTTAGTTTCAGCCTCAGCCCATGAGTAAGTCCTTTACCGTGCGAATGAAAGTTGTGCTCACCATTACATTAAAACGGGGTTTCGTATATAACCTATTGCAGCTACAGTAAGTATTTTAGCCACGAAACAATAGTCACTTAGCGTTAGCTCAATTATAGCTGTCTGCTTTGTTTACGCCGTCAGGTCTGCTGCTAGGCTGCGGACGCGCTTACGTCATCTCCCGTACAAATCAGCGTCGTTCCAGAGTGACCCAAGAGACGCCGAGGGAGCCCCATATGGACAATTATATACAGGTGTAATAATAACGTGTTGTTTACAGTTTTTTGTTACCTGTAATTAATTAATTAATTGTACTAAGTTGTACAACAAGTCCTTGCAATAGGCCAAAATAATCACATTTTCCAGTGCATGTTGCAAGGGGGACAACACATTTACCCTTTTAATCCATGAGTTTTTATGTTCTGATGCACCACCATCTACCTAGCATATCTACAATAAATATAATCCGGGGAAGTAACTTTAACACCGTTTTCTTGCAGGTAGGTAAAACAAACACATTATGGATGCACAAAGATTTTTTTAAACACATAACATAGATTTAAAAACACACAAAACAAAGCTAAAATCCACCATGCAAGTTCATATAAAACAATGTACATCACTGAAATTGAATAAGAGAGAAAAGGGTGTGTAAGTGCTTTTATTCTTTCTCCATTTCAGCTTGATTAAGAGAAAGAAAGAGAGCCAATAACACACACAAGGACTGGAATAAACAGATTTTTTTTCTTATTGCTTCACCAGAATCAGTGAGTCTCCTCTTCACCGAAGTTAAAGTGTGTTAGACATTTGTAGCTTACCTGGACAGAGTCTGAAGGCAGTTCTTCCCATTAGACTGAATGTCAAGTGTCTGTTAAGGCAAAGATGGATGCACTTTAATTCCTGGGCTGAGTTATTGTCCCGGTTCACCTCAACAATCACTCACAGGTGAGTCTGCAGTCAGGATGAAGAATGCACGTCTTTAACAGCATCTGTGAGAGGAGACATTATCTCCTCTTCAACTTAATTTTTATGAGATTTATCCGCTGTGCTCATATTACCACAGTAATAATCTTTATTTGTTTACTGGGATCCAGTGTGGTAACAGAAATTGGCTGTGTGGACAGTAATGAGCCTGTTGTCCTTTTGGCTCTAATTTGCTGAGTATTAAAAAGTTGCTGTGAATGAAGTTTAAAGCCTTCAGCATAATTCTTTTTAAATGTTTTCCTCTGGTGTGACACAATTATTGCTGCACAGCCTTGTTATATTCCTGTTATGTTAAGTGTGTTTTAATGGTGCCAGCGGTGCAATTCTCCCTTTTATTATAAATGATTAATTATTGAATATTGGTTTGTTTTCTTCCCTTTAGTTTACAGCCCCCTCTACTATGTCTAACTAATTAGCAGTAGAAGTATCTCTAGTAGTCATTACACAAGTTAACTATTGAGAATTTGGGTATTTAAAGGTCAATACATTATAAAACAAAAGTGAGTGTAAACAAAAGCTGACATTCATCTTGAACTTTTAACACTGGATATATTTTATACAAATCTTTGTGATTGAAGTTGCAAATGGAACATTATCTGTTGTGTCAAAAATAATGTGCCATAAATCTGCCAGTCCTGTTCTTCAAAGTATAGCTTACATCCATAATTGAACACCACAGCCTGTAATGTTCAGGAGGGTTTCAGGTTAAACATGCAGAGTGTAAGACCGATTTTTTTTAGGGCCTTTCTCATTTCCCAAATTTCTGCCTCCTCGACTCCTTGCGGCGCATTTTAGTCCCTCCCACCCGAGATGGGAGCTGGAGGAGTCGAGGAGGAGACGCCAGGAGAGAGGAGTTGAGGAAACAGGCATTTGAAGAAATAAGATGTTTTTCCTTCTTCTTCTTCTTCTTCTTCTTCTTCTTCCTGGCGACTTGCAACGAGATGGAGCATTATCGCCCCCTACTGTATCTTAGTTACTTCTGCCTAAATCCTTCAGTCCAGTTTGTTGTAGAAAGGATGAGATGTGTTTGAGCACCATCTTTCCGGAGTTATTTGAGAAAATAGTTTTAATGTCCATTTGTTTAATTCCATCATGTTCCAGTCAATTTCTTAAAGCCAGTCTTTCGTTTGAGTATTTAGTGCACTCAAACAGCACATGTTCCACAGTTTCTGGTTGATTGCATGCCTCACAATTTCCAGATGGATGTTTTCCAACAAGGTGCAGAGATGCATTTAACTGTGTGTGACCTAGTCTAATTCTGCTAAATTGACACTGTTCTCTCCTGCTATTCCCCAGTGCCTTTTCCTCCTCCACTTTCGGCTGAATCTTGTATAAATGTCTTCCTTTATTTCCATTATCCCATATGTTCTACTCCTCCTGAGTAGTGATGTCCCTGACCGAAGGGGACATACACACACACACACCCGCAAGACGGGATGATCCCGGTACTAATTTGGATTCCCCCGTTTGAAAAGAGAGTAAACCAAATGCATTCCATCTGTGTTTAAACATGTATTTATGTTACACAAACAATCCACTCACTTAACAATGATGGCGATGAGTTAAAAGAAATAGCTAGTGACTTGTTGTAAACGACAATGAAATGAAATGAAAAAATGTTATTTTACATAACAAACAGCGCATCACATCCATACGCTGGCGCACAGCGTTTGGCTTGATTAGGAAGCGAACATGTAATAACAATATAGTATGAAACTATGCACTAGTATTTGCTCGACTGACGCACTGAAAACGGCACCAATTTAAATGTAATTTGTCCTCCTGTTCACCTTTTTTATGATAATAAATTGTAATGCATACAAGTAATTAATATGATTCCTGATTAAATGGTCCAAAACATTTGAGGTGTTAATTTTGCAGAAACAGAATCTCCACATGTGTTTATTATCCTCAGTCATGGTTCTTTTTGTGTGTATGGGGTAGTGATGGCACATAGATAAGATGCTTTCCTTTGGTGTGGGAGAGCTGAGTTCGATTCCCACTGTGAGACATCCACCATTGTGTCCCTGAGCAAGACTCTTTACCCCTAGTTGCTCCAGAGGCGTGTGACCTCTGGCATGTATAGCAATTGTAAGTCGCTTTGGATAAATGTGTATCTTAAATTATGGGGTTTTTTTATACCAAACCTCAGGGAGAATCAATCAAACAAGTGTCTGATTATTTAGAAAGGCTTTAGGCTTTAAGCCTATATGACTCAGAGGTAATATTTTGATATATTTACACAGTTGTAGGACTATTCACTTCAAACAGTTTCATCCTTCTGCTGTGTGAGTCGCCATTTCTCATTTCTCCTCTTTATGTGCAACCTTTGCTAGGGAACTGGCGTTAGTTGTTGTCACCTATATTGTAATAACATTTCTTTCTACTTACTGTATTGTCGTCTTCTGTGTTACTTTCTTAGACCGATCATGTGTTTTGCCTGCAACATCTTAATTATTAGCTAGTAAACAAAATACGTCAGGGCTGAAGTCTTTTTTTCCAGTTTTATCCTGCATCACATGAGCGTCGACATTATGGCTGTTAGGGAGACTGATGGTTTTGATTTTAGACTACAACATCCTTTTAGTCTAATTGTGTCACGTCCTTCAAACAGCGGTAAATCATATTTTGTGAAAATGTTGATTGAAAATGCCGATAAGCTCATTTCAAAACAGACTGAAAATGTTGTATATATTTTTTCGTGTTGGCAACCATTGTGTGACCAGTTGAAGGATTGCCATCTTCTTTATGCGATGATACATTGTTGCCTTTAGATAAAAACAATTTGTTGATTATTGATGATTTAATGAATGATGCTAGAAATAACATTGAGGTCCAAAATGCGTTTACAAAATGTGTGCATCATAGAAATTTAGTTGTTTTCAAGGCAAAGTTAGCCGTACTATTAATTTGAATACCAATTATCTTGTTTTGTTTAAAAATCCCAGCGATAAATACCAAGTCATGCTAATGGCTAGACAAATGTTTCCTGGGAAGAGTCATTTTTTTATGGATTGTTTCAACGACGCCACGAGTGTTCCTTATGGTTACTTGATGATTGATTTTAAAGCATTTAAAGTATTTTGACTTGCTTTCAGACCTGCCTGTTGTGTATGTGCCTAAGAGAAAGTAAATTAACATGTCTGATTGCATTAAAAGAAACCTGTCTTTACTGCAAACTATGCACGGAGCATCTCCATCTCAGAGAGTAAATATTATTAAATCTGCATCACCAGACCTTTTGGTAGTGTTATGCAAAATAGCTTAGCAATGTTTTAAAAGGTAAAATTATTATTTCTCCTTTTTTTTGTCTGTGATTCTGTTTTGTCCCTATTTTTTTCTCTGTACTCTGCCTGCCTCCCTGTGTCTCCTCCCCCGTGTGTGCTCTCTCTCTCTCTCTCTCTCTCTCTCTCTCTCTCTCTCTCTCTCTCTCTCTCTCTCTCTCGCTCCTGAGCCCAGCCAATGACCCGCACCTGCACCTCGTCAGCCACCCCCTCTGCCTGCCACACCTGCCAGCAATCAGCCTCATCTCCCACAGTACTTCTACCCCGGTTCTCCACTCCATCACTGCTTGATCGTCGTTACGAGAGGACATCGATTAGCAAACAATGAAACAAGTCCATTTGTATCTCCTAAGAGTGATTGGATAACTTTTTAATTGTATATTGTTGTTGGTTTTAAATAAATACATAGAGACATTACTTTATCATTTCAAAGTGTTTTTATATATCACCATAATAACAAAAAACACTGTCGTACACGTTTCAATCCAAAAATGTGAGTATACCGGAGAGTTCCGAAAACTGTCAAAGAATGATCCCACACCCTGCTTGTCAATATAGATAGCGACCCAGTGTTGTCCTCCCAGGTGGGAGGGGTCTGTGTTTACCACCAACATGGTGGATCTCTTTTTAATAACTGACTTAGGAAGTTGGTCACTAGCAAATACTCCAAGAAAGACGCCTTGCTTTACTACCTTATCAAGTACATTTGACAGTTCTATCATATTCATACTATCGTTTGTTAAAGTTGAAAAGTCAATGAGGACCGGTCTTCTTGATGATACCTCAATTATAGAATCATATGTGGCGTAAATAACCGCATATATTGTGCGTTGAAGCGGATTTCTAAAACGAGCCTCTAATCTAACACTACTGTTTTTAATTAGTGACATATGGTCTCCGCATCCTTCATCAGGGCTCAGGTTAAAACAGAACAGACTATATCCATTACAAAATTCGTCGCGGGTTATGGCCATAGCGTTATTTTTAAGATGCTTTCCAGTTGCCGAGTACAATTGATGATACTCCCTGATGGCATTCCCTCTGGTAAAGTTGGGTTGAAAGGGTTTTGAAGGATATTGTTGGCCGTCAACGTATAAACATAAAATATGTATGTAAAATAAATAATAAAAATATGTATATCATAATGGTAAAGTGTAAATGGGTTTCGCGCATAACTACCTGTAAAAGCCTCATGATCAACAAATCCTACTACAATAAATTTAGGTATTTGTCCCAAGAATACATTTTCTTGATTACAAACACGAGTGCCCATTGGGGCGCTAAAATTTTTAAGACAGACTCTGTCTATGGGATATTTAACGTTGCCATGCGTTAATGCCTTAGCGTGTACTAGCGTAACAGCCGGAGATACGGTGACTTTCTTTACAAACAGGCTTGCTGACATAATGTTAACCCGAAAGTCGTCTACAGTGTTGCACATTGAGCAAAATTCGTTTTTTAGCTCTTATGAATTTTATCTTGAGGTCTTCTCCATTAATCCATAACTTGTCTTGAAAAAACAAGTCAGAATGTAAAGGGAATTAGCTCCACTACACAGCCGCCTTGTGTGTACTCCATTCTTTTAACTAGTTCCTCATTGCGTCTTCCAGCCGTTGGGTCGTCCATATGACCTGCTGTATCCATACAAAATAGTATGGATCCAAACTGTGTCTGCAGATCGTCCTTTCCTTAGTTCAAAAGGCACTCTATTATACCCCTGTAAGGATATGTGTTTGATGATTGCATTATGAGTCGGTCCCCCAACGATATGTCGACCTGTGAAAATATTGTACATCCAGGGTAGTTGATAAAGCCCACTTCGTCTGCTTGATCCAGGTTTCCGCCATTAGCTTAATATTTCGCCGTCATAGTCTTTTAACCTGTAAACAGGAGGGTCCCTTGACACACATTCCTTTACAGTGAAATATTCATCAATATAATTTTGCTCATAACCTTTTTTAAAAGGGCCGCGTAGTTTTGAAATTCTTACAGTATCGCCCACCTCATATTTAAAACTTTTGTTTTATACAAGTTGTTAACTACAATATCTTCATTGTCTTTTGTTACATCAATTGGTTTCATTTTAATACTACGATGATAACTATGATTGTAGGAGGTGACTAAATCCTGCAATATATCTACATATCGTTTAGAATTATTGGCTGTTAAATAACGGCACATTTTAGATTTCAGAGTCTTGTTAAAGCGCTCTACTACAGATGCCTTAATCTCATTTGATGTGGTAAAGTGTACGATACTATAATAATAATAAATTTTCATTAACGCATCAAAATCTTTGTTGAATTCTTTTCCCTCGTCATTTTGAATTTTATGCGGTATTCTACCTTGAGCTAAGATATCTTTAAAGGATGCTGTGACACATTTACCACTCTTATTTTTTTAAACGACGCACCCATGCGTGTTTTGAAAACAAATCTATACACGTTAATAAATAGTGTACCCCATCATTTTCAGCAGAATAAGCGGACATGTTGACTAAATCTAGCTGGAATTGCCAATCTATTGAATTCACTAAATCCTTGTTTCTCTTAAAATGCACTGGAGCCGTCTTGTGTAGAGTATAGGCATCTTGCATCATGAGGCAGTTTTCTACGTCTGAATCTGCGTACCGAACTCCAGTAGTGTCAAATATGGCCTTTTTAAGTTTTTGCTTGCCTCCGTAACCCCCTGCATTTTCTATTGCATTGTATATATTTTTCATCACCTCCTCCATGATCTTTGTTACAAAGACTGACGCTTCAACGTCTGTGTTCAAGTATTTTATTTCCAACGACATACGCAACATATCCGTCAGCAATGATTACAATTATACACTTTTCAGAAAATCAGTACAAGCACCTATGTTTTTACAAACCAAAGATTCAGTTAAGCAATCCATCACATCAGCAACATCGACATGTTGTTTTCTGGTTAGCGTTAAAACACACAAATCAATGCTAAAAGTACAAAAACAAAACACATGACCCATATGAAACTCATTATCATCCTCTTTCACAGGAAAAACATTTGCTATAATCGAGTAGAGTAGATTTCACATTTGCATATTTATCTGCTGTCATTTGCACCATGGTACGCCATTCCGAGGTCATTCGTCTAACACATTCTGTCTGTTTGTCAAATCTAGAGCAACATAGTGTCCTATCTGTGTCACATATTGCATTGTTAACAGTTTCACACAACAGTGTTCTCATCTTATACACGATGTATCTCTTTTTGACATGGTTTAGTTAGTTTTGTGAGTTTGAGGCTTGTCCCTGCTCTTGTCCTCTTCTGGTTTTTCTTCAGGAATGAAGTTCTTTGCCATAGTCATCCACCCATGAGTTATCGACGACATCATCCTGGAGTAATGGAAAATATTTAGGGATGCTCGATAGATCCTCACCCGCTGCACATGTCCTCGTACCTGTACAAAACATTTTAATTAGAACAATGTCACCGTCAGCCACGTCGTGGAGGTCTTTGAGGTTGTCTGCAGTATTGTTTGTTGTTCATCTTGCTTGTCCTCAGGACCAAAAAGTTTTCTTTTGATCCCTACATAGCTAACATAAGGTTTATACCATCTGAATAATTTATCAATGTGTGAGAAGACTTCAAGGGTTCTATCCCATTCTCCCCACTGGACCACAAAGCCAGTGCTGAACCACGTCTCCCACTCTTTAGACGTGATGGGGTAGCCTTCTTGTTGCTCTGGGGTCCCCTTCCTTGCATTTTGAATGATTGAATCGTCCTTGTGTGATCTAAAAAAAGAAGTAGGATTCTGGGTCGTAGACTTCAAGGTCTGTTTCTACACGATAGAGCTCTCCTGGCACAGACCCGCACCATTGTGTGGTATAGACTCCTTTTGAAGCACTCATATCTCAGACTTTGTTTCTGAAGTAATTCCAGTCTTTGGCTGAAAAACTAATGTGCGGTGTGCTTTCACGAAGAAAAATTTCATCAAGCTCTCTTGTATAAAGATGAACTGATCCGTGCTCAAACAAGAATCCCGACATTCTAAAATCTTCCACCGCCCATTCAAACTGAGGCGCCCAAGCCTTTCGGTCCAGAAAATCAGCCAATGTCGTTGGGGAGTCTTCTTTCTAGGAGCCATACTCATTGCAACAGGATCTTTAATTATATGTCGTTTTGGAGTCATTACTCCTAATTGATTACCTGTGACGTCCATGATTGTGATGCTGCAAAGATGGCGCTGTTGTCCTGTACGATACGGAATCCCCCAAAAAATCGTTCAGTCAAACTGTTCCACGCTCTCGGTCAGATGTAAGTCAAAAAACTAGCCCGATATATATGCAACCGATTGCTAAAGCCATTCCCAAACATCCGCTTTTAGAGGATAACACCGGACATCCCATATACACAAACCCCCCTTTTCAGGCCCGTCTTCACCTTTAGGTGATCGACCCCCCACCACCACTAATAGAGGATAAGGCCGGACGTGTCTAAATACAAACACCCATTTTCACCCCACCCCCGCCCACCACCATCTCTTTGATGTTCAACCTTGCTATGACCCCCAATCTTTTTTGTTTTTTATTTATTTATTAAATGTTAAATATTAAATTTTTGATTAATTCATTTATGATTAATTCATTTTTTTATTAATAATAAATGTATTCACATGCATGACTGTTACGCGCATCATGTTACGCTTTGCTGGCCTCTATTTACTACTTTCCTCTATCCACTGTAGTGCAAACAACATTGCCATCAATTCTGCTGCATACACCGATAAATGATCGGTTAATCTTTTAAACACCTTCATTTTCAATTCTCGAATGTACAAAGCACAGCTTGATTTTCCGTTCTCTGGGTTGTATGTAGTTGTCAGGGCTGGTAACAGAACCCAAGAGCAGACTGGAGATGAACAAAAGAGTTTTATTTAGAAAATGACAGAGGGAAAACTGATGGGGGAACGGGGCAATGTCCGGGTTCCGTAGGAGAGGGAAGCAGTGGAAGCTAGCAGCTGAGGCGAAGCGAGGCCGAGAACACTGCTGAGGACTATGCTGGTTGGCGGGGAAGATCGGGGATCCAGGGGAGCAGGGCAAGTTTCCTGGGGACGAGAGACAGAATGAGTATGCGGGCAAACAGAAACACACACAGGATCACTAGACAAGACTGCTCTGAGGCTGGGGTGAAGCGTACTATGGTTACACAACAATCCAGCAAGGACTGGAGAGTTGGCCAGGGTTAAATAGGGAGTGGTGATGAGGCAATAACCAACAGGTGCTTAGATCCTGACGGGGAACAGGTGTGCCACAGCTGTGAGGAACTGAAAACCACGCCCACCAGCTCTGGGAAACAAGGAAGGGGAGACAGACAAAGGCAAAAAACAAATCAAAAATCATTCACCCATACACACACTGTCACCGGAAGGGATCAGGGTCCGGGAAGCGTGACAGTAGTACCCATATTTCTCATGCAGCATTGTGTTCACATAAGATTGCATATGTAAAATGTTTTTACTTGAACAAACCTGTTTCAGTAGAGAAAAATCAACTCTAGGCTGAGGTAACAACCATGTTGGAACAGCTGGCATCAAAGCAGTTGGACTAGCGACCTAATCATTGATTCCTAACTCCTTTGTTATATCCAAAATGACATTGCTGAATACTTAATTTTGCTGTTTTCCCAACTTTCATTCATTAGTTCATTTTTGTAGGATGTGTCTTTTTGACTTTGTAAGTTAGCCCAATAATTGGCCCTCAACTGTTTCCTTCTTAGATTCAGTGGCATTTCTCCAACCTCCACTTGAAGCGCTGATATTGGTGTTGACTTTAAAGCTCCACAGCATAATCTCAATGCTTGGGCCTGAATTATATCCAACCTTTTTAGTGATGTACTAGCAATTGATCCAAAAACTATACATCCATATTCTAGAACTGATCTAACTAATGCTATATAAATATTTAACGCCACACAATCAGCCCCACAAACATTGCCTGTTAAACACCTCATAATATTCAATGCTTTCTTACATTTATCTTCTATTTTATTAAAATGATTTTTCAATGTTAGCAATACATAAACCACAAACCCAAGAACTTGAAGGTTTTCACTCTCTCCAACCTTTGATTATACGGTTTCAAACATATCTTCTTTGATTTTCTCTCGTGTAAAAAAATAAATAAATAAAATAATCACCACTACCAGAATCTAACTATCCAACAACGCCACCTGGGGACTTCCTTTTCTACTTTGACTAAACCTTTATACAAAGGCTACACAAGTAAGACAGAGACGTGGCTCCAAAAGAATAAATTATTTATTGATAATCGGTAGCTGGAAGTGCCTGAAAAGAGGATGGTGAATAATACAAATAAATCAAATTACAATGGAATATGAAAGTTTATTACAAATTTTGGCAGACAAGTTATTTTATTTAACAAAACACACTACCAGTTATTACCGATTATTGAACCAAACAAAAGGGCAGAGTGGGCCAGGGCCAGCTGTAGGAAGGCAGTTTAAGGGTCTGCTCCAGGGGTGCACCAACTTACCCACCGCATGTGCTCACTGCAATCGATGGTCACTGCAAATCATGTCACTACCAAATTGTGCCCCAGTGCCGTTAACACTACAATCAGTAAAGGAACCCACACTAGCGTGCCTAGGCTCCACCAAAAGCCGATAACTAGCACCACTGAAAAGAACAACACAACAAGTTAAATACAACACAATGGACCAGTTGGTTATATCTAAAATATAAGTATAGTCAACAAGGGGAGTGCCGGTTGGAGGCACTACAGCCAGAGTGTACCAGCAGCAATGGTTGAAATCCTAATTTTACAAAGGCAAAACAACATCTGACCACCTTAACACAGGGTGCTCTGTGAGGAACAATACATCACACCACTGCAAACAGGGAACCTTGGAATCAGCCAAACTACATAACAGGCCGGCAGTAGACTGCTAGACATCACAGAGGGTTCATGTGGCAACAGACAGGCAGGGAAAAAGCAAAGAGGAAGCCATGATACTATAGCTGCCTGAAATAAGCTCAGCTAATGAGGGGGTTTGATCTGGGTGGAGCTAATTTGATGATCCAGAGGTGCGTTCAAGAACAAGGCTAAAAACCTATAAGCTTGCATAGAAAACACACACCACTACAGATGGATTGAGATTTCTCGACTGATAGTTTAAATCCCCAATTCAAAGACCAGTACCATACCAATAGCTTCCTTTACCTTCTTTACAACATACTCCATATTCCTCCCTCATTTCCAAATTGCTCCATGATCAGCAAAAAGCGACTTCCCAATGTCAGGATTAACATTCTTATATACGTCATTTATCATAATTGAAAACAGTATTGGACTTATGACGCTCTCCTGAGGGGCGCCCTTTTCAACTAAAAATGCATCTGATGTGGAGTTCCCTACCAAATAGGAAATCTTTGATCCAGTCATACATTTTACCACCAACACCCATTTTATCTAGCTTTATTAATAGACCTTCCTTCCACATCATATAATATGCTTTCTCTATATCAAAGAAAACAGCTACCACCCCGTCTTTATTTTCTTGAGCTTTCCTAATGTCGTTTTCCAAGCATATTAAAGGGTCCAGAGTACTACGCCCCCTTCTAAATCCACTCTGAAATGGTGAAAAAAGCTAATTTCTTTCTAAGTAGTATGCTATTCTTTCTGTAATCATTTTGGTTTTATATATATGTCAAGTTAATACTATTGGTCTATAATGATCAGGATTTGTAGGATCTTTCCCAGGTTTCTTAATCGGAATAATAATTGCTTCTTTCCATCCTACTGGAAGCTTACCCTCCTCCCATACCTTGTTAAATAACGCCAGTACTTCACCCAATGAAGAATCGTTCAAATGTTCTATCATAGTATAGCTTATTTTGTCTTTACCAGGTGCCGTTCTTTTACTCTTACTCAGAGCCCTCCTCAGCTCAAGCATGGTAAAGGCCTCATCTATAGGACTCTGATTAGCGTTTCTTTTTTCCAGTACCTCCGGATATCTATCTAATGTTTGTCAAATTACCTGAACTATGAATTTTAACAAAGTTCTTTGCCAAGATTTCTGCCTTTTCCTTGTTCTCGCAAGCAGTTTCGTCCCCTTTCTTCAACACTGGGAGATCCTTATCATGCCTGATTCCTTTGATTCTTTTAATCATTCCCCAGACTTTATCTAATGGTGTTGTTCTTCCAATAGTTGAACAGAACTCTCTCCAATACATTTTTTTTTGCCCTGTTGATTATTTTTCTTATTACTGCCTGAGCCCTTTTATAATCTAATAAGTTTGACATTGAATGATTTCTTTTCAGTTCTCTAAATGCTTTATTTCTATGTTTGACAGCTTCATTACAGTCTTTGTTCCACCGTGGTACCATTTTTCCTTTCCTTTTACTAGTACTCTTTCCAATTGCTTGTGATGCTCCATTTAATATAGCGTTGATTATACTTTCATTTAATTCGTCCACTTCCCCTGACATATCGATCTTATTAAACTCCTCATCACAAGCACTTGCAAATTTACTCCAATCTGCTTTACCCAACTTCCATCTTGTAACCTCATCACGTTCAATCATAATATTTTCCTCAAAATTAATCACGATTAGATAATGATCACTTCCAATACTATTATCACTTTGCACCTCCCATTTACTGCCACTAACGCTGTATTCTACTCCATTACTTAGATTGACCCTTGTACCTTGTCCATTGTTTAAACAAACCAAATCTTTATCTTCAAATAATTCCTCTATAATCAGTCCATTATGGTCTGTATTTTTCCCTCCCCATAGTGTGTTATGAGCGTTAAAATCCCCAAACCATATTATTTTGTGTCCCTGATCAAACTCTTGTAAATCTTCAATCTTCATCATTTTACAAGGATTATACAAAAAACTATTACTATATTTCTTTTATTCACCCATATCTTGTGAAGTTAAAAAATGGATGTCAAATAATTTCCTCCAGCTGAACTCAGACAAAACAGAAATCCTGGTCATCGGGTAATGTGATTTACTAGGGAACCAGCAGATGGCAGTATTTGTTTTGCCATCTGCTGGTTCCCTAGTAAATCACATTAAGCCTGTTAACCTTGGTGTCTGGTTTGATAGTAATTTAAATTTCGAGCAGCACACCACAAAGCTTGTTCAATCATGTTTTTATCAACTTAGAAATATAGCAAAAATTCGATCTATGTTAACTTTTAAGGACACCGAGACCATTTTACACGCCTTCATCTCATCACGCCTGGATTATTGCAACAGCCTTTTCACCTGTTTAACCCAAAAATCTATTGATCGACTCCAGACTGTCCAGAACTCAGCTGCCAGGCTTTTAACCAGAACAAAGAAATATGACCACATTACTCCTATTTTAGCTTCATTACACTGGCTCCCAGTATGTTTTAGAATTGACTTTAAAATTTTATTGATCACTTTTAAAGCTCTTCATGGCCTCTCGCCTTGTTATATTTCTGACCTTTTAGTCCCATACGCACCAGCATGTACCTTGAGATCCTCGGGCAGAGGTCTGTTGTCTGTTCCAGAGTCCCGACTGAAAACTAAAGGGGACAGAGTGTTTGCTGTCAGGGCCCCGAGGCTCTGGAACAGCCTGCCCGAGGAAATCAGGTCGCCTGAGTCAGTGAACTCTTTTAAGTCCCTTCTTAAAACACACTTTTATAGGAGAGCCTTTCCCAATCTTATTTGAATGTATTTTATCCCTTTTATTTTATTCTATTTTACTTATTTTATATTTATCTTAAATGTGTATTTTGGGCTTTTCAATGTTTTCTTGCTTGTATTGTTGTCCTTGCACTTGTTGAAGCACTTTGTAACTTGTTTTTGAAAAGTGTTCTACAAATAAGATTATTATTATTATTATTATTATTATTAACTACTACCTCTAAATCTGTACTGAAATTAATTGCTATTCTTGTATAAGATATACCTTCTTGAATAAAGGTGGCACATCCCCCTCCATGACCGCTGTCTCTATACTGCCTTACAACTTTATACCCTCTGATATTAAAATCCAGGTGTGGTTTCAGCCATGTTTCTTGAATACAGATAATGTCAGGTTTTACATTTAGCTGTTGCACATGTAGCAGACCTCGGCTACGTAAAATTTTAATAAAGTTATGAAAATTAATATTTCTGGGAATATTAATTTATGCCTCGAAATTAGGAGCACCACCTAAAGATTTGCTTGTCTGCCCAAGGCTTTAGGTCCTTGAGTATAGCCTGAGAATTACACGAATTTCTGGTAATTCATTAGTTGTTACTGGTTCAGTTATTCTGAAATCGTAAAGTCAATCAGTCAGTCTCAGAGCTGAGCATAAGTTCTATGTATAGGGACTATAGATTCTTAATAACAAGGATTTGAGGATTCCAAGCTTGTATGGTGATAAGGGAGGCTTTGCTTCGGTATTTTTTGTTGGGCATTCCTTCCCAGACACGCTTCTTCCCCTCAACTCTAACGTACCCCAGATGGGTACAGCCAACTCTTTTACAAAGAGTGAGTCCTTTGTTGTAGAGTGGATTTTTCTCCACACCTCCTCACACAGCCACATGTCTTTTCCAATGTGGATCTGAAGAAGTAATATTTTTACACATTATTTCTCAGTGATTCATCTTTGCTAAATACCTGTAAACACAACAAGTTTATCCGCAAAGCTTGAACTGAAGAAATAGGTTTATGCACTAGAAGAAAAGGTGACTCTTAACAAATAATCATATAGTTCTGTCGCTGCTAGGTGTTCATTGCTAACATGTTAACCATGAGCAATTTTTAAAGTCTAGATTATATTAAAAATAACGTTGCTAAGTATTGCCTCTGTCTGTGTAACCCTATGTTTATCTGTTAGTTCAATAACCTGACAAAAACAATGGCTCAAGAAATAGAAAATGGAAACAATTTGTACCATCCCATCCTTTTTTTCCAAAAGGTTTGGACAAGGCGTCGGCTGAAGTGGGTCCCTCTCTGAAGTGGGGTTGTTGATTGCTGGTGGTGTCAAAGGTGCAATGACACAGTGTTGAGAGGTCACTGATTCTTTACTATAGAATATGGATATAAAACACAAAGAAGGGATAACAGAAAGAGTTTTGATTAATATTACATTTGATACATATCATTAACTAGACTGTAGCCATGATAGCAGTCATGTGAGACTGTAACACTTATTACACATCAGAAAAAATAACAAAAATAGTGGATTGATGAAAATGGGGAGACAGTCCAAAAGAGAGTGTTGCTCCTTTTTCTCACTGAAATTAACAGAAAGCCAATTTAAATGTGACTGTATCTTAATAGGCTATATGTGGGCCATTGCTGATTGTGTACAGGTACAAATTCCAGTAGAATGCATATGTTGTCTGTTTGTAAACCAAGCTGACCAAAAACTACCATTATACTTTAAAAACAAAAGCACTTACTTTGAGAAAAGACCTGTTTCAGCAGTTCATCAAGATTTTGTTGCAGTGTTAAATTTGCATTTCTGTAAGTTGTCAATTCCTGTTCCAACTCACATTTACAGTTCTCCAATTCCAACCGCCGCCTAACGTTAGCCGAATAAGCTAACGTTAGGCGGCGGTTGCTAAGACAGTTATGTCAGATAAGTTACGTACCTTTCACTAGGAGAACCTGGCTATTAAAGTACTCATCTTCCCAAAGAATGGGATATAGAACGTCTCTCTGGCGTGTTTTTTATATAAGAAATTGGAACAATAGCTTTATAGCCGTCTGTGTATTTGACATAGGCAAACATGGCTAATAATCTAAGCTTGGTTTCGCGCCGTTTGGATGTCTCTTCGAGCCTCCTGTGTTTTTTGGGCACGAGACACAGTTTCGGAACGTTTGCTCAGAGCTGTTTACCTTCATTCAGGGCCGTAATGCCACTGAGGAGGCACAAAGATGCACTAGGTTGGATTAAGGAAGGCTGTGCACCATGACTCTTGCAACTGTCATCTGACAACAGTTTTTGTATATTATTACAATGGCCTTATTGTTGTTCTTAAATATAATGTCTCTTAATGAGTTTGAAATGTCTGAAACACTTCACACCGATCACAAACCTGAGCTCATATGAACTGTGGACTTTGACATTCCTTCTCACAGCTGTTATCAAATTATATGTTGAAAGTTGTTAAAATATCTAGAAGACCTAAAGTTATTGAGAGTATATAGTAAAAAATTTAAGCATAATATTATAACATTTGCTGCTTGGACAATACATACCTGACTGATGCTGTCTGTAATCTTCCCATATTGCTTCCTGACTTCTCCATGTGTAGGCCACCTTGTGAGGCAATCACATCTTGGCATATCTTGAACAGGCATATTTTGCTTTTAATGGTTATTACTGGAGTTTTTACTGACATGTAATGTATCCAGTAAGCACTTCATGATGCAATTGAGGAGAGATGCCACAATTTGGATGTTTCTTTCCACTGGCCATTGGTTATGTTAAATTAAAAGCCTAAATGTATATTACAAGGATCTCAAAAGTGACAGTCATGTGTGTATGCAACATTCTTTTACTGTTTAGATGCCAAAATGAAAGTATAAAGAATACCTGAAGCCTTGCAGTAGCTCAGAAATACCAAGATCTACGCTCAGAAGAATGGGTCAGCAGAAGGCTGTAATTGAAGTAAATCTATAATGTATCTATGGCATTGTGTCTTTTTAATATTATCCTGATCCTGCAACTAATGTGTTTCTTGGGTTTTTTAATCAGAAAACAATAAATATGTTTATTAATGCTCTTTAATTAGTGATTGAAAGTATGTGATTAGTTTGCCATGTGTCAAGTGCACTCGTGTTTTTGATGAGAATGAGGTGCCGACAGATAATTTGATGCATTATAGAAATATAAGTAACCATAAGAGATGGCAATGTGCAATTGATGTAAATGTTTTTGAATTAATTTAGATTAATCTGAACTTGAATCATTTAAACCTACTATATATATCTTTAAAAGAATCAGATCTCCTCAGATGAGGAATTGCCAGACGAGATGATTGCCACTGCAAGACAGCAACTCTTGATAGAGGTACAGTATATACTCAACAAACAGCCAGTGCGGTGGATGACTGGAGTGTGGTCATAATAATCTTTTTTTTATAATTAACTGTCCACATGGGCAGTTTGGCATGCCCTGCTTTCAACTTGCCATTGTGCTCTTAAAAGAAAATTGCAGATTTCCATAAAACAACAAGCAACATAGCAAATAAACAAACTCAAGTTTCCCAGTGTCTGTCGTTACGCTTGTCTGCGATCCACGTGGCTCTACTAATGTCCATGTCATCTTTTAAAAAGGAGGAGGACCTGTACAGTTATTTGCAAGAAATAATAACTGGAGTGGAACATGAGAGTTTGCAACTTGTGATCAAGTATGTATTCTCAAATTACTGCCACCATTGTTTTTTATGTTTATCAGTTGCATTAGTGGGAGTTTTGTATGTTACACATTGCTTCTCTATAGTGTATTTCAAACACCCATGTAACATTTTGTGCCCAGACAAGAGAGCACTCAAATTTCAGGCCTTACTTATTTAACTAGTCAAAAATGTTTAATAAAAATATATGAATTCTTTGATTTTATATCTTTGGAAAATTAGACAGATACTAGGGCTGCACAATAAATTTAATCGCAATTGCCTATCATTTTAAATTAAGTTGCATAGTCTACAGCTGTGTAATGTACAGTAGTTGCATGGCAGCAGTTGGCATGATTACTATTTATAGAGTGGCTGCTGTTTACTCGCAGAGCGCTTGTTTCCCTGTCTGTTGACCTGAGGAGCACAGAGCGAACCCGCGGGGCCAAGAGACTACGTTAAACATTCCTAAAACCGACATCTTCCCCAATAATAATCAGCATGCAGTGTGTAGCTATCCACTTCGCTGTGGCATAGGGCTGCAGCTAACGATGATTTTAGTATTCGAAGCTTCTATAGATTATTTCAACGATTCATCGATGTGTCCTTATAGTAAGTACTTTTGCTTGGCGGCGGCAGCCCCCGGTAACGGGATCAGCTGTGTACGTTGATAGATGATAGATATTTATTAGTCCTTTCTGAAATTCATAGTGTGTCATACAGCAAACGTCAGACTGACAACGTCAACAGACAAACAACCAGACAACTGCTTTACCAACACAAACTCCAGCGCGAGACTACAGCCAGCCGTCTAAAACACTATATTGAGGTGAATTTAAACAATGGCTAAGTTGCTAAACGCATCTTGTTGTCATGTAAGGGCCCTGTTCATGTTGGACAGACGTTAATTAATTTAATTGCATTTTGTGTCTGTTAAGAGGCACAAAGACGCTCTTTATGTATATGCCCCCATAACTGCCGTTTTAGCTGAGTGGGAGCTCTGGGCATTAGGTGAGATAAAATAAATGTTGGCGTTAATTAATTAATGCATTAACGCATTAACTTGCTCAGCCCTAATTAATATATATTCACACCAACAGTATACAATTAACTGAACATTATACTCTTTATTCAAAGTCATAATATTATACTAATACACTCATGTATACTAGTTCCCCTTCCAGGTTGCAGATAGTCTCTACAGTGGTCAGATGTAGAATTAGACAAAGCCAGGGTGGCAGTGTGCCAATATGTTCTCCTTCTAGCTGCCTCCTCCTGAGGGCAACACGCTCCCCTTGTTCTGTTTTAGACCTGTTTTACTAGGTATTGTTATAAATATTTGTTTAGTGTTCAAGTTGAGAAATAAACATTTCAAAATGTCAGTATTGGTACATTTTTCTTGATAGTTAAGCAAGTAGACTCATAGTACCATTATTTCCATTATAATCAAATCGTAATATTGTCCACAATAATCGCAATATGACCTTTTTCTCCAAATCGGGCAGCCCTATAGGATACCAATAGAATAGTAGGTCAATTAGTTGCCAACTAATAAATTAATTGCCAGCTAGTTTGATAATCGATCAAAAGTTTTGAATAATTTTTTAAGAAGAAAGTTCTGATTTCATCTTCTCAAATGTTCTGATCAATCTAATATAATACTGTCTTGTTTCAAAAGGAACACGCGTTGTCTTCAGATGGAGAAGTTTCAAAAGTGGGAGAACACACTGCATATGAAAGTCAACAGCCTGTGATAGAGGTGCATTCTGTATAGTCACTGTATAATTGTACATTTCATGTCATTTTTAATGTACTAATGTACATGTCATCTACTTTAAGTATGAGGCCCACTCTGATTACTTACATGTGACAGATGTACCTGGACGAGACGATGAGATTCGGCATCTTGCAAATGAGGTACATTTTCAGAATGATCTCTTGAAGGTCCATTAAAAGACTACTCTGGAATGATTGTGACATGTGAGAGATAATTGCCACTTGGGAGGTTGCCAAAGTTATGTTCCAGTACTTTCACTCTGTATGTCTGAATTATGACTATAGGGTAAACACTGAATGTTATTTGTCTTTAAGCCATACACACACAGTACTTGTAAGATCACTATAGAAAAAACCACCACCCTCAAAAATAGTAGATAACCAACATGTTGGATCCCTGTTTAAGGAAGAAACAAAAATTAACCTTGTCTAAAGATGTTCTGAAAGTTGTCAAAATAAAATTCAATGTCACTGTTCTTCCGAGGCTTTGACTTCATCAGAAGATGATGTAGAGACACTGCAAGACAGCATGTCGTCAGATGAAGATTCAAAGTCAGCAGAAGATAACAACTTGGACTATTCAAATGATCCACATACGAGAGTAAACATGGATATGGACACGCCTCTGGTGGCCACAGGTACAACATCAAGGGCTGAGGCATTACTAATGATCATGACCTATGCTGCAAGGCATCAAATAACTGGATCTGCGCTTGATGATTTACTCAAAATTATCAATCACTTATTTGGGCAAGATGTTTGACCAGGGTCAAAGTATGCCTTTAACAAAGTGTTTCAAAATAACATAGACAAAGTCGAGTTTCATTTTTACTGTAAGGCCTGTAAAGCCCATTTGGGATGTCAAAATGATGTGTTGGAGAGTAATGTTACACAGTGTTTGGAGTGTAATTCACCAGTTGACCCAAGCACCCTCAACAATGGCAGCTTCTTTATCAGTGTCCCAATATCTCCCCAGATTCAGCACATTCTTCAAACTCCAGAGCTACAGAGCAAGTTGAGATGCCGGGTGAACAGACCAGGCAAAGCAGAAAACATTATATCAGACATTTATGACAGTGACCTGTACAAAATCCTATCAGAACCAGGTGAAATTTTATCTGACCCTGACAACCTGTCATACACATTCAATTCAGATGGCTCACCTCTTTACAAATCATCCACATTTTCCATCTGGCCCATTCACCTTCACCTCAATGAGCTGCCACCAAACACTAGGTTCAAACACATGATCTTGGCTGGATTGTGGTTTGGATCAACAGAGCCTCAGATGCATGTTTTTCTTAAGCCTTTTGTAGATCAAGCAAAAGTGCTTGCAACCAAGGGAGTGTCGTGGAGAAAGGATGGGAAAGTTGTCATCAGCAAAGTTGTGGGTGTCTGTTGCTGTGTTGATTCCAAGGCCAGACCAGCAATGCAGAACTGTACACAGTTCAACGGGTATTTTGGTTGTGGTTTCTGCCTCCCCCCAGGCACACTTGCAAATGGACAAGTGAAATACACTATCACAGAAACAGATTACCCTGACAGAGATGCAGAGAGCATGTTAAATGACATGGAGGAAGCTCTCATCCTACAGAAAAATGTAAGGGGAGTAAAAGGGCCAACTCCTTTGATTAATATGCCATGCTTTGACATTGTGTGGGCCTTTGTCCCTGATTATATGCATGCTGTTTTGTTGGGTGTTGCAAGGCAGCATGCAGCCCTTCTACTTCAGAGCACAGATGAGCTATATTACATTGGTGACCCAAGTACATTGAGAGTATTGAATGAGAGAATCCAAAATATCAAACCACCACACCTTATCACTCGACTTCCCAGACCCATCTCAGATTTTAAATACTGGAAAGCATCAGAGTGGAGGGCTTGGCTGCTGTTTTATAGTTTGCCATGCCTGGAAGGCCTTATAGATGGGAAATACACAAAGCATCTTTCCCTTCTTGTTTCAGCAGTCTACCTGCTTTTGCAAGAAGAAGTTAGTTTTGAGGTCAACAAAGCAGATGAGATGCTGTTAGAATTTGTGATAAGATTTCAAGCTCTGTTTGGAGAGGCAGCCATGACCTCAAATGTCCATCACACATCTGGCCAAGTCTGAAGTTGTTGGGTCCTTTATGGGCACACTCTGCCTTTGTTTTTGAAAGCGCTAACGGGAATCTTCTTAAGTTGGTACATGGCACAAAAGATGTTCCCAAACAGATTGTGGGCAAATTTTTGCTTCACAGATCAATGTCCCATTTTGCAACCAAACAGAGTAAGTGACCGTGTTTTTGGTTTCTGTAGTCAAATGACTGACTACTCAAAAGTTCAGAATTACAATAAATGCCACAACACCACGGTTCTCGATGGTGGACAAGTCAAACATCTCACACAGGCAGAGCAGCAGGCCTTTGGTGCAGCAGGACGACAGCCTCCAAATGAAATCCAATGTGATTGTCTGACGCAATGATTGGAGCGTCAGATTGGCTGATGGATCTAGGGGAGAGTTGCATCAGATTCTCTCTTATGAGGTAGATGGAAAAAGCGAACTTGCCTTGCTTTTCATCCCATTTTACACTTCCAGCTGCCTTCCCACAAGGGGTGTCTGTGCCACACATTGCCTGCGTCAGACATGGTGATGGATCACAAATGCAGCTGATTTCAGTAGAGAGATTATATCACAAGTGTCTTGTCATAGTATGTGCTGAGAAAGCGTTTGTGTGTGATTTACCAAACACTTATGAGAGAGATTAAAACATGGCAGTAGTTGTTCACATCAGGGACACCTTAGTGACTGTACTGTACATGTTATGAAATCTAATTATCTTCATTGTCATTAATCTGTCTTGATTATTATTTCCTCAATTTGTTGTGTGGTCTAAAATGGTCAAATAAAATGTTGGAAAATCTAAAGAAGACTTCCTCAAATATCTTTTGTCCACAACAAAGATATTAATTTTGTTGTCGCAGAGGAAACCAGAAAATCACATTTGAGAAGCTGGAATCAGAGTTTGGACTTTTATTTTTTTTATAAATGACACAAGATGATTAATTGGTATTAAAATGTGTTTGAATAGCAGCTCCAATCTGGACTTAGCAAGGTTATTATTTAAACAGAATAAACACAGTTATAATGGAACCTTGCTTGGTTCGAGAAACAGGGGTTTTAATGGTCTCTTTTCTTTGCATTCCTGGCTTATCGCTTCGGCTATCAGAGAATGAAATGGTGGTTTATGGCTCAGCCGTTCTGTGGAGAGAAAAGAGTCAGGTTGAGGCTGGAGGTGACCTGCGTGAGGGAGAAGGGGTCAGATCGCCCCCTTTCCTGTCCTGTGGATTGTCTTTAGTGACACCTTTACGGCTAGAAAGGTTCACTAAGGCTCTTTGAATACACAATCCTTAAGCGATTCATTGTCTGACTGAGTCTCTTTCGGTCCTTACCAAACACCAGGCGATGTCTCTGGTTTTTACATGTGAAAAGGTCAACTCTTGGGTAGGGAAACTTCCCTCCCTCTTTTGACACCATCTGACCTTCTTTGAAGTGCGTCTGGTTGAGTTCACAACACACATATCTCTTAAATTCTTGTCCATTTGCTATGAGGCTTCTGGCATTCCATTGAAGGATAAGGAAACCCATTACGAACTTAATCACTAAACTGAGAGGTTCCATCACTAGGCGCTAATTCCATGTAACTTGTCTACAGTCATCTCCATGATCCCCAAATAATCTTTTGCTGCCTCAATAATAGTCCTCAGCCTTTACCTTTTCTTTGTCTGCTGCAACGCTACATTCCCTACCATACCTATGAACAAATTTAAACTTATCCACTATCAGAGTATTATCTTCCACTGCACATTTATGTGAACACTTAATGGCACTCATGCTATGCATTTGTGGTAGTTTAGGGAAGTCTTTGGCTGAGAGAGTGTTATACCCCATTGCTTGAGAATCCACTGTCGCTCCCAATGAGACTTGTTTTGCTGCTTCAGCACATGATACTTTGTTTTGTATTTTTTATCTCTGAATATCTTTTGCTCTTTTTTGAACTTCACATCCCTGATACGCAGCACTTCCCCCCACAGTTACAACATTTCGTTTTAGCACCTACTGCGCAGCGGCCACATCCATGTTCTCCAGCACACCTAGCACACCTTGGTTTAGATTTACACTACATGTCCATTTCATGACATTTAAAGCAACGTAGTGGCTTAGGTATAAATTCCCTCACATTAAAGCACATGCATCCAATCATCACTTTCTGTGGCATATCTCCCTAAAATTGCAGTAGCACAGATAGGCTATCAACTAATTTCCCCTGGTATCTCGTAGGAAGGCGCTTCACTACCGTGACTCTATCTCCTTTCATTTCTTTCTTCATTTCTTCAATATCTAATGGGACTCCACTAATCACTCCTCTAATCTTACGATTAGCCCCAGGAACGTGACTTTTAATTCGTACTTCATTCAAGGTCTTCATTTTCAGTATCTGTTGCTGTTGAACTCTATTGACTGCTTCAATCAACATCTTCCCTTTACTCAGGAATCTTGCTTGTCTAATGTGTCCGATCTATTCGTGAATTGCCTTTGTAAGTTTTACTGGATGTAGTTTGCTACCAGAAACTTCTCCAAACTCAATCACCACTTTCCACTCTTCCGTCCCATTTGTTTTCCTCGCTTTTTTCATTTCGTTCTGTTGTTCCAGCTCACTGTGGCTGGACACAGAATTCTTCTTTCTTGTTCTCTTCGATGTTACCTCCTGCCATTCTGCTTGCTCATCGTCCGATTCACTTGCCATACTCTCAACATATCCGAAATTTTCCATTCCTGGGCTCAAAGATGCCATCCTCCCTCTGCTTTGCACTGACATTCAAAACAAACGCCTCCCTCCATCCCTGTTGATCAGCATGAGATGTCCTTTCCTCGGAGCTGTCATTTTAAAGCGACATCAATAAGCAATAAGGTTTGTTCAGCAGTAAATGTATAGTAGAAGTTACAGTGGCCGGTGAATAAAGACTGCAGCTTCTCAGGACTAAAGAGGAGCTCCCGTGTGTTGCTGCCAACTGTTGAATAAAGAGTGAAGGAGGTTAGCCCCAAAATTAGCACTGACGTCGGCCCTGGAGAAAACTTGCTCCTGTGCTTCTCAACTTCTCAGTCACTGTATTTTTGTACAAACTATTTCAAATAACTAGTTTTATACTCTGTTGTGTTTTGGATGCTGCGTTTGTGTGCTTACATGTCGTTTGTTTGATGTTTGTTCACTAATTGTAACTATTGAAGTTCCTCTCGATAAACCTACCAAAAAACATACTAGACTCCATGTGTTAGATTTAGGCTTAGAAAAGTATTTTGCTTCAATAAATATTTAAATATTGACAGGCTTGTTGTCACACCTTCTACAGTACTGCTATAGCTCTAATTGAGGCTAACTTGCTCTCGGACAGCTGTGGATTCTGCAATATTTCAGCAGAGTAGGACTGGTTACCATAGCAATGCGCGTTCATGAGTTTGTTTATCAACAAACTCTCTGCAGAATCCCATAGTATCCCTTTAAATATGACCTGTTGGACGCAGTTAGAGGTGTGATCTCTTTCAGATGAGCAGACCAGCTTTTGGAACTAAAGGCTGCAGATAATTTCTTCACAATCCATAAACATGTCTGTCAACATTATAACAGGTAGAAACATCTCGAGGTTCCAATCAACATTACATCATCTGTTGAAAACAGTCACAGATTACAGCAGCTAATCATTCACACAGTACTACTTTTTTTGCGGTGCGCCTTTTGCCTGAAGACAAGAGATCGTTTCAGCCATCATCTTGATGAGATGAGCGTTCCATCATCAGTCCCTTTACAAAATGACACAGTAACATTTATCTCATATAGCCCCAATTACAGCTGCCATCACAGGACTCTACTGTTGGAATGACCTGTGCAGACTTCATGGACACTATTATTATAACATGAAACACAGGAGACCAGATCTGAATGCTCTGGTTGATATTACAACCTAATAATTTAACTTCAGCAGCTGTTTGCTCTGTTTTGTCACGATGATAGCAGCTGAGTTGGTGTGATGCGCGGGTCGGTTCGGACATTAACGGAACTCATATAGGCCTATACGCATATAGGCTAAATCATCCATCCACTCCCCACAAACTAATTATTTTATCAGACTGGGCATTTTACCACACCTCCACCGGTCACTGTAGCATTCCAGGAGATTTCTTTCTTGTGTGTTATATTGAAGTTCTGTGAGTGTCATCTTTAATGATTTACTTTGATGATAAGAGAGCCTGCTGTCAGTTATTTAAATGTTTCCGTCCCTGCAGTAATGTCACAGCAAATATCGTGGGACAAAACAAAAAAACCTGCAGTAATAAACTTGACAGAACAGAGGAAACAGAATTAAAATTTCAGCTTCTATTATCCACGTTTAGACGCTCTGATGGAGCTCATGACTGATCAGGATGTAATGCGATCAACCAGCCTCTCACCTCAAAAAGGAAGTGAGGTCAGATCATGCCAAAAGGGGGGGGGGGGGGGGGGGGGTTCCTCCCCTGGAGTTGGCCTTTTGACATGCAAAAACTAGAGACATCACCTGGTGTTTTGGTAAGGATCTGCAGAGACTCAATCAGACATGCATCGCTTAAGGACTGTGTATTCAAAGAGCCTTAGTGAACCCCTCTCGCTGTAAAGGTGTCACTGGAGACAGCAGGACAGCAAAGGGGCTGCCCAACCCCTCTCTCTCCACAGGTCACCTCCGGACATCAAAAGTACCACCCGTCCTGCCTCAACCTGATTTTTTTTCCCACAGAATGGCTGAGCCATAAAACACCACTCCCCTCTCTCTTTAGCCGATGTGCAAATGTGATGTCAGGAATGCGAATCGGGGTTGGACACTAACAACCCCTGCCTTCTTGAACCAACAAATGTTTAATTCTAAACTGTGTTTGTTCTGTTTAAATAATAATCCTTGCCAAGTTAGTAGTGGCGTTTGCCTCTTAGTTTAGTAGTAATGACCCTGTTGTTATCCTTTAGTGATGTCTGAAAGCTAGAGAATCATAAGAAAGTAATCTTGAAGAGTTTCCTAATTTCCTGTTTGTTTTGTTTTAATTTCTTCCTATTATTCACTAGTAATCACTGTCTGTTTAGTATTAACTAATGCTTTAGCTAAATGTTTCATATACAATTTCTTATTAAAACAATCATCCGCACGCTCGTGTGTATAACCCGCTCCCCAGTTCCTAGTTCAATTGGTGAATCTCAAAGTTGACTATCTACTGTCCTCTTGTAGAACCCGAGCTCCACCAAGAGGATAGAAAAGGTATAACAGACAAGCGTTTAAAACTCTGCTTACACCAACAATGAGCGCCAAATATCTATCACCATGTAATGGTATAAACGAATTGTTTGCTGCCATGCTTACATCTAAATTGTCTCTTGAGTTAAAACATGTAACCATCAAGTTTACACTGGAAACGTGTAGTTAAGCTTTGTTACGCCTTTTATGAAGTATATAACAATTAAGAAACCATTAAGCCTCTAGTGCTTAATCTTGTTTTGCTTGTCTTTATCTAAATGTTTAGAACTAAGTATTTTTCAAATGTTGATATTATGGAGAGAGAGATTAAATGGAAAATACGCGCAAAGTATATATTTTCTTTATCCCACTAAAAAGCTAACACTTTTGAGATAACTCCCCCAGAGAAACTCCCTCTCCAAAATGACGTCACCATGTCCCAAAAAAGGGAAATAGATAAAAGACCTTGTTGTCTTTTGTCTAGCTCTCTTACATTTACATTTATTCATTTAGCTGACGCTTTTAACCAAAGCGACTTACAATTGCTTGGGGGGGTCTCTCACACCAAAGGCAAGTGTCTTATCCATTGCGCCATCACCACCACCTCTTGAAACTAAACTCTAGTATCCTCTTGTAAATACGCTTTCGGGAACTTCCCTCAAAGGACTCTGGAACGAATCCACCGGTTTGAACTCAACTCGAGACGCCACTGGGGTGTCTGGCCAGGACAACATCCCCGAGCCAACCGGCAGTGAGCCTTTGCTAAGGGGAATTGCGACAAAAGTAAGGCAAAATAAACTACACTCCCTGACTCGTTGGTGTCTCTGGTGTCTAGTTGGGCTCTCATCTATAGTCAAGAAAACCCTAGGTTATTAGGGCCCGAGCACGAACCGTGCGAGGTCCCTATTGAAACTGAAGATATTATTAGGGCCCGAGCACGAACCGTGGGAGGTCCCTATTGAAACTGAAGAGATGTTTTTTGTTTTGTTTTTTTCCCTCTGCAAAGTAAGCTCAATTTTGGGGGCCTAAACATACTCGAAAACTCAAATTTTGCACACGTCAGAATTGGTGAAAAATTTCATATTTAAAAAAAAATTGCCCCTCGTCCACGTTCAACCTACATGCACGAAATTTTCTGGGGACATGTATCATATCAAGACGCACAAAAAAGCCTCAAGAACCCATACCCTAAACTCAACAGGAAGTCAGCCATTTTGAATTTCACAGCCATTTTTGGATGACTTACACACTCCGTACTTTAACAAACTCCTCCTAGGGATTTAGTCGGACCGACTTCAAATTTCTGCTGTGCCTTCTAAAGGCATTGACGATGAAAAGTTGTGCTACCTGTGAGTTTTCGTCAGTGGGCGTTCCGTGGCGTCAAAGATCAACTCTTCGCCATGACACAGGAAATTGTTGTAACTTCAGTGTACATGCTCACATCTGCACAAAACTTTACGTGCTTGATATTTGTCCCGCCCCGAACACATCTATACGCCAATATTCATTTCTAGTCATAGCGCCAAGTGCTATGTAGCGCCACAAAGGGGACACAGGAAGTGACGTATAACGCCTTCATGCAGCATCCGAATCGCGAAGCAAATTCACAGCCGCACCGGCGGAGCTCCAGAATTAATGCAGCTTTAATTCAAACTAAATTTGCAACATAATTTCCGACCATTCGTTCCCTCATCCTCATAGAATCCTCTCCCTCTACAATATAAACTGAAATTCCATCGAGCCTAGTGTACTGATCTTGGCTTATTACATATTCTGTTCATTACCTGCTGGTTTGTTCATGTTGACTGTTACTCCTGTAATATTCCCACAGTTGCACTCCCTTTAGTTAGTCAATAAATTTCACCTTGATCACAGTGATTTATCCTCAGATTTGAGACTGACTGACTAAATTTTACGATTTCAGAATAACTGAACCATTAATAACTAATGAATTACCAGAAATTCGTGTAATTATCAAGCTATACTCAAGGACCTAAAGCCTCGGGCGGACAAGCAAATCTTTCGGTGGTGCCCTGGTTTCCGAGGTATGAATTAATATTCCCTAAATAATAATTTCTTAAGTTTATTAAAAATCATACCGTTACGACCCCGGCTCAAGGGGTGCAACATAAAAGTGCAGATAAGAACTCAGCAGATGAAAGTTTATTCAACAAACTACAACATGTAACAAAGGGCCGTGGTACACTGCTGCTACAAACAAGGCTGATTGCATGGGGTGAGAGCCCAAACTCTTCTAGGGTGCTCCTTTTATTTCGCATGTTCCATCCTGGTTGGCCAGCTCCAACCTCCTTTGGCCAATGTGCAGCTCGGCCAGGCTGCACAGGTGTGAGCCAGTCACCCATTCAACACCTGAGGAGAAATTAGTGGGGGAGGAAAAAGGCAGGAACAAAACAAAAACAGGCCTGCTTGGCATGTAACACATACGTAGACCTGCTACAACGAGGACGGCTGCTTTACTCCAAACAGTTTTACTGTACCTGGACTGTGTGTGAGATCCTTTGGATGTGTAGAATAACACAGAACATGAATTAACATTAGATCTTGACCGATCCTGTAGGCGTGTCCGGTTATTTAGCCTAAATATTAATATATGTTGCTGTTGCTCGTGCGTAAATGCGCACAGCTCTCTTGAGAGGCACTTCATCCATGCGCTATTCAGTGTTCATTTTTACAATCCTGCTGCCCATCCACGCATCACATTAAACAATAACAACATGGGTTAGCCCAGCTGCGTGTCACGCCTCTTTTAAACGTCAAAGCTGCTGAAAAGACTTCCGCAAAGGATACACCAGTCCTCGCTTATATCTCCTCCAACAAGCCTCCTCAATCCTTGCTGCTCTATCGGTGCTTCTCAAGTCTCTTTATTGCATCCACATTTCCCTCACTTGGATCTTTTCCTTGCGTCTTTAGTCCCGCCCACCGGGGATGCATGGAGAGACGCAAGGGGTGCTTCTGCGTTCTGCGTTCCACGTTTCCCTCACTAGGGCTGTGTTCGAAAAGTTTTTGCTTAGGAAGGTTCCTAACTGAGTGAAGTGAACCGGAAGTATTTCAGCCATGATAAGAGTTGTTCGAATTCTCTAAAAGCTAAGGAAAGGTGCCTCAATGCTTCCTTTCATATCTCCTTTAGCATAGGGTACACCAGACCATCCTTTATGAAAGGAAAGGAGAGAATGCCGTCCCACAATTCCTTGCGGCAGCAACATTTAAAGCGGTGCACGTTATCAAACTCAAACGATAAAATCCATCAACCACATATAGCAAGGTCCTTGCAATACAGACGCCGATTATGTTACTTTAAAGCCCCCCTCCAGTGTATTTTGACATTTCTATGATATTTCATATTTTTCTGAATCATTTCCTTACAATGTTGTTTACCCACATAGTTCACCAAATATTTTTTGACAAATAGCTTAATTTTGTGCTCAAAGTTACAAAAGTTACTTGTAATACTACTTACTTGTCATACTACGTATGACAATAGTAAGTCATACGTCATTCTCCAAGCTTGCGCAGGCGCACTGTCATGCCTCGTTAAAAAACTGTCACGCCGTCACGCTTCGTTAAGTCAGAGCATCAAACCGATAAACATCTTTGTGAGCTAGCTAACCAATTTATCATGTAATTTATTTAGAACTTACAGTAGGTATGTCTCTGTGTCTGATTGTTGGTATGTCTTTCTTGTTTAGTTAGCTAAGTTAACTAAGTTGTAGTTAGACAGGTGTAGTTAGCTAGCATAGTTATTGCAGAAAGTTAGCTAACAGAGGGTCTTCATTTTATTTTTTGTTTCCCTCCTCTTGGTTTAGTGTGCTGTTCATTTTCATTATGGCATTTGTGCGTGCGGTGTTGGAGGACAGATGACAGAAAACGCATCGCACTTTCACCTGCCACCGTCTTATATACGGTCTGCAGCATGCGTTTTACTGACGGCTGTTTTACCAATGCATCGGCGGAGGCACCCCCCACACCCCCGCGGTAAAGTAAGCGCACCATAAAACGTTGTGGGAGTTATCGTGTGCAGTGCGTCCAAGACCATCGACTGTATGTTTGATAACAGCTGATACGCGCACATAAGTTTCTATCGTGGGTAAGTAATAGCTACTCCTGGCAGACAGTAAAGTGTACTAAATTTTATAGTGTAGTGATGTTAACACAGCATATCATTTATGAACACTCCAGCCGGTGAGTGTTTGGTTGTCATGGTAATGTATTACGTCTGACTATTAACCACACCCCCATTCTCTGTTTGAGAAAGAACGTTTACCAAAAACGGCAGTTAAAACTGGCTGGAAGGTGAACTCACAATTACCTTCTTTCTTTTGGTTTGTTTTCTTTTGGCTTTTTTGCAATCTAATACCGTTTCAACGCCGTTTTATGTTTCGGGTTGTGTTTCTACAATAAAAACAAATAAATCACCAACCATGACGGATAAAGGAGGTTGATCACCATGTAAATTACCATTGGCTATTAAGCCTTTTCTCTCTTATGCCATAACTTGCTGATATGCATATAACCTATATTTTAAACTGTCAACAATAGAGGGTATGCTTTGATGTCACTTCCCTTTCCGGAACACGCTGGACTGAGTGGCAAAACATCTGTTACCATGGCTGCGTTTAGCAAACTGGGAGTAAAACAAGTGATTATTTGCTCAAATTAAAGGCAGTCGGACTTGACAGTGGCCCTTACTGCTTACCAAGGAACCAGTGATCCAGCTCTTTCCCATTTTAGATGTGTTGTTTGTGTTTTAGCTGATTCAAGCTAACACTGCTGCTCGTCTTTCTGCCACTCAGTGAGCGTAACTGCATTCTGTGACTTCATGCGCATACCCTCTATAACTGAGACCCATGCAGCTGTTACTGGTCTTGTAACGTGATGAAAGTGAGGATAATGTCGCAGCGTGTAGCCTCACGTTATGTACTGCAATCTTCAACAAATTAATTTTACTTCAGTCACAGATGCTGACACCCTCGCCTTAATAAAGGCAAAGATCAAGCTGGATAACCTCTACAGTAGGTGTTTCCCACACACTGATTTATTTGTGGCGGCCTGAAACATTATCAGCGGTGATTTACGATTGATTTTGTTACTATTTAAAATGGGTAAAATCGTATTTGATGACAGATCTCTGCACAGCGCATTTATTCTCTCAGCATCTCCTCTGGCCCCGTCTCTCTCTCAATTCAATTCAATTCAATTCAAATTAGCTTTATTGGCATGAATGTGTAACAACAATATTGCCAAAGCATCATACATACAACATAAGAACAATCAACCCCATACATTTCATTAAAATGTATGGGGTTAATAAAATAAATAAATAAAACAGTAATTGCGTGTGTGTGTAAAAAATAAAAATATATAAAAAAATGAAAAATAAAATAAATAAATGAAACAGTAACATGTGTGTGTATATATTAATAGACAAAAATTAAAATAATAATAATTGATTAAAAAATAATAATAAAATAAAAAATAAATAAATCAGTGACAAATGTAAAAACAAAACAATTACTAAAATATCAAACGATCAACATAATAATAATTTGAAACTGTACAATTATTCAGTCTGAAGTTCCACTGGTTGTCCTCACTTCATGGCATGAGGAGACATATTTTGCAGCAATTATTTCACATTTGGGCATTTCTCCCAGTAAATAGGGGAGTCTCTCTCTCTCTCTCTCTCTCTCTCTCTCTCCACAGTCTCATTCTGTGGGAAACACTGTATATACATACAACTGGGATTCATGTTGATAAATACGCCAATGAGTGAGTGTGAGCAAGCATTGTCAATGTGATAGGCTACCTTATCTGCCTTTTTGCTATCTTGGTTAAGTAATATATTCCACCGTGTTGTCCACCTTTAGATGGCCTGCATTACAACAACATGGGGCGCAGTGTCAAAGATGCGCTTTGTGTAGTCCATCTTCAGAACATTGTAGTTTTATCACGGTAAGCCACGTCAGTAACATCCGCCGTCGCATAATTACGTCACATAGAAAAGAGCAGTCGGATTCTCTTAGACCCGCCATCCTCTTTTCCTAAGTTCTTATGAATTCTCCTTTACATCTTTCCTTGACCTCATGAGTTTTCCATCGAGATTAGGAAAGGAGATTTTTTTTTACTTTTCGACCGCAGCCTAGACCCACTTCCACTCCGACCCTCCAGGCCAAATCGAGCTCCCTAACCCAGGTAGGAATTTAAATACAGCGACCACTTTCAGACGAACTACCCTCTCTCCCCAGCATAAATAGGATCTGACGTTACCGCTGCACTCGCTGCTATAATACGTGTATCAAATAAACAACAGTGGTATTAAGATTCAGGAGGATTAATGTTGAGGAAAAGTGTGTTTTTTGCAATAACAAAACTAAAAGCATTTGTCACTCATTTTGTGTTCGTGTCGAACATGATTTTATATATTTATGAAAAATAAATATATTCTTTTATGAAAAGATTGATATTCATTGTAAAGAAAAGCCTATATATTTGAACCTCTTTAACTTAGCCTATATGAAAAATGTTACATTCACAAATACAACATTTCAATATAAATCATATGGGCTATGTTGTTAACCTGTGAATGGTGACGTGACAATGTCAGTGTAGTTTCGAAATAAAAAATTCCTACATGTTAACCGGCGAAGTCATGGAACGCAAATTGAAAGAAAGGTCCATCATCTTGCAGCAAAGGGTGTTACACACCTTCAACAAGCCAGCATCGGTGCTGACTCGGCATTTGAGGGTTTAACCACTCCGCCCTCATTGGTTTCGGATGGCACTCAATGTGGCGGACCCTCCGCATGAACGCGCAAATGGAGTGGAAGTAGGTAGGGAGAGTGAGGAGCAAGCAGTTTCGGAAAGGCCCAGAGACTTGAGAAGCAACCTATGTGCATTGTAGGAATTGAGATGTCCTTCAAGATGGCGCCCTGAGATTGACTTCCGGTTTACAGGATCCAGGAGGCACAAATTTTGGAAATGAGAAAGGCCCATAGACAGTATATTACTGGACGAAGCCACCCCGCTGATTTGAATGGAGAGGAGTGAAGCCAGTTTTGGACCAATAAAATACTACTACAGGGCTACTTCCTGTTGGCACCAGCGTCTACTGCACCTATCAATAGCTATCGTGCAGCATAACCGTGGTTTAATGACGTAGAACAACTGCAGAAACACCGTAATTCTGGTAGCTGCACCAACAAAAAGTTTCATGGCTTTTTTTTTTTTTTACGTCATTTTATTGCAAAAAGGGGGTTACAATTCAGATGTGACTTATAAAGATATACACAACAGTATACAAATACATATATAAAACAGACAAAATTATATAAAGCTTTGCCAGGGGAAGCTTATCCTATAAAAGCAAAACATTCGTCCACAATAAGGCAAAGTCTTTATAGATATGGTCAAAGATAAATCTGCTGAGGTTTTGCCAAAATGTTCTGGTGTGTGAGCAATACCAAAAGAGGTGCAAAACAGTTTCTGGGTGGTCTTCACAAAAAAAAAACCCAGTTTGTATTGATATCTCTTAAATTTAACCATGTAAAAAAAATTTTAAAAAAAGTTTCATGGCTCAGTGTGTTTGTCTGACTCGGATCGTCACTGATTAATCAGCCCAGCTATGAGGCTCACCTGTGAAACACCAAGGCAGCGTCACTGATGGCCGAATAGTTTGCTTAGAGCTTATAATCTAAACAATACGGTTACATCTCTCATGTGCGACGGGGTGTCACAGGGTTTTGACGTCATTTTTGGGCCTACATGGATCCCTCCATGCAGGATGCAGCTGGATATACTTGCTTTGGTCGGCTTCACTGTCCGATCTCTGGCTTACCCCCTTGGTTAGAGCCATGGTTACAGGCAGGGAAACGTGGATGCAATTAAAAGACCTGAGAAGCACCGTCTATCAAGCATGCTCTTTTTTGGATGAGAAATGTAATAACAAGTTTTTAAGATCTTCTCTAACCAAGAAATGTTTTCCATCGCCTCTTAAAAGAAAATAGGCCTATATATTACAGAAATACACCTCTGTGACCTCTTAGATGTGAATACCTCAGTTTCCATATACCACCTAAAGCTAAAGAAGTACATTTTTAAATAATGAATGACATATATCCCTGCAAAGAATTTTTACGACTAAGATTTAACATTGACTTGACTAATGAATGCGTATTCTGCAATACAGAAATAGAAACATTGAACATTTAATGTTCTCTTGTAATATTTCTAAATTATTTTGGGAGGACTTCCAAGATTTACTATTACATAGTAATCTGACCATACCAGCCTTGACTTATAGTAATGTTAGACTGGGTCTTATAATGGAGGACAGAAAACTGGAATTTTTATACAACAACCTGATAATTTTAGTGAAGTACTTTTTACACAAATGTAAATTCTTAAACACCCCACATTTCATTGTTTTTCTGAAAGAGCTATCTCTCTACTTAGATTCAATGAAGATAGTTAATTCCAAGAAGGCTATATTACTTTATACACTTTTGTTAGATTTGTCATTTAATTGGACCCCAACCAGAGGTTAAAATGGAAAATTTTATTTATTTATTTTTATTCCTGTCCAGTAATGTTTTGATCATTTGTTTGTTCCTATCCTATTTTCTAGCTGTTTGTGTACTTGTAACTCGCACCTTATTGTTTATATACTTAGTCCTGGACTATGTTTTTGTCCTAAGGGGCTAGAATTGTTGGTTTTGTATTATGCTAAATAAATAAATAAATGGAGGAAGAACGGGAAGAAAAAAAACAAAAAAAGAAGAGCCCTCTATCTGATTTTTACTACGCATGCGCTGTCCTATTCTTGGCTGACTGAGGGAAGAAGCGCTTCCGCGAACCGACAATTTTAATGAAACTACCAGCCAACACCTTCATCACATTCCTGGTAAGATTGAACTCCGTCATTTTAAGGTGAAGGACACGAGGCGCGCGCGGGAGGCCCCGTGTTATCATTTCTATGATAAACATCTACATGCCAACCGCAGTGAATGGCAAGGAACCGCAACAATCGCAATGTGTGTGTAACGTTAACTTATGTGTTAAGGGTTTCAGTCCTCCCGGTCATGGTTTTCACCATAACTACCGCTATGTTCATACCTTCTTGTTTCACACTAAAAACGGGTGTTAAGTGAATTAATCAGTGCTTCAACAATACGAGGACAGGGGCGAGTTCAGCGCAGACAAAACGTAGCAAAACGTTTTTTTCAACGGAAACGGTGGTCCCCTGAACACCCTGTTGTGTACGCAAGCGCACTGCATTTTCCTGGCTTTTTAACGCCGTTGTGTTTACAAACTTGTTGCAGTAGATTGGGTAACACATGAGACACGCCCACCAAACGGGAGAAAACATACCTTGAAACCCGTTGCAGAACGTTGCGCAACGTTGCAAGGAAACATGCCGTTCAATCTGGTGTAAAAGGTTTTGAGATTGAACTCGTGCCGAAAAGTGATTGCCGTCCGCGGGAGCGCGCGCAGGTGATTCGCCCGGTCTCTTTACGTCTACAGCTGCTTTTATCTGGATCACACAGACATAACGTGCGAATAAACATCACTTTTTGTCCGTGGTGATGGCAAAAGTATGTCTTTGTGAAACTTTAACGTTTTTTTTACGGAATAATCACAGTTGTGGCCAAATAAGTGTTTGCATTTGATAACCACGCATGACATTCACGTGATTATAGGCAATTAAAGAAGCCTGTTGTTGCCGATGGATTATTTATAGTTTGGTAGGCCTATGTCTAATATCCTTGTTTAATTTGGAAAACTGATTGTATCCTATAATTAACATGATTTACTGCTGAGTTATAGATAAAATAAAGACATGATCTCTTTTGCAATTGTCCTTATGACTCTACATTATTTTACTTTCTGTGTACCAATCAATCCAGTCCTTTGTACCTGTTGAAATACCTTTAAATGGCCAAGCATCCGGGTGATGCTTTGCTTTTGAGACAGCGTGGAAGGGCTTTATTTAAGACATCTTAAATTAATAATATTTATTTGTTTAAAATATGACCTTCATTTTCCAATTTAGTCTGTATCACTGAGATACGTTACATTTACACATTTAAGATTATATAAAGTTTAACATTTTTCTTTTTTTCAAGTTCATGTGCCAACTTTTAAAGCATTTTATAAGAAGTTAGCGGCTTTCTTTCATGTTTTGCATACAAAGTTTTAAAAAACTGAAGAATAGTTTGTCCCATATGTTTTGAACGCTGGAAACAATCATATCTTACAACAAGCTATTAACATTTATAAACAAACGTTTCTGGATTTATACTACCATCTTCCCTGTGGTGCCCCTTCCCGAGCAACATCCAGTTGGGAGCATTCTCACCAGTGACATAGCAAAGCCTCATTTTGTACTTCTGTACATGATTGACATCTGTCCATTCTGGCATCTGCTACGTAGGGGTAGACGAGTCCACGATGGGAACCAATGACCTTCTGACTTCAGCTCCTTCTAGCCGCTGGAAAAATGGAGGCTTTGAACATTGAACACTCAGATTCAGTTGACAGTTCTGCTCCTCTTTTTACCTAAGTATCCAATACATGCGGCCATACATACGTCTGCATGTTTTGTTGCATGCCTATAAATCAGTGCAGCAAATGTTGAAATGTATCTGCCAGAGAAATATAAAACAAAGAAGTTAAATAACATCTCACAGCATTCCCCCAACCCTTCTTCCTTGCTTTGTTTTACAGGTGTGTGCGCCCTCTTTCATACACATGGCTCGTGTCTTTGTCTATGGCACCCTGAAAAAGGGCCAGCCCAACTACAACCGTATGTTGGACAGCGCCAATGGTAAGGCGGAGTTCCTCGCCTCAGCCCGCACCACCCACAAATACCCGCTAGTGATCGCCGGGAATTACAACATCCCTTTCCTCCTCAACATCCCTGACCAGGGTCACCAAGTCCAAGGAGAGATATACAAAGTGGACGACCAGATGCTGACATTCCTGGACGCCTTTGAAGGGGTTCCCACCATGTACCAGCGGACTCTGGTCAAACTGGAGGTGATGGAGTGGGCGGGGCAGACAGAGGGAGAGGAGAGGCTGGCAGCGGGAAGCGCCATAGAGGCGTTCGTGTACAGCACAATGGCGTACCAGCCTGACTGGCCCTCGCTGCCCAAGTACGAGAGCTATGACGCGTATGGAGATCACGGGCTCGAGTATGTGACCAGAGAAAGACGAGTGTGATATAGATCCTGAGTATAGGTAGCAAATATGATCCACAAAGTCTTACCTCTGTACAAATCAGAGCTCCAAGTAATGTCAGTGGAGCAGGTACACAGTAACATCACACTTAATCACTTTGACATATGAAGGTAAAAATATTGGAAATTCATATTTCTATTTTTATATAAAGGGAGTAATTACTAAGGCAGGGAATAATCGTAAAGTCGACACTGGAGTCTTGGTAACTTCTAGTTAATTTGTAACTAAATCAGCTACTAAAATTGGTTGCACCACGGTTACTTGGGTCATAACCTGACTAGTTTAGACGTAAAGTTGTAATGAAGGCCAATCAACGATCAAAGATAAGAAGTCCAGCGTCATGGTTACTGTGTGCTATAGCGTTCTGGTTGGCATTAGCCACTTGTCATCGTAGCACATCGTAGTAAAGCTAGACCAATATTGAACCATATCAATAAATTAAGTCTCTACTGTGTTGCAAACTGACATGCAGTTAATGAAAAATGATGCCATGTGGCAGAAAGGCTGCAGTTTTACCATTAGTAAAGACTTAATTTTGTGATTTACACTTGCCCTGGGTCATGTGTAACTTATCTCCATGGTGCAACTGCTTTTATTTCACAGATAGTTGACATTATAACTAGGCTAGGTTTGGACTTACGCACAGGTGGTGCAACAGGCTGCGGGTCCCGTTCTCTTTAATAAACTATTTGAGCAGATGACTTACACCATGTAGAGGCAGTTCTGTGTTACATTTTTCATCCATAAAACAGGTTTGACAAAAACATTCCAAGAAAACACTTGAAGCTTCCCGCTCATCCTTATACCACCACCGTTGTACCTGCGATTACTTTCTGTTTTCCTTGGGGAAAAAAAGTCTTTCCACAATCTTCCTCCATGTTGTGTTGTTCTGATCCCATCTGGGATTGTGTCCCTATGAAAACTAGATAAAAACAACAAAAAATAAAACCGATCAAATTCTGAGTTTTTTCTTTTTTCTTATGAACACATTCTTTTCTTCTTTTTTTATTTTATTTAGAATAGTAGAAGAAGGTATTTGGCAAACAAACCAGTCGAATCTCTGTTGGCGTTGGAAGCAGATTGGAAGTCAGTTGTCTTTTTTAAACAAAGCAAAACTTACAGGGGGAAACGTGAAAAAAAACAAAGAACATTTCACAGTGTATCAAAGTACTGTACAAAAAGTTGCCTTAAAAAAAAGGAAAGGATGCTTGTTTTCTAATTGTGTCCAAACTGGCGTCACATTTAATTAATCTAAATTATACATAGATTGTCACACAAACAAAGAAATACTCATCACCATGAGTGTGTTCACATGCACACAGGTAAAATCCTGGTGTATGTCTAATTCATGCATTTTATATACATTTTTTATTCTCAGCACAAATGTGCCGTTGAACTAATTATTCACCGAGGAAACATACCATTTGCGATATTGCAAATACAATATGGTGCACAAACTGTTGCTTCGGTGTCCCAAATACTTCTGGTAAACCCTGTGTATTTCATTCAGGTTTATCATAAAGGTAAAAATCCTTCTTGTAAAAAGGATGCATTTTTGGGGTGAATATTAAATCCGTGTGTGTGCATGTGAACAACACTCAATGGCACAAACACAAAAATAAAGGTCGTTAAAGGAAAACATTGCCAGCAAGACTTTGTGCTGCCATTTTGGCGTAGAAAAAAAATGAAATGACATGAGTCACGTCATGGACGACTGCCATCACAGGCAGTTTGTGGTGGTGCGGAAAGTGTGCAATAGGAGGTTAAGTACAGCAGGGTAAGTGGGAGGATGTGTCTGAATCAACGTTTCAAAGGTACTTTTTAGTATGGATTCGAGCGCCTGCTGTGTGCAAAGTGATTCTATAATAAGAGTCTCTTCTGCTGTTTGTGCAGCATGAAGTCCAGATCTTCACCCAGGCAAGTGTATCTCTGTGCAGAGTGAGGGGGGAGGAGGGGGAGACAAGGGAGGGGGGCAGATTCATCAGTAAAGGTCTTTCCTGGTTGGCAGCGAGCGGCTGGCAGAGCAGGTGGCGCTGCGGATCACCTCCATCCACCTGGAGAGGAGGAAAAATTATACAAGGCTCGGTTGGTGATATAAATCATTGTTTCTAAAAAATATATTTTTACTGGCATTAGAACTGAAGTTCATTAGTGTAAGGGCCAAATAATATTTGAAATTATTCTTTAGTTGATAAAATACAGGTACATATATTTTGTTGTTTATGACAGGTGTCCAGGTGTAAGGCTGGTTTTAGTTTGCATATATGCATAGGTAAAAAAATTTGTTGTGAAAAACAATGTTGTGCTACTCATTTTGGACATTTTAATTAAAAGGAACACAAGCCAGCACAGTCCCTTACAGCTGTAGATCTGATACATCTGTAGATAAGGGACATTCTCACTCCTGTGCTGCAGACACAATGTTAAAGGTTCAATGTGTATCATCTAGTGGTGAGGGTTACGAATTGCCCCGTTTTATTGCCAATTAGTGATCAGCTGATTGTCTCATGAACGTAATAGACAAAGCCAAAACAGAGCGCTGGAGAGAGAGTAACTACATGAAATTAATCCAACTACATATTTTACACCACAGGCCAAAGCCAGCGCTGGAGAATAAACCAATCCAACTAACCTTACATGATTTTTCTACCAGGGCAGTAAAAGTTTAGCTGGCTGATGCTTCCATGCTCTAAGGTAGTGTTTCTCATCGGGGTTAGGGTTAGGGGGTTAGATGTCAGAGAACACACATAGTGGAAGAGGTTCAGAATTTGCAGAAAATTTGGAACATGAGTAGATAAGTTATAGTGTCTCCCATACGTTCATTTATTTGTGGCGGCCCACCACAATATCAACGCTGACCGCGACATATTGATTTTCGATTATTTTTACTAGGCCTATTTAAATAGGCGTAGTTGATTGCAGAGCTGCAGGCAGCACGTATTCGCGCATTTTTTTTTTATAGATTATGTCTCTCACAGTGGACATGCACCTACGATGACAATTTCAGACCCCTCCATGATTTCTAAGTGGGAGAACTTGCAAAATAGCAGGGTGTTCAAATACTTATTTTCCTCACTGTAGCTATGGTATTGGGTTAATTATAACGTTATACATCCCCACCAGTGATCACCCACAGTAAGGTACCTCTCAAAGGTGTACTCGCTCTCTGATCTGAAGTAGTACACGTGGGATTTAAAGTGGAGTTTGAAGACGTAGTCCTTGTGGATGTTCTCCGACTCAGACGGGACGGTGACAGAGTAGCCCAGCAGAGGAAGGCTGGCCAGAGGGTAGTCGTCCTGTGAGCAGACGAGCCAGAGGGACAGGAGATGCTCAATAATCATCTTCAGTTAGTAGCAATCATAATACGTATCCCACTTTCCCTTATCAGACCAATTGCCATATCAATTCATTACAGTGTCGTTTTCACTTCACTGTTACTGTATCTAACCTGGTGTGACTTGTAGAAAAAGAGGCTGAAGTTGGTGAAGACCACCCAGAGTTTCTGCCAGCCGTTACTGTTCTTAAACTTCCTCAGCAGGTTACCTGACAGCTGGTTCTGGAAACACAAAAGAGGAGGAAAGAGAAGAGAACAGGGTCAACAAAAGCCATGCAACGCTAAATAAAAAAGTCAGATTCCATTAAAACCTATAAAATGGGGGCGAACAGACAGGAAAGAAAAATATGTTAGCTGTAATTACACTTTAAAACACTGTATGTACACTGTAAAACTCTTTCACGTTTAACTTGTTTGGCAAGAGGCTGGTACAGTGCTACCAAACATTCAGGAATATTTAATATCCAGTACTTTTGTATGTCCAGTAAAATGTAATTATCTCTATTTTCTCTCCATTTATCAGGAGGATTCATCATCATGTGAATTTCCCTACATGGATCAATACATGTTTGCTTTTGCAGTACCTTCAGACTCCAGCAGGTGTCACTAAAGGACAGGCTGTGTGTTCTGTACCAGCAAACCACAGAGAGAGACTTGGGCCCCTGAAGTCTGCAGAGGGGCCTCGTCAACTCACTGGACAGACTACAGGCCTCTAGTTATGTCAGCGTGGATGGTCAAACAGACAAATAGAAGATGGAGATAGGAAAGACACATAGTGAAAGAGGTAAAGATGGAGGTATAAAAGAGAGGAAAGGAGACGTGAAGAAAAGTAAGATGAAAAGAGGACTAGGATAGACGACACAGACTAAAAGCACTGAACAAAAACTTGCAACACAGCTACAAGAGTCCTAACAGGAAAATGGGTATGTGATGTGTGGTAGGAAAAAAGAGCTGAAGAGAGAAGACGATTAATAGCACACAAACACAGACGGGTACCTCCACAGCTACACTGAAGTCCACCATGGACACGCTGGTGTTGCGATGCCAGCACACGTGCACGGTGGTGTTACCACGGTGTCCCTGACGCTCTAGAGACGAGCGCGAGCCACAGAGCTCCTCCTCCGACTCCAGCTCAGCTCCACCATCCTCCGACAGCTCTGGGGAACGACGGGCAGGTCAAACATGCTGGTTAGCAGACAGAGCTGAGCTCTCACTGGGTAGGATTTTAAATTAAATGGACACAAACTCTCCACCATTTAATAAACTGATTTTTACTGTCAGTTTATCTGTAGAGTACATTTAAAAACAGCAAATGTTGACCAAAGTCCTTTACAGAGATATGAGCTTATTTGATTAATGATTACAATTAAATCAAAAGGTATAGTTAAGAGGATATAAGTGAATTAGGCAAGCATATAATAAATAACACTAATAAATAATTCTGGATAAAAATCATAAAAACATAATAGCAGCATTGTTCGCACAAATATAAAGCACATTATGGCTTTCTATTAACATAATTAGTTTTTAAAATATAGTTTCCTCTGCGTTTCTGAAATACTGACTAATACATTTCAGGTTTTAGTATTAAATTCCTTCCTTCTTCATAAATCTTGCCTGAGTAATGAAGCCCTGTAAATGACAAAATGGAGTAAAAGGTTATCAGACAAGTCAGTATAGTCTATCAATAAATAACATGATTAGCTAGATAATAAAAGAGTAAATATATGAAATATAAAGCTTTAAACTTTTCCTAAAACCTCTAATAAGTTGGTAAGTACAGAAGCATAATGAATGGCACTTAAAAGACCAAATATAGTAAAACATAGTTGTTGTAAAATAAAATGAGCTAGTGAAAGATAAATATAAAATAAAATAAGTTTTAATTCATTTTTATCAACCCTTCAGTGGTAAATAAAACAGATAAAAAATCTTTCTCTTTATTTTACCAAATATATGGAGGTTTCAACTGAAGTGAACAGCTTTACATTTCTTTTTTTTCTCTATATAATTATCTAACAGTATTATTTATTATAATGGGCTATATTTCTGACTTGTCTGATAGCCCTTTAGCACCTTTGGTTTTGGGCCTCTAATCATCTTATAACAGCAAACAAAGTAAGCTTTCAGGAATATATAAACTCTACCATCAGCTGTTGAGGGGTTGGAAATAATTAAAAGCGTCAACTTTGTATTTTATTTTTTTATTTCGCTTTTGGAGCTCTTTTTTTGGGGTACAAAATGTGAAACTACAACAATGTTGTCATGGCATTCTTCCTAGAACTTAATGCAGAAGTGCTGATTAGAGACGGCTGACTATTACAGTTATTATTATTATTATTACTACTACAGCTTTTATTGTTGATAAATCGATGGATCGAATCAGGACTAAACCCCCGAGAAACAAGCTCTGCAATATCCTGAAGATTGTTTTGTTACACATAACTGGCTAATGTTCTGTATTTTAACTGGCTGCAGCTGACAATCAAAATTGCCATTTGACAACTTGTCTGGATCCAGAGCAGCAGCACACTATGTGCACACTTTGGTTTGGGCCTCATGCTTTGGCTTTTTTAGGTTGTAGACCCTTTTATTAGACTTGGATGTAATTTTGTTAACAACAGTCTGGCTTTAATAGATTCACTCTGGTCATTATTGAGTACAGCTAACCGAGCTATCCTTACCAAATTTTGTTTTGCTATTTTTGTGTGCTTACAGCAAAAATATATAAAAGCATACACAAATCAAATCGTAACAGATAAATAAAATGTTAATATTCATCTCAGTCTGAAAATGTGTGCACAAACAGGACAAAGTGCTGAGCCAAACGAAAGGAGAACAATTGCCTTTTTGTCATTACTTGTAAGTTAATACCCCTTCAACTGTTGGAGTTGTACATGTACATGGCAGGTAATTTAACCGAGGGACAATGGAGACATTGCACCAAAGTTCACCAGGTGGAGGCCTCATTTAACATTGTGACAGACGTTTAAGATGAAGAATGAGTAAAGAGAAGAAGAGAAGGGGGGGGCAACAGCTGGGTCATGGACCCACATATATCAGGTGACATTAAAAATATGATCAAAGACCACCTGGAACAATTCAGTGGGATTATTCATGAGGTGCTAAAAGCAGCCGTCTGTCCTGTTACAGGAAAAGAAAGGGAGGTAGAGACTGAAATTTATCCTCAGTCCGTGGGGTGTGTATAGTTATGTAGACTATAGGCAGAGAGATCATCCATTTCCCTCACAGAAAGACCTTATTGATGGAAGCAGATATTAGTCAGTACAGCTAACAGGTCCCAGCTTAAGTTCCTGTGTCATATTAACTTCAGCTGGGAGATTTTGGCAAGCAAAGCAGTCATGGGTGACAAAACATTTCCAGAAATACCTCTCCTGTGGGACTTAACTTTCTGGTTCCCACAGTGTCTCAGACAGTCCTGAAATACTTTGATGATTTAGGGATGTTTGGACAGGAAGTAATTAGCAGGTTTGAGTCACAGTAACTCCGGATTGATAATTCAAATCCTTTTTTTTTTTTAAACTGAGGGGAAACTACAGACCTGTTCTAGTTCCATGCGGAGTCTCTTTCACACACATACATCAGAGGACAGACTTACTGTTGTCAGAGAGGCTGGTGGATAGAAGGTCAGTGTTTGTGCTGCTGCTCTGCTCCGCTAGGTCAATGGCCATCCGGATGTCCTCCACCCACCGCTCCATCTCTGACGCACAGCTGGACAGAGACGGAGAAGAGGACAGCGAGTAAGAGATATTAGGGAAACATCAATTACAGACAGAAAGAACCTGAAAGAACCAGAAAGAATATGTATCGCCATTCTAAAAAAAGGTGCTCGGGGTCTGATCAACACAGTAAAAAGTCACAATCAAGTCTGCGTAGCGCAATACAGTCTCTATTATACAGCCACAGATTAAACTTTTTATTGAGTAACTGAATGGAAAATAGGTCACACAGTCCTATTTCATTAGAGGACAACCAAACTGTGGCAGAAGTCCTGTAGAAAAAATACCATTTTATAAGGTGGACCTGTATGAAACTTTAAATTAAATAACTAAAACACATCCATTCTTGTAATATTCCCTCATTACATACATTCACACTAAATATTTTAAATATTACACCTTCTGTTTGTGGTCTTGCGTGTGTTTACGTGTGTGTTGATGTATACCTGGCTGCCACCACCACAGACTGCCGCTGTCCAAACAAGGTGAACGAATGAGGAACTCCCCACTCCTCCTCACTTTCTCTGATCTGCAAACAAACACACTCCTTAGCGGGAGACCTCAGTACTCGCAACATTTGGTCGGAAAATGTACATGCATGTAATAGAATCCATAACCACTGTAACAATAAGCCCTAAATAAAATACAATTTCACTGTAAAAGTTTTTGTAACTTTGCAGGTTAAAAAACAGTTAATCTTCACATACCGTCATGCCATACAGGGGCAGCTGGCCGTGAACTTTAAACTGGTTGGACGGGGTCATTCCTCGACTGGTGTAAACCAAGGAATCACTGAACTGGAGAGGACAAAGAGAAGGAAGAAAAGAGAGAAGTGTTAGTTAGCGTTTGTTTTCATCGCCGATGTTAGATACACTTTGAAAAGTAGCTGAAATGTAATACCAGGAAGAACATCCTCTGCTGAAGACCCTTTCCTGAGAGCTTGCTGAGGCAACCGAGCCTGATAAATTCCTGCAAGTTAAACACAAACATGCTGTAGAAAACATGACAGCAAGAGTGAAAGCTGAGATACATAAATTAGCAGAATGTAGGAAATCTTGTAAGTGTTGTTTTAAAACTGAATAATTCACACCTCAAGCATGGAAACTATTTAAAAGTCAGTCTCTTGTACTAATAACATCCTTCCTCTCAATAAATGAATGCAAAGAGTCTAACCCTCCCGGGGATGGCGAGGTTGTCGATACCGGTCAAATCTTTCTTCAGCTCTAGAAGCTTCTGGAAGTTCTCCATCTTCATCATGGCGCCTTGGAGCTGCAGCACCATCTCAGAGATGTCTGCTAGGGCCGCTGAAAGAAATATGAAAACATTGTTCTAATTAAACAGTGACAAATTTAGTTTCACAAGTACAACAATATGCATGAGGGAGGAAAAGGTCAAGAGGGTGAAAAGAAACAAAATAAAAGGCACACATGTACCTCTGCAGTCCCTGAAGTCATCGTGGGTGGGCGGGAAGTGCTTGCAGAGCCTCTCCAGGATGAGTTTGTAGTGCAGCAGGCGGTGAAGAGGCCTGAGGAGGAAGATGTTGAGGGGCAGGTAGCAAACTCTCTGCTGCTCAAATTCTCGACACAGAGCCTCCGCCTTCCGACTGGACCTGAGCGACAGTGAGGATGGAGACACTGTTGCTTATCCTTTGCTCTTTTCTTCTGTTATTTAATTTCACATTATGTCCTGCCTCTCCCACTAACTGCAGATGGAAACTAGCTACAAGCTAAATTTGGTACAAAGCCTGTCTTTTCTTATAGGATTAATGTTTTTATACATGGTCCCTGACTAATACCTTCAATAAAGCAAAAATTAATAAAATAAAAACAAAACTTGCTGTGCTTATTTTTTAGGTGTGTTAGGGATCTAAGCGAGGGCAAAAGTCTGGTGAAGCGAACGGTTGCAAAACATGCTGTGTACACTTAACTTAATGCTCTGTACTTCAAAAATTAATTTGGAAAGCTAATGTGTCATGGTAATAATGTTAGTCTTTCCAATAGCCTCCATTCAAAGTTTGACTGTTGATGACTGGTGATTCTTGTGAATATTATGTTCTTATGAACTGAATAAGAACTTGCCAATAACCTTGGACTTTTTGCCTCGTACGGGTTTGTTCTCTTTCACCTACCTACAGGCCCGTTCCAGTTCGACCAGGCACTCTGAATGTTTTTGAAGATGAACTGTCATCTGCTGCAGAGGCAAAAGAAAGAAAAAAGGATTCAAGTAAAGATAAGAGATGAAGAGAGGCACAAAGAAGGAAACCCTTTTGCCTCTCATTTTACATTTCTACAACTGTAATCCAAATCTTATACAGACAACAAGGAGTTAAAGTGCAAAAGAATATGTGGAAGGTATAGTTACCCTCAGACCCTGAATGTTCTTAAGGAGAATGTCCCCAATTCGCTGATAGTCTCCTTTTATGTGGGCATTAGAACGTCCCTCCCTGAAAGATAAAAGAAATGAGAGCTTCTTTTATGTGCAGTAAAAAATACTCACCAGTAGGTGTCAGACCAGAGCTAAGATTTTCAAGACTGGAAGATCTTGACTCAAATCCCACAATCTCATTCATTTTACCAGCTAGTCCATGGGCCCTCTCCAAAAGCATGGTGGGTGTGTGTGTGTGTGAAATAACAGACAAGATTCCCACAGGCGGAAATAAGGACTTTGCAGTAGTTCCCATGCAACGTCACATTAGTCTTTTCATGTCACTTTATTTATTCAGGATGAAGCCATGGTTTAGGTTTAGGTTTTAATTAAAACAACCTAATGTCATGGTGGTATGTGACTTAAAAAGTGAATAAAAAATGTGCTGTTTATTAACTATCCCATTTGTCTCCACTTAAAGAAAACAAGTAAATATGTTGAATTAAAATCCTTGACTTGGGTTGTGTGTTACTGTGAAACATGATACAGATGCTGATACAGAAACACTACAGTGGGGTGAATGTCTTTGTCTTGCAAAAGCACAATAGCAAATGGCTGAACTCTAATCTGGTCTTAAAATGCTTCTCATCAGTGGTTTGTTCACACCTGGTAATCATATTTAATTGTCTAAAAGTTTTACTATTTCAATCGTCTGTAAAGAAGATCAAAAAGTAGCTGTTTTTATGAATAAATGTATACGACACAGTATGTGAGTGCATTTAAATTAGATGCTTGCGTCGTCTGCCATTTTACAGATGCAATTTCCTGTCTCCTCGTAACAAATATTTCTAAATGGGGGCCCAGAAAGATACTCACCACTGTGCCAGCCGCTGCTCCACCTCTTTGAGGAATCCCTGGTGAAACTTGTAGAGCGGATCGTAGCTGGCGGAGATCAGGTTCTTAACAAGGTCTGGGAAGGCATCGTCTTTCCCTGCGACGCTCTTGAAAGACTACAATGGACAAACACACACGTGTGGTCATGTGGACAAAACACTAGATATTCACATTTCCTTAAGATTTATTCTCCATCTACAGTCTTATCTCTGTGTAGTACTCAGAATTAACAATCATATCGTTCAGAAAGACCAAATATGATTGATAAGTTTAGGTCCTGGAGAGTCCTTACATCTGTATCTGAGAGAGACATTAAGGGAAGTGATATGCAATGAATGACTTTAAGCTTAGAGCCAAAACATTTCATCGATTAGTTAAGAGGCAGAGAATTAATCTGCAACTATTTTGATAATATATTGATCGTTTAAGTCTTTTTTATTTCAGCAAAAATCCTAGAAATTCTCAAACTTGCTTCTTTTCTTCAGTTTATGTAATAATATATTGTATATTTTGGGGTTTTAGGCTGTTGGTCGCACAAAAAAAGGAATTTCAAGACGGCACTCTGGACTTTAGAAAATGACAGGCATTTTCCTCTATTTTCTGATACTTATCGACAAAATCTACTGAGAAAATAATTGTCAAAATCATCTATAAGGAAAATAATCATTAGTTGAAGCCCTAGCTATGTCATAACATCATGCTTTGTTTAATATTAATGCAGTTCTTCTAAATGTAAATGACAAATGAAAAATATGAGGAACCCCCCCCCCGGCACGATTACGATTATAGGGGTCGTCCAGCTGTTTCACAGAAGAACTGGGAGAGAGGAAGGGTGACAGCGAGACAAGAGAGGGAGGGGAAGGGTGTGGGATCTTTGGTGTGAACGTTGCCAGCCAAAGAAAATATTTAAGAGGTTTTCAAAAGAAGTGCCAGCGCACGCCTTTCCTCCCACATCAAAGAAGGTGGAAACTACTGTTGAGAGGAAAAACAGCTGAGAGGCAGAAAAATACACGAGAGGGGAAATATGATATTTTCCCCTTCACAGCGAGGTCAGGAGTCAGGGTCAGCTTCATAATATTAACGGGACGGGTCCTCAGCAGGCAGGTGCTTGGACCTGTGTTTTTAACATTGGTGGTCTCTCTACTCATGAATCCTCCTGCTGCTGATCTAACCCTCAGACAGACAGTAAAGTTAAATCACATAAACGGCAAAGAAAAATCCTGACGCAAATTAAGCTGCACTTTCATCCCAGGATTGAAGATGCAGATTGAGTATTTTCTTTCCTGTGTGTGTTAAAGTGGTTTTACTTGTAAACTGAAGAGCCACGACAGTCTGTGCAGTCATAAAGAAGAAACAAGATGCTAGCTTAAGCTGAATTCTAACACATGCACAGCTTTCTTGTGAAAAACAAAAGAGTGAGCGTCATTTTGAAAGTAACACATGCTCGCTTGGAAGCTGTATTTTCATCTGTCCTGCGCAAGAAAAAAAAATGCTCATAAAGCTTCAGATGTTGAACCTCAGTCTTCAGTCCCGGGCCAAACTAAATGCAAATAAAAGCCCATTTTCGGAAAAGGGAATTAAAAAGGCCAAAATACGGGAACAGAGAGCTGAAGTTAAACCCCTTGACCCAATATTTTGGAGTTCAAACGACCAAACTGAGCTCAATTTCTGGATATTTAGGCTATAAAAACACCAAAGTCTCATCCTAATTCCACTGCACAAACCAACTCTGACTCATTGTCCCAACATGTAAGCTTTTAAAAGACCAACTTTAGCTCACTGTACCAAAACTCAGGGCTTTGAAATAACCAGCGTTGACTCACTATTAAAGTGCAGCGGCTTTAAAGAGACCGAGGTTCAGTCTCCCTGTGAGCTATGCAGGGCTGTGTACTTTAGGGAATGTGTTTACACTTGGCCAGACTAGCTCCTGGTCATAACACAGATGGCTTTTCAAAGCGCTCTCTCTTTCTCTCTCTCAGCCAGTTGAGAGTGGCCTTGCAGTTAGCACGGACATGGCAATAGACGAGGCTAGACAGAGTGAACAAACACTTAATCACCACGAAAAGTAGGAGTTTGTACTCTAAAGAAACGACATGTGCAGAAATGTATTTACCTCTGTGATGACCTGCAGGTCTTTGAGGTATGTCCGCTCTGTGGTCAACAGTTCCTTGGCTATGAAGTACGCCTTGTCTGTGGGAAACTTCTGGACAGAAACAAAAAGGTGAGATCGATCCATCTGTCCACCCATTCTCCTAGCCACTGACAAATTCCTTTGGTACTTTTTCTAAACAGCTTTAATCTATTCATCCACCTATTTAAACCTCCACACTTAAATGTTGAGAAATTGGTTTTATTACCATAAACGAACAAGATCACTAGCAGCAAGTTTGACAACCTGCATCACCCTCAACAGCACGTTTTCCTTTGTGAGGTTTTATATTAACAATATACATTATACATCCACTCTCTTCCCCCATGCTCACCTTCCTGCTCGCCTCCTCGTCATCATCGTTGCGGACACATCCGGCGTCGGTGAGCAGCGGGCTGGTGAGAGGTGACAGCCGCCGTCCCTCAGGACTCTGACCTGGACCCAGGACACCAATGCTGCCCATTCCCTGCCCATTTACAGAGCAGTTACCGTTAACAATCACACAGGGGCTTCCCACCGGAGAGTCCTCTGAACCAGGACTTTCTGTGGGGAGGAGAATAGAAAAAAATGGAAAGGGGAGGGAGACGGGGACAGGAATAGAAGAAAGAGTGAGATAAGGGAAAAGATGACAGGAGAGGATAAGGGACAGAGTTAAAACAGATTCTGTGTGCACAATACAAGAAGCCATTCAACTACTTTCATGAAATTCACTGCCATCTTCCTTATCATTTAATTCTCATAGTGGCATTTTCATTCTTTCCTCAGACACTTCTCAATAGAGGAGGTTTCTAGATTCACCCAGCATTTAGAAGCTCAGGATATGAACATATTCCCTAATATTCCTGACGCAAATTAACCAATGTAACCAACCTGTGTGGTGATGAATTTCAAGGTTATACAATGCCACACAATCAATCTTAAAGAGAACAAAAACAAAACAAAAATGCTAAATCTACTCTATTTCTCAATTTGTATGATCTAAAACATTGTTACAAAACCTAGAAACAGGAAGGGAAACAATATTTTTAAGTAGATGTTAGTATGGAGCTATGGATTATCAGTTTATTTGCAATACTTAATAAAAGGCCATATCTGTGCATTATAAGAGAAAGTAGAAAGACAAATAATCCAGCTGTGCATACTAAAAAGCTGTCAAGTTGCAATAAATAAGGTTATAAGATACATCTATAGTCTTCGTAATGCAATGTAAGCAAGGGATATTTTAACAAGTACTTTCATTACCACTTAATCTGCCAATTATTGTCTTAGTTAATTCATTTATCATTTCACTTTTCGTTTCCCAGAATCCAAGGCGATGTCTTTAAAGGTTTTGTTTTGTCTGATCAATGGTCGAAAACAGAAATATATTTTAGTTTTCGTTCACGTATCACATTTGAGAAGCTGTAACCAGAAAGTGGTTGATATTTTTGCCCAAAACATGATTAACCGATTATCAAAATAGTTGGAAGATTAATTTTCTGTTAATGGACTGAATGATTAATGCAGCTCTAGTTAAAAAAGTATTATTGTTGCATTAAGGCAATATAGATGAATATGTTCCCATTTCCCTTAAAATGCACTATAGATATGATCTTCTACAGATATGCAATAGTCTTGCTAGGTAATACCTAAAATTATATATTTTTAATAGGAGTCTGGTCTGACTGTAGTTGATTTACTTCTGGCAACTTTCTGGAAAATTTCATCATCCGGACAGAAGACTAAAAAGTTAAACCTACTTTTCACTACAGCTAGGGTCACTACATGGGTTTACTACATAGTACTAAATTGTGACTGTATACTTGCCCAGGTGCAAAGTTTCCAAAGAGTCCACTGTTCTACACCAAACTGGATCATGGGTAAAACCATGGCAACCACTGAGTGCAGATCTGTGACGGGTGCTATAAAAGAACTTCCCACCATTTAGAAAAAAAACCAAAAACTAGTACAACAACAAACACAGGTGAAACAACGAGCTAGGAAACATGAAACACAAACAGAAACGGGTCAAATCATGTGTGCACATGCTGAACAAAACGGACAACCTCTACTCTCAGCCTAGCTACTATAACACAACACAAGACACAGGTGGGCGGGCCGGGGGGGATGGGGGGGTCACAAGTCAAGCAGGCTGAGGGTATGGGGGGGTAGTTGGAGATTGGTTCCCTCTACAGAAAATTCTGGAGTCCCTTTTCTTCAAACATATAGGGTCGGTTTTTATTGACACTAGTGCACAAAATCAGTTACAGTGTTAAAAGGACAAATGAAGGTAGAGTACAACCTCAAAAAAGTCACAAGAAACACATCCAGTTGGTGTGTGTGATGAAAATAAAGAAGGACAGGTGTGCAGAAATACAAAGTGTTACAAGAGTGACAAAGAAAACCAGTGAGTCAGTGTGTCTTTAGGCCATATAGTCAATGTGCGTTAAGGAAAATGATCCTTTCAGTGCTGGATTGTCAGCAGTTTAACCTTTGCATGTTCAGTTTGTATCAAACACTGTGGACTACAGTCTTGGTATGCACCATGAAGTAAATGCGGGACATGCAAACTAAAACTGCCACCAATCTTCAAATCACAGAATTGGAAGAATAGCCAGACTGCAAGTTTAGTCTATCAAAAGAAGTCAGTGAGTAAAAAGTGTGTTATGTAAACAGGAAGAGAAGCACAGATGTGATTCTAAAATGCCACCGTTTATGATTTTAATAACCTAAATTAAAGAAAATGGTTTGATATTTAGAGAAATATGCTTGTTTGGTCCTTTGCCAAGAGGTAAACGATTGATACAATTCTCATGTCAGCCCGGCGTATACAAAGCAGGTTAGCTTATCTTAGCATAAAGACTAGCAACAGTGGAAAACAGCAACAAAAGTTACCAAAATGTAACAAAAGTCGTAATACTCCAATGAAACGTGTTCATTTGTGAGCTTTTATGGTGCCAATAGTTGGATTTTGTCGCCTTCGGTCAGAGCCAGGCTAGCTGTTTCCACCCGTTTCGAGAAGGGTCCAGCTGCAGCTGTTGTTGGCCTCTAAAGAATAAAACGGTTTGCATTAGGATCTATACTGTACGTGAGCTGAGATTAACGATCAACGTTTTTTGCGCGGTGTCTTCTGGGACAAACCATATATTTGGAAGTTCAACTTCCGTCAGGTCTGTGGGCTGCAGCTGGATATACTTGCCTGTTTCCAGTCTTTGTGCTAAACTAAGCTAATGGCAGCTGGCAATAGCTTCATATTTACTGTACAAATATAAAAGTGGTATCGATCTTCTCACGTATCTCTTGGCAACAAATCAAATAAGTGCATTGCCCTAAATGTTGAACTACTCAAAGCATCAGTCAAATACAATCACGTCATCAGTGTGTACACTGCAGAAGAAACTACAATCATTTTACTTTTCATTTTAGAGTAAATCTAGCAAATTTGGCTTTGATTAACTCCATTAACATACAAATGACAATATGAATACAAAATCACAATCTATCAGTCTGTTGTACAGAACATTGAAATGACAAAAAGCCTCAATGGAAGTAACTTTCTGCAAGTGCTGTTTGGTGACAAGCAGTGAAAGGGAAGACAAGGAGGACTCAACTCCAGTATTCACATGTGTATGTTCATCTTTTGACAGTTCTTGGACTTTCACACCTTACAAAATAAAACGCCACGTACCTCAAAGATATCTTCTTTTTTATTGCACTTACATTTGCATTAAGCTTAACTTTACTTATGTCTGTCTACTTTCACCTTCTCACTCTCTGTTAATAGAGCATTGGAGTTGAGTCAGCCCTGTTTCGTCCTTGTGCGCAGTGAGGAAACCTGGGGCAAATATACAAATGGTTTCTAAATATTTGAAAAATACAGTGCAGTTAATTACACACAACGGTGTAGTAATAAAAAAGGCATGAAAACTCTAATATCCCATGAGAAGAGAAGTTTGTGTCTGAAAGCGGAGAAACCAACACATTTCTAGAGTTGTTAAGTTTGTGTTAAACTGCATGTTATGCCTCTCAAACATTTGAAACCATTTACAGGCCCGTGACAGAAACACAGAGTGACAAAGTGAGCAAAAACAGAGCAGACTGACAGAAAAGCAGGGATCTTGCTTGCCTGGTTAACATGCATTCAGAGTAAAGAAAAGGAAATGGTGAGAAAACAGCATTTTTTCCCCCTCCTCGCTAACAGAAGACATGCGTAAAAACAGTGCATTTACAAAGTATGAAGCATGAATATTTGATTCAGGATGAAGCCTCTTGTGAAAGACATTTATTCCAAGTTAAGTTTGTAGATTGAACCCCTAACATCACTGTTTTCTGGAGCACTAATGCTCCCTGAGTAATAGTGTATTCATGGAAAGGTGGCTAAGAAGGTAACTCTGAAATAGCTTTTCCTGAAATTTTGTGCCAATTCTAATGATGTACAGTTTAAATTGGTGTTTTCATGCACTCAATTATTCATAAGCAGCTTTAGAACCAACGCAGATCCAAATTCAGAAAAGTATGCATGCAAATTAAAAATACAATTTGGACTGTTAGTAGGTAGGTTCAGAAAAAATTATTCCCCTCAACTCACTGAAATGCCTGCATTCAAGCTAAATGCTAACGTCAGCATGCTAACATGCTCAACGTGACAATGCTAACATTGGAGATGTTTAATGGTTTTTATAAATGTTCACAATCATAGTTTAGCGCGATAGCATGCTAACATTTGCTATTTATGCGCTAAACACAAAGCATAGCTGAGGCTAATGGGAGTGTTGTTAGCTTTGTTGGTATTTAGCCATAAACCAAAGTATTGGACAAATAAAGGCTGGATTTTATTTGTTTTGGGAAAAATATATAGACATTGACATAGACATATATAGACTGTTTTTTTAGGCAGAGTGCCAAACTGAACTCCAGTGTAGGAGAAGCACACCTGTTTTCTCTTATGAACTTAATTGACTGAAGTTTATCCCAATGCACTGTTGCAGTAAAAACAACAAAAAGCCTGTAGAAAGCAGACAGCCAGCAAATGACAGTGATGGGGATGGAGGGCCAGCATACCTTCAATAAAAACAGCATTGTAACAAAAGAAAGAACTGCATCAAAAGAAAGTGAAAGATAACAGTGAGATACATTTTTGTGTGTGGTCGTAGTGCATGCCAGGGGCCAAGCTGAGCAAAGCAGACAGCTATGGGTGGTCACAGGTTTAAGGACGATAGTTGGCGTGTTTGATTATTGCTTATTGTGTGCGCAAGTGTGAAAGATAGAAAAAAGAACGATAGAAATAAAGACTGAAAAAAAGCCCATGACCAACCAACAGAAGTAGGATAAGCGCATATAATGCAACTTCAGTAGAAATTTACACACGGAGCTTCAGTTATCAAAAATACAGATATAAAAAGGTTAAAATCATGTTCATACTCTCTGTAACATTTTAATTAATGCAAATCTATCCCTGCGCTAATTCTAAATACAAAAGAGAATCACTACAAAAAGTCTCTACCACCAACATCCAAATTACAGTGCAAGTTGCCCACGACAGAAACCGAAGGAAAGCATAAAAAAGTGCTCCAAAGGAAAGGACTTCAGCTCGGCCAAAACTGAATGAGAAAGGCAGACCGGCCATTCGCTACAGCATTCCTCCTCCTGCAAATAGCTTACACATTTAACACATACTTCTACCAAGTCAAGTCTATTACTCTAAGTACAATCCAATATCTCTACTAAAACCATTTGAATATACTGTACAATTAAAGGGAAATATCTCTCAATTCAACCACCTGCGTTATCCTAGTGGTTTACCACAGTCCAAACAACCACAAACTGTATATAACATCTGACAGAAAACAGTTTTCCCTTTAAAACCTCCAATTACTTCCCATTGAAATCCCTTAGTTAACTCCAGCTATTGTCTTAAAGCATTTCTATTGCACGAGACAACAGTTAAATATTTATAAAAGTTTGATTTAGAGAAAATGCTACATTAGGACACAACAAATGCGGAAACATTACAATGACCAAGAAAGGCAGCTGGTCAACTCAAAAGCTTTAAGCCACCCAAATCAGTGCCACCTAAACATTGATTTATCTCTTACTTCAAAACCTTAATATCTTAACAACATTTTTTTTTTTTTTTTTTTACAAAAGCCAGCTACAATCAGCAGAATTCTAATGCCTCCTAAACAGAAGAGGAGCAATTATACTATTATGAATAATATCAATGCTATCAAATGATTTCTGAAGAAAAATTAGGAAGAATCTTCCTCCCCAGAAAAATACAATTCTACACATGAAGTGATTCCTTTAGATTTCTAACTTCTCAACATTAATCTGTAATATCCATCTGCTCATACATGTACACTTAATACACAGCTATGGCACATTGTAAGGAAGATTTATCTTGAAACATTAGTGATGCTGATTCTTAAACATTTCACAGAGAGCTGGCAGAAATGCCTCCAGGCTTTTAGGATTGACTCTCTGTTGACAATTAGCCAGCCAAAGTTTTTAGTAGAGTAAAGTCAGCAGTTTGCCTAAAGGTTTGCAAAACAAATTCAATGCAAATAAAATAGGGATTTGGAAAACGCATTACCGTTATTAGGGCAGGCGTTTCTATTCACAGTTTAAAAACCTATTTAAAAATATATAAAAAATATGTGAGAACTTTTGAGCAAAATGTGTGTTATATAAGGTGTATCACAGCTTATCTAGTGTAAACAGGTGGACTACATCTATAGTATTGCAATTCACAGTTGTGTACTTCTATTAATGTAGCTGGGTGATAACAGTTCTCCAGCTTTACACAGTAGTTCTTTACTAGTCTGTAATCTACTAAAGTGAGATGACTGAACAGAATTATATTTAATGTGCATTATAATGCCGAATGTGAGGCTGAAATATTCGCATCTCTTTACCATTCAACAGCTGAAAACCCGACCCCCTATATCTTCCTCGTTAAAGTGGTAACACCCTTCCTCCTCCTCTCCCTCACCATCCTCCCCCTCCTCCAGCTGCAGACTCCCAAAGGAGAACTTGCTATGGGGCAGCGGGGACGAGTTCACGCCGTTCGAGTTCACCGAATTCATAGAACTGATGGCTGCAGGGTTGCCGTACATTAACGGTTGGCTGTACGCGCTGCTGCCGGTGTCCGACTCTGTGTCGCTGGTGTCAGTGCCGCTGCTGGTAGATCCGTCGATCATTTGGACTGGCTGGTTTAGGTTGCCGTGGTTGTTACGGGCCGGGTTGTTACCGGGCTTTCCCTGACGGCTGAACAACCGCTGCACTGTGTTGGACCTCGCCTGACCTGGAACCACGAAGTTCCCCGCGTGATTACCGTTAGTTATTATCATTCTCCGCTCCACCGGGGCAGAACACGGTGCTTGGGCGTGCAACCCCGGGCGATGAGGGTCTTGCTGGTGTACAGGGGTGGATGTCAGCTGGCTGAGAATGAATGGATCAGTATCAGAGCGGTTCCTCATGTTGTTGTTATACGGTTTGGCAAAAAGTGGCGGGGTGCGGTTTGACGTGATCGGGGAGTAGCTACCGTAGTGGTTTGGTGGGTGGGGTGACGGCGGGACAGCTGGAGCTTGCACTGGGAATACTCCCGGACGCTTAGTGAAATAATGCCCTCCGTCATCCCAACGTGTGGCTGAGCGCGGCTGCCCGTGCCCATTTGTCATCTCGGCGTGACTGAGAGAGTTTGTGCGGTGGTGGAAGCTGCTGATCACCGGGCTGGAGCACTGACTACGAGTCCCGGTTCCTAACGGTCGCCCTGCTGCTGCACCTCGCTTGTCTCGACCCTGAAGGATTTCATCCAGCAACGTGCTGTGGAGCGGGAGGCGGCCATGAAATGAACCGCCATTGGGCAAAATCTCTTCATCTGTTAGCTCGTGACTGACAATGAACTTGTTCGACACTGGAGAGTGATCTACAGCGCTTCTGTTACCCAGCATACCTTGCTGCTGCTGCCGCTGTTGCTGCACTGTAATACCCTGCTGTTGATGCTGCTGCATCAGCCCCTGGTGATTGGTGTGATAGAACCCATTCACATCCCCAAACAGACTCCCAGCTTGCCCCCCCTTGCGACTGCTACCCCCTTGCTTATTATTATACACACAAGGCTCATCTGCATTGCTGTCATTTGCATTGCTGTGGCCCCTGGGGGCCCTGTTGTTCTTTGTCACATCACATTCACTGTCTATGTCGCTGCAGTCTATGTAAGGAATAGAGGAGCTGCTGCCTTTGTTTGCCCTGCAGGATGGACCTGGGTTGAGGAAATGCGGGTCCAGCGCAGATTCGATGCCGTGGTGGTTCTGTCGGGACTGAGTCGGGTCTGAGCCAGGCACAGCAGGTATACCGTGAAAGCCGTTGGTGGAGGATGTGGCTGCTGGTAGCTCCTTTGAACCATTAGACTCATCCAGTCTGCCTGAGTCAGGCTGGTCCGCTAACTGGACACACATGGCGTTCTGCAAATGAGGAAAATAGAAGAAAAAGACAAGAGGACAGAGAGAAAGAGGAGTGATTGGAGAGAGTTAAAGGGAAAAGCTTTTTAAACTCTTATTTAACTGGGCTCCTTGAATTGAGTTACTGACTTTGAATAAATTGTTGTTTATGGGAACTGACTGAAGAAAGCACACATTCACACACACTCACTCCCCGGAGCTGCTCAGGACAAAAACAGCTTTGTAGCAGCTCCAGATTTAAACACAGAGAAGGGATAAAGACCTACATAAATCGTTTGTAAATGTGTACAAGTTACAAGGTGAATAAAAGGTCAGTGTCAGGTGTGCATCACCTCTTTTGGCACTTGCGATCTGAAGGAAGACAACTGAGGGGACATGCTGCTACTGGACAGAATCTTACTGTGCTTCCTGAAAAGAGAAGAGCGGACCAATGAGGTCAAACCATGTGTAAATAATTTGGAAAACAGAAAGCTGATTGCTGGTTTCTATCTTTTCTACAACAGTGTCTGCTGTGGATTGGTTTCAATGGGATTCTCACAATGAATGTTGTTCCTGTTGTTGGACTAATCTAAACAAAGGAGGGAGCGTCACCTTTCAAATGGAACTTTCTTGAGCTCAGAGTCTTTCACATAATCAATGATCTGCTTCTGGGTGCGTCCACTGCAGGTACAGAGAGTTTAGAAAAACAGGTGATGAAAAACAAATTAAAGACAAATGCAAGCATAGTAGTTTCCTATCCTTCCCTTTCTGCCCTCTCCATACCTGAACCGGAATGAGGATCCTCTGGTGAAGAGGATGGGCTTGGGTTTGGGCTTGGGCTCCTCGAAGAGCCTGAAGAAGGCGTGATACTCTACACAGATTTTCCAGAAGATCTTACAGCAATCCCTGCTGGCCATGGAAAACTCCAGCGTGTCGTGGTGGGCATTCTGCTGGAAGACGCAGAGGCAGATATAAGAATGGGTGGAGGTAAAAAAAAAATAATAAAACAGATGCAAGATGGATAAGAGAAAGAGAGAAGTGAAGTAAAGGGAAACAAAATAGAAGAATGAGAAAAAAGGCAAAACATAAGGGAAAGGAAAGGAGACAGGAAGCGTTAAATGGACTTACAGTGGGGTCTGCTCTCAGCTTAATTAGAAACCGTTTGCGTTTGAAGCTGAGCTTGCGAACCTTGGACCAGTTGAAGGCGTTAATTTTTGTGTACCCCTGAATAAAAGAGGAGACATTATGAGATTCTGATTAATATTCATGCAAAATGAATCATAAGAGAAAAGATCAATTGCTACACACTGGAGAATGAACTTCAAATGGAAAATGTATTTACTTTTTCCCAAAATATACTGTTACAGTTCGACTCTTGCTGGCATTTTCAATTCGACAACTTCTAAGCATACAATAATACATTCTCCATGCACACAAAATGTGTATTATTTGATCCAAGATACATAAAATACATACTTTCTAGTTCCCTCTACATCTTATCCCTTTTTGAATTAATAACAAACTAAGCACAGGCAACCATGTACATTCTTCTTCCCTAGCTAAGAGGCTGCCGAGTTATCAGTGTGAATATCTTCACTATGATTTGAGCAGACAAAGATTAGTAGGTTAATAGTGGTGACACTGGAAAAGTAGCACACCACAAAAAGTTCTCTACAGAATATTAGGCCTTTTCAGAAAACGTTTTTTGAAATTTGCAGCTCATACCTAAGACCAAGATATGCAGCCTCCTACTTGGCTCTGGAACAACTCACATTTCAGTGAGACAAAAAAAAGAAAGATTTGATGAAGGTCTTTGAATCTGATATTTATGGTTTTACCTGGAAAACCAGAACCCCAGTGTGCGCCACAGCCAGACTGAGCTTAGTACCCTCTCGGTCCTTGGCTGGGTGCAGACGAACACCGTACATCTCCAGCCGCCGAGCGATTTCCAGCAGCTGGTAGTCAGACTCAGCAGGAGTCTGCCCTCTGTGGGGGAGAGCAGTCAATCAGTTATCGATTACTTAACATGTCAATCAAACACGAGCTCAGCCAACTCTTTCTAAAGCCGAAGCAAGACACAAATATATTTAATTTCTTCTTTTTCTCTTGTAGATAAAGTGTCTCTGCATATATAGGTGGGCACCAGCGACTGATACGTTGGCAACAACCTTAAGAACCTTTCCTAAATGATTTGTCAACATATAGGAATATCCTTAACTAAGTGGCCATGTATTATTGTTTGTGCTGTACATACCAGGTTTTACATGTCCAGATTTATAGTAAACGGTAAAAACAAACATCTTAAAGTCTTAAAATAACACCACAGGATCAGATGGCGGTATCCACTGCTGGGCAGAAAAGAAGTTTGTTTCCTCTCAAATCTGAAAATAGCTTCCTGTTTCCTGTATGAGCTGCTGAATTAGCCACTTCCTTCCTGCGTCAGCTAGGGCAGGGTGAAGGATTGGAGTGGAGGGGGAGGGGAGAGCCGGAGCCCACAGAGAGAGAGAGAATGGGTATGTGGTGCACGGCGTGACCGTGACAAGTAATCAACAAGTCTCTGCTGTGGTTTTTTTCAGCTCTTATCTGTGGTCAGGTAAGGCTTTCAGGGGAATTTACATCTCCTGAAAACAAGGAGATGCATTTGTTAAGTATTTGCAAAATAGTGGTGGGGGAAGCACAGCTATAATGTAAATTATAAGAGAAGTGTGTGTGGCCCCGGGGTGGGGGGGTAAGAGGTATGTTTGCAGAGAGCCATCTCTGCAGGGGAGAGATTATGTGTGTGTGTGTGTGTGTGTGTGTTATGGTTAAAGAGATAGACATCTCTGCAGGAGAGGGGCTTACGGGATTGGGTGTAGTTGAGTAATGGGTGTGTTTGTGAGCGCACATTTGAATAAATAGATAAATATGTGTGTGTGAGACTTGCTGTGGTAAGTGTGTGTGTTGTGCGCGTGTGTGTTAATGTGAAAAACTATTTCATCCTGACACCTTCGAGCGTAATGCCACCCAGAAACTGATCCCGAGTCAGACTAAAGGTCGGCTCCGTATTGTCTTCCAAGCAAAGATTATTTTGACCAGCTATTTCTAGTGACCCCTGTAAATGTTGCTTTTTTGTTCCTTTACTTGGATGCTTGAGCTTCACTGTGCAGAAAGACATTTGCGCAGAGTCTAACACTAGAATGATGTTTTACCGCACACATCTTGGGTGACATTTCACTTTGGTTAATGTAGCAAAATGCATAAAATTAATACATACATAGAAATACAGGCATGGTATGGAAATAAATCTGTACAATCTAAATCCAAACTGTCTCAATTCAAAGACTGCCATGAAAACATCGGAAGATACAGTGCCTTGCGAAAGTATCCGGCCCCCTTGAACTTTTCGACCTTTTGCCACATTTCAGGCTTCAAACATAAACTGTAATTTTTTGTGAAGAATCAACAACAAGTGGGACACAATCATGAAGTGGAACGAAATTTATTGGATATTTCAAACCTTTTTAACAAATAAAAAACTGAAAAACTGGGCGTGCAAAATTATTCAGCCCCTTTACTTTCAGTGCAGCAAACTCTCTCCAGAAGTTTAGTGAGGATCTCTGAATGATCCAATGTTGACCTAAATGACTAATGATGATAAATAGAATCCACCTGTGTGAAATCAAGTCTCCATATAAATGCACCTGCTCTGTGATAGTCTCAGAGGTCCGTTTAAAGCGCAGAGAGCATCATGAAGAACAAGGAACACACCAGGCAGGTCCGAGATACTGTTGTGGAGAAGTTTAAAGCCGGATTTGGATACAAAAAGATTTCCCAAGCTTTAAACATCCCAAGGAGCACTGTGCAAGCGATAATATTGAAATGGAAGGAGTATCAGACCACTGCAAATCTACGAAGACCCGGCCGTCCCTCTAAACTTTCAGCTCATACAAGGAGAAGACTGATCAGAGATGCAGCCAAGAGGCCCATGATCACTCTGGATGAACTGCAGAGATCAGCTGAGGTGGGAGACTCTGTCATAGGACAACAATCAGTCGTATACTGCACAAATCTGGCCTTTATGGAAGAGTGGCAAGAAGAAAGCCATTTCTTAAAGATATCCATAAAAAGTCTCGTTTAAAGTTTGCCACAAGCCACCTGGGAGACACACCAAACATGTGGAAGAAGGTGCTCTGGTCAGATGAAACCAAAATCGAACTTTTTGGCAACAATGCAAAACGTTATGTTTGGCGTAAAGGCAACACAGCTCATCACCCTGAACACACCATCCCCACTGTCAAACACGGTGGTGGCAGCATCATGGTTTGGGCCTGCTTTTCTTCAGCAGGGACAGGGAAGATGGTTAAAATTGATGGGAAGATGGATGGAGCCAAATACAGGACCATTCTGGAAGAAAACCTGATGGAGTCTGCGAAAGACCTGAGACTGGGACGGAGATTTGTCTTCCAACAAGACAATGATCCAAAACATAAAGCAAAATCTACACTAGAATGGTTCACAAATAAACATATCCAGGTGTTAGAATGGCCAAGTCAAAGTCCAGACCTGAATCCAATCGAGAATCTGTGGAAAGAACTGAGAACTGCTGTTCACAAACGCTCTCCATCCAACCTCACTGAGCCCGAGCTGTTTTGCAAGGAGGAATGGGCAAAAATTTCAGTCTCTCGATGTGCAAAACTGAGAGAGACGTACCCCAAGCGACTTACAGCTGTAATCGCAGCAAAAGGTGGTGCTACAAAGTATTAACTTAAGGGGGCTGAATAATTTTGCACGCCCAATTTTTGTTTTTTATTTGTTAAAAAAGTTTGAAATATCCAATAAATTTCGTTCCACTTCATGATTGTGTCCCACTTGGTGTTGGTTCTTCGCAAAAAAATTACAGTTTTATATCTTTATGTTTGAAGCCTGCAATGTGGCAAAAGGTCGAAAAGTTCAAGGGGGCCGAATACTTTCGCAAGGCACTGTAGCAGAAGATACAGAGACCTCAAATGTAGACTCAATCATTTAAAAACAAAATTATTTGTGCCATGTTCCATCAGCCTTCTCTAAAAGATTCTGTTACAGACTTAAAATAGTCTACGTGCAATATACTGCTACCTTGCCGTGTAATACTGTTAGGAATGCAAAAGAGGGTTTGTGCAATATGTTGCCATATACAACATTAGCAATCTTGGTAAAATGTTTTTCAGCTGTCTGTTTGTCTGTTCAGTGTAAACTATAAATTTTTTGTAATATATGCAGCACCACTGAGCTAAAAACAAATTTCCCCATAGGGACAATAAAGCATATCGTATCTTATCATATATCGTATTGTAGTAAATAAAAGACTAGTTCTAATGAATGTATGAATGGCAAATGTTAACAGCAGATTACGGTACCAATAAAATTCTCAAAAGTAAAAGGAACGTGAAAAGTTACCCCTCTTTACAAGTTACTACCCACCCGTCATTTTTCACTATTAACGGACATTTTATAAACTTAAGGCAGCCCATATTACTTTATACAGTAGACACTGAATGTTTTATATACAGATCCATTTGACATTTACCACCATGTAGAGTGAAAATGCCCTCCTTTAATCATCTAAAAACTGACTGTGTGTCCCTGTGAGACTGTACATACAGTATATGCGTGTTTGGGCAGGCATGTGATAACTCACACATGCTTGCGGTGGCAGTCAGTGATCTTGTCTCTGATGGCGTCCTGGTCGGGCAGGTACTTATTGTGGAGGAGATGCTGCCAGCTCTGGGTCTCGTCGAAGTCTCCTATCTCGGCTGATGGAGTGGGAGAAGGAGAGGGCAGTGGGAATTCAGTGTTTATTTGGAGTGAAGATGGAGAGTGAAACAGGGGTGGGACGGGGGAGTAGGTGACAGATAAGGTTAAGAGCAGGTTAAATAAAGAACAGAGTGTTAAGGAAAGACATAGACAGCAGGAATGCAAGCAAAAAAGAAAATAAACATTGTTTAGCTGCTGTGATCTCTATTCTAGTTAATCTCATTTATACGCCATCCCAGCCTTTTCTGCTGTAGATCAGATCAAGTGTGGTAATGCGTGCGTCTCCATCTGTCCAGTACCAGCAACAATAAACCCTCGTAGTGTAACCACCCGCAGGTGCACAATGCAGGCATGGCACTGGCGGTTACCACGGCAACCAAGTCATATTCTTTAGCATGCTGTGCCGCAGTCCGCCGCTGTCTGCAGGACTGAATTGAATCTATAAATCCTACATCCTCCACATGCTTAATAGCAACGATCGATGCGGTGGACACGGGTAGCCTGGCGAGCAGGTGTCCCACACAATGTCACTGGTTCTAAATATAGGGGAATACTGACGCTTTATGTAACTGACAAGACAGTGGAATACAGAAAGAGTGACAGGAGGGAGTCCTTCACCAGTGTGAGCCGGGATCATGGTCTCATGCAGGCAAGCATCTGCCCCGCTGGAGTGTGCTGTATCACAACAAAAGATCCTAACTTGTGAGATTGCCTTCCTCTTTAGTGTTAAATATTAAGACAGCTTTGTTTTGAATTAAACTAGTGACACACACACCATAGTACTGTAAATGCTGCTGAAATACCCCCAAAGAGATTATCTGTCGTGTTTGTGTATTTGCTGATGTATGGGTCTCTCACAATGAGACTAAAGCCCTTTTCAGACTTGGGAACTAAAAATTGTTGGCTTTATCAAGCTTTTGTTATTTAGACACATGTCCTTCACATACATGTTTATTTAGACGCGACAGGACGTTTAATGCTTGTTGTAATGCGAGCAGTTACAGCATAACATTTGTTTCGGATGATCTTAAAACTTATTTTGGCATTGGAGCCTTAAATGAATGACCGTCACTAGTGTGAGGGACACTCAAACCCTCTTCTCACAGTGGATTGCCTAACAAATTTTATTCTTCACATCTCTACCTTCAACGTTATTAGAGAGCGTATTCTGCTGCCTATCCATCCAGCTGGCATAGAGGAAAATAAAGAGAGGCATGGCTGGTCTGATTGTGGCTGGTTTTCTATACCAAAAGAAACACCTCAACAACTTAGAATTGGCTCCTTCACTATGCTATGAGTTTTATTAAGCTGATTTTATTTAATTTTCAACTCCTACCACACAGCACTTGTCTGTGTGTATGTGTGTGTTGGACTTACACTGGATGATGTGCGAGACCATGAGAGCGGCGCTGGTGTCGTTGCAGATAAGACGACCGCAGGCCAGGTCGCGTTTAATCTGCAGGGCAAACAGATATCTAGAGAAAGGAAAGCAAATAATAATAAATAAAACACACATCACAGGCAGAAATAGAAGAGAGTGTGGGAGGGAGAAAAAGGGAAAGCAACATTATGAGGTCAATGCACACCATCTAAACGTAACTGTTAGAAGCGATTCCATTACCATCAAACAGTTTATTACACACTCAAACACACACTGCTGATGCGTTGCATCTACTAACCTAAAACCGATCCCCAATTGAGAAAATGCCCTTTTCTGTTAATCATTATACTGTCAGCTACTTATAACATGATCTGCCCAATTTCTGTCTGCTATTATTTTACTCACAAATGTATTTTTTTAAGGATTTGTTACATATTCCAGGGTGACAATTAAGCCAATGTGATAGCAAACACAATCAGTCAGTAACGTGGGCAAAATTCAGGAGAATTAATTCAGATTTTTCCCCACATGAGTGTTTTTAAACGCAGAGATTGGCTGATTCCCCAGCTCTCAGGAGAAACAGTGGACAGGCTGCCAGAGGAAAGCACATTCAAAGTGCACCCATGTGTGTACGAGTGAGTGAGATCAATGGTCCAAAGCAACTTTTTATGTGATATCCAATCCAACCTTTTTTTAACTGCATGATTACCTCTCTAATAAAGTTAATGAGGCTTTGGTGAGTATTTATATCTTTTTATTTTAGCCTGGAGTCATTCAACTATTTAGGAACGCTGCACCTATTTAGAGTGAAATACAACATGCCAGTTGAAACTCTTGAAAGATATCTGTTATAGAAAGTTTAGAGTGCCATTTTGTGCAATGTAATGTGTAAGAAAAACCTCACACAACAATAAATTACAATGGTTAGCCTCTAAAACCGCTATCTGTTCAACTATGTTAGACCTCACCTCAAGCACTGATTGGCCAGTGTCCCGTTTTTATTAAAAGGCTAATATCAGCCTAATACGTCTTCAAAGAAATCCGTCCGTCTACATATTTGGTTCGTCTGTGCCTATGTTACCCATCAAAGAAAACACTGACCACAGTGAAATGCTGTGAGAGCCAAACAAAGGAAAAAAGGCTGCGTGCCCGCTTCCTGTTTAATGCTGGAGGCGGCTGGCACTCTCCAAGACGATCTCCAAGATGATCTGAGCTCAGTGGAATAAACTGGCCAGCTGAGGGGCCGAACGTCATCAACGGAAAATATGTAAAGCGTTCCTAACTGGTGACGATATTCTCTTGTGAAATTAAAACTATAATCCGTGACCTTTCAGTCCTGGTTGATTTGGCACAATCATGGTTACTGGTGGGCGGTTTAACACTGCGGCAAACACTGGCTACGCAGCTTCTTTGTCAGAAATACAGTGTTTACAGTGCAGCCAAACAAACTCACATTGTTTTTCATGAAGACGGTCAAGAGTTATTGCAACCATGGTTTGATTACATGGTTCAAACCTCAATCATTGCATTTACTGTGACATGTTGACAATAAAAATCCACCTTGTGTTTTGTTGAATGCTTTCAGTTGGAAATTGGTAGTTTAGCTATAGTCGTAACTTAATACAGCTCTGATGCAGCTGTAGCAAAGTGAACAGTAGACAGAAATGATCATTAAAAAACACTGAATTCAGTTTCCTCAAAAAAGGTTAAGGTATTTTAAAGACTTAAATTTTATTTAGAACAAGTTCACTTGCCTGCAGTAGGATGTAAAATTATCTGAACTGTTAAGTAAATGTTTTTGTATCTGATTGCAGGCTGGTGGGAGGTGTTAAACACCTAAAAACTAAAGGTGGGATTGTGCCGTTTGATCTTTTTTTGTGGTTTGTCAGTCAGCACTGTCAGACCTGTAGCAAACACTGTCACTACTGCTACTACTAGGAAGTTCATCGACTCATAATGGAAAAGTGTTGATAATAGCAAAAACTTGCATGAATTAACGATTTGGAATTGGTTAATCCACTGTTTGACACCAGAGTCCAGGTTGCATTCATTTAATTAATTATATCATTATGATTTATTGTTATTACTGCTGGGAAGTACTAAAAAAAGTGATAAAATAAATACTTCTATGCCAAATCAACAGTCCCTACTGGTTTCCATCATACTTATTACTCACACATTATACTTTGGAAGGTATGATCATGAAACAGATATTAAACTGCATTCTATGTGATATTAAAAAGTCTAACATTTAACTTACAGAGACTTGTTAACACAATTTAATTCCGGTGCAGGAATCTTGGACACCGCCACGAACAATGGAAACTACTATATGAGGAATTAATGTACATGATGTAAATACTCTGAAGGCTACCGCTTGACTGCAAATTGCATAACAAATGGGGTTTGATTTCATGACAATCTTAAGGATTCATTCACACATGAGAGACAACATGCTCACTTCCTGCTGGGTCTTGCTCTCAAGTAAATCCAGCTGGGCAGGAAGCCACAGCATCATGGGAAAAGGTGGAAGGTCAAATATTTTCTTCATGTGACGTGAAACGGCGCTGTACTGTAGCTGAAACAAGCTTAGCTAAGCACAGACAGTGCAGTCTGCTCTGACAGGCTCTGTCAGACAAAACAAAAAGGCAGACAAGATGGGGGCTGATAATTTACACTTTCTAAACAAGTAGTTGAAAAGGACTGGGGGGATAGGTGGGAACATGAACGTTTCTCCTATATAGTCTAATCTTTAAACGCTAACAGGGCACGATGGTTCAGTGGATAGCCCTGTGACCTCACAGCAAGAAGGTTGCGGGTTCAAACCCCGGTTGCCCGGCCTTTCTGTGTGGAGTGTGCATGTTCTCCCCGTGTCTGCGTGGGTTTGCTCCGGTGTCCCCCACCATCAAAACATGCTAGGTTCTCCTGTCAGTGATATTGACAAGGTAAAGATCTGGAGTTGGTCCCCAGGCGCTGCCCACTGCTACCTTGAGGGATGGGTTAAATGCAAAGGATGAATTTCGCAACATGTATGTGTCAATAAAGTATGACATTATTAAAAGATGCTTCTCCAGATACAGCCAGAAGTTTTTGATTTCTGCAAAATCAAAATATGTCTTCCAGAGTAATAAACTAAAGTCTTTTTACAATAAAACAGCTTGTTTTTAAAACTATGGCTCAAAATCCAAAAGTGGTCAGAGCATTCATTCTCCTGGAACAACAAATGTTTTCATAAGCCTGGTTCCCAGATGGCACACTAAAAGCTCTTGTTCGGGTCCAGAAAGGAAAACAGTGTTTTGTATGTTATGGCATGTGGATATCAATGTGGATGTAAATGGTAAGCGGCTGACCGAGGACAACAAAAAGTACAAAACAAGATGCAAACACAGTGTAACACGGCCTTTGCTTTATGTTCAGACACAGCTGTGAAAATCCTCCTGAAGGACTGGAAACATTCTGGCCAGACAGAAAACCATCAGCAAAACAACATTTTAATCTACAAGGTTTGTACCAAAGATGGGTGTGGTTTCTGTGTTGAGCAGACCTACCGAGTCAGCTCCTCCAAGAGCTGCGTGTGGTCAGGGGGGAAGAACTTCACCACAAAGCGAAGGATGGTGTTTTTAGGCCCTGAAAGGAGGGAAAATAGGGGATATGGTTAGACTAAGGAGGAGACAGGAAGACAGAAGCAGAGATGTAAAAAAAAAACAAAAATAATTTTACAATAATACAATGTATTCTAATAAAATGGTATCTGCTTTATCTGTGAGCTACTTACGTCTGATCTGTTTCAGTGTCGGCTTCAGCAGGTCCAGCCACACCTACAGACGACAGAGTAGAGCTTTCCTATAATTATTGTACATCAAAGACTATTACTGGCAGATTTCCACCTAAACTTCTGCTGTCAAAATAGCTGTGGTACTTCTATAAAGCGTTGGTCAATAGGTCAACAGCTAGATAAATATTCATTGTAGAATACTGCATATCATGAGGATTGCGGCAACCACTACATGCAGACAAAATACAATTTTAGCTGTGACTGTGTAACTTAGTTAATTTGTACTCAAAATGCCAATGGCGTTTAACACTAAAATTAATCGTTTTGGATTATTTTGGTTAGTGTAAAAATCTCTATATTATCTACATATGTCAAATCATCCAAACAGTACAATTTAGGGTAAAGCTTTATGTTAAAGGTCAGTAATTTCATAATAATTTCCTAGGAAGTTTCCAAGAAAGAATTATGTCGTTTGGTACTAATCATAGGGACATTACTTTTAATAAAAGTTTAATTTAAATGCAACATTATATAAATACAACAGTCATGTGTTTTTGGAAATGCAATTGCTGGATTGCAATTTGCCTGTAGACAAATTTCACATATTTGCATACAGCTGACTTGCTGTGCACTAACTTAAAGATTCTCTAGGTTACACTAGCAATTACTAATGAATTAACCGAAAGTCTGCAGACAGAAAACTGCCCCCATTTTCATACAATAAATGCCAAATAAAGTACTTCTTTAAGGAAAGTTCTTGGAAATTATCAAGAAAATATTCAGAAACTATGAACCTGTGTAAAAAAAACAAACAAACAAAAAACCTTTCAGCCCTGCTTTCTTTAGCTTTCAGCAACACTAACACTCGGTCAAATGATGACACTGCTATTTAATAAATAATAAATCACACTTGGAAACACGATGCAAGTTCCTTATAAAGCATAATGGCAGCGTTATAATGTCAACATTGTAAGTCATACTCAAATGCTGCTTCTAAATGGCTTATGACATACTTTGAATCTGGATTACTTTTTAAAGCAATAAAATTCACACTAGTTACCATAAACAGGATAAGAAACATTCAGTTATCTACTTCATGTATGGCTGCATGTGTTTGCGTGCGGGTCTGTTTAATCCTGTGTGTGTCTGTTTAATCCTGTGTGTGTCTGTGTGTGTGTGTGTGTGTGTGTGTGTGTGTGTGTGTGTGTGTGTGTGTGCGCTGACAAAGCTGTCATTATTTCTTCAGCATTACGTCATTTGTTTTATTGATCCACTTCAAAACAACTGTTCTTCTGCCCGAGGCACCGAAATGCACATTGCGTGTCTGTGTTTCAGTGGGTATTTGCGTGTGCATTTTGACAGATTCATCTTTCTCTAGGAGATATAGATTGACTGTTGTTCTCCAGCTAGGCATTCCTTTATTACTACCTTTTTTCACGCACTAGTGCAGATTCAACCAGCAGACGTTAGCAGCCAGGGCGGCATCTGCAAACTGCCAACACGCCCCTGGATCATGTAAACCAAGTGTGCAAATTATTACAACCAGCTGCTCTTTCATGACATAGGTGGAACAACTGAGTCCAGGTGGATGCTTAAATCCACATGAGTGAAGATGAATGGAAGATGGGCGAAACAGTGAGTTGCAGGAGACGCCGCGCGTGAAGAACACTGACCCGTGTGATTAAAACTGAAGTTAATTTGTGGGAAAGAGAGCAACCTTGCTTGGAGCACTTAACAAGCTGAAGATCTGGATGAACTTTCAAAGCAGTTTTTATTTTTAATTTGAATTGTGAAAAAAAAAAAAAAAGACAATAATAATAAGAAGAAAGGAAAACAACGCCTTCTGGCTGAAGCTATAATATAGGCGAAAATATATTATATTTTAATAGTATTTTTGTGCAAATGTATTGTTTCCTGAATTCATGGCAGATAATCATAGTTAATGTAAGTTAAGTTAACTTTTGTTGTGCGGTCTTTATCCCGTTTCCTTTAGAACGTCTGCAGAAATAAAAACAAGCATAACAGAATATAAGGTAGTAAATACGGCCGTATGCCAGCGTGTGGGTGTCTCACCGTCATCTTGCGCTGGTCCTGGTACTCCAGTCCAAAGTAGTCTCCCTCTACCAGGTTGAGGTGGACACAAATCAGGTCAAACAGCACTTTGCCAGGGGAACGTTGCTGGTAGAGAAGAAGAGAGGTGGGGGAAAAAAACAACTCAGATTAGAACAAAGAGGAAACTGGAGGACAGGAAGGGTGAGAAGAGGAAAGGAAAGTGATGCACAGGGTACAATGTCACACAGCAGCTCATCAGGGGAGTGCTGATAATTGAAAGGAGTGTGGGTCCTCCCTCAAAGGTTATTTCAAAGTGATGCATCATCTATCTTTCCTTAGAAGGGCAAAAAAAGAAAGAACACGGTACAAGTGAAACAACAAATGGGTGCCATTTTCTCTAACGAGCCTCTCCTCACTTAACGAGCAAATGACCTTTGACCTTGGTTGGGTCTAATGAATAGCTGGAGGCCAACGCTCAGCTGGGAGTATTCACAAACAATCACAATGTCCTAGGGAAAGTGAATGTGTGTGTGTGTGTTCTCTGTACGTATGCTATTGTTTTCTCTGGATTCGGCAGCAGGCACGTCACAAGGTCTTCTGCAGAACTTGGTATTTCCAAAATAATTTTGGAATCAAACCCAAAATTAGCCCGGAATAACTTTAGTTCAAGCTAAATGGTACCACCCTGTCAGCCTGGGGAGTTACAGCGGACGATTATACATGTAGTGCTGAGGCTCTAGTCACGTTAATATGTAGTTATATGTGCATTCCTTCCTTTGACAGGCACACACAAGCAAAAACACAGATAAGGACTTCATCAACAGATCTGAGAGCTACACTAGAAACAAACACATAACTTCATGCTTCACTTGCAGACAAAACTTTCTGTACACCTTAAGGCCAGATAGAGTGTTGATGTGTATAAAATGTTCATGTGTCTTCATGTGCTTTGTATATTGCTAAATATTGTGATGAGGTTTGGTTTTATTATGTCCTGGATATGCAGACATGAAATTGAAATAAAATGATGTAATAATACCAAATTAATTCAAACAAACTACACATTACATGTAACATACACAAAGTGGCATGCCAAAAAGCCTTACACATGTAGGGCTGCAACTAACGATTATTTTCATTATCGACTAATCTGCTGATTATTTCACGATTAATGGACTATTTGTTTAGTCTATAAAATGTCAAGACATTGTGAAAAATGCTCATCACAATTTTCCAGAGCCCAAAGTGACGTCTTCAAATTGATACTTTTGTCCAACCATCAGTCCAAAACCTAGACTCTTCATTTACTATCATAAATGACAAAAAATAGCAGCAACTCCTTACATTTAAGAAGATAAAACCAGCAAATTTGTCACATTTTTGCTTAACAAAGAAAAAGAAGTTGTCGATTAAGTTTTATTTCGACCAACTAACTAACAATTAATCGCCTAATCGTTGCAGCTCTAGACACAGGATAAAAATACTAAACATATAACTTATTTCCATTGTGGACTGCTGTGTCTGTGCTACTTTACAGACTTTACTGAAATGTGTGACGTGCAGATTTAATTATAGTAGAGACACTATTCGAAAGCTTTTACTTAATACATCAGCTCATCGCTCCTCTTTCCATTTCCCTAAAAATACAAAGATTTTACACCTGTTTTCAAAAAACATGATAGATAAGGGTATCTTTTACAAATTTTAGCCCTCTTGCACTGAAAGTATTTCAATCCAGTAGAGCCAAATCTTCATAATTTGACTTAATGGTATTAAACTTTGTCTCCAGTATACGCACACACTTTTAAATCGTCTGGTGCCTGGCCATTTATGCATTTTTACTAGGGGTGTGTAGACACACTTAGCTTATGAGACAATACAATATAGGGCTATTTATAAGAAAATTTCAATGATGAAATATTTGACTAAGAAAATAGTCTTTTATTCAGTTTAAAGTCAGAAAATGCAAAACAAAGCAGTTGCATGTTGAAATGTTGCTTACATATTGTTTGTCTTTGTCGGTCGCCGTTTATTGTATCCACATGGTATCCATAATGCAGCCAAAGAAATTATTTAAAAGTGGCAGGGGCATCTTCTATGCTATATATCTCGTGGCACGAAATCTCCCCAGAACCCTAATTTCTTCACATGATTTTCTGCTTAATACTGAATCCAAATAGGAATGTTTAACCATTTTAGCCAATTCTTAATTGTATCATAGTCATACATCCAACATGTTCTTTGCAATTCATATGAAGACTTTTTTTAGACTGGCGCTAGTAATAGAAGTTACCAGACAAAGACTAAGTAACTGGTTTGTCCCTCCATTGCAAGTGACAGTAAGACATCTGGTTTGAGCAATTTTACTATTTAACCATGTACTTTATTTCAAAAATTATGATTATTAGAAGCAAAATTACGTGTGCAATTTATACAAATGAATCCTGCTAAGACAGAGAATTAGCAGAAAGCAGTTCCTGTTGGTGCAGTGTACAAACAGGATGGAGAATAAAACTGCACAATTAGCAGCACCGACTAGATACTTTTAAAATGTGAAAGGTAGCCAAGAAAAGAGGGAACGAGTAAAAAGGGCAGAGAGTGGCAAGAAGAAAAATGGAATGGAATCAGAGCAGCGAGGGCCATGGTCTGAGCCAAGTCTGTCACCATCTGGCTACTGTGTGTGTGTGTGTGTGTGTGTGTGTGTGTGTGTGTGTGTGTGTGTGTGTGTGTGTGTGTGTGTGTGTGTGTGTGTGTGTGTGTGTGTGTGTGTGTGTGTGTGTGTGTGTGTATACGTACATGTGTCCATCTGCTTCTGTGTGGTCAGTGTGTCTGGAGAGGCATACTGTGCTCACACACGCATACACAGTCACTTACGCTACCCAAATCAACGGTGGCTGATCACAACATGTCAGATATTATTCTGCAGGTGGACACATCCTGCTGTCAGATAGTGAGGACAGAGACAGACTGAATGACCATCCTGTGTGTGTGGGTGTGTATTATGACAAGGGAGACTGGGGAGCTTGACTGACAGGTCATGTGCAAAGGCTCGAGGATCTCTTGAGTCTGGACAGGATCCAGTTCTGGGCAGCTGTAATCTTTGTTTAAAGGAGGTTAAGAGGGGAGAGGAGGAAGCAGGAGAACATGTTGGAAGAGAATCCGAAAGCAGCGTGGCTTAAAAGACAGGAAGGGAGACAAAGAAGAAGAGGAGAAGAAAAACAAAATGGAACATAAAGACATCTCGATTCTACTCCACCCTCTTTATTCATTTTCATTCACTCTATTCATTCATCTCAAAATAAACTTTTCTCCTTAATGCAGCATGACCGGCTTGTTTGTCTACATTTATTTGTGTGGAAATAAACCTCTTTGTCCCTTATTTGCACTGTTTGGGCAGCTACGCCATGCTTTCAATGTCCTTCATTAAAACCTGCATGGAAACGGCTGTGCGAAGATGTCCAACTTCAACAATACAGGGTCCAGTTTTCTGCAAAACAATGTTGGGCTTGGAGGAGACACGGGAGCTTTTATCATGTGACCCAAAAAACACACACATGCACATGCTGAGACAGAAAGCAGAGGAAGGTGGAGTATTAGAGATTTAGACTTTACAGGCTGAGGAAACTCTGGATAGAAAAAGACAAAAGTTGGATTTTTGTTTCTTTCGCTTGCGAGCTGCATGACTGACGTGCCAAATTGATTTGGCAAGATGACAGAGATCCCATTTTTTAAGAATTAACCCCAGGTGAGGAAAACAGAGACCTACAAAGCCACACTTCCTTTAATTTATAGTCAGTGTCGGCCATGTTGCTGCCTTTTTTCCTACTTTTTTTGTGTACGGAGCAGGATGCCATAGAGAAGCAAGAGCAAGAAGCTGAAGGCATTTGGACGCAGGGTGCAGCAGGTCATGTTGTACGAGATGAAGTTAATTAGACTGAGACAAATTTCCAAGTATGTTTTGGGGCAAAAGCAATTTCCTTTAATATCAGCAAACCCTTCTCCAGTATCTACAGTAAGCCTGTGTGCATGCATTGGGGAGATATCCTGTATCACATTCAAGTAATGTAAGACACTGGAACGCAGTAGGGGAATGTCACTGAGGGAATGGTGGTGAAATCTTCAAATATTAATACCAGTTACAATAACACAGGTCACGTGTCACAATACAGGCTGCTCTGTCTTCTTTGTGTAAAGATTAAAACACCTTCGTTCAGACTGTCATTAAAGACTTAATTCTGTAAGTGCTGCCTGTCATGGACCTAACAGCACTGAGTCTGAAGCAGTCTGGTAGTAGGTCAATGTTTCTGTCATAACAACATGCCGGCAGCGAGACTAAATTTAACCCGAGCTGTGTGAAACTTGTGTGAAAGAAGCTGTAATGACAAGGTGAGAGGAGAAGTGCTGCAAAGTGAGGACAGCAGGCTCCCAAACTTAACCACCAATAGGCGTGCTCAGATTCAGCTGTTGTTGGGCACTGAAGCGAACCTCTAAAAATAACATGTGGACCAGAAGTTCACCAAATCTGGCCAATCTGTTCTACTTTCACTAGACAGTTTCAGAGAAGAGACAGGAAATGGGAGAGACGTGGGGTGATGTGAAACAAAACCACCCAGGACTCTCTCATCCTGTTATGGTCTGAAGGACCAAGCTCTGATTAATTACCACAGCGGACAGTCACAGAGGCCTCAAAATACTGTGTCAACATTGGTGGATCAGGAGTGCCTTTCCCTCTTGAGCCATGATGCCACCCTGCACTGGGGGCAGCATGCGATTTTCGCGCAAAATGCAGATTGAGAAATTCATATCTGACTAGTAACTAGTATTGCATTGTATCCATGCTAAACACCTCTGTGAAGCTAGGAGGCTCAGCTAGAAGCTCAAACCAGCCATTTTTATCTTTACCAAACACACATCAAACACCAAGCATCTAAATGAACTTATCACAATATCACACCAGTCTGTAAACCTAAACTCTATAAATAAAATCGCTCTGTAAGCACTGGACATGGCTGTAAGCATCCAGTTATCGCTAATCACAACGTATCCTCATGTCCAACCTCTCTTCCCCCCCCCCCCCCAAATTACTGTGGGATGTTCTGTTCTCAAGTTGCGGGCCTGTAAACCATGGGAGTGGATTTTGGTCATAGGAATGTTGGTGAATATTCACTGTTTTTATCAATATTTCAATGTTTTGGAAACTTTTCGTTATTTAGATTGTGGTTGTATGGACACAAATAGTGTTTTAAAGATAACTCCCATTTACCTAAAAATATGATATGAAAATATGATAACGGTTGTATTTTATTTTCATCAAATTTACAGTTACAGTTGCATTCAAGATCGCTGACGTAATTGCTGACGTAATCTGCACTCTGCGCATGCGTTGGCGTCTTAAACCGGACTCTTATCCAGTTTTAATCCACTCTTTTTCGTTACATTTTTTATATCCTTTTTATTTAACTTAAGTTTTTACTTGGGTTAAGGATTTTAGTCATCCGAAATGGATTTTAAGCTAGATGACCGTAAAAACGCGATCAACGCTACTGACCACAACAAAGCTCCGGTGACTATGCTAGCCGAGATAACTCTGCCCCTTGAGGACTGCACACTCCTTAAGAAAGCGCTTGCTGACCTTATGGAAGACATCCGACGACTTTCAGAGGAACTCAAAGAGAAAGATTCCCTGCTGACTGGCTTTATGGATGTGGCTTCAGTACAAGCCAAACAGATTGTTTCTCTTAGCGCAACCGCTAACATCCAGGACACCGTGTTATGGGACCCCTCTAGCCTTCCCAGGCTTTCCTCCTGCTCGACTCCAAAGCATCAGTCAACCTGGGCTGAAGTGGTGGTCCGTGGCTGCAAGAGAGGCTCAGATGGGGCTGCCTCTCCTCCGCACATCGGCCTCTCCAACCGCTATGCAGCCCTGTCTGGCGACACTCCGGTCCAACCAGCGGATGCACCTGTGGCTTTGAGTCTCCCTGATACGGATCTCTTTCAGCGGACAGTGCCTGCCGACACTGTTGCATCTCCTTCACTGGCTACATCTCCCGCGCTGGGCCGCCAGTCTGCCGCTGGGCCTGATCGGCGGCCGTCATCCCGGTCAAAAACCTCCGCTTCCCGACGTAGGATCCTGAAGGACGCTGTGCTCAGACGCTCCGGAGGCCATCTCTACCCTGCACCGTCGGGTAGCCCTTCTCTCAGGTGTGTTACTGCTACTAAAACACAACACTCGGCAGCTCACACACTCCATCCTCAGTCCGCACGCAGTTTTGAAGCAGATTCTGCTCAGTCCTGCTCTGGAACCCCACAACCGGCATCTCCTCGTCCGTGGTCATACACTGGACTTGGTTTTTACCCTGGGTGTCAGCATTTCCTCTGTGGAATTAGTGGACATGACCATATCTGACCACAGATGTATTGTTTTTAGCTGCGATTCGCCTGTTACTCATGCCGCCTCACCAAGCTCCGTGTGTTCTCGCATCTTTAATGAACAAAGTGTTTCAAAGTTTTGCGCATTCTTTCAGAGCCAAAGCCAACACCTGTCTGATTCCAACACCAACAATCTGGTCGATCACTTCAATCATATCTGCTTGTTGTCACTAAATATTACTGCTCCTCTAAAGGTTAGGCCTACGTCTAAAGCTAGTAAGCAACCCTGGATAAATGACAGCATTTGCAGCCTAAAAAGAGAATGCAGGAAAGCAGAGCGCAGATGGAAAAAATCCAGTCTCCATGTCCATTACCTCAGTCTGAAGGATTTATTAATTAACTACAATAACATGGTTAAGGATGCGAGAACACACTATTTTTCTGAACTCATTACTACACATAAACACAATCCCAGGTTTCTGTTTAAGACTGTGTGTCAGCTGGTAAACCCAACCCCTCCTTGTGCCTCAGCTGAAAGTAATGATGACTGTGAATTGTTTTTATCTTATTTTACCAATAAGGTGGTGTCAATCAGAGCCTCTACTACCCCCGCGGCCTCTTACTCAGAGGTTCCTCACCAGCAACAAGAGAGTTTTAACCAGTTTTATCCCATCGACTTGTCTGAGCTTTTAAAAACAGTATCACAAATGGGTGTCCTCCAGCCCACTTGATGTAATACCTACAAAGTTTTTACTGAAAGTAATTCAGTAAAAACTGAAACTGAAAAGGATTCTGTTGGGCCCCATTTGATCTCTGTTTTCAACAGCTCCCTATCTACAGGTTGTGTCCCTGATTATTTTAAAACGGCTTGCCTGAACCCACTTTTAAAGAAACCTGGTTTAGATCCCTCCCTCCCACATAATTTTAGACCAATTTCAAAACTGCCTTTTATTGCAAAGATTCTAGAAAGAATTGTGTCCAAACAGCTGCTCACTGTACTGGAAAATAACAAATTATTTGAAAAGTTTCAATCTGGTTTCAGGAAGTACCACAGCACTGAGACTGCCCTGCTTAAAGTCACCAATGACCTTTTAATGTCTGCTGATGAAGGCATGTGCTCAGTCCTAGTACTCCTGGACCTTAGCGCTGCTTTTGACACCATTGATCACAACATCATGTTAGACAGACTGAGGCACTGGGTGGGGATCTCTGGTATTGCCCTAGAATGGTTTTCATCCTACCTATCAAATAGAAAGTTTTGCGTGTCTGTAAACAACTATGTCTCTTCGTTCTGTCCAGTTAAATATGGTGTGCCTCAGGGGTCGGTCTTAGGACCCATTTTGTTTTCCTTGTATCTGCTTCCCCTTGGACATATTATCCATAAACATGGCATTTCTTGTCATATTTATGCTGATGACACACAAATATACTTGCCCGTCAGATCCACAGACCCTGGAATGCTGAGTTCACTTAACAACTGCCTTTGTGAAGTTAAAAAATGGATGTCAAATAATTTCCTCCAACTGAACTCAGACAAAACAGAAATCCTGGTCATTGGGTCCCAGCAGATGCCATCTGCTGGTTCCCTAGTAAATCACATTAAGCCTGTGGCAAAGAACCTTGGTGTTTGGTTTGATAGTAATTTAAATTTCAAGCAGCACACCACAAAGCTTGTTCAATCATGTTTTTATCAACTTAGAAATATAGCAAAAATTCGATCTATCTATCGGACACCGAGACCATTTTACACGCCTTCATCTCATCACGCCTGGATTATTGCAACAGCCTTTTCACCTGTTTAACCCAAAAATCTATTGATCGACTCCAGACTGTCCAGAACTCAGCTGCCAGGCTTTTAACCAGAACAAAGAAATATGACCACATTACTCCTATTTTAGCTTCATTACACTGGCTCCCAGTATGTTTTAGAATTGACTTTAAAATTCTATTGATTACTTTTAAAGCTCTTCATGGCCTCTCGCCTTGTTATATTTCTGACCTTTTAGTCCCATACACACCAGCACATACCTTGAGATCCTCGGGCAGAGGTCTGCTATCTGTTCCAGAGTCTCGACTGAAAACTAAAGGGGACAGAGCGTTTGCTGTCAGGGCCCCGAGGCTCTGGAACAGCCTGCCCGAGGAAATCAGATCAGCTGAGTCAGTGAACTCTTTTAAGTCCCTTCTTAAAACATACTTTTATAGGAGAGCCTTTCCCAATCTTATTTGACTTTATTTTATCCCTTTTATTCTATTGTATTTTACTAATTTTATATTTAACTTAACGTGTATTTTAGTCTTTTCAATGTTTTCATGCTTTTATCTTGTATTGTTTTTTTATTATTGTGTCTTGGGTATTATTGTCTTTACACTTGTTAAAACACTTTGTAACTTGTTTTTGAAAAGTGCTCTACAAATAACGATTATTATTATTATTATTCCACGTGTAATAAAAGATATTCAGTTGCATTATAATCCATTCGATGATGGTTTTGATGGTTTATTGCATTTAAAATATGATTTTTCTTTATTGCATCTTGATTTAGACTGTACTGGTGAAATACTTATGACCTTTCAAAGGAGACCAGAATTATGCATCTAGGCCAAAAGTTTGAGGAGTTATTCCTGATTCATTTTAGGTATGTTATTTTAGGCATTTTTCCTGGAAAAGGGAGGCAGTTTCCAAGGTATAGTTTCCTGCCATCTGAGATAGTACCTGCATGTTTCCCTTCTGACTTCTCAGTTCCTTATCCCCCCCTCGCCGGCAAAGTAAGTCCACTTTGCCATTGTCATGTCTTCAAAAGGTCAAGGATTATCTGGTTATGGAAGGGATGTCATTTATCTCTTCCATGGTAAAAAAAATAAAATTTGAACTCCCACCTCTCATTTTCTCCTTTTTTTTTTTTTGTTTAGAAAACGCATCATCTACCAGACATTTTTTAGTATTAAAATGTCACATTTAGTTCTAGCAATTACTAAGGGGGACCGTCTCAAGGTTAATGTATAGATACAGCTGCTCTCATGGGCTCTACTGACTTTGAGAGGCTTCAGCTTTTACCTTAGGTTAATAGGGTGAATAGATTATTCCTGAAGCTAAAGCTGTGGCACTGCCAAAGACTTCCCTTGCCAAGTCTTTTCAAAAACCCATGATTATGTACCAAAAAACCCCCCAGCCAAGCAACACCAGTGTAATACATACAGTCAACAGTGGACCAAATGCTGTTTGCTAAAATGGCACTTAAAGAGGAACAGTCCCGCCTGTTCTCGTGATCTGCTCTTATCTTGGCAACTGTTTCCACAGAGGAAATGGTCACCCAGCCGAGGCCAAACACGATACACATAGGTTTTGTTCTTACATTGGGAAAGTGAGGATGCTTCCATGGGCAAAATCCCTTCTATAAGTTCATAGTGTGAGAGTTTTAATGTCTAAAAATAACTGGTGTGCATGTGCGTTGACATTGTACGTCTGAACAGAGCAGACCAGGCCCTGTGGCGCCCAGATGGAGGTCCTTTCAGTTCAAATCACAATCACTTCATTCAGCAACCACCATCAATGAGCCTTTCTTAGTCAGCCAAAAGCGCACACCAGTGCTCACTCACTTCCACACAGAGACACATATCTATCATAACTTTGAGGCTGATTCTTTCCTCGTCTAGCAGATGTGGAATGATGCTTTGCAAACAGACATATTGAGGACTATCTTTGTTGCATACAGTGAAACACTCATTGGTGTGAGCGCTGGCATGCAGACACAAATAAACTGTTTAAATCCAGAGTTTCATGCTGCAACTCTGGACTGTAAATGCAACCTGCAAAGGCCAAGGTCGCGTCCTTAAAAGGCAGAGTCCAGTTTCACACAGCTGTCTTTTCGGGCCTTACACCAACATGACTTTTGTGTTTTAAGATAATTAGAAGGCTAGCAGGTCTAGCAGTGAGCCTTAACAACCAACTGTCCATTAGAGAACCATCATCCATGCCAAAAGAAAAAAACTTCCAAGTCAAGCCTTAAGAAGTCATCAAAATAGCTCCAGACATGGGAACACGGAACAAAAACCAGCACTTCTATTTGCAATGAATCTTTTCAGCATGCCCTTGCAACTATTTAGCTTTTATAGCTCAGTGTTCTTGGATGATGTGACACAGCTAATGGAGGAAAATGCAATAGATGTTTATTAATGGGACAGCAGAGAGCAACAAAATAACATCACAATAATAATGTAATATTTTTCAGCAGAGTCACAAAAAACGTTTCCTAATGAAACACTGAGGCTGTTTGCCACTGCTTCCTCTTTCTGTTTACCTTTCGTAAACTGACTCACGCCCTTTTTTTGCAGCAAGACTCAAAATTATAGTGGTGACCCTGAAATGTGCGTTAGGGGTTTGTGTGTCACAACTGGGTATAAAAATATACATTAGGGTCAGTTTGCAGGGTGACTGTGGTAGATCCCATGCAGTGAGTGTTTCTGGTTTGTGTTACTGAAAATAAACAAGGCTACAGTTGACTCAGCAAAAAGAACCAAAGCCCAAATTGATGGTAAATGTACCAAACTGCTCCAAAGATAGGTACTGAAAATGTGTCGGCTTGAACTTCATAACACAATGCACTTTGCTTAGAAATAAAGGGAGATGTGGGATTGTTTCTACCTCTCTTGCTTTCTTTTTCCTTTGGATCTCTTGTGGTCTCACCCACTCCCTCTTGTCTGGCGTCCAGACTCCAGTTAACCCGTGGCTCTTTGCCTATCAGGGATACTTGCCAGTGAGCTGTCAGCGTGCCTGTCTACTCGTCAAGTTCTGCCAAAGCGGCCCTCGCCGTTACCCAGCAAAGCCATCAGCCAGCAAAAACGCACAGACGATTCAGCAAATACACTTCCTTTCATACTTCCTTTCAGTCCAAGACCTCTCCCATGCTACAGTGTTAGTGCCTGGCTAAACTGGGATGCGGTATATCAAAGTAATAGCTCTCTCATTTTTACTATCCAGTCCCCTTTTGCCCCTTGAGGCCTATAGCCTAGAAAACAACATATTTCACTTCACTGTTTCTCCTCAGTCTTTCCCTCTCCTTTTGTTAAAGTTTCTCTGTGGTCAAGCCTCCCCTTATGTTCAAGATGAACAGCGAATGAAAATGCATCAATTATAGTAAGTAGTCTCTGCCTGTCCCCAACTTAGAGTACACTCTTGAATTCTCACAAAAAGAATGCCAGTTTTCCATTTACCAGATAAAAGTCTACACAGACATATTTTACCTATTAATTATTATGTTTATCTTCCAGTATTTTTCTTCCCTCTCCCTTTCTTCAGTTCCTGTCTTGCCCTGCAACCCACGGCCAAGTAAAATATTCTTACCATCTGCCGCGGTGTGCTGAGGGTTTACAGAGAGCCCCACAGCGTCACTGATGCAAATGATCTATGAAATCCCAAAAAAGGTTTTTTTTTTTTTTAATGAACGCATGTGACATTTGTAGCATTCATACCTTGGGTTATGAAGATAGACATTTGGCTTGGAAAAGGGAAAAAAAAGTATCAAGACTTATATCAAGCTTTCCGGAAATTAAAATCAAGATATCTTACTGCTCCTAGAAGAACTGTTATTCTCAAAACGTTTCAAGACATCTATGGAACAATAGATTATGACTTGAGGCAAACTGACACAAAATAAGGGGATGTTTGCAACTTCTCTGTAGTCTGCACTCTGACTAATGTCAACGGGGATAGAAACCAGATGGGTGAGACTGATGATAAGAACTCTCCAAGGGGAAAAAGAAGGGGGGAAAAAAAACACCTCAAAGCTGTTCAGTTTCTTCCTCCAGCCCCCTGCTACGAATTCTAGCAGATCGTTTCCGTGAAGCTCTTTGTCAGGCAGATGAGAGAAGAATGTGTTGTATTACTTTCAGATATTATTTTAAAATTGCACCATAAGTGGATGTTTCTGACTCCCAAATTAGCAGCAAAGGCCCAATAATTGACCTGTCTTGAAGAGAAAAAATGGAAATCCGTCAGCTAGACAACTGAAGAAAAAAAAATTTTTTGTTAACATCAAAGCTACATGAAAAAGAGACAATAAGAGAGAAGTAGAGATATAAGACTTAAAATGAAGAGAGATGAGATACACCCAGCTGACAGAGTGCCAGGGAATCACCTGAGCTCAACTCCTGTCTGGCTGTAAAAGTAAGCACTAAGCAGTAATTTGAGCTGTAAATCTGTATTTTCTTTAAATGTTCATATCAACCATATCACGAGACTCTCAAGGTTTCAGTGCTGTGTCCTGCTGCTAAACTGCAGGTCAATGAGCTAAAAATCAGCAGAGAAGATGCAGCTTGAGTTAAAGCAACGTGCAGTGCGACACAACCACAGAAATCATTCTCATGGAAGGAAAATCCTCAGCTGTCTTTTCAAAAGACTCTTACTGTTCTTCTATCTACTTTATGCTTCAGTATGCATGCAATTATTTTGTCCTAATCCCACACCATTTACTGTGAAAAATAGTTTCATAGGTTCAAGACGGGTGTTCCCCGAGGCTCAAAATAATCAGTCTCTAAAATGTTTAATAGCGTAAACACACAGGCTGTTTTCTCAAAAGGACCAAGAACAGTAGTGTATAAAATCTGGTTTTGTAGTGTCATGTTAAAGTCATTATCAGAGTGCTCATTCTTTAGCTTTAGAATTGATGGTACTGCTTTATTTTTATTCGCTGCCTAAAGCAGCCGCATCGCTTCTCAAATTAGAGGACAGATCACAAAGATCACCCACTGTAGTTCTTCATCCCCACTGTGCACTATATGTCGGTTAACCCAGCGACTGCTAGACTACAGCTTGTTGGTATTAGCTGATGTACCATCTTGAATGATGAAAACTCAAAGTACCATGCCTCAAAACACCACCAAGGGGGATATTTGTTAAGCCTGTTGCAAATTACCATGAGCCGCAGCAGTTGTTCGAAGTAGAGGGGTATTTTGTAAAGGAACAGGTTTTTATGGCTACTTCTTTATTTCCTTTTTTAGTACCTATACTAAATTCCGCATCAGGCTGGTGTGAGGCTACAGAATGCCGCTAGCCTGAACTGTACAACTTCATCTCAAAGAAAAAAAAAAAGAGAATTTAAATACCACTGAACAGCAGGACAGCTGGGCGAGGCTTCCTCCCTCCTCGACTGTCCGCCAATCCAATTCTCAGTTTCAGATTAGGTTAAACGGCTTAACCTACTGGCAAGACGTCAGATCCAGGTCCTCCCCAGTACTGCCAGAAGGGAGAGGACTCAGGGTCCACTTACACACACACGCACACACACACATATGCCTGACTGGACTGTTGAATAAACAGCATGTTGACAAAATATCTGAAGCTGTGACAGCAAGATGCTGTGAGAAATCAAACTGGCAGCACCCTGATGGGGGATGATGAAAATGCCTACAGGCTGCTATGAAGACAATTGTGTGTAGAACATACAGTGTGTGGGTGTGTGTGTGTGTGTGTGGACGTTAAGGCTCACAGCACACTTGAGGGAGACAATTAAATCAAGCAGCTGAGGAGAATACATGCACAACGTTGTACCATTAAAAAGCAATTGGTGTCTCATGCAGGGTGGTGGTGGTGGGTACGTGTGCGTTACGCCTCATGCAATAATGAGGTCTGTAAATCTCACAACAGGGCTGCTTTGTTTCCTAAAAGCCTCTGGAGCTCCATCGAGAAACGTGATGATAAAAATTGAAACAATCGACCAACTGGTACAAGCTTTTATCTAGCTTGAAAGGGTAACTGCTGGGGGAACACTATCTGTGCTTTAGCTTAGAGTGCAGGTTGCTAATATGCTAAAGGTCTATTATTATTAGTCATGGAAGCCAACCCTGTGGTGCTTGTCCTATATATGTGACATTCTTGAGATTATCTATACAGTGGTAACACTGGATACTCTAAAGCAGAGGTTTTCAAACTGTGATGGGAGAGAGACATGAGGCCGTGTAAGGTGAAAGGGAAAGGTCATACCGGTGCAATAAAACAATAATGATAATTATCACGATATAACTTACCTCAATAACAATATAAAAGTGTTCAATTAATGTTAGATAAATATTTGATTTAATTCATTTGAATCACAAATGAATTAGCACTTAATTTTTCTATGAAGATATTTATTGATATTTATCTGATTTATTGAAAAGATTTTATTCAATTTTACTCATGCGTATTTGTTGGAAAAAGACTATCATAATTGTTTTGAATATTTTGCCTCAGATTTGTGAAGTGATCCACTGTTTAGCATCAAGTGTTTGTCATGTCTTGACCATAAAGAAAGGTTTAAAACCACAATTAACCATCTGGTTTCTTCAGCTTTCAATCAGGAGCAAAAATCAGCCTTCAAACTTGACATTAATTGTGATTATTATCGATAGATATGAAATTCTTTTCATGATAACATTTTGGGCCATATTGGCCAAAAAAACAAGTTATTGTAGTTTGTACAGCTGATTTGGCCCTCGCCAACACCGTGAGCTGTCTGAGCAGCAGCAGAGGCTGTGAAATGTGGCTCATGGAGGCAGTAAAAGGTATTAAAAAGCCTTAGCAGCAGTTTGGCTCAATTATGTCAATAATCGCATTCCTTCTCAGAGTCATGACTCAGTCAAATCTGCTATCATGGATATCATTCTCTTAGATCTCCTTTGCGAATATATTTCTTCATAGAGATTATAGTAAAAAGGCGCTACGCATTCAGTATCCAGTAAGTAATCCAGTGGTATTTGTCTGTGCATCCATGGGTACAATGCAAACAAGAACTGCTGATAGCTTATTCGGCGTACTTTTAATGGAGACAATTTTTCATTGTGTAAACTAATATAGGCTACAAACAGGGTTCAAGTTACAGCTCACAGCATAACAGAATCCCTAGCAACATTATACTTCCTGTTAATGTCCTCAAATAATCATGGGATTTGTTGTTTCAAACCTTAGAGCACAATTATCTCCCAAATAGAAGTAAGACAAAGAATACAAAATAAAACTACAGGAATCAAACAGCATCATACACAGTATACCGTATGCATACTTTTGCTACAGCCGTTCTAAGAGCTTTAGGTTCCTCACCCCATTTAACCTCACAGCAAAGAACCAGCTATTAAAAGCAAGTCAAAGATGCCTAAGCTTCTTTTTGTTTGTGCATGTGTTGTTGAAACAGATGATTTATGAGCTAAAAAAACAGGGCATGGAAACACAACTGAATATTTAAACTAGGCCTGTGGTAAACACATATGCGTGTGTGGTTATGAGGATACACACATGATTTACAAGTAAGGAATAGTACTTTAATTACGCCACAGCCACAAAAAAAAATCTGGAATGCAATTAAAATGGGATATCTCACTGGCATTGAAACGCGTCAATCAACATACATATATTATAAACCAATTTTCATACAATCTCTGCAGCCACTCAACTTTAAGTGCACCCAAATAGTACTGACTAGTTAAAAAGGTCACTCAATCCCACTGAGAGTATGAAAATAAACACACTAACACTCAAATAAATAAATCATAGCCAAAGCCAGCAGAGTGATGACAGTGATTCATCAGGGGATGCAATACTGGGGATTCCCAATTATGGCTGTAAAGGAACAGTCCACGCAAAAGTTTTCCCTGAATTTTAATGGGTTTGTCTTCGAAAACCACAAGAATGATGGCACTTCGGCATGACGAAATGGCTTGACAGAGATAGGGGCATGGGGTCTGAGAGAATAAAGGAAGGAGAGTGATAATAAAACAGAGAAAAAAACAGAAATGTGGAAAGGGGTAAAAAACCAAAACAACCTTTTCTCCCAAACATCACATTTCAAGCCGCATTCCTCCGCTAGTTTCTCAGAGAAACACACGGCAGGAGACTCAGGGACACAGCAGGGGAGACGCAATTGAATTGTACTTGAGCGTTCTGGAAAATATCCAAAACAGAGACGAGGAGGGAGCGAGGAAGGAGATTAAGAAACACTTCACCTACTGAAAGAGAACCCAGTGCAGCATGCGCACACACACACACACACACTCTCTGGAGTGAAGTTACAGGGTCTGGTCCAGATTTGTGACAGAGATTGAGAGAGGCAGCTCTATGGCCTTAGAAAGTTTTAATGAGGAGCCATGGTTAACACTTATCAAGGGGGAGAAACCTCATTTAGGATTCTGAAGCTGACACTTGGGTTTAAGCAGTTTGATAAACTCTTAGCATGCCCACTTACACATTTCTTTTATAATGTAAACAGGTACCCATTCTTAGGACAACAAGCTCTCATGTTGATGAGATCTCTCCACTCTCCAGTTTAGTTTTTGTCCAAACTACACTTTGACATAAATAAATACAAAAACAGCTTGAGTTACTCCTATTTAATTCTCTAAGAGGTGGTGTGTTTCTAGAGATAATTTGAGCACTCATACCTCTAACACAAGCTACAAAACCAGTGACTATCACCTATGCCAAGGGAAAACCTTGACACAAGCAAGCTATTCTTCCCCAGATTTACGGCAGCAGAGACTGCAAAACCTAATAGCTCGACGCTTAAAGACCTCTCCAACACACACCAGAAAAAGTAAACAGTAAATGGCTAACATTTAGTCCATTTTGTGCAATGGGCTCCCTCTCACTGCCTCGCTTTCTAGCTTATTGGGGGGGGGGGGGGGGGGGTCACATCTTGAAATGCAATAATAATTATCTGATTAGGAAAACCGGAAGTGCTGCCTGAAGCTAACTCCTGTGTCCAACATGTCTCACAAAGAGTTTTTTTTTTTTTTTTTTTACATATACCCTCAGCCAGATTCATTTTTCAAATATAACAGGAGCTCCAAATTACTTTTGGCTACCTTCCAGGGTGTCTGCTAGTGATGATAAAGCTACCAGCATTTGGCTAGCGGCTGACGTTACTTTCCCATTGTGTTTAAAACAACAACAACAACACTGGGGTATTACTGTGCCAAACTGGAATAGTGGTTGTGATGAAAAGGTGGCTGAGGTATTATTATAGCACGTTAAGCATCAATATGCCACAACGTCTATCAAATACTGGAAATAATTAATATCCCACTTATAAGAATGAAATGGCAAACTTGTAAAAAGAAAATAGCAGTGAAATGAAACCACAAGCCTATCTTGAAAGCTGCTGCAAACCTACACTTGTAATCCAAAAAAAATAATATATTGGTGTAGTGGTTTTGTGTACCACAGTGAAACACACTTAACGTGACTACCCTAAATGGGGCCCAGCACTTCCACTGTTGGCTTGACTAGCCTACTCACTGGGGACCCCATTTAATGCAAAAAATAAAATAAAAAGATCCCATCTGTAGTCAAGCTGAGCGGACAGTGTTTGCTCATTCATTGGTTACCGGCGTACTGCAAAAGGCTTCTGTGGGAGACGGATGTGTGTCTGCATGCATCTATCTGCACCTCTCTCCCAGTGCTGCGATCTCCCTCTTTCTCTATCACAGTGAGCGTAACACCACGTCTCTTTTTCGTCCCTCAGCTGGGCCCCTCTTCATTTCTTTCCTACCCCCATCCGGCTGCCTTTCCAAAACAACCTCTCAGTAATTGTCTCTCCATCAGCAAAAGTCTTCCACTCACAAAGTAATAACCTCTCTGTCTCGCTCGTTGCCTTCTTTCTAGCTCGGAGGCAGCTCCGTCTATGGCCCTGTCTTTGAACTCAGCACGTCTAAATGTTTCCACGTGGCTCCACGTGCACACACCCACCTTAATAGCAAAGTAACATAAAGCATGCTTCTATTGAAACGGTGCAACAGTAGTGCTGCATCTACTCGTTCAAGTCTTACTCATATGTGTTACATATCTACCTAATCCCACAGAATGCAAGAGAGTTGAGAGGACGGACTAAAAGTGCAATATTATTACCTTTTTTAACCTGTTTTTTTATTTATTTAACAGTATGATACTTAATTCATCCCCAAAAGGAAATTCTCTTAATTTACTCCACAGGAAGGTCAAATCTTGGGGTCAGCTACAGAAGCTGAGAGGAAAGTCTGTCCACAGTCAGACATCCTTCTCTGAGGTTTATGACCACAGGAATGACACAGTGAATGCCAGCCATTACATAATACTAAACAGTTCTTCTGTAGGAGACCACATGTTTCTCAAACTCTGAGTTGGGACACCACATAGGGACAGATATTTTGGGGGTTTGGGGGTTTTAGAATACAAAATATAGCAAAATCATTTACATAACTAATTATTGGGGTCAAGCCCTGTTCTCCTTAGTTGGTGAAGTTGTTAGGCAATTAAAGTCAAAAACGTATCTTTAACTTCATCTTACTCCCAGAACTGTAACTCTTCACACATCATTTCTTTCATCAAAACTTAGGTAATGTGTGTCCTCTTTCATACAGTGTAACTATCTAAGCAAACCTTTTGTGCTGTGAGCTTCAGAGTAACAGGAGTGCCATCCAACTGCCCCATTGGCTCCAACATTAAATGAGACCCGACAGAAAAAAAGGGACTTTTTTAGCTCGCTCATTTTCCACATTTTTGACACCACAAACACATATTTTACAGCAATGTGTTGTGCAGTCTCTCTCTCACACAATGTAATCATCCAGGTGATTTATGCTATTTGAGTAATAAACAAGACTTTGAGTTGTGTCTCTCAGCATAACCTCTATTAACTAAAAAGTATGACCCATGAGTCACTCACAGCAGTTAACATCACCATGGCAACCAATAAAATGACACACATACCACCTTACCGGCCACTTTATTAGGTACACCTGTTCAATTGCTTGTTAACACAAATAGTATATCACATTGCAGCAACTCAATTCATTTAGGCACGTAGACGCGTTGTCAAGACAACTTGCTGAACTTCAAATCGAGCATCATCATAGGGAAGAAAGGGGATTAAAGTGACTTTGAATGTAGCATGGTTGTTGGTGCCAGATGGGCTGCTCTGAGTATTTCAGAAACTGCTGATCTACTGGGATTTTCACGAACAAACATCTCTAGGGTTTACAGAGAATATATCCAAAAAGAGAAAATATCCAGAGGACAGCAGTTGTGTGGACGAAAATGCCCTGTTGATGTCAGAGGTCAGAGGAGAATGGGCAAACTGGTTCAAGATGGCAGAAAGGCAACGGTAACTCAAATAACAACTCGTTGCAACCAAGGTATGCAGAATACCATCTCTAAACGCACAACACGTCGCACCTTGAAGCCGATGGGCTACAGCGGCAGAAGACCACACCGGGTGCCACTCCTGTCAGCTAAGAACATGAAACTGAGGCTACAGTTAGCACAGGCTCACCAAAATTGGACAAAAGAAGATTTGAAAAATGTTGCCTTGTCTGATGGGTCTCGATTTCAGCAGCAACATTCAGATGGTAGGGTCAGAATTTGGCGTAAACAACATGTACGCATGGATCCATCCTGCCTTGTATCAACAGTTCAGGCTGCTGGTTGTGGTGTAATGGTGTGGGGGATATTTTCTTGGCACACTTTGGGCATCGTTTAAATGCGACAGCCTCCCTGAGTATTGTTGCTGACCATGTCCATCCCTTTATGACCACACTGTACCCATCTTCATTTGGCTACTTCCAGCAAGATAATGCACCATGTCACAAAGCTCAAATCATCTCAAACTGGTTTCTTGAACATGACAATGAGTTCAAATTGTTCCAATGGCCTCCACAGTCACCAGATCTCAGTCCAATAGAGCACCTTTAGGATGTGGTGGAACTGGAGATTCACATCATGGATGTGCAGCCGACAAATATGCAGCAACTGTGTGAGGCTATGATGTCAATATGGACCAAAGTCTCAGGAATGTTTCCAACACCTTGTTGAAAGTATGCCATGAATAATTAAGGCAGTTCTGAAGGCAAGAGGGGGTCCAACCCGGTATTAGCAAGGTGTACCTATTAAATTGGCCAGTGTATATCATAATGTTTTGACAGGCTAACTATTGTTCCGGGAAGGGGTTTAGCACAAGGTCAATTGTGGGACCTAAAAATGGCACCATGGGCCAGAAAAGGCCAAGAAATCATGATATACACATTTTCATGATGCAGTTCAATAGTTCCATGGAGGTCTGCGGTGTGAGTTAGTGACTCAGAGAGGATGATGAATCGCCCATGTCTTTAAATGATTTAAGCGATGGCTTAGAGCTGGGACGAATGAATAGCTAGAGAGCGAGAGAGAAGAGAAGAGCAAGGCCTCCTCTGCCACGCTGAGACGACTGGTCATAAACTTCAGCAGAGATCACAAAGTCAGTGTTTGAGCCTCACCCTGAAATGACTACTTTTTACAGTCTTTAAACATCACCTTGGCTCTACCCACACATCCAATCCACTGCAATGTAACCGCCAGGACGGCTGCCAACTGTAGAAGACTTAAAGAAGCACGATCATAGTTTGGCTCCAAGCTTCAAAATACACACTTACTCATCTCTTATCACTTTCTACTTGTCTGTCTCTCTCTTCTCCCTCACGAGTGTAGAATTCAGGAAAAAAAGCAACTCAATAAAACAGACAAAAACGGTGGAAATAATCGAATCTCAGCTAACATACCTGAGGAAAATACTGCATCGAGGACATACAAACTGCATTTTCAATTCTAGCTGACTCTTGTAAAAAGAAATTAAGTTTGTTGCTGAACCCAAAGTTTTAAAAATAACTGTGACTTTGTCTGGACACAGTTGTTAACTGTCTGGTTCTGTGCATACTAATTCACAAATGGGAGGCGGCATTAAAACTAATTTCCTCTGCTCGTTAGGGCCAAACAGCCGTGTCCGGAGGGAAGGACAACAATGAGGCAGTCATACCTCTGTTGTGGAGGAGGGATGAGACACAGTTAACCCACAAATGTGTTATGTCTGTAACTTAATTTCCCCTTTTGTCTTTTAGAACACTTCTTAAAAAATGTGTGATTGACTAGCTCTCCCTTGCTCATTCCTTCCATATCTGCTCCTTTCACATGTATCATTTACTTCCAAGGTAACAGACAGCACAAAGGTCCATCCATTTTAAATGTCAGCTCTGTGTGTGTGTGTGTGTGTGTGTGTGTGTGTGTGTGTGTGTGTGTGTGTGTGTGTGTGTGTGTGTGTGTGTGTGTGTGTGTGTGTGCGCGCGCGCGCATATAATGTGGCAGGGGACTAGCCACGGCGGACTGCTAGTCCATCAAATGATGTCGTCTATAAAGCGGTTCTATCATCTAAATCCTCATAACCCTCCCCCCTGTAGTCCTGTATCGTTTCCTGTTTGGGAGCTTTGCAGATCATAAAGCAGCAATCCAATCATGCAACAAAAACCCCACAGTGATCATGTTGCAGCAGAACACGCACACCTCCCACACACTTGCAAACACACAACCCCGTCCAGCCTCTCCTGCTATCAGATGGTCTGTTCATAAAGCTTCTGACATCCACTGAGAAGGTCAATCTTGATGGGGATGTATTGGACGGTCTTGCAGGGATTAAGGTCAAGTAAACATGCTAGATCAGACAAATAGTAACCAACCAGACACCACTCATTGTAGTCATTTACCGCTTTAAGTATTATATATACACCATCTGAACCAATAAGATTTCTAGTCTTATTAGTGAGGGCAGGTCCATAGGGGACAGACTTAAGGGAGCTCAACTGCTCTCTAGGGGATCAGCATGACTTCATCTTTGTCATCATAATGTAGTCCAAGTCAAAGCTGGAAGATGAAGATCTTGCAGATGTCTAACAAATCAGTAGTGAATAACAGCTACTTCACAGATACCATCCTGGAGGTTCACTAGAGAATAAGATCTATGTAATGTAAAAAAAACAAAACACCAGGCTTTTAAAAAAAAGAGACCGGTATGTTAAAAACATAGCTGAGCTAGATGCTGGTTCCAATGTTCCCAGAACTGAATGGATCAAAACTGGTTGAATTGGTGTTTTTGTCCCACTGCTGTTTTTACATTGAGCGTACCATGTCATTTTAAACTCACTGTCGCATTGTTTTGCGCTTCCTTCTGGGCTTCTGTATCTGTATGGCTCAAGTTAATTTTGTTCTGGTCCAGATTCAGCTAAAGGATACATTTAGTGTACAAAATCCTCAAGTTCATCTCTTAGTAATTTCCAACTTCCCAATATCTGTGCTGCTCAACTCTAAACCCATTCGTTTCATAGCTGGGCACTGTAGTTTTTAGACATCATTACTCAAGAAGGAGGAAATCATGGATTTGTCGGGGACTATTTTCTGCTGCGGATCATTAGACATTTGGTGCTATAGTGAGCATTTACCGCAGTGGGACGGTGTATGTGGGATTGTCTCAAAATACACTGCAGTGCCCATTTTCATCATGATGAAGGAGCATGCCACCCAGTGCCGCTCTTTAATGTGTCTTTAATTGTTTTTGGCACAGAGGAAATACCTATATTAGGCTTTTAGTACAAACACAGTCTTTGGTAGAAGGATAACTCCATTGAGATTTCTTGACAATAAGAAAAATATAGAATATAGCCAGACTTATCCTTTAAGTTGGAAGTACAATCCTACTACTTTCGTTAAAAGGAACTTATCTAAGATAACTTACTCTTATTCCCTTTGGATTTGCAACAGTATCCATTTAGAAGCAGGTGTCCGTTCCAGTAAAGTGCAGTCACTTGTTCCTTTTCGCTGAGTTTTATGAATCCCAACCACACAAACCAAAATGGTTTCCTTTGGAAAATTCCCCTCAATCACTGGCGCTTTGACCTCACGATAAACTGAGAGAATCTGGAGCAGCCTGCTTTGCTTGTGAGGGCAAATCATGCATTGGGGTGGTGATGGAGCAGTGGATAAGATGTATGCCTTTGGTGTGAAAGCCCGGGGTTCAATTCCCCACTGTGACACATCCACCATGTGTCCCTGAGCAAGATGCTTAACCCCTAGTTTGCTTTTGAAAAATTCCCCACAATCACTGACATATACAGCAGTTGTAAGTTGCTTTGGATTGCTTAAACAGATTAAAACTGTATTGAAATCAAATATCAAAAGTGTAGCCTATATGATGTGTATACCTATGGATGCTTTGTGTGTGAAAAGAAAGAGGAAGAATATCATGTGGCTGGGCTACTTCTTCATCGCTAGTTCACATAGTGAAAGCAAATGCAGCTACATTCAAATCCACAAACTGGCTCTGTGAATGGCTTCGCTGGTACCGAATTACACGAGAACAGGTGAAAGCAACTGAAAGCTAATGAGTAACATACATCCACCAACTTATTACTGTGCATGTAAATACACACACACACACACACACACAGCACATCCTTCTCTACCTTCAATTATTTACTAGGTGGGCGTTAGCGACGATGTTCTGCACTCACACACTCCTCTACCATGTTGCTTTGATTCCACATTAATAATGAAGCCTCTAAATGTGTGTTGGGTGTAGACACAGGGGTTACTAATGCAGGGTTCCAATATTTTATTAATGTAAAGTATACTCACACACACATACACTTCTTCTTTACTTCAGCTCAAAGAAAAAAAAACTGCAATAAATAATAGAGAATATTTACTATGACTCATCAAAAGCTTTAGTAGGTGTTATACGCAGAAAAGCTACATTTGATTTGAATGGTATTCAGGCTTTGTACCTCTAAAAACAGAAGAATCCAGATAAAACTGTAACATGTCCTTCGGATTTAGTGGATTCCACATCACCCCTCATAGGACTCTGGCTAATAGAGTCTGTTCACGGTGCTGAGCCTGAGGATACAGCCGATTTCATAAACACCAGAAAGACAAAAACATACAGTTTTGGGGATAAAAGCCAGAGACCTTCAGTGTCAACAACGTGCATCCCAGAAATGTAACCTTATTGAAGATGCATGTTGCACCCGAACATTAACACACTTACTATATTTAAGAAGGAGTTACTAAAATGGATTTTTTTTACCCATGTTGGGTAAATAATATATCTTTTCAAGCTCAGAAGGCAACGCACAATTCATGCATATTTAAGTGAAGGCATTCCAAAAAATGTACTCCATATTGTTTTTCTTTCATTTTATTTTGTGTTTAACAAAGACTGACTGACTGGAGAGCAGATGAAAAAATGGAGATTGACGTCTTATTAACTACAGACGAGGAGGCCCAGAAGCATAAAGTATCGAATCACTACACTGTATCAGCTGATACCCTAAGCTTAGGCAGCGGTATCGAGAGAAGAAAAAGCTGAATTCTTGCATCTCTATCTGATGACATGCTGCAAGAAATGTACAGGTAAGACTGATCTGTGGTGTCTTATTTGGGCTTGTCTGAACCTAAAATAAGTGGCCAGGGAGTTTAATATCAAACGTAGGTAATCACTTAACTGTTGGTTACGGAAGTCTTTAAAAACATGGAGTATAAGTTAATTTTCCAACATTAACCAAGGGAAGCTCAAGTCAACATTACAACAGTACCACAGTGTGCCAACGTTGTGTAGAAAATTTGACTGTTAATGATAAAGAGTTTTGGATCTTTAAAATCTACTGCTCCTATTGAGCAGCCCCCCCGGCTGAGGTTGTAAGATAACAGGCTAGTTAATGAGCTAGCCTTCCACTTCACCTCCCTGCAGGGAGAAAATGCCCAGTCGAGTGCCAACGCTGGTGGAAGCTGCAGGCTTATCTGTTGATTCACAAGTTAGACTACACCTACTGCACAAATAACACTGGAAGGCATTGTAACAGGAAAAAAAGACAGATTAGGTGAGTCAAGCTCAAAAGACAAGGCCTCCCTTATTTTACTGACTCTGTGATAAGCACCGACAACATTAATTCAAGTCATTAATTTGGTTAGTTCACTTCCCATGCTCTTCTCCTCACTTATTTTCTTTTTCTTCTATTTTTAATTTGAGCAGCGGTCCTCAAATTCTTTTCCTTCTATCCCCTTATCTTTCTTCCATCTCCACATCTCCCTTCATCACTATTTCCAGTCCAGTCTTGTGCTGGTTCACGTTTCCCCTCTTGTGACAGCACCCAAACAATCTCAACCTACACAATAGTGTGTGTGAGAGTGCAGCATTAGGGTTTTGTGGCCTGCTGTTGTCAGCTGTCAGATGTGTTCTGGTCTCCTGTGGTCTGAGCAGTGACGTCTGAAGACGTTCCACAGAGACAGGACATTTCATATGTGTGACAGACTGAAGAGAGAAAAAGATAGGGTGGAAGAAATCCCTGTCATGAGGAAAACCGCAAGATCTGTGTTCTTACAACAATTTGAGAACATATCAAGTTAGGATAGATTTTGGAAAATGCTAAAAAAAAAAAAAGAATTATAAAAAAAAAAAGAAAAAAAAGCACACACTCTGCCCTCTGTCAAACTGTCCACTAAGCCACAGATACATCCTCAGGCAGTGAGACACTGACAACCACGTACATTCTTGGCTCTTTCACAAGAGCCAATTACAGCTCCACGAACTGGCAGCTCTGGATGTTCTGCAAGCCAGCTAAGACGGTGACTCGCTGGAATCTCTGTTAATTATCGTCACAAAAACTCCCCAAATTCTAAGCAGATAACACAGCGGCTGGGTTTTCTGAAGGCTTGCAAATTGCAGAGGAAGGCGTGACACAAAACTCACTGTCAGCTTGCTGCAGACATTAATTCAGAAATTCCACCAAGAGATGACATACCAAAGCACCGCAGCACCGATGTCATTAAAGCTGCTGCCTGTGCAGCCTCTCAAAGGACCCCCTTTCTCCAGACAGCATTAGAGCGCTGCTGTCCACAAACACACATGCCCGGGACTCACACTCTCACTCGAGCTCACGCACACATTCTCAGAGATTTAAAACAGGTGCAAATATCTTAGATGCCTGATTGGGATGAAGACTGGCTAGGATCTACAAACAATGTACAGCTATGTTTGTTTGCAACTGAGTAAATGAGACAATGGGAACAAGAAGATAATGATGGGAAGGCAGATAGGGACCAAAGGAGAAGAAAGCGACACGAGTGGCAGATACCTATTATAATCATGCCAAAAGAGCACACATAGCATCTGCAGCCTTGGTGGGAGACCTGTCGGCATTAAATCAGCGCTCAGTATAGCGGCTGGGATGCAGTGAGAGAAAAGCTGAAATGACGACACAGAGGGGAGTGAAGGCTGCAGTGTCTGTGTCTGCCTATGAGGCAGCAGGGGCCTGTAGGTGTGGTGTGCTTAGACAGGAAGCTGGCTTCAGTCCCTCTTCCTGTGTATCTCCAGGAAGTGGAGATATGAGATAAGACTCAAGGTAAACTAGTGCCGGACTGCACTGGGACTTAAAGAAAGAATATCTGAATGTCCCCACTGATGAGCCACATCTCTTGTGTCTTATTCCACCTTTTTGAAGATTTGCATCAGCCATTAATGTGTGGGTGCAGGAGGCTGAGACAGACAGACAGACATATGGATGCCATATCAATGTGAGATTTTTGGTTTAACTAACAGCAAATGTAGCCTTACAGCCTCATAACCAGTAAATAAAATGGGCCAAAATGAATGTAGTCCAATGAAAAACACAGGTGACCAGTAAACACTTTACAGCAAGAACAAGAAAAAAAAAAAAAATGGTAGAATAGAAAATAACCCAACTTTTATGTACGGGTCGCTTATTTGCAGTAAAACAACCAACCATGATGGTTTATTTTGCTTATAAGGACCACAGCTATACCACAATAAGCTAACAGACTAATAAGGGATATGTTTGGCATCCTGAAAATATTGATATGTCTTTTTAGTTTAACTTTAAATTAAGGAGGATGGTGCACTGTGCGCCTACCTACACACACTCATTTTAAAATCACTCCGGAAACGGCAACAAAGTCTCTGAATTATGTCTGTAATCATCCAACAACACGTAAGCCGAATCTGACACATATTACTCACCGATATCTGGAAGACTTCCTGTGTGTCATCGAGCATCTGAACCCTTATGGAGACTTGTCGCCCTGGAGGCTGGGCAGGAGGACGCAGGCCTGGCTCCAAGGTGGACACCCCAAAACTCTCAGGGGTGCCCAGCCTCTGTGCGGCCGCAGACGGCCTGTCGGCTGGTTCGACCATGGTGACGGATGCTACAGTGAAGGGCTCTCAAGCTGCAGGAACCTCTGTTCACGTCTGGAGGAGAAAGGAGAGAACAGTTTTATATATATTTTTAGGGGTTTTGGCGTTGCACTTTGGGTCTTTTTATGTGCTTCAAGCCAAAGACAACAATGTTCAGTCTGTGATTTTGGTATTTTTATCTTAAACACACAGTAGGCAGTTTGAAGCCAGAAGGATCAGACACTTCCTCTAACATCAAATCTTCTACATAAGCCCTCATCCTAAATAGCACACATATACGTCGCATCCTCTGTGTTGGTTGTAAGATACACTCACCTAAAGGATTATTAGGAACACCTGTTCAATTTCTCATTAATGCAATTATCTAATCAACCAATCACATGGCAGTTGCTTCATTGCATTTAGGGGTGTGGTCCTGGTCAAGACAATCTCCTGAACTCTAAACTGAATGTCAGAATGGGAAAGAAAGGTGATTTAAGCAATTTTGAGCGTGGCATGGTTATTGGTGCCAGACGGGCCGGTCTGAGTATTTCACAATCTGCTCAGTTACCGGGATTTTCACGCACAACCATTTCTAGGGTTTACAAAGAATGGTGTGAAAAGGGAAAAAACATCCAGTATGCGGCAGTCCTGTGGGCGAAAATGCTTTGTTGATGCTTGAGGTCAGAGGAGAATGGGCCGACTGATTCAAGCTGATAGAAGAGCAACTTTGACTGAAATAACCACTCGTTACAACCGAGGTATGCAGCAAAGCATTTGTGAAGCCACAACACGCACAACCTTGAGGCAGATGGGCTACAACAGCAGAAGACCCCACCGGGTACCACTCATCTCCACTACAAATATGAAAAAGAGGCTACAATTTGCAAGAGCTCACCAAAATTGGACAGTTGAAGACTGGAAAAATGTTGCCTGGTCTGATGACTCTCAATTTCTGTTGAGACATTCAGGGCAGTATCAGGGCATTTGGTGGGTGTTTGACAGATGAAAAAATACATCTGCATTTAGAGAGGAAACAGGCCAAATGAGACCCTGCACCAACTTTCCCAGAGAAAATGAAGGTTAATAAACTTTCTTAAATGTGGGAGAAAAAAACTGTCTTATATTTAAGAAGGGAGTCAGAGGTTCTGTCGTGGCAATTTATAAAACCATGCTTGGAGGGAAACTTTGTGCTTAATTAGTTCAAGAAATGCATGAAAAAAAGTACCAGACATTAGTCAGTGAGCTTTCCAGTGGTGATTTTACATTGGCCAGGATGATGAGATGAGTGTATAAACCACAGACAGGAACAGCCTCAAACAATGTGACAGCTAAAATTAGAGTTTGGCAGACAGACATGTCTCACACCTTTGCTAGACGCTTATTCCAGCTGCACGCCTGTGTTTCCTACAAACCGAAGGCCCAGAGCTCTGCCTTAAGACCAGTTCAGACTTGAATCAATGCTTCGCAAATGTTGCGGATGAGATACGGTCTGAGAATACACAAAGACGTTCACACACACACACCCCCCACCTCTTTTTTTCAGATTCAAACACGCACGCACAAACTTTTCAGCGCCCCCACTTCTATCCCACACTTGATAAACCTCAACCTCAGACAATAACTAGGCTCTTAGACGGTTGGTGACATCACAGCTGAGGAATGTTTTAGAAGACAGTCAAGGGGGCAATGCAGGGATGTGGGTTACACACTGCTGATCTGCCCTGACATACACACACACAGGGGGGTTTATGGTGTGTCAGTGCATGGGTAGTGTACGGGACAATAAAAATGACACAAAACAAATTGCCTTCTCCCAGGTAAAAGTGCTGTTTTGTCCTCAATTCAGTCACATTTAGTCATGCCCAGAGGCATTACAACATTACGTGTCAATAAATCTATATGTGATTAGGGACCTATTGGACATCTTGTTGATTAACAGGTTGTTAGATCTTTCTTTGTAGTCACGCGCTAGGATCCTCTCTAGGAGGTCTTCTCCAAATCAGCATTCGTCATCATTTAAGAAACACACAATGCAACCTTAATGGTGAAAAATACAGCTAGGCGGATAAATCAGTGTATATATCGGCTATTAAGTAACAAGAAATGTCAGTCAAAACAGAAAACTCGCATAGCTTGTCAAACAGAGAGCTGTGGCAAGTTGATTTTTCAACTATAAAACCTCCCACTCAGTATGTAATTCTGTTGTCTTTATGTAAAAAAACAAACAAAAAAAAAGTATTGGTTGAACTAAAGTGAAAAATAAGCCATTCCCTCCTCACCAGCAACACTGTGTATCCGTATAAACAGAGAGTTGTAAATATTTAGAGACAAATAGGTGGCACATGAGCAGGGATGACCTTCATCAAACACTACATGATAGCAAACGATCCACCCTGTGTGAGAGTGGGTGGATGTCCAATGTAAGGTCCATATTTCAAGACCAAAGACAGTATGTCATCAGGTTGATGGGCCTGTTCGATTCCAAAGTCTCCTCCAAATGCGCCTGAGAATTACAGCCCAAATCTGGAGAATGAAACTGGTGTATAATTTGCGGTCTTTTGTAGACTGTTCTAAAATCCAGTGCCGGTCACTTTTTTATGTGAGGCTAAGACGGGATGGAAAACGACACTATTGTGAAGCCTCTGTGCACCAGAGGGCAGGGTGCAGGTTCATCCCACAGTGTACAGCTGAAACAATTAAGCAAACAAAGAACATGAATCTGAAACTATTAGGATAATTGATGAATCCTTTAAGTCATTTGTTCAAGCAAAAATACATATCACTCACTGGTTCCAGCATCTCCAGTGTGAGCGTTTAGATTATTTTCTCTTTTTATATGATCACATAGAATATTTTTGGATTTTGAACTGATGGTCACACAAAGAAAGTAACTTCAAGATCAAATTTTCGGGAAATAGTGACAGGGAGCTATAACTATTTTCTGCCATTTTATAGGACAAAAAACTAACAGAGACAAAAACTAGCAGATTAATTGCTGAAGAAAATAATTGTTAGTTGCGGCCCTACTGCAGAGCCTTCAGTCCTCCGAAGGCCAGATAGTCCGAAGGAAGAGGCCCCGGAAATGGCACACAGCCAGCGAATGCCCACAAGCTTCTGGGGGCGCTGCTCTGTAGCTGCCCTCTGACCTCACTGTGAAAGAGGACTTGTGAAAAAGATTCACTTCTTCTTCCTGAATCAGTTACCTCAAAAAATGTACTGTATAATTCTCACGGGAGGGGGGATTAACACACAGAAAAACACATGCAATAACTTGCAAAGAAACTATAAAGACAGCTTTCCTCTTTGTACTTTTACACCTGATCTAATTTTTTATTTCTGAAGTGAGCTTTACTAATCCCTCCACCTGCATGCACAAACAAGTACCTTGCTTCCCAACAGTGACAAAAGCTGTAACTGGAAACTGGAGCCCGGCCAAGGAAGTGACCTGACAATAAAAGGGACCTGACATTCAAGTTACTCATTACACCTGTGGGAACAGTCATTTGTTCCTGTGTGCTACTTCCCCACTGCACTAAAATTAACACTCTGCTCGACTGTTCATTTATAATTCAGCATGGGCTAGCTTGGGAGAATATTTTCAATGCTATCTTGACAAAAAGCTCCTGAAGAAATGCTTCAATAATCTGTTCATGAAGGCCCACACTCACTCCGTTAGGGTCACCCTCAATTCACAGCCAGTTTTAAAGCCCTACCTAATAAGGCAGGTGCTAATTACCCTGACAAACATCAGCGGGTCATATTCTGCCGACAGCGGGGTTGGTTTGTCTTCATTCTCTCAAGACAAACTCATCAACAAGGGGCACGTGGGGATCCACAGAGGACATTTCAGGCTTTTAAACCACAAACACATAACAGCAACTATAGAGAGAGAGTACTTTTCCACAGTTAAACGGTGACTAAGAGGGGTGGGCGATACTACAAGAATAATGAAAATGAAAAATAATCTTGAAAGGGGTGACAAAAATTTACCACCTGTTTTTTTTCCTCTTCTTTAAAAAAAAACAACAACATAAAAGAGATTTATATATCAAATTAGCATTTTGTGTTGTGTTTCATTAAATGTACACTGTTTTAACTTTTACAGGTTTTATTTTGGTTGAATTCTAATTTTTGAATTAAGGGTGGGCTATAATAATATCACAATATATCATGCGATAATGATATTCTTGACAATATGATAAAATATTGAAAAATATTTTTGGTTTAGGACTCACAATAGCCGTTGAATTCCCCTCGCTGGATTTTTGGTTCTCCTTGTACTCAACCAGCTGGTGAAATAATTTTGTTGCGTTGCCCCCTTTTGTTGTTACGGTCATCTTGCTCTTCTCACATCTTACCGTGGTTTGTTGTACTGTACATCTGATCTTTTACAATCAAGTCACATGTCTTCCACACTACTGGAGTCGCTCCTCTTTTGGGAACTAACTCCTCCAATGTGGAGCCGGTAGCAGCATTACTTTCGCTTTTAGCCATGCTTGTTGTTGCAGTGCGTAGCGGTATGATGTCAATATGTCAACAAGTCAGAATATTGCAGATTATACCTATAATACTATATTATATGGCACACGTCTAACTAGGAATACAGTGTCTAACAAGCTCATCCTGGGCCTGCAATAGTTTATGAGTTTTCCCTCATAAACAAAATCATAAATGTTGACTAGATTGATTTAAGACTTTCAGTTTCACAACTAAGGGGTGGAAATTTGGAGGCAGAAGTTTCATCGGCTCCTCAATAGGGGCTCGGGATTATACATGGAGTTAGTTGAGCAAGAGAGGAATACAGAGCGAGCTGCTCACACAGGCACAAAGGAAGCCACTGTGGGAGCTTCCAGCAGCGGGGCTTGAGGGACTGACGCCTCTCAACCAGCCTTTGAACTGTTGTGAGCTGAAAGTTTCCCAAGAGTTTGTGAGAGGGAAGCCAGGTTCTGGAAATCGGATGCGAGTGTGCACACAAGTGCATCTACAGAGAAAGCTTTATGTTTTACAGGAATTAAGAGATCACAAATCTGGTGTTTAATCCTTTTGTTATTCAGAATTAATAATCGAGCACAACACATATGCTTAAGTGAAAACGAACCCTTACATAATCTGTATTAGAATATTCCCATGGAGGTTGCATAACAGGCGATATTTGCCAGCTGTAAAACAGGTCTCACAATCACTTCTTTGATTAGAGGATTTTCAAAGCACCATGAGATAAAGAAACTAAATCGTCTATGCACAGACCGGTAAGTGCACTGGTCAAAACCTGCAACTATTGATTATGTTAAGGAGTACAGATTCAGGATCAGAGGTAACTAAAAGGGATAGGATAGTATTTGACACATAAAGGGTTTCACTATTACACAGCTGAGATAACTACAGTAAAACTTCAATTAATAGCCGGGGCTTTTATTTGCATCAATCACTAAACTCACCTGGCCTATATTTTGGACAGGGCTTTCATTCCTTTTCCACAATTTTTTGTCCAGTAAAGATGGGAAATAGGCTACTTTCAAATTGTTTATTTCAACCAGTGTGAATATTACTTGTATAGAAATTATGCTATCGGATAGGCCTAATACATCACTTGCGAATCATTTATTTGATCTAGCTCCTATAGACAGCCTTCAAGCACAGAGAGAGAAAGGCCGACCAACCATTCAACTAAATCTGAATGAATACTTTGGTGCTTGTTGTTTCCGTAAAATGAACTGAACAAGCATTTCCATATTGACAAAGGTTTAAACATTTATATTGGTAGGCACAATCTAAGCAGCTTAGAACTAGCTCAAGCAGGTGACCTGGAGGGCTGGTTTTATACATCCAAAGAACTTATATAAAAACCAGACCAGGCTTCTAATTAAGACTTGCGTTTATTTTTCAAAACGTGTAGCCACACCAGGCCAGTAAAAAACAAATAAATAAATAAAAACTGGTGTCTAATTGGGACTAGGCTTTTAATTGAAATTAAATTTGTAGCAGTATTTCTATTGGAGAGTTAGCACTTTTCATTTCCTATTATTTTAATTATTTGATCTACCTATATGTAGTGAGGGGCTGCCACTAATGAATGAATGATGAATAGTTTTTCAAATGACCATGTTGTCTATAAAATGGCAGTGAACATTAAATAAAAACAATGCCAAAACAAAGGCCAAGTTAATGTCTTTAAATGTCTTCTTTTGTCCGACCAACAGTCCAAAAACCAACGATATTCAGTTTCCTACTAATAAACTTATTTAAAAAGAGACAAGAAACCAGCACAAATTCACATTTTAGAAGCTGCAACCAGGGATTTATTTGCCATTTTTGCTAAATCTAAAAAATCATTCAACTCTAATGTTGTACTACAAACAAAAGCGGAGGGGAAACTGCAGGGATATGTGGATCAATTCGAAAGGCCGACTTTGGATTTCCATTAGAAAATGACTATAAATTGATGTGGTGTATCTTTTAAATGCAAGATCAACGTACTCAGCTATTTCCCCGACGTTGTGTTATCACTTGAAGTAACGTGCATGCATGTTGCATTCACTGAGGAATGATGTGGGATCCAATCAAAAGCTCTGGGAATAGCTAAGCAAGTGGACCTTGCATTCAGAATATTTACCACATTCAATGTGTTTTTCCTATGGTGAAGAATGAATCTCCAGGGGGGAAAAAAAGGAAAGAACTGCTAAAGGACCATAAAGGGAGTACATCCATCACCTGAATGTGTTACTTGATGCCATTTTTACAACAAGAAGATCGCATGGTATAAACAACTAATCACTGAACACTATCTGATTAAACCACCAAGAGGCGTCAACTACAACCTGACAAGCACAGGTGACGGTGAGATCAAGGCAGCAACACAGCACGCTTACAACATTGGTCCTTGACAGATCAATGGTGGCGCTTGATACCATGTTTTGTCAAGGTGACACTCTGCACTCACGGAGCCATTAAGCTACTCTACTACCCTCAGGAGAGTTGCTATTGTGAGGTTGCAGGTTTATGTGTGAGAGAAAGAAAGAGTGTTAACACCAGCTCTCCTGGCGTTGTGGGTGCAATATTGATTTCAGAAGTGAATGGATGACAACAGAGCAGCACTGTGATTGGGAAGACCACGCTTCCACCAGAACCCCCATGCAACCATTAGCAAAATGAAGAGGAAGACAATGCTGCTCATGGCTGCTGCTTCTCCACTGACCCTGTGCTCTGGCCTCACCCTGAAATGGGAAAAGGGGGGGGTAAACAGAGCACATGTCCCTCTAAGATCAATAAAGGAAAGGGATTTGTTTGTCACCTCATAGGTGGCAAATGGGCTACACTCTTCAGGGGGGGTGTGGGTATATTTGCCTGTGACAATACCAAGGGCCTAGGAAGAGCAACATATAGCAGCTTTGTCAAGTGAAATAAAGCAGACACATTCCTATATAAGGCACATTTAAAGGCACACACACACATCAAGAGTCCAGCTGGCAAGAGTGCAAGCCCCAGGATGTAGGTTAGCAGAGTAATCCTTTAGGTCAGAGTAAAAGATGTCACTGGGCTAAAGCAACCTGATCACACTCAAGAAACAGGGTTGGTTGGTTGGTGTGTGTGTTCAATATTATGTGTATTGAGAATGAAGAGAAAAGCCTATTGCAAGGTTTGGTGAATGTGAAGGCAGGGAATAACTGAGGGGAAATACATGTAAATGTTTAAAGCACTTACTGGAGGAGGCGATCCTTGTCTATAATAGAAGCTTACAGTAAAAGAAGCTCCCTGCAGGACCCCCTATAGCTCAGCCGATTAGGAAAATGAGCAGGCTGGTTGCAATCGGAGCTAGTTTATACTTAAGATGTCGAGCTCGTCAAACATCGCGAAGCCTAAGAAGCGTTTAGTGTTTAAACAGGAAACGTATATTGCAATAAAAACTGTCTGAGTCTAAACAGACGGGTGCACCGCGCAAGGGGAGGCTACATGTAACCTCGCTTCATAATCCAAGATAGCGTGATTTCCTTACCCCCCCCCCACGTTCTTTCTCCAGGATCCACAGATTGTCCGTCAGTGCGAGCTTTTATTCCCAACGCTGGAGCTCACACAGTCCAAGTTTTGGGTTGCTTAAGTCCGAGCCGCTCCCTCTCAGGTGGGACGTGGTTTCTGTGCGGTAGCCATTGAAACAACTGTGGGAAGCCGTGCAAGGAGCTTTCTACTGGAACAATAAAGAGCAGCGCGCCGCCTCCAGCACAGGCACCCCGGCGCTACATTGTCAAGGCGGAGGGAGAGGGCACCCAGGACGGATAAACAGCGCCACCTCATGGTGGTTTGGGGAAACCGGCGGTGTGGAGGCAAAGGGTTTCAATAAGATCTATTAGTCGAATAGTTTCCATTTAGATACATATGACAGTAGACTATTAATCAGAGAAACTAACATTATTAATTTAAAAGATCAGATAAAGCAAGCCTCTTAGAAACATCTTGTCTCTTTTCTTTAAGGAGAGTTGATGCGGTACTGTGTTAGTAATATAGACTTTGCACCGGATGTATTGGAAAGCTTTAAAATAATATTGTTCTTTTTTTTCTAAACCAAAGTTTGAATGGTACCACAATTAGATATGTTCAAAACAACAGTGCAGTAATAAACGTTTCAATATGATTTGTTTAATAAAACCTAGGATGTGCACATAGTGTATGCTGCTTAAATTACGTAATTTTACCAGTTTTTTTTTACATACACTGGCTATATACAGATATACAGGAAACGTAAATATATTTACTAAAGTACTGTAGCCTATACTGAAGTACTACTTTTGGAGTACTTTAGCAAGTATTTTCATGGAATGCTACTTTGTACTTTTACCCCATTACATTGCAATGGGAAATAATGTGCTATATTACATTTATTTTACAGATACCAGTAACTTAAAAAATTAAGATGTTACATGCGAAATGATGAGTTTAAAGAATATGATACATTGTTATAGACAAACTACCAGACAGTGTATAAAATAGCTAAATGATTGTATAAATTAGCTCTACCATGACCCTCTACAACAGTGAGATGTTGCTTACACAGTAATATTATTAATAATATTACAGTAATATAATTTATGAAAACACAATATAGGCCCTGCAATGGACTGGCGTGTACCCCGCCTTTCGCCCAATGCCAGCTGGGATAGGCTCCAGCCCCCCGCGACCCTGTACACAGGATAAGCGGTTAACGATGGATGGATGACAATATATGCCAACTACATATTTACAGGGCAATATTTCTGAATTATGAGTAGGCCTACATATTGAGTATATTTTGTTAGTGATACAAAGGCAGTTTTATTGCCAGACCAGAGACAGAGTATTTGTAGGATATGGTATTGCTACTTTTACAAAAATAAGTCTGACTCCTTCTTCCACCAGCTGTTCTGCAATTGCATGTACATGTTCTGTTAAATTTAAAACAATATTTCTAATTATACACTGGGAATTTGCAGCTGTGTGCGCTTTTCACACCTAATTTTACTGTATTTTATATTATATTGTAATGAAACTGATGGTACTTACAGGGAAAAACAGTACGTCTTCACTTTTACTTTGAAGCGCACCCGATTGTGCGTTAGACATTATGGAAAATTTTAAGTTGGCCCGTACGGGGATCGAACCCGCGACCTTGGCGTTATTAGCACCACGCTCTAACCAACTGAGCTAACCGGCCATAGCTTTCGACTTAGAAGGGAATGATACCGTTTCAGTATTTGTGATGCGGATACTCTGCTACCCCGACAAAGCTGATAAATACCACGAATTAACGTGTCCGGTTAGTTAAACAGGCCTGGAGCTTTCGCTAGTTACCTTTTAAAAACATAACGTTTGCTTTCGTTGCCTATATTACTAGGACAGTGTGACATAACTTACTATATCATACAAAAACAACAACAACTTTAAATCGGTAATGGCGATGTCTTTTTTACGGTGAAGCAGCATCGGCAAGATCCGTTGCCATAGTTACCGTGGAGAGAGGGCGAGACTGCTCACGTGACCCAGCAAGATGGCGACCACAACGTAGAATGGACGTGAATGTGAGTATTATTAGCCAAGCGTTACATTAATAAACCAGGGTATAGTTTCACACGCAGACGGTGCACTTACACTTGTATGACAAAGCAAATGTTTTCTATTCAGTGTGATGTTTAAAAAAACATTAGTCTTGTCTGTTTAAGCCCGTTAACTAAAGTAACGCTGACCGACGCCGCTAACGTTAGCTCACTATAATATGAGCTTGGACTATTTATTGTTTATCGTTACTCAGCTGTTTTCACTTTAACCAGGGTAGCTCACCATAGTCAGCAGTTTAATACTTTCACCTTATTCTTTTTTGTCTGTTCTCTTTCAGGATTTAAACTGAGTGGGTCCGTTTTGCTGGATATTTGCATCTGCTGGTTAATTGTTCTTCATCATCATCATCATCATCATCATATCACAGAATCAAGATGGCCCTAAATGTTTTTGGTAAGCAGATCTCGGCTCTTGTTTTGTTGCTGAGTGTACTGGCGGTGTGTATTTTGCTTGGTGGCTGGTACACTGATGCACAGTCTACTGCCCATTGTGGTTAGCCATCATTTATTTTGGTAAAACTGGGAGAGGCTCCTAGAAATCTTGTGGATCCAGTAGCCATGGAGCACAACTATGAGTCCATTCATTCAAGTAACGTTACTCTACTCTGCACTTTTGAAGCACTAGAATACTTGAGTATTTCCATATTGTGCTACTTTATAACTTACTTAACCAATGAACACCTTAGTCTACTACATGTACATCCAAATCATCTTGTAAAAGTTGATGTATTTTATAGATTTAACTAGCCAAAAGCGCATAAAGTAGTTAAATTAGCTTTCTCCTGACCTATTAAATTAAACTGCTTACACTGTAATGCACCAGCTATAATTGTTAATTACATAATATTTAATAATATTTAACAATATAAACACACACCTTCTACTGCTTAATGAAAGTACTTTGCTAATAATGTACTTTTACTTAGGCAACATTTAAAATGCAGGGCTTTTACATTGTTGTATTTCTGTATTTACTTAGTTAAAGAAGGACACACCATTGATATATTGTAGTTATTGTAGACCAGAAGTGAACAAAATGATGCTGTGTAAATACATGACGAAAACATGTCAACAAAACATGTACAAGTCTTTCCTTCAAATATTTAGGTAAGTAGTGTTAGCTGTAAAATGCTGTCAGTGCAGTACTTTAGTAAAAAGCACTGGACTTTATTTCTGTCCACCCCTGTTCCAGACACTACAAGTTGTCACTAGTCGTTATGTTATGTCTGCTTTCTTGTGAGTATAAGGGTTGCCTTGAGAAGGAGTGTGAGACGCTTGCCCGGGGAGGATTTGGAGTTATTTTGAAGACAGGATACCACGACGACAAGTGTTGAATAGATAAGGCTTGTGGAGTACACTGAGACAGGAAACAGGCTGTTAGTTTTACCCATGCAGAGAAGATGGAAGACAGCATGTGCCTGAATTTGCAAGATGCTGAATATAAGCATAAGCATATTCAATATAAGCATATTCATTTTCAGCATCAGAATGAGTGTATTTCCTACAAATGTTTAAATGTACAGGTGGAGCAAGTTTATTTCTGAGACAAAGTTATTGTACATGGCTGATTCAGGAATTAGTTTCAGGTCATCTTGCACATTTCCATTTTTAAGGAAAGAAACAAGGCATTTGTATTTTATATTTTACATAAAAACAGTGTAGTACCCAGCACTGACTTTTGTCATGCTTATGCAGCAGGAATTTTAGTATTAATGTTATCCTAAACTGTGTCCTGCACCATTGCTGTGAATTTGCACAGTTGCTTCATGCTATGAGCCACAATGAGTCACTGAATAAACATACACAGCACTGAATTTGAACCTGAAAGGATTTCACAGTAATCACAGTGTACAAATGTTCCGTAACTGCTGCAGAGTTCAGCCAAACTCCAGTGGAGTGCTTAGGGCTGAATATGATTTTGTTCTTCTCAGCGTCTGGTGCTGCACAGAGTCACACTTACTTACTCTCATATTAATGTCAGTGTTGTTTATGGCCTGCAGCAGCTGGACGAACAACGAGGAAACACTGCTCTAAAGCTGATATTGTCTGCAAATCATTTTAAACGTGTAGGCCTGAGGGGGATGACAGCGTAAGCTTGCCTGAGTGTAAGAAAGATAAACATCACAGTGAAAGCAAATTTACATTTCATTACACTTTTGCAAAGTGATATAAATGAATCTTTCACAGGTTTTTATGCTCCACCGAGTAGATTTACTTATTAAGTCACTTAGTCATCGTTTAGTGATGTCTTTGTTGTGGGAAAATTCACCATGCATCAGTCTGATATCTCAAAAGTAAAAGCACATAAACTATAATAAATAAAGTGGCTGAAATTCTTAACTTAACGCCGTGCTTTTTTAGCTTGTTTATTTGGCAGTGGCATTAATAAAACTGCAACATTTCCTTTAGCAGTTTTAGTGTTCAGCCATGACAATCATGTGATTGCTCCGAAAGCCTGGTTGGTATCCAGTTCATCCATTAAAACAGTAATTGAGCTTTGAGTTTGATTGAATGTAAAATGCCTGTTTTTGTCTGTACGTTAAGCTCCCCCTGCACCCTCAGTTAGACACTCACTGTTATTTCCACAATTTAAAATAAGGAGGAAGATGAAATGAAATGAGAGAATCCTGAGCTTACTGGTTGGTGGTTAATGTCGGAAAATCAGCACTGGTCAATATCATGTTTTGTCCACTTGGGTGCGCTGCAGGAAAGCAGATCAAGTTTGAGGAACTGCGGCTGGTTAAGATGTTGTACTTTTCTGTCCTCAGATCATGATGAATACAGGCCACCGGTGTGGAAGTCTTACTGTAAGTACTGATGGAACAATTATCTTTTATTTTCTTGAAAACAGTATGTGATTGAGATTCTTACACTCTCTCTATCTTGAGAGTTTCTTAATGGTGGCGGCGTGCTTTTAGCAGACTGTGCTTTGTGTATTTTGCCACAGTGTACCAGCTCCAGCAGGAGGCGCCTCATCCACGCAGACTCACCTGCACCTGTGAGGTGAGAACACAGCCAGCCACTGTTTAATTTGTCCATTATGTTTCTTTGAGGAATTGACTTTTGATCAGTGGATCATCGCAGTGAAGTAGCATGAAAAAATCTACTATATATACACGAGGCATTGCCCGAGCTTTAGAAAAACTGTCCTGTCTCAGTTGATCTAGAAAAGCAAAAGTCTCTTTTGCAACAAGCTATATGCTATTCTGCATCATTGAGCAAGCAGAAAAATAACTATTGTTATATATTGGATATCTTTAATATTAAAAATCCTAGAAAAGAAAGGAAAGAAATTTTAGCACATTATTCAATGGCAAGACTTCATGGAACTACTGCTCAAAAGTATCACTTTTCTTTGAAATAATTGCAGATGTTGAAGCCTAAAAGTGTCCGTTATGGACTTGCTGTCACTTGTTTTAACTTGCCACTTGGCATGCAGTAGCAACACTCTAGTGCTATTTTGGGCTAACACTTGGCTTAAATGAGAATCAGGAGATTTGAGCACTGGTGTTCAAACTAGTGATGGCAAGTTCGAGTCTTTTGACAGACTCGTTCATTCAAATCTCGTTCATTAAAATGAACTAATCTTTTTTTGAGTCATTTCGTTCATTTGAACTAGGCTGGTTATTGTGGCGCTGCAGCCCTCTAGTGGGCAATTAAAAAACAGTGCCGTTCTCAAACACTGAAGGCTTATCCAACGAAGGTTAAAATCAAGGGCAACTGGACTTGGTTGAAGCTACTGGAAGACGTTTCGTCCCTTATCCAACTTCTTCAGTTCCAGAACTGAAGAAGTTGCCCTTCATTTTAACCTTCGTTGGATAACTATGACCTGGATGACTGAGAATCTTCATAGACACTGAAGGCTTGCTTTATTTGACAAAGTACAATGCACAAATTCACCTCTTGATTACTGTATATCATCATTATATAAACCCCCTTGGGCTCACAACCAAATTCAAACCATGTAAAAAAAAAACACAGAAATATGTTGTCCACTACTCCTAAATCCTTCCATTTTCACAATCTTTCCTGAGTATACAACCAGACCAGCCATATAAAGGCTTATGTATATAATTACTATCATTATTTCTAAAGTGCTTATTCATACAGTAGCCTAATGTCCCTATCCATGAGTAAAATATTAATAATAGATTTGCAGTAAATAGTAATAAGCTTGATACACTATATGAATAAACACACTCTTAAACACACACACTATTAAAATTCAACCAATTTAATAATAATCTGGATCAAGCCACCAAGTTCTTAAAGAACTCCAGCACAGAGAGAGGAACAGAGAAATAAACACATATAAACGCAGCAGTATGGCAGGTCTGGACGCAGAATGGGCCACATCAGGTCCGGATTCTGCAGACAGAGAAACAAACATAAGGCACATCGCTCTCAAACACGGCCAGGTTGTTCACCAGTCAGGAGCTGTGAAACAACAGCACGGCTCTGTTGGTAAATATAAAGGAAAAGTTACGTTGCGTTCTCTGGCGGACCTGGATCAGCTGTTAGCTGTAAACAAACCACAGGGCTAATGCTAACGTTGCTACGTGGCTGTGTTTTAATGTTTTAATGACCGGGTCTGTTTGTTTTGGAGAGGAGACGACCTCGGAGGTAATTCGGCTCCAGGTAGAACCCTGTCAGGGCTCTGAAGTGGAGCGGACCCACAACAACTCTCATCAGCTGTTAGCTGTAATGTTAAACACTAGCAGGACTGAAGTTACGGTACGGCTGTGTTAAAACTATAACTTAGCACAACATCACTGCGCTGTAATAACGTTATGCTTTATAAAATGTCACATAATTAACAAAATAGCTATATAATGTCAGTCCAGTGACTGTTACCTGACAGCCGACCTGCCTCTCATTCTCCGGCGCTGGCAGTACCTCAGCCTGCCGAGTGAATGAAAGACTGAGGAGGACCCATGTGAGCGGTGAACGAGTAGTTCATTCCTGCTCCACAGTAGCTGTCACGTGACAAAACGACTCAGACCTAGAGACCCACAGTTGAGAGTCGTGACCTAATCAGTTCTGTTTCCTGTGCTGACGGAGCCCATGCAGCTGACGTGTGACGAGTGAACATAAGAGTCCAAGATCCTTCACGCATGCGTGAAAATGAACGAATTTGTCGCTGAGACAACCCATTCCTGCCGAGTCATACACACGATTAGGTCTTATGAATGAAATGTTCATTGAACGACACAACACTACTTCAAACACATCAGAGTTGTCACCTGGATATAAATCCATTCACAGATGTTTCAAAGCAGCCTAGCAGTTAGTTTAATATTCCATTACCCTGTATCTTCAGTTAGTCATCACATGGTTGCGTCTGTGTGTTTAGGCTACTCAGACACTGTATTCGCTGACTCAGCTTGTAGCAGGGCTGATTTGTTCTGCTGTAGTTCAACAATCCATTGTCTTCAGGGAAGGCATGTACGCTATAAAAAAATAATTAATTTTGGTAAAAATACCTTTTGTACTGTTAAAGGAAAGCCAACATAGTGTTTTTGTTCTTTTATTCCAGCAGGTATTAGAGGAGCTGAGGAACAAGTGTAACAGGAGAAAAGGGAGCGAGGCAGGGATGAAATTATGCAAGAGATAAATGGGTACCCAGTTAAGTGGGTAGAAGTGTTGGCCTTTTACTTCTCATCAAAACGACATGAATTTCAACATATTTACGTTTTTGTAAGTTTAATTTACACAGATAAGTGCAGGCTCCAGCCTAGCTAAGGGAACCCAGGTGGTGCGACACGTTGCTGATTCCCACCTGTTTGGGGGAATCTAAGGGTGGATTATCGAATAGGTGTGTGTGTGTGTGAGAGATGCCAGAGGAACAGCTGTTCTCTTTGATGCACTGGCCTGGTCAGGTAGTCGGTGCTGACCCAGTTATAAAATCAGCCAGACAGAAGGAGTGGAGGAGCCCCCCTGTTACCGGCGGCCCCGTGTTGTCTGCTGGGAGTTCAGCCATATGTGATTTAATGATGCCCCAATAAGCACTTATCTGTGACTGGTACTTTTTAATGTATGGCGTGTCAGGGTCACTTAACTGTGCTTAGACTATACCTCGTTATTATTAACAGTGAGTTTTTTTTTTTTTGAGTAAAGCAGTGCGCTCATTTACGAATGTAAGAGAGGAATAATTAGCAGTAGGTAATAGTCTCGTAACAATTACTCGACTAATCGACTAGTGAATCTCCATCTAAAATGAACAATCGTGATAATCGATAATGTCGCTTTCTTCAATCTCTTCAAATTCAGTCCATTTTGACTGTGTTTGAGCACCAAGCCTCATAGATGTAAAACACCTCCTCTCATCTTGCCGGAGTCCTGAGCTGACAGCTCGGAACATGGACTACATGCCGAGAGCTTGATCCGGATGTTGACGGGGCAGGTCTCTGTGACGATGTGGGCACGACAGTCTATGAATTCTGTTGTCTGGTCAATATGAGTCCCATTTTGTCCAGACCGGTTCTTAAGGAGCAGAATTAAGTCCAAGCTGGGCCTCTCCTGGCTCTCTTTCCTCTCCTCTGAGCGATCACTGCACCCGCCGTGGCGCCTGGTCCGGTTGTTAGGGCCAGGTGGATCGTGGCTCTTTAATCCAAAAACTCCGTCTTCATCTTCCAATGACTGTATTTATGTCAGAGGTAACACATTTTTTGGCAATAAAGCCGGAAAAAAACAGATAAAAAACAAAAGTGTGGCGAAGAAGCTGACTAAGCTTCATGCAGAACATCTCTTTGCCAGTGTGTGCAACCCGTTTGAAAAGTTCTTTCAAGTTTCAGTTTGTCAGTCCTGATAATGGCTTGCCTTTTCTCTGTCGTGATCTGACATTGGCCTCCCAATGACTGCTGAGTGTCTTGAGTGATCCACCAAAGACATAAATCTTTGTAACTTATGAGCTGTTAAGTGCCAAGCTCTCGTGAGGAGCTATTAATTCAGGCTTTATCAAAGCACAAGCTGACATTGCCAGCAGTAGTTCTAGGACAAATATGTATTGTTTGCTACAGCTGCATAATATTTCCCTAAATTAGTATGCCATATGCAAAATGGGCAAAATTAACTCTTTACATTATTGTCCCTTGTGTGATTTCAGGCTCTGTCAGATAGACATTTCACTCTGTCCCATTTATTTCATCATTTCGTTTAAAAGAGATGTTTTTCTTCCACGCAGCTTCTTTCTTCCAGCTCAGCACTGTAATGTGCAGTCATGGATGTCTGTCGAGAATTAGTTATGGGTATTAGTCTGTCCGCTTGACGTACGGCTTGCTGACAGGCCTCAGAGCAGTTTTGGTAGGTGTCCAGAGGTGCACATGCATGGCTGATAAGAGAGGGCTTACACACCTCCTTTGGGTACATGCATGATCATGATTGGCTCTCCGTCGGCCCAACTTTGTGTCTGGCTTTTGCCATCTCGACTGTGTTGTGTTATTTATGACATTGTAGGGTTTTAGTGGAGGCTGCTGTACGCCGCATTGAACAGTGAAATAACTTGCAGGAGTTTGGTTTTAGCTGTTTTGACAGTATGTGTTTACGTGCAGCACATTTTAAATCCACCTGTCAAAATAGGACATTGTTGGCATTATGCATGTACAAGCCAAGATTTGTCTCAATGTTTAGTGTTTCATGCTAAAGTGTATAATATGAAAGGATGCCCCTTACTTTCCTCTCATACAAACAACAGTGCATCCAAATTAATATTCAGCGCCGTTTGTTGGGTGTTGATTTATTGGCTCGACAGCAGTTTTGTTGAGAATGCTCCGCTTTTTATCTGACCCGTGCAATATTGTCTGCGCCCACACGCTCACAACCTCATGCACACACCGGCTACCCTGCGGGGTTTATATTCAAGTCCCGAAAGTCTGGGGAAATATTCAGCAGGGGCACACAGTTTCACACACTATGTTGTTGTTGTTTTTGTGAGGGATGATCTCCTGTCCTACAGAGCAATGTGACATTCTTGGTGGTGTTATGCTGCCAGTCACCCAAAAGCATAATAATGAACCCTCACATAGCGTCATTAGTTGACATTTAAGCGTGAAAATCCCATTTACCTTTTGTTCTTTAGTTAAAAGTGTGAGTATTTAAGTTTCTTTCTGCACGTGTCATTCTTCTGCCCTTATGTGATCTGACCTGAGTGTTTTACAGGCTACATATTTTTCTTTACCCTGCAGGTGGACAACCGACCTAAATACTATGGAAGAGAGTAAGTAAAGCCTCTCTTTATCTGTGATTCGTATGAGGCACATTCCCTCATTTCATCTCCAACAATGAGAATGTTTTTTTAATTCATCTCCTCCTACCTTATAGCTGTTAATCCAAAGTTCCCACATATGCAGTACTCTGCAAGAGCTTTAGGCAGGTGTGGAAAAAATGCTGTGAAGTAAGAACGTTTTCAAAAATAGACATGTTAATAGTGATAGACTATTTAATTGGTCGGCCGATTACTTTTGCCAGTATCTGGCATTTTAAGATTATCAGCACTGGCTGATACCTGCACTCACAAGGCCAATCAACACAAAATGTCTGCAGATACATCTGTCTAATATGGTGGAAAGCTATACAGCAAGCAAATATGTGGGTTTGCATGAAGATTCATTATATCACAAATGTACAGTTGATAATTAAAAAAGTCCAGCACCACTCCTGCTCATCTGTTTAATGCTATACAGCTAGATGTCTGACAACATACCTCACACTCTTCCATGTGGACACATTCAACACTGATTACTATTTGCACTTCATTAATATTTGTTTGTTATAGTAATTTTCTTTCTTCATCCTGTGGCAACTATGACAATTTGTCTGAATCACGATGCATTTGTAATCAGGCCTCGTTGGCGCAGTAGGCAGCGCGTCAGTCTCATAATCTGAAGGTCGTGAGTTCGAGCCTCACACGGGGCAGGTGTTTTAAAGTCAGAAAATGAAACAACAGCATAGACAGTGATTGTACATATCGTCAAATGTAGAGAGACAGTGGGTTTGCATCAAGATTCAAGTCATTATATCAAGAACGTACTGCTGATAATGACAGAAGTCCAGCGTCACTCCTGCTCACCCGTTTAATGCTATCCAGTCTCTCTGATGACATACCTCACACTAATCCATTCATACATCTAACACTTTTTACTATTTGCAGTTTATCAATATTCCTTCGTAGAGATAGACTGATTGGGCTGATATCTGACATTTTGAGATAATCTGCATTGACATTGCTAATTCGAGTTGTGGTGATGAGTTGTTGTGAAGGCTTGTTGCTTTGTATTTGAACACAATTTGTTTTTGTGGAATAATAAAGCCCTTTATTTTTGTTTTTTTCCGTTCAGGTACCATGGGATGATCTCCAGAGAAGAAGCCGACCAGTTACTGAGTCAGGCCGAAGGCAGCTACCTCATCAGAGAGAGTCAGAGACAGCCGGGCACATACACGCTGGCTCTAAGGTATGCTTGTGTCTGTGCATTTAGCTAATGTAGGGAGATACACACAATCAAGAACAAATGTAAGCTCAGTGCTGCCAGTGGATATTTGCAAGCTTAAGTACTGGAACAAGGATTCCAGTTTGTTTAGTCTGGATAAACACAGGTATCCAGTCCTTTTTAGCAGAAGTGAATATGTTATATAACTGCCAAATTACAGTAATGAGTTAAGGAACTTGTTAGGTGACCATGTTTGAATGCTTTCAGTTATATCCTGTCAGCATAACCAGCTGTAATAACATTTTATTACATATTACTGTTGTTTTTGTGGCATTAAATATTTAAAGATTTCTGGATCCATTTAGGAATGAGTAATGTAGTATTTTAGTTTTTTGTTTTTTGTTTTGTCTTTGGAAACTTGAGATATTTAATCTCACTTGGAGAATTGCCTAAACTGTGTGTGCTCTGCTTTTCCTCCGTCCCCTGAGACCTTGTAGGAACAGTTGTTTTAGTTCCTTTGCCTATTTCCTGCACATATGTCAATGACAAGGCTAGAAACACTGAAGCGGGTACAGCGTGGATGTGCATGTCTGGTCATGTGCTCACACTGCGGGTGTTGTGAGTTGTGAGGGGTTTAAAGGCGGTTCGAGCTATAAGCCACTCAGGAGCACTGATCTCTAACCTCACGCGGCTCCATACACCGTCTTCCACTGAGCTTTGCCTCATGAGGAGAGATGAATGTGAGGGAGTGTTAGTTTGTTGAAGCCGTCTCCCTAATCAGGCAACCAAAAGTTCATTTGGAAATCATTATTGTCGGTCTGAATAATGCTTATTGCCACCCAGATGCCCACTCTGCTTTAGCCTGGTTAGCTTGCAAGCATATCATTCGTCACTTTAATTGAATATGACCTATCATTTTCTCAGAGTAGGTGTCACACTTTTAAAATGGGCGCATGGCATAGTTTGCATTTGGTTTTGGGTCAGATCGCTCTATTCATAGCCATATCATTCTTCCACCTGCACACTGCCATCACTGTGGTTATAATTACCTTCCATAAATACCCCTTCATAAACTGGTGTTCCGCTCTGGGTCGGCAGGAAAGGAAAGGTTGGATTTTGGGTTAATGATCTAACGGTGCTGTTGTATCTTGCAGTGGTTTCATTGTGATCCGCCGAGGAGCAGATTATGTGTTGGCCCAGTTTCGAGTTAGCACCATTTTTTTTGTATGCCGGAAAATTCACGTAGAGATTGTTTACGATGAAGCCTCTTTTTTTCTTCTTTGGTTGCATTTTTGCTTTCAAGCTTTCTATTTTCCTTTTCCACCTTGTTGGAAGCAAAAAGCCACACAGTCTCGTCATTTTGATCAAATCATAGATAGATAGATTTTAGGTCATTAATGGTCAAACCCAGATGCTGGTTAATGTTGCCGATTGCAGATAGATGTATCTCCTCTGTCTGTGATAGAAAACCAGCCACTCTTTGAAGAGTCTGTTGTGTAAAAAATTATACAAACAGCTGATGAGAAAGTTCTGACCCACTCCTCTGTTAGACAGTCCTAAAGCTAAAGCTCCCTCCTACATTCTCTCTAGGTTCGGGAACCAGACGAGAAACTTCCGTCTATACCATGACGGGAAGCACTTTGTTGGTGAGAAGAGGTTTGAGTCCATCCACGACCTGGTCACAGACGGCCTCATCACACTCTACATTGAGACGAAGGTGTGTGTGTGTGTTTGTTCATCACTCTTTCCTTCTTAACTGCAGTCTGCACTGAATTAGAAGAAGTTTTTAATCATTTCCGTCATAAAAACAGTAAGTTTCAGCTTGTTTCAGCTAACACTGCCTCAGAGAACAGTGCTGCGTCATTAGTCCCATTGATCAGGGCTGAATAGTAAATGCTGATTATAGATGATCACTTTGCACAATGGCAGCATTCAAAGCTTTGTGCCCTGCATTTCACAGATGGAAAAAACTATCATTCATACAGTTGGGAAGCACTGACACATTGTTACTGTCGTAAATAATATAAACCTGCAACTGTTAAAATATCAAAACTTAACTGCTTAAATAACTGTCACATTTCCAGGCAGCGGAGTACATCGCTAAGATGACCATAAACCCAATCTACGAACACGTGGGCTACACCACCCTGAACCAGGAGCCCACCCTGAAAAAACACCTGCCACTCAGCCCAGAGGCCGTAGATGGGCCAACTCCGGCCAAAGGCGACCATAATGCCGAGGAGAGGGTGAGGACAAACACACGTGCGTGAACGGTGACATGGGCAAGGTGTGCACTCGATGGCCGGATTTGGCTGTTATGTTGGGGCTGTTAGGGAGCCTTACCCACCCACCTTCTGTAAGAACCGACACGTTTTGTGAACTTATGTTACCTAAGTTATGTTTGTTCATTATATTCCATCAAGTGTCACTCTGAGGAAGTATCGTCAGCTCAAGAGCGACGTGGCGTAGCTTTTAGAGGCTGCGATCAATATCTTCTAGAAATATGGATTTTTGATATAGAAACTGCGTAGGGAACTACATCAGCATCCTCCAATTAACATATGTTTTGGCAAACTGACACAAATGCTTAGCGGGGTTTTAAGGGGGTTGTTTTGAATAAGAAAGGGTGTAACGTTGGCACAGAGTACTGGCTACAGACCAAAGAACACTCTCTTTTAAGAAACCACTGTCTGAGCACTTTAAAATTAACCGTTCTAAGGCAAATTAAATCATTTGAGTCTCTTTGACTGGGTGTTTTGCACTTTTTTTTTTTTGCATGTTGTAGGTGAGTAATTAGATCAGTGATAAGTGAAGAAACTGACTGTGGAAAAACATGTAGGGACACAGACATCAGCCCTGTTTTTTAGGATGAATTGATCCAGAGAGAGCTTGAGAGATGAAGACGTTCAGGCTAGATTTGCATTTGCATCTTTAAATGAATGCGCCTGAATCTGGAAGACATCAGTAGGAAATGATATAAATTTCTGTTTCAGCTCAGCAGAGGAAGAAATCAGTTAATTTACAAGTGGAAGTAGAATGTATTTAACGCTATAGGCATTATGCAAAATATCTTGGAACAATCAATCTCTTTCATGCAAAAATAAAGGTTACATAAATCATAAAGCAGCACATTTTAGCATATATACCATCATCATTTTTCCAGAATGTGCATATATTATAGAACAGTGATAAGCACATGTATAGTATCTGTACATTAGGACTTGTAAAGCATGGTTGGTGAAACTGACATATTAAGAAATCCTGCAGAGAGGGAAAAATAAGGGTATGTTGCTGTATGTACTGTACTAAGATGGGAGAATGAGAGTTGAGCATGGTGAACGAAGGAGAAGAAGGAGGAGGAAGAGGAGAAGGAGGATGAGGAGAAGGAGGAGGAGGATGGATGCAGAGGAGAGATGGCCTCCAGCCAAGGGCTCTGCAGTAAAATTACATAACAGCAATAGCAGAAACCTTCTATCTCCCACAATCCTTCTACTAAGTATTCAGGAGCCGAGTTTGTTGTCGGGTCATTACTTTCCACTCAGCTGGGAGATGATTAGTTTGTTTTCTTTGTTTAGTTTCGAACCCAGAGGACAGGTGGGAAAGCTTTTCAGAGTATGAAAACAGAAGTGACAAAATCAGGAGCAGGAGCTAGCTCAGACGCTAATCACTTTGCAGCGTTGAATGTAAATTTCAGTTCTGCAGCTGTGCGTTTTGTGCAGGTGGGTGCAGGAAAATGAGGCAGGGGATGCAAGTCCATCCAGACAACTGCTGTAAAACCCTCAGACTCGTGTATACAAACACCCACCACACACAAGTGTAATACAGTCCAGGGAAAACGCACACACACACCCAACAGGCCCATAACAAAGTAGGTGCAGTGTGTGCTTTGCGTTTATCTGCTACGCCAGTACTGAGCCTCCTGAGGCCTTGTATGACCTGCAGAGCATGACCACCTATGCTGCACCTCATCCATCACTGTGTGTGTGTGTGTGTGTGTGTGTGTGTGTGTGTGTGTGAGTGTGTGTGTGTGTGTGTGTGTGTGTGTAAGGGGGGTGGTCTTGTGTGTGTACATGTGTGCTTTCATAATTGGGTGGATTTGCAGACAAAGCAGTACGGTAGTGACATTGAGACCAGAGGTGGCTCGCCGTAGGGAAGACAACGCAAACGAGAAATGCATATTTCACACGTTCATTCAGCGTATTCCCCTCTTTCTGTGGGTTAAATGCAGTTTTTATAGCCCCCGTGGGGGCGATAAAGACGTGGTTGTGGTGATGACCTTTTAAATTTTTAATTTTTAAGGCCTTGTTTTGAGAGTGAGCTCGCCAGATGGTGACAGGGATTTTGGTGGTGAGAGAAGAAGGTAGCAGCCAGAGTCTAACACCTTGTGATCTGACAGAACATACAGAAAAAATAATACATATACTCAAAGGAATATGAGGAGTTGCTAAGCTTAACCAGCTGGATTTCCTCTTTCCCTTTTCTGTTTTTTTGCCTTTGTCTATAATTGAGATTCTCTTTTGTTAGACACCTAGCAGCCTCCATGCCGCCGTCCCCATGCAATGAAAACATGAAATATCCATGACCAATCATACATATCCACTGTGTTGTCAATATAACCTGAGGATTAGTGATTTGAATATGAGGTGGCTTGTAAATCTTGTAAAATGCAACCTATTTACTATATCTTTTTGAAACGTCTTGTCGCTCCTTTGCCACAAAACAATACTGGTGTTATCTTAATGTAAAATATCAAAACAAAAAAGCTTGTAAATCTCTCCCAGAGTAACAGGATTTAACGCAGTCCCAAAGACGGTGTGCTCAGCCTCAAAAATGTCAAAGTAGGAAAGTCTAAACATCCACCCACCAGAGGCGGCACTTAAGAAGTGCACTTTAGAGGTTCCTTGTTAAGTGCAAATGTAGCCTTAAACTGTTCTTATATAATGTTACTTGTATGAGATAAGATAATGGATGACCAGGGCTTTTGATTCACGTGCCATATTAGGACATGGGATTGTGTATATTCTGAACTGTTCAACTACTGGACTGCTGATTGATGCTGCAGGTAAAATGACAAAGGGAGAGAGAGCGGGGGAAAGCAGAGAGGGACAAAGTATGAACAAATGAATGTAATAATGGCTGGTTTCTCAGCTCATGCCTTCGCTCTTTCTCTCCTGGGACAATTGAGAGGGCAGATTTGGTGAAGAACAACAAGAATCGTTGCGTTCTGATTGGCTCATTCTCCTCTCAGTGTGACCTGTTAAATTCATCCATTACCGCCCCGTAGCTTAGCCTCCCCCTCCCTCTTCTTTCTCTCTCTCCGCCTTTTATCACCTCCCTCCTCCTCCACTGGTTCTGCCAGGCGAATGTGTCGAGGGAAAGCGGATTAACACACACACACACGCACACACTGAGCCATGTGGGCTAAAGAGCTCACCTACACGAGACTGAGAGACAGGAACGCATCTCAAGAAGTGACAATTTATTGAATCAATAAGTTTTTTTGGTTTTGTTTTTCTCTTGATTTTAAGACACACTTTTATTGGCTGGCTGGCTTTTGTTTTTGTTTTGTTTTTTGTTATGAGCTGGAATTGCACCATGCAGCCGCATCAGTATGCAGAGCTGATCTGATTGGCTGATCTCTGTGGCGCTAAGACAGCAGGATTGGTCCTGTGCTGGCTCCTCGGTTTGGGATGTTGTTGTCAGAGCAGAGCTTTGGAATGATTTGAGAGTCTAGCTGTTCTTGTTTGTTTTCGTTATTCTTGGCGTTTTTCTTTTTTTAAACACAATCTTTTGAGTATTTACTTGTTTGTTTTTGGTTTCCTTCGCAGTCTGACTGGCTTGCTGTATTTATTAATGATTTTCAGATTTTGGTCTCAGAGCCAGCTTTTGATTTAAACCTCCATTGTGAGTTAAATTCACACCAGAACTATAGGTCCCACAATGCCGAGCCGAGAGTCGTATGTCGTTAAAAGGGGTAAAAAGCAATCACGCAGGCGGGTCGAGAAGGATGCAGGTCAGAAGGGCTCTTTGTTTACCGCAGCTCTCAGTTTGAATGTCAGCGCTGGTTCAATTTCCTCCCTGCCAATCTCGGGGAGCACCTCGGACCCCAGCACGGGCAGGGGAAACCGCTTTAACCGGGCGCCAACCCCCTCCAAACCCAGCTCCCCTGCTTCCACTTTCTGGCAACCAATCAGATCTTTTGCCCTTTCGCAGCTCACATCGCTGGTGCGGCGGGCCACCCTGAGGGAGAGCGACTTAGTGCCCAAGTATGAGAAGGTCCACAACTTCAAGGTAAGCCGTTCCTTTGCTTCTCCGTCCTGTGTGTGTGTGTGTGTGTGTGTGTGTGTGTGTGTGTGTGTGTGTTGAATGATGCCAGAATCGCTGATTCAGCTCTTGGGGTCTTATTCACCTCAGAGCGCACACAGCGTCAGGATAACACACATGCACACATGCCCTCAAACAGAGAAACACACATTTCTGCATTTACATTCAGATTTTTTAAGCTTCTGTTTGGCACTTTAGATTCACAGATTTCCATATTCCAAGTAGCCATTAATGAGGAGGACAAAGGTCACAGCCACAGTGTACAGAGCTCAAGGGACATATGGACCAACACACACCGACAGACACACACAAAGAGAGAACTGTGATGCGATGGAGGTTATTAGCATTTCATTATATAGGGGCAATTTATGCAATAATTGAGCAGATTGGAACTCAGCACTCCTATTGTGTCTCCATCATTCTTTTGTCAGTGCCTGTTAGTCTAGAATAAAGATTATTGCTGGTATTCAGGTATTTCCTGAACCAGTCTGGGTTATAAGAATATTTTTCTCACCTTTTTCTCAGTGTATACTTGGTTAAATATATATTACTATTTTGCGACACATATTTATGTCTTTTCCCCACTTTTCAAATTACTTTGTCTGTTTATATTTTGTGTTGTGAATTATGTGATACATTTACACGGCATTTTAAATATGGATTTCTGCTTTTCTCTGTTGTCTTTTTAACTAGGTTCATACATTCAGAGGCCCCCACTGGTGTGAGTACTGTGCCAACTTCATGTGGGGTCTCATCGCTCAGGGAGTCAAGTGTGCAGGTAACACAGACACACACACACACACACACACACCAGTGGATAATACACTTTTCTTAAGCTCACAGGTTTTTAGTAATCACTGACTGATTGTGCACAAATATCTCCCCAAAAAAAGATTGACGTTCTGCTCTTTTTGCCTCCTCCGCTGTGCGTGACTTGTAACTGGGACACCGGGCTTAAAGTTAGTCACTTTTGCTGTTGACTCATCTGCGGTGTATCATGGATTTTAAATGTTAAACGATGGGTGCCAAAGAACACACTGTCAGTGCGATTATTGCTGTGTGTGGGTGCTGAACTGTGCCTCTGCAACGCCTACGTTTAAATGCAACTTTAACCAATCTATTGGTGTGAAGAGCTTACAGCAGGATACAGGCACACTTTTAAGTAAATACACCTACACAAGATGCCAGACAGCTGCTTTCAGGTCAAGAGTGGACCTACAGTGATGTAAAACTCTCCCTTAAAATGTCAAATTCACTTTCATAGTCTATCTTTCTCTGTCAGACTGTGGGCTGAACGTCCACAAGCAGTGCTCCAAAGTCGTGCCGAACGACTGCCAGCCGGACCTGCGGCACGTCAAGAAGGTGTACAGCTGTGACCTGACCACGCTGGTCAAAGCCCACAACACCAAGAGGCCCATGGTGGTCGACATGTGCATACAGGAACTGGAAGCTAGAGGTTAGAGAGACAGAAAAAGCGAGAGTGTGTGAGTCAGTGGTTATATAACGTTGGAAAAAAAATACTTGCAGGTATTGTTTGCTGTAACTATAATAGAAGGAAAGAGAGAACACCTACAAGAACAGCATATGACGCAAAATGTGTGTGTATGCTGTCTTTTCGTGTACACCAGCAGAATAACTCCCACATGTGAGTGGGGGAGTGCTACGATGTTTCCCCCATGGGAATGGGCCATAGACTACTGACTACGATTCAAGGCCTGAGTGAAAACAATAATGTGAAATCAATTGAGACACCTGACTGGAGCCGGAGAGCAATTTAATACCTCATCCCCCACCCTGCCACTGTTTTAGTTTCTTTTTTCCTTTAATCAATCCCAACCCAGTACCCATTTGAGTAATCAGCAGTACTGTCACAAAGAAGATTATTCTGACAATTGTTTTCTTAATTAATTATTTGTCACGTTTTCCCAGTACCCAAAGTGATGTCTTTAAATGTATTCTTTTGTCAGTCCTAAACCTAAAGATATTCAATTTAATAGTATATAAGAGAAAGAACATCAGTACGTTTCTCGTTCGAGAAGCTGGCACAAGTGAATTTCTGATTGAAATGTGTGAAATCAGTTCCTCACAACCCTCACAACAATTCATGTTGACTTCAACTCTCCTCGTCTGTGTCAGGTCTTCAGTCGGAGGGTTTGTACAGAATATCAGGCTTCAGTGAGCTGATTGAAGATGTCAAACTGGCCTTCGACAGAGGTGAGAAAAGAATTTCCCTTTTAGGATCTGTGAAAAATCAATACAGTTCAAAGGGCAGATATTTCAGCTGGCACCATAATATTGGGGTTTCTTTTCCCTTTGACTGGATCTCTCTCTCTGTTGACTGATTTGCTCCACAGATGGAGAGAAGGCTGACATCTCCTCAAGTGCATACGAGGACATCAACATCATCACCGGGGCCCTCAAACTCTACTTCAGAGAGCTGCCTATCCCCCTCATCACATATGATGCCCACCCGCGCTTCATAGAAGCCGCAAGTAGGTCTCCGCGCTTTCTGTACCTTACTGCATAAGATGCATAAGATGCAAGAATGAATGGAGGGACAGTCTGTTTTCACTTTTGTTTGTGTGTTGCAGAGATTGCAGACCCAGAAAAACGGCTGGAGTCTATCCACGAGGCCTTGAAGCTGCTGCCACCAGCTCACTGCGAGACGCTGCGATACCTCATGGCTCACCTCAAAAGGTCTGGCGGTTTGACTCCATCACTTATGTTTTTAAGTTGTGGTAGCTAAGTTGTTGAAGATATTCAGCTTAATGGCTTGATCAGGATTTATTTCTAGCTTTGTGGTCAGACGGGCTAACACATGCTTTCTGCCCTCTCTCCATCCAGAGTGACCCAGCATGAGAAGGAGAATCTCATGTCCAGCGAGAACCTGGGCATTGTCTTCGGCCCGACGCTGATGAGGGCCCCAGAGCTGGACGCCATGACAGCGCTCAACGATATCCGATACCAGAGACTTGTGGTGGAAACGCTCATTACCCACGAAGACGTGTTGTTCTGAGAGGACGGGAGGGAAAAGGAAGGAAGGACAGATTGGGAAGATGCTTTGTCCTCCTGTGAAAGACCTGTTCACGTTTGACAAGAAAATGAAGAAGAAACACGCAAGATACCTGATGTCTTGCTAGAGAAGACGCTAATTACACTACCTGTCTGTGGGGAGTGGATGGAAGGAGCAATGAAGGAAAGGACACATTGTTTCCCTACATTTTAAATGTAAGACATTAACAAAACTTTACTCAACCAACAGACTTGAAGCTTCTATAGAAGATCCAAAATTTGTAATGAACAAAATTAATTACTGGAACTCGATCATTTTCCAGCCTCACTATGATTATCTCTCTTGATTAAGAGAAATATGTTCCCTGTCCTAAGGAGAAATTAATAGTAGCATTGCAACAACACTACTTTGTCTATGTGGGGGAAACATTGTGTGATCCATCTTTATGGTAATATCTCCTCTTTGTTAAATGGATGCCTTGACAGTTTTCAGTTTTCTCCACACGATTTATTTTCTTTCTCACAGCTACATTTTAAAAGCCATAGGTTAGCATTGTTAGCATTTACCACAGAAACCAAACGACACCGCTATTCACAAGCATATGAGCAAGTGTCGCCTAGTGGTCCTAATCTGGTGGTGAGAGGTTATTTTGCTCACTTTGTTTCCAGTAGTCCCGCGACCCTGTAAGCAGGATAAGCGGTTGACGATGGATGGATGGATGGATGTTTCCAGTAGTGTCAAGGCATCCATTTAATCCTCCTCAAGAGAGGAAGAAGCACTGACTGAACAGTAGACAGCTGGATGAATGAATGAATGGAAAAAGCGAACCACTCACCCAACACTCATTCCTCTGAATGGAACTTAAGTGACTTGGACCTATAGTGACTTCATTCCTCTTTTTCAAATATTTACTTTACAGCTCCCTCTTCTGTTCCTCTGGCTTAAATGTAATAATACAGTAATTACACTTACAACTAAGTCGTTTTTTAGTTGCTAACATAGAAAAGAGCCAAGCTCACTCCCCCTTTTTTGTGTCATATGATAAACCTTTGTTTAAGAAATGTTTTGCTGCTGTATAATTACATCCAATAATGGTGATGATGGAGCTGTAAATTTTTTTCTCACTGTCTTTGAACCAAGCCTGTGTTCTCTCACTTGAACCCCTCTGCCTGCTTTGCCGCTTAAAGGTGAAAACCTCTTGACAGAGTTCAGTGTCATGTAGACAGTTAAAGGGAAGGTTTGGGAAATGATCTGCAGCCAAATGTTGCCTTCCCTAGTTCTCCATCAGGGCTTTAAATTGGCATGTTATCGCCACGATTGCAAAGCATCTACACAGTAAAATGTTGCTACTACATTAGACAACGCTAACTTGTGAGTTTTTATTTTAAATATCATTTGGAAAGCGGCATACATCAAACCAGGGGCAGGTAGTGAAGAGAGGAACACGTTATAAGTGACTTGAAATATGAATATGTGAACCCGTGCTTTATGTTGTTTTTGCTTTGCTTTGGTTTGTCATTTGTATAAAGCAGTATTGCAGTTAAGAAATTTTAACAGGCAGATTTTGTGCCCAAAATACTAATTGAAATTCTTGATTGTTTGCACGCATGCAATTTGACACGCTAATAATTTCAAGGCCTGTCAACTTTATTGGCCCATGTGGGGTAATTCAGACACAGAGTGGGGATGCTCCAGTACCAAGAGTGGTTTTTAAACACCAGATTATTTGAAATCTTAATATTGTGTCCATTCCCAAAAATTAAAGCAAAGAATCTCAATAAAACAAAAAACAATCCTAATGTTTATTACTCGTATCAGTGTCTGCAGTTAAAGTTGTACTGGTGCTTCCCTCTCTCTGTGTGCCTGTTGGCAGTGAGGCCATATCGTGACTCCCCCTGACATGTTTGGAAAGATGATACGTCTGCTGTCATTTCAGTTGTGTTGGCTCCCGCTGCCGCCACATCACCTAACTGTGAAATTTTAAGAAATAATAATTCCTCCACATGAAGTAAAGAAAGCCACTTGCAGTCATTTTAAACTTTTTTCCCCCAATGCCTTTTCCAGACAGCGAAAACCCTGAGAAAATAAGATTTTACCTGGATACAAGTTATTGTAATCAATTTCTTTTCAGATATGTGAAGATCGGGTTCTGGTTTAACGTTGCATATTGAAGGTTTTGCTGCAATGTTTTGACCGCGCTCTGATTTAATTGTGGGATGATGTTGCCCATCACGTGTAATATGAAGGAGTGTATTTGCCATGATTTTTTAACTAGTGCCATTTGAAAGTGGTGGAGGTGTAGAACGGATGCCTTCTGCATGGACCCCCACCTACGCTAACACATGCTTACCCCCCTCTTTATTCACTTCTACCCCCATTTCTGTCGGGGGTCACTGATCACCTATTCCTAGTGCGCTTCATTTTTTTCAAAGCAGTGACGACCCACCACACGTCAGGATCCGTTTCACAGATAAAAGATGGGGTCGGGTCCGTAAAATTGAAGCGCACCCATGCTGGGTGGCCTGCAAATCAACATGGATGTACCATAAAAGTAACATCAGCATTTTTGTAACATTATGGTTATGTTTTGGTTTTTCATGTGTTCTTTATTTTAACAGTTTTTGTTGATTTTGTTGTTTATTCCTCCTTTTCTTTGTTTTATTTAACCGTGTACTAACTCATCACACTAACCTGATAACTTGTGAGCCTTCAGTGATCTGTGACACTTTTTGGCATCATGAAATGTTTTAAATTGTCATTGCTGTAAAATATTTTCTATATGGTTTATGCATGGTAAAATTAAATTATTAAATATGGCTACCACTTGGTGCATGTCTGAATTTTGTACATAACTGGTTTATATACACCCACATGAGTTTTTAGGCTGATTAGCAGAGAACAAGGAACAAATTTGGAGCAATTTCTTTCCTCAGATTTGAATGTCTTATGTCACAAAACACCCTGTTAACGCATCAAATTTGAATGTCTCAATCAAAATGTTTGCTAGGGACAATTCACAGCGTGCAATACGTGATGCCGGCTCGTGGTCGGCCTCCCTCCATTGGCTGCTGCTTAATTGAAGGCGCCTCAGTGTCTGGAAGTCAGCGGACGGCCCTTTCTGCTCGGTGTCGTCGAAGCTATTTACGCATATTTTACATAGTGCCAGAAAAGTTTATGTAAGAAGGAGAAATTCTCGGAAGGAAGGAAGAAGACCCACAGAAGGAGTTTACCAGATCGTCTGGACTTGGGACATGCTTGTTTAAATTAGTGACTTAGGTGAGTTACTGTCAACCAAATACCCCAACTTTTTGCTTTCGTGACTTGTTTAATTTTAATACCGTGTAAAGGTAATAATTGCGGACAGTGTTATAAGTCAGGGCAGCGGACAGAAGGGTAACGTTTGATCAGAAGCCTGTAGGCTGTTCAGTGGGAGCGTGAAGCACTCTGCCTCCCTCTGGTGGGGAATAAAAGCTATAGCTGAATTTTCAACGTAGACTGTATGACTTTTAAAATAGTTCACGGAACTGGTGGTGGGTATTTAAGGACTTCCTGTGGGAGGTTGTATCAGGCCTCGTTGGCGCAGTAGGCAGCGCGTCAGTCTCATAATCTGAAGGTCGTGAGTTCGAGCCTCACACGGGGCATGTGTTTTGTGTCTTTTAGGAAAGCATATCTGGCGTGAACAAAGGCTTTATCCGCTAGTTTTTTTTTCTTCAATGCGGCATGTGTATGCTGTAGTGTAGGTAAAAAAGTGGTTAGAATAACTTTGCATGTCCTGGCAAAGAGTCTAAAAATACATGAGTATAGGCTGATGTCATGTAACGTGTGCTATTCATGCATGGAATATATAGTTTGCTTTGAGAATCATAGTTGTTGTAGCACTTGCAAATGCTAATGCAGATAGAGCATCGCCTAGACCCATTATCAGTTAAAAAAGCAAACCAGAAATACACTCAGGAAGATGAAATGAGACATTTTAAAAATACACACTTTTTCCTTGTCTATCAAGCCCGGCTAGCTCAGTCGGTAGAGCATGAGACTCTTAATCTCAGGGTCGTGGGTTCGAGCCCCACGTTGGGCGCACTGATTTTTATTTTCTGGACATTGATTAGGCCCGCTGCAATTGGGAAGAAACTGTTTTTTTCTCAATTATGATTTTAGCTTCCAACGATTAAAAAGACAATATAAAATGTTTATTGTGCCACATTCAGTTTTGCAGTTATTTTCACATTTTGTCTTGTGTTATAAATCCAGCGCACCCCTTTGCAGTGGTGTCCTTTCACTCCATCCTAAAACCCCAAGCTCACTCATGTTTAATTCAGCTTGAGCCGAGATGACTGAAAGTTACAGATAAAACCAGTTTTTCAAAGTTGTCTATGACAAACATAAAGGAACACAAAATTGAGAAAAGTAAAGCCACCTCTACTTTGTTATTGTTGCGTTTTTTCAGATTTTGAGAAAGGAGAGGCTCAGTTCAATGAAAATTAACAAGAAAATTTAATAAAAAAATAGGTGAATAAAAGATGGCATTACAGAACAAACAACAAAACAAAAACACTGCAGTGGACTGGAAAGTTGTTCCTCTTTTCAGATTTACAGCTTACAGTCCTGATTCTCGCAAAATGAATTGTTAATATCCTCCAGGTATGTAGGCGGGTCTTTTCCTCCAAATGGCCCAGGACCATAGCCATTGGTCGTTTGGTCACTTCTTCGTCACCCAATTAGGAAGGGTGTACCTTACTGCTCTATGTTACTTTTGGTCGAACAAAAGAGCGCCAATTCCCAGACGTAAAACCCCCTTCAATCTACAGGAATAAACAGTCTTTTGCTCTAAACTAATCATGGAGAACAACAGGGCTTGTCTACAAAATGGTTGACACCCTATCTTAAGTGTCAATGAAACAGTCAAAAAACTGTCCTTCTGGCACTAAACAAAGAGGTGTCCGTCTTCTTTACATTACAAAGAGGATACAAACAATGGTTTAATCAACATTCTAATGCAATCGTTTGGCCTAAAATCCTGCAGGTTTACATTTGAAGAAAAACACTGAAACACTGGAGTACATTAAGTTTGTTTTAACTTTTTAAAACTCAACAATCCCTCCTTTCACACCATTTATTGGTGTGAAATCACTATTAGACTTAGCATATCTACAATTATGTCATTGAAATGTCAGAAGTTGTAAAATCAAATCATGATTTAAGCAAAGAAATCATCTTCCTCTTCTCTGACCTCACTATCTGACTCTTCGTCTTCCATGGGTTGAGCAATCTTCCTGGGTCTTCTAAATCTTTTGTGAAATTTGTACTGTTTGGTGGGATAAAGTTTATTATGTGTGCAGTATTAATGGGCTGAATGGGTTCTGTGGTTGACCTATTTTCTGGAGATGAGACTATAGGATTATTGTTATAACTAGAGAAATGATTACGGCTAAAGTTGATATTGTTCCCTTTATCCCACAAAACTCTAGGTGCCTAAATTTATTCCCTCCCTTGAATTCCATTTTTGTCTTGCTGGTGAAACTGTGATTCAAAACAAATGAGGTAAATGTGGAAGGAAAAAGAAAACAAACAAAAAATAAAATATAAATAGAGAATGACTGAGTTTTCTACTACCAGAGTCAACATTTCTGGATCTGCTGTGTATAATCCTAATTCATGTTCACAGCGTGGCCAAATCAGTTCTAACCTCCTCTATTGATTGGGAGGGGGCTTGAGTGGGTGTGCAATGTGTAAGGTGGTGTTCTCTTGGTTGCATGGTTTACTTGTGGTTTTTCTGAATCCCTCTTCTTATGTCCTCTTCCTCCTGCGTTGATAACATGCCAATGTTACGTCTCCCCTCTGCATCCTCTTCTTGCATCTTCACTGGTTATGACAGTTATTTTCCTTCCTTGTGTGAAACAGTGTGAATGTGAAAATCAGTGTAAATGACATCAGTTCGACTGGTGAGTGCAAATGAATCTATAATCTGTGTCAGTGTTGTGGTTATATGAGTACTAGTGGAGTCTGTTTGTTGAGAGCTCCTTGTAGAAAAACGTCTGCCATCTTGTTGAGCTGGTGTTGGAGTACCCTAGCTGTGCTGACCAGGACGGTGGTGAGCACTGCAGCCATTGTCTGTGTTGTTGGAGGGGATCCTCGCTGGGGAAACACTTCGCACTGTGATGCATGGACCCATGTGTCCCTCTCAACTACCCTGGCGGCAGTTGAAGTTGGCCGTATCACCTGGGATGATCTTAACTGTCTGGTGATGGTCTCACTGCTTTCGCTGCCTGTCTGGATGTTGTGGGGCATTAGTTCATTAGTTTTGTTAGTCGATTAGTTTCAACAATTAAACACAACATTTTCAACACACCACTCAAAAAAAATTATTAAATTAGAAACCCAAAACCCTTGGTGCGCACCATAATATTTACAATTCCCCATCCCTCCTTTTGATACATGGTGAAGAACCATGTATCAATGCTAGGAGACATCTTTAAAGGGAAAGAATACAGTAGAAAGCATATGCAGTTAGAATAAAGCAGGGCAGCATCACCGGGTCGTTAGAAACCTGTATGGGCCTACCATTTGTATACAGCAGTAGAAGGCAGGTGAGGAAAGAATGCAAACAATCGGTTGATTAGAAATTCTTGGTGAGCCGGACCTGTAGAAGAGAAAAGGCCATTTTAATGCATGCTGGGAATCAAAATGCATACTGTGTTGTTCCTAGGGTGACAAAGAACCATATGCTACAAATCAAGTCACATAGCTGCCCGCACTGACTCCATCTACAAAACAAAAAGCAGAGTTAAGGTTAGAAAGATTTAGCTGCGTCAAACAGTCTGAAACAAAAGAAGAGCTGGACAGAATCCTGCTTCCAGTCATTAAAGTCAGTCAAAAGTTGGTCAAAATGCTTTTAAGTCAGTGAAAAATGTGTATGCCTAGCAGTTCAAAATCAAAAAATAAGAATCAGTCAATGGCCAGCAGTTTCCCCATGTCTGGGGTGGAGATCTCCACAAAGGAAAAATTATAATCCATGAAAGGCACTAGCCTGCTAGAGCCAAGTATTGTGGTCTTTGGAAAATCCTAGATTTCCTGTACCTGATTTGTGATGAAATTAAAAACGCACCCCTTTTGGAACGAAATCCACCTAATCATTTGAAAAATCCTTATGACAGTTCCCTGCTAAGAACCTAATAGTGACACTGTGTCACTTTGACAATCTCCTGTTTTGGGAGATACAAACAAATATAATCATCACCCATTGCAAAAATGTGAAGACAAGACTGAATCTTGAGTCAGGATGAACTTAATGCTTAAATGTGCATTTTGCTGAATCAATCACAGAAAATCAACATGGAGCTGTTAGAACCCACGACAATAGCTTTACCGCATAAGGTCATTTATTTATTTCCCTAAGATCTTGAAAAACTACCAGCAGCCCCCTTTTCTCTAGAGGCAGGATGGGGGAGTTTACATGGTGTAAGAAGAGCATTTCACAACTGGTATTTTCTTTTCCCTAAAAAATAAATGTGTGTAAAATATCTGTGTCTACATGTAAATAGGTTTGATGGCTGTTTCAACATCTGTGTCAGGAATGAGAAATTCATGTTCTATGAGCATTATGGAGCACTTTAGATTTAATCAATGAAACTTCTGCTTCTGAGTCTACAAGAAATCAGACTAGGGTGTTTATGTAAATACTGGTTTATCCCTCCCATCAGTGGTGTCTACGTGTGGGTCTGTGTCTAGGCCTATGTGCTTCTTTCTGCTGCATCCTATTTTTGTACTGACTGGACCCCTGGAAACTGCACAGTGAGGCCCCCAGATGGTGCGTGTGGCCAGGATTCTTCTGGACCTTGTTCCTCTTCCCAGGCAGTCATTGGCATCTGGGAGTAGTTGGATGGCATGCTCCTCCCTCTGTTTTGTTATCTCCTTCAGATGTGGTGGTGGGCAGGGCAACCTTTACTTTGCCCCTTAGTCTGAGTATGCATGTTTTGTTGTCCTCTTCTTCTGACTCAGAAGAATCCCTGGAGGTGTCCTCACCTTTTTCCTTCCTCTCTGGATGTGTCACACATCCCTTCTTCTTCCTTTCATTTTCTTCTTCACATTCTTCTTGTCCTTCACTGTCATAACCAGTCCTATGTTTTCTAGGCTTTTTCTTACTCTTCATCTTTCTCTTCTCCTCTTCTGTTTGTCTCTGCCTCAGTCTCTGTCTTTCACTTCCCAGCATTGTGGCTTCCTCCCTGAGCCTGAAGGCTCCATCTCCAGTGCACTCATTCTCTCTACACATTTGTCCTTGATCCGGGGTGGAGAAGGAAGGAGGAACAGGTCTTGTCATTGGCGTTCCGGTGCCGACACTTCCTGTTCTGCTTGTATTGTTCTGTTCAAAGTGTGTTTTCCATCTCCCTCTTTCTGTCACCATGTCCCCTTTTTTCACTTGGCTGTCTCTTTGATGTAACCCTCACCATCAATCCTTTTAGGGTTATGTGGTTCTTCTGCAACTTGTATTATTTCATCCAGCTGCCCATGATCTGTCCAAAAACCCTTTTGAATCCCAGTGGGCGTGTTCCTGCCCTCCCGTCAGTTGCGGCAGGGGATTTGGAGATGTCACTCTGTTACCATCTGCAATAGCTGTGCATCCCCTCTTCACCATTTCTCCTGAGCCAGTATTCGAGGGCTGCAAATGAAAAAGAAGCTTCTTGGGACAGTTAGTTTGAGTCTTCTCCCCATATAGTCTTACTTCAGTCACTGTTGTGTGAACTGGGGAAACAGTCGTCAGGTCAGGGCACAGTCCCCTCACCTGTGTGTCAGCATCTTTCTGGATTTGGTCAGCAGGGGATCAGTAGCCTAGGCCTAATTGTTCTGTGTGAAAGAGTTGTCTCTTTTTAATGGCAAAAGACTGGTAGCTTATGGTTTTTCAACATATTTTCTACACCTTCCTAAAACAATCTGTATTTAGTGTGCCCGGGATAGGCCAACATCAACAACCACACCTTTTCCCCATTTTTCTGCCGTTAATTTATCTGGACCTGAAAGAGTGTCAGGCAAGAATTAAGTTTCCCCAATTTGCTCCCCATGTTTTATACTGACTCACAGGAACAGACTTGCTTTTACTTGCAATGGTTTTTCATTCACACAATCACTCTGATCTTCCCATATTTGTAATACTGACAGATTTTATCAAACACACACTAACTCTGGAGAAACTCTCTCAGTCCTATGACATTTGCAAGATTGTGCATTCGTTTTTGTTTACAATTGTGTATGCTAGACACTGAAATGAGTTTATCACAGAGTTTTCTGTATTTATCATCTCATACGCATCCAGATATTTTCCTTCTATAGTGGAACATAATGTTTAAAACAAACACTTATTACTTCACAAAAACTCTTTAAAACTCTATACGGAAAACATCTGGAAACTAGTCATAGTGCATACCTCCATAGGTATATATTTAATATTTCTTAAGATAGGACAGTTTTAGAGCTAGAGAGAGAGAGAATAAACATGTGACAACTGCCATGGAGTGGGACCCTGCAGCAAGGGCTCAACCTTTCAAAAACATGTGTCCGTTTTTTTTTTTTTTTTTTTTTACCTTATGCAAAAATAAAATAACAATAGAACTCAAGGTACTGATTGATTTCAACTTAATTCACCTCAGAAGCAGTCGTGAGAGAGTCATAAGAGTTGAATATCTGTATCAACCAATATCTCAACAAAGTTTTTTCAAAACACAAACAAACAAACAAACAAAAAACATTCCTCAGTCACCACAAAACAGTTTTTTGAAACACTGCTTTGTTTTACTCCTTTTGACTCCTGATTTCAATGCAAACAATCCTTATTTACAAAGATTTTACTTATTTACAGTATGTACAGACCTATATTCAATTGATACCTATTTTCACACACAATACTAGGCTCACTCTTGTGACCTCGGACCTCGGAAGGTACCGAACCTTCATACAGGTTTTTCACACTTAATACTAGGCGATACAAAAGGAACAAGACTGCGCTTCTCCCTTCTGTACCCCCGAAAAAACCCTGAATTTTCGAAACTCTAGGTAGCGCAAAAATAGGTAGACGGCGCTACTGTTTTCTATACTCCCGAAAAGACTCCGAAAAATTCAGAGAATTCTCGACCTACATACAGGTTTTATTTTTTACCTCAAGGGTCACAAAGGCAGAAAATGAGAGGTCTTTGTATGGGACTAAGAAGCCGTCGTCACCGCGCTTCCCGTTTACCAACCCCTACTCCCTCACAGGGCTTCACCCTGGCTTTTTCAAAAAGACTTATTCCCGCCTTCGTGCCTCACAGAGACTGTCTCTGTCGCCGGCCCCACGGTCTTTCTATTTAAAATTTAACTGGATCTAACCAGGCCGTCCGCCACGGACTTCTAATGTGCACTATTTACCATGGACCTTCATACAGGCTTTTAATCTTTAAATAACCAATAACATACCATGGACCTTCATACAGGCTTTTAAGCTTCAGACAAACAATAACATACCATGGACCTTCATACAGGCTTTTAAGCTTCAGACAAACAATAACATACTATTGTTCTATATTGCCATCTCGAATGATATTTAACAATCGGTATTTTCACTTTAAATCACTTTAAAATATTAACGGACTTACGGAGTAGACGCTGCTTGATTCTCACACCTAAAATCTCCTATATAACCTATACAGAGTTTTGATAAAACAGGTCTCTGTTCTTACCTTTCGATATTTGGGCCAGTGTGAGAATCAGGCAGTCGTCCTTCTCCGGCTGAAGTTTTGTCCTGTCCTTCTTTTCTCAAAATCACGTCGGGGTCACCAATTGTTGCGTTTTTTCAGATTTTGAGAAAGGAGAGGCTCAGTTCAATGAAAATTAACAAGAAAATTTAATAAAAAAATAGGTGAATAAAAGATGGCATTACAGAACAAACAACAAAACAAAAACACTGCAGTGGACTGGAAAGTTGTTCCTCTTTTCAGATTTACAGCTTACAGTCCTGATTCTCGCAAAATGAATTGTTAATATCCTCCAGGTATGTAGACGGGTCTTTTCCTCCAAATGGCCCAGGACCATAGCCATTGGTCGTTTGGTCACTTCTTCATCACCCAATTAGGAAGGGTGTACCTTACTGCTCTATGTTACTTTTGGTCGAACAAAAGAGCGCCAATTCCCAGACGTGAAACCCCCTTCAATCTACAGGAATAAACAGTCTTTTGCTCTAAACTAATCATGGAGAACAACAGGGCTTGTCTACAAAATGGTTGACACCCTATCTTAAGTGTCAATGAAACAGTCAAAAAACTGTCCTTCTGGCACTAAACAAAGAGGTGTCCGTCTTCTTTACATTACAAAGAGGATACAAACAATGGTTTAATCAACATTCTAATGCAATCGTTTGGCCTAAAATCCTGCAGGTTTACATTTGAAGGAAAGCACTGAAACACTGGAGTACATTAAGTTTGTTTTAACTTTTTAAAACTCAACATTATCCAACGAAGGTTAAAATCAAGGGGAACTGGACTTGGTTGAAGATACTGGAAGACGTTTCGTCCCTCATCCAAAGGACTTCTTCAGTTCTGACTGACTGGCAGGGAAACTCAGCTATTTAACCTCAGTGGGGTCGTTGGCCCGGGTCATCGATACCGCTGGTTCGTTAGTGTTCCTTGTTGCTGTGACGACAGTCGTTACAGTCGTTAAGACTACCTGTGGCCAAGACTGAACGACCATCGTTGGTATCTTCACCTGAGGCCAATAGGTTACGTTTGTTGAGTTTCCTGGGAAGTGATGAAAGGACAGCATTGTAAGTGGGGGATAAGTGGTGGCGTAGACCCCCTCCCCTGTTCAATGACGGCTTCTCGACCCTGGTGTAGATGGCTTCCTTGACACCTCTTTCAAACCATCCATCTTCTCTGTCTAAAATGTGCACCTGGTGGTCCTCAAACGAGTGTCCTCTGTCCTTCAGATGTAAGTAGACTGCAGAGTCTTGACCTGAGGAGTTGGCCCTTCTGTGTTGAGCCATGCGTTTGTGTAGTGGTTGTTTAGTCTCCCCAATATACAGGTCTGTGCATTCCTCACTGCATTGGACCGCATACACTAGATTGCTTTTCTTGTGTTTGGGTGTGCGGTCCTATTGGCCTCAGGTGAAGATACCAACGATGGTCGTTCAGTCTTGGCCACAGGTAGTCTTAACGACTGTAACGACTGTCGTCACAGCAACAAGGAACACTAACGAACCAGCGGTATCGATGACCCGGGCCAACGACCCCACTGAGGTTAAATAGCTGAGTTTCCCTGCCAGTCAGTCAGAACTGAAGAAGTCCTTTGGATGAGGGACGAAACGTCTTCCAGTATCTTCAACCAAGTCCAGTTCCCCTTAATTTTAACCTTCGTTGGATAACTATGACCTGGATGACTGAGAATCTTCATAGACATCTCTACTTTATTGTTCAGTTGAATTATATTTAAAGCTCAAGTAGGGATGAAACGGTTTGAAAATTTCATATCACGATGTGACCAAAATTATCACGGTTATCAGTATTACCACAGTATTGTAAAAATGTGCCAAAAAATATTAAATCGTACTGATACACACACTGAAACCATTTCAACAAGTTTTATATTGAGAAATACATATACAATTGCCATTTTGTTATTAAAAAAACAGCAAATACCTTTTGTATAGAGTATAGTATCAAAATGAATTTTGATACTATACTTTTTTAATTTTGTTACCAGAATTATCTTCATGTGAGCATTGGTGGTTCAGTGGTAGAATTCTCGCCTGCCACGCGGGAGGCCCGGGTTCGATTCCCGGCCAATGCAACATCCTTTTGTGTTATTGTACTATCCTTTTCCATGATGTTTTTCTTACATCCAGTTCAGCAAGAAATAGGAGTGCATTTTGTATATGTGTTTATAATCAGTAGGATTATATACAATACTGGTTTTTATATAGCAAAGAGGGGGAAAATTAAAGAGATGCACACTCCCCGTCGGGGAATCGAACCCCGGTCTCCCGCGTGACAGGCGGGGATACTTACCACTATACTAACGAGGAGATGTTCTTTTCAACTGACTAAGAGCTTTAAAAGTAATCAATAAAATTTTAAAGTCAATTCTAAAACATACTGGGAGCCAGTGTAATGCAGCTAAAATAGGAGTAATGTGGTCATATTTCTTTGTTCTGGTTAAAAGCCTGGCAGCTGAGTTCTGGACAGTCTGGAGTCGATCAATAGATTTTTGGGTTAAACAGGTGAAACAAGCAGTTCAACAAATTCAAATATACTGCATTCATGAAAACATAAATTTTAAAAGTTTACAAATGAAAATGTTGTTTTCTACGACTTAAAATAATTTACTGTACTTTGCTTGTGTTTGATTGGAGTAGATTTGTAAGGGGTGGACATTAGGGGACAGGGGACAGGAGTTGGGATGGAAAGACGGGAGAGTGAGAGTGTAGCTGCTTTCATATGGAGAGCAACGTAAAAAGAATGTCCTGTGCTTTCACATAGCAGTCTGGCTTTACAGGAACAAGGATGCCGCCGTATGTCGGCTATGGCTTTTCACAAACAGATCGTTCCATCTTTCTAACTTTGATTAGCACCATGCCACTAACTTGCTTATGTATTAATTACTTGCGGAGGTTTTATTGCTACTTACAGTAATAGTGTAGTTGTGGTTAACTAGAGTAAGCTCCACTGCCACCTCTCGGTTCTGTTCGCTGACTTTAAAAATAGAGGCATGTAAGCATTGGTGGTTCAGTGGTAGAATTCTCGCCTGCCACGCGGGAGGCCCGGGTTCGATTCCCGGCCAATGCAACACACTTTTAGGGAGTAGTGTAATGACTTTACTTTTGATGCTTGAACAGTTAGTTAATGATAAAATATTAAATTTGATTACTGTTCTGAATTAATTCTTTTTTAAATAACATATTTTTAAAAGGTAAAAAGGTTAGCTAACTACAACTTAGTTAGCTAATTTAACTAGAAAGACAAACTGGTCATTACACAGACAGAGACACATACAGGAGAGATATACCTAAGAAAAATATATGATAACAGTTAAGCAACTTTTTTGAGCACAGATTTAAGCTATTTATCAAAAAATATTTGGGAAACGGAGTGGCTGATAAACATGGTAAGGACCTGACTCAGAAAAATATGAAATATCATAGAAATCAAAATACAGTGAACACATAACTTTTCAGATGTTAACCCTTGTGTTGTCTTCGGGTCAAATTTGACCCGTTTTGAAATTCTTTTGTATGAAAAATATGGTTTTATTTCATGAAATTACACCAAAATAACATGGGTGCTTCCACACTATGCTCTAAACAAAAAACAAAATGATCACTACTTTCACTGAATTGTGGGTATTTTTTTCAAATTTATTCAATTTTTGGTCTTCCCGGGTCAGATTTGACCCGGTGTTGCAAAAGGGTCAATTAGTCACGGTGTTTTGGTTTTCAGCAGATGAACACCTGCGAAACCCCCCCCCACACACACACACACACACACACACTCCCCCCCCCACACACACACCCAACCCCACACACAGACACACACACACAAACACACACCCACACTCCCCCCCACACACACAAACACACACCCAACCCCACAAACCCCCCCCCACACACACAAACACACACCCAACCCCACAAACCCCCCCCACACACACACACACACACGCCCCCACACACAAAACTTCAAAGCTATAAAACTAAAACTTCTAAGCTACAGTACATGTAAACTTTTTCTTTTCACACCTTTGAAATGCCTTTCAAAACAAAAACAGCTTATAAAGACTGAGCTTTTGCAGCCTTTTACCCATTTTAGTCTGAGATGCAGACGGGGGAAGCACAATGAAGAGACGCTATAATTTGACAGAGGCTCTTGAATTACTTTGGAACCCTGATGAGGAGTTGAGAGACCAGGAGGAATCTGAAGAAGAAGAAGAAGAAGAGGATGTATCAGAGGAAGAGGACAATTGTGAAGAAAATGAGAATAATGCTTCAACAGATGAGGAAGAATCAAGTGATGAGGAAGAGGAACCTCAGATGGAAGAGTGTTTCCAGTCAAAAGATGGAAGTTTGCTGTGGTCTTCCATCCCTCCTAGTGACAGACGTCGCATGTTGGTAGCAGAGAGAGAGAGGAGCCCCAGGGGTCCAACAAGGTACGCAGTGGCTCGCGTTGATAGTATAACGTCTGCTTTTCAACTGTTTCTGCCAGACCAAGTTGAAAAAATTGTGCTGAACATGACCAACAAGGAGGGGCGTCGTGTTTATGGCAATAAGTGGAGAGAGATGGATGGGATAGCTCTCCAGGCATACTTAGGTCTGTTGATTCTCGCTGGAGTATATCGATCCAATAAAGAATCCACGGCCAGTTTGTGGCATGCCCAGTCTGGTCGAGCAATTTTTGGGGCCACAATGCCCCTCAAAATGTTCCACATTATCTCAAGGGTCATTCGGTTCGACGATCGAGATACAAGAACAGCACGCCGTGCACGTGACAAACTCGCTGCCATTCGTGATGTATGGGACAAGTGGGTGTGTCTCCTGCAGCAGATGTACAACCCGGGAGCTGATGTGACTGTGGATGAGCGCCTGGTCCCCTTCAGAGGTCGCTGTGCCTTCAAGCAATACATGCCTAATAAACCTGGGAAATATGGCATAAAGATCTGGACAGCGTGCGATGCCAGGACCAGCTATGCATTCAACATGCAAGTGTACACTGGCAAACCTGCTGATGGACAGCCAGAAAAAAACCAGGGCAAGCGTGTGGTTCTTGAGATGGCAGAAGGTCTCCGTGGACAAACAATCACTTGTGATAATTTTTTTACATCACATGCCCTTGGCCAGGAGCTGCTCAAGAGAAAGCTGTCCATGGTGGGAACAGTAAGGAAGAATAAACCTGAGCTTCCACCAGCACTGCTTGCCACAAAAGACAGGGCTCGATATTCTTCCAAGTTTGCGTTCTCTGAGACACATACTATTGTGTCCTATTGTCCCAAAAAAGGAAGAAATGTGCTTCTGATGAGCACTCTTCATCGGGATACTGCTGTCAGCGCCAGGGAAGACAAAAAGCCCCAAGTCATCCTTGACTACAACCACAACAAAGGGGGAGTGGACAACCTTGACAAGGTATTTCACTTTTTTCATGCAATATTTATTGTCATTCATGCAAAGTCCAATTCATTGCATTATGTGTAATAAAATATAGTGTAGTGTCAATTTTGAATTATGTATTTGTTTCTTTTGTTGCAGGTTACAAGTGTGTACACATGTAAGAGGAAGACAGCCCGTTGGCCCCTGGTGGTCTTTTATAACATACTAGACGTGTCTGCCTACAATTCATTTGTACTGTGGACTGAGATCAACCCAACATACAATCAGGGGAAGTGCCACAGGAGGAGGCTGTTCCTTGAGGAGCTTGGGAGAGAACTGGTGATGCCTCTAATCAAAAGACGCCAGGTTCTTCCCCGCGCGCCAGCATCTGCAAGCTTGGTTGTGGAAATCCAGACGGATGGACCCTCTACCTCCGCAGCAGCTCCTACTAACCCAGCTGCAGCCACAAGGAAGAGGTGCCGATTCTGCCCTGGCAAGAGTGATCTCAAAACCAGCATCAGGTGCCAAAATTGCATGGCAAACATTTGCAAAAAACATGCCATTACCACCACACACTGCCCATCATGCAAATGATAGCACATTCACACAGAGACACACAACTGCACTTACACATGTAAGTAATAAACATGTATATTATACAAGTTTTCAAATGTTGAAACTAAAGTTTTAAGTTTTAGAAATAAATGTTGACTGTTCTATGTAAATGAATTTATCTAGCTCTTTGTTTACTCTGTTATTTGTGAATAAAATTCCATCAAATGTTGACCTAGGAATATATATCGGTCTGTGATTATCCAAAATAAATAATAATTTTTGCTGGTTTCCTAAAAAATTTTAAAATTTAATGTAAATGAGGTTTATTGAAGTGTAAAATGAATTGGTGATGAGCTGAAATAAAGTTTGCTGACATTGTGTAACACAGAACTGGGAGATCATTTTTTACATTATGCTTTAGAAACAGGCAAACCAGACCGGGTCAGTTTTGACCCATAAGGACAACAGGTGTGTATATGTGCTGCCATTAAAAATAATGCAATGCTTCTAAAACAGTATCCTGACTCAACTTTGACATATACCAGTCTGTGATAGTCCATCAACATATAGTCCTCTGATTTATACTATTAGTCAAGATAACTTAGAGTTTCTGCATTTTTTAACTAAAAAATAAGATAAATGAGATTGATTGACCATGAATTCCAAGAAGAAGTGTAAAACTAGTGGTAATGAGTTGGAATGAAGCTGGTAAAGAAGGTGTAACAGAGAAATGGGTGATAATTTTTACATTATGCTTTATAAACAGACAAACCAGACCGGGTCAATTTTGACCCATAAGGACAACAAGTGGGATTATTTGCCGCCATTAAAAGTAATGAAATGGTTTCAAAACACTATCCAGACCAAACTTTGACATATACTAGTCTGTGATAATCCATCAACATATAGTCCTCTGATCTTAACTATTAGTCAAAAGAATTCATAATTTCTGCTTTTTTTAGCTTATAAATTTGGTATAGTTTCATAAAAATGAGACATATTGACCAGAAATTCCATCAAGAAGTGTAAAAATAGTGGTAATGAGTTAGAATGGAGTTGGCTAAGAAGGTGTAACACAGAATTGGGTGATAAGTTAAACTGGTTGCTTTAAAACCAGGCAAACCAGACCGGGTCAATTTTGACCTGGGAGGACAAAAAGTGCATGGTTGACGGGAAGAAAACACAAGGGTTAAGTGGAGTCTGTGCTGTTGTGGGAGCGCCACATCAATATAAGCATTGGTGGTTCAGTGGTAGAATTCTCGCCTGCCACGCGGGAGGCCCGGGTTCGATTCCCGGCCAATGCAACATGCTTTTTGGGGAGCAGGGGGTTAGCCATAGGAAGCTGATTGTTTTTCACATATTATCAGTACTCTCAGGAAATACTGAGTGTGTTTACAGTGAACAAAAAGAACACAAAGAAGAAAGTGTCTAAAGTATGTTATTATTTCATGCTAAAGAAAACAACAGCTCTGTCTGTGTCACAGTCCGTCCAAACGAAACTTATGTCGCCTTGGCAACAGCACGACGGCAGCTGAACAAAAAGGTGTTCTGCCAGCGGACCACAGACAAGGTAACAGTAACAGCAACTTTAGCAGTTAACTGAAATCATGATTGACTGTTAAGTTGAAGGCTAGCCAGAGGCAGTCCTCAGCTGAAAATGTGCACACGTGCGTTTGTTGTTCTCCTTTTTGGGTCGTGAGTTGTAACCTCACAGTCATGAGTTAACTGCGTGTCGGGAGAAAAAAATATGTTCACAATCATTGAAATCAGTGCACCTTAAAAGGACTCCAAGCAGACCGTTACAGTCCCACCAAATTCTGCTATAATATACAAGTACTCTGACTGAATTATACAGAATTTCCTGCATCACATTTAACTGCCTTAAAGTTAGACCACTTGAATGCATATAATGTATGTGCTGTAGTGTTCTACTTGGTGAGTGAAATTCCTGTATTTTATTTATGTGTTAACATTTAACAGGTATCGCTGTCAGCATATAGCTTGTTAGCTTAACGTTAGCTCGTTACGCTAATTAGCCAGATACGAGCAGCCCCAAGCTGCTAAGTTAGTGTAAGTAAGTAAGTTAGTGTGTTCTAACCGCAGCTTTTAATGAGTCAAAGACTTAAGTCAGCAAGAAGAGAGAAGCCAAAATGTAACATTATTAGATTAACCGTAGTATTAGACATTAGGGTGATAATGTTTTGAAGAAAATCGTCTGTGTGAAGTTGTAAGTAAAGGCTCAGCTCTCAGTTAGCTGACATTATGTTAACAGTAACTTTTACTAACGGGCGATGTGAGATTTAGCTACGTCCTGTAACGGAATCACTGTTCAGTTAGATACGAGTCAGATACTATTATAAGTGGCTGTACCTGATCCTGATGGACACGAAGGGTTTAAAGGCAGAGAGCCGAGGGGGGAGCGGCTGCGGAGTTCTGCCTGAAACTGTCACACCGAGGAGCACTGTGCACCTCCAAGTGTAACGTTACTGTTTAAAACAATAACGTTATACTATTCTTTGTGGGGTTCATGAGTGGGGATGATTGATTCGAAGTACATAGGCAGTTTAGAGTCATCAGTAAGTTAATACACTCAGTAGATGTAGCATTCCCTCAGCAAACAATCTGATGTGATAACGGCGTTTGATCAGCGACGTTTCTGATAAGGAGCTTAAGAGGTGGATGCATAATTCGGCTGAACAGCTGTTGTAGGCTACCTGCAGAGAGTTTCATCCACCTTTTTTGTCAGCATATAATGCGCGTTATGCCTGCAGACAGGTAGCTGGGCTGTAACTAGGGCAATGGGTTAGTTAAGGCGAGAAATTAGGTGTGTGTGAGCCGCCTCTGAGTTTGTTTGGTGCATTAGCATTTGCCAAAAAAGTAGTAGTAGTACAGTTCAATAAGAAATATAAAATAAGATCCTTATAATAAATGTTCAATAAGATCTGACTTGTGTAGTTATTATTGCACAGTGTCCAGCAGAAAAACGTATATTGCACATATTAGGAAACTGTATTTCACATTGCCGCCCCTAATTACTGTCACATGCCAGAGAGGTTATCATGCTGAGGTGATCTCAGAGTTCAGTAGCTTTATGGCTCTTTGCAAGAAGCTGCTTAACTGTCTACCCATTGTTGTCTTTACAGGTGCCAGAGGAGCTGATTGCAGAACCCCTCAGATGTGATTAGCTGTGTCCAGCTCTTCAGCTCCTGCTTTTCTTTTTACTCACAACGCCTGAACACTACTGATGTGAAATTATGACACTGGGTTCTTATCAACAGATTCTATCATTATAATAACTCTCAACACATTTCAAGTCATACAAAACTACTTTTACATTTGTAACCTTGTAATATTGATGTTTTCATGAATGCAAGACAAGTTTAATTTATTAAACTATTGCTTTTGTATTAGGAATACTTTGTTATAAAGTGTATCAAACTAATTATACATAAAATCATTCTTCATTCATCAGTTTTATATTTTAATTATAACTATTTAACATATTATAGTTAACAGCTGTAAATGAAAATATTAAGATGTTATTTATAGGCTTACATTTACATATGTAAGTAGAAAGTAAAAAATGAAAGGTTGATGTTATATACTGTTTTATTTTGACATTTCTTTAAGAGACAAATGTAACATTGACTGAGAAGTTACTCTGTAGTGGAAAAACAAAGAATTGTCTGCACACTGAATAGTTTTGAGGCCCTGTAGGAGGTACTGGCTCCTTATTTATCTTGAAGTATAAGGTAGAAAGTAAAAATACTCCTGCACACACAGAAATACACTGCATAATTACTTTTAAACATTTCATGTGAAACATGTTGGGAGTATTTTCACTTTTCAACATCCTAGACTGATGTTCTTCAGCAAGAGTTCAGTTTTAATGTTTCATGTTTTATCTGTGGTATACGATTAGCTTTTCAGTAAGTAGTAAAGACAGGGAGTGCTAATATATATAGAATTTATTACAATGTGAACCATTAACCATATATTTTTTTTAAATGGACCTATAACACAAGTATGGACAATATTTAAAACTCAAAGTAAACAGAAAGAGAGAATGCCTTTCCACATCAGTCCACGGCAACAGATACAGACTTCCGCGACAATAACAAGGCTTCCAGGACTCTGCAGCTCTCTGACACCAGGTGGGACATCTGATCCATAGTGTGACTCTAGGAGGAAAATGTGTAATAAATGCTTCAGGTGATGAAAAATATAAAGTAAACAATACAGATGAGTCTTTAATTAATAGAATATTGTGGTGAAGTAAATTTATAACGTAATTCTATTCAAAAAGTGAATCTCTGATATATTCTAGATTCATTACACAAACTGAAGCATTTCAAACCCATTTTTGTTTTCATCTTGAGTACGGTTTACAGCTTATGGAAATAAAAACTCCAGTATCTCAAAATGTATAAACATTTTAGAATAAAAATAAATTTCTGTATTATAGATTATACAGAAATGTAAACTGGAGAATAGCTCTCTAATCAGCTAATTAACTCAAAACACCTGCAAAGGTTTCTGAAGACTTTAATCTCTCAGTCTGGTTCTGATGCTCATAATGAACTTTTCGTCAGTATTCTAATTTTTTGAGATGCTCTTCTAAAAGATGCTTCAGTGTTTTAATGTTGGCAGCACTATTATGTCACATAAGTGGGAGAAATGGAACAATGGAGACGGTCTTTAAATGTTTCTGTGTTGTCCTCTCAAGACAGACAATTTTATATCAGCTGTCAAATGTCCACTAGCCAAGTTGTTCTAGTAACGTTACAGTTAAAGCAGGCGTGGAGGCATCAGATCCTCAACAAGAATCTTGTGACAAATTTAAAAAGTACCTTTCTCTCTCTCTCAAGTGTCCTATTCCAGACAATAATCCCACACAGCCCTGCCGACAGCAACAGCGTTACTCAATATAGCGGTGTGGGGAATTAATTAATGTGATAACAGCCATGGCTAACGTTTTACAAGTTATACAGCTTCCATCATGTAACTAAGGACTCTACCGCTAGCTTATTACGTTTATTACAAGACATACTGATGTGACGTCCAAATAAAAGACTCGTAACTACCGTTATGTAAAAGGGTTAATTGATTTGCTTCTAATTGCTCGTTTGAGCTGTAAGTAAACTTTAACGTAATTAATAACTGATTCATAGTTAACTGTTAACGTTGGTCTCAACAAAATCTAACGTTAGTTGTGCAAAATAATGTTACCCCATTTATATATTATAAAGCATTTAAAACCTTGTGAAGTATAATGTCAATAACAGATATGTGAGTTATTTTAATATTTTCCGGTGTCTTACCTTGATGAGCTGACGACCATAAACTGGTAACAAAACGGCCACAGGTTCCAACCTCCACCGTACAGCACCGGGGGTTTAGAAGCTACCTCTGCTAAAGCAGAGTAGCATATAGCACTAGCTCCTTAGCATGAGCTAACTCGGTCATGTCGAGCTAGGCGGGAGTGGTTTCAGCAACACATCAGCTCAGCTCCACCCACGACCTGCCTCTTTGCCCATTTATGGTTATCCGGGAGTGACACGCGGTGCCAAGATGGCGACGGCCAGCTTCGCCCAATTCGGGCTTTAAAACTGCTCTTCAGAAACCAACGGGTGACGTCACAGATACTACGTCCATTTTTATATACAGTCTATGCTCTGAGGGTTGCAGACTGATCCTTCCGTGTGGCATCTATGCTGAAGGTGTCTTCGTCGTCTATTAACCATTGAAGGCCGAGTGTGTGCTCTGGCTGACTGACTTCCTTCCTTAGTTTTACAGGTTCAATGCTTAGTGCTTCTGAAGGATCCACGCAATCCAAGACTTCCTTTTGATTTGAGTTGAATTTTTAAAGTCTTAATTCTCCTTCCTTGCACGACTTCTGAGCATCTGCCATCTGTCTCTTGGCTCCTTCTACAGACATGACACTGGTTAGTTCGTCGTCGACATAATGACGATGCCTATGACAACTTCAAGAGGGGCTAATGCAGATGGACAGTTATAGCCTATCAGCATACCTACATCACAGTCTTGGAGAGGTGACAGTCTGTCCGCTAAGTGTTTGAGATGGGGCCATCTTTGGGCGGTTTCTTTGGTCAGGATGTATGACTTGTCCACTGGGATAAAGCTGTGAGTATAGGCTTGTTTTATCTGAAGTTTGGTGTCATAATGAAGCCCTCGAACTTGAAGGTCACAGATGCCTTTACTCATGCAAACGGTATCAACAGCAGTCATTGTGTCACAATCATTGAAATCAATACACCTTAAAAGGACTCCAAGCGGACAGTTACAATTACCATACGATCTTTGACATAGTAATGCACCAGTAAACATCTTAAAAATGGTTTGTGAATTTGAGCCTCACATGGGGCATGTGTTTTGTGCGGTTGTGCGTGAAAATCCCATTAGATCAGCAGTTTCTGAAATACTCTGAGCAGCCCGTCTGGCACCAACAACGGTCAATGTTCAAAGTCACTTAAATCCCCTTTCTTCCCCATAATGATGCTCGGTTTGAACTTCAGCAAATTGTCATGACCACGTCTATATACCTAAATGCATTGATTTGCTGCCATGTGATTGGTTGATTAGCTATTTGTGTTAACAAGCAATTGAACAGGTGTACCTAATAAAGTGGCCAGTAAGTGTACACTCTGCACTAAAGAGAATAGTGGGAAAGGGAGGGGAAAATGGTGAAACACTTAGCAGAATAAGTTCATGTGCTTCAAACTGAATTGGTGGTCCACGTAAGAGGTTAACAGAATATTTCGCCATAGAAACTAAGGCGTACGTTTTGACGTTTTTACAGATGAAACAAAAGGAAATGGTTTAACACCCCATTGGCAAAAGTGAATGCGTGAATAAACATGTCTCCATGTTTGTGGGCCTCTTTCATGTAGTGATAGATCAGGCCACATATAAAGCATTGGTAGTTCAGTGGTAGAATTCTCGCCTGCCACACAGGAGGCCCGGCTTTGATTCCCGGCCAATGCAACACATTTCTAAATGTGTTATATCTGCATTTCTAGCCCGTACTGCAAGGTTTAAAATTTTCCAATGGTTTACCATTTACAAGATGTGCTTCCATGGAAGCTGCCATTGCTGTGAGTCACAAAACTGCTTCTCGTGAAGTCGGGTACATATTTTTTTCACAAGTTTACAAGTAGGAACTCACACTTTTTCTAATTGGAGGTCCGAAATTTACGAGTTCTGATTTGCCTGGAACGCAGCATTACACAAGCTGATTAAAAGGGTCAATTCAGTAAAAACAGCAAAGGTGTTGATGATGTGGTGACCACTAAGACAATAAAGTCAGTCTCACACCAGAAAGCTTGGATGAATGGAGAGGTGAAGGCTCTTTCCAGAGCCAAAAATGCTACCTATCGGTCAGGTGACAAGGAAGCATACTAGGGCTGAAACGATTCATCGATTAAATCAATAAAATCAATTAATAAAATGTATCGACAGAAATTCTTTGCATCGATGCTTCATTAAATCCATATAACTATACAGCACAGTGTTTCGTAGGGACATTTATTACTGTCGCACATCGCGCTTACATTGTGAACACAACGTGATTATAATGGAGCTGTTTGCAAAGTGGAGGAAGACAGAGAAAACAGCAGGGACAAAGAAGAAAGTGTCCAAAGTATGGGATTATTTCAAGCTAAATAAAACAACAACTGTGTAATGTTACAGTCCGTCCACCGTAAAACGAAACTTATGTTGCCTCGGCAACAGCACAGCATCTGATCAGAAAGCCCCCAGTGTTCTGCCAGCGGATCACAGACAAGGTAACAGTAACAACAACTTTAGCATTTAACTGAAATCGTGATTGATTGTTGAGTTGACGGCTAGCCAAAGTAAGCTGTAGTCGTCATCTGAAAATGTACAAACGTGTGCTTGTTGTTCTCCTTTTTGGGCCGTGAGTTGTAACCTCACAGTGCCACAGGCAAGCTAAAGTACTGTGTAAACAACGCATCGGTGATTCGTTGAAATAATCTATAGAAGCTTTGAATACTAAAATCATCGTTAGCTGCAGCCCAAAAGCATACAGCACCGCCAGAGCGAAACTGAAAGCAAAATCATGACAGGCTATACCACCGTCCCTGTACCTAAAAAGTCTGCAGTGTCTAGTCTGAACGACTATGTGCCTGTGTTACTCACCCCCATTCTGATGAAGTGCTTTGAGAAACTCGTTCTTCAGCACATAAAGAACAACCTCCCAGCCAGCCTGGACCATCCCCAGTTTGCCTTCAGAACCACCAGATCCTCAGAGAATGCCATCTCCACTGCCCTCCTCTCAGCCTTGAGAAAAAAAACCTACATCAGAATGCTGTTTGTGGAATTCAGCTCAGCATTTGACACAATCTCCCCCATGAAACTGATCAGCAAACTCAGCACTCTGGATTTAAAACACTGCAAATGGATATTGGACTTTTCTCATAAACAGAGCCCAGACAGTTCAGATGGACAGACACTCCTCCACTGTAGAGCTCCAGGGCCGTGTGCTCAGCCCCTTCATGTTCACGCAGTACACCCCCAACTGCAAACCTCAACATGAAAACAACGCTGTTGTGAAGTATACAGACAACAACACCATCATCGGCCGGATTACAAACAACAAGACTTAATATAGAGAGAAAAGTCTTGCAGAGGTGCACAGAGAACAATGTACTGCTGAGAAAAAGGATACTAAAATAACCTAAATTAGTCCTCAGCACTCCACCATGTGAAATAGTTTTATTCTATGAATTATTTATTCACTAATCTGTGTATACTTTTTGTATATAAAGATTTTTTGAGTAGCGTTAAGGGAACTACCACTTAATCTTGTTATACAGCCCTGTTTTGTAAAATTATATCTAAATATATTTGTCTTATAGCTTAAAGCTCTCCACTTGTGATTGGATTACCCAAGATGCATGTTATTGTCAGGCCTAAACAGTCTCGCAGGGTAAGTTTCCACATGAAATCTTGCCTGCCTCGTTGGCGCAGTAGGCAGCGCGTCAGTCTCATAATCTGAAGGTCGTGAGTTCGAGCCTCACACGGGGCACATGTTTTGTACTGAGTGGATGTTCTGGAAGAAGAATCCTGGGATCTCCAAGATACACAGCTTTAGCTGCTAGGTTGTGTCCATTGTATTTAAATTGTTGGCACAATAGGCAGTGCATCACACAGCACATGTGTTTAAATAGATTATAGGTTTTGCCTGAAATTATCTGCAATATGAAATCATCTGCATTTGTTTCTTCAGAACCAACTTTAAGCCTAAAGGTAGTGAGTCTTTGATAACCAAAATAGATTTCAGGTCTAGTATCACTTAAAGAATCAGGAAGTCTGTCATTGATAGCCCTCTCTAACAAATCCCATCATTAATTAATTAAATGATAAATAAATAAATTTATATATTGGCAGTGAAATCATGTAAAGTATACATTATTGCATGGGAAATTGACCAGTAAATAGAAAAAATAAAATTTCTCTAGCACTTACAATAAAGGTGCTATATTGATTTTATTAATTAATTGATATGTTGATCATAATGTATTTATTTATTGTTTTTAACTGCAGCAGGCAGCTGTTTTCAAAGTAAATGCTCTAAAAACCCACTCTACAGTTAGTGACAACCTGGCTAACATAATTGAGCATTTAGCAGCTAAAAAGCTGGATATTTCTTGCGGGAGTTGGTAGAGACTGTAAACTATTTGCTAACAAGGTTGCCGTATCAACTTAAAGGGGTCATGTGTAGTTTTCAGTGGCCTATAGCTGTGCGGTTTCAGAATGCAACCACTACCTACCTTTCCTAGCGTGTTCACAGTAACATGCTCGAAATCATCAGCAAGCCAAAACAGAGTCCAACACACTGGGGAAAGCTTCACACAACATGCTGGGAACTCAGGGAAACCCCAACTCTAACGTCACGGTAATATTTTTATCACTTTAACATAACTAATCCATGCTCGTAGCTCGTAGTCAGCGTAGCTTAATTTATTTGATGATTTGATGAAAAATTAGTTAGTGAGCTAAGTCAGTCTCGTAAATTACAGCGACTGAGACAGGTGGAGGCCCTGCAATGGACTAGCGACCTGCCTTTCGCCCGATGTCAGCTGGGATTGGCTCCAGCCCTCCGCGACCCTGTACGCAGGATAAACGGTTGACGATGGATGGATGGATGGAGACGGGTGGAGAAGATGTGTACCTTAGTATCAGTAAAACAACACTAAATCTAAATGAAGGATACGAAGCAAACAATGGCAGACCCATGCTAATGTAGCTGGCTACCCAAAGCCTAGTATAAACAAATCACTCCACATTTGCTTTGTACCGTTTCATCATTTCTTGCAGTCAAAATCAACACTTTGACATAATACCGGTGGTACACAGGATAGTAATATGAAAAGCAATACAACTGAAGTATTTTGCAACAGGTAAGGTTAGCAACTGGTCGATGTTAGCCAGCAAGCTAACGTTATCTAACTTGAGCCAACTAAAACTACAAATTCACAATATATTGAACGTGCTTGGCTGTAATGTTAGTTTACCTCTCCAATAGGATGGAGTCAGTTTTTACATTCCAAACAAGGCGGAGGTCTCTCCCTGACTCAAGCCTTTCCAATGTTGATCTGATAATCGTCTTAATTCTTACACGCTTTTGTAAGTAATGGGGGACAGAATCCACAGTTCTCATTCTGTGTAAAAATGAAATCCTAACAATATGTGTTTTATTTTTTCTTTCAGCATGGACAGTTTCTGGCTCCAGACATTTACCATGAGAAAAATGTCACCATACAGTGTGTTCTCTACAACCTTCAAAAACCACTTCTACAAACCTGACAGGCTGCAACAGGCATCACTGCTACAGACCGACAGGAAACTACAGTGGACCTGAGGGGTTGTTTTTTTAAATTAAGTTTGGTAACTAATAAATTCTTTCTGAATTCATATTACATGCTAAGTACTGAATGTCTGTTGTTCTTAAATCTATAGTAGATAGTTTTGCCTACATTTTCAGCATTCAAAAAGTAATAACAAATTAAAGAACTTCCTCTCGGGGATCAATAAAGTATTTCTGATTCTGATTCTGAATAATGTGAGGAACACCCTGAAACTGACATGCAAAGAAAATTTCCCTCCTGTGTTGCAAAAATGGTTATGAAAATGAAGTTGATTCTGGTACTACTGAGTTAATAATGAGGGCATTGTACCTTGTGATGTTTTTGTTATCTTCTGTGGGATCGGTCTAATATTCCTGTTGGGACCTGCAGTAATTGCTCTCATACTCATATTAATATTCATCTCCACAGTGATTGGTCATTGTAATAAGTCTTAACCTGTTAAGTGCTGTGTTAGTTTGTTTGTGGGCAACACCCTATATAAGACAACCACTCCATCACAAGCTTTGGCCTCACAAAAAACATCTGTGACACGGTCTAGAAAAAGATTAGACAGATTTGTATATATTTTAATCTTCTAAATGGATCATTTGCTGCATTAAATTACATTATATTGTCATGTGTTGTGTTTTTTGTCCACACCCTTTTTGTATGAACAATGATAAAATGTTTTCTCATGCAAATGCTGAAAACCTACAAAATCTGATAGATGATTTATGGTGACATTTTTTCGTGTATAGAAGTTGTTTGCTTATTGTTAAATAAACAACTTTTTGATGTGATTATTATATTTTTGCTGTAATATTATGCTGGTTATTTTTCCCATGTAGAATCAAATCACTATTGATCAAGAGCGAAATGTCCAGTGATAATGAGCTTTTTATAATTTATATTAAATAGTAAAAAAAGTAGAGGATGACACAACTCTCCTGTGATGATCCCGGGTAAACACTAATCTAAACACCTTATCTGCAGAAAAGGAGTATGTCATTTACAAAAAGCATGGCTTACATCTGTTTACTTTCTGCAGTTTCAATATTAGGCAACCTTTGGAATCAGACTTCAGAGTGGAACTTTACCATAGCCCGCCCTCCCCTACAGGTGCATGTGATGTGTTTATGAATAGCCGTGATGCTGACATGTTGAAAGTGCTCTGGCAGGCGTGTCCCAACTTTTTCCCGTCACTACAGCAGCATGTCAGTCATACCTGCTGTTACATGTTTAACATGAGAATCTGTCGCCACAAGGCAGGCACAAAAAAAGCCAACGAGTAGATCGAAGTCTGAGTGGTTTTTAATGTGTAAAATCTGTATTGGGAGATTTGTATAGAACCTCTAGCCTTTGGCTGAGTTATGCCCAACAGGCAGAACAAGCTGGTCCTATAAGCGAGGATAGTTAAAATTTTATCTTTGTGTCAGGGCTTGTGTCGCGTGATATGTTGTCACCAACGATTGGCTAGTTAACCCTTTTATGAAAAGTTTATCTGAATACAGCAAATAGAGGCTAAAGTTCTCCGAGGGAAGTCAGTCTCACTTAAATTTAGAATTCATGTGTATTGGGGCAAATACTAGATAATAGTTTAATTTGTTAAATATTAACCATTAATGAGCAAATAAACAAGGAAAATACATATTTAGAACAGCGTCATAGACAAAAATCAACAGGCCTACTGTTCACTTTATACAGCTTGTTTATAGTAGCGCTTTCCAAACAGTGGGGTCCAAGAAAAGAAACAAACACAATCCAGAATCGCTGCCTTCACTTGATTAAAATTATCGTAAAACAGACATTCTGACCTTGAACATTTGGTTCCAGCGATAAATACTTTGTAAAATGCTCACTTACTAAAATTATAATTGTCATATGCGATTCATATCTGAATAAATCCATCTTTATAAGAAAAAACGTCAACCTGACCTGCTTGAAAACCTGGATTATACACATTCCGACTCAACAAGAGCCTGAACGTTGCACCATTCAGAGGAAATACGCATGCGTAGACGCAATGTTTGCATTCCTCCTCCCACCGCTGAGACTGACAGCCCCGTTAGCTGCTGTTGCTGTTCACCGGCAATGATACAGCAAACACGGGCTGCGTAAGACACACCGAGATGGACTTAGCGAGCACTTTTTACCACTACAAAGACGGATATTATTTAGACACCTTTGTCTACTGACGGCAGACGGACTTTATTCTTCCAAAGGCTCATTTTTGTTTCGGGGAAAAGACTCGCCGTTCATGAGAGGAATGGATGCGACGGCTGGTTTCCTGCGACATACACCGGCCAGCTAAGAAGCTTCCACAATCACTTTGAAGACCACCTGAGTGCACCTTAACTATTCGGGACTAGACTTATTTCTGTGTGTTTAATGTGACACGAATGTCCGCAAAATAATTATAAGTAGCAGTGAAAAAGTACACCAAGTTCTAGAAGAGCGTGGCTTATCGCTACAGCTTTACGCTAACCAACGGCTAGCTGAATCTCGCATTCTTTGTTTATATTATTTGCTTCACTGAATACAGTGTTTGATTACTACTTGTGTTGAGAAGAGGGACGTCGCTAATAAGCTCGCGTTTCAGCCGAATTACTGCCTGCAACACTGAACTTGATTTTAAAGGACATAAATCATCTGACTTATCACTTATGGCTCGTTAGTATCGCGGTACTGCAGCTGACCCAGCTAACGTTAGCTAGCATCTGTGTTAGCTAGTAGGTAGCGCCGTCAGCCACTTCTTGGCCTTTTAGTAACTCCTAGACTGTGAAAATGCACCACCAGGATTTTTCTGGAGACCCGCCTGGGACCGGGGGCAGGAAAACGGCTTACCACTACAGGAGGGGCAGTAGCGGCGCGTCTGCCTCCTCTGCAGCCGGTGGCAGTGGCGTCAACACGGCTGACGACAATCCAACCCAGCCTGGATCCTCTTCTCCCGGACTCCACCACCAGCCCCAGTCTCAAGTGGCCGGCGCTCAGGTGAAGAAGAAGAGTGGCTTCCAGATAACAAGCGTCACCTCAGCTCAGATCAATGTGAGCGGCAACAACAGTTTAGCAGACGACACTGAGAGCTATGATGATATGGACGAGTCCCACACAGAAGACCTCTCCTCCTCTGATATGCTGGATGTTTCCGTCTCCAGGGCCACGGATACAGGTGTGCCGGAGAGAAGCTCTTCTGATGAGACATTGAACAGTCTCCACGGGGTTGACACACCTGGACTTGTGTCACCCAATGAGCCTCTTCACCCTCATTCCATCCCTCAGGGGTCTCACCAGCACACCTCTATGGTAAATGGGACCATGCATCATCATTATTATCCTCAGCAACACAGCCAGTCCCACCATCATCACTCTGATAGCTTGGGAGGAGCTGAACCCTCATTACCAGCTCTTCCCATTGCTCCCATGGCTACTTCCAGCCCAGCTACAATTTCCAAAGCTGGACCTAGCCAGTCCCAGAGGCCACTGATGTTGGATAACACTACGCCTGCAGGTGGGACAACCCAACCATTAGCCCCGATTGTTGGTGGGACTGCAGTTGATCCACTTCAACAACCCAGTATGAACATTTGTAATGTGTCTGCTGTCAGTGCTGCTGCGGTTCCTCCTTCTGGGCCTGCAGTCTTTGACAGCACTAGTTTGAGTGGACAAGTAGCTTCTGTTGGAGGAGGACCAGGCCCGTCTGCTGCAGTCCCCAACACTCAAACCCAGCACACCCAAACTCAGACAGCTACTGGTTCTCGTTTTAGGGTGGTCAAACTAGACACAAATTCTGAACCATTCCGCAAAGGAAGATGGACGTGTACAGAGTATTATGAAAAGGAGATTCCTCATCCAACTACAGCTGAGGCACCAAAAGGTGCAGAGGTGGCTGCAGAGACTGAGGCAGGTAATGCGGGGATTAGTCAGGGCATACCTGCTGTACAGCCACTTCACACATTGCAGCCCTATCAGCCGCCAAACCAGGACTTCACTAGTCCTCAAACCATGCAGAGCCCACCACAGGGACTGGCCCAAACCACTCCTCTCACCTATGTTTCACCCCAGGAGGTTGTTGGTGGGGCTCACATGCAGAAACCAGTGGCTCCTCTCTCTCTCCCTACAGCAACACCACAGGCCGGTTTAAGTCAGGCTCCCCCTGTAATATCCCAGCAGCTTCCCTACACTGTGGATACCCAGCAGGCTCAACCACAGGGAGGTTACCCTGCATCTCAGCTCCATGCCGGGGTCATGGCCCCGGGAAGTGTCCGGCAGCCAGACTTTATCCAGCCCACTGCTCCCTTCCAGACCCAGGTCCAGCCTCCACTGCCACATGTCACAACAGGTATCTCCATAACACCAGTTCCAGGGGTCACAGCACAGCAGCCTGTCAGCATTGCTCAGCAGCTGCCCCATCAAGGTCAGGTAGCCCCACCTGTCCAGGCAACATTTGCAGGACAGCCGCAGACCCTCCCAGCACAGCCTCACCCACAGCCACCAGTCCAGCCCCCCTCCACTGCCCCAGTCCCAGTTGCGCACGCCCATGGAAACCCCTACATGCCTCTGACTGCTGTCCTCCAGCCCCTCCTCACACCAGGCGCTACCTTCACCCAGGTCCCTGGAGGAGGGAGCTCCATAAAAACCTTACAGCTGGAGGACGCCCAGAAGCTTCTGCTCCAGCACCAAGGCCTACTGGGTTTGCCCAGGCTGGGGGCAGCAACTGGTGGAGTCGGGGCTGCGGAGGTCAGCGGTGCTGCTGGAACACTGGCCCACATGGGGATGTCAGCTGAGGCCAGCGCCTTCATGGCTGCTGCTGCTGCAGGCCTTAGGACTCAGCATGCTGAAGGAGAGGATGACAGGTAAGGATGGACAGCCTGTGCTGCCAAAGCTGTTTATTCTAACGTAAACCTGTTTTTCCAGATGAAGGTTTTAATGTAAATGAGAAGTGGAAGTCATTATTCTTGGTACAAATGCTTTTTTTAGAGACCATTGTCACTGTATCTCTGCTTGTAACAGCATCCTGCAACTGGTTTTCTGTCTGGTTTTGCTGTAATAGCAGAGCAGGAGATTCATTCAGGTCTAGGTAGTCCAATGTCACATTTGCTTGGTCCTCTGTCCCCTGAGGGCACTCTGTCAGCCTTCAGTAGGCAGTGGGCAGCTCACTGGATATTGCTATTGTAAAAACATCAGTGGTTGGATTAAAAGCAGTGCAGCTGCCGAGTCACTGAGGGAGCTGGTGACTCAGCAGATGCTCTGCTTCGGCCAACCCCCTACCATGACACATCCACCTCCATCAGCTCAGAAATCCTTGTCACATTTCCCCTGCTATACTCCCTCATGCTATCCTTCATTTCTTGTTAAGTGTGTACGTCCCCCTTTCCCCCCCCAGTCTCCCCTTAGGTTTAGTCTTTTATTAGACACTGGATTTGTTGATTTGTACCACCCCAAGGGGAAGTGTGCAATGGTTTATTTATGTGTACAATTACTCAATCCTATGTTCCAGTTTTTTATTTGCTGCCCAAAAGTGGTTATTGAAGCTGCAGGTAGTTTTTAAGAATGCAAGGTTGGTCTAAATAGAGTCGATGCCCTGGGGAAAAAAAACGCCCCATTTGAAAATGCCATCTAAGAGTGTGTCTTTCAGAGTCCGTGCTGTAGAGACTGTAGAGGGCCCTGATCTGGAGTTGCGTAGCTCAAAACTGATATACTTTCCCTGCAGAGAAATGGAGCACTGTTGTGACAGCAGTCTAGTGTTACCACTGTACTGTCCTGTGTTCTGGTTTTACAGGAGATTCATGTTGTGAGGACAACAATAATGCCTGCAGTGTATGAAGGGAGTACCGTCAGCCTCACCCAAGCACCCATAACCAAAACACAAAATGTATTCTTGAAAACTGTGGCTTTTATTTAGATGTTAAACTGTCTAAAATGTTTTCTCCCCAGTGATGTGCAAATACACGCTGATACTTCTGAGCAGTCCCATGATTAAGACAGCAGTTACTGAGCGAACCAGAAAACAGGCTTCTAATTAAATTATCCCCACAGCAGGTCATTGGTGAGCTGAAGCTAACCCCTTATGTATTTTCAGACGGAGGGTGCCATAACTGCTGGTTTAAAGTTGACGTAGTCTTAGTCGTATTCAGCTGCAGACAGGGCCGGAATGTATTCTGTGTGAAGGCTTTTGTCAGCAATTCGTGGCACTCCATCATGACTGTATGTTTGTTTCGCATGGTCTCTGCATGCCTGTAAGTGTGTTTCCGTCAATTTGTCGGCTTGTTTTCTTGTCATGAATTGACCACTGTCCTGCAGATAGTCCGCGTGTGTGTGTGCTTTGTTTATAGTCATGGTCATGCCATGCGAGCCGTCTCTCTTTTACTGTCTCTGCTTTCTTTCTGTCTCCTATTCTCTGCTTGTCTCCCTTTGTCACCCTCTGTTTCTCTCCCTTGTTTTGCAGTCCTCAGTGTGTCGTGTCAGCTGTCCAAACTGTTCTCTACTTCTCCCAGACACTAATGTATTCTTCTCTTTCCACTCTAAAAATGTCCATCCACTTTCCCTGCTTGCATGCAGTGTTTCATCCAAGCTAATAGTATCCAGTCCTGTGCTATGGTGAAGTCTACAGGTTTTACACCCTAACAACCAGGCATTTACTGATGAATTTGAACTAAGAGACGTATTCAAGTTGTTTGTTTTGTTTGAACGACAGAACAAACCCAAAGATATTTGGTAGTTTACAGTGATATAAAACTGTGAAAAGCATAAAATCAGAGACACTGGAGAAACATCATTAATGAAATTAATCAGTTATCAAAATGGTTGTTCATTTTCTGGCAGTTGGTTATTAGGCTTATTGTTGCACCTCTAATTTGAGTTGACAGTGATCTCTGATAGGACGCTAACTAGGCTCAAAATATTCGTGACATATTTATTTTTCGTGCACCCATAATTTACTTAAGCAACAGCTAGTTGTCCGAGATGATTGTTGTACATAGAGCACGAACGAACTGTATTCCTTTTCACTTTCAGTGGTGACTTTCTGTTGTCAGAGTCCAGTTTGGCTCTTTGAAAACCTTACGCTGCAACTATCGTGACTTTGAAAACACGTGATCTGGCACAGCTGCGTGCATGCATGACTGCTGTCATGTGGTAAAACGTGGTTGTCAGTTCAAGGCGTGTCTGTGTTTTGCAGGACTGTTGTTTTTATATCGGTCAGTGAGAGTGCTATAAAGGCAGTGATATTAATCAGAGCTTTCATCAGGCCTCCGTGCCTCCCCGGGTGGAATTTCAGCCTGCAGGTCACTGCCAGTATAATCTGACTTTTGGATAGTAGCCACCATTGCTCCTGACACCTGTTGACTCTCATCCACACAGCGTTCTCTCTTTTCACCACCACCAACAACTTGCAGAGAAATATGCAGAAATAGATTTCAATAGATCGCAAGGCAACACAGGTGAGACTGCACGGCCTATGTGCAGCACAGTCAGTGTCTTTCTTCCAGTACAGCATTATGAGCCTAAACCCAAATTATACCGTGTGAATACTTGTGCATGAGTGTATTGAACACTCTGGTTCAAGGTAGTGCTGTGTATTTTCATCACCATTGCGATAACATGACGATCACGACAACCACGTTCGTTACTGTGAGATCAATTAGATTCCTGTTTAACCTTGCTGACATAGGAACTGTAGTGCTAATATGCTGACTTCAATATTTGTCGCAAGTCACATCATTGCAATAGTGACTAATGTTGTTGCAGTTTTTCCTCATATCATGCAGGCCTCATTCCAGGCATCATTTTGGAATAATTTACCATGCCATGATAAGTTTCTACTCTTCAGTCAACACATTTTGCCACAAGAATATAAAATATTTCCTTTGCCCAGGTGTTGACTGTGTGAATACGTGTGAATTGTGTGCTCATTTGTTGATGTGCATTTCACAGCCAACTAAATGTCAAAGATGGATGAGGTGTCATAGTACAATTTAGTCCCTTTTTTATAGGCCAATTTATCTGTATGACCTCATCCTTCAGAGCCATAAAAGCTAGAGGTGCAATCGTTGGTGATTATTTGCCCATAAAACTTGCACATGTCATTTCTTGACGGTTTTATATTAGCTACCTCTTTTAACAGTTGAAGGTTTTTTCCATTATTTTACCTCTATTTTAATGAAGTAAACATGTGTTCAGCAGTGGTTGAGGTAACCGCAGTTTTAACATAACTGAGCAGTCATGAGCTTACAGCCTGAAAGTGATCATCATTAATCAATCAAGACTGTAACCGTCAACAGGTGTGCCAAAGGTAGATTTAAGAGAGTCTTTTGTTGTGCCTGGCAAAACACAGTTTATTAAAACGGCCTAGTAGAGATGGACTATATTGATATGACAATGAGCTGTGCAGTTTTCTGCAGGCTTATCTTCTGATTGTGAGCTGGTTTAAAACTGATCTTCTAATATGTAGTCTGTTTTTAAACCTGTAACCCTAACGTGTCATGTTAGTTAGAGTCAACTTGTCATATCTTGGCACTTCAAATGATGTTTTTCTCAAGCTTGTTTGTCTTTCTGTTTCCTGACTTCCTGTTTCATGTGAAATTTAGTCATCGGGCTTTACATATCAGAGACCATTCAAAGATTTGGCTCCTTTGAACCTTTTCCGACTGTGTGATTGATTCTCTGTTGCTCTTTCATATTAAGTTTAGAGGTAGAGCGCGTCACCCACTAATTGGAAGATCAGCGGTTCGATCTACCCCAGCCTGCATGTTGAAGTGTTCATGGGAAAGATACTGAACCTCAAATTGATCCAGAAGGCCGTGCCATCTGTGTGTGAGTGAATGATTAGTTTCTTTTGGATGAGCAGTTGGCTCTTGGTCATCAGTATGTGAAAATGGCGTATTTTGTAAAGCGCTTTGAGTGGTCGGAAGACTAGAAAGCTGCTGTACAGGTACAGTCGGAGGTTTTACGAGGTAGGTCCTCAATAGCTAAGACCAAATATGGACAAATTCTTGAGTTGATGTTAGGATGCATGAAGGCAAGAAAATATCATCTTTAAGTGCCAGGGTCTGAGGATCCTCTGGGTTTCCAGGAGAAGCTTCAGAACATCCCTAAAAAGAAACACTTTATTATGTTTCTACCATAAATTGTTAGAATAGTGTATTGAATTGCATATACAAATCTGTAGTGAGTCATGCATATTTGTGAACTATTGCTCTTGTGAACACACCCCAAGTGAAGAATGTTAGCTGTACCACTGCATTTTTTATACACGTATAAATAAGTAATTAACACAATAAAGACATTAAACAAAGACTCGTCAGTTTAAAGTGTAAAACCTGAGTCCTTAATGGACTATATTGTTATTTCACCTGGAAGAAAAAATCAATAAATTCAAGAGTCAAACTATCAGACTTTGTAATCAAGGTATATAAACTAGGTATGTCCAATAATAGTCAAATATTGAATCAAATGTCTGCTTTTTCTACTATATCAGGTCTAATAATTAATCAAACTACAATATGACATTAGGTTGTCTTACTTTCATATTTAACTTTTTTTCAATTTCTTCAGCATAGCATAGACACTTTAATGCTTTCTTCCATGCTGACTCTAATTGTACATTTATTATGTCATGCTGCATTTATCTATTTATCTAGTCCAAACAGAAGCCCACTTTAGTTTTTCCTGGTACCTACCTACAGAAAGAGCATATTTTTATTGGCGTTTACCTCTTAAACTGCGTTGGACCCACTTCTGCTTCAGTCTTTACAAACTCATGTTGTTTTGACCAAACAAACATATAAAACTGTATTTAAAATTCATATGGAGGAATTTAAAGACATTAAGAGGCACTCTTATAGGAAACCCAGGACTTTAATGAGTTAAACATGTGCATTTGTATGGATGGAAAAGCATATATAAACCCATAAGTTTGCCCTTCCCAACCAATGATGTCTACAGCCTTCCATGAAATAAATATAATTGTCCCTGTTCATTGTCACTGAGATCTGAAACCTTGCTGTGTGATTTGTCCTAAAATGATTTGAAGTATTTTAAGTTAAACTGTCATATGCCAGTCTAAATACTTCTCTGCAGGCATGCCTGTTTGTAGTTTTCGTAACGGACAACAGCAAGATACTCATTGCTGTAAACTATCTAACAGATGTGCTTAAATGGGAGCTCTCTGCCTCTAATGTACTGTTTTTGAGTACATTAGAGGCAGAGGGTACTTTGGAGCAGCCTTGTGAAACAGTTTAGTCGTGGTTCTAATTTATTTGGGAGGCAACTCCTGGATGTCAAGAACATTAAATCACACCTGACGCTAGTTAAGTCATTTGTGTGTTAATGAGATGTGGCATGAAATCATGCCTCTGTAGAGACATTACCTTTACTGTCACTCTTCTCCCTCACGTTGTTGTACTACTGTTACCCCACCAGGTGGCAGTCTTGGTTCATAAATCCTCCCAGCTGCATCAACAGTTGTTTATATAACCCTATTCTGCTTTGAAAATCCCTGACCTAAATGTGCCTTGCAGCTAAGTGGAAATGTCCTTCCTGCACGCAACGTATGAATCAAAAACAAAAGAGTGGTTTTAGATCATCTTTGTGTGCTGTGCTTATTGTCAGAAATGGGTGTGTGATGTCTGATAAATGTGGTTTCTGGCTGCAGAAGGCCCCAGCGGTACAGTACAATATATCCTTTAGCAGTGTTTGTAACACCGTAGGTGTGCTTAAGTTTTAGGGATGGGCTGATTCATTCTTCCCATGGACAAGTTTTTATCAGCCTGAATGACCTGAATAAATGAGTCAGAAGATTGGGCAAAAAGTTTATTCTGGAGGCCCTTTTTATGTATCCTGTTGCAAAAGAGTTTGTATGAAGACACACACAGCTTTTATGTGGACACTTATTCTATGGCTCTGAGGTTCCCATTATGTTGCAAACAATTTAACATTTGCATTATAAAGTTTATAGGTTTTATACCAAATATTTTATTAACTGTGGTTACTTCTAAAATAGGAAACAACTAATGATTAATCTTTCTAGTAAAAATACCAAACATTCCCTTTTTCCAGTTCCTCAATTATGAGGATTAGCTGCTGACTGAATGTCTACTGCAACCAAAATTGAACATGTGGTCTTGGGCTTTGGGAAAAAGACATTTTAACACTTAATCTGTTAATAGAGAAAATCATCAGGAGATGAATTGATCATGTTGCAGCCTAACATTGTTTTGGAGTCTTTGTTTTGCATGTTAGTGGTCTGACTGTTGATGCATCACATTTCTGTTCAGACACTATAATGTCTGATTCCTAGTTGAGATAACACTAAAGTGCATCTTGATGTGTGTGAAGGTCTTAATGCAGCCAGATCAGAACATCACCCAGGCTCTGACAGGTTCAGTTTTAGGCAGCATGGGGGGTTTGTGGAGTGCAGAGCCAAGTAGATGGGTGTCACGTTTGCTCGCCTTGTGCCTTCAAGCAGAGCTGTGGATTCTTGAAGAAAGTCACTGGCCAGAGACAATGTAATGTGCGCCTGTGCATGTCTATCAGCTTTTCTCAGCAGTGGCGTGTTTATGAGTTATTCCATCAGGACGGTGTGTGTGAAATTGTTGGTGTTCACAGGAGAGACACTTTTATTGGTGTAAAACTGCTTTTTCCCTTCAGGCTTTTACACTGAGGGGGGAAAACATGAGCAGAGAGCAGGAGACGCAACATTTCTTGTTTTAACTGCCTGTGCCATGATCACTTCTGACACCTGTACTGTTATTTTCTTCCTCTCTGTCATTTACCTTTACATAACCTCTGGCTGTTCTCAAAAGCCAGTACACTTGCATGTAACAGGAGAGAAACGTGATATTTCAGACTCTATAACTGAACCCTAGGTGCCAAAACACCTAAAAGTATCCAGCTGAGTGTACTGCAACATAACTCCACCGCCACTTCAAATTTCCTAATACCACAGTTTATTTTTGCCAGCGCCCTTTGTGCTTTAAAATGCAGGACTTGTAGCAAATTTTTCTTTTGTTTGATAGTAAAATTTCCTCTTTCTAAATGTTGCCTGTGCTCCATCCTTCTTGTTTAAGATTTCAAGTTAGGCTGAACTCTACAGATGTAGTTTGAGACGGGTGCTGATGATAACAATACTTTTATTTATTTTTTAAATGACAATAATCTAAATAGACTTAAAAGTATGTGGGGTAGCACATTGTCTCCAGATGTGTATCACACTTGGCCATTCGAAACTAGATGGAAATGAAGGTAATGCGATGCACATTGAATGTCTTGTGTCATGTCAGCAGTCAGTAACTCATTAAACCTAATTATACTTGTACGCCAGCTGCCTAAAATATGTATCTTTTCATATTTATCTCTCATGGAAGGTCTTATTCTGATGACTTGTGAGGGACAATTTCAAACTCACCTGCAGTAACATGACCTTCTAACTGTCAACGAAAAATATTTATAAAACGCATTCATCACACCGCATGAAGGCTGCACGCTGCAGAGAGCCTTGAACAAAGTTTCTCAGACGCTGCTGAGAAGGCCCTTGCTCTTAATTCACTCCCAGTGAGCTTTCCAGCTCTGTTTACATTGACGGTGAGCCCTCGGACCTCAAAACAGAAACACTGTGCGGATCCATGTGACTGGGGCACGGTAACACAACTTCCTGTGACGTTTTTAGTGTTGTCAGCGTGTCGTCAGGTTGTGTAATATTTGATTGTATAATATTTATTTTAACACGTGGATTAGAGTGAGAGCAGGGGGATGTTGAATCTCTTATTTTGTGTGTGAAATTTGTCACACAGAGCCAGAAAATGATTCATGTGTGCGTTCAGAGCTTTTACATCTAGGAATATATGTCTGAAGAGCCTCTTTGCCTGTTTGTGGGGTATCCAGAAACTGAAGCAGTAGACGAGATATCTGATTTTAGCCAGATTTTGTATAATCCTTTGATCTCTGGTATTTGTGCCAGTTCAAAAACCCAAGCACACTGTCTTCTCTGTTTCTTTCCTGTATGTGTGTTACTGGGTGCAGACATACTAGAGCTGAAATGACAAGTCAATTCTTTGATTAATTGGACCAAAGTCAAATTAATTGGCACCTATTTTGATAAGTGATTCATTGTTTTTAAGTAATTTTTCAAGCAAAATTCCCTACCATGTTAGAAATTATGTCTGCGCAAAACATTGATATGTGATGCATGAAGCATTTACTTTCGTCTGCCATGTTTCTGTGTAGTATGATGTCAAGTCAGCAGGTCGTGTACCAAACTTTCCGCAGACTTTCTGAGGTGTTGTTCCAAGTTCAGGGGGCAATCGAGTCAATTTTTCCAATGGGGAAGAATTTTTTCCATTTATATCGATACCACATGAATGCAGGGTTACTTCACACAAAATAATCAAACTTTATCAGGCACCTGAAAACACACTCGGCCAGGTGAGTCACCTGATGGGGGTTAGCAACCATCTGCTGGCTAACGTTAAACTGAAAGAAAGAACATGTAGCTGTAGAATTATGACGATATGCAGTTTTATGTGATATTAAACTGAATATCTTGTTTGTTTTGTTTTTTTACTGTTGGTCAGACAAAATGGCTTCACCCGGGGCATTTGTAACTATTTAGTATTTACTTTTTCAAATTCTATAGACCAAAAGATTAATTAATCTAGATTAAATGCTAATGAACGCTGTTGCTTGATGCAGCTCTTAAACATGCATTATGTTATCTTTTTTTCTATATCGCACATGGCTAAATGAAGAAGGCAGAATCTGTTATTTTTATCTTTCAAAAAATGAGCCTACTCTTAGGGCGTTGAGGGTGTTGAACGCGTCATCCATCAGAAGAACAAGGTATGTCGGCAGTGTCACTAAACCAGTGTGGATGTTGGAGCTCAGTCTCCCTCCTTCTGTGTCTCTTTCGTGGCCCATATGGAACAGAGGCTGCTTATGTAAGGCATTGCGTGCATGGCACAGACCGATTTCACTTACGCTCCAGAGAGCCACTGCCCTGAAGCTCTGCCATGCCATGAGAGCTGTTTGGGTTTTGGGGCGTTGCTGCTCTTTGTTTTGTCTATGTTCGGGCAAAAAGCAACGCGGATTAATCCCACTCAGGAATTATACCTTGAAAACAGAAAATGATTACATGGTCCAAATTTGACCATGGTCATTTTCCTTTTCTTTTCAACACATCTTGTACATTTCTTGCTGTGTTTTTTTTAAATATATATTCTTAATTTGAACGATAAATAACACACTTCCTTTGCTTAAGTGAAGCGTCTGTGTGTTTGTGTGCAGTGGTGGTTGATCTTGCAGTCGGCCTCGGTTCTCCTCAGTGTAAATACCAGTGCTCACAGCCTCTGAAACCGGATTCTGCCAGTTTGAAACATAGCCACACACACACACACCCCGACAGATACAAGTACACACACACACACCCCGACAGATACAAGTACACACAAACGGGATGCAGACACACGCAAGCTCATGTCTCCCAACTGCTTCAGGACAAGTGATGCAGAAGAAGGCAGGCGAATTACAGGGCAGTATACAAGCTGATGGAAAACGAGGGATGCAAGGAGAGAGACAGAAACAAATAGAAGCAGGGAAAAGAATATAGGAGGAGGGGAATAAAACGTGAACCCAATATTATAGTGTCTAGTGTATAGTATAGTGTTGAGCTGATAGCTTCCAGTTGTGTTGCTTTTTGTTTTTTTGGAGATTACTTTAATGTTGTGCTGTCGCTCACTTCACCATAATTGCTCTGTTATTGAACCCTCGCATTTTATTTTCATGTAACTTACAGCTGGCAGAGCTGGATGGCTTTTAGGACCACACACCGAAGCCAGAGTGATGGCTCCATATTTGAGCCCGGGTCTGCTTTCACACGAACCGTACAATAAAGCGAGGTGGAAGCGTTGCTTACGCTCAGCTGGATGCTTTTTGTGAGAAAAGAATGTGGATAAAGGGAGAGTTGTGATAAAAGGAGGGAGATGCCTTCTGGTACAGCAAGAAAACTTGAAGGCATTTAGGCTGCTGTTAGCACTATTGATTTTACTCTTTTCTAAAATATCTAGCCACTGCAGCTTGGAGATATCTTCTCTTCTGCTTGTTGTGACATGCCTCTTTCTTTTACTCCCATCTCTTCTTAAAAATAAATATATACAGTCTTATACACTCTTCTTGTCTGAATTTACATGCAATCCTCCTCAGATGAGTTTTTGTATGGCTCCTGCTATCTCAAAGATTAAAAAATATTTCAGGGGCTTTACTGTTCAGCTGTTTGCCTCATCTAAAGTCGAGGATTTAGCATTTCTTTAGCCCACTTTTCAGGCTAAGGGCCTGAAACTGCCAGGATCTGGATTTAAAGATAGGTATCACTTTTCTTAAATATAGTTTGCTCCTTGGTTTGCAATGGAATTTATATTTTTAATTATGTAGCGCCATCTGTCCTTCTTTTTTTTTCCCCCTCCACATCAGCTGCTGCCACACTGTGGCTACGCAGCCGCCCTTATGTAAGCTCCACAGGGTGTGGTGAAGATGTACATCACCTCCCCTTTCTATTCAGATCCGCTCAAAAAAGTGGAAGGTGCAATGATTGGAATAAATAAAGTTGATATAGCTGTGTTGTCGGAAGCTCATTACCTAAATAATAAAGTCTAATAGCTTGGTGAAACATCAACACGGTAGCCTGGCCAGTAAGGAGGATTTTAGTTTGGCAGTCTCGTGATGTGTCGTTCTCCAGTTTCTCCGGAGTGCAGGATGAATGTATACATTAAGCTTTAACATAGTGGTAAGGTAATATCTGGGTTAGCCCTTTAGACATGCTGCATACACAGGCTTTAGACGGACATGGATACATAATGAATGAAAGCTCCTCATCTGTGATGTCATGACATCAAAGTCTTTTGCCATTGGCTAACCTAAGTCTGTTGCGCCATCTGTGATTGGCTGAAAGTAAACTGTCTCTACTTGAGTGAACAAGCTTTTGTGCCTTTTGTTTGAAGCGGACATGCGCACACTGACCCCAAACCTGCAAAGTACACAATGTACAAATATACAGTACATTAAGAGGTTTTGTTTTCGAATCACAAATAAGTCCCAAGAGGAGAAAATAACTTTTTAGAGACATTTTATTTGACCCTCTCAATGCTCTTGTTTCTGGCCCTCAACTGTGACACACACACAGTGAAGGGGAAAAAAAGATGATGTGACCTTCACCTAATGAGGTTAATAATTTCACTGCATGCACTGAGCTGAATCCCACCAGTCTGCGTGCCCCTCGCTGCCATTTTGTTGTCCCCACAACTGCACACTGTCTTTCGACCAAGGTTGCCTCCTCCCTTTGTTCTTTACAGTTCCTCTACTCAACAAGTGATGCTGCCGCTGTTGTTGGTTTTTTTTTTGGTTTTTTTTGTAATGCTGAGCTACAGTATTGATGCTTTGAGATTTTTATGCTCCGCATCAGCTGTTTGCCTCATCTACCGTCTTAGCATCTTTTTTTGGCCGTCTTTGCTCAGATTGTAATCGGAGCCGTGTGAAAGCCTTTTATTGCTGGCGTTGAAGTACACGTGAGCCATACCCCAGTGGGCGACCCATACTGTGAGAGCGTGTGTGTCCAGTGTGCATCCAGTTATGAGGAGTGACAAGACAGCTAAAGGCAAGTCTGCTGCAGCATGCACATTCTTCTTTAGATAACTTGAGGAGGGGCACCCAATCTCAGCAGTGTGAGGAAATCTGAGGGATGCAGGAGGTGGATGTTTGCTAATAGATTTAGGGAATTTAAGGGCAAACGCGCCCACTGTTCACGATAAACTGATACAAATCTGGCATTACCCCTGTGTCCATCACTATCACAGAGAGGATGTTGCAGGAAACCAACAGTGAAGGCGTGAAGGAGCGAGAGGTCGCAGACTGAAGGGAGTGGCTTGTGAGCGTGCCAATGGGGTGTGTGGTCAAAAGTAGCTCATCCCATTGGATGGATCAACCTAATCTCTGCTGACATTTTATATAACAACAGAAGGGGAGGTGACACAACTCCTTATTCTGTGACATCACAGCCCATCCTCCTATCTCCCCTCGCTGTGCCTCCAATCGTCTGAGAGTCTATATGTGATCCAGGCTTAGTGATGGGGCAATCATGAGGACTTAACACACCAACGCACGCTCCCATTGTACACACACACTTCCATTCCAGTGCTACACTGCTCTAACCTGGTCTCCATTGTTGGTCAGGCTCCCCTATGTGAAGCTCCTACAGCTGGAGGTAGCAGGGGGTCGGGGCCAAAGGGCGCAGGTCGGGAGGTGTGGTGGTGGTGGTGGTGGTGTTTGTTTTGGGGTGTTTTCAGTGGGTTGGGGGGGTGTGTGTGGGGGGGTGCCTCTGCCTCGTCGGAGTGTGTGTTTTGGCCTGAGAGCATCAATGAGAGAGAAGGGGCTGTCCGGGGCAGGAGAAGCACAGGGCACGGACTCCATGACTCTAAAGCTGCTCTTCTGGGAGCTGGAGAAGCATCTGAAGAGGTAACGATGGCTGTAGTGTTGTCAAGTCGTCGGGGGGGCGTCAGGTCCGCCGCAGCAGCAGCCTAAGTGATTAAGCGACGGTGGATGCTAAGGGGCTTTGTGTCAATGTATCTCTCTGATCGCTGTTGTTGTGGTGGCGTTCACTTGCTTGAATGTTGCGTGTCCATTGTTGAGCGCGAACAATACAAGCAGGGCCTGCAGGTATCAAAGCATTTATTCAGGAAACTTGCACTTATCGTCAAGGCACATCCCCTCAGCATGTTCAAATACCTGCTCAGCCGCCCGGAAGGGCTAAAAATGTGTGTGAGGACACAATGTTCTTGCTTCTGCACACACATGTTGTTGCGCTTGACTGTGTGTGAGTATGGAAGCGTGGTTGACTCATGTTCATTCGCTGTAATGTGGTCCTGGCCAGATCCAGGCCAATAGTAGTCATTTTATCTTGCCGGCTTTCAGTTTATTTTTTTCGCTTCAATCTCAACTGCCAGAGATAAGCGTCATGCTCCACTTCCTCAATTGATCCAGTCAGCCCTTTTGCTTCCCTTTGCTAAGTTATCAGGCCCCAAATGGAATAAACCAATGTGTATACAGCAACATGTAAATCTTCTTTCTTTTTTAACTTTAATCTGTATTGCATTTTCAGTTTTGGACATAGCCTCTTGGGCACTCACATCTATCAGCATAACACTGAACCAATACAAACATGAACCGTTGTCAGGGGATCAGTCTTGTAAACAGTCTCATTCTCATTCATGCTATGACTCACATCTTTCATGTGAGTGGTCCATTTTTCCCAGTTCTTGTCCAAGATGTCTCCCTTTAATTATCACTTGGTGCGTCAGATTCTCTGTTGTATAGGAGGTTTGGCCAAACACCACTTTCTTGTTGTAGCTTTTTTTTTTATTGGCTATTAATAGATTTTTTACCAGATATTTGCTTCTTCTTTGGATGGCCTCCTCAATGTCCCCCAGGTACATCACAGCACAGTTGTTAGGAACAGCATACCCTATAATATTAATAGTTGAATTCACATTATTCAGCATAGTGCTGGGCAATACAACAATGAAGATAAATATCACAATATAATTTTCCTTAATTTTTCAAAAAAATGTTTGATTTAATTCATTTGAATCACAGATAAATTAACACTTAATTTTCTAGATATTTCCTCAACAAAGATATTTTGTTAAGGAAAAGTGACTGAAAAAAGATTTTGATGCATTTTACTAATGCATATTTGTTGAACAAGATTTTATCATAATAGTTTTAAATGTTCTACTTCAGATTTGTTAGGTTATCCACTGTTTGTCACGTTCTGACCATAAAGAATAGTTTAAACCACTTTTTATTCATCTGGTTTCTTCAACTTTCACTCGGAAACAAAAACCTTTAAACTTGACAGAAATAATGGTTTGACTTTTATCATGATACTTATTGATATTGAATGATGAAATTTTTTATTGTGAGAACATTTTTGGCCAAGCCCTAATTCAGAAACATGAAATTTAAAAACATATGTTTTTCTGCAGCTGACATTCTGTGCTGTTGTTTTGCACCCAACACCCATTTTTTTTATTTATTGTTTTGGGTTTGTTTTTTTTATAAGTATATATGAATTAGGGTCTGTGCAACAGTGGACATGTGTACACATGTGACGCTGCTCCTTTGGAAGAAAAGGAGAAGTCACTACAAACGTTCTGTAAAGTCACTCAATCCCATCAGAGTTTGCGTGACCGTATAGCTAAAGCTGATAACAGAGCTGGAGGAAGTAAAATACAAAAAATGAGCAGGTTGAGGATCTTCTCCTCAGATAGATTTCTTTTGCGCAGACTCCCATGTTGACACACAGCCCACTTCCTTAACTCGGTACCACTCGGAAAATGTTCCAGCCACAGACAGATTTAACACAGCTTAGGTGCTTAATGCAGCACAGGCGTCTGAAAGGAGCTCAAGGCGTGCAGTCAAAGGTCATCCCACTGCTGCTTGAAGCTTTTCATTCTTGTTGGAGCTCTCACATGTGTCACCTTGTCCAGTCAAAGTCAACGAAAGATGTGAACAAGCGGCAGTTAGAGGTCAGTTGGTGACGTAATTAAAATGTGTGTGCGCGGTCATCAGCCATGAAAAGAAACCCCCATGTCCTGATCGTAGGCGATGCCGATTTAGTTTCACTCTTTATCTAAATGCCCTTTCTTCTTTGCGTGCTGTTTTATCTAAACTGTGTGTTTCCATGGCAATGACAGCAGTCCACACCTACACACCACTGAATCACAGCACTGTACCTTAGCTCATAAGTGATTTAAGTGACATATTGATCAGCTGCTCAAGTACTTTACAACCCGTGATTATATTAGAAAGATAATCTGCCTTTGTGTAGTTTAGGTGTCCTTGATGTGTTACTTACATGTGCTTCATTGATCTATAACATAACGACTGATATGACTACTCAAAGCAAGACAATTCTTTAAGTTATGGTTAGGTAACTGCAACTAACAAATTTTTCTATAATTGATTAATCTGCCATTTATATTGTGTTATATTGAGTCTTCAGGTCATTTGTTTTTTGTCTGATCAACAGTCCTAAACTCGAAGATGTTTAGTTTATTATCACAGAAGAGTAAGAAATCCACCACATTGTCTCATGAGACACTGGAATCAGTACATGTTTGCTTAAATAAATCGAGTAATCAATTTTTCAATTGTTTCAGCTCTGTTGAAAATATTTACACTTTTTGGACATTTTTTCCACTATTGGTTATGTTCCTTCTAGTGCTGAAAAGATTAGACGATGGACAGAAAAATCTGTTGTCAAGTTTTCATAATCAATCACTTCAGTCATTGAACATTCGCTGGTTCCAGCTTCTCAGTTGTGAGGATTTACCTTTTTTTATTCATACAGTCTATGGCTTTGTCATTATAAACTTGAAATATTATCTGCTGGTCAGATATAACAAGAAATTTGTGATGAGCATTTTTAATTAGTCTGACATTTGACAGACTAAACCCTTTGTAGTGTAAATAAACAAAACATTAATCAACAAGGTAAATAGTAGTAGTTGCTGCACTAGTTCCCCTTTTCACTTTGCTGTTTTCCAACATCCCATCAAATTTTATTTCTCAATAATGCTGTAACAAACTTACAGATTTAACATCTTTGTTTCAAGCTGTATTAGTTGTTTATGAACGCTGAAATGACACAATTACAGTTTTTGTTTTCTGAGGATGTGTGGATAGAAAATGATTTTAGCAGGTGCAACTAAAAAATTTTCATTATCAATTCATCGTTCATACATTTTAGTAATTAATAAGTTGATCGTTGAGGTTATTAACGGTCAGAAATTAGTGAAAATGCCTTCAAATGTCTTGTTTAGTCTGATCAAAAGTCCCAAAGATACTTCACTTACACTGACAAACATTTTTTGAGACATTTTAGAGGCTGAAAAAAGAAACTGTTCCGCATGTTGGTTTGATAAATAACTTTGACAAGTAATTCATTATCAAAAAAGTGTCGGCTGTTCATTTCCTGTCGATTTGTATCATTGTTCTAGATCTACTGATGATTCGCACATCACAGAAATGTCAGAAACTTGAGACAGTTCCCAAATAATTTCAAGACAGAGCCTCGTCACGAAGTAGAGGACAGAGGGGTGGTCTTGATTTACTGTAAAGAACAGTGTGTTCCCATTTCAGTCAAACTGATGTGAAGACAACAAAGCAGCTCGGCCTCTGCCATCTGACCCTTTTCTTCTCTTTACAACACCCCACAGACCTTCACTGTTAATGTTTATTTACCACAGTGCTGAGGACAGTTCTTAGCACAGGGGTCAGCCTGTGGGCAATTGATATATGTTAATCAAATTACATGGTGTGTGTGTGTGTGTGTGTGTGTGTGTGTCCCTTTTAATACACGAGTTATAACCGATAGGTGGCGACATTGTTCCACACAACAGCACCCACGGTGTTCCCCATCACCTGCGTCTACATTTGAGTGAGAAATCCGACAAGATGGAACATTGTATCACATATTTGGACCGGATGAGCCAAAACAGGAAGTTTAAACAAACAATCCGCTGTTAAATTGCTCTCTTGCTCCTTTCACAGTCGATGCAGTCCCCTCTTTCATCGTGCATTGTGCTGTGTCGGTTGGATGCGGGGTTTTATAGAGGACTGTGCAGCAGGTAGAGTGATGTTGCATAATTTATGCCTCTCCTCCAATCCGGGATGCCGCGGCGCCATTTTCTCGCATGCATTACGCTAATGAGCTCCCTCCTCCGCCAACCAGGCGGCTGCTGGCGCTGTTTTCCTGCATGCATTATGCAGAGGGGGAGCCACGGTTTGCGGAGCCGCAGCCCGCCGCTTCATTCTTTGTGCTTCGTCCAGACTGCGAGCTGTGCTGCGCGGAGAGCAGACCCGACGTCCTGCCCTCAATAATGCGCAGTTTTTCTACTTTTATACCACTGGATGTCCACTTTGTACAGCCGCAGAACTGCCTTTAGAGGTTTTAATGGACGGGATAGCATGAATTCCCAGTGCTATACAGTGGCGATGGATCTTGGCGTTTGTCAACTGAGGAATTTTTCGATCTCGTTTCTGTCCTCTGTGCTCGGGAAGGAGAGTGCATCAGTCAGGGTTGACAATAGGTAATGTCAGGCATTCTGCGGCGGAGTAAAGAGGGGCTATATGGCCGAAATGTTGCCTCATTGATTCTCCGCCATCAAAGGCAAACGACCTCCATTTGCTTTGTTGCAGACACTCGTTACTGGGAATTTAGCTTGTTTTTTCTCTCTCTCATGATAGCTCAGGCTTTGTTTTCTTTATTTTTAATTTGGCAGCACAAAATCCTAAAATGCCACTCACGTCTCTGCCATAAAAAACACCCTTATTGCAGCATGTTTTTCCTCAAATACACCCCTGCAGTATTGGCTAATACATACAGGCTTTATAATGCTTTTTCTTTCTGTCTTTCAGCTCTTCCGGTGCAAGTGTGGTGGCCATTGACAACAAGATTGAACAAGCAATGGTAAGCGTGTGTTTTTAATCCTGTAAAACGCAGCCAGTGTTTGTAAATAGGCCTCCTGCTTTACATGTACGTGATGCCTCCAGTGTTATGTAACCGAAGCAGCGGCGTGGACTCCTGCAGCTGTGTCATCTGCTTTCTTTTCATCACGCCTGTTAAAGTCTAAATGTATGGAGAGGAAAGCCAAAGCTGTTCCTGTGTAGAGAATGAATTAATGAAGCATGATAGCACTTTTCTGTATTGTAGATGACAGTTTTAGTAGAAATGAAGCTGCACGTGTAGAAAACAAAATTTCCCGCATATATGCACCTGCTGCTGGATGGATTGGAGGCGAGGGGAGTTTCCTGCTCTGTCACGATTTGGACAGATGACCTCCGGTATGTTGGCAACTTGATATGGGCCAGGCTAAGGTTCACACGCTACCCCCCTCCCATCCCTCTCTCTCTCTTTCTCATGCATATACATAGTACCTCACTCTATACTCCCCCACCCTCCCCGTCTGGTGTTGCTAGGCAAGTAGCAGCCTCCCCGAGGCTCAGTATAAATAACTGGGTCGGTTATTGGCTCCTCCCACCCCGGTGCAGGAACATTTTGTTCCCTCTGTGTGTACCAGGGCAGGGAGTAGGAGGAGGAGGAGGAGGTCCAGAGAGGAGGGGATGCTCAGATTATTAAAGCAAGTCCCCCTTCAGCAGCCTGGTACAGCACACTGTTCACGCATTCTAAGTGTTGTGCATCCCTCGTTTCCCTCCTGTCATTCCTGTGCTGTGCAAGACCGATTTCACGATGCAAATTTAGCCTTCACACGCCGCATGACACGCCATGTCGTACATTATTTCCCCTAACAGCATGTTTGTGAGTGGTTCATATGTCTGAGTCAGTTCACTCTGCGGTAAGAGCAGGGGGAAGTCTGTTGTGGTACTAGGTTAATCTATAGAGCAATTAAAAATATGAATGAGCCAAACTACATTTTATAGATCTAGAAGTACTTATAGAATGGTCTAGAAGTACGTGTGAACAACGTGTGCGATTAGGGCTGCAAACAATATCAAATTAATCTGGTGATTATTTCTCTTTTTTATAACATGTCAGGGAAAAAAAATCTGATGTTTTCTCTGAGCATCAGTCCGAAACCCTGGGATTTAAAAATTGGAAACACAGTGTTGAAAAATGATTATCAAAATAGTTTCCATTCATTTTTATGATGGTTGTTTAATTGACTTATGTAGCTCTAGCTGCATACCAGTGATTGATTTCTTGATATATTTATAAGAATTTCATTCAAAATGTCAAAAAAGGAAATTCCTCAGAGCCCAAGGTGACACCCCTCATATTGCATGTGAGAAGCTGGGACCAGCAAACGTTTGGCTTTTTTACCAGTTAGCAAAATAGTTGCAGTTCTAGCAATAGTATCAGTTCTTGTGAGATTTACCTTAAATAAAAAGAAGCATATGGAAGGAAATAGCACTATTGGATGTGTCGTTGTGCAATACGGAGTCTGATTCAGCGTGAAACCGACTTGTGGTTTGAACAAGATGTCTGCCTCACAGAGGAAACACGGAAGAAGGCATCTGATGAATTGTATCTAACCATCTCTCGCTCTTTCTCGTCTCTCTCTTCCATTCTAAGGACCTGGTGAAGAGCCACCTGATGTACGCCGTGCGGGAGGAGGTGGAGGTGCTGAAGGAGCAGATCAAAGAGCTGATCGAGCGCAACACTCAGCTGGAGCAGGAGAACAACCTGCTCAAGAACCTGGCCAGCCCCGAACAGATGGCTCAGTTCCAGGCGCAGGTCCAGACCGGCGGCTCCCCGACCGGCACCAGTCAGCCTCCGGCCCCGACCCCAGCCGGGACCACACAAGTCCTCCCATCCACACAGAGCTCCGGTACGTCTGCATAACACAGAAGCTGCACACGGAAGACCCCCCTGAGGATGTGAGGATGGGGGGGGGGTAGGTGGGAGGAAGAGGAGGAGTTGTCGTCTTGCCATACTGTGAACTGACTCTATGCCACTGACCGTCTTGAGGAGCGCTCACCTCACCTTAACCGGAGGACAAAAACCCAACTTTCTTTTGTTGCACATTTAATTTAAGTGAAAGACTTTGGAGTTGCACCGGTGTGTGTGGTGTCCCCATTTTGTCTCCGACTTCCATTACCTGCTTCGGACAATCGTTGTCGTGGTGGTCGTGATCATTGTCCTCATGGTGATTAAGGGGGGGGGGGGCAGAGCTGACAGGAACTGACAGTCGACCCTTACAGCTGCCGCCATTGTTCAGGGCCACCGTGAAGGGAAGAGCTAACGTAGGGCTCTGCCATTTAGGAGCGCACGCTTTTGTCAGCGTGACCTGTGGAAAGGGTGCCATCGTTTTTGCCCAACCCCCACCTCAACCCAGCACTGTCCATCTGCACACGCTTTGAACGTTTCACTTGGCATCATCTTGTTTTATGTTTTTTAATTTCCAGTCTTTCTGTGCTGCGCTCGATGCACTTTTTTTTTTCAGATGATACTGACAATGGAAGATTCGTACGACCCATCTGGAATGGGAGTCAAATAGTCCAGCTGACTCTTTTCTTTCTCGCAGCATCTGAAGATGACGAGAGTCTTGATACTCTGGTGGGTGGGTGGGGGGGGTTGGGGGGTAAAGAATAATGAAATATATATTAGCTGTGCCTATTTGTTGACTTTAAGAACTGAGTTCTTTTCAAGGTTCATGCCGCCGTCCCCACCCTGAACATGCTCTCCCTTTTCTTGGATGGAGCATTTAACATTTATGCAGGGAATCAACAAATTATTTTCTTTTTTTTTTTTTTTTTTTTAGGCTTGGAAACATTTGGGATTTATTTTTGTCTGTTTTGCTCTTGTTGATGTAATTGATGTCCTAGTGATCTGTAAAAAATAATTAACAGAGAGGCTAATAAGTAGGACATGACTGTTTCTAGGTAGTGAACTTTGTACAGATTAAAAATTTCCAATTAAACTCTGCCAAGTGCCTGGTTTCTAACCATAGATCTATGGTTTTGCCAGGTTTTGATCTACCTGTGATGTGAATACTCAGGGTGGGAACAGAAGAGGATTCTTGACCTTGACACTAAGATATGCTGTCTCTCCTGCAGTGACACACGGCTTCGTACTGTATGCTCTGCCGTCTCTTAAACTCACTCGCTCAAATTATCTGGACTGTTTTACCATTTGGGGACGTGTAGTTGTTTTTTAAGGAATGGCGATGATGATTTTTTTTGTTGTTGTAATTTTTTATTTTTTTGGTCCTTTGTACAGCCAAGTGTTTGAGTTGCTCATAGTGCAACTGGAGCGCTGAACACAAATAATGAGACACTTGGCAGAGAAAAAAATAAATAGGAAAATGCCAAGCACAAGTATGTTGATGTTTTGTGCATGTTCCTCAACCCATCACAAATGTGACGTTACATTTGCACTAGACAGTTGCACCTCAAATAAAAAATGAAAACAAAAAAGCAAACTCTGGACTGTTCGGTTTTCTTTTTCAACCTAGATCTAAAATGTTTAATTTACTTGATTGACTAAAAGACAGTGGGTGCATTCTTAAGAAATGTTCTACACACAATATAAATGTATGCCTTTCCCCCTCTATTTTCAGTTCAAATCCTATTTTATTTATATAGCGCCAAATCATAACAATTATCTCAGAACACGTTTCATAAAAGAGCAGGTCTAGATCATACTCTGTTATTTACAGAAGCCCAACAATTCCCACCAACAGCAAGCACTAGGCAACTAGAAACCCTTAAAACTCTGCATTTAAATCATTAAATAAACATACATATAGCAGGTTTTCTCTCTACTCCACATTTTAATAACCTTCACTGCCTGAGACATCCCAGTTAAAAGCATGAATAGCTGCTCCCTCGCTAGACCTCACTGCACATGCGCAGATGTGGACTGCCATGTAAATATTTATGTATATGTGGTCCCCTGATTGGTTACATACGTCCGAGCCCCCTGAAACCACTCTACGGTTGCCCCACCCACCGCTCACGTGGACCGAGGACGCGCGGGCAGGAGCGCGCCGTAATATAGGGCGACGCCATGTGAGAGCGACTGTAGGCGCTGAAAACGGTGTTTGACAGAAATATGTGACCTCACCTTGTTAAAACGCGTTAGTTACGACGATGTGCTTCGTGTTTGGAGATGTTGTGTGTAAACTGGCTTTAAAACCGTCTTTAAATGTATTTAACTTTGTTTAGACAAATACAATCAGCTACTAGGCTTTGTGTTTTATATTCCAGATGCAGGTGTCTCTTATTAAAAGCTGAATATGAGTTGCCCGTGAAGAAGAGCAAATCCCTATTATACTCCTATGATGATAATAAAATGTTTAAAATAGCACTCAAAACCAGAGGTAATAAATATACACAGTGATATGTGCATGTTCTTCTACACAAACATACATGTTACTATATTACATATCCACTAACCTGTGTACACACAGTGTGTCTGTGTTTTAATCTGGATTTATAGTTCTGATGTGATGTCTATAGTATTAATCTACAATTTCTGACAGGATTACTATAATCTCCTCCCAACATGTACAAATGCTACAGTCATGTTTGCATATGCAAACCCATAGATTTTTATTAATATCAGGAAAGTTAAAACAAAAGGTAAATCTGACTGTGGGATATTTCGCTTTCTTGTATAACTTATGCCACACCGTTATACACTCAGCTGCCAGTTAATTCAGTATATTAAAACCAATATAGTTCAATTCAATAGCCATGCAATAAAACCTACCTTCATTAAGGTTTATATCAATTAGGGGAGACTAAATATTGAACAGCTGAATCAACAGTTGTTTATTTAAACATATTTAAAGTTTTTATTGGTTTTAAAGAAAGGGTTGGTGACAGATCTTTGTATCATTTCGGGGTCACAGTAGATGACATTAAAAATGTAACAAAACATGATGTAGGAAATAAAAAATATAAAAATGTACTAAACATGCACTTTAGTTTTTATATGGTAACAAAAAGGACCCTGAAAGGAAATCTAATACTACAAACTACATTTTTATACCCTAAGGATGCGATCTCTGTCATTTTATTTACCAAATATTTTCCAATGCCTAAAAAATAACATTAACCAGTTTTAAAGTAGATAATCTACGTACAGTATAAAATGGTGGTGTAATGATTTATCCTACAGTCATTTTGACTCATCGAGCAAAGATTCACAAATTAAATCTGTTTTGATTAAAACTTACCTGAAATGTAAAAACTGATTCAGGCAGGTATAATTAACACATGCAAAAAGTCGCAGACTTTATTATCAAGGCCAGACTTTAACCTCAAGGTGCTTTTGTGTTTGTGTTTTAATAAAAATAATCAAATCTTTTCTTTATCTCGGTGCAGCTTCCGGTTTATATCCCGAGTATGAAAAATGTAACCTGAGAAGGATGAGCTTCAGTTTGGGGCATCCTGGGACAAAATCTAACTTATTGTGGTCTTTGATCTAACGTATATCTATTTAGAGATCCTGTCCAGCTCTGTCCGCCTTCCTCCTCTCCCCCACTGACCTCGGAGTGGCTGGCTCAGTGGATCAGACGCGGTGAGGAGACAGAGCCCCCGCTCTCATGTCCAGATGGCACTTTCGCAAATCCTGTTTCATTGACAAAAGGTGTTTTCTTCAAGCACGTCGCCCTGGGTACAGGATGTACTCTGGGGCTGACGGATCACACGCGGATTAACCTTGTCTGTTTGTGCCACTGCTGGTGTCTGGAGGCACAAATATAGAGGGCAGTTATTTACATTAGGTGCTGTGCTGTCCACCACAGATAGTTAGGTTGTTTTTACTGTACCTGCATGTACTGTGTCCAACAAGCAAATACTTTATTATAGTAAACATAGGCATGACCAGTACGCACATAAACTGATGCATAAATCCTCTATGTCTGGCCTACTGTTTCCAGACATACAAAGACCATTCTGCCCCAAAATAAACCACAAAAAAAATCCTCTTTACACCTCCTGAACTGGACCCCCGTCTGTGATGTTGATGTATTCCTTATTGCTGAGAAAGCAGGTGGCCTGCTGTTTAAACCCTGAGCGTCCAGTCTGTCAGGGAGACCCACCCCCACCCCGAGGACACTATATGGGGGATTAGCCTGTCCAGTGTCGGGGCACCAGGGGCACTTCATGTTTGTACACACACACAAAGAAAACCTGTTAACATAATCTCAACGCTGCGAATTCCAAAATGTACGCCTTTCACACTCAGAATTCAGACACTCAAATAAAATAGCATAAAGTAAATTACAGTGCACTACACAGCAAATGCTTTCAGGCACAATAAATTGTGTGTTGTGCACACTTGATACCACTTTTCTGTTGCTATTTTTCATGAATGTAGCTATGTAGCTATCCAGCTTTATCTGAATATGACGCCCCCATTCGTAATTGCGCCAACTGAGCTTTGATTGGTCAATACAGAGCCAAAGTCCCTCCCCTTCCCGTGGACCACCATGGGACCTTATTTGGGGGGAAAAACATGTACGGTATTCAATGGCAAGACATAACCAATTGTTTAATCTGGTTTGAATTGTGCCCTGAATTAAACATATGTTTGTCAATTTAAAATGCAATTTTGCAAGTCAAGAAAGTTGTTGTAAAACTGTGAAAATACATAATAACAAAGACCACAAACCAAAAGTTGCATATGTGATGTCGTAACCTTTTCTCTCAGTGACTGAAGCTAATGTTTCTGAAGCTAAAATCAAAGAACTGACATGTGTAGATGACATTACATTATGTACCAGGAGTCATCGGATTGAACAGGTTAGACATCAGGTGAGACAGATTAGTGCGTGGAACATAGCTAAGTTGACATGAGCTAATATTACAGCGCTAACGTGTTTGTAAGAGATGTAGTTCACTGAGCGGTTTAACACAAAACTAAATGTTACTTTGCTGTTGAACGACAAACTGCACCTTTCTTGACAGACAAAATTATCTTTTAAATCGACTAACATCGTGTGTAAATCAGGGTACAATTCACACAGGATTAAAAAAAAATTGTTGTTTCTTGCCGAGGTCCCATGGTGGTCCACTGGAAGGGAACTAGCTTAGGCTCTCCATAATTTCCTGAGTCATCTATTTTTCTTTTTCCATACCTTTCTTTGACCTCATGTTGTGATGTTTTCCACTAATGAAAGAAAAGTGGGGGAAAAATGGGAAAAATTGCCACTATGATTACAAATATAAATGATTACCGTGAAAAGTCTCTCAAAAGCAAACAGCTATACACGAGGCCGTGCTGAGTGTATTATCCTATCTTCCATTTTAACAGGACCAGGCATCATGGGATCAGACATGGAGTCTAAATTCCACTCCTGACGACCCTTTGATACCACACACACACACGTTTTATTAATCAATTCCACAGTCTGTCCAAGTCATACGCACAAATAGTCTGCCTGTGGAGTCTTGTTTTTTGTACATACACACACCAGCACACATATGCACTCAATCAACTTTCAACTCAAGTCAGCTGCTGCTTGAAGCCTGAGAGGACATCTCACACAAAATACAGACGAAGGGCAAGTCATTTAATGGACCATGTGATGCCAATAAGACAAACCCTCGAAGTGTGTGTCTGTTGACAATTACCAGTTCTACTACGCTGGTCACAGTTAATTGGATGAAGAGGCGACACGTGGGTCATGTATGAGCTTGCCTGCTGTCCTATGTCACAGGTTTATTTGGAAAACAGAAACACTCCCAACATACAAAGTGATGTGAGTTATTATTTGGTATACCCATTTTTCTTCAAGCCACTAGAGATTTCCTACATTTCTTTTTGAAAATACCCAGAAAGTTGACATGAAGTCACTGCGCCGGGAGATTTTATGGGATCAGTACAGTTTTTATACTTAATTTCCATTTTTTTCTCTTAAATCTATGTGCTTGTTTTAGAATATACTAAAACAAGCATGGTTGGCATGTAAAGTCCAGGGGAATATACTAAAACAAGCATGTGTAGGAAAACACTTGGCTCATGTTGACCCTCCTCTCTCTCTGTTTGTGCCTGTAATATGAATCACTGATTAAATCAAAGGAGGAAAATGTCCATAAAAATAGGATTTGAACAAATTTGAAAGTGTTGATATCACTAATGCAGCATGTTGGGAACTCTACCAAACACACACCCACACAGTCAGTGATATTTCAATGTGTCCCTGTCCTCGTTTGTCCTTCATCCAAAATCATATTTCTCTGAGGCACATACTCCCACTGCCGAGCGAGAGCTCTCTGAAATTTCTAAACAAACCACATACAGAAGCACGGACAGAGACAGAGAGAGAGAGAGAGAGAGAGAGAGAGAGACACGTAGCTGGCGCCCTACTGGGGAGTGAAGGAGATTATGGGGAATTAGGGCCCTTGCTCATCCTCCACTTTTCCTCCCCTCAGCACCTTCTCTCGCTCCCTGTAAGTTGTCAAAACGGGATATGTTTTGATCCTAAAATCTCTGTCTTCAATCACTCGGTGATCATAGTGACGTGATTGTTTTAACAAGGAGAATTGTCGCTTAGTTTGATTTTAAAAATGTCATATTTTTTAGTCATAGCAGATCAGGTGTGTGGTTGAAATGTGAAAAAGCAGTTCCTGGTGTGTGTTTAGTACCTGCTAGACAATTTATAATGAACACAAAACATTGAGCACACATAGGTAGATTATAAAATGTCAGGAGAGAAAGGTTTATTCCTGAATCCACTGCTTATTTCATCTTCTAATTTGGGGAATCTTTGTCGGCATGGGTGTAGTTCATTTTCAAGCTGATTCACGCTAAAATGTGTTTGAAAAACAACAAGACTATACCTAAATCATTGTGGTGCGTATTACAAAATGATCAGGAGAAAGGTTAACTTCACAGGCAGCAGCAACTTGGATTCTCCTTAAATGCATTTCACTGTAATCTTTTGTTTGTTTTGGCTGACATACAGTGATTTTTTCATCTGTGGGTGTGTGTGTCCTTTCTGTGCAGCGAGGCAATCATTACCCCATTGTTGAACTGACACAGCAGGAGAGACAACAACAGGCCCAATGTGTCTGTGACTATTTGCCTGTCAAGCTTAGGATTTTTCCACATATGAAGATATATGCATGGGGGCTGTAGAATGAATCAAGGATCAGGGATCAAGGAAATCTTTTATTAAGGGTGATACTGGGCATTTAAAGAGTTTTTGCCTTTACAAAAACAAATAAAAAAAAAACATATAAAGAGAAACATATAAGGAATTGATTCACCAGTGTGTGTATCTGCTTATAGCTTAAGTTGAAAACGTTAGCATGTCCAGGAAAGGCCAAGGAACATTATATAAACTAACTACATAAAAAAAAAGCCCCATTCACAACTAGCATATCGTGTAGTATTCTCCAGTGTTAAAGCTGGTCCTAGATGCTACTGGAGTTTAGTAGCATGTTAGCAGCTCTGTTCTGCTCTCTTGGGTTTGGAGATGTTTACACTTCAGCAAATCCAGCTCCACTTTTTTTAAATCTGAAAATACACTGTTTGGAGATACAAACAAGTATTTAAGCTAGCATACTTGGTAGCTATCAAGTGCATACAAATCCCTTTTTTACAGGATCCTCATTTTAAAAGACTTTAGCTAAAGACCGTAAAGACCCGCTAAAGAGGAGATAGTGTTTTCAGTGTTTAATGTCATATTAATTATCTAGCTATCTACAGCTGATAAAATCCACTAGTGACGATTAAATCAATGGCTAGAAATTATACAGAATCTCTAAATCTGCCATGGTTATCGTAAACTGCATATGTGCTGTGCTAGAAAGGAAATCTTTACAGATGGGGACGGGAGAGATAATTGCTTCACACTGTGGCAGCAGCAGTAATTGATTTCTGTCCTTACATAGACTGACGTCAACTGTTTCATGAAGTCAAGTGGAGACAGTGTGTTCTGCACAGACAATGTGCTGATCAGCAACAATCAGAGGGTGCACGCGGCTTTTACAATGCTAGTGTGAGCATTAAACACGTCCTTCCTCTGCCTCCACACAGACACATCCACTCAGCACTCACTTAAGACCGGAGGAAACAGAAGTCTCGACCTTGTGTGACACAGTAATGTGACCTAAAACAGCAGCAACCTCAATAGCTTGAACGTTCAGCGGGCGTCGGTGGTGCTCCTTGTCAGTGAATGACCTGATTGACAAAGATCTGCGTTGATGAGCTTCTGTTTTTACATTATTAATATTGTGTGTGTGCTTGAAATCCAGACTTCTTCCTTTTGTGCTAATTCACCAGTGTGTTTGAGCAGGTGTGCACCAAATGGCCTGAGGCCTCTCAGCGAAGTAGGAGCACAGATCTGGTAAAAAGCCATGCAAACCTGACCCTAGATCAGCCAAAATACTGGAAATGTTGTGTAAATAAGCAGTTGAAGACAACATCTGGCTGACATCTGCCTGTCTGTCCTGACACAAAGTCACAAATCCTACTTTCTGTTTGCAGGGACAGAAAGAGGGTGTGCTCAGTGTACAGTTCATTTAACAGAGAGTTAAACAAACCCTAACTCTCCTCAAAAGCATATTTGCTCTGAGATCATGTTTCCTCCTATGCTTCTATCTTTGCAAAACTACTGGGGGAGTAAGTTTTGTCTTTTTGCACAACCAACCACAGCAATTAACCGAGATAGCTGGAGCTATCGGTCAGTCGTCTGACTTAAACTCACTCTCATTTATTTCCAGTGCTGAGACTCTAACTCTGTGTATCCTCCCTGTTCTCAAACCCTCATTCAGCCTATCTCTGGTACATAGTGTTTAACCACACACACGCAAATATAAACACACATAGTCTGAGGTCAGCTTCTTTCACTCAGTGCTTCCTGTTTGCTTCCTATGTCTCAGACAGGAAGAGAAATCAGCAGCCTTCGCTTTCTTCCTTGTGCCACCTTCACTTCCATTTTTCTTTTGAGAACAGTGGGAAGACATGCAATGACTTCTTTTTTGTAGGAGTCAATCCTCTTATGTTCCTCTCAAGCTGTACTTTTATTTATTATACTGACCTGAAAATTACATCTTCAGCTTCCTTCCACATCTACCTCCTTCTATAACACCCACTTTTTCCTTCATTGTTAAACCAATACTCACTCTGTTGAAATTTTGACCAAGAAAGTACTTTACTTTGCATTAGCCAGGTTTCCATACATGAATAATTATGGATTTTATTTATACAAACTCTCAAGCTCAAACTCTGAGCTACAGATCATAATCCGTCAGTCATTCAAATGGACTCTTCTTGTGGACACAGTAAACACAAACCTTCTTGAAGGCTGTTATGACCCTACAAATAATGACATGGAAATCAAAATCACAGAATAAATAATTTGCTGTGATGCTCTAGGGCACCACTTTCACAATCATACCTTTCATGCATGCACTTTTATCTTAAATCAGACTCATGTGAAAAGGAGTTAAATTTGTTTTTCCATAAAGGTCACTTTTAACAATTAAACTAGTATGGGGGGTCAAGTAAAATTTCCATTTTCTCCTCAATCCTTAAAGGTTCATGTAAGAGACAAACACTAACACTCTGAAAAATACTACAATTTAAATAGAATTTCTAGATAGAAATGATTTAAAATACTGTTAGTTGCATATAAGCGGTCAATATAATGTAGGAAATGATTTAATGGCACATGTGAAATATCTGGTGTCTGAGCACTAGCTTGACTGGTGAGATAAGACGAGTGATGTGTCCCTTTAAATTTTTCCCTCTTTAAATCTGTGGCATGTTTCCAGCCCAGCTCCAGGCAGCAGACAGCGACACGTGGAGCAGCATCAGCAGGAAGAAAATGCAGGCAGAGGCAAGAAGAAGAGAGGAGCACAAACACAGCTCAGTGGAGAGCGAGAAACAAACTATCTGAAGATGACTTTGTTCTATTGATACATTACATTACATGTCAAATTATTTTTATGATTGTATGTGACTGAATGTGATCAATTGTAGACTCTTTACTGCAACTGGCATCTTGTATAATTTTATATGTATATTGTATATGTAACTTACATGCATGCATTTGAAACTGTTCATGCAAAAGCCAATGAGAATTGAGACTTTCAGCTGGATACAACTACCGCCAGCTGATGCAAATTCACTATCATCAGCTGATAAACAGCATACAGCCTGTAACACAGATGCAGAAATCAAAGTGACTTAGCATTTTCAAGGTGTGTGGATAAACATGATGTATAGGTGTTGCTTATTAGAGAGACATGGACGTGACATCACACCTGGGCTAGCCTCCACCAGCTTCTGTAACTAATTTAGTATTTTTCTTTCCGAAAATAAAATGTGTTCCTAGGGTCCCGGGGTAAGACAAATCAACATCCACTACAGCATTTTCTGTTAGAAATGGACACCTTTGTGACCATAGCTACCAGGAAACTGTAGACATCATAATTTGGTGTATTAATCAGCACTCTATTCTAATTAAATATTTTCAGCTTTTTAAGGCAATTTCAAACCCAGTTAAGGCAGATTTGAGCACAGCAGTCAAACACAGGTGCAGACTGAAACAAGTTTACCAACTCATCCACTGACTCTGACTTGATTAACAAAATCTATTGTCTACATCATTGGTTCTGTCTTTCCTGTTGTTGTTACTGACATGTCTGGACTAGCCACAGCCCCTCGACTCGCCTATGGACTCATTTATGGGAAATGGTGTTTGTTAAAAGCAGCTAAAAATAGAAATATTGAATAAACAAGGATGTTAGATCATTCAGTCTTCACCACACAACTTACTGCTGAGTAAAGTTCTTTTGCAGTGCCAGATTTTTTTTACATTATTACAAATGTTAGTGGGATTCTGAATGAGGTTTTCTTATTTCTGGAACAGAAAATAAAAGTTTCAAAGTCAAAATGATTTACATAAAAATAGACTCAAACTATACGTTAATTCTTCATGACTTCATTCATTGGCAATCTACAATGATGCATGTGTAACAGTTATCTCTCTCTTGTGCTTTTCATTACATCTTTAACTAGGACTGACTTGACTAATGCAGTTTGTATTTTAGATGATATATGGGTATTATTTATTCATGTAGCCGCTGACGCTTTCCATCAAGAATGAAGAAGAAAACCAGAGCACAAGACAAATAATGGAGGGATTGTTTAGTTAAACAATCACTCTTCTGAATCATGACACCTCATAGATTCCTACAAAGATAAAACACATATCCACATATAGTATGCCGCTGACCGGCACGCATCTGCCCAACTCCTACGCACACATGCACAGAAAGACAGATATTTCCATTTTTTGCATTGTTTTTAATATTTGCATCCGTGTGGTCTTGCAGTACACTGTGTCCTCGTCAGTCCTCCTCTAAAACAGAACATGTAAATATGAGCGTAAGGCGTGGGACCTTTAGAGCCTGCAGTACACAGGATATGTATACACTGTCACTTTTAGTGTTTTAGTATATTATACAGTGTTAGTGTTAGTATTAAAATCCAGTTGGATCTCTCTGTTTGTATAACAAAACACAATGTTTAGGAAAATACTTCAGTTTAAATTGATCTTTTCTTCTGTATCTGTGTTTCCTCAATCATTAGTATCAAATTACAGGACACCATTAGGAAATGATTCACAGACCCGTATCGATATACATAAAATAAATTTTCAGTTAAAAAAATGTGGTTTTATGCAAAAGTTTTAAAATTTTAAATCAGCTCTGGTCCAAGCTGAAATGTGGCACACGATAATATGAAAAGACGACACAGGGAATTTAGATGCTGTTCTGATTGTGTTATTAGCTTTTGAGGTACTAAAAAACTGCATATTCCACTGCATAATACATGTATGATAAATTGCAATGAGAGCAAATGCTCAAAACCTGTCATCATCTAATCATTTTAGATTAATTAGCAATAAATTATACGTAATTATACCTCCAGAACTTTACCACCATAAAATAACATCAGCCCTCAGTTGCTTTCCTATCATTAACACATTCTTTAGGCACCGGTGTTCATTTCACTATTGATTTAATGCCACTAAAATGCAGTACAACCTTTGAAAAAACCTAGAGCTTCCAGACTAATCCATATCTCCTCTTTAAAATGTTCTCAAACACGGTCTTACTTCTCTACTTCATCCAATACAATACTGAACACAAATACTGTATTTGAAGGTTAGTACAACTCACAACACACACCCGTACACACGCACCATAGCAGAAGCTTTGAGAGACTGAACAAAAGCGGAGGAAGGGGTCAGTGTTTCAGCTGCAGCCACGATACAGCACAGCGTGGGCAGAGTGTGTGAAATACTGTAGATATTAAGTGCTTTAAATGAGTTTTACCCTCTAAACGTTTCGTAGCTGTATGTAATTTGTCTTTTTTTACAATATAACGTGTCAAAGCTATCATGACATTAGCTGCTTTCGGGGCTTACTAAGACGCGTTGAATAAGAAGACAATGATGTGACAGTAAAGCTTGTAACGCGACATGTTTTGAAGGATTATTCCCTGAGGGAGGTTCTCTGTGGGTGCCAAGTGACTGACATGAAGCAAAGCCTGATGTTATTCACATTCTGCTGTGAAACACCTCAGCATGTCACATAATGCATAATGACAAAATGCGGGGTCTGCCAAATCCAAAATGAGCTTTTTATGTTTGCTTGAATGGCTTTTCCACTATAGGTTCATGCAAATCAAATGTTTTCTGGGGCCTGCAGCCATCCAGACCACTGATGCTCTCTTCAAAAACACCAGCAGGAATAAGGCAAATATTGGCATCTAAACACCCACACACACCCGGTGTACTGTACTAAGTGGTAAACAAGCAGCCTCTTCACAAGCAGTACTTGAAAAAGGCTGCCGGGCTTGTTTAGATGATGTGTGATCTCAGTGTGGAACACTTTTTAAAGTACCATCAGAGAAGTATGGACATTAAGAGTGACCTTATCTTTGTCATTATTTTTGTAATTTGAAGAGGCTTGTAAATATCCTGTAGTTAACATACATTTTTAGTGTCTGAAAAGGGTTAGTGGGAATTTAAGTCAGTCCTTTAACATTACGTACTGGTCAGTTTTCACATGTAAATACTGGAGGAGAAAACGTATTGCTCAAAGTACAGCTGAGGTTGATGGAAATGTCACTAGTTTTGCATGTATTTTAACAAGAAGCAAACCGGATTTATGACATGATGATGGCGCTTAGTGAAAAGTCAGAGGATCACCGGAGTTAGGCTACTCCAATTCATCCCGAGGGGAACATAAATGTATGTATCAAATTTGTCATTTGTCACCAAAGTCATAATGATTCATCCTCTGGGGATCCTAAATAACTGTCAATCCATAGGTGTTAAAACATTTCAGTCCGACCTAACAACCGAAAGACCAACATTGCCACACCACTAGCATGGCTAAAAAACAGCCTTTTACCAATACCTGTCGCTTATTTTCACATTTAATTACTGAGGAATAAAACATCCATTTTTGGAACTTTGTTCCAACATAAAAACATTTCCTCAGCTGAGAGGCTTAAGTTTTAAAATGCTGTGTTATTATAATTACCAGCTTCATGTCAGCATGAACATTCAGATTTTTCTGAATATATTTTGTTTGGTTCTTAACAAAACAGAAGTGCCTGAAAACCAAACAAACATGGATGCCTTACATCAACCAAAGTCAGTTGTTCAAGATAATTAAACCCAACTTTATTATATTGTTGTTAAGTATTTTTAATCCTCACATGGCAAACTCTACAGCCATACAACTAGAGTCCGACTGATATGGGATTTTGTAGGCCGATACCAATTTTGATATTTGATTTTAAAATTCAACATTCCGATTTATCGGAACATAATAACATAAACAAAGACTAACATTTAGATGTAGTTGTGCAATCTCACCGAAATAACATGCAGTTAAAACATAATTTCTTTAATTGTTATAAATAGTACTTTGAACAAAAGTACAGCTGATCATGTCAGCTGACTGCTGTGTTTTGTGGTGGATTTCATGATTGAAGGATCCATCTTCCGTCTCTCCATTTCTTTTTTGTTGTTCTCAGTTATATAGTAACAGAACAGGGTGGGTAAAGGAGAGGATCTGGTTCATGTTTTTCACAGGCGATGTTCAATGCCCTATGAAAAAATCCCTGCAGAGTGATAAAACTGCAGCTGTGGTTTCTGTGTGCCTGTGTGAGAGACAATTCATATGGAACAGTACATACAGGACAGTGAGCTTCCCATCTGTATATGTGAGAAGCATACTGGGAGGAGATATTGAGTTTCAGTTCCTTCCAACGTTGCTTCCTTCTGAATTTCATTTATAATTTACTGCCCCACAGTTCTGTCTGCAATTAGGATACAGAGAGCAAACAAGCTGAGGCAACCCCCCCCCCCCTCCACTTGCTAGCACGCAGTTGTTCTTATGCCGTAATGGACGACCCGGGACTCCCTGCTGCTCCCTCTAGCTGCCCTACTTTCAAGCTGCAGAGGTATTAAATCGGCCTCCTCATCTCTTGTGCCGCAGTTTCAATGGAGGCCACAGCTCTTAAAGTCCTGCCTGCATATGTGAAGACACGTAAAGCATGTGGTGTCATCCACTACACTGTTTATTTACCACACTATTTATAAGTTGTGTGCCCAAGGTATGCTGCTATAAAATGGTGAGAGCTACCTGACTTTGCATTTAGGACCAGGAATCAGACACAAAGCTAATATCACTTCATGTTCTCAAATTTAGGAAATTTTATAAAAGGCATGTTGTTCAACCTGCTGCTGCTGTCGGACCACTGGACTTCAGAGCAGCTTCTTCCCCCTATGAGACTCCTAAATTCATCCTCAGCACCATGTAAAATAGTTTTATTTGTATGGCCTATTATTTATTAACCCATTAGCTGTATATAAATTTTGTATATAAATCATCATGTTGCAAACATTGTGGGCTTTCCTTTTATATTTTAGCCAATAATCATACACATATAGGACATGTGTCATGCATACTTAATGCAGACTCAGGATTCTGTGACTTGCGTGAACATTACACAACACGTTGTACAATCCTCCTGCTGCAGTGTGCTGAACATTCCCAAGCCAATTAACACCTTTACCAGAGAAAATAATACTAATCATCATCTTAATGTGTTAACTTTCTCATCACACATACATACACTGAGGCAAAGAGTGTGGACAGAAGTGACAAGTGATTTTGCATAATTTGAGGCCTTAAAAATATATGATTTTAAATGCTTTTTCTGGGACAGAAGTGACTAAGTATTCAATTCCTGTATATGAGTGCAATTCTGAGGTACTTTGCTTAAGCATTTAACAAGACATATTGTACTTTCTATTTCCTTTTCAGTTAGTCACTTTGCAAATGAAGATTTTACAAACCTAAATTGAGGACATCAAATACAATGCATTGTCATAGAGCTGCAACTAACAGTTATTTTCACTATCAATAAATCCATTGATTATTTTATCAATTAAAGGACTATTTGTTTGGTCTATAAAAAGTCAGCAAATAGTCAAACATTTCCATCACAACTCTGCTGAGTTCAAGACACCTTCAAATGTCTTGTTCTGTCCGACTAACTGTCCAAAACCCAAAGATATTTAGTTTACAATCATAGAAGAAGAAAAAACTGAAATATTCACACTTGAGAGGCTGGAACCAGTGAACCATTGCTATTTTGCCTAAATAATAACTTAAAAGATTGACCTATTATCAAAATAGTTGTAGAGGAATCTTGCATCAATAGACTAATTGATTAATCGATTAATCATTTCAGTTCTACATGACACTTATACAGTAATCCAAGAGTATATACAAAGGATACAGATAGCTGTGCATTTTCAAAAGGCTGCTAACATGTTATATACCATACTGTACACATGATGTACACAGATGCGTATATTAGATAGCTAGATGGATAGATAGATATAATACTAGATACTATAGACTATAGACTATAGATATAACACCGGCAAGAGCCAATTTTGCTTTCATAGTGAGAACTTTTATTGTACTGCTAGAATATAATACGTACATTTCACAATTTGTACTTGTAACACATTTTTAACAGATAAGTAAAACATCTGAATTCTTTCTCCATCACCACAATTAGTGCCGGAGAATTTCAGATGGCAAAATGCTGAGCAGCATTTACAAAAATGACTCATTGCTGGGTGGGTGGGTGTGAAGCACTGATGAGCACGCCTCCAGATTTGGCAGGGAGGCCATATTTATCACATACTATAGTATACTGTCTATACATTGTTGTGTGTGCAAGTGGATTCATGAGTCCTTTCAGTCTAAATATATCACTATATGTCAAAATGCCTGTGAGTGTGCAGGCAAGTGGTCATGCTTCTATAAGCAAACAGCATGGCGCCCACATGTATTATATGATGTAAGCTGGTTTTAGGACAAAGGGTTACAGAATGTGTCTTAACATGCATTTTATTTTAAAGTCCGGACATTAAAGTGTGTGTAGAGGTGTGTTTGTTTGCGTTGCTCAGGTACGTAGCAGGGTGGAGCTCCGTTGTATGTGGGTTAAAGGTTTCCTTTATTACATCTATTTCTGGCCTGGGCTGATTCCTGGAGTTGAGCGATACCTTTTAGTCACGCCATGCTCTTCAGTCCTCTCATCCCACATTCCCAAAGCAAAGTCACACTCATCTCTGGGACATTTCATGCCTGTGCAAATCAATAAATTCCTCAGACCAATGCCCAACCACACCCTAAAATAGCTTTGAACACCTTTACCTGGTTTCCGTGTACAGCTGATTCCAAGAAAAGGGCACAGCTCTCTCTGACACCTAGAAATGTTCAATAAACTCCTTCACGACACAGCCAGTTTGCTTGTTTAACACTGAAAGAAGGCAAAGAATAAAGGAGAAGATTGTAGTCATCAATGAATCAAATGCTGACAATTATGTATATCTGAGCAGATTAAAGCATCATGATTATCAGGCAGGATGTTTAAAGTCGGTTTTAAAGTCAGCCGGTGTTGTTGGTAAAGTGGCGAGCCGGTGATACGCTGTTTAGTCTAACAAGGACCAACGGGAGCAATTAGAAGCCAGCTGAGTCACAGTGGTTTCCCTTGTGTGTTCAACCCTGCCCTCTGTGGGATATCCCCTTCTCACTTTGGTTATATGCACACAAACTGCACATTTCTTTCTGCACCTACACAGAGCAGGGACCTGCCTTGTAAAATAGGATCACTGCCCTGTGAGGCAGGACCTTCTCTGAGTTGTCTGGATAACTTTACAGAGACAGTAATTACTTGTACAAACAAAAGTAGGTAAATAAACTCCAAGTCTAAAGTTGACTGAGTTGTTGCCTAAGGGGGTCCTGTGAAGCTTCTTAGAACCACAGAAAAAACAATTACAGGTAGCATTGAAATACAGGTTTCCCTGGGAATTGAACTTGTTCACCCTCTGAAAGTGAGTTCATCTTTCTGAGATTAAGAACAGATAAATCCTGTCTTCTCTCCAACTGCTACAACATGGAGAGGAATGTCACTTGGGGCCAATTTCAAGTGTTGTTTCTTGTTCTTAGAAAGCTCTTCCTACCTTTACTCACATGTGTTTAAATTGCTGATGTCATAGAGGAAAACTTTACTAAGTGTGTTTATGCACACAACAGCTCACACACACACACACAGACAGGTTGATGTGAAGTGGCCGCTCACTCACTGAGATCTCTGGCTTTGCAAACTCACACTGCAGCCAAAACCAACACTCTCACGTCTGTGAGACGTAGCATCTTAGCATTGCATTTGTCTCTGTCCGAAGATTTAAAAAAATCTACATACCAGCATCTCTAAAGCTTATTAACATGTTTTATATCGTTGAAGTTGCCAGGACCCTGCTTCCAGTCAGGCTAAGCTAACCCAATCAGCATCCTGGCTTTAGCTTAATATTTAATGGACACACATGCAAGAAGCAACAAAACTATTTCTTAATGTTGTAACAGGTCCTGTCCTTTTTATATACAGTGGCAATTCTGATTGTTTCAATACTAGAACTACAGTGATATGACACATGACCCTGAATATGGAAACATAAGATAATATTAAACACATATTATGAAAAAATTACCTATATTCTTATGTGACGAGAAGTCTTTGTTCCAAGAAGCAGGTTTAATGAGTTATATACATGACTTAAAATCTTGAAGCATATCATTTCTGGAACCTGAACTCTCACGTTTTCTTGGAAAGCTTTTCCAGATAACTCAGCATAAATAAGCTGCTTCTTGGAACAGTCCCCAGGTGTAATTTACTGTGAAAAACAGTCGCCTCGAGCAGACATCCAACTTGTTATTGTAAATGGCAGCTACAGTATAGCAGATACCCATCTGTAGGGAATGTGGTCCGTCCAAAGCAGATGAGAGACAACACTTAAAGAAGATGTAATGTTTTCACACAATGTTTTTAAAACGGTTGTCAGAGAAGCCAGAGGTAACGCCCAGTATGCACCTCCACGCACGCACAGGTGAGATACAAAATCACTTAAATTGGATTTGTCTATTAGAAATGATCCAGTCCTAACCAATACAGGTGCACATGACAACCGGCAAATTAAATCAGCTGTTTTGTTTTTCACACCTCTACCACTATGTTAGCTGCTCTGCCAAACTCTGTAGTAAATACAACTCACCCTACAGTAGTAAGAGTTCAGGAATTTATCACACACAACCCACCATTCGACGCATGTACGTAACGATTTCTTATACACTCCAGACCAGCTGTGTTTGCCTCCACGCAAAATACATGGGCAGAGAGCCAGAGTAGGTGCCAAGCAACCATAAAAGTGCCAGTCAGACTCACTTATTCATGCACGGGATGTGGTACAACTTTAACGGGAGGTACGCGGAGTATGGAATATTAAATTACATGTTGTCACGTTCTGTTCTGCTTCTAAAGCAGGTCTTTGAAGATTTAGCTTGAGTTCATGTCTTCACATTACAAAACTATTCATAGAGATGCAACAAAGGGAGATGCTTTCTGCTGTTGTTTGTTTGCAGTGATCATCTGTTATTCACTATTTGGGTGAAAACCATTTTGGATGATAGGAGTAGCCTAAAAAGTAGCCATAAAGGCCTGCCAACCACGTTTTACTGCCCTACTTATTTATCAAATGAATGAAAGCTGGCCAGTTTTCAATTAATAAACTAAAATGTGTTAATGAAGAAGAAGATATACTTTATTAATCCCGCGAGGGAAAACTCTATGTTTTTACTCTATTATTATGTTAGTATTTACACACAGGTCCGAAAGACACACATGCACAAACAGGACCCATAGCAACACATGGAGAGATATCAGAGTGATGGGGGCTGCCACTCAGTGCAGCGCCCCGAGGTGCCCAGGAGGTGAACTGGCACCTCTCCAGCTACCAGTCCATGTTACGTAACTCTGATCCAAGCTAGTTCGAACTGGCGAGTTCCCAGCCTAATCCTTACGGAGTGAGCTACTGTCGCCCCAATGGTGAAAAAACACAGATCCTCGGGTCACCGTTTTTGTTGTCACTACCGGGTTATCCCTTCACAGCATGAGAATGCTAAAGTACTACGTAGCGATTTAAAAACAACCTGAATAAAGTTGGCTGTTTTTAAAGGGAAGAAAATTATAAATCGACATATGTGCATCAGTTTATTCTGTTTGTAAACCTCCAAACTCCCCCTCTTTGTTCTTTTACTTTCAGCAGCCAATTGTATTTTGAAATGACGGCCGGTGCCAACGTGGAGTAGACAAATGTGTCACAGCCAAATAAATAAAACCAGCATGCCTGAAATGGGAGGGTATGATGAATTTACTTAAAGCATTTCTCACAAAGGAACAAACTGCTCATCAAAGTGGAAACCCCTTGAAATGAAAGTGCAACACAGTGCGCTTGACAATGCATAACTTGCATTACTGTGGCCAAACCAAATAAAGAATTTTAATAGCACCAGCTCTATGATATACTAAAACATTATTTTTGTCTTCATTATGAAAGTAACATTTATTTTTGGGGCTGGAATCAAACCCAGGACTTTCGCCTTTGTATGTGGTGCACACGTCTACCAGGTGATCTAACCGACGCCCATAATGTTTACATTTATGTGACAAAAACAAATTGACAAGAGCGAATCACGTTAAAAAAGACCAATACCTCGTGTATTTTAAAAGGTCAAGCTGTTTGTCTTGTATGATGTGAGCACTCAATAGGGGAAATATAACTTCACTCAAACAGTGACATTGCAGTATGTTTCTATATTTACTTGACTCTCCTTTCTAACGGGAATTTTTGGCCAGTTGCAGCACATTTGCCCATGGCTCTGTGTCTTGTCTCTTTTGTGTAATATTGCGTGTTTTGACAGTTTGAGTGGAGGGGGCCTGGGACAGAGCAGAGGGCTGTCAGGCTGAGAACAGGCTAATAAGGTCAGTCAGACAGAGCAGGACACTGCAGTAGAGCAGGGACCCACACTGGCTGGATAGACTCCCCTGTACCGCACCTGGCCCACTATACTACAATTTGAGTGGGTAACGAAAACAGTCCTAACTTTTGGGTAATTCATCACACATTGGCCTTTGCCTCCCACACATTCGAGCAGACACCCTGACTATAAATTAAAGCTGTATACACTATGGGTTACTACACAGATTGTTCCTCAATCCCTGTATTTTTTCAACAAATATGTCATGGCATACTTGTTTGTAAATGTCAAACAGTAGCATGTATTTGTCTTGAAATTGCTATTTTTTAATTTTGTGATTAACTAACTAACTATGTATAAGCCAGCTGGCTTGCAGATGATAGGTAACAAAAATCTGCACAAAGAGATGAAAAAGTACCTGCATACTTTTATCTTATTCTCAAGTCTACAAGGACAACATTTATCCACAAACACCTGAGGAAGACCATATGTGGTCCAAACCTTGTCACATTCATGTAGAATGAAAGAAAGATTGTGAATTCGACAGCAGTGTGAGGGTAGTTTATAAAAAAAAAATTAACCCATGTAAAGCTTCAAGAAATTAAATATACTCTGGCTTGACTTGGAGTTCATTTCTGCAACATTTGTGTATATGTCCATAGATTTTCCAGGCCTTGGATATGCTTTTCTTAATTGTATATGATTGTTCCAATAATGCAAAGAGACTACAGCCAATTCAGATACAATAAAATGTAGAAAAGCATTTGATATCACAAGACACAGCGTTTCTCAGAGGTTGACACAATACATTCTGATTCTAATTTGAGTAATTTTTTGGAAAGGCGGTTTTACTGTTTAATTAGTTCTGAGTTATGGCTGAAGTAGCACAGTCACGCCCTTGTTAGCCGGCAGTGGGACTGTCACCTCGCAAGACCATCAAGCGACCAAGTGAAGCGGAAGCTGGAACAGCGTGTACCAAAACAACACCATCACATCGACAGTTAGAGCAGACACTTGGCTTTTGTTCAGCACGGGTCACTGTGGACAGTGACTGGACAAACCGATCCGCTGTCACCCCTGAACCTAAAGTCCCATCCCACGCCCAGCTGATGTTGCCCCTGATTTGGTCTCAGGACAGCTGCAGGAAAGTGAAACACACTTGCATTCTGTTCTTGTATTGAAGGAAATCAAATACTGTGATTTCAATCAAAATATTTTATTTTATATATTTTATATAAAAAATTAAGCAATGGTCATTTAGTTAATATCTGGTATCAAACTGCTGTGTAACGGTCTAAGTGATAGTCAGACATTTATTTGACACTAATGCCCCCTGTTGTTTGATTGTAGTAACAGCAACAATTCTTTCTTAAACAAACAGACCCATAATAAAAACATGCCTCCAGTTTATCTGAACACATCTCTGAACTATGAACCTAAATATGACGGCCCCATTAACTATGTTTATCCAAAGTCTGACACTGCAGTCTACTGCCCACTGACCGCTGAGTCCTGTGAAGACTCCAGCTGCCCCTTGAGCTCGGCAAGCTGTCTCTCCATGTGGTAGATATCTTCAGATATTTGCCTAAGTAAAACAAACACAGTTTGGTGCCTTTCGGAAGTTGTTGCACTTGGAACAATTTGCCTCCAAATGGCCTTCTATATGGTACAGTAAATCTTTTTCTTGTCTCATTCATTTCTATTTAAATGTATGAAAAACAACATTTGTTCCTTCCTGTCTTCCTACCTATACTTTACTTCTGGTTTGTTATCAATATGTTTTGAAATTCCCATCCCTAAATAAGTGTATATAAGCACTTCTTAGTTCTACACATATGGATGGAACTATTGCTGGTGTTGTGTTTGCATTTATTTTTACCGGCGGAAAGCCTGGGCCCTGCTCAGCTGGCAGTGGAGGCGCTTGACGATGGCTTCGTAGCGCCTGTTCTGGATCTGGAAACACACATGCAACATTCAGTTTGTTTAGTTTTCACTGAGGGTACAACAGGAATTCAGTTTATGATCGCTGGGTTAAAATCATAGTATCTTTATTTGTGGATTTACATTTCAAAACCAGATTAACCGCCATCTGGTGCAATTATGTAAATTGCTATTATTAACTAAAAGGTATTTCTTCACTAATATGAAAATGTTACTGTACCTTCATCTGTTGTACTACAGGATTTTTATAAACATATTAATTAAAGCCACATTGCTCCAATAAGTCAACAGAAAATTCATCTGCAACATTTCTAATTCGTTGATGCAAAAATGGCAGCAATTCAGTATTTCCAGGTTCTCTAATATGAACATTTTCTGTTTTTTTGTGTTCTTCGTAAACATACAACATCTTTGGGTTTTGGCTTCTTGGATGGTTGAACACACCAAGACATTTGAAAATGTCACCATGCAGCCATTTGCTGATATTTTATAGACTATGTGGGTAGTTAATTAATAGTTTAATACTCTGTAGATGAATCAATAATAAAATAATAATCAGTGAAATCACAGCCCTAGTACAAATACTCAGTTATTTCACAACATATCTTATCTGCCATACCTCAATGTCTTTCTTCATCTGAGTATGAGTCTCAAACTCTTTTTGCAATTGCTCTCTCCTCTCAGCTGTCGTCTTCTCCATCACAGAGATCTCTCCCTTCAGAGCATCAATCTCTCTCTGCAGAAAAAAAAATGCAGACAAACGAAATGGTTATGGGTTCTGCAGATTGGGAGCAAAAAGGTTCATATGGTATCAAAGGAAAGCGAGGCACATGCTGTTAATCAAAAAACAAAACAACGACGATATGGAAAATTTGACATTGGAATATAATTAAGGATCAAGGATGTCAAATAAATTTTCTCCACCTTTGCCAACTGCACTGTGTTTCCATTTGTATTCACCAAATCTTTCTTAAGCTCCTCTTTCTTCTGTGTCAGCATCTTGACCAGCGCTCTCTTCTCCTCCAGCTCTTTATGGGCCTTCGTCTGGCTTGATGCAAGCAAAACAGCTGCTCTGTGACTCTCCATCTTGTTTCGGTAAGTGTTGAACCTTGCCAGTGATATGCGAGCGTTCTCCTCCTCCTCAATTATACCAATCTGGATTTCTGTCCTTTCCTTGCTGATGGATGCCCAGCGATCACTCAGGACATTTATCTGCCGCTCCAGGTGTTCCATCTTGCCCTCCAGTATTAGGACTTCCCTCACGTTAGATCTCAGCACCTGAGCTACCATCTCGCCTTCCTTCTCCACATCTGAAAGAGTTGCCTGGAAAAGTAGGCATCACAGGTTCCTTTGAACACTTCCTTTGCTAAAGCAGTAATACAATAACTGAGCTATTATCAATCAATCTACTATGCATGCCAGATGAACACAATCACAATATAACTTGTATACTTCCTTTAACTACATTGTAAATATAAATGACTAGTCCATTACTGCAATGAATTTAAATAAAGCTTCTCATTTGTTAAAAATATGAGTTATAGCTTGAAGCATAACATATTCCTTAAAAAGTTTAATTGAAAATATAAAATATTTATAATTTTGGCACTATTACATTTGACCTTACTCCTGCATTTTTTTTTTCAAACAATTTGATGGCTGATGTGGCCTTGGTACACACACTCCCCTCTTTTTCTTACAAATTGCATATTCGTTTCTGGAAAATAAGGTCCTGTGGGCACAGTACCAATGCATCACAATATTGGTTGTTAAATTAAATTCAACAAATATATTTGTGTTAATTGCCATCTATTATTGATTAGGGGCACTACTTCTATTGCTAATAGTTGATATAAACACTACTTTATATCGTACAATGCTTGAAATGCATAATAGAGACAATATAGGGGTTTCTAAGAAGCCTATGGTGAATTAAGCAATGGGTAAACGTGAACCTGCAGGGAGCTGAGAGTCTTCTGTTTCTCTTTCAGACCCTCAGTCTGGGCATAGCCCAGATGACTGACATCCTCCACTGCCTTGGTTAATGAAAACCCAGGCTTTTCCTGTGTTCCTTGAGAGAGTTAATGAAAGTGTATTAAAGTTTCAGTTTAACAACTGTTATTGCAGTTAACAGTCATATTTCCACTTATAATACACAGATCAGCAGCCAAGAAGTTAGGTCTTGCTTAGCAATATTTCCCAAAGGTCATCTTTTGATTTTGGATGGATTATACACTCCTTGAACACATAACAAAATGTTTGGGCTTTAAACATGCAAGCTAACCCACAAGTTAGCTAACTGGGTTATAGTTACAGATAAACTAGCACAAAAACATTCATAACGAGTTCAAAGCTCAAAACAGGTCTAAAGTGAGCTAACATTAGCTAATAATTAATAAATTGCTCAAACTCAAATTTTTGTCAATAAGAGTATTTGAATAATAAATGTTATCATACCATTTTCACCGGCAACTGAATTTGACATTTTGACATCAGTTTAGCTAACTAAACATTAGCTAACGTTAATCTTCGAAAAATGGTGACGTCAAGGAGTTTACTTCCTTTATTGTGGCTAAAATAATTTGTTTAAATTTTTGGGTAAACTTTAAAGTTTCACACTATAGCTAGCATTGCTAGGTAACTGCTGTCAAAATGTCAAACTTTAAAGCAGGTGGTAAGTAAGATGATAGTAACTAGCGAGTTTAACATGCTTATTTAATCTGTTTCTTTCCGGCTGATGAGTTGAGTGATTTGTTCAAATGACTGGATCAGGAGATGTTCATGTAGATGCTGCAGCTGATAATTAGCTCCTTCAAACTCCGCAACATTTTAGTTTTTCATTAGTTTCTTTCTTTGCAGCTTTATTCTCTGTTATTACCATACAGTCTATGATTATTACCTATGACAGAAATGACATCCGGTTTGGGTTAACGGACCTTGACCTTGACCCATAGCCTTGACCATGGTGGGTGATGGCCCCAGGAGAGGAAAGAGCCTAGGTGCCATGCTGGTCCAGCTTAGACTTTTCATGTGAATATGAAAACCACATTATCATTATCACTAGCTTCTTACTCAAATTAAAAAGAAAATGCACTACAGAATTGTTTCCTGGGTGTATAACCGTATATATTGTTTAATTTGATATATTTTACGTTACCATATTCTAAGATACATTTAATTACCTGTGTATAGCATGAAGAGACTACAAACGTTCATTTCGTTGTTACAACGTTGTGTTGTATAGTGATAAACTACCTTGATTACTGACAAAAAATGAATAAATTAAATAGGTATTTAAGCAACTGAAGCTGTGGAATGCGAAAAAATAACGCTAACTGCCGATACAATGGAAAAACTACACTTTCCAGAGTTCACTCCTGAGACTCCTCCTTCCCCAAACTACATCCGGTCTCTCTTAGGCTAGTGCAATGGTCTTTGACACTTGTAAACATGTGAACAACACGTGTGAATATTGTTTTACTTTACTCATTGCTCTCTAAATGTTGTCAAATGCTTGTCAATCGCTGGTTTCGGATGTGCTCTTTGTGTAGCCGTGTAGTTCACAGCAGCACAGGACGTAGAGGAGGATGGAGGACACCGAGCTATGCTAGCATCTCAAAGGTGCAACGCTGGGGTGCAGCAGCACCAAAACGCCTCTGCCACAGTAATTTGGGGAACTTGTACAAGACTGAGTCTGTTCAGAGGTATCTTCAGCAGCTCATGCAGGAGTACAGAGACCTCAGCAAGAAGTTACAGCATGCATACCTCAGCGAGTCAGACAGAAAAGTGCTTATAAAGAAACACACAGAGCTGCTGCCTCTGGCAAATGTGTTTGAGAGTATTGAACAAGCCCTGAAAGACCTCGAGGAAGTCCTCTCACTTCTGCATAGTGAGTATTTGTGTCAGTAACAGTTAGCAATAGGAAGAAAAAAGGAATTATTTGTTAACGGCAAATGAATAAGGATGTTTTACATATATTCAGCTTACACTTTTAATAAAAAACAGTGTTACAATATGAATGCAATCTGTGTTACTAAGTACAGTTAGTGTATATGTTCTGTAAAAATGATTTCCTGATGACTTTTTTTTATTGTGTCTGAACATTAAGCACGTATTACCAGCTATAAATGAGTTGACTGAATCAAAAGATCTTAGATCACAAATGCCATGTTCTGCTCTCCCTCAGGTTTAGCTGGTGCCAAAGATGAAGATGAACAATTGACCCAGCTGTTGAAAGAGGAGGAAGCATGCATCTCTCGCAAAATTTTGGCCTTAAGAAAAGATGTAAGAACACAAATGCATGATCAAATAGGTGTAGAAATGCGTTGTAGAGCATGGCGTGGTAATGAGAGCATCTCTTTTCTCTCCAGTTGATCAAAGCTCTTGTCCCCTCGGACCCCCTCGACTCCAGTAATATTCTGCTGGAGGTTGTATCAGGACGAACAACAGGAGGTATGAATCTGCTTACTTGAAGATGCTCCCCATTTGCAATTAATTTACTGTTCTGTTTCTTACACTCAAAAATTACCCAGGGGTAAAATCTAGCTGAATGATTGGAAACAGAAAGGCTCCTCTTTGAAATAAGTCATAGTGCTGATGTACCAGTATTTTTACAGGTAGCTTATGATAAATAAGCCATGGCACATGCCTGGATCAACAATAGAAAACAGTGTGTTTTCTTAACATCTGTTTTTGTGGTTGCAGGTGACATCTGTCAGCAGTTCACCAGAGAAATGTTCGATATGTACCAGGGTTTCGCCTCCTACAAGAACTGGGACTTTGAGGTTTTGAACTACACACCTGCAGAGTATGGTGAGTCCCATTTGTGTCTGTATTTCTGTATATCATTCATCTTCTTTTTGTGAAAATGTGTTCAGCAAAAAGTTCTTTTCAAAGCTGAAATTATAACTATTATAATGTCTATGGTACTATGGTAATGTCTCTGTGACCAGTGTTTGCTTCTTTGGTGGCATCATTACATTTTATCCAAAGTGACTTACAATTGCTATACCTGTCAGAGAGGTCGCACCTCTCTGAAACAATTAGGGGTTAAGTGTCTTGCTCAGGGACACAATGGTGGATGGGTCACAGTGGGGGATTGAATCTGGGTCTCTCACACCAAAGGCATGTGTCTTATCCATTGTACCACCACCACCTCATCTTGAGAGTCATGGCTCTGTTAATACTGGCTTGCTACTTATTTCTAGTTTAATGTATCTCTACAGAAACACAGAGCTGTTTAGAATTTACTAGCAAGGACCCTGCCACAACAATATGTAATTTAAAGATTTAATGAAGATTCTGTATGTATATATGATAAGGAATGGATGAATTGATGTAAAGGGGACGGGTATTGGTGGAAGAAAGATGTCGTCTGATAGGCTGGTCTGGGAGGATGTATGAAAGACCGGGCAGAGGAGACTCAGTGTTGGGGTTCTGTCTCGAAAGTGGTTTCACCCAAGCTAGTTACGGACCCCCAGACAGTACCTGGATGAGACATTATAGAGGTGTGCACTAGATTGAATAGTAAGGTATGGGGGGATGAGGGCCACAGGTTGGTGCCAGACGGGCTGGTCTGAATATCTCAAAAACTCCTGATCTACTGGGATTTTCACACACAACCATCTCTAGGGTTTACAGAGAATGGTCCCAAAAAGAGAAAATATCCAGTGAGCGGCAGTTGTGTGGACGAAAATGCCTTGTTGATGTCAGAGGTCAGAGGAGAATGCTCAGACTGGTTGGAGATGACAGAAAGGCAATAGAAACTCAAACAACCACTCGTTACAACCAAGGTATGCAGAATATCATCTCTGAACGCACAACATGTCGAACCTTGAAGCAGATGGGCTACAGCAGCAGAAGACCACACCGGGTGCCACTCCTGTCAGCTAAGAACATGAAACTGAGGCTACAATTCACACAGGCTCACCAAAATTGGACAAAAGAAGATTAGAAAAACATTGCCTGGTCTGATGGGTCTCGATTTCAGTAGCAACATTCAGATGGTAGGGTCAGAATTTGGCGTAAACAACCTGAAAGCATGGATCCATCCTGCCTTGTATCAACGGCTCAGGATGGTGGTGGTGGTGTAATAGTGTGGGGATATTTTATTGGCACACTTTGGGCCCCTTAGTACCAACTGAGCATTGTTTAAAGTGAGTATTGTTGCTGACTATGTCCATCTCATCATGACCACAGTCTACCCATCTTCTGATGGCTACTTCCAGCAGGATAATGCACCATGTCACAAAGCTCAAATCATCTCAAACTGGTTTCTTGAACATGATAATGAGTTCACTCCAGTGGCCTCCACAGTCTCCAGTGAATCCAATAGAGCACCTTTGGGATGTGGTGGAACGGGAATTTCTCATCATGGATGTGCAGCCAAGAAAACTGCAGCAACTGTGTGATGCTATCATGTCAATATGGACCAAAGTCTCTGAGGAATGTTTCCAACACCTTGTTTAAAGTATGCCACGAATAATTAAGGCAGTTCTGAAGGCAAAAGAGGGTCCAATCCGGTACTAGCAAGGTGTACCTAATAAAGTGAAAAGGAACTTTAAATAGAGGTTCAATAATTCAGTGATGGGTGCAGAGCCATTTCAGAGGGGTATGCACGTGACCAGGGGATATGTGACTTGTTAAACACAGGTGTAGCAACTGATATCATCAATTGCTGCATTGCATTAATGTTCTACCTGTGGTTTCTTGCTTTGACAAGGTTAAATGTCTGGAACAACTAGCCTACATAATTAACTATACCATGTTTCCGTCTCAGGTGGTTTGCACCATGCAGCAGTGAGAATAGCTGGGAAAAATGTGTATAGACATCTGAAGCATGAAGGAGGAACACACCGGGTGCAAAGGATCCCTGAGGTGGGCCTCTCCTCCAGGATGCAGCGAATCCACACAGGAACCATGACCGTCATCATCCTGCCTCAGCCAGTGGAGGTACACTCTACTCTTGTCTCTTCATCAGCCTGTGCTTATTAGAGAGATTAATAAAGTATGTCTCTTTGTTTGTGTCCTATGTGTTCACAGTTTGATGTCCACATTGATCCAAAGGATCTTCGCATTGACACATTCAGATCCCGAGGTGCTGGGGGCCAAAGTGTCAACACAACCGACAGTGCAGTGCGTGTTGTTCACCTTCCCACCGGTAAAAACATGGCAGAACAGTTTTCCGGCTACTCCAGACTAGAGACAGTTCTGCTTTCATGCTGTATAAACACCAGGCCTTATTGCTTATCCTCCCAACAGGTATAACAGCAGAGTGTCAGCAGACTCGCTCTCAGCTGCAAAACAGAGACACCGCCATGCGTGTGCTGAGGGCCAGACTCTACCAGAGCATGATGGGTAAAGACACCGAGCAGAGGCACACTGCACGAAAGCAGCAGGTGAGTGAACTTCGCTCGTGGGATTTTACATATGACAACATAATTTTACCATAAAAGTGTATCTAATATTCACAGATCTTTTAACTATGTGTTTATCGCAACAGGTGGGTACACGTTCTCAGTCAGAGAGGATTCGTACCTACAATTTCAGCCAGGATCGGGTCACGGACCACAGGACTGGATATGTTACTAGAGACATAAAGGTACGATATTAAGGGAGTGTAAGTGTGTCTCCAAATTCTGCATAAATCATAGGAAACTGTTAAACCTGTACATTTTTATGTTTGTCATTCTTATCATTTTCAACCAGCAAACTCTGTAAAGCATTTGTCAAACTGATGTTAAAGAGGTGGTATTTGTGCTCATTTTCAGGTTCAAAATCCTATTTAGGGGTTGTACCAGAACAGGTTTACATGGTTTAATTTTCAAAAAACACCATATTTTTTTGTCATACTGCACATTGCTGCAGCTCCTCTTTTAACCCTGTGTTGAAGGCTTCGTTTTAGCCTGGGAGTGATACATCTTATCTCTAAATGATCTTTGTTGGGAGTTGCAGTTCCTAGTTAAGGACTACTAGCCAATCAGAAGCACAGAAAGGCGGGTCAGCGAAAAGACAGTAAACAGCTTCGATTCAGCTGTAGGCTACATGTTGCCGACCAGCTCAGCAACATAGACTGGAGAAAGAGTTTCAGAGTGGTGAGTTATTAATCTGTAACAAATGTATCTTTCATCCATAAAGTTTTAACTGAGCTCTGTCTCTACATCACAGTAACAACTTTATGTCCATTGACTGCCTGGAGGGTAGCTAGTGTTTGGAAGGGAGAGGAGAGGTGTGCTGCAGCTCAGTGTTTTTCCACCGGTGTTTTTGAGGGTGTGTCGGACTAGTCGCTCAGCAAGCATTATTATCATTGTGACGTCACAAAAAGGCTTGGACTACAAACGAGCTGTTTTCAGGCAGTTCAGAGCAGTGTTTTCTGTGGGAGATGGGAACTCCCTTTGGGGTGGACTTTGGGCTTTTTCACTTTGCAAACCTATTCATGGACAAAAAAGATATATAACTCAATAAAGGAGAGGGGAAAAGCCAAAAACCATAATACCACCTCTTTAACAGTCCAGTTTTTTTATTGTATTTCACCCCTTTATACTTCGACTTCCTCTCTCACCAGTTAAAATCAATGTCATGTTCTGGCCCTTGTTTAGGAGTTCATGAGAGGAGAGGAGGCCCTCCATGATCTGATCTCTGACGTACTTGAACATGCAGAGAGGGAGGCTCTGCTGGAGGTAGCGGAGAGCAACAGTGTGAAACCACCAGAGTCTGGACAATCTGCAGACTAACGACCACAACTCACCAACTGTACTGAACAGACAGTGTGTCAATTGGTGGATGCTTTTCTCCAACACATCTTAGTGCTGTGACTGTGTACCAGGGCTGAAATATATATAAATGTATTATTTCAATATTAATATTGCAATGTATGCTTGTGCAATAGTCACATTGCAAATTATGCAATTTAAGACCAACTGCAGTTCACTCAGTTTTATTTTTGTAATAAAATATTTATTATGTATTTTGTGGCATGTTAACTCCCTAAATAATGCTAGAGCTTTATAAATTAGCAATATTTAATTTATTAGCAATATTTAATTTAATTTTAAATGATTAATATTTTAAACTAAAGACATTTTGAAATATCCTGTAGGACTACTCTTTGAGATGAAAAACTAAGTTCATGTACTTCTCAGAGTTAAGCACATGCACTGCATAAAAGTGAGATGAAGTTAAAAGCTGCATATTTACTGAAAATATTGTTTTCTTGACATACATATAAGTGCATTTTACTTAAGCCAAATAAATACTAAGTCAATTCTTCTCAACATATTTTGAGCTTTTGTGCTCCAAGTGGGGAATCTGGTCGTTTAAGTTGTAATCAAACCTTTTGTCCTGGCAGTGTGTGTAACATTGAGTACTAAACAGTAAAGCTGACTTTTTACCTTGAATGTACACAGACATCAGTAGTGTTTATTGTAGCTATCCTTTATGGTTCTTTGCCAATCAGGGTGCGGTGAAACCACCTATCAGCTTAATACACACACACTCACCAAAAGCATGTCCCACCCCGTGTATGTGTGCCTGTATTTGTGGAATTAACTATGATCATTCTTTATTCAGTTGTGGTTGAAAAGCTTTGCCTCCACTCAGTTAAATGTTCAAAATAATTGAACTGACAATGTTGTCACTATCAGGACAGTGAAAAGATATCGATCACATTGTCCTTATTTCCTCCATCCATACAGCTTTATGAATGTATGACGTTTTTAAGTTAAAATATTGCAATGATGTTTCCACAAGGATGCCTTCCTAGATTTTTACAACTTACACAGGTAAAAAAGTTATTTGAATTGCTCTGCCTGCCGACATATTAATAAAACTGGGAAGCTGACAATATTGTGTCCATGGGGTAAGACTCTAAAAGTGTTGCACACCTTCATTATGACAAACCTCAGTACAAAGAAAAGAACATGGATTGTTTCCAATGGTAGACATTTTTAAGATTAGAAAAAAAATGTTTCTTTTAAGACACAGCATTTGAGTTTCTCTGGCCTATTTGTCCTAATACATTTAATAAACTTCAAATATCAAAACAGTGTCCCAAAATGTCAACAAAAAAGTTGCAGGAAAGAGATGTATTTGTGTAAAAGTCTTATTCTGCTGCATTCTGGCGTGGAAGTTTTTATGTGTTTGGGTCAGTCATCGTCGTCGTCGTCTCTCTGCCGGAGGCTCCTGGATTTTCCGTTCTGTGTCTTGTTTTTCCTGAATGAAGTGGGGCCGCCTTCCTCTCCGAGGGAGGTGATAATGCGTTCCCTGAACTTCGGTTTTGGCTCTGGCGGCAGGTCGGCTGGAGCGCTGGCTGTGCTTCCCTCCACCTGGGGCAACTGCAAGTCCACACCGGCACTGGAGAGGAAGGAAAAAGGGAACTGTTAGATACTAGCACACATATCCAGTCTTTATCACGGTCTGTAGGCTGCATACCAATAAGTGGATGAGTCCATGGTCTATCAACCATTAACTACACTTACTATGGATCCTCCTCTTCCTGGATCTGTTCCCAGACCCCATATGGATTGGTAGCTTTTGGTCTTTTGGCTTGTATCTTTCCTTGTGTCACCTCTTCCACTTTCTTCTCCTCTGGTTTAGCTGTCGTGCTTTGGACCTCTTCTTCTTTTTTCGTCTCTTCAGCGTCCTCTTTAGGAGCATCATCACTCACTTTATCTTCTCCTTCGCTTTCTGAGGGCTCAGCTTCCGCTTTCCTTTTCTGAAAATAAAAAACAAGGAGGGAAGCTGTGAGGTCTGGATTTAATCCCAGAATCTTGACAAGCTGAAGTTAAAATTCTTCTTTTCTAATTCTCAGACTGATAGAACTACTCTCACCCTGAAGCTGATCTTTGGGACTGTGGGCTGCTGGCTGGCTTGTTCAGGGACTTCAGCCTCCTGAGATGGTGGGTCCCCACTGGAGCTCCCCTCTTCTCCTGAGAGTGGCTCCGGCTGAGGGGTTGAAGGCTCCTCCTGATTCTCACTCTCTCCGCTGGGCCCAGATCCAGATGCTTCATTGGAGGTAAAGTCTGCTGGCTTCTCCCAGCTGGACTCTGTGAGGTGAGGAAGAGAGCACATGTAATTATCAGACATAGTGATTAACTGAAATAATGGAATCCAGAAATAAGAGCAACGCACACAAAATGTTTAAATGCATTCAGTGGTAATAAAAATTAATTTAAGGTGCATTAAAAAAAGTATACCTCCAGTTTCTGAGTTGTAATAATATTTATAACCATCAGGACTGACGGCTTCCATCCAAGGACAGCCAGAGGAGCTCTAAAGAGAAACACAATACTAACATATAAATGCTTTTAATCAGCAACCAACAGATATAACACCTAGTTTAAAATAAAATTAATATACCAAAAATGCACAGAAACTAAAAAAATGTATAAATTAACCTCAGTCTGTCCGAGCTGTGCTAAGGCCAGACTGTCTCCCTGGAAACCCTCTGGATTGTCCCATCGAGATTCTGTAGTTAAAATAAAAGACAACATAACACCACAACCATGTTGGAAAGAGTCAGTTTGACCAAAAAGTATAAAAATACATATTTGTATAAAAAAGAAGTTATTTTTCAGGTTATCCCCACCTCCAGTTATTGTGTTGTAATAGTATGTGTGTCCATCATCTGTCAGTCCTTCAACCCAAACCTGCGCTTGTGTTTGGTTTCTGGACTCCCTTGCTTTATCTTTCTTTCGCTGTTTTTTGGCCTGGGTTTTGGTCTGGGTTCTGACCTGGGGTCTGACCTGGGGTTTTGCCGGATGTTGTTGCTGTGTTGTTTGGGCTGGTGAATCTGATCCTCCTGACATGGAAACACTTAATTTAAAAAAAATTCAAAGAGCAATAACTTCTCCTGAGTAGCCCAAATATCACATATTATATCAATAAAAAGTCAAACAATTACCTGCCGCCTCCCTTTCCATCCTCTTCAGATCTTCCTGATATGCCTTCAGTGCAGCCTCCTCCATTGCTGCAAACTCTTTAGACTCTTTTTCCTCTTGCTTCGCCTTGTCCATGCTCTTCTTTTTAATCTGCAAAAAGAAAGACAGGATGAAGATGAGTGGCAGCGGCCAGTAGCCAATAAGATGAGAGCTTTAGAGTCAGAGTGTCATGTCTGGACCTTATCTCTCCTGCCAGTCCTGAGAAAGCTGCCAAGACAGGCAAGTTTTTCTTGGCTGTTCATGCCTGTGTGTCTCCCTGACAACCCTCACTGATCAGTATAGATTATGTAAAATTATGTTTTATAGTCATGTAGATCTATGTGTGCTTGTGAATCAGCAAAACATATATTATATATATTTGTGTTTGTGTGTGTGTGTGTGTGTGTACCTCAGAGATTTTTGCAGCCACATTTTCTTTGTGATTCTTCCCTCTTTCATGGAACTCAACGCTCTGCAGTACAAAAAACATGAGGAGATACGTTTTAGCATAACGTGTAGATGACGTTAGTGCTCAGCAACATGAACTGTTCTTTTTGGCGTACTCACGGGTTTATTGTCCGCAATCCAGCACTTGCAATACTGACAGAATTTCCTTGGTTGTGACTTCCAGTAGTCAGCCCTGAAAATTCACAAAACTAGCATTAGCTAACTAAACATAAATGAACTGGGTTAAGTTACCTTTAGCCTGGGCAGCTAACGTAGCTAACTGGCAAAATTCCTGCCCATGGGTTTATTATTTACCTGAATGTGCTGCGTATAACTTACATAAAACTCTCAAGAGTGTAAGTTATCTCATTACTTACATTTTAAATGTTGATGCTTACAATACGAAGAATAATTTAAAACGAACCACACAAAAAGAAAACCGCCTCCCACATTTCAAGAATGACAACACTGTCCACTCGTGATGGCGTCATCGGTTGTCGCCGTGGAGACGAACCCTCATGTTGATATAAGAAGGCGTTAAATAAATGTGTCAAAATTAAAAATAAAAATTTAGTCAGATTACAGGGCCCAGGTGCTAAATTTAGCTGTTGGCCACTATCAATGCACAAGTGCCTCCCAATCTCTTTGCATTGTGTATGTAGTACCAATGAGATTCAAGCAAAGCATAGTAACGTTACACATCAGTGTCATAATATTTTGCCTAGACTTCCAGAAACCAACCAGTACTGCTATTCTGGAGAAATATCCTACCCTGGATATCATGCTCTGGGTCCGCTAAGTGTTAGTTAGTTCGTTTTAATGATAAATCATTTATCATTAAAACGAACTACCATCGCGGCTGCAGTCTTGGTTCCAACAGACGTAAATCGGGATTTTCCCTGACAACTTGCAGTGTTATGAAAATAATTGCTCCTGTTGGCTTGTTTTTTGTGGAACTTCCGGGTTCTGGTTGATTACACCACCAGAAAAACCATTGATACCTCCTCGTTTCAAGTCTTTCAAGTTGAAATACTGGCATTTTGAGCAAGTTTGTCGGTCAAAATTGTCTCGTTTTTTGCTAAAAGTGAGTAAAAACATTATTTAAACTGTATTAGACATTTAGTTTAGTTGCTAAACTACAAGTGAACGAATTTTCAATGAATTTGAACGACGACCTTGGGAGTTTTATTGCCTGCAAAATCTGCTTCCATTGGCTAACAACGTAAGAAGCAGCCAGCAGAGTGTGCTTTAGCCGTGCCGCAGGGTCACACCTTTTGCTTTGACTTCAGTGGAAAACAGAGGACAAAATGAAGTGACTACTTTTGGCTGTCAAATGACCAGTGTTGTGCGATTATTGAAATCTATAAACATGGTCTTGGTATCATTTTAAAGGATATTTCAAGCTCTTTCTATCTGTACAATTTGTTTTAGCATTTAACCATGTTGAAAACAAAATTTTCAATCATGGTAAATTATTTAAGAAATGTAACGTTATTTTGGAACATGCAACATGTAAACATAAAATCTGCAGAAATGATAAAGTTATTAAATTTAGATTGTGACACAGGGCCCTTCTACTTGTTTGAAAAGGCAAGTAGATAGGTTGAAATGCAGAACCTGTCTTTTAGCTTATATTGTGCTCAAGTGGTGTATATTCACACACCCAGGTTAGCCAAAATAAACACAAATGAATTGCAGCGCAATGAGCCTGAGGAGTTTGGGACCCCTCGACAGCCCAAAAAGGAGAATTATTTGCTGCATGCAAAACTGTCTTTACTGTCAATAAATATGTTTTTTCTACACTACCATACACATAACACAAAACATTTCTCGCATATCACTTTTACATCACAGAATATTAGAAAGCGTTTAAGTGTCTTAAACCTTGACTTCCCATATGGTCTAGCGGTTAGGATTCCTGGTTTTCACCCAGGCGGCCCGGGTTCGACTCCCGGTATGGGAACTACATTTTGTTGGTTATTAATTTCACACCTGTGAGAGGCATGGATCTTCCACAAACCTCATCAACAAAGACAATGACTATGTATGTATGTCGCAAAGGCTATATATGTATAGATATGTAAAAATATATAATGTATATATATTATAATACTGTGCCACTAAACATGAATATACTCAACGAGATAGCCCTATAGATGCCCAATATGTTTGTATTTCATCAAGCTTCCCACGACAAATATACTCATTTATCTGAATGTGACGAATACAATACAAGTACAATATCACATATTTCTAAACTCCCAAAGATAATAACTTACTGGAAGGCTTGAGAGAAAATTATAATAGAGACGATTTTTTGCACTGTTGTTGTTGCTAGGACGGTGCGTCATCACTGAGCGCCAAGACAAACGTTACGTTTGATGTCCGCGACTGACCGACCGCCCTTCTTTGGTTGAGCTTGAGCCGCTTTACTGGTGTCGGTAATCAGTTTACTATCCAGTTCTGTGCCGAAGCTCCGGGGCCGCACATGAACGGCACCATGGCCGCGTCCTCACACCGGATAATGCTGGGGCCGCTGGTTGCTGCCATCGACCAGGGCACGAGCTCCACCCGGTTTTTGGTAAGACAAACCTCCGGAGCGTGACAGGAGGAACTTCTCAGAGCAAGACAGCTGTGTTTTATTAATGTCTGGCTCATAAACGTGTTAAAGCCAGCTGGCGGTGTCCTTGGGCGTATCTTCCAGCTTGTGTCTTGCAGCCACAGTGGCGGGTTGTAACCGGTGTTCGACGTCGTTAAAGTCACTGAATAAGCCGTGTGGTCAGTTAACAAATCTGGAAATTAACGGCTTTAAATGATGCAGCATTCAGTGCTCCCAGTGTAAGATTCCAGGGGAAGGTCGGCCTGCTTGTAACTTTATTACATTAGAGAAAAATTATTTGATTTCGCCATACAGAACGCCATTTAAGATTACTATATTGCAATGTCAAAGCATCAGCTCCACTTAGATTTCTGCATTCCGCCAATAAAAGGTAGATAAGCTGAGTTAAATGGATTTGCTTTTCACCCAGTGATAAACATTGCAAACCACAAGTTTCATAATAATGTTAAAGTGTATCTTTTTGCTGCTAAATCATGTAAAATCAACACATTGTAGGCATATTTCCAACTGCAGTAGATTATTTACCACATTGTGAAGAAGAGATGGACAGGACTAAAGTCTGGCAACTTTGTATTCTCTTCAAAAACCTAAATGGAGAGATGGAAATGTCCTTGATTGACCAGGAATAAAATTTACCTGAAACAATAAGTCGATTAATGGATTAGTTGATCTGTAGAAAACCAATCGGTAACACTTTTGATAATTGACTAATCATGTAAGTCCTTTTCAAAGCAAAAAAATGGCAAACATTTTGTGATTCCTGCTTCTTAAATTTCATTTATGACTGAATACCTTGGGGATTTTGGACTGTTGGTCAGGCAACACAAGCTTTTATCCAGGTTTTAAATGTAGAAAGAACAGATGTTTTGGTTTATTTTCTGGGTGTGGCTGATATTCCAGAGCCAAGAGTTTAACAGGGATGAGTCACCTCAAACAACCTGAAACTAAAAGAAGACACAGAATCATGAAGTGCACTTTTGCTCTACTGTCTCTTAACTTTAGCGAATGATTTGAGTGCATTTTTACTTTTCACTGAATATTGATTTTGTTATTCTAATATTTTAGCGTTTGGTTAACAGGCCATGACACGTGCAGAGGTATTTTTAGCTGTGATAATTGTACTGTGAAAAAGGTGATACTGGCTGTGCAAAGCAACACTGCTACACTGCGGTAGATAAGGTAGGTAGATAGGTAAATACTGTTCAGTCTCTTGTCCAGTTGCAGTATTGTTAATATTCCAGTTGTTATTTCTCCTCTCAACATCTGTAATTATTAAAGGTGTGAAAATACACCAGATGCAAGTAAACCCCCTTATTAGTAAATAGTTTCATCAAATAGAACCCAACAAGTCAAGGTAAATGGCTCCCTCTGAAACACTGAAGTACAGGAGTGCCTCTGGGTTGTGTTAGTTCCCCCTTTCTATTCACACTGTACACTTATGAATGTAGGAGTACACAGCCTCAGCAACAACAGTCACGTCAAACAATTCGCAAAGGAAACCATTATATTAAGCCTGCTGTATGCCAGTGATTGCCCCTCTGTGTACAACAAGGAGATCACCACATGTAACTGCTGGTGTGACAGCCACAATCTCATGCTTAATACTAACAAAACTAAGGAAATTATTCCCAGGAATTTATGTGTTCATGACACTGTGATTGTGAATAATAGCGTTACTGAACAGGTGTCCTCCTATAAATATCTGGGTATTTATATCCAGGTTGATTATTTATGTGTTAAAGTGGCCCAAAGAGATTTTGCCTTTTACACTTGAGCAGGGTTAGAGTGACTGCATACTGCTTCACCCTGGATGAATGAAGAATAAAGTGATGAGTTGGCTGAAGTTACATTCTTTCTCTTGTGCTATTTTCTCTTTTGAAGGTATTTAATTCAAAAACAGCAGAGCTCCTCAGCCATCATCAGGTGGAAATCAAACAGAGCTTCCCCAAAGAAGGGTAAGTGGAAAGAGCAGACACAGTCCCTAAAGGTTGTACAGATGCGTAGATGTGATTTGTTGTGATTTTCTTCGTTCCTGGTTTTCAGATGGGTGGAGGAGGACCCCAAAGAAATTCTGCAGTCTGTGTACGAGTGCATGGAGCGGACGTGCGAAAAACTCACCCAGCTTAACATAGACATCTCAAACATTAAAGGTATGCCCACGCACAGGGCTCTCATGAAGCAATACTTGAACGTCAGTTTAATTTATTTCAAAGACGTGTTTACGATCTGAAATCTCTAGAAATGTCTTGCTTGAATTTATCCAGCTATTGGAGTGACCAACCAGAGAGAGACCACACTTGTTTGGGACAAAGAGACAGGGGAGCCCCTCTACAACGCGATCGGTAAAGTTTTAAATCTCTGGACTACCAATTAGTTGTGTTTCCTTCATTATTTGTATTATTTATTATTATTATTTTATTTAACCTGGCAAATATCTGACACTCTGAGCAGTCTAAGACTATTGTATAGTAGTAAAAACTAGCTCCACGCTACCCTCAGTGACCCAATCAAACAGCAGTTAGGGTTGTTGGATTTCACTGATGTTGGTGTTTTTGTTCAGTTTGGCTTGACCTGCGGACTCAATCAACGGTTGAACGTCTGATTAACAAAACTCCAGGAAGGAATAAGAACCACTTGAAGGTGAGCTCTTTTCTGCTCCCGAAGCTTTGTTTAATCTTGTTCTTAAGTTTTGTTCGACCTGTTTTGTTAGATTAAAAAAAAAAAAAAACAAACTTTATTGACAGTTTAAGCATACAAAGAGAGAATCAAACATTAGGCATCACAACAAGAAACATAATATGGCTTCAGTTTCAACAAAACTGAAAAATCACTGTGGTAGCAGGCGTATATAGATTAACTAGATAGAAATAATAAATAGTAACAAAAGAAATACATAAACATATGTTTTGGATGCTTTTGTATGTTAAGGAGGCTTCCTATCATGGCCTTTTTTGATATCTGACTTAACAGTTGCTAAAAAAGAATGTTATCTAATATTTATTAAAATCCTATTCATTTCCTATATATTTGATGTTGATTTAAGCACTGTGCAGTTTAAAATTAAATGCAGAATTCGTTAACATTTCTAGCAGCAGCACTAGTATTGTATATTGTTTTGTATGTCGTTGTCATCCTGCAGCATAAAACGGGGCTCCCGATCAGCACTTACTTCAGCGCAGTGAAACTACGCTGGCTGATGGACAACGTGGACGAAGTCCATAAAGCCGTCGTCTCTCACCGCGCCATGTTCGGCACCGTGGACTCCTGGCTCATATGGGTAAATAAAGACTTCCTGCCTAAGTGGTCGTTATAACTATTGGGACGAATGTGGAGCTGACTGACGTTTTGTGTGTGTTTGTGTTCCAACAGTGTTTGACGGGGGGCAAGTCCGGTGGAGTGCACTGCACAGATGTGACCAACGCCAGCAGAACCATGCTGTTTAACATTCATACTATGGACTGGGACCCAGAACTTTGCAAGTATGATAGATTTTTTTTGCTGCCAGTTATTTGAAAAGTATTTCCGAAAGACATTACCTTTTGGTACTTTTAAATTCATTCCATAGTCACTTTTACATTTCAGGTTATTTTTTAAATGCCCCAGAAAAGAGGGAGGAAAAACCGCTGAATATTGCATTACTTGTAACTCGCAACCATAAAATGATGCTGCTTCTGAGGGCAGTGCCTCATTTTACTGATTTTGACGTTGGTAATGCCACAGAACAGTTTCAACAAATAATGTATCCCATCAGATACTTTGGTATTCCCATGGAGATCTTACCGAGAGTGAGGAGTTCTTCAGAAATATATGGCCTCATGGTAAGTATGCACAAGTCTAGTCTGCCTACAATTTCCCTATGCGTGTTTATATTAAGTTTTTATCCTGATGATTTCATTGCTGTGTGTAGTGTGATTCTAGTGTTGTGTTGAAAGAGTGGATTGTCTCATGCAACTGGCCACTAATAAGATAAAAGAGGTTTGTTTTCGGTTTGGATTAGTGTGTTTTTAGACTGTTCTAAGTGCACGAAGGTTGACTTGAGAAAATCTTTTAGGCATTTTTTTTGTGTGCCATTGTCTCTCTTCTCGCACTGGTAGAAAATATGTTCTAGCCTGGTAAGTAATACTCGCCATCACTCTCTTTTCCTTCACCATGCAAGGTTAACCGTTCCTGCTTCTCCGTGACTAAAGCGAATGCGCCATCACACAGTGCATTTCCAAGATTCATTTGAAGGTTAATATTTCAGTAGCAGAGCTGTTAATGTAGTTTGCCTTTAACAGGTTAGATTTTGTTTTTTTCAACCAGCTGTCATTTTCTGCCACGTAAATATGTCGTATCATTGAAATTTAACATTCACTGGATTTGATCAGCTATTGACATTTAGTTGTAACTAACTCATAACTAACATGATACATTTGCTATTGTCACTGACACGATAAAAATACAGCATGTATGTCAACATAATAATAATAATCATAATCATAATAATTATAACCTTTTTATTTATAGAGCACTTTTCAAAACCAATGTTAAAGTGCTTTCACGGGGGGCAGAAAATAAAACGCAAAAGTTGTAAAACCATCAGGGTTTTAAGATAAAATGCATAAAACAAGAAACAAAGGAAAAGATTTTAAGAAATTATTTTACAGTTAAAAGAAAATCTTTCCTATTAATTTTAATAAGGGAGTTAAGGTACATGCCGGTGCAGACGGTGCTAAAACGGTAGTAAGGTATTAAACACCAATTAGATCCAAATAGAAGGAGAAGTCTAACATTTTATAATGGACCCAATCTCACAAAGTGCCCAAAATGAACTCTTTAGTTGATCTGGGATGGTAAAAATAGTGACCTAATCACTTAAAGTTGCTGTTCTCGGTATAGAATAAAATGAGACTGAAGCTGATTCCTATTATTTTTATATATTATTTTGTCCACAGACTTACCAGTGGATCTTTCTGTTGTCTTTGTCTTCATTGTTGACTATTTAATTTAACAGTAGGCTTTTTAAAGCAGCTATTATCAATGTTTGTATATTACCAATGGATCACATGACAAGTTGTATGTGAAAAGAAGTCACTCATAGAGCCAAAACCTCACTCTAAAGTTCCCATAAGCTCATGCAGCTTTAAAGCGACTTTAGTTTGTTTTGGTGTTTCAGCCTGCATTTTTGTTGTTATAGCTCACTCTTAACTCTCTCATAGCGTCATCTCCAGATGCAGAAACTCAGCTCTAGATAAATACCAATGTTGCTTCATATTTGGTGGATTTGTAATAGCTGACATGGTGACACCAGATCAAATTAAAGGTTATGATTACTCTGTTGTGATCTCTGCTTGATTTGCTGCCCCCAAGTGGCCAATTGCGGGATTAACCAAAAAACAGCGAGAAACAGTAAAAAGATTTATCTATGTATATTTGTATTGTATATCTATATTGTTTATTGATTTTGTGTGGTATTACAGCAGGCAAAAGGTACAAAAGACAAAATGTACCAGGGTTTTTTCTGTTAAATGGGACCCAGCAGACACACACACAAACATGAGGGCATGCTGTTGGAAATGTACTGGATGGTCCCCGTCCCTCATTGCTCCTGTTGTGGCATGCTGCTCGGCTGGTTGTCACTGCTTTCCTGACAGATTGTCTTCCTCCCACCACATCTCCTAAATCTCTTCACTCTTTGGCACAGTTTATCTTTAAACATCTAACAAAAACATAGAGACAGCCTCATGTAGGAGTGAAGACATTTTCATTTATACAGGTTCACACTTACTCTTCTTTTCCCTCACTGTGTTTCCGCTGATTTTGTGGTAGAATTAAAATGTAAAAGTGTTTTTTGTTTTTGGTTGTTGTTGTTATTTGTCTTTATGCAGTCGAATAATGAGCTTTTCTTATCTGTGTTGTTGTCAGGGTGAAGTTGTTAAAAGTGATAAAAAGTGAAGATGATTTCCATGACTTCTGCTGAATTTTTGCTATTGATTTGATATTTTAGCAACAAATATATGTTTTAAAAAGTGAAAGTATAATTTCAAGTTTTGTTATTTTCAACTTTGCTCCCATAATCAGTTCATAGACAATGTAAATTTACATTTTTCTTTATAAAAGTAAACTGACAAAATTATCAGATATGTGAACAGTTCATCCTAAAAAAATGGAATAGTTTTAATCTTCATTTTTGACATCCCTTTGGTGCAGACATGTTGACAAATTGAAGAGGAAACAAAACACTCAAATTCTCTTTTTATTAGACTTCAACATTAAAATACACAGTTCACCTATTAAACAAGTTCATCTATACTTTTGACAGAAATCTGGAGCTCTGTCAGGTATCCCAATATCAGGGGTAAGTTTGTCTCTATTTTTACTTTTCAACATTATCTCATTGGCAGTGGTGCCCCCTGATACATTTATGTGTGTTCTCTAAAAACAGTGTCTCGGGGATCAGTCAGCAGCACTCGTGGGACAGATGTGTTTTCAGGACGGACAAGCTAAAAACACGTAAGTGGCTTTGTGTGTTTTTAAATTTACATTGTGTGCTTTTTTTATGTACTTCTCTTCAAATGTGTGGGTTAGAAATTCAAGTAAAAGTTGGATTCAATGATGTGTTTCAGGTATGGGACTGGCTGCTTTCTCCTGCGAAGCACTGGAGCCAAGGTACATTACTTAAGATTTGCATTTTAGACACTCTGGTGCCATCTCTGCACTCATTGTATACAATGGCATTTCTGTTGTTGTTTTGCAGCCTGTAATGTCTGACCACGGCCTTCTGACCACTGTGGCGTACAAACTCGGTCGGGACAAACCTGCCTGTTATGCGCTAGAGGTAGTCTATCATTCAGTGCGTTTTAATCTCAAAACAATCTAAGTTAATTATAATATGTACAGAAGAAACAAACACTTCCTTGCCATCTGTGAATTGACAACTTTAGCTGCACCATTATCCTTTAGTCATCCTCACAGCAGTTGACAGCTCAAAGGATATGCGAGGATTGTTCTGTTCACAGGTGTTTAGTTTTTTGTGGTACTTCTTTGCAGGGCTCTGTGGCCATTGCAGGAGCTGTGGTTCGTTGGCTGCAGGACAATCTGGGGATCATCGGATCATCTGAAGAGCTTGGTATGTGCTGCTGGTCTACTGTGGTGTCATTTAGCCTCTAGCTTATCTGTGAAGGGATGGAAAAAGGTATATCGGAGTATGTGTATATACAGCAATTAAGAGCAATTAAATATGCTGTTTATTTAGAGAAATAGAGTAGTGATTTCTGTCTGTAATGTATTGTAATTTACTTTATGGTCCCTGTCATTCCACTTCCTATTCTGTTTTTTCCATGTGCAGAGAAGTTGGCTGCTTCAGTCGGTACATCCTATGGCTGTTATTTTGTCCCTGCGTTTTCGGGTCTTTATGCCCCTTACTGGGAGCCTAGTGCAAGAGGGTAAGACCAAGAACTACTCTATAGTGTAGTAAACATGTCTAATATTATTCAGACAGCCTGCTGAAATCAGTCTGATTCACTCAATCGCAAACTTTCTCTGTGCCACAGGATCATTTGTGGATTAACTCAGTTTACTAACAAGAGTCACCTCGCATTTGCTGCTCTTGAAGCAGTCTGTTTCCAGACACGAGAGGTAAGCACTCTCCCCTTCTCTAATTGGTCATCAGAGAAAAGTACTGGTGTGTCTGGCACAACTAACAACTATTCCAGCAGATTTATGTAGCACTCAGTGAAAATTCCCCCTCCAAGACAAGTCGAATTGCTATGTTACTGAGAAAACTGCTCCTTCTTATGATATTGATTTTATAAGATGCATGTTTTTGTGTAATCACTGGGATATTTGTTTGGATGCAGATACTGGACGCCATGAATCAGGACAGCGGAATCCCGCTAACTCAGCTCCAGGTGGACGGAGGAATGACCTCCAACAGGTTGCTGATGCAGCTGCAGGCAGATATTCTCTGTATCCCTGTTGGTAAGGTTAATTTCTTTCTTTGTAGGTATTCACTGATGTGTGAGTCAAAAGGGATCAGTGACATACCAAAGGGAAACCGTTGACAGCCATAATAAAGAAACTCTGGCTGTGACCAAACTGGTTCTTTGATCACCGTGACGTCATGTGTAAAATGATGCCGTTGTTTTTTTTTACATGCCACCCCTGCATTTGCTTAACAGTAGCAGCCCAAACATACTGGATGTTTTAGAAGCAGAGACATGCTTTTTCCATACGTATTATAAAATGTTTTTGCAACACCGTAGTAGTGCAATATATATTGAGGAATATCATAAAACATCAAGTATTTTAACAGCATAGCAGTTTCAGCTTTCAGACAAGGGCACCACCGCTCTCTGAAACCCCTCACCGCTTGGCGAGCTTGCGTGCACGCCGCGGACGAAGTCTGCTGTGCACTGTGAAGAATACCTGCATAGGCTAATAAAAACAGGGCATGCAGCCAAGCACGGAAGCAGAAAACAGGAACATACTGCATGTGTTTTCATATCCGTGTCATCAAAGCGCCATCATGGAAACATATTTCCATTTAAGCAGGCATGTCAGGTGTGTCTAGCTTGTTGAAGGTAGCATATGTGTGGACATAGCTTATGTTTGTTATGGGAAACACAGGAAATTATTGATTTTTTTTGTATGTGTTATAACCGAAACCTGTTTTTGCCTTCTCGACTTCGGAAGCTCCGTTGTTATTAAATTATGCAATATTTTAAATACACTCAGACTTTTTTTTAACGTAGTGATCTGCACTTGCTTCTTAGCAGGGCTAACCTTAAACATATTTGTTGCTGATCGAAAGCAGGAACAACAAACAAATGACTGGACTTATAGTCGCACTAGAAGTTTTGAAAACTGCCTATTTTGCTCTGAACCCAGGGGCCTGCGCAGTGCTTTTCCATCGCAAATAACCATTATGGTGCTACACTGGAAGCTGGAATGAATTTTAACACACAATTTATACCAAATGTTGAGATATTAAGTATTGCTAAAGTTTCAAATTCAATAAAATTCCAATACGCAGTAGAAACAAACATTATTTCATTGTTTGACAGAGCTATCCCCAAATATGGCCAGACTGTCTCTAAAAAATAAAATAAAAACTGTGATGTAAAGAATTGCTTATATGACTGTTGTTCATATTGTTGTTATTACCTGTAAAGGTTGTATTGATTGTTATTTTCAGTGAAGCCGTCCATGCCTGAGACCACAGCTCTCGGTGCAGCAATGGCAGCAGGAGCAGCAGAGGGGGTGAGCGTGTGGAGTCTGAGCCCAGAGGACCTGAGTGAAGTCACCTCCGAGAAGTTCGAGCCTCAGATCAACCCTGAAGGTACACTGAGCTGCTGCCACTGCTGCTGTCTCTGCTGCTGTGTGTCTTCAGTATCTGAAAAAGTAAACGTGTTTCTGTGTATGTGCTCTACAGAGAGTGAGTTTCGGTACGCCCGGTGGAAGAAGGCGGTTCAGAAATCCATGAACTGGGAGACAACAGAGCCCGTTTGTAATGGAAACGGTAGGCAGCACCACACTCACATTTGAGCTAAATTCAGACCACGATATCTTGCTGCCTCTCAAGAACCATGAAACAAAAGGTTGAATGCTGTCTGTGGCCCAAATATTAAAGATTCACAAGTCTATCTTAAAACAATTCTGGCATGAAATGAATTTAAAGTATTATTGGTACATGTAATTGTTCCTCCTGTCCATACTGGCCATGTGATTGGGGGGCTCAAGTCCAAATTCCCTCTTTGTGTTACTATGCCTTTTGCTGCAGTTCTATCTGGGTCATACCAACATGCTTGAGGCTTAATCTGAAACAAGCATTTCTAATCCTCCTTCCCAAACTGTAGTGGTGGATAAAGTATTCAGATCTTTTACAGGATATTTATCAGGAAAATATACTTAAAGTATTAAAAGTAAAAGTGAAAAATGAAAAATGTCCCCTATGACTGTTATACTCTTTAGATTTCATGCATTTTAATGCAAAAGCAGGATTTTACTGTTGAGGTTGAACTATTATTTATCAAACTGCAACAAATGACTTTTTTCATTTTGGATTAATATGCAGATTATTTTCTACATTATCGATTTTTTTTTTTAATATGTTACATGTTATATATGTCACAATTGCTAAGAGCCCAAAGTGACATCTTCACAATGCTTGCTTTGTCAGTCCAAACCTCAAAAGTTATAAAAAACATCAAAATAATCAAACCATGAAATGTTTTTACATGAATAATATTTATTATTATGTTATGAACGATTATCCAAGTAGTTGCCAATTCAATTTCTATCAACTGAAGTACTAGCTGTACTTGTATAAACTGATTTTCATTTATAACAAAAACACTGTATATATTAAACTCTTAATATGTTTTGTGTGTAAAAGTCTTACTTTGTAAAGTAACTAGTAACTGAAGCTGTCAGATAATTGTAGTAAAGTGAAAGGTACAATATTTTAAAACAATATCTGAGATGTAGTGGACAAGAAGTAGAAAATGGCATGAAAAGAAAATACTCAAGTAAATTACAAACACCTCTAATTTGTACTTAAGTACAGTACTTGAGTACAAATACTTACTACTATACTTACTGTCCACCGCTGCCAGACTATAAATGACTGAATTGTGTGACTATGGGTTAGGGTTAGTCTGTCCCACTCTCAGAGAAAACTAAATTTTCTCACTCAGTTTCCTTTTAGTCAAAATAACTAAATATAGTAGTTCTGATGGTTTTGGTCAATATTGACACAAAAACTTTCTCCTGTTTAGGAATTCTGAGATAAAATATAATATCTAAAGAGAGGAATGAATCAAGAAGAATTGAATTAAAATGAAATAGACACGAAATATTGATTTTCTTAATGTTGGTCATGTTCGGCCGACTTTGGTCAAAACATTTTTATTTTGATATTGTCCGCTGATGATAAATTATGGCCTTTCTTCTTTGACTTTAATAAAGTGGATAAATCTGCAGGCTGGTTTACATTCTGACCTTTTCACAGTTAGCGGTTTTAAAATTGTTGTTCTTCTGTCTCTTCCCAATGTGTTTGTTTCGGATGACCAAAAGGTGAAAGTAGTATCTTCAGCAGCATCCCCCTGGGCTTCTACATAATGGGCAGTATGTTGATGTTAATTGGTGCAAAATACCTGTCAGGTCAGTGTCTCCTTCAGTACAAGTGTATGAAGCATAATATTACTTACAAACACTGTTGCACTGGTTCTGTTAGAGAAAGTGTTTTTACTATAAAGTGCATGTTTCTTTGTATTTATGGAGAAAACAACTTCTGATATGAACTTTATGTTAGGTCTGAACGAATCGTCACGCTACATGATCCATGCTATAAACATCTTGATAGACTCACAGGCATTTCGCACTTGCTGAGCTAGTTGATTTGGTGTGCTTCCAAGTATCATTGAAGCATCCTAATAATGTAAACATACCATATTTGATTGATCCCGGTGATAGTGATATACGTCAACCTAAGTCTCTCTTTGTTATTTCCCCGTCGACATTAGGCAACAATTAGGCTGTGACTCCTTGAGAAAGAGGGAAGTGGAAACAAACCCTCTCCATGCTGGACCACCACTTCTACTCTCGGTTGTGCTCTTTCTCCAAAAGGATCTCCAGGAGAAAGACAAGGACAAGTTTGAACTGACTAATGGGACTTTGCTCTGCAGCAGACAAGAACACATCGGTACATTAGACATTCATTTTAGCAGGAGTGTGCATGGAATATTTTTTTCCCATGATATATTTCTGAGCTTATTTATGTAGACACTCTACCAACGGTAGTTCAGATTGTTGTAATCGTTCCACAGCTGTGTCAAGTGAAGTTTACAGTCTAATTGGCATTACTTGTTGGTCACGTCACTGTTACCCTTGAACGGTCATCTAACAGACATCTTGTGATATTTTGTTGTTTGAGACCCTCCACTATGAGCTACAGAGGAATATTTAGAGCACTTTATATTTTTGTTTTGTTTTCTGGGAGCTGTGACCTAACATAGTCAAATATATATTTTTTCTAACAGTTGGGATTAGGATATAGAAGGTTTGAGTTGGTTTGTAGTGAAATGAAAACAAGGGGAAGGAGGGGACGAGTGGTACTGTACATACCTTGTACATACTTTTGAATCCAGTAAAGATATGTGTTGTGTAATGTGCAAACATGAATTGGGCAATGATGACTTTGGCAGACAATGTTTGAATTATTTCTGTGTTCATGCAGAATAAATGAAGACAAGCATCATTAAGTCACACAAACTGAATTAAGTTTTGCTTTTTAATCCTGGGAAGCTAGATTTCATTACATGCAAGTATTTTTTCACCCGCTGTTTGATGTTACAGGGTTATGAAAATGGCAAAAAAAACATTACTGTCTGCAGAACTCATAATATTGTTCCTATGGTCACAAGTTTAGTTATTTATTTTGTTAATTTATCAGGGGAATCTACACATTTCTGTTATTCTAGCCGCATACGTAGTCTTTGATAAAATGCTTCAAAAAAGTTATGCGCCATGCAAAACATTTGTCCAATTATGCAAAAGCTTGTGCTGAACAACTGAAATGCAAACAGTATGTATGCATAAGAGAACTCTCAACCTGGAAGTTTTATTGTACCAATATATTAGTGCAGTATTTTTTTTCTCTGAGTAAACTGTTTAAATGAATACTTTATACTAAATACTAAAAAAAACAAATTCTTAAACAAGTTCCTTTTGCTGTGTAGTCAGGCTTTGAAGAGTTCACTCTGAGGAAGTAGAAGCCAGTAAACGAATATCTATTTATTGTTATGCCCAACATTTGTCATGTCTGTTGTGTGGATCTGAAACAAAAAGGAGGGAGAACGGGTATTTTGTTTAAGAAATGGTTTAGTGTTTTCTCTTTTAAAGCGATTGCAAGCATGAAAGTGTGCTGCCAATTCTCATGTTTGACCTTTAACTATGAAATTGTTAGTTAATTGTTGGTTTTGATGATGAATTGTTTAGTTTTGTACAAAGAAAATAAGTCTCCATCCTTGTGTTGCTCGCTCTGCATGTCACAGTGGAATCGATGTATAAAAAGTGTACAATCCTGTTCAAGTCCTAAACATTTAAAGGACATTAACGTGAAGTTCCAGATGTGGTGACCAGATGAATTATGGAGCTGATTTGTGAAGAAATATACTGCAGGCAGGCACAGTTGGAAAAGTAACAGGTTTGAAATGAGGAAACAATTTGTACATATGTCGTCATCGCTGGTGTATGGAAACTGGTTTTATGGAAGAAAAAATGTGACTAAAAATAAACTCCTTTAATTCTGAATTTTATTATTGCACTTTTTTAATAAGGTGAAAACTTGAAAGATCAAAATATGTCTTTATGTATTAAAATTAAATCTGAAAGAAGGCAACAAAGCTTATTACCTAGATAAGTATTACTTGGTGAATGTTGTTTAGTTGTTTTACTGTCTAAGGACATTTGAACTATAAACTGAACTTTGCAGTACCTTCAATTCCTGCAGATTAGTCTGATCCGTGACTTTAAAATAATAAGAACTCATTTCCTTTGCTATCATGACCTGTGTCACACACTCGGACTGCATTTGGATTAAAGCCAAGCACAACCTGTCTTTCTTTAGTAGAGAGGGGGAGTCCCAACGAGTAGGAGCTGTTAGCAAGGGAGTGGTTTGTGCCAACAACAAATGCAAGTTATTAAATACTTTCTCTCCCATTTAGTGTAAGTGAGACACAGGCTTCACAGATGTTCCAGTGGTGGTTTACGGTTTGACCAGTACCTCTCTTACAGGTGTGTAAACCTAAAGATTATGATTCAAATTTTTGTTGTGGTCTTATTTCACAGTGTTAGTGTGTATATGTGTATAGTGTGTTGTATTGTATAAAATAAATGTCACTTGAAAAATTTTACAAGAACACCTGTTTAATAACAAAACTATATTTTTCCTGCTAGATTGAGTATTCATATTTCACGTTTGCTCTGTAGTTGAGTTACGGATTCACATATAAAGGTTGTATTGTTCTCTGGCGTTGCTTATGTATGTAGTGCATTGAGGTAATTTGCATATTAACTGACTAAATATAACTTGTTTTTCTGTTTAAGGAGCGGATTTCAAACTGACTTTTTTCATTTAAATGTTTTATAATTTCATATCTCTTAACCTAGCTTATCTTTGCAGATGAGGATTCACTTTATACATGTTTTTTCTTAAATTTCGGTAATTCAGTCTTTGACTCAGCTTGAAATTTAATGGAAATGAAAAGTGAGGACAATAAATCTATCCAGATTTACCTTCTAGGAGTAGTTCCAGTAATAACTTTCAGTTGTGACAAAATGTTTAATACCTTTATTTTGAAACATCAGACTCACCTCAGTAACTTGTCAACCAGGAAGTTGAGCCAGGTGTGGGACATTTCGTGGCAATTGTTCCTCATTGCTGGACTTGTCGTGACAAGCAGAAAGGAACAGAGAGGTGAGTCTGTCGTACATGTTTTGTTACACGTTGTCATTGATGTTGACTGCACTGTGTTGATGGCCATTTTTCATTCCAGTGTGGGAGAAGACAAACTTAAGTTCCAAGTGACTCCTTAAATATGTTGGATCAGATTCCGTCATTCAGGTACAACTTCAACCAGAATGAGAAAGGTCAGTTTTTATGATAATGGTAATCGGATATGCATATTCATGTTCAAAATTATGAAATTAAAACCACATTTGATATCCCACTTGTATTGTTATCAAGACAGGGATGAGGAAGTCTGCATACTAACTCCTTTGTTTTTAATTTGTCACACTGTTGACATTGGAGAACAGAGGGTTTGTGTGTTTTAATTGCAAAATGAGCCTGTGCTTATTCCAAACAGTAAAAGGTACTAAAACAAAATTCATGATTTTTAAATGTACATTTCATTTATAAACATTGGCCTTTTGGCAAACTTTATTTTCAAACCCTCCAAAGAGGATAAACACCTCATCTCCTTTTTTATATGCACAGTTCAGGTTCTTTACTTATTCTAAATGCAACTAGACAACATAGTCAATATAATACACAATGAGGGCTTTTACTTATATATAGCTTATGATAATACTACTGCACTTTTTTGAATACAGGGCTTTTACTTGGAATCCAGTTGGTACTTTTCCTTAAGTATGTGAATACTTCTGCTTGCCCAATACTTCCAATGTATGATGTCCATTCATGATTGTTTAACAGTCTTCCATCCAAACTGATGAAACCTTTCCTTCCCACATACTTTGTGATGTTGCTGTCATCTATGGAGCTTAAATTTGATCCACAAAATCATGTTACTGTGGGGTTTTTTTCTCAGGCTGTTTTACCACTGATCCCAGACCACCAGAACACTCCCAAGCTGTGTCCAAGAAGAACACAGTCAAAGAACTGCTAAAAATGACACGCAAGGTTAGTCAGAGGTGGAACAGGTATTTGAACATGATAAAACAAGTTTAAGATAAGACAAGGACAGACTTTGAGTTCCTTCAGTATGAGGAAGTAGTTGAGCATTCCTTCACTTCACTAACTTAAGAGAAAGCAAATTCTTTGTAAGTGCCAGATGTTGGTGTGCTACAAAATAGCCCAAATGCAAGCATTAAATGACTGATTGGTGATTTTCTTTTAGAAAAGGAACAACTCGCAGGATGACAACAACTCGGTGCATAAGTTTAAATCTGCAAAAGCCGAAGCCTTTGCCAGTGACATAAGTCCTCATCTGTTGGGCCCTCCAGCACCAGTAAACACCAATGTTATGAATAATTTCCCTCCTACTTCTCCTGAAAATGCCTACATGACCTCACAACAAATGCAATATCCAGCTCTGCAGGGACAAGGGGCTCCAACCGCTGAAACAAAGTTTACTCTATTTCACTGGCAAATACAGCAAGAGGCACAGAGATATGGAGGAGTTTCTGATGAGATGCTGAACATGCAAGACTCGGATGGTGACACGTATGTATAGATGAAGAAAGTCACTGATTCCCAACCAGGGGCCTTTAGTAAAGTGGAGAAAGAGCTGAAATAGATAACTTAAAGTAATGGATAAACAGTTGAAACCTAAAAGTAATGAAATTATAAAGGATAAAAGGTGAAACATCCAGCTTCTGCCACTCTAAGTAGCATTATCACAAACACAATCCAAACCTGCCCAAAATATAAAAGTTGACAAATAATTGGCCATTTTCTTTTCCAACTCACAGAGTTCTTCACATAGCAGTGGCACAAGGTCGACGGGCTCTGGCTTATGTGCTTGCTGCAAAAATGGCAAGATATGGCTCTCTGGACATTAAAGAACACAATGGACAGGTACAAACACTTCACAAGGTGTCAATTAATAGAACAAACAAATACAGTATTGTTTAGTGACTCATCGACTTTAAGTTGTTGTATGCCCCTACTCTCTACACAGACACCTCTTCAGATAGCAAGTGCCACCAATCAGCACTTGATTGTCCACGACCTGCTGGTACATGGAGCACAAATCAACACTCGAGACCTCTGGGGCCGCTCTCCTTTGCATGTGTGTGCTGAGAAAGGCCACTTTCTTAGTTTACAGGTAAGAATTACTTATTAACAAGGACGGGAGCACATGCCAAGTGTGTGTATGTATAAATAAATAAATAAATAAATAACCAGTGTGGTGTCTGAACAATGAAAGTATATTCACCTTTTCGCTAAAATAGCAGGCTTTAATCCCACTTGTTCAGCTAAAACTAACATTCATGGCCTGCTGATTTTCAAACTTGAAACACAAAGAAGTAGTAGTAGTAAACTTTATAGAATATAGTTTTAACTAGGGTAGACATCTCATTTGTTTGTAACTCTAAAAGAATGATAAACAAACCAAGTTTGTACTTATAGACAGTTAATGACGATTAACTGGTGCCTTGTGATATTTCTGACAGTCTTTGATATGACTAACAGAGCAGGTTCAACTTGTGCCTACTGACTGTTGTCAAATGCAACATGTAACCAATAAGAACAGTGATTAATGAATAAACAACGTAAAGTTGACTAGGGCCTGATTTGTGACAGAAAATTATACACAAACAGGCAAAAATAGGTCTTAAGTTTAGCTTTAGCTGAACTAGTGGGAATAAAGCATGCTATTTTAACGAACAGGTGCATATGCTTTCTGATTATTGCACTCAAAATCTCATTGCAGTTACCCAAATGTTTGAAGCATGTGCTTACATCTTTGTTACCTCCAGGTAAAGGGCAACCGCAAACATACAAGTGCGTTGTAGTTGCAAAGCTTTTCCAACAACTTAAGCTTTCAGTACAATTTTAGCTGATGTTGGTTTTCCTCATAACCCCTAGCCCTTATAGCAGGAGGGTACACCCACTCCCTCACACACAAAATGTGTGTAATCTACAAGCAAACTACACAAACACATTCAATCTTATTCATTTAGACATTAACATTAATTGATATCACCCAAATGTTTGACGCATGTGCGCCCATCCAACAACCAAACTCCCCCTGTACTCAGTAATCTTTTGTTCTCCAATTGCAGTTACTCCCATCCTTTCTGAACAAGCATGATCACAACAACTTCATCTTTCAGTAAAATTTCAGCCAGTTCTGGTTTTCCAGCCCATAACCTTCTAACTCTTTGAAACATCAGGAGGGGACACTGCCACTTCTCTCTGCTCCGGGTATCGGCCGCAAGCGGGATTTGAACTTTAGACACTGCACCACAGGCACTGTCAAACCGGCTACACCACCCTTCCCCTTCACATTTGAGCCTTTTCTCCGGGCACTTTTATCTTTTCACTTTGGGAGCACTTAAAGTTGCACTTCAAAATTCACTGAGCCTTGATAAGGTTTGCTCTCACAATCTCTGAACGTCAAAGCAGTCCCCTCTCAGCCTACGCCACTGGACCATACATGTTGTTATTATTTTTTTTAGAGCTCTTGACTGTTTCTTTTGGGAGTTACTTCAAAACTCTATGATAGGACCTCAATAAGGATTGAACCCACAACCCTATGAGCTGCAGAAGTAGTTTTCTATCTCACTGAGCTATTAGCCCTGACAACTGAAAATCTATCCTTAAGTTGATGATACACGGGGCAACTTTTTGAGCAATGTTGCTGGGCAATCTTGCAAGTGGCAAGTCCGACTATGTTTTGAACAGATAGTGGCGGATATTTCTGGGAGTTGCTTCAAAACTTGTTAGGCCTTGATAAGGACTGAACCTACTACCTCTGACTCTCAAAGCAGTTGTGGTGTCCGAACAATAAGCTACTGGACCAGACATGCTACTTCTTGTTTCTTAGAGCTCTTGACTATTTCTTTGGGAGTTGCTTCAAAACTCATAGGTCCTTGATAAGGATAGAACTCACAACCTCTGATCTTCATATGAGTCCTCTACCAGCCTGCACCACTGGACCACTATTTCTTAGAGCTCTTGACTGTTTCTTCTGGGAAACTGATTGATAAGCGTGAGAATTGGACACACTGAGCCACTGGGCCTTTTTTTAACTACCAACACCTGACTTGTAAATGTGTAACTGTATATATTAATCCTGTTAATCAGAGGCCTTTATGCTACTAATATTTTACTCATTACCTGAGGAAAATTAGAAATAAACCTGGGGCCGTATTACAGAAAGTTCTGTTGACATTTTGTTGATTTTGTAAAAGCAGTTAAAGAGCAACCATGTGGATTAAACGAGTTACCAAACACTACCTGGTGGAAAAGTAAAAGTTAGGACAGCTCAACAATTATCCTAAAGTTAGGAGAGTTAATTCAAGATTTTACGAAGTTAGGATGCTTCTGTAGGCTACACTTTCTATCTTTAGTTAGGAAAGGAATATTGACTTAGGAACTGTTAATCTGTAATGGCCTTTTTCCTAAATCAGTTCCTAACCCTTATTACCATGGTTACCAAGCGGTTAGGATAGGATCTGCCGGTTAGGAAGTTTTTGTAATAGGCCCCAGGACTTTAACCCACGTCATCTCTGTGCACTCATCCAGTTAAGACAAAAAGTAATATATACCCAAGTATGTATGATGTGCTGAAGTGCCGAGTTACAAGATTGTGTCATATTTCATGTTTTCATGTTTCATGATTATTTCTCACACACGTATTTCCGCAGAGCATCTGGAGGACCCTATTAGGGAGTGGGCAGCTGATCGATATTGAAATGTTCAATTATGATGGTGAGTATGTTTTATTTAACTGAAAAACTTGTAGTTGTGATACTTACATAAAATGTCTGTGTTGAAATCCTACTTTTCCTTGTCTGGAGGTTTAACCCCGCTGCACACAGCAATCTTGTCCCACAACGCTGTCATCAAAGAACTGAGGAGTCTGGAAAATCCTTGTTCATATATGGCAATGGAGTTGGCGCAGAGGAGACGGATGTTTGTTGAATGTATTAAGACTCTGCTGCTCATGGGCGCCTCCACTGGGACAAAGGTAACAATTAAAACTACTGGACAGCATAAATTAAACAGCAATAAACTACAGTATTAACCCCGACGAGGCCTGACCGTAACAAAATGACCATTTTAATTTCATTTCCGCAGGATCTAAAAAGTGGACGGACGTGTCTTCACATGGCTTCTGAGGAGGCAAATGTGGAGCTGTTCAATGTTTTCTTTGACCAGCCATCTCCGCTGCCACTTGTAAATGTTAAGGTGAGCTGATGAAATCGGTGTGAAATGAGTGCGATATGCGCACTGTACTGTGATGTGTGATTCTGTGTCTGTATGCTTCAGACCTTCAGTGGAAACACAGCCCTGCACATCGTCAGCTCTTTGCAAAATCATAACACTCAAGCGGCAGCGGTGAAGCTTCTGATGAGAAAAGGAGCGGACCCCGGGACCAGGAACCTTGAAAATGAGCTGCCGTCTCAGCTTGTGCCTGAAGGACCCATCGGTGAAAAGGTAGCGTGTCAATTGATGACTTTATTATCTTGTCACTTCACTAGTTGCAAAGACAAATGTATGCAAAAATGTGAGGCACTTGAGAACAACCTGTAATGAGGAAGTTTTTTTAGGCAAAAAGATTGTTATTGCATAACAGGAATATAAAAGATTTTTTTATTTTCTCCAGGTGCGTCAGATCCTGAAAGGAAAATGTGTTCACGCTTAAGTGAAGCTCAAGAACACTGTCAGTCAGACAGTCAACCAAAATATTATTTGCCAAAACAAGGCAGATTCTGGTTGTTTCAGTGAAACATGCCAAATTGTTCATTACCATGTAATGACAGAAGAAAAATGTGAAGCTATGATTTGTACTTTTTTTGTTTCATCTCTTTTTGTTTACTCATCTTTATTGTTTTAGGCATTCATTTGATTGTTTAAGATTGCCATACAGTGAAGGAACATACTCTGTAAATGTGTTGTGCTTTGGATGATGATTTATGACTTCTGCCAACAAGTTCAATCATGGGTTACCTTTTGGATATTGTTTAATGTTTATTTGGTTCATTTGAAAGTTGGAATGTTTGTACTGCATATTGTTGTATTGGGAAGAACATTAACAGTTAACATATTGTATGTTGTTTTAAAATCAAAACACTACTGACTTACGACCTGTGCAAGGTTATTGTGAGATAATGACATCTATTCAATAATTCACATCTGTGTATATTTTTAAATGTTACTTTTGTTTGTTTAGTTAAATGGTATTTTTTTGGGGGGGGCTTAAGTCAAAATAATGTAGACTATATAAAATCATTAAACATTTTATTGTGAAATATTATATTTTGCTTTTACACTGATAAGAAGTTAACTGTACATTGGGGTGACTTTCAACTCAGAAAATAAAGTCTCTTTCACAAGATATACTATCCGTACACATGTAAATGTTTGTTTGAACTAATCTGAATGTCTCATATTACCGATATAGGTTTATTTCAACGCAAAGGTCACCTGGAAAACCCGTGTAGTAAGTCTTAATCTGTTGACGTGGAGAGGTAAAATGATCGAATGAAACCTTGTTCTGAGATCTGGCTTGGACAACAGTAGTAGCTATATCCAGTCTTATATTCAAATTTATTTTTTGGATTTGATTCTAAAACATCAACTTACGTGTTATTACAGTCTTCTTCCACTTACACCTTGTCTGTTTACACTGTCAGTACCTGAAATAACAAGGTACAGACAACATTTATAGTTTATTTTCAATGATAAAATGCCATAGATTAATGTACAGAGTGATGGCAGCAGTCACAGGCTGTCAAGGGACTGATTTTCTGCAAACAATTGCTTCTTCGTCAACAGAAAAGATGACAAAGAACAGTACTTTTGGGAGTCTCTTCTCTTGGTGTTGGCTGGCTCAATCCACCAGCTCAGTGACTGGTTTCCAAAAAAAAAAAAAAAAACACCTCTTTGTCCACACGGGCCTGCAGATTCACACAGAGGATCTAAGCGCTAAACATGCTTTAGGTGAACTCATTTCTTCTTCTTCTCCTGTGTGCTAGTGAACCACTGGTCCAGCAGCTTCTTGCTGTAGTAGATCTGCCAGCCGTGCACCTGCACAGCAATAATGATCACTAGGTACATGACCGACACGGCAGAGAAGCCAAAGATGAAGCGGTAGGCTTTGCCGTGCCGATAGAGCTGCTGCGCCACAGGGAACATCTCCATGCAGCCGTAGATGAGTGGGGCCACACAGAAGAGCCCGGCGCTGATCATGGAGATGACCAAGTAGCTGATGTTGTTGCGGGGCAACGCCAGGAAACTGAAGACTGTCGGGACTATGCTCAGGAGGTAGGGGTACTCCCACTGGTAAGGAGAGGCTACTACCTTGTGGGACACCAGGCTTAGCTGGCTCACTGTCACCTGAGAAAGAAGAGACAACACAGAGCCAAAGCCAACTCAGCTGTTACCACTGTCATTCACAATAAAAAACGTTTTAAATGTTTCTGCCAGTTTATTTATTTATTTTTTTTGGCTATTACCTGAGCTGCCATCAGGACCCAGATCAGCAGATGGACAATGTTGAGTTTACGGATTTCAGACTTCAAGGCAACGCTGCGCCAAATATGACAGATGGGCATACAGTTAGACACAAAACAACTAGATTAAGGGTTATTAAACTCATTGATGCATTTATTATAAATTCTGCTAATTCACACTTAACTATTAAATACTAGAAAATGATTTTATGATTATAAAATGGATCTCACTGAAATACATAATATAATAGACAGCAGCTGCATTCACTTTTAAAGATAGAGGTGTATGAAGTTTGTCCCTGTAGAGGACCCTAGGGTCCATTAACCTGACATTTCTGACCACTTGATTTTCACCCTGACAGATAATACTTTATTACTTTAACAGTAAAAGAACCCACCTCATCTGGTAGTGTGAGGCCACACGCTCCCGGTGCTGAAAGTCACTGCCATCAGTGCCCGATGCTCTCGGACCTGCTCGAGAAGCCATAGTGTATATCTGACAGCAAAACAAAACAAGTTAATAACAGTTTCTTGTGAAAAGAAGTAAGAAAACTTTTGACGCTGGATATTTAATCCTACAGAGCTCCCTTAACCAAGCTGATGAAGATGATTTTAGAATATACTACAGATTGCACAGCAGCCTCAAAAAGCACAAAGAGATGAGTCAACTGTCTCAATTAATATTTAAAATCACCATTATAAGCTTTCAATGATTGAGATCCTTTACTTAAGTAAAACTACAAATACCATGCTGTAAGAATTAGAGCCCAACATATATCAGTGTTTATAACAGCTGATAAATGACTATTAAAAAATAAACGGAGAGACGGATCCTTTCCTTATGTTATGAGTGATGCCATTGCATAGTTTGTACACCAGAAGGCGCTCTCAGCCCCTGTTGGCAACACACTTTGGCACCACAAATCCACCATAAAACCCAGCAATCAGCTGTACTTTTGTTCAAAGTACTGCTTATAACAGTAAAGTTCATTTTAAACTGCATTATTATGATCTATCAGAATATCAAAGTCAGTTTCAGTCTTAAAAATATGGTCAGGCTCTAGTAAAAATACTCCGTATTTTAGTATTAAAAGCAACTGTCCTGTGACTGTTATACTTATGTCATTAGATTAGGGCTGGACAATAAAACACTAATTATCGTCATATAATTTTCCTCATAACAAATGTTCAATAAATATTCAATAAATTTTATTTTTTTATTAATTTGGATTATTAACAAATTAGCACTTAATTTTTCAATTAAGCTATTTAATTTGTTGAGGAAAAAGGACTGAAAAGATTTTACTTAATTTTACTTGTGCATATTTGTTGAAAATAAGACTTCACAAGATTTGTGAAGTGATCCACGGTTTAGCATCAAGTGTTTTTCATGTTCTGACCATAAAGAATAGTTTAAACCACAATTAACCATCTGTTTTCTTCAACTTTCACTCAGGAGCAAAAATCAGCCTTCAAACTCAAAAGGAATACCAATTTGATATTTTTGGTGATAATTATTGATATTTAATGATATGAAATGTTTTTTATGGTGATAACATTTTTGGCCATATCGCCCAGTTCTAATTAGAATATTATTACTCATGTAATAATGCAAAAGCAGAATTTCACAGTTGTAGTTGGTTGAGGTGGAGCTAATTGTAAACTTATTGTATCAGACTGCAACTATTCATTATGGATTGATGTGCTGATTATTTTCTCCATTAATCGACTGATTGATTGGGTTGCAAAAATTCTGACTGAATATATTGACAAAGGCAGTTAACCAGTGAAGTAACACTTTCATATATTTTGTACAACCAAAAGTACAAAATTATTAAAAAATAATAAAGGAGGAAATCAGAAAATCTTTTCACAACATGTGTAAAGCTGGAACCATGATTTTTTTCTTTTCATGCAAATTACATTCACAGTTATCAAAATAGTTGCCAGCTTATTTTCTGTCAGTCAAATATTTGATTAATAACTTCAGCTGAAACTATACTTATACAATTAATATATACTGTTACCATATTTTATAAACTCTTCTTATCAGCTTGATTTGTAAAGTAACTAAGGGTGTCAAATAATTGTAGTTAAGTAAAAGGTACAATATTTCCCTCAGAAATATAACTTAGTGGAGTAGAAGCAGAAAGTGGCATTAAAAAGAAAAGTACCTCAACTCTGTACTTAATTACAGTTAACTTCCAGCTGTTACTGAAATACCTTTCCCATTCACTTCTCGTTTGTTAGCGTTGCTAAGTTAGCATGGGTACCGGATAGCAGATGCCTGATGGATTTTAATCAGACCTGCCAAGTCCAAATATATCCGCTACAATTCACTCCAGGTGCCACCATTCATGTTGGCAGGTTAACTTAAATGGTTTGTGCACATCATAAAGCAGCTGAAAGATGAGCTAACAATCTAATGCTACCTAACTGTTAGCTACTGTAACTCAAGTCATTACTTTAGCTTCAGATAAACTGGCAGCTCAGTTGCCACGTAACATTAGTAAAAACATATAAGAGATTCATCATTTCACTTACCTTTTATTTGCGCTTGTTCATAAAAAGCACGAAACCATAAATATGCTGGTTAACACGCAGAGAGACCTGCTAGCTGGCAAGATTCATACAAGGGAGGAGAGAGGGACAGTCGGGAAGTCTGACAGCTCAAATTCTGATTGGTCAGTCGCTCTTCTTTGACTTCTTTAGAGTTTTATGGTGGTTGGCATTCTTAGATATTGCATTACTGCCACCTACTGGATTAATCAGTGCGAAATACTTTGTCCACCCCAGCCAAATTATTTCAACTGACATTGTACATTTTATAACTCAGACTCACTTGCCTGAGTGGGTGCAAATCCTTCCCTCAGTGTAATATTATCTCTTCTGCTGATATGTCCACAACGTCCAAGAATCTACTTGCAGCATCTTATTCCTTTACTAATTACTTCAACGGCGCAATTTACTGCCATGGCAATGAATGCCAAAACTGCCTCTTGTCCACACAGATATTTTGATTGCCTCCATTTCTTTTCTGCTCATGTTCCTTTTGCACTGCCACTCGTTCATCCGTTCTTTCCATTCTCTTGGTAGCTTCAGCTTTTGTCTACGGTGTCCAACCCATCTGTGGCCTAATGTAAATGAAACAAAGAAATAGAGTAGAATCAGATTTCCTGGGAGTAATTTTAGTTTCTGTTTATTTTATCACCACTAAATGAAAGCAGGTGTGAACTTGTGATTCCGATGCAGGTTGTTTATAGAAGAGTTCTTTGTTACAGTATTTTTTTCCTTATAATTTGACTTGTTGATTGTATGAAGAGTTTTGTAAACACCTTTTGAGGGTTAAATCTTGTTATTTTGTTTCTAATGATGCATTAAAACAAGTAATTTCTGATTGGATAATGTACATTATGCAAGACGTAAATATAGTTGAAAGCTCAAGTGTGACAATAATGAAAATAAAGTCAAGACAAATGTTTTTATTTCTTTATTAAACCTAAACCTATTAAATCTATCCACTCAAAGCAACAAAGATCAAAATTCACATACTTTCGTCAGTTTCCCATTTAATGCTGTGCACCACTGTCCAAAATACATGAAAAAAAGGAAGAGAAAATAACAAACACAATTGCACATCCACAGCTTGAAAAAATTAAGTACAAAATGAAAAGAACTCACATGTATGAATGGGTATGAGTGTGAACATATTTTTGAATATTTGCGTTATTTTTTTCCACAGAACATTTACGTTGTGTTCTGCATTTTGGAATGAATTCCGTCACTTACACAGACATTAACAAAATTCAAAGTAATCAGTAGTCAAACAAATAAATTACAGAGAATACTGACAAACTGACAAAAACCTTTCAAAGAATTCATATTTATTACAAACAAAACAAGACAAATCGTGACATCAAATGGTCAAAAGTAAAGAATCAAAAGATGGTTCAAATTATGGGAAAAACTGCTAAGTATTTTTGCCGTTCTGTAATAGATGATGTGGTGTAAATTGGACTAAAAACTCACCCAAATACTTATTTTATTTTGCTGTCAGATGAATATGTAAAAACCTGTATTTAGATTTTGTTGTATTATAAAGCTGCATTTTCAAAATAAAATAACAAGACTTACAATAACTTAATGACTGTATGATGACCTCAAATACATAACCCATTAATATGTACGGATAGCTATGACTAAATGCATTTTAAATGAAATATGTTCTTATGTGCCCAGTATACAGTATATAACTGTAAAGCAAATAAAAATGTGAAAAGTTAATACACTTCTGCAACATAAAGTCTCATTGTTCCCGGAATTCTTCCAGCCATGTCATGAACTATGATGATGGATATAAGAATAAATGCACAATGTAAACATACAAGAATTATGACAATTGAGATATTTGGTAGTATTATTTTTTTTTTACCTCTGCTCTCCCCAACTCTAACAAGAAACTTTGCTTCTTACATATCATAGCCAAAGACCAGGTAGTTTATCACAATATTTATACAATGTACATACACTGCCCATTTTTTTATAAATGCATTGCTGATGTATGAGACATTGCTGATGTATGTAAATACAGATGTGATGCATGTAATGCATAGAATAATTCACTGAAGTATGTTGGTACTATATTAAAAAAAAAAAAAAAAGATTCTACCATAACCACCACTCATTGTAAACCATTTAATGTGACTTACTTTGTACCTTTGAGACCTATGCTGTCGTTTTACCATAAATATGGTAAAATTCACCACCAATATGTCATTACTAATGCCTTTGTTTTATACACATTTCTTACATTGGGTACAATAAGTACCCAGAAAATGTGGAATGGACATATTGACCAGCATAAAGTCCTGCAGCCTGGTCAGATGGCAGCTGTATATGCACAGTGTCTCCTTGTCGTAATGGGAGTACAGCGCTCCCTGATGCCTGATCCAGCAAGCCCTTTTTGTATTCATCATATGTGTACATTACTGGTTCATTGTTCTTCATCAGTGCCACCCACACATTACCTCCTTTGCAGTGAACGTGGTAAGCAAAGTAGTAGACCCCTGGTATGCTACAAGTGAAAATACCAGTTTGGGGATTGTAGTCCTGATTGCCATTGTGCAGGAGTTTGTCAAAGATGACAGGAGAGCCAACAGGAGGGAATGGATTTGTGAGCTTAGCTGTGAATGCAGGCATCTCCAGGCTACTTCCACCAATGTCGCCTCCATTCTTTGGCTTCTTGTAACCCTGTTTTTGGCCACTATATGGGCCAGTCATGGGGAGGATCTGTCCAAGTTCAGGAGATGCAGCAGGTTGTCCTGGAGGACCAGGGGGTCCAGGCTGTCCTGGTTGCCCTGGAAGTCCAGCGGGGCCACTTGGGCCAGGATTACCTTGAGGACCAATAAGACCAGGGAGTCCTGGCTTTCCCTCACCAGGATAGCCAGGTTTACCAGGCAGACCTGTTTCGCCTTTTTGCCCTGGTAGTCCGGGAGGTCCAATTGGTCCCCCTGGTCCTGTAAGCCCTGGAATGCCTTGTGGTCCTTGGTGGCCTTTCTCTCCGGGTTGTCCCCCCTCTCCTCTTGGTCCAGGTAATCCTCCAGCACCAGGGGCACCAGGTGAACCCCTAATACCAGGTTCTCCTTTGGGGCCAATGGGCCCTTGAAAACCTCTTGGTCCTGGTTGTCCACCATCTCCTGACAAACCTGGATGTCCTGGAAGACCTGGAGGCCCTAAATCACCCTTCATTCCTGGATATCCTTTTTGTCCCCCAACACCATCCTCTCCCTTTTGCCCTGGGAAGCCAGTGCTACCAGGAAGCCCTATTGGACCTGGTGGGCCAGGGATGCCACTAGGACCAGTGGGACCAATGACCCCTGGAAGACCTCCATGACCTTTATCACCTTTAAGGCCTGGAGGTCCAGGGAGACCAGCATGTCCCTTGTGGCCCTTAGGTCCTGGAAACCCTGGTTTACCATAGCCTGGCATGCCTGGACCTCCTGGTAAACCTTGAGGTCCTGGTTCCCCTTTCCCTCCAGAGAGCCCTGGTTGCCCTCTGAAACCATCTTTTCCTGGTTTTCCAATTCCTGGCAAGCCTGGTGGTCCTGGTTGGCCTCTTTCACCAGGTGGCCCTGCCTGTCCTGGTTCTCCAGAAGGACCAGGCTTTCCTGGTAACCCTGGCTGTCCAGGGAGACCATTCAGGCCAGGTTTACCAACCCCAGGGATACCCACATTTCCAGGTGGACCTGGCGGCCCACCAGGTCCTTTCAAGCCTGGCAAGCCAGGTATACCAAGTCCTTTGTCTCCCTTGGGGCCTGGAAGACCAGGAAGCCCAGGTAGACCTTTTTGGCCAGGCTCCCCTAGAAGACCTGTCGGTCCGGGAACCCCCTGACCTCCTGGTTTTGAAATCCCCGGGAGTCCAGGGGGACCTGGGAGCCCTGGAGGACCAGGAAGCCCAGTTGGTCCTTCACCACCACTAGGCCCAAGGTCACCTTTCAGTCCTAGTAATCCGGGTCCTCCAGGTTTTCCTGGCATTCCTGGCATGCCAGGTTTTCCAATTCCTGGGTAGCCTTGTGGACCAGGAGGCCCTGGCTTTCCTGGTAACCCTGGGATTCCTTGGCCTGGCAGCCCAGGGGGGCCTTGTGGTCCTGGCGGTCCTGTTGGTCCTGGAGGGCCCTGAACTCCTTGTGGTCCTTCTCTGAAACCTTCTCCACCAGGACCAGGGGGTGGTGGACCTTTAGCCCCTCTGGGGAATGTTTGTCCTGTAAACAAGAGGAAACATTTGGTGAAATTAATTTGAAATTAGAAGTTAATAAATGGTGGTCATTTATGTCAGCACTCAATTTATCTTGCAAAGAGTACTTCATTTATCTTTTTTAGCAGTTCTACGTCACCCCTTCTGTAAAACAATACCGAAGAATCGGATTTGAAGACACCATGGTAAAAGTGTTTATAAGGAGCTTGCCAGGTAAATATTAAGAGACAACTAGCAGAGCATTTTCTTGTGGAATATTTGTGGAATTAACTATGTAATAGCAGTAGTGATGCATGCATGTAAAACATTATGGTTCAGGGGCTACTAGAGTGTATCAATGTAATTGATTTAATTGCATTGTTAACTTATAAAAGTAATTTCCATCCCCATTAAAAAAAATTAAATAACAAAAAGCATATTGTTTTTTATTCATAACGTCTTTAACATCCATTTTGAGTGAGGACAATATTATAAAAGGAAGGCCCCATTCGGGTTAAACTGTAAAATGATCTTCTGTACTCATTAAAAGTTCAAAACAGATTGTGCTATTTGATGAGTGGTATATTAGGATAGTTCTTTTATTCAATCAAACACTAGGAACAACATATAGTTAAGGCTGCTATTGACCTCACCTTTGCCTTCAGTCAGTGGCCTCTCTTTGCCCATTTGCAAAGGCAACTGAGGAAGCTCTTTCCCATACTGAGGCAGTAATGGCCCTTCTTTGCCAAATGGCAGGTGTGGCATCTCGTTCCCCAGAAACTGTTGCTGAGGATACCCATCATTATACTGCGGCAAGGGCTGGTGCTGTTGAGGCGGCTGTTTATGTCCATAATACGCCCCACCCTGGACCATGTGTAATAAACACAACTGGGACACTGTGATGAGTAGGTAGACCACCATTTTCTGCAGTGGAGGAGAAAATAAGTAAAACTGTAACACAGTGTATGCATATAGATTGCTCTAAATGAACCCTAAATTAAAATATATATATTTTTTAGAATTGTTGCATCGTCTGAGGTGATGCATAATGTTGGTTTAACATATCTACTTTGAATACATTAAAACACAAAGTTGAATTTTTAAGCTTTTAGACTTTAGAAACTGACTAAAGATAATGTAGTAAAACCTAAATCAGGTTCAAAATGTCACTTTGGAAAGCTGCGGATGATATCACAGATGCTTTGAATATGTGTCAAAAAAAACTGTGTAGGTAGAGAGAAGTTTCCAGAGGTTGTCATCACTGGTTAGTTAGCCTATTATTGCCACCAGTGCTGTTGTGTTTTCAGGCCCATTTATTTGTCTGCTTGTTAAAAATCTTGTGTGTTTTCCATGATAACCTACAGCTATGTGAATTTATTGCAGATCTAGATACATTTCTATGAGATCAGGTCTGATTCCCAATGTGACATCACCAGTGTCTCCCTGAGCAGGACACTTAACCCCTAGTTACTTCAGAAGCATGTGACCTCTGACATATATAACAATTGTAAGTTGCTTTTGATAAAAGTATCCGCTAAATGAATAAATGTAAATGCAAATTAAAAAACACCATGTCCTACACTTCCCATAATGCAACAGGCTAGTGTCTTTTGTTAGCCCCTAACTTTAACAGGAAAGGCCCGCATTTTTCACATTTTACACCTTCAGTGTGTAACAAAATCCATCCATCTGTCCATCCATCCATCATCAACCGTTTATCCTGCGTACAGGGTCGCGGGGGGGCTGGAGCCAATCCCAGCTGACATCGGGCGAAAGGCGGGGTACACCATGGACAGGTTGCCAGTCCATCCCACACATAGACGTGTAACAAAATCTTTTTGATAAAAATTTGCCAAAGCCAAGTTTCCAAGCCAAAGCCAACATTATAACTTGATAATGTCATAGTGATGTCATCAGGGTTAGAGCCAGAGACATGACTTTAAATTGTTACTGATGTTCCCTCTCTCTCACCCAAACACCATTTAACTCTGCCCTTAAAGCACAGAACAAGCTGTTATGTTAGTCCACGACCAGCAGGATGTGCTCTTACTCTTTTCCAGCTGACTGAAGAAATTATTTCAAAAGCCAACACACATGAGTCTCATGAAACTCACTGTGGTCCATCCAAAAAAGAAACAAAAGCCACCACCAGACTTTGGCAATTCCCCTCTCGTCCTTCCTTCCTCTTGTTTATGTCTATTCAAACATACTGTGTATAAACCTCAGAGTCTCATATCCTTGAAGTGAATTACACACATGCTGCTAAAACATATATCCTACTTAAGGGGCCCCACAGGGGACGCGGCCACCTTTGAACATAATCCGTAATCCTTTAAACATGCCTGTGCTAAAGAGATTGGCTAAGTGCTGCCAAGAGCATGGTGTGAAAACAAACAGTGATGGGTGAATGTATGTTTTCCTCTGCTGTGGTATTTGTGTGTCCAGAAAAAGTACCAATTTGATCAAAGTTTTTGGAGAGCTGAAATAATGGAAATAAGACTTGCTTACATTTTTCTGGGCAATTATCTAAAAAAGCAAGCTAAGTAGTGTCAGGCTGAACTTGTCTACTGTGGAATATTTTTAGCACACACCTCCTAATCGGTGTAGTTCATCTGCACAATCAGTATGTTAAAGATACAAATGGGAATCAAAGTATGCAACAAAAAAGCTAACCTGGTCAATGTTAAAAATGGCTTAAGATATTATAGATGATTGTTTTAAATACTATGTCTTTGGTGGTTGGTTTTGTGGATGGGAATTAATACTCATGACCTTAGCATTCATACGTTTCTAGCTATGGCTAGTTAAATATGAATTAACGAAATAATAAATAAATAAATACTTTACTGATTGAAGTTATTGTACAGTGTGTCTCTGCTCATAACATTTTAAATACATCTACATAAATATTTTTTATGCAAAGTTTGAAATGTATTTTTTACCACATTAGACATTAATGTAAATGTACAAAGCAGAGTTTGACATGCGATTCACCCCTTTGATTTCATTTGATTTCAAATGTATTGAGTGCAGTGAGCATTTCATCAGTTTACAGCCACAGGTTCCACCATGAAAAACGAGAAAATATCTTACTTTCAGATTTTTCCTACTTTTAAACTGAAGGTCGTCGCCGCCTCTGGCCTGTGCCTACTTCGTCTAGTTTCTCCTCTACTTCCCCTCACTTTAAGGTTGCTTTCCTGAGTCTTTTCCAAGGCATGAGTGGGACGGTGGCCAGCTACGGGATCCAGCCAGGTGTTAGCTGCAGTCCTGCTGGGCCCTGTGAAAATATGAATGTCAGGTTCGATGAATGTCAGGTGGTGACCTTTCACAGAGGCCTGGGGTTTGTAACACTAAGCTGACATCTCCACCTGGTAGACATATTTGGGCTTTAATACAGTTATACTGAGACACACCTCTTACTTTGAGGAATGTAAGGCCGGGGGTATTAAAAATAAATTTTGCAGAACTGTAAAATCATAAAAGTTTATCTTTGCAGCCCGTCTAGTAGCTAAGTATCAATATGAAACGTCTCATGCCCAGGCAAATCCCCAAAGCTCTTTAGAGCAGTACAGCACATCATTAAGTGTAAACATGCATAAATGAATAAGTACATAATTTTACATACAACACAGAAGGGGACTTTTATGTGGAAAGTTACTTTAAAAAGCAAAACCTCATATGAAGGACTTCATCATCATTTTAAATCCACTGTTTTTTGGTCATCACACTCATCTGACTGAATTTAGAGGACTCTCAAAATAAAAGATGAATATACAATGTATAGATCCAGCACCATGGACAGAGCCTGTAGACGGAAGTCTGTACACTCTCACTGTCACTGACCTCTGATGTCTGTTTGTCACTTTCACAACCACTGCAGCAGGATAACAGTCAGAATCAGAATTAGCTTATGAACCATAGTGCAAAGGATTAATAATCATGGAATAAATAATTATAAGTAGTTTGTGCAGGAGTAATGACTTGAGGTAGGTGGATTGGTATACAGTATCTACAATATGACAATATAACAGTATGAACAGCACTGAAATAGAGAATGGTGAATAAATAAGTGTTAGACAGTAAACAGGTGGTTGATTACAGACAGAATTACTGCACAAGAATTGTTCCTGACACCATGAGTCAGAAATCAGCTGTTCATCAGAGTGATGGCTTGTGGGAAGAAACTGTTACTAAGTCTGTTGGTTTTGGCATACAGTGCTCTGTAGCACCTACAAGAGGGGAGAAGCTGGCACAGATTGTGTCCGGGGTGAGATGGATCTGCAGTGATGTTAGTATGTTAACATTACAGGATGGAGTGATAATTCGTACATTAATGACCGTAACCTAGCAGATGGTATAAGTTACTCACAAGTCCACAACATCATTGTTCCACATCTTACCATCAGGACTAAACGTTGAACTGTTGCCGGTGTTCTGACGATCTATGCTGCCTTGCCGAAAAATGCTACCATAGCGCAAATGGATAGACTCGACTCTACTCGGCCCTGCTCCGTTTTCTATTGCAGATAGTACCCAGAGATAGTACGTAGCTTGTCCTCATAGGGACGCCACACACAATTGCCGCGACGTAATGTTCAATGCGACACACACACACCAGCTCTTAAAATATATCTACGGTTAAAACGTTTCAATATTACTCAGAATGTAAAGACAGATAAGCGGTATGAAAACCTTCCAGCTGTGTTTTCCTCTGCCGTTGTTGCTACAGCGGTCTGTGTGACGGCGGGAGCAGAGGGCTCTGTGAGCGGGCGGCTGGCCGGCCTCACATGCTCCTCCCGCGGGTTGGCACAGGCTTCCCCCGCAGCCACTTGCGGAACTCCTCAACTCCGAAAACATTCAAGCACATTCTTGTTCCGCCATCACTTCTCGTAAAACTGTCAATATTCGAAATCTACACAGCTGATTTCTCACCTCAAAACTTCTCAGAAGTGGATTTAATGATGAAATTTCATACGAAAACTGTAAAATATAAAACTTTCTGTTGCTGGCCTCTGTCTGGCGCACGCAATGACGATGCAGTGAATACTGAATATTTTCTCTGACAAATCAGCAGTCTGTCGTGTTTTTACGTTACATTTTAGTATCCCTCAGCGCGCTTGGAACCTCGAGGGAGGTGAGGTGATACGAAAAAAAGTACCTGGAAGCAGGTACAGGTGCAACATTTCTACAATGGAAAACCAAACAAAGGCGAGTCCAGCCAAAGGGCCTCCGCTCAGACTAGCTTGGTTTGAGGGCGTGCCTGACGCCTGACGCCTGCTTTTTCACTTTGCAAACTTGTTACATGCACAAAAAAGATATATAACGCAATAAAGGAGAGGGGAAAAGCCAAAAAGCATAATACCACCTCTTTAACTCTTATTTTATTTTTTGCATTTGTATTACCAGAAGATATATGTTTTGTAAAATAGCGGTGTCATAACCGAAATACAAACTAAAGTAAATTAAACATATTAATATATACTATAATACATTTCAATCTGTCTTATCTGTCTTGTGCATCTTCTTGCAGGATGTACTGTTTTGCATAATTTTGAACGTGATCTCAAGCTAGCATTAGACCATCAGTTGAAAATGAATGAAATTAATAAAATTAATCGAAATAATGCTAGTGCCATAGTGCTGCTTTCCCACCCGAATTTCTTATGTAGAAACAAACACATAGCGAAAAATAGTTAGGTAAGTGGACAGTCTTTCTGACAAAGGGAAGCAGTGTTAATAGCAATAGACTGCAATAAACTGATTTGATTTAAAACACAAGCAGAACATCATGATCTAATCAATCAAAGAAAAGTATGTATAAACTGGCTGTAAAAAGGCAAAGATGTGTGTGTGTGTGTGTGTGTGTGTGTGTGTGTGTGTGTGTGTGTGTGTGTGTGTGTGGGTGGGTGTGTGTGTGTGTGTGTGTGTGTGTGGGTGGGTGTGGGGTAGGGTCTTAGAAAAGGATGAAAAGTGTGCTTTTAAATTTTTATGTTTTGTGGAGAAAATGGGACAGAAAGTTACAATTTAAAAGCTTAATTGAGAGCAGCTTCTTTTGCTTTGCTTTTTTGTATGTTTCCCTAAACCCCAGTGCTAGAGCAAATAATTTGTCAAACATCTTTTTCAGATATAAAACCAGCAAGGGATTGATCCTCAAGTATTGATCTTCTAAATTGAACATGATTTCACACATGGGTATGTTGAGCTGTAGTCAAAACCCCGTGTACTCCCTCAATGCAAACTATTCCCTGCAGACAAAGAAGGAACACATGTTTGGCAAGGAAACGAGACGACCTCCATAAAATATAAAGTCAGCAAAACAAAGAGGACATAGCGGCTGCTTTGAAACACGTTTCCCTCCGACCTCCAAAGGATACGTCAGTCTTCGTTGGTTACAGAGACGCAGCAGACAAAAACACATCCTATTCCATTTACTGGACGAGCTGCATGAGTAATGGAGCTCATTTTGACAGAGCTTCATCTATGGTGACCTAATGTCTTGGAGACACATGGCCATGGACACAAGGCAGGTCTATTTTTCTGAGGCATTTACTTTTCTTCTCCTCACCAGACTTTTTGCTGTACTTTTTAGGTAAAGATGTTGGTCCACTGTAAATTATGATAGGTGCATGGGAAATGTTTTCTTATGTATCGCATTGGATAAAACACTTCAGTGTCATATGCTTTCTTGGCATTCACATTTCATTTTTAACCATCTACGATGACATATGATTGTTGACTCAGTTTTCACTCTTTCAGACCTAAATCTAAAAGTTTCCGTAGGGGAATGGATAGCTTTTTTTGACTGTAAAATAGTACTATACTGTGCTATCATCAAACACAACATATGTCAATTTATGTTACTGAACTTTATAAAAAAAAGTGAAAACAAGGTAAAAAAGAAATTGCATATATTGCATGCATGTTGCAAGTCATCAATGTGTAACACCAATTACAGATGCATTTAGAAATTGCATATATATGAATGGCAAATAATTAAATAGTCATTGTGCTTTCCATAATGTTAGTTTAACAAAAAAGAAATGCTATGCACACCTCTGGATTGTTAGTTCTTTATAGATACCTAATACTTTGACACATAATGTTGTATTTGCATGTTAACTACAAAGGGCACTGTATTTTCTTCTAAGAAGAATATCAACTGTTGATAAAAATATTTCCTGGAAAATGAAGTTATTAGTGACTTTTTTCCAGCCCGAGTCTGCAGGTTGTCACTTTAAGTTTCATATGGCCCCACAACCTTTAATAAAAAGATATGGCAGCTTGTATACAGCCTATGAGATGAAACCCAGGGTAAAGAAGTCTGCAATGCATTCTGATCCCCCCTCCCTGCGGCTTCTTAATATTATTGCTCTTATTGTATGGCAATAACTTTTTTTCTATAATTTTTGGTTTTGTGCCCACCTTTTATCTGAACTTTGTCAATACGTTTTTGTACAGTCACATGTACAAACATTAACATTAAACATTAAACACCGGGGTAGTGATGTAGCAGTGGATTAGACAAATGCTTATGGTGTGAGAGTACCCCAGGGTTCAGTACCCCACTGCGATACATCCACCAATGTGTCCCTGAGAAAGACACTTAAGCTAGTTGCTCCAGAGGCGTACGACCTCTGACATATATAGCAATTGTTAGTTGTTCTGGATAAAAGCGTGAGATAAATGAATAATTGTAAATTAAATTTCAACGATGAACCCAATGTCCTGATGCTATGATGAAGTTGATATATAGCCCATTATATTAAGTTTATTAACTGAATTATTTTGAGCCCAGCATTAAGAGTAGAGCCTTCTGGGTTAACAGCTTTGCACATTGAGTCTTGTGAGAGTCAAACAATCCCAAATTGTAAAACAACGTTGTAATACAATAATAACAGAACCGCAAACTGTCTAATTCATCCAACATTTATCCTTTAAAAACATGTTGTGTTATTGCATCCTGCTGCCAGTGAAGAATCTCAGCTTGGCTGTGGTATAGAATACACAAACATCGTGTTTGTTTTTAAATAACAGTGGTTTAAAACAACTGGAACAATTTCATGGCATTTGTACTTATGGCTGAGTGCTTCTCACATGTGAAAGCAAATATGCTATTTACTCCTGTAGCTACCAATTACTTTGAAGAGAGAGGCTTTGATTACAGAAGGTCTATATCATTAGTCATCTTTTGGTTTCCAGACAGTGTAATGAGAGAGCAATTGGAGTGACCGTGTCTGGACCACAGTCTGAAAGTAGGGAAAGTATTGAATAATAAGTACATCACACTGTCTGTATGTTTAGCTTTGAGCACCCTATATGGCAAATGGTTCAACACAACAAACAAAAGTATTTTGCTTGGGATCAGGTGGTTAAATAACGTGCCTGTTGAGCTAAAGAAAACAGTTCCCCCATTGCTTTCCTCCTCCTACTCTTTTTAAAGATATGACCAGTTATTTCGCAGAAAAAAAGCAGAGCCATAAGGTTCAATTAAAGCTTATTGATCAGCAAACATGTAGTGATGGACAAGATTTAAGTAAAAGCTCCGGGGGAGCTCGAACTGCAATATAATTTCTGACGGTGACGGTGCAGCCAATGTTTCTAACAAAATAACTCTGACCAGAGTTTGCAAAGTGGAGAGTTTAGTCTTGGATATCATCAAGGGACTCAAGTTTATGCATTCACGTGGTGGTGAAAGCATACTAAGTGCATCATGATGACTAGAACTTTCAGATCTGTGTGATTCATCGGACAAAAGTTGCAGATGAAAAGTGATTCCTCTCAGATTGACTATAAATGTAACCCAAACAGTTTTGAAGAAGTTTTACTAGACAGTTTAAACATGGCTACAGCTTTTTTCTTGTTTCAGCAACTGAACTTGTTCTAACTTACTAAAAACACCACTGATCAAAATTACAAAACTGAACCCTATTTGTCTTTTCAAGACTTTGCCTCTCACCTGGCTCTGAGTGACCTGAACAAAAGAGACAATCCCTGTGTGCAAAAGTGCTTTTCGGCAACATGCATCACAGTCACTCTGCAGCAATTAGAAGGGAAACAGGCCATTCGGACTGAAAGACCAGAATCAGTCATGATAGGCTACATCATCCCCATCACTGGCATCCCCCTAGGGATGTGTCTGCTAATGTTCATTCTGCTGCGCCTCAACTGCGCCAAAAAGCTGGAATACAATAGGAACAACAATCTGTCTCTAAATTTGGACACAATGGCACCAGTCATGTGCTCCTTGGGTTAAGTCCACCTTCACTAAGCTTAAAGGAATTGTTGTACATTTCGTAAAATACACTTATTCATTTTCTTTCCAAGAGTTAGATGAGAAGATTGACATCACTCATGTACAGGAAATATGAAGCCGGCAACTGCAGCCACTCAGCTTAGCTTAGCTTTGCTTAGCACAAAGACTGGAAACGGGGGGAAATAGCTAGCCTGGCTGTTCACAGGAAACAAAATCTGCCAACCAGCACCTCGAAAACTCACTAATTATCACTTCATAACTTGTTTATTTAATACGTACAAAAACTGAAGAGTAAAAATGACATGCTGTGGGTTTTAGGGGGCGTTTCTTGGCAAGTGTAGTCACTTCCTGAAGTCTTACTTGGCAAACAGCTGAGACATGATGAAGGCATGTATGGCCTTTGTGAGACCTTTTTTTTTTACCTTGTGTTAAGACCCGGCTCGTTAAGGATGTAAATGTAAATGTACCGTATTTGTATAGCACCTTTCAAGACTTTTCGACCACTCAAAGAGCTTTTTACACTACATTGCATTCACCATTCACACACTTTCATAAACTGTGCCTAAGTGCTCAAACAGAAACTAACATTCACACACTGGTGGAATACCAGTGGCAATTCAGGGTTCAGTATCTTGCCCAAGGACATGCAGCCTGGAGGAGCCGGGGAGTAAACGGTCGGCCTTCCGATTAGCGGGCAACCCGTACTACCTCCTGAACCATAGCTGCCCCACAACACACAAGGAGAGCAGTAACATATAACTGGGATCGAAAATGAGATAGAAAGCGACAACTGGAATGGTTCTGGTTAATTTTATGTGTTTAATTAAGCAAGGGAGCGCTTGCACAAGGAATACAACATCAGTAGAGCTGTACAGGTGCAAACAACCGTTAAACAAATAAAACAAGAGGGTCTTACCCAAAGACAGTTAAATTAACTCTTCGCTCAGAAATACACTAAAGAACAAAATAACAGAAATAGGTCAGCGCCCATAAGCTTACAAAAAACAAAAAAGAAAACTAACTAGCAGTTATCCTGCAAACACAGACTCTGAGGTCTCAAACTAAACAGTGTCCAACACTTGGTACACTATAACAAACAAGGTGAATTACAAAGGTTCTCAGCACTGATTGAAGCCATTCTGACAGGCAACACTATGGAGTACAAACACTTTCTATACTCCACACAATGACATGAAACGCAACAGCGAAGCAGACTGCTCACTGGCTCACAGCCGCCCTCAACTGTAGACACACAAACTATGTAAAGTGCAGCTGGGGTTTATTGGAGACTTCTAATTGGTAGATTTAGTCAGATTGTATCCACACCAATCAGCGACGCCAGCGAACAGCAAACAGAAACTAGGTGGTCTCATCTCCGGAGGGACCAATCCTCGACTGGGATTCACACAGCGGGACTTGCAGCAGAATCTCTAATGGGAACAACACAATTAATACACTCTAAAGGCAAGCAGCAATGGCTATAACACTTGTCATCATTATCATCTTATATATCAAACATGTAGATCTAGTACAATCTACATCTAGCAAATACTTTCCTATTACTGAGCCTTTAAGGGAATTTAATTTACATTGGACAATCCAAACAAAAGCGCACACAACATACAGGGTCCGGCAACTATTAAGATAAGATAGTTGGGCTTCACGTGATAAAATATATATTGATTTTGCATTATTGGCAGATAGAAAATGTAAATTTCTGTTGCACAATGTTACTGAAGGAACAAAATTCCACTGTATATGTGTATTCAAACGGTTCAACAATAAATATCTACTTGACTTGACATCCTTACATCCCACTGTGTGCTCTTCACATCTCAACAAAGACCAAACAGTGATTCATTTTCCAAACAACTCTCTTGCTTTTCTTTTTCTTTTGTCTTTTCATCTGGTGCATGGACACAACTTTGATGAAAACTCTTCAGACACCTCCACACCCCCTTGCTTGATGACAAAGATTGCCTGTCCCAGAAAGGATGCTGGTTCTTCTGAACTTCTATGCCAACACTTACAACCACAGCCGGCTCCGCTTGGTGATGAGCCACAAGTCTTTTATCACCTCCAGCCTGGCTTTGAAAATGATCACATTTCTATTTCTCCTCTGTGTTCCTCTCCTGACTGATTCCAGATGGGAGGACTCGATAAACAAACGATGAGGAACAGAGGCATGTCATTGCTTACAGATACGGGTGCCAGTCTTAACTGCTGTGGTCAGGCCTGGCTTTTGTGTTTTAAACTGATTGCAGAAAGTCTTTCTAAATTGGTATAAACTTATCTGCTGTTCTGTATTTTGCAATGTTTTTATGACCAGAGTATTTCAGCATTTCATACTCCAGCTATTCCTCAAAATATTTGAGCAATAGCTGGAGTATGAAATGCTGAAATACTCAAAATATTTGAGGAATATTTGAGTTTTTGATTTCATCCTGTTCAACTTTTTTATTTGCCTCTTATACTGTTTTTGTATCATTACCCCAAATTTCCATAGTGGGTCAAAAATGTCCTCTAAGCATTTCCCATGGACTTTTAAAGGGATCTTTCCTCCTCATCAGTTACATTAGTCATCACACCCCTACATTATTTTACATAGCAAGACAATTTTACATTTATTTTATTTACATTAGAAACAAACTAAAATTGATAGATGTTTTTACATAAGATATAAACTTTGAGCACAATTATGTGCAGAGAAATTACCCTAATTTATAGCTAGCTAACTTTAGCTTGCCAGCTAATACTGTTGTGGATGGTTGGACAGTTGATATTACTAAAGCGTTGTAGCTTAGCTAGCCGAGTAGCTAAGTCACATAACTCAGAGAGATAGACTAATATTTGCAAGACTGATCATTTGATGATGCAAATGACAGGCTATTAATGCCGGTGTGGAATTAAAAAAATTACTTTGAGTAAATTGTGAAAATAGCATTTTATTATTATCAAAATCCATTGACTCTAATAAAGGGTCATGCTTCACAAAGTTACTGAGGATTGTGTATTCCAATCACCTATCACCACCTGATCCCAATTAATGGTTACAAACAAATCTGCTCAGTGAGAAACAACAATTTAATGAAGTAAAATGTTAAGAATCCTAATACAAACATTGGTAAATGCAAGTCTGTTTTTGCTCTTTAAAGAAAAATCTGTTGAAATGCAGCATCTGCTTTGTATCATTCAAATATTACATTGAACTGATTTGGCATATGCTTTTGTTCAAATTGACTTATGCTTCTTCCCATACACACTGCGATGTGGGCCGAATAACCATGGGATTGAACGACCAACCCTAAAATGAATGGCTGACCTGTTACATCAGCTGAGCTACAGCAAACCCAAAAACAATACAGATGTTGTTCTCTTTCACTGGCTGTATATTACTAGTCTTTTTTTTTTTATCAACTGTTGCGCCATTTAAAATAAGAAATAAAAACTACAACTCAGTATTTTTGGTGACGGTGACTTTTGAAGAAAAAGGCCCTCTTAACATTTCAAACAGAAGTTTTATTGTAATAATGCAAAATACATGAAACTATTTTGTCAGTGCAGTGTGAAAAGGTTTACATACAGGAATGCAACGATCAGCTGACAGGAGTAGCATAAGAGCCAAGACAACATCTGGGGAATTCACCTGTGTGTGTGTGTGTGTGTGTGTGTGTGTGTGTGTGTGTGTGTGTGTGTGTGTGTGTGTGTGACTATTTGCATGTATGTGTGCAAATAGTCACACACTGCAGTGATGCTCCTGGGAGATAGTCTGCACTCACACTGGGAAAACGATTACTCAATCAACAGAAAATTCATTTTGATTCATTTTTCATCCAAAAATGCCAAACATTTCCTGATTCCAGCTTTTCAAATGTGGGGATTTGCTACTTTTCGTAGAATTATGTGATCATACATTTAATATCTTTGGGGTTAGGACTGTTGGTCAGACAAATCAAGAAATTTATAGACATCACCTTGGGCTCTGATAACAATGAAGGGCAATTTTTAGAATTAGTTGCAGCCCTGCTTCTATCTTAAAAATGCAGTATAAAATAGTTCACAGTATATGCATTTTTCTAGAGTTGATGCAAAGTAATAACTTTTATAAACAATAACATTTTGATAGCAAATTTCAGAGAAAAAACGATGAGTCAGACTGCAAACAAAGCCAGCAGTGAGGCTGATGCTTCACTAGAGGGCGCCAAAATCAAACCATCACTACTTGATCAGTCTTTACTGGTGTTTTCCTCAGACTGGGTGGAGAACTACATGTGCTTCCATTTGCAAGAAAACACCTGACAAAGAGTGCGTTTGCTGCCTGACTTAAACGCTTTTGCACAATCAGATATATTTTTGTTTTTAGTGTAATTAATACTGGTTTTGCGCATCACGCCTGCCATTTTCCATCCACAGCACAATCCGCAGAGCAACAACAGTCACTCACTGCATTATTCTCACAAACCACAAGTCATATTCTGAGCACATTCTGGACCTGAAGCTGTTTTTCTTTTCGCTGCCCTGTCTGCCTCTGAGCAGGTGATTTATCTCGCCTCAATCAACAAGTAGCATTTCCCCACAGCTCAACTTATCTTGATAGGAAGTGAATATCACTGAGTTTTCTCAGACCAAGCTGGACAATGAAGCAGAAAGTGCACATCTGCTCAAGTTCTTCTCCAACCTAACTTGCTTTTTTTCAGCATTCCTTCACACCTACTCAATCTCTTTGCAGAGCGAAGGCCGGAGGCGTCTACAGCCTCAAACTGGACGAGGCAGACAAGGGTTCAGCTGACCTTTGGGCAGACTGGAAAGCCTCGTTTAAGGTGGTAACACATTTCAAACTGATGTTCCAAATAACCAAGTGACCACAAAGGGAAGTAGCATCCACATGAGTTTCAAATTGGTAACCGCAGTGTTTTCTTACTGCTCCTCTAAACTCTGACATACACATACGTTCATGCAAAATTGCACCTACACCCCCCTTCCCACTCACACAACTCTGTCTGTGCGACCTCTTCACCCATTCACTGACAGATTTCCCCTATCCTACAGCTCTGGGAACCACAAGTCATCCAATGTCTGGCCACAACATTCATTTCAGGCGAAGATCAGGAGCGGGAGGAGAATTATTTTCCTATTAGCTTTGAGTTCTGTCAAAACAGAGTATCTGGTGTCTGCCGACAACATTAATAGCAATGCAGAACCAAGAAGCACTTCAGGTACTTGCAGAAGTCGTTCATATGTTCTTGAGAGAACAAGAAATCAATGAGAAGCAAGGATGGGAAGAATCTTAAAATATTTACTCTGCAGAGAGCTTATTTTACATGACATGTTCCACTATCTAGCACAGCGGGAAGGAAACAATTGTGAGGCTTTTCAGACTTTTCCAAACTTAATCCAAGTTTTCTCCTGAACTTCGTGCGGTTTTCTTGCTCTCTCTCATATTTGCACTGGCTCTCAAAGGGACACTCCACTAGTGAATGATTATTTTTATAGGCAATAATAACGTTTGGCCAATAATCAGATCTGATCACTTAGACTTTGCTTAAACCACAGACTCCAGTGGGGAATTCTTCAGTTTGCAGCTGCATAAATATATTTTGTGTACTGTGTAAAGAACAGGCCACACTGTGCATGAAGCCACATGCTGTCTCCCTTCTTCTGTTTCTAACCCTTTCTGATGAACAGTGGTGGAAAGTAAGTTACTCAAGTACTGTGCATAAGTAGCCTAAAGTTTTGAAGAATTTGTACTTTACTTTTTCTATTTTCTTTTGCTTATTATGTTTCAGTGGAAATCATATACTGTTTATTCAACTACATTTATTTATTTTCAGATTAAGATTTTAAATTAAAAAAAAATGCACTGTTTATAAAATGCACTGCAAGTTTTAAAATCTTTCCATCCAAAATGTAACGCAAATTTTAAACAAATTTCCAGAAAATCTGTTATGCAAACATTAGCAGTTGGATCATTGTGATAAACAGTTGGTGCCATTAAACCATTGTAGAAGAAGAGATCGCAATCAGATGACAGAATTACAAGAGCACCAGTTCAAACCTCAAACTATAGAACACCATAAGGATGATGATGGATCAATGCGAGGAACGTGTTTCCATCCAACTTTGCATTTCGTTTTTATTTATTCATTTCCACCGCAGCCAAGTGTAATTCTTTTATACTTTCCTTTTTTGAATTAAATTTCTAGTTTTTAGGATTTTTTTATGGTGCAAATTTAATAATTAGCATAAAAACAGGTGGATGGAAACACAGTTGGAGTTGTTAGCAGTTCCACCAAATAGTGATTTCCCCTACATTTCCCACTGCTGCCGATGAATCTGATAAAGGCACAAAAAAGCACTCCGTCACAAATTTGCCACAGATACCTTGGAAGATTTCCAACATCCTAAGATGAATGCTTCTGCAATTTGAATACACAGGACATCAAAAAAGATGGGCAACTGAAACCTTCCAGAGGGCTTGAAATTTGGTGGGTGACAGCAGTTTAATATTTAGAAAATGACAAAGTGGTGAGCATTTGTTGCTTTAAAAGAGAGTTTCTGTCAGTTTATTGCTGATAGTTTCACTGTGGTGATGGTTTCCTCAGAGCACTTTCTAACTATATCTCCATGTAATGCATATACTTCTACAAGTGATCAGTCAGTGGGGGTTTCGGTTGTCTGCATTTGCAAACGTTCTACTTTTTTACACACAAATCAATTTATTGAGCTCATAAAATGGCCTGGGATCATTTAGGGCTTGCTGCAACTTGCATACATCGTCTGACCAGTGACAGTAATGGGATATGACGACAGTCCTAGGGAGCTTAATGTGTTACACAGTCACACTGTAAAATATGCCACTCAGAGAAAAAATATGATCCCCCTTTCCCTGTCCAGATGTTTTTGCAGCAGAGTATTTACGAGGCATAATAAGAACTATGACTCTGTCTACTTAGATAAGAGATACTTTGCAATAAATCTGCAAAATTTAAAGCTGTGATTCCAGAGTGGTGTTTTTTTTAAACTAAGCCACCACTTGCTGCACACAGAAAGAGTAAATAGGATCACTATGGCAGCTAATGTGAGAGACTACTCGCTTGCAGAAAAAATGTCTTTGTCAAAATCGCCACAATTACAATCTGAAGGTGATTTACATTTCCTATTTTGAGACATTTCTAAGGCTGCAGTGCTGTGCACGGTAGCAGGAGAGCGTTTCAAATCACAGAGGCTGCAGCTGCGGGATCAAGAGATACATTCCCTCTGAGCTACATAAACACTTCCTGTTCAGTAGGTGAGAACTGTGCAGGAGTCTGAGTGCGAGGCGGAGAGAGAAAATACCATCAAGAGACATTAACGGAGCAACAAATATATAAAGCCTGCTGACAGAAGCGCCTGAGTCACTCCCTGCATAGATTTTCCTTCACAGTATGGGGATTCAAACCTCTTTGTTCTTGCAACCTCCACAACAAACTTCATGAGAGATTCACATCCACTATTCTTTCCAGCTCCCTCTATGATAAAAGTCAGTCCTTTATCTGAAACAAAGGAATAACTGCAACTGTAACACAATAAATTAACTAATAAAAGCACTTTTACCTTAACATTGTGCTCTGACTATACTGTTTACTGTAAAATAAATAGTTATTTGAATATTTTGACATTTTGTGAAATACGCTTATTCACAATCTTGCTGAGAGTTGTACGCTAATGAAGCTACAGCCAGGAGACAGTTAGCTTAGCTTAGCATATTGGTCCGAAGGTACCAAGCAACTCTAAAGCTCACTAATTAACATGCTATACCTGGAGATATGAAATGTTTTGGTTTGGGGCTTCATTAAAGAGACAACACATGCAGTCAATTCCTGACAAACTGACTGGTTTTGAAGAAACGTCTCGGGTTATGTAACTCTTGTTCTCTGAGAAGGGGAACGAGACACTGCGTCGGTGACGACACTATGGGAACGTCTCTGGGCATGGCAGGGCTGAACTATGAATGAAACTTCTCCAATCCTATTGGTGTTGCTAGAACGGTAGCGTGTGACGGCGTAACCGGAGGCGTATATAAGCACGCCGGCACACAGGACACATTAGCCCTTTTCTATGAAGCAAGGCACTCCAGGCGGGGTGAGATGTGGCGGACCGACGCAGTGTCTCGTTCCCCTTCTCGTGGAACAAGGGTTATATATGTCACTTGAGACATTCCCCTTCGAGGGAACTCGAACTGCGTCGGTGACGACACTATGGGAACGAGATACCCACTTAGGCCGCGCCGAAACCCCGCCTGCCCCCAGCGTGCAGAACCTGATGGCACGACTAGGAGGAGAGTGCACGGGTGCCGGGTGCAGAAGGAAGTTCCAGACTGTAAAACCGGATGAAAGTGTGAGGGGTGGTCCAGCCAGCCGCGTCACACAAATCCTGGAGCGACGCCCCTGCGAGGAGGGCCCTAGAAGCCGCCATGCCTCGAGTAGAGTGCGCCTTTACGGCCATAGGTGAAGGCAAACCGTGCACCTGATAGGCCAGGGAAATAGTCTGAACGATCCAGTTGCTGTGTGTTTAGAAGCGGGGAGCCCAGCCTTGGGGGACCCGAAACACACCAGCAACTGGTCTGCTTTCCTCCACACGGGAAGACTTCAGAGTATAAATACTCAGAGCTCTGATAGGGCAGAGCAGATGAAGTCTCCCGTCCTCCGCCGTCACATGAGGTGGGGGATGAAACACCTACAGCACTGTGGACCCTGCCAATCTGGCTGGGACCTTAGGGACATAGCCTGGACAAGGGTGCAGGATGGCCCTGACCTTCCCCGGGGCAAACTCCAGGCATCGGGGAGAAACCGAAAGTGCCTGGAGATCCCCCACCCTCCTCAGAGAGGTGATAGTGAGGAGAAGGCCATCTTAAGGGTCAGGTGCTTGGCCTCAGCCGACTCCAGGGGTTCGAAGGGGTCCTCAGCCAGGGCTTCGAGAACCACTGCCAGGTCCCAGGTGGGAACCCTGGAACGAGTCACGGGTCTCATCCTCCGGGCTCCACAAAGGAAGCGCACAACCAGTGGAAGCCTCCCCAAGGGCCCATCACTCAGAGGGGCGTGAAATGCTGCAATGGCAGCCACATATACTTTGAGCGTGGACGGGGAGAGGCCCGTGGAGAAACAGTGCTGGAGAACTCCAGTATCATAATTACTGAGCAGGTAACTGGGTCCACCGTCCGTTCTCTACACCAGGTGGCATTTTTACACATTCCACTTCAGGCCGTACATCCTTCTCGTGGACGGGGCTCTGGAGCTGAACAGCGTCTCGACTGCTCCGGTCGTCAGGCCCGCATCTAGGAACTGCGCCCCCTCAGGGGCCAGACCCATAGCTGCCACAGGACGGGGCGCAGGTGAAACGCCCGGTCCTCCGCCTGGGACAGCAGGTCTCTCCTCAGAGGGACCTGCCAGGGGGGGCCCTCTAGGAGCGATATTATGTCCGAGAACCACACTCGGGGCGGCCAGACACGGGGCTACTGACAGTAGGCTGACACCGTCCAGAACCCCCGGGGGCAGAGCAACTGGGGGAAGAGCATACAGACGCAGCCTCGGCCATGGCATCCAGCCCTAGCGGGGCTGGGGGTGAGAGGGAGAACCACAGGGGACAGTGCGTAGTCTCTCGAGACGCAAACAAGTCCACGTCTATGAGGCCGAACTTTTCGCACCCACTTCGTGGTGGAGTCTCCATTCCACGGGCCTCAGCCCCTGTCTCGACAGCAGGTCTGCTCCCTGATTCTGAGTCCCAGGGACGTACATCGCTCTGAGGGACAGCAGTCTCTGCTGGGACCACAGGAGGATCTAATGTGCCAGTATGCATAACGGGCGTGAGCGCAGACCCCCCTGGTGATTCAAATAGGCCACCACTGCCGTATTGTCGGTTCTGACAAGGACGTGGCGACCGGCAGAAACTCCTCAGAGCTCTGAATACCTCCAACATTTCCAGGCAATTTATGTGCCAGGAGAAATGATGCCAGGAGCCTCTCACAAAGCGGCCGTCCACGACCGCGCCCCATCCCGTGAGTGAGACACGGGACCTTGGGACAGGAACCAAGATTTCCTCCATACAGACAGGGAACGAAGGTACCTGCTCGTAACCCGTATCAGACGGAGTGGATTTCCCCTCGGGGAGAATCCCTTGGATTTTTGCCACCACTGCAGGGCTCTCATGTGCAGTAGTCCAGAAGGTATTATACTGGACGCTGCTGCCAGGAGACCCAACACCCTCTGAAAGTGTTTTACAGTGATGGCGCGGCCTAACTGCACTCTGGTCACTGAGGACAAAATGGACTCGACGCGTGCGGGAGACAGGTGGGCCCGCATCGTTGTTGTCCCACACCACCCCTGCCCCGTAGTCCGTTGGGCAGGCGTCAGCACGCTCTTCTTTGCGTTGAGCTGCAGCCCCAGACGCTGAAGGTGGGTGAGGACGACATCTTGATGCCGAACCACTAACTCCCGAGACTGGGCCAGGATGAGCCAGTCGTCGTAGTTCAATATGCGGATGCCCTGGAGCCTCAGCGGGGCCAGAGCTGCATCCATGCATTTGGTGAACGTGCGGGGAGAGGGTGCTAGGCCGAACGGAAGAACCCGATACTGGTAAGCCGTGCCCCCGAAGGCAAACCTCAGGAACTTCCTGTGAGAGGGACAGATGGAGACTGGAAATAAGCGTCTTTGCAGATCTATTGTGACAAACCAATCCTCGAAACTGATGATGGCGGGGATGGTGAGCATTCTGAACCTGAATCTCCTCAGAGATCGCAGATCCAAAATCGGATGCAACCCATCCGTCCTTCTTGGGAACTATGAAGTACCGGCTGTAGAGCCCGGACTCCCTGACTGGCGGGGAAATAAGCTCTCTGGCCCCGTTTTCCAGCAGAGAGCGAACTTCTTGTCCCAATACATGGCTCTGCCCCTCGGGGCTGGTGGCTGGTGTTATGCGTAGGTCCCCGGTGGCACCCTGAAGCGGAGGACCACCAGGGAAAAGCTGCAACCCCTCGAGGCGGGCAGACTGGTGAGAGCTCGCTGGCGGCTAGCGTGTCCCGAGCGCCAAGACGGCGGGAAAACAGAGCCTGTTGCCTGAGCCGCCACGAGGGATGGGGACCTGCTCTCTCGGGGTGGTGGTGGTGGTGGGCCCCCCTACTCGAAACCTCAGGACCTCTTCCCCGAGCCCGCCGAGACTGAATGACGGTCCTCAGACCCGTCTTCTCGGGGGGCTGTGGGCAAGAGCGTCGCCTCGCGTCCCAGGTATGTTGAGAGGGACTATGGGAAGCGACGTTTCGCTTCTGGCTCCGGCGGTAGGGGCTAGCCGAGGGCTGAGCTCGTCTCTCTTCAGCAGGGGGAGATATTGCTCAAACGCCTCTCCTCTGTGTTTTGGCATGCTGAAACCTGCTGATGACAACATCCACTGCCTCACCAGTGGCGCTCGGGCTGCAGAAAAGCTCATTGAGGTTACTGCCGGCCCGCGGCTCCTGCCCCGCCTCTCATAGCTGGGTGCGGACTGATGACATCGGCCCAGCTCCCGGAAGTCATCCTCCATGATGCTAAGCACGTCTAGCTAGACTTCCAGGTAAGACAACAACTTTCTCGATAGTGGAGCTTCCAAACATACTCAGAGTGCCTGCTGAATAGAAAAAAGCTAATGTGTCCTGTGTGCCGGCATGCTTATATATACTACCGTTCTAGCAACACCAATAGGATTGGAGTAGTTTCATTCATAGTTCAGCCCTGCCACGCCCAGAGGCGTTCCCATAGTGTCGTCACTGACGCAGTTCAAGTTCCCTCGAAGGGGAACATGTATAACATTTTTCCATCACTGGACAGGTTCACCACTTTGAGTTCTCAAAGTTCTTGGAGTTGTGAAGCCTATCTGCGTCCAAAACTCAAGAGTTAACATGAGAAGATCCAGCTACTCCCAGGCCATTGGACACTTACACTAAAAAAAACAACACAATTGTACAGCAATTACCATGTTTGTGAGGATGTGCGTTTCACTACCCAATCCAAAAGTAAAAATCTTTAAGTAACTTCAACCTGTTTATTTGGTGATCAAGCTGGGCTAAAGTGGGGGTTCCACCTCCTTTTTCTAATATGGAAATAGCATGTAGTCCTAGAAGAACACAAAAACAAACACACTCTAAAAATGCATGCATGCATCTTTGGGAGTCTGGTTGATCCAGACATGATACCGCCACGGATAAACCATCCATAACTTCTTCCTAAACAAGCAGGCATACGCCAAATGCCCTGCTGTACAACCCAAAATTGACCTCCTCACATCTGCAGAATGGTGTTGTGTGTTTCCACTGTGCTGCTGCTTAGCACTGAACGACAAAAAAATCCATAACAACATTTTGCTGATGCCAACAGTCCTTTCAGCGCACAGAGGATACACTAAGAGCGTTACGGTGATCAAAAACTTTCGGCAAGCTAATTGGACAGCTCGTTTAACCTCAGCTATGTGAGGTTACCACATTTTCCCCTAATTAAGAGTTTTTCTCTCTTAGAAAGGAAAAAACACATGATCACTTTTTAAGAGGGCTGAAAGTTAGAAACAGCTGCAAAACATCTAACACAGTTTCTTCACAAGTTCCATTTACAAAAAAGACCTTTCGTGTAACTCAAATGTTGTCAAAGAAACGTATCACCTCAGCTCATCAGACAGGCCTGTGAAGCTCATTAGCTACAAGCATATTTCCACTTCTGCTTGCACAAAAATATGGCTGCTTTCATTGCAAGCTACGTCTGCATGCAATTCATAGCATTACTTGCAGCAGAAAACAGAAACAAAAGTCCACCAGTTTAACATTGTGATAAATGTCAGGAGTGAAGCAGGGATTCCCAACGGTTTCCTGGCAGGTGCACACACTCAGATATTCTGTGTTTAAATTATGCTGAGAGGATAGAGAGGCAAATAAAATCTGTCTGCTTTGAAGCTTTTGGTCAGTTTGCATGGACAGAAGTTTGCCATTTTTATCAATCACAACATCAAAGCCATTGTGAACCAATGTCTGCAGAGAATCCATTTTCACACAAACGAGATTTGAAAAAATTGACCGAAATGAAAAGAAGACCACTAAAGACTGAAAACTCAACATCTGCTTGTTTTCGGTAGAAGACAGGTAGAAAAAAAGTTGCCTAAAAGATTTCCTGAAGCCCAAACTTTCCATCTGACTCATTTCTCTGAGCCAATGCCAGATAGCCTCTTTCTAAAACTGACTTTAATCCTGTACTCTCTTATTTATGTGGGGTAGTTAAAACTACAATAACATCAGCACTTAATCCTTTTCATCCTCAAACATTGGATGAAAAAGTGGCTACATTTCTCCTTCCGTGTTGAAAGACATGCGACTAAAAATTTCTTAAATGTCAAGACATTCCATTAACTGGTGCTAAATCCTGTCAAGATGCTGCACCGTGCATTTATTTTAACAAGCTTAAGCCTGAGTTATTCTTCCCAGGTGTCTCTTTTGGATTTTCTCTGCTTTTGGAAAACTGTCTGACATTATCTGCGGAGACTTCTGTCAGCGGAGGCCTCATAGCAAGAAGTCCTGTGAAACATTATTTTTTGCTTTGCCTATCTCCACGTTCTTTTTCCTCAAACCTCGTTCTGTGAATTATGTGCCATTCCAAAGTTTACTTGTGTATTGTTCCAAGAATTCAAGCAAGACATCATTGTTTTTCCAGGAAAAAAGGCAAAAAGAGCCGGTCAAGGCATTGCAATCAAACAGCCATGCATGAAAAACACATTGAAAATCAAACCATAGGCGTCCTTTCAGAGCTAATGAGTTCTCACTGAATGCTACTGCTGCACTAAAAAACCTAAACATGGTGGTCATGCCAATCAAAATCATTAAATCCTGCTGTGCCAGTGGTGACGCATCACTTACCTTTGTGTGTGTGTGTGCTGCTGCTGCTGCTGCTGCTGCTGCTGCAGGGTAAAAGTATCACAAAGCTTTGAGGAGTTTGGGACAGACGCTGAACAGCAGCCTTGGTGAGGGTTTGGCTTTTATCTGCAGGTGGGTGGAGCTGCACGAGCTGAGAGAGGGGAAGCTCTGGATCTGTGCATGTATGCGAGAGAAGGAGGGAGGGAAAGCAGATAACAGGATCTGTGTGAGAGAGAAACCACTACTGGAGCTGCATGTTTGCAGCATTAGAAGTTATATTAGACAGAAAAACTGAGGCCGAATAGGAAGCCCACTCAGCTTCCACAAGGAGGATGATTCTCGTTTAACTTGGAGCTCTCGGTGCATTCTTTGCATGCAGAAAGATTTAAGGGCAGGGTCTCACTTTGGTTTTGGCTGAGGTCAAGATCTAGCTGAAAGGAGAGGTTTTTGTGACTACCACAGTACACACACAGTAGTTGACAAAACAATCTAACCACAAGGTCCATTTAGAAGCTGTTTTGGAGATTTCAATTGTATTACACATTCTTCCTCTGTCCCAGTTGTCATGGATTTGCAGATGTTTGAATTTCCACTTAAAGAACTTTTAAGCCAATATGGACCTTGTTATTTCTCACATACAGTCAGTATCAGAGTATAATTTTTCTCTCTTTATTAGAGCATTGAAAAAGGCAAGTACAAGACAAATCCCTCTGCTAGTTTAATCAAAACCAAGAGTCTGCAGCCATGCTAGCTCTTTGAAACTGTACTTCAGCACAGAGGTACTTTGAACTAAATGCTAACATGCAGATGTTTACCAGGTATTATGTTGGCAAACATTACGCAAGCAATGAAGTAACACTAACGCAAAGTAGCGTACAGCAAGGGCCGAAGGAAATGTCACTATTTTGGCAGGTATTTCTTAAACAAAGAATTGGACAAATTAATATTTTGACCAGATAACTGAAACATTTGACCTGCTGGTGGTGCTAAAGGAACATTCAGGGGATCCCCTATGTCATTAGGATTCATCCTCTGGAAACCATTAATATCTGTACCAAAATTCATGGCAATCCATCGAAACATTTGTTAAAATATGTCACTCTGGACCAAAGTACTGGACGAACTGACATCGCCATCCATAGCCTTTGTTATCATGGCTACAAATGATGATTGAAGAAAACTTTTCTATCACAGTCTTTGGCAGGTAGATGTTTTAGAGGATGTAACAATCTAAAATTCTTCAATATAATATGATGTTTGTGAGTTGGAAAGTAAAGAAACTTAATTAGAATCTATCATCTGCCAAAAGAAATCAAGACGAAATGAGCTTAAGGTTGCCCAGGCCTGCTAAGCCCAATGACGGAGCTTTGTGTAATGATTGGAATAGCTGAAAGAACATTTGGTTTCGACAGTCATCAGTCATTAGTGTGCCCTGTTAGTCTCAATCATACTATTCAGGAGATTTGAGGGGACTTTTAATTTGAATATGGCCAAACTAACCCAAAGTATTCCAACACCCCCCAAAAATTCTTTAGACTCCCAATTAAATAAAAAGTCCACCCAATCTGGCAACACTGGTTTACATCATAGAGGTTTACATGTACATGCAGCCCTCCCATGTGACTCTTCCCCAGAGCTTTGGGTGTAAAATATTGAAACTATTTAGCTTTTGTGCAAATTCTTCAGTGTGTGGAAGTAACAAGCAGAGGCAGAGGGGAGAGCATTCACACTCTGAACAGCTGGTTCACATTTGAGGAATTATTCTTTGTGTTTTTGTTGGTCTTGCTATTTTAGTTCTTTAACATGTTCTCCCAATGCAGGAATTGTTTATAAAGAAAACATTTTGGTTCCCCCCTGACAGATTTTACTGTCAGCTTCTTCGTGCTGAAACACACTGCGCTAATTTGTGCTTGTTAAAGTAATTTGCAACGCAAATGGTCACATCTTTGCCTACTGGTCAGTTAATGTGGAAAAATACTGTGTACAAACAGTATTTGCCTTCATTCACCTACAAACTTGACTACTTTTTAAATCCAACAGATTAACCTATTCTTAACTTTTCATTGTCCATCTTGAAGTCATCACTTTCAGTTTTATTAAGTCCAGAGCAGCAAACTGTTTTCCCCAACATACCCCAGAAAGATCAATAAGCAGCCAGTTGTGTGGAAATACTGACCTCATACCTGTCTGCATGCAGACTTCCTGTTCATGTAGGCCTACTTATTAACCTGCGACTTAGATCTCTAGGCCAAGCTGCCGTAGCAAACCTTGGCTGGGAATCTTCCTCCCCCTAACTCCCTGTTTCCTGTTCCTCAATCAGCTTTCTTTCATCTTGGGACTTGCAGCTCACGAGTAATGCTAACAGGTGGATGCACTGTGACAATAACATGGGTTTGGTTTGTGTTTCATATATGTCCTGATCTCTCGTCATGTTTCACTAAGACTACTGTAGGACATTTACATTATTTTCTGAAGTTTTCAACTTGGGCAATATCCATTCTGAAAACTAAACCCTGTCAAACAGACCTAACTTTTTCCTCATGTTGCAGCAGCTATGAAATGGTTGAAATGTGATTAATCCAGACATCATAAACATAATTTGTTGCTGGGCACTGATTTCGAAATATGTTATGCTCCAAAACCAACAAAACATTGAAATGAAGTGACGTGGACATCGGAAAAAATAATCAACTGGTTTTCTTGTGGGTGCTCTTTTTGTTTTTTTTTCTTGGAATCTCTCTCTGACACGATCAATCGAGGGTAACTGGAATACACATTCTGTATTTTATCCTAAAACACCTCACCAGAGGTTGTTTCATATTGGTTCTGTCAGCATAATGCTCAAATTTGTAAATACTTAAATGCAAAGCTCAGAAGCACTTATCAGCATAAAAACTTTTTATGATTGTACACAGAGGTGCTTTATGCTAAATGCTACATGTATATCAGGTATGACATTTACCGTGTTCACTATCTTAGTTTAGTTTGTTAACATGCTAACATTTGCTGAAGTACAGCTGAGGCTTATGGGAATATCAATGTTGGCAATAAACCACTATTTGACAAATTAAAATGAAACTTCTGACCTTTTGATGACAGAGTTAGAGGAAAAGTTGAGGGATCACCAAAATTATTACAACTCATCCTGAAAGGGACATGAATGTCTAAGGCCCACACACCAGATTTAATCCTTCATTCTGATTTGGCTTCCTCTAAAGGTTTCAAAGTGAGTTTGCATTTAATGGTCAGTTTCTTTAAGGACATTAATACGCTTATTTATGATATAAGACATTTTTTGTTTGCTCATTGTGCATTTCTTAAGAACATAAAGACAAAACTCAGATGCAGCGGAAGGGAAGAAAAATAAATGACAGTGTACTAGCTCCAGTTCTGTCACCACAGATATAAGTAGGCTACCACTCTTAGCTTTTGTTAAGATCATCTGACTTTTCTCCCTTTAGCAGACCCATAGCTGTCAGTTTTGGCCGTCGATCAAGCCGTTACAACATAAAGCCACCTAAAGACTCAATAAAATGCATATCTTCCCCTTTCTCCAGTGCAAAATCAACACTTCCCAGCTCGAAACGAGTCTGCTATTGCTCTGCTGTTTTCTGTCTTAAATCAAGGAACCAATCTTTAAAAAATTACTGGTAATTCAGCCACCTTTACCACTGTAAACTGCATATGTCATGTGTAAAAACGTAGCAGTCGTGTCTAAGGGGAGGCACAGGTTAGCAAATAGTTTCAGTAGCTCTGAAATCCTTGCACAGACCACGTGCTAAAACTGTAAATAATTACTTAGACGTATCTGTTAGTTAACAGTAACAGTAAATTGTTTTCCTCTGCTTCCTAAAATGCTAAAGACAATAAATATCCTCAAACTGCCTGACAGTCAAAGGTAGATCTGAGAAACGCCACAGCAAAAACTTATTTATTCTTTACCTCCTAGTCCTCATCCATCATACAGGCCCTCGACTACGATTAACCTTAAAACCTTGTGGAGAGATTTATGAGCTCTCACTGGATTTCCTGTCTTGCCAGCATGAGATTTTTCAGTGTTCATACATCAAGCTACTATTTCAGGATTTTTTTTTTGTCACCTCTTTTTGGAAGCTTGAAAGATGAAATGTGACATCTTTAAACTTTCCATTCAACCTGTTTTCTAGTTAAGGTATAAAAGTCTGCATAGAGGTTTGTATGTGCACGTATTCATGCACTAATTTGTAAATTGCTAACAGAGCTCTGTCTAACATTCTGGATCTGTTTTTTGTCATTAGTAGAGTGCACTTTTAAGATTTTGGCTCCAAAAGTCTTTAGTCGCGAACAGATGCGGGACCTGACTGTAGTTACATGATGTCATTACATGAAACGATGCAAAGTAAATACCAGTTACAGCTGCAGGGCAAGAAGACTAATGGTCCTAATGCGATGAGGCAGAATTGTGTATATGTTCCCAGTCACAACATACATATGGTGAATAAAGTAAAGGTTACACATCAGTCAACACTGTCTGCAGTACTTCCTCACAGTGAAACAAGCAAACCCGCCGATTCCTGCTGGAACCAGTTACTTAATGCGGTGACGAGCTGTTAGCTCTCTCATGACCACCTCTGAATTTTTCTGTCTGGCTGTTAATCCGGTCGTCTCAGAGCCTGCTTTGAGTCGGGGCTGCAACTTGAATGTTCCTCTCCATCTTTGGTGGATGGTTTTGAGAGTTTGGCAGAGGGACAGCGAGGGCAGAGCAGCCGGATACAAAAGGTTCTGGAGAAGACGGTTTGTTTTCATCCCTTCATTAAAGCTAGCAGGCTGTGTGAAAGGCACAACGAAAGAAAGTCAAGGAAAATCATTTTGCCCCCTCACTTTTCCTTTGAGCTCTTGACTGTGTCTTACTGTAACTGGCTGAGTAATACTTACAGTAGTGACACATAGCAGAGGAGTGAAATCGTGTTTAATTGGCAGAAAAATGTGTGGTTTGATTAATTTGGTCCAGACTAAGGCTAAACAGTTATACTTTGTTGTATTTTAGTTCTGGTCCGGTTCCTGTTCACACTGGCTTTTTACAGACTGACAGGTAACTCGTTGATTGGATAGTTTTTGTTGACGTCATCCTGCTTCATTAGGACCCACATGGGGAAATCAAATTCCAGTGACTTCAGCAATAATTAATTATATTATTTACACCTGTGCTTTTGATACTGTGACATGCCAAAGTATCTTTGTGAAAAAGGCCTACTGAGCTATGTTTTCCTCTTTTGTGTCAGCAGGTGATAGTGGTTCTCAGATAAATTTGAGGATGTCTACCTTTTTAAAATTGGTCATTTACATATATATATATATACACACATTTTTTTATATGTTTTTGTAATTATCTAACTTACATTAAAGTAGTCTAAGAGTAAAACAAATAAAAAATGTATCATTCACTGATGAGGTTTTAGCATATACTATGCTTTGAGTTAACAGAACATCAAACCAGAGTTTGGAGACAGTGTCACAGCGGTCTTACTAAATTTCCATGAACATACATTTCATTAAAGAAATGCATGTTCTTGGAAATCTGACCATGCTACACATGTGCTTGCAATATCAAAATGTATGTCTATGGTGGTAATACGCTAAAGAAGTTAAAGGAGAACTGTTGTTGTCACTTTAATGATACTTTGCATCACAGCGTTTAGATCCAAAATAATAGACATAACAAGGCAGATTTGAGAGTTTTCTTAATCCAAGCCGCCTTGTGGCAGCTGCTTGTCCTGAACTTTAATTTACAGTAGTGTATGGTAAGCTTTTTGAGAAAATAAAGAGGCCTCACAAACACCAAACCTGTGCTCTTAAAAAAACCCTTAATCACTCAGAAGGTAAAATATTTTCATTAACATCTCGCAGTGAGTAAGTCATTCACTGTAGCATGCGATGTTGGACAGCTTGTGAAAACATAATACACCACAGTGGTCATGCCACTTAGGGCTGGAAAGGCAACAGAATACTGTTTATTCATTTTGTCACCGTGTATTTTCCTTCGGTGAAGTCGGGCGCCAATTACAGAGCAAACCAAAGCTCGTCAGTTCCACGTGATTTCACAGGAAAAGGGTCATTAGCTGCTAACCGCCTTTACCAACATTTTCTGTAGTCATTAAGTCTGTAGTGAAGACAGAAAAAGCAGGGTTGTATGAGGGCAGATCACCTCCAAGCCCCCTTTCTTGCTTTGTCTGTTTCACTATGTATAGATCCCATTGTAGATGTTTTTATGATGCAATCGTCTAGGTTCAGCAGACCAGGAATAATTACCTATTTTACACCAGCTTGCTGGCTGAAGTAAACTGTTCGAATAGCGTTGTTTCTGGGAGAACTGCAGTGTAATTCTACATACTGTTATTAGATATGATCAGTAAAATGTTTCCAGAAGTGTTGTTGTTAACTTTTGGCACACCCACATTTCCCCAACTTTACTTGTCAAACAATGGTTTTATTGATTTCCTACAATTCCCATAATGCAGCCTCATAAACAGGCAGAGAAGTTCTTTCTTAAACTAGCCTATAATTAGCCACCTGGTGACCTCACTTAACACACACATTCTGGATTTTTAAAGCTACTAGTAGAGGAAAACACACCTTTATATATACAAGTAAGAGTGGAAATAAAAATCAAAAGTACACTGTACAATAACTAAGCAGGCAGAGAAATGCAACGTAAACCAGCAAATGTTATTTTTGTGAAAGAGATAAAAGTTTTTAGATGTGTTTTTCGTCTTTAACATATTTAGTAACACACTTACATAAAGTTTGGGGACATGCCATAGTTAGACTATACAAGCTGAAGTTGAGGCTGCAGAGTGTGAGATATCTTGACTTTTAGCCGCTAGCACTAGCATGGGCCATGCTCCAAAAATCCATGTATAAATAAATTAGCAAAATTATGACTTTCTGATATGGAAACAGTGTCCAAGTTGTAATTATGACTGCTAAACTTGGATTTTTCTGAGAGCTTTCAACTTAGCACTCGATCATAGGGAAGTGCTTGTTATTCAATGCAAAGTTTATATACACACTGCTTCATTATCAGTGTGGATTACTCCAACCTGCTTGAGTTGTCTGGTGACGTAAACATGGAAATCTTTCCCCTCTCTATTATCTATCCCATATGATCCTCCCGGTGTCACGATTCTGTCCTGAGTTTCTCTGAGTTATTGTTTTGTCGGTTCAGTATCTGTTATTTAGTCTGTTTTGGTTCCATGTCTTTGTTCCCAGACCTGTGCCTTAGTTCATGTTGTAGTATTTGCTTCTAGTTCTTTCTCTGCATCATTTTGGTTTAGTCTGCTCGGTACTCTGTGTTCTAGTTCTGTGTTCTCGTTTAGGGTTTGTCTGTTTACATGGGTTTCTGTTGTCTGGTTTAGATTCTTGTCCGGTATTTTGTTACATGTGTTCTGTCTGTTTTGGTTATTTTACTCCATGTCTGCCTGTCAAGTGTTCCGTCTGTTCCCCCAGTTTTCACTTTGTCTGCCTGCCTCTCTCTGTTTCCCCCTGCTCTCTCTCTGCCTGCCTGTGTCTTGTTAGTCTCTTGTCTGTCACCTGTGTTGCTCCCGCCCTGCTCGTTAGTCCCTGTGTATGTTTGCTGTTTCTCTTCAGTCCTCATCCGGTCATTGTCGCGTGTATACGCTCTGTCTCTTGTTGTCGTGTTGCCAGCCTTACTCGTCGTGTCTCCCTGTTTCCCTGCCTTCTCTGGATGTTGGATTTCACTTTGGATTACTTTGTTTTTTGGACTCTGTTATCAGCCACTCAACCAATAAGTGTGCTCGCCTTTTGTTGTTAATAAACCTGTTGAACTTTACCAGTCAGCCTACGTGTCCTGCATTTGGACCTGTCTCACCACCACACACTTGGCCTGGTAAATGCCCAATCGTCTCAAACTCAATATTCCAAGTTTCTACAACACATCCTCATACCTAAACGACAAAATAGGGTGATTGTCCCAAAACGATATTGGCAAGTATCAGTCCCGCGTAAGTCACATGACCTTATTAACATGACGTTTAATGCGTGGTAAATGTTGTGAAACGGTGGTAGTTTCCTCACTGAAAGTCCTGAGTGTACTTGACTCATCCATCCACCCCACCACCTCCTTACACAGACTTTGTCACTCTTCATACTATATCACCTGACTTCTTTTGCCACTAGGGGACATAAATATGGATCATAATAAGCTGTTGCATAATTGACCTATACAGGGTTTTTTCTGGTGAAGACAGGCTGGTTTGTAGCACAAGCTTTCTGTTAAAAATCAACATGACAGAGCTCCTCCAGAGCGACAGAAGACATGTACTCACAATGACTTCATAAAGAGAATGCACCCGCACAGTTCATTCGGGTATATCAAAAAGTCCCCATCATGGAGTAATTGTGTACAGTCTATATTTCTAGGCAGTAGTGTAACAACAGCATAATTACATTATGAAAATGGCAAATATGATCCATAAATGTTAACTTTTTTCCACTGCCTGGCTGCTGCCTGATGCTCTTGTGTCTACTCTCAAAAACGTCCACATTGACATTTAGACTACATACATAATTTTGTAAACATTTTAAATTACATAATTTCACCCATATGTCAAAAATGTGTTTTTATTGGAGTGGATATTAGTGGACATTACAGTGAAATTAATGGTCCATATGACAGCATATTCTCAATATTCTTGAGGCTGAATAATATTTACTGTACCTGTATGGCATTAATATAATCGCAGGATAAGGATATTTAGTCACATGAGAGTATGTATTCCAATAATTTATAACAGATTAAAGACTAATGTAGTCAGAGCCTTCAAATCAGTTTGGACGTAATGATTTCCTCTTTTACATTTTTCGGAATAAAACGGGACATTCGTGGTCTCTTATAACATCTATACTGAAGATAAATCCCTGTGACAGGTATCTTTTCCACAACAACACATGCACAAAATTATAGAACTTTCATCCACATTATGTCAACTATGTTGTCATCTGACTCTGAGCACATTTCATCGGCCTTGGACATGAAGGTAACGTCTGTCCGTCAAGATCACTGCATTTATAAGAGAGAATACCACAGCTTTGGGAGAGACTCCCTCTCAAATGTTTTATTTATTTGGCTGTAAGTTTGAGCCAAACGCCTTGGTTTGCACTGCATTCCTCTGCTGCCCTTGGAATGGGGGCCAGATATGTGTGGACTGGAAAACCCCGGTGTTTGATGGTGGGAAGTAAATTAATCAATTTTAGGTGGATGCAAAAAAAGCGCTTGCTCACAGCTTGAAAAGCCGCTGAGTCGTTGTCTGTTCATCTGGTTCGCAGTCTGGCCAAGTCTGAGCCCACTGGGTTTTGGAGCATAAGTTTGAGTTGGCCTTAAGAGCTCAGTCAAGTGAAGCTTGATGAAAGAGACTTCATTTATGTTCAAATAATCAATTATAAGTGTTAGCTAAGTAGAATTTAATTTTTTGTGATTTATGCTGGCTTTAGGGTGTCTAAGTCAGAATAGAGTTAACTTTTTACAAGTAGGAAATTAAATTGCTATGCTGCTAAATAGCTTAAGCACCTTAGCTTGCTGATCCAGGAAGTCCCATATCTATCACTTATTTTGACGCTGTGTCAGTATGGGGTCGTGTTTGCATACAGTTTTTCAGACAGACATGTTGGGGGCCCATGTTGAGTTTCTCATGGGAATGCTCAGATCAGACAGGTTTCACGATGCACACTCATAATTCCCCCACACCCATCCAGCAGCCCAAACAGTAAATCCAACCCTGTGTCTTGCTATATGTCCACTGTGAAAACATTTATTAAATACTGTAAATTGTCTTTATATTTATTTAAATTTAAAATAAAAGGCAACAATTTTTTTTATTATTAATTTATGATCATATCATGCAAAACTCTGCAGGCTAGTTAACTGTATTCTATATAATGGCTTGGATTTAATATTTAAAGCATACTAACCTTGCCAGTAAGATACCATAAAGGTTTCAGTATTAATGGTTTGAACACAAAGATGTGATTCTTTCACCCTCATACCAGTATTTTTAAAAAAAAATGTAATTATAAAAAGATCTAAAAGGCATGAAACAGAACATTAACTTGAGTCTAATAGTGGTTCCTTTGGGGATAGTAGCAGAGAAGTACAGTGTGGATCCAGGAATTAACAGCCTGCAAAAAGAAGTCACGTCTAGGGGAGTGAATAAATGTTTGCTTTGAACACCACACAAGTGTTAAACTCTGAATTCCCACACTCAATAAACTTAATAAGACAAATTAATAACATGTTAACAAGCATATTTGTCTAGAGGCTTTGCCTCATTGAACATACATTCTGGATATGTTTCCAAAATAAAATAGAAAAGCTTAAGTGTATTATTCTGGCCCTGTTTCTACTTCACTAGAGCCCTTTTCAGCACAACTATCTGTAGTTTGACTTAAATCTACTTTGTTAGCGCAAACAAACCTGTTGTTACCAACATCTAAAATACTATGCCAATTCTGACTGACTGAGGATATGTCCTCAGTGAGCCATTTTACAGTTAAAAAAGTAAAGAGTAAAGAGTACTCTGTAATGGGGCAGACGTGTATATATATATTTATATATATATACACACACACACACAGGTGCTGGACATATAATTAGCATACCATCAAAAAGTTGATTTATTTCACTAATTCCATTCAAAAAGTGAAACTTGGATATTATATTCATTCATTACACACAGACTGATATATTTCAAATGTTTATTTCATTTAATTGTGATGATTAAAACGGACAACTAATGAAAATCCCAAATTCAGTATCTCCGAAAATTTGAATATTACTTAAGACCAATACAAGAAAAGGATTTTTATAAATGTTGGCCAACTAAAAAGTATGAACATGAAAAGTATGAGCATGTACAGCACTCAATACTTAGTTGGGGCTCCTTTTGCCTGAATTACTGCAGCAATGCGGCGTGGCATGGAGTCGATCAGTCTGTGGCACTGCTCAAGTGTTATGAGAGCCCAGGTTGCTCTGATAGTGGCCTTCAGCTCTTCTGCATTGTTGGGTCTGGCGTTTCGCATATTCCTCTTCACAATACCCCACAATAGATTTTCTATAGGGTTATGGTCAGGTGAGTTTGCTGGCCAATTAAGAACAGGGATACCTTGGTCCTTAAACCAGGTACTGGTAGCTTTGGCACTGTGTGCAGGTGCCCAATCCTGTTGGAAAATGAAATCTGCATCTCCATAAAGTTGGTCAGCAGCAGGACGCATGAAGTGCTCTAAAACTTCCTGGTAGACCGCTGTGTTGACCTTGGACCTCAGAAAACACAGTGGACCAACACCAGCAGATGACATGGCACCCCAAACCATCACTGACTGTGGAAACTTTACACTGGACTTCAAGCAACGTGGATTCTGTGCCTCTCCTCTCTTCCTCCAGACTCTGGGACCTTGATTTCCAAAGGAAATGCAAAATTTACTTTCATCAGCGAACATAACTTTGGACCACTCAGCAGCAGTCCGGTCCTTTTTGTCTTTAGCCCAGGCGAGACGCTTCTGGCGCTGTGTCTTGTTCAAGAGTAGCTTGACACAAGGAATGCGACAGCTGAAACCCATGTCTTGCATACGTCTGTGCGTGGTGGTTCTTGAAACACTGACTCCAGCTGCAGTCCACTCTTTGTGAATCTCCCCCACATTTTTGAATGGGTTTTGTTTCACAATCCTCTCCAGGGTGCGGTTATCCTTATTGCTTGTACACTTTTTTCCTTCCCTTCGCCTCTCTATTAATGTGCTTGGACACAGAGCTCTGTGAACAGCCAGCCTCTTTAGCAATGACCTTTTGTGTCTTGCCCTCCTTGTGCAAGGTGTCAATGGTCGTCTTTTGGACAGCTGTCAAGTCAGCAGTCTTCCACATGATTGTGTAGCCTACAGAACTAGACTGAGAGACCATTTAAAGGCCTTTGCAGGTGTTTTGAGTTAATTAGCTGATTAGAGCGTGTCACCAGCTGTCTTCAACCTTTTCACAATATTCTAATTTTCTGAGATACTGATTTTGGGGTTTTCATTAGTTGTCAGTTATAATCATCAAAATTAAAAGGAATGAACTCTTGAAATATATCAGTCTGTGTGGAATGAATGTATAGAGGGTATGCGCATGACGTCACAGAACGCAGTTACGCTCACTGAGTGGCAGAAAGACAAGCAGCAGTGTTAGCTTGAATCAGCTAAAAGACAAACAACACATCTAAAATGGGAAAGAGCTGGACCACTGGTCCTTTGGTAAGCAGTAAGGATCACTGTCAAGTCCGACTGCCTTTAATTTGAGCAAATAATCACTTATTTTACTCCCGTTTTGCTAAACGCAGGCATGGTAACAGATGTTCTGCCACTCAGTCCAGCGTGTTCCGGAAGGGGAAGTGACATCAACGCATACCCTCTATACATTATACAAGTTTCACTTTTTGAATGGAATTACTGAAATAAATCAAATCAAATCATCTTTTTGATGATATTCTAATTATATGACCAGCAAGTGTGTGTATATATATATATGACAAACCACTAAAGATAATATCAGCCCTGATGGACAAGCCTTTACAACAGGTAAGTAGGTTGCCTGAGATTGATTTTTCAAAAATCACATGGATCAGTTTGAGGAAATATTATGAGGCATGCCACTGCCATGCTAGTGGAACTACTGATAAGTGTCATTTGAACTTTTGTGCCCAGATCAAGCGGTGAACCACTCTTATCAGATTAAGTGCTCGGTCACATAATATTTAAAACAGCAAAATTTAGGACTTGCTCGTTTCAATGAAGCCACTATAATTAGTGGATTCGATGCCAGATTCACATCCGCTTTGATTCTAAACCATCGCGACAGAGGTGACCTTTGTGAGTCTAAAATGAAAAACACTAATTTAATATAATCCTCCTATCACAACAGTATTGTACTACCTGCAAGCAGTTAATGCATCACCAAACTTCCAGTACCAGCTGTTTAGTGAGGTTGTGGGAATACATATTGGGTGTGACCAGGCACATTAGCCTTATATTTCCAGAATATGTGTGCGTGCACACTTCCTTTTATTTTTTAATGTGAACCACATTAGCTCTCTGGAGTAAAAAATGACAGCTGGATGACATTCATGCAGCTGGAGGCAAAGGTATGAAATAAAATACCCTGAAAAAACTATACAATGAGCCAAATCTTGTCTTTTTTCCATGAAACATGACTGTCAGCGCTGTCCAGACTAATTAAGGGATCATTTTCCCATAAATGATGGATGCCTTTTCTCCCACCTATTCTGTAGGTCATGCTTTAGTGGGTGGGTAAGAATTTACATCCACCTCCTCCATGGGTAATTAGCTGTGCACATTACAGGCTTTGAAGTATGAAGAGCACCAAACCACAGGTATTTCGGTCCCATGTTGTGAAACAGTTACATTAGAGAGTTCAGTTGTGTCATGCATTTTCTGGAACATTTGTCAAGTGCGGGCGCGTGATATTGAACAGAAATACTTTCTTGTGCATATGACTGAGGCAAAAAAATATTTCTTGCTTGTGTGTCAGATGAAGCCACAAAGCCCTGTTTTGTTTCTGCACTTGATGATTTGCATTAATATCTTATAAATATAGGCTCACTTTTACGCCTCGCCAGCCAGACAAGGACGCTGCGATCCTAGTCTCCTACAGGTTCAAAGCGCACACAACACACACCACTTCTATTTCCACTTAAAGCCTCTAAGACAGAAAGGTTGCAGCAATAACACCACAGCCACTGTACTTTTTACAGGGTGAAGCACAAAAACACAGATGCATCAATTCTTAGGCAAAACAAGGAGTTTATGCGTGCGTGTTTGTGTGTGCATCCAGAAACAGCAAAACTGAGCTAGCCAGAAGCAGCAGAGGTTGAAGCAGACAGTGCAAACAATTCCCAGCATTCCTCAGAGGAGCAGAATAAACTGACCCTGGCCTTCTTCTGCCACACAGGCTGAGACACTGATGGAATAGTGTTGTGACTACCGCCAACGAAAGAGCCTAAATTTGTTTTGGTCTGTTTTAGTTTTGTATTACAACCTTAAAATTGCTTAACAGAAATTAAACCCAGACTGTATTTAATTACCCCTGGCATTAAAGTTTAGGGCTCATTGACTGTCTTACAAATATATATAATTCTTGTATTCTTACTTATCAAACTAGTTTATTTCCTTTGGCTAATTTTGCACATGTGGAGGCCCTGGAAGCTCTTTTAAGCTCTAAAATAGGCATGTTGAAATGTCAGTTTATGAAATAAAGTGCATATCTGTTATTTTAAAGTGCTCCTGCTACATCTTGTAGTTACTGTACATTATTTTGTCTAATTCAACCCTATTTCTCTAGTGTTAATGCTTAATAACAGTAAGTTCTAGTCTATTTTATGTGTTTGTTTGTTTTTTTTTTTTACTACTTACGAAACTTCATTCCTCATAATAAGGCCCTTAAAATATCATTTTTTGTCCTGATTGTATTGCTTTAAAAGTGTAACTTCCCTCCTTAAATAAGCTGGCTCCTGATAAAACAACAAAATACATTGTCTTTATCTGCCCTCGAACATGACACTGTATAGAAGCATTTACTGCCTGATCCCCCTTGGTTAGGGAAAGAGCATGGTTCGGGTAAAAATAAGTACTACGCTTAGGTAACAAATGTGGTCCTGGTTACAAGAAATAAACATTGAGTGTCGGTCGGACAACCTCCTGAGTCACAGTGCAACGTTTTGTTGACCTACCCACTCCAACTAATCCATCTTTGGACTGTATAACAACGTTACACCACTTCCTCCTTTGCCCCTGATAGAGAAACATCTTAAATACTAAGACAGCTGGACGACTTTGTCATATAAATGTTAACATATGTATTATTTTGAAGTTTCTAAATATTTTAATCTATGCTGTATTTTATCTATGTTGCATTTTACTTTCCAGTCTTTACAATGAACATGGCCACTGTGCTAAATGTGTGTAGTGAGATAGTGATACATAAGGGACATGAAATTCCCTCTGGACATTTTACTATCCTTTAAATACAAAGGATCATACAGTGTGACATTTCACTGTAATTTATTATCCAGACTTGACTTCCAGAAATGGAAACAGCTGAAGTCAGCCATCTCCGGGAGACTTTATAAACTCCATCGGGTCTCGCAACTCAGTGCTACAGTGTTGATGTATTAATCTCAGCCTGCCTCACATTGTGTTGATGTCGAGAGAACTCTGTCAACGTCATTTCAAGGATCAGGAACAGACACAAGACTGAGAAAGACCGAGAGTCAAAACATAGACAGAAAAATAATAAGAACGAAACCAGACCAGAAAAGCAAAGGCAGAAGTCTACTGTTGGTCTTCACAGTGGGTCTGTGCCTCCTCAGCAGCTTGGCTCTGGACCCTGCTTGTCCAGCTCCGACGGACTCTTCTCTTCATTTGCCAGGAGAACAAGTTTTTATTGGCTCGATCTAGTTGCATGTGGAGAGATTACACACAGACTGTGTTGACTGAGAAAGAAGTCGCCGCCTGAGAACCCATGATGGAGGCTTGTTGAAGTTTACAAACGCATGTCTCAGTACCATTGACATGATATACAGCAGCGGTTCCCAAACATCACACACACACACACACACACACACACACAAAATATGGAGTTCTTGTTTGATTTCAGTTAATCAAACACTACTGAAATAATGTTTGATAGTCCATAACTCATCATACATCACATCATGCAAAACATAAAATACAGTAAGTATTAAAACCGAGACATATTTGTCAACAGCTGCTGTCTGATGTGTCTTGTGAAATGTGTAAGCTAATAGTTTGAAAAATTAATTCTAAAGCTCCTAGAATATCACTATCATCATCACGAAAAACTGTAAAAGGTTGTTTGGAAGGTGTGTGATGTACTTTTACCTGCTGTCTTGGGACATTTAACTGTTCTCATCAAATTATTGCTGGGCTCCAAATGTCATTTTGTTGATATATGACACTGATACTAATTATTAACTATAATTAGTTGCAGTTTTAAATTAATTGAAATACCACAGATTCATGATGCTCTTTTGATATCCAACATTTTAAATAGTTCTTTATTGGTAAAAACGTTATGTTAACATCACACAAATACAAATACATTTGATGGCTTCTATGGTGGGACACACACACACATCCAGACACATAATCGAATACACCCGGGAGGAGTTGCATTGTACAGTATATTGAAATAATCCTGCATGTGATTAAAGTGAACTTGAGTCTGTTACATGGGACAGCAAGCAAAGGGACTAACTGCCAAGAGGGGTGTGTGTGGAGGTAATCTGCTTCCTTTTTAGGGCTGTTCATAAATTGCTGCCTATGGTGGACATCTTAATGTCTGTCAGAGTACAGTATGTGCCTCACTCAAACCACAAAGGTGTTGGCGTACACACGTCCTGAAGCTGCTGTGATGGACAGACAGAGGGTCAGTAGAACGTCTCCATACACTTTTGTCTTTCCAAGGATGCATTTACTATGAAATGAATAGATCCTATGTTTTAGGAAATACAGATAGAAGAGAATATTAATACCACTCTTATATGTCTATAGCAAATATGAAGCTAGCACCAACAGCCAGTTAGCCTGTCTTAATGCAAAGATTGGGAAAATTAGTCAAGAAATAGTTCAACACATACCTCCCATTAAATGACAAATTTTTGTATTTCACACTTTTGGTATTGGCATACCTGTCGTGTCAAAAATGTTCCCGTTTGTCACTGTGATATTTGGAAACACCCTACTCAAATGTATGCTAAGTGCTAAAGTGTCAGTTCCCTAAACTTCCTTATACTTTGACATTTGGTATACCTTTGGATGGAGTGGTCAGAGTACCCATTTGAACAGCCTTCCATGTTAGCCTGCCCTACTCAAATGTATGCTAAATGTCCAAATGTCATGCAATGTTCAACAAGAAAGTAAATACAGATCCTACAAACAGATGGTATAATTCTGTGGTGAGTGATTCCTGCATATGCAGGCATTGTTCAAATGTTAGTCTATGTAGTCTAAGTTTTATTTTTCCTTTTGCTTTCAGAACACAAGATACCCTTCCTTCCTGTCTTCTCCTTTCCTGGTGGATTCCGCGCAATGGAGGAAAACAAATGACCTCACAAACAAGTGCTTTGCTCATTTTGCTTTTTCAGATTCTGTATGTAAGAGATTTACCATAAGCTGCTATGAAAGAGTTGAAGTTGTGGTTGTTTTCGCAACACCAAATGAATCAAGCATTTAGACGTAGTTATAGCTTTGTTCTCTTAGCAATGTTCTTCAATACCAATCACATTATTTAGAGACCATGTGGTTCATACCCTTCACTCTAGTGATTAAAATAAAGCTTTCGCGTCTGTGGTCATCCTTGGTGTTTCAGAACCACATTAAAGAGACGCGTCCTCTTGTGAAGTGCTCGGTCTCAGTTTAGGATTTTAGCGCAACTGGCCCAAGAACTGAGCAGCAGCATTCACACTTTGTCTCCACACTGAGATTTGGATGCATTCAGTGAGAGCAAATGTGTTCCTGCCTTGCTAGTCTTGGCACGCCTTCTCATACATGTGTCACAGGCCTAACCTCTTCTGGTCTCAGTCCTCGGTCTTACTAATATACTTTTACAGGGTTTCCTTGGCAGGGGACTGGGGACCATCTTGCCTCAGGCTTCCAAGCTAAACAGAGAAGCGTTACATATAGTAAGCGTTACATATAGTACATATAGGACATATAGTTCAGAATGGGAGAATCTTAAACTAAATAACGTTGTCACACAAAAGACACTGTGCTGCTGGATGGCGCTCTCTAACCTTGACACTAGTGTTTTAACAGATATTAGGACTTCCTCCTAATGTTTTTCTTCTGATAAACCCAGCCCACCCAGATAGATAGATAGATCGATCTCTTTCTCTCTACACACACAGTATATGTTTCCACCAAGACTGTTTGTACCAACATAAACAGCAAATATGGATCATTATTGGTTTAATTAATATCTAATTCTAAGGAGGACCAAGACTATAAAGTTTCTGTGTGTTGGCTGAAATGGGAATCAACCTACATAACTGCACCTCAAAGCTGTTGAAATATGTTCTGGAGTAAGTATTCAGGTTGTTTACTTACATTACTGGCTTTCATCTGCTAGTTTGATTAATCAGAAGCATGTCTTCAGATAATACAATATGTACAAATTTAGATATGTATAAATGGGAGAGTCAGAGGGTCCAAAACACTTTGTTGCTTCAGAGCCATCAGTGTGCAGTAGACGGTTAAGGTCATAGCCCTGCCCTCTAGTGGTGGCTTATGCAGCCATGCAAAATAGTATAGTTGGTACAACTCCTAATGTAGCATGCTGTAAAAGTACCATCAGTTATAGTCATTTTATGTATAGTACATTAAAGAAGTAGTATATAGTGTCACGGCTATTATATGCTATTATTAATTTACTACACAATACCATAACAAGGCTACCGATGCAGTAAAACTGTGTTTGCCTATTTTGTTAACAGGAAAAATGTTGAGGTCATTTCAGAAGTGCCTTAATACAAAAGGAAGTTTATCTAGCCACAAGGCGAAAGACATGAGCAATTTGTATATAATCCATGACCCACAATTCCTTGGACCAGGATCCCAGCTGTCTGCTTGGACTTCCGTAAACAAGATCTGATTTCTGAAATTGACGCATTTGAGGTAACACTCCCATGCCTCCATTCTGAAAAGCAGTTCAGGGTTCCAGGTTTGGCAAATGCAAGCAGACAAAGTCTGAGGAACGCTGAGCCACAGAAAAGAACAGAAATAATGCAGGACTAAAAGGAAAAGGTGATGAACTCTCTGCAGCCAAATCTACCCTTTCTAGAATAAATGCACTGCTCACGATAAATTTGAAACAGAGGCTGACTTTACTGATATTAGACTATTAAACTTAATTGCAGGATATGGATCCACAATTCCCGCCCTGTGCTTGTATTACTTTGGTCATGGCAGGGTCATTATGCTTGACCAGCAGACAAAGATCTCAGCAATCAGGGATGTAATATCTGCATCTATAGATGTGAGGTGAAAAAGGGAAATCCCTCTTCAGGTTCTGGGGATTAGAGTGAGACTGAAAATGAGCCTCCCAGATTGCAGGAAAAGTCAAGGATCAAGACCCAAGATGGAAAAACATTAAAGTTCCTAGTAAGCTGTTAACGTAGATGTTACTCCGGTTGTCAAGACTTCGGCCGTTTGTAAAGCAAATCCTGGCAAATGACGGACAAATCTGACTGTCAGTTCAAATTTAAGAAGGGGCCTCGAAACATTCCAACTGTCAGCACAATTTCGGCCCACGGCAGACTCGCAGACAGCGAATGCGAGGCGTTTCCCTTCTTCCCCCTGCTCAGACCGACTGATTGGGAGTTAATGTAAGAACAATGTTAACAATGTTTCACCCAAATTGCAGCTCGGGTGTCCAAGAATTACTAGAGGGGAACTGCAGTGATTCAGCAGTGCTCCCGACTCATTTCCAACTGTGACAGAGAAATGTGAGATTCTATAAAGTGTCCACTGGCTCTTGCCAAAATTGGCTCCAAAAATCATAATCTCACAGAAATACCAATTACTACTTTGTGATTACTTAATCTACAGACAACCCTCAAAAAAAACTTGTCTAAGTGTTAGAGAGCCACATGTGCTCCAACGGTCAATTTGTAAAAAGACAGTCAAGGAATTGTTCCTTTTTAACCACATGTCAAACAAATTAAATTCAGTTTGCTTCAGGTCGAGTGCTGACAAGCATGCACTCTGAACAGACATTAAACCCAGAGTCACCTCTAACAAGCTGCTGCTGTGTAGCTGACCATGACCTTTGACCTCCATTCAGACAGACAGGTTTCACATTAAGATTAATCCTTTGGAAAACAAATAATGTTCTCTTCACAGCAATACTTTCACTTACAATAGTCATATTTGTACTTTATTGTACACCTTTAGTGGAAAACACTTTGCATATGCATCACACACAAATCAATTCTCAGTTGCGAATCTACTTGAGAAAGTTAATTTTATTTTTACATTAATAAAAAAAGGCCTCTTAAAATTATATACAGACAATTAAAAATCACAAAGTTCAAAGACTAAGTCTACAGCCATGCTAGAGGTTAACATGTTAATGTTCAGTAGGTCTAATGCTCACCATCTTAATTTAGACTGTTAGCATGCTAACACTTGTCTGTATGAAGATTTAGGCAAAACATCAAAATATTTATGAGATATTTAGGTCTGGACCGACCATTGCCATCCCCTACATACCCAAAAAAGCTGTGGTGTCAGCAGTCTGCAAAAGCTATCACTGAAGTGCATGAGCAACCAATGCCAGTGGAGCTGCTCAACAGTGAAACACATCACCTCCTGCTTGCTATCCTCTTGGATCTCCTAAGACCTGCGTTTTGCGCCCCCTCTTGAACATCATCTGCAGCTACAGCAGCTTTCTTTCCGCTGCTCGAGGAAGCTGCCTGCTGCGATGCGGATTGATCTTCCTCAGTTTTCACTTTACCTCGATCTTTCAGTTGTGATGCTGCAGTCTGTGTGGTCCCAGGAGGCTTTCTTCTCCCTCTCACAGTGTGTACAGACACTTGATTTGATTGTTGCTCTTCGACTTTCTTCCGTGACACTCTGACTGCTTTTACTGGCTTTGCTGGCCTCTCTGCCGCAGCTCCAGACATCTGTTTTGCCTTCAAAGTTTCTCTTTCACTGTTCTTATTTGCATGATCATCTTTCAGAGTGTTCTGATTGTCTGTTTTACAGTCTGTGTGTTTACTCATTGATTTACTTTGGTTTGTTGTGTCTTGCAACTTCTCAGTAGATTTAACAGCCTTTCTTTCCTTTCCTCTGCGTTTCACTTGGCTTTTAGTGGCGTGTAGTTCCTCTGAGGTATCTGCTTCCACTTGGAAGTCTGGTGCTTTTTGGGAGTTGATCTGCATCTCAAGAGCTTTATAGGCTTCCTGTGAAACCAGAGTACAGTAAATCCTCAAAAGCCTTCAGTTACTGGATGCGACTATGTTTTTGCTCAATCAGCCAAGTGTGAAGACCAAAAATGTGTGTATAACAAAATCATTTCAGATTCTCACCTCATGTTGATCAAGTTCAGATTTCAGGTCCTTTAACTGGTTCATCAACCCCTGTATCCCCAGCTGAAAGCAGATATTAATAGTTAAACATAAATAAATCACTCAACAAAATGTTACACAGGTTGGAGCTTCTCTTACCCGTTTACTGGCAATTAGTCTTTCAAGCTGCCCTCTCTCTTCAATCTCTTTCTTCCGCCTATGTTTGAAGAATTCAGGTTAGTGTTTAACCCCATATTTTGCTTGCATATTAAATGTTAAAACACGTACAGTGTAGATGGACAATATTTTTTCAGCATTCATGAGATAATCTGGTGGACAAATTGAACGCAGTAAACAATCAGTTTAGTGAAAATGACAAAGTGAAGTTTTGGGGCAATAAAAGTGTTGTAATAAAACATTTGCATTAGAAGGTACTGTTGTACTTTAAGGTAATTAGCAAGTTTAAACCATAAAAACCACAACATGTTTTTACCCTTAAGTATTTGAACAGATTACAGAAACAAGCTATAACGTGTTAATCAATGAGCTTTAGAGGCGCTGATAGGTGGACTGTGTTACCTTTTGGATAGAGCCAAGCTAGCCACTTCCCTCCGTTTCCAGTCTTTATGCTAATGTATTCATGTTTACTGTACATACAGGAGTGGTATAGATCTTCTCATCAAGCTCTTGGCTTCCCTTTTTGATGCTTACTCGAGTGTCCTTCATTTTCCCTACTATACTGTTTTAAAACCAATTGCTAACTTGAAGGTAACGTTAGACAAGCAGAAACCTTAAAAGAACCATAGCATGCTTTGAAAAATGGCTGGCAATCAAGCAAACCAATAGTCTGATATATTAGGAGACACTGGCATGATCCTTTAAAGTATGATTTGACCACCTTCAGTGACTCAAGACGTGGGCACACAGCTTACTTGCTTGCCACCATCTTCTCCTTCCGAGTGAGCTCAATCCTCTTCTCATCCATGGCTCTTTGGAGGTTCTCTTTTGTCACCATGGCCAGGAGAGACTTGGCATCTAGGTCTGTTAACTCAGTCGACGGCGATGTCATTTTGAATACCACCTTTACCCACTCAGTGAGCTCCTCACAGGATGGGAACTGACAGAAAGAACAGGGTATTTTTTATTTGTTCTCTTTCCAGCTACATTTCAAGTGAAAGGAACCTGCACGCTTTTCACACAAGTTTAAGATTAGTGATTGACATTTCATGTTATTTCAACAATTCTGCAGGCTCAGTGGGTTTGTGTTTGAAGTTGTGGATGCAACCTGCCTCTTAATCTTTGTTGGCCTACAACTTTTTAGGCTGTTTTTTTTTGTCAGTTTCCACTGTAACAGACTGTAAATGCCAGAGAAATGATCTCAAAGGATCCATCATCTTTAACTTCACATTTATACCATCGTTTACCTTGTAGGGGGAAGAAATATTTGGGAAAAATAATATCATTCCAGGCACAATATAAAATGCTCGTGAACATGCTTATACCAGACACAGTCTTGAACATTCAGAGAGTGTGTTATTATGATGTGAGGAGATCAGATGTCCCCTGTATCAGCTACCGAACCACAAGGAATCGTGAAGTGGTTGCTGTTGGAGGAAAACCTTTGAAACCTTAAGTTGTTTTTTTTTGCCAAACTTAATTCACTGAAAAGTTGACATTTTGGAGATAAGGCTTTCAGCGTGTACAAGCTAAAAAGGGGTGTCTTGCATAGGTTTTGTCATATTCTCATAACCTTGTGTATTATAATTTTAAAAAAAGAAAAGAGAGACCCACTTTTTTGAGTTCAGCCTGTACTTTCTCCCTGGAAGCACACACCAGCTCTGTAGCCATCATTTCCTTCTTTAACAACCTCTGCACCTCTTCCAGGTCTCCCTGAAGACAGTCAGAATATACCATTGTGCATCAGCACACTGCCATCTTGGTAAAAAGGTGCAACTAAAAAACATGAGCATAATCAAGCAGCATCAGTGAGTTGAGAAACCCAGAATTACCTGAAGTTTTTTAATGTGTTTCTCTTCTTTCATCCTTTTAATAAACTCCAAGTCACCTGGGGTCATTTGATACCCCTTCATCCCTTTCAGCAATGATTCAGGGTCATCTCTTTCTGCCTCAGGAGTGTTAAAATCAAAAGTCTTGTATAGGTTATCTTGACCTCTAGCACCCGCCTGTTGATGAAGTGAGAGGACAACAGATTTGATTACAGTAAGTATGCAGTTTGATAAAGAGGGGTGAAATAATGCACAATCTCGGCATTTACCTCCATATTATGCGGTGGTTTCTCACAATCCTCACTTGGATCAATATTACAAAAATCCAGGTGTCTCGTTACATCCATCAAAGGAGGAGTTCTGGGGAGCTGTCGACCTGATGGGATGTAGTTGACTGCATGACCGCTGTCTCTCAGAATTTCTAAATATCTGTCTGTCATGTCTGCTTGACTTTTAAACCCCTTTAAAAACACATTAAAAAGAAAGAAGCAAAATGCTGCAGGCCCTGCATACAAATCTTGCCAGTCAGCTCTGTAGAGTCTCTCTGTTCCTTTCCTCAACACTCTCTTTTGTTTGAACAGATGGAGTTGCTGTTTTTTAATCATCACTGCATCGTTTTCACCTGTGGCTCAAGGTTGGCTGAAATTCTCCTTTTGATCAGTAGATGGCGACAGATTCTTTTAGTTTTTAAAGAACAGGTAAAAGTTGTTGAAAGTAACTCAAGGTGAAGTAAGGAATATCTAATTTTGTCAGGCCAACAAATAATATTACAAATTTGCATAGTTTAAACAGTTGAAAATGAAAACTTACCATTCATTATATAGTATATGTACAATACTGCATCACTGCCACAACCTCTATTACTACTACTGTTACTACTGCTGTTACTTTTGTGTGTACATATCAGAAATAGAAAAATAAAATATAAATGTGACCAAACTTAGATTGATTACAATATCTCCAGTGTCCAGAATAAAATAATAAAATACACAAGGACAGTATTGGAAAGTAACTAAGTACATTTACTCAAATACTGTACTTAAGTACAATTGAGATACTTGTACTTTCAAATACCTGAGAACTTCCATTTTGTGTTATTTCATACTTATTCTTTACTACATTTTAGGGGCAAATATTATACTTTTTCCTGTACTCCACTACCATTACTTGACAGATTTGACAGCTATAGTCACTAGTTACTCTGCAGATTTAGATTTCACATTAAAAAATATATATGTATATAATTAATCCTTTGTATATATATTTTTACATTGTTTTACTGTTACTTTTACTTAATTAAATTATCTAAATTCTTATTCCACCACTGCAGAGGGAATTATATGTCAGATATAGAGCACAAATACACTTGTTGCTCCATGAAGAGCTAAATTTAAATTTAATTGAAGTGACCGGTGTAATCCCCATCCAATTCTAGATAAGATTTGATTGATTGACAGTCAGACAGACAGACAGATAGACAGGCAGGTGCGCAGACAGACAGATGGACCCTAATCCAAAATAGTCAGATAGCCAACCAAAACCTGGTCTATCTTTAAACTGAGCTGGTGGTGTTACACTGCCAGTCCCACATGTTTGTGGAGCTCCAGGAACTCTAGAGGAGAGTGCTGAGTCGTAAATACCTCTGTTTTAAAACTGCCCGCTCCCATAATACTGAGGGAGAGAGGAAGGAGGAAGAGGTCAGCGAGGGTGTGTATCTCTGTGTGTGTGTGTGTTTGTGTGTGTGTGTGTGTGTGTGATAAACTGGTGCTTTATGACATTGGCTTGGCATAGCCAAGTGGAAAATATTTGCATGGTTTTACATTGCAGCTAACAAATCATTCCTCAATAAAAATCAAATTTAAATTGACTTTTCTCATCTTCTTCATACCGAAAATTCCTCTCCGGTGTAAGTATCTCTTTCTACCATGTATCTGTCTTTTCACAGGGAGGAAATGTTAAGCAGGTGGTACACTGTGACTTTGCTGCTACTGGAAATGCATTTCAGCAGCATTGTCCTTGTAGATGTAATGTATAATGTATAAAAATACTACTAAAGACTACACTTGGTCCTAAAGAACTTCACCAAACACTAATATTTCCCAGATTTCAATTCAGTTGATGACTGAAACGCACTGTCACTAGGAATGGGAGGTCTACCAAGTTTTATATTATATTATATATATAGAAATAGGCTTAATCCAGAGGGTTGCAAAAGTGAGAGGGACCTATTAAACTGTTTGCTTTGCTGCTCTAACTAAACTGCAATCCAGCTAACTAGCATTCTACAGTATTGGCTTCCCATCAGGTTCAGGATTTATTTTAAGGTTCTTGTTTTCACATACAGAGCCCTGCATGGTCAGGCACTTGTGTTCATCTCTGACCTGCATCACTATATCACCAGCAGGTCAGGTCTTCTGACCACGGCTTACTGGTCGTTCCTCGTGCTCGGCTAAAAACAAAAGGAGATCATCCCACCTTTGAAGTGTGGAACACTCTTCCTATAAACATAAGTTTTGCAGTATCTGCTGACGCCTTTAAAGGGCAGCTGAAGACTCTCACCTCATGCTGTCTAGTGGCTGGAAATCTTGTGTAAACTGGTTTGTTGTGTTGCTTATGTTTTATTGTTTTTTATGTTTTTTATGGTCTTATTTCTAATTTATTTTACTCTTGTAAAGTATGTTGTGGCCTTGCTCTGTGAAAGTATTTTACAAAAAAATCTGTTCACTGTATGAAAATCATCCCTGATAAACGCAGCAGGGTTGTGTTACAGATACATTTTTCCTTATCATACATCTAATACTAGGACTATAGCTCAACCCTGCAATACAATTATAGTCTGTTTCTTTCCTAGTCTTCTACATGAATCATCAGCTGGTGAGGATGCTGACTATTTGCCCAGGACATGTAACAATAGCTTCAGCCTCAGTCTTTTAGCATGATATCATGTAAGTAGCCATCAAGTGCATATATAATTCTTGTTTTAAAAGCTGGAAACATTAAAAAGTCAGCCGGAGACAGAATTTTTAACCAACACATGGGACTAACATTAGCCTGATTAGCCAACTAGCTACAGCTGATAAAATCTCAGTGGCAGTTTCTTGTGGCATTTCTGTTGCCTGAATCTTGTTGATTTTGCTGGTTAGAATTGAATTGAATCTTCAAACCGAGGATTTTGGATTGTAAATCTGACACTGTTCATTGAAAACTGATTATTTATTTGAGAAGTAATTATGTACAGTGCAAGAACAGAAAGCTCGACAGGCGTAGTAAGAGTAACTACAACACACATTACTCACGTCTATTAGACAACAGGACTTTTTACTTTTTGTGTTGGCCATTACGCCACATGTTTTAAAAATACAAACTTTAAATGACCCCCAAACACTTTTGCAGTACATGCATATATACAAACACGCTGAAACCCCACTTTCATTGACATCAAAAGCCTGGTAGACATTTGAACTGTCACATTTCTGACACAACAAATCCACACAAGCCATTGTGTTCTGTAAAAGCTCTCCAGTGCCGAGAGAAGTGTCCCAAAAAGGCCATTTACAGCTGCTTCGACATATAGCGTATTGAACAACCCAAGCAGACAGGTCATAAAGGGACTGATAAAACAGCACCCTGGTGGCTGTAAGACAGAATGAGGATTGGACAGACAGGTGTTCTAACTTACTGAGAGACTAATGGAAAATGGGTTCCATGGTGCCATTACCGTGAGAACGATGGAGAATTTTTAGCCTTTTACCCTCAAGATGTATGTAATTTACGGCAGTTCAGTATGGAGAGCTGGCATGGGACTGTTAAAAGTATCTTAATTCAGTACAAGAGCAAATTGTGGCACATTTTGCATATGAAAATCAACTTCATTGTCTTTGCAATGATGTGATGCATAAAACTGTGCTTTTTACTGTTGGATTAAAGCCTTGTCAGTTGATTGAGTAAGATCAAATACTTACTGAAATATGAGTAGTGTTTAGAACAATGGCTTCCAACTTTTTGGCTTGTGATCCCTTAAAACAAAGCAATGTCTACTTATGATCCCTCATCACTGGTCGCATATGTCTGCTGGTTGCTTCTGTTATTCTTTAAATTACCTTTAGAAAGCTGGAGCAGTAAACTCCTCTTTTAATTGACTAGAAAATAGCAACAATGAGAGGAAGAATTGTTTCCTCCTCAGTTAAACATCTCCCACCCCCAAAGATTTATCTTGGGACTCCTTGTTGGGGTCCCGACCCCAGGCAGGTAACGAGATGATGATGTAAGTTGTTGGCTCTCAAAACTACGATGATAAAAATTGAGACACTGCAGCTGCATGGCCTTATTTCTCATTTCCCATTTATTCCAAAACCACTTTTGGTGGATTGTTTAGAAGAAGACGTTTTAAACAGCTGTTGCGATTTTTCCAGATCACAAACAGGAAACAAAGGCTAATTACAGAGATATGAATAAGACAAAACCTTACCACAGAGTCCATTTTGCAGCTGGAACTTTCAATTCTATCACACAGCACTTCCTCAGCAGATTCCTAGTTGTTTTCATCGGATGAGCAATATTATTCAATATTATCAAAAGCTCCAGAACCGTTACTGATCGAACGTTGTGGTGAGACTGTTTTGACAACTGCTGTTTCCAAGGTCAAGAATGAACTTTAAATCTCAACTATGTTATTAGTCCTCTCTGGATCCATTTTGGAGGAATTTTTCACTAAATTCATAGATTATATATTGGTCAAGGGTAATGTACCATTTAGCTTTCTAACTCTGAATTACTTTTGTTGTTTGTACATACAGTCAGGTCCATATATGTTTGGACACAAGTTTTGTTATTTTGGCTGTTTACCAAAACATAATAAAATTACAATCCACATTGGAGGAAGGGTTTAGGAATTACAGGTCTTTAATATGTAGCGCCCTCCTTTTCAAGGGACCAAAAGTAATTGGACACAATCCTCAAAAGCTGTTTCATGGACAAGTGTGGGCTATTCCTTCATTATTTCTTCATCAATTAAGCAGATAAAAGGTCTGGAGTTGATTCCAGGTGTAGCATTCACATTTGGAAGCTGTGTTTGTGAACCCACAGCATGAGGTCAGTGCAAGTGAAACAGGCAGAAATTAGGCTGCAAAAAAAATAAAATCCTTCAGAGACATAGCAGGAACATTAGGAGTGGCCAAATCAACAGTTTGGTACTTTCTGAGAAACAAAAACGCACTGGTGAGATTGGCAACACCAAAAGGGTTGGACGTCCACGAACAGTGGTGGATGATCGTAGTTTCCTTTCCATGGTAAAGAAAACCCCTTTACAACACCCAGCCAACTGAAGAACACACTTCAGGAGGTAGGCATATCCACATCTAAGTCTACCATAAAGAGAAGACTTCTTCTGGGACTTACACTGTAAAATGTCTGGACTTGACAACAATGTGTGTTTTGTGCATCTGCACAAATTCCCAGTAATGTGCCCTCAGTAATCTCAGATCAGTCTCGTTGTTGATATCCAGATACGAAAGATGCATTTGAATATATTCAATCACACTCAATCACTCACTATAAGGCAGAATACTAACAAAACATTAATATGGTTGCTCATTAAGACTAGACTGCTCATAATGCATGTACCATCTGTGATAACACTTAGTGCTCTTTGTTTATCCTTAATTGCTGTTTGTGTGCAAGGAAATGTAATTAGTTAAGGCTATGAAATACTGTTGCTTATTGCGTTGATTCATTGAGTGGGATATAAAAATCACAGCTCTACTAGGTTAAGATCAACTATAAATACCATCCATGCACTCTCAGGGTTTACAGAACATTTCCTCTTTTATTCTTCTTCCTGCAGCCGTTTTCTCATCTGATGAAGAAACTCCTTAAAGGAACATTATGTATTACTTCTATCTTAAAATAACAACTTCAAAATCATTTTGATCGTACACTGACTTGTAACAGGGTGAATGGCGTCTCTGTCATCGCAACTCTGTATCGGGGTGCTGGTTATTGGGGCTATGTAACATTGGAATCCAGTGCACAAACAACAGCGTAATGGCACCAATACGACACTTCTTAATAAGCAAGCCATATAAGACGAAGTAAAAAGTATATAATGTACAGTGTAAGTACTTAGCAAGAAGCTAGCTCAGTATTCTCAGAATGGATATCATGGCACAGGCTGTGAAGAGGCCCAAAGAAGATGATGTCGGAGGAGGCGAAGAAGAGAAAAATAAAGAGTGACTGAGCAAAAGACCATAAACAAGATTAATATAAGACTGGTTTTTATTCTGCGTGAGCTAAAAGAGCTGAAATGATGCATGCTCATGACAACTGAATCCAATATGTTTTACATGAGGGAAAACAGCTGACGACCTGAGATCAGTGTGGAGGAGGGCTACAACAATTAGTCAACATGAATCCGCAACTGGGTGGCGCGGTGGTGCAGTGTTTAGCAATGTGGCCTCACAGCAAAAAGGTCGTGGGTTTGAACCCTGGTCGTCCCAGGCCTTTCTGTGTGGAGTTTGCAAGTTCTCCCTGCGTCTGTGTGGGTTCTCTCCTGGTGCTCCAGCTTCCTCCAAAGACATGCAGCCTAGGTTGATTGGTGACCCTAAATTGTCCTTAGGTGTGAGTGGTTGTTGTCTATGTGTGGCACTACAATGGATTTGTGACCTGTTCAGGATGTTCCCTGCCTTTCACCCGTTGGCAGCTGGGATTGGCTCCAGCCCCCTGCGACCCTGTACACAGGATAAGCGGTTGATGATGGATGGATGGAATCTGCAAATATCAGATTTTTATTTCTGTCAGTTTTTAAGCAAAAATCTCAAATATTTGCTGGTGACAGCCTCTTAAATGTGAGGATTTGTTACTTTTCTTTGTCATACATAACAGCAAACTGAATCTCTTTAAGTGTTGAACTGTTGGTCGGACAAAACAAGATATTTGAAGATGTCACTCTGGGATGCGAAATTATAACAGGAAATTTTTCCTATTGTCTGACAGTTTATTGACAAAATAATTAATTGAGTCTTTTTGTCCAAAGTGGTATACAAATGATAATGAATAATCATTAGGTGCGGCCGTAGTGTGTAGCAGTGACCAGTACTTTACTGTAGGTTGAAGTCTAAAGACCCCTGAGAAATCCAGTGGCAGAATAAGATACAAAACCCAAGCTTCATTTTACCTTCTCCAACTCTCACCAATTCACCACTTCAAAACTGATATGGGGTGGGTTTATAGTGTGTAAAGTTATAAAGCAGTCAACATTCACATACACAGCTAACGAAGGTGAAAGAAAACTGAGTTGGCCCAGGAGATTAACGGCAGTGTGTCAAGGAGAGGAACCACTGACAGCTGGAGGACTCCTGACGCTGGCTGAGTCCTGATGCAATTCAGGTCACGCACACACACACACACACACAACACACACCTAAAGAAACACACATTCACACATATCCACAGGTCAATCCTTATTTGGTTACTGGGTCTGATATTTTTCTTGACCAGAAAAAGCAGACTTTGAATAGAAAACTAATTCATTTAAGAGCAGTTTATTTTAGCTCTGTATGCCATCTGAAGCTGAACAATGCCCATAATTCTATTATGGCTCTGACGTCTGCAGAGAGAAAGACGCTCCTCCTGTGACTCAACAGTCTGTGACCCTCCTGCCTCAGAAAGCAACCCAGTTTCTTAAACCGGCACAGCGGTCGGCATTCAAAGTGTCGGGGCTCTATTTTTGGTGCAGCCCCACCCCACTCCAAGGTGGAGGGGGAAAAAATCACTTGATTTGTTAAAGGGGAACTCCACCAATTTTACACATATATGTGACTTACATGTCTTAGGGGGCACTAGTACATATGTAAGTTGTATAAAGCCTCATGTGGCTCCAGAGGGAGCTGTGCCCAATCTGAGGAATTGCCTCAAGTGATGTCACTTGAGTCAGTTGGGGCAAAAGACTCCAAGTCTTAAACTGAAACAAATCTGGAGGTGTGGAGAAAGAAGTGAGCTTACCGGACCTCTGTAGCCTGCTCTTTTCCTCTGCTTGAGGCTAGTGGCTCGAGGCTACATTAGCCGCTACTAGCATAACACAACCAAATCTCTGACAGAACTGTTGGCAGTCCAGTTACATTGTGGGTAATGTAGGCGTCAGGTTTTGAAACGGAAGAAGTACGCATGGAATAAAAAGGATGATATCTCTAGTTCTGCTGCATTCTGTCCTTCATGACTCTGACGTTATTACTCAGTGTGTGCTAAATTTTTTTAAAACGACCAAGAACATGATCATGATGTATCACTTCGACGATCATGATGCATCAGATACACTACATTACATACATGACATTTTGTCCAAAGCTCCCTTAATCTTGGAAACATACAACTAATTCCAGGAAAAAAACGCCTATAATAACATACCCAAAATCAGGAATAACTCATTTGGCCTAGATGCATAAAATATTATCATATAAATATTTATTTTGCTATCAAATAGTAAATGGAGATGCAATAATGGAAAATGTGATATTTTCATCCTCACCTGGTATAAAATATTTATTTTAATAGCAATATCGCCATCAAAACCATCATCCTGTAGATTATTATTAACTGAATATATATCAGATGGTGGTGTAGGATGAGATGGGAGATATCTGGATGGCAATAAATGCAGCCACATACAGTGATTACAGAGTGATTTATGTTGTGATGTTCATTTAGATGTTTGGTGTTTGATGTGTTTGGTATGGATAAAAATGGTTGGTTTGACGTTCTGGCTGAGATTCCTGGCTTCACGGAGGTGTGTGGCATGCATAGGGTGACAAAATACTAGGATCAGACATGGATTTCTCTTTTGCATTTTGTGTGAAAATCAAACGTCCTCTCCAGTACCGGGCAAGTCCACGCTTAACAGGTCAAAGGAATACATAACGTTACAATATTGGTGCCATTTTCATTTTCACATTCATTCATCTAAATTCCTGTCTAAATATTGCCCCTGCCACCCCCCACCCCCTTCACTCTATCTCCTCAGGGGCAATCACGGTCTCCCAAGGGCTCAGTCTTCTGTCAAGGGCCATATGGTACAGTCAGAGCTCTGTGTGTGCTTGTATCTGAGTGTGTGTGTGTGCGTGCTGGAGAGGGAGGGCAGCCGTGGCTGAAGGTGTCAGAAGGCAGGGTGGTTTAAATTTAACTGCAACAGGGCTGATATCTGCATAGCAGGTCGAGTCTCTCTTCCTCTGCTCTCTCATTCTCACACACACACACATACAGTCTTCACAGTCACCAGCCACAGACATCGTCATAAACACACACACACACACACACACACACACACACAGCAGCTCCCTCAGTCTGTCAGGAGACGCTCCTCTTTTTCTCTCCCACCTATCAGACCACCTGGATTGTACAAGAGGCCAGCTGAGGACGCGACTGAGGAGAGAAAAGGGACGCTCACCGTTGGGAAGGGCAAACATTCACGCTGAGGATAACGCTTCATTTGAGCCGGCAGGCTGAAGGCACAGCCAGTGGCACTGCAGAGGCACGATAGCACAGTGGGCTAAAGCTTCACTGCAAGAGGTAAGAGGCTGAGTGTTGTGTGCCAGGTGATGTGTATATGTGTGTGTGTGTGTACGTACATGTTCTAACCCTGACAGACACATTCTTCATCTACTTCATATTGCAAATGCAAAAGGTTGCATCTCTGTGTGTTCGTCAGCATTTCATCACCTGTCTGGTAAATGTAGAAATCCAAAAATACTGAAATGATTGGGAAATGCAAAGTGATATGTGCAATATATTTCTAAAAAATCACTGCTGTTTAGGCTGGCATTATAAATGTGTTAAATATTGGACATGCTATTCATTAACAATACATTTCATTGAAAACCTTTCTGCATTGTATTATATTTGTCTGTATTTCTGAAGACACAGCCCAATGTTGCAGTTTGCTGTGAACAATAGCTTAAAGTACAGATGCACCAAAATGTCTAAATTGAGTGGATTTACAGAACACAGTGAGCAGGATGTAATCTGCGTTGTGGCAGCTTTTCTACAAGGTTGTTGCTAACTAGACAGATATAGAGATTAAAAGAAGAGAGACTACCAGAGGCTCGGGGTCACAGGAAAGGTCTGCTGATCTTGATTTAATCTAACTGGATTAATTGGGTTTTGGCCAGGAGACAAAAAATCTAAACTATGACATTTAGTTGTCTTTTATTTGCACATGGCTATGTGTATTTTCGCTGAAGAAAATGCATTTGACCTCAAAGTCCTACTTTTACTGTTTTGCAGACTTACAGTAAATTACCAATGCTGTTCAATTGAATTTGCTGACGAGGGCAAAACATGATATCTCCCTGGCGGTGGTAACGCGCCCCGTGGACAATTTGCCCACCACATCAAAGCTGTGGTGATAATTCATCGGCTCCTGTGCAGTGATACTGTCTTGAGTGGACACTGGTGTTGCACGACAGGTCATATTGGTTGCAGCCAGGGAATTTCCAAAGGGCAGCATGTCCATGAGAACCCGCAACAGTGTCATACAGTATCTAAGAGCAGGGAAGATGGGTGAGGGGGGAGGAGAGGGAAGTGGTCAAGTTACCAGGCCTGCATTCGTGTCTCAGTTTGGACACAGTTTGGAGTGGGAGAGATAACATTAAATTGTAAGGCTGATGAAGCATTTTTAATTGTGTAACTCAGACAGAGACGTTATTATTTAACACTTTGGCTTTAAAGCTATTACCATGTGCTGAGACACGATGTCCAGCGCCTGCGTCCATAGTTTGATGATGTTTTGGTATGTGGTGGTCAGCAGAGTGAAAGAGATGTTACCAAAAAGGATTAGCTTACCTCTTAAAGATCATCACCATGCTTTAAGGTCTGTGGTTACTCACAGGTTATGAATAAAGAAAGATTAGTTGCATTTATAGTTACATAAAGGACTGATAGCAGATTTTTAGATGAACTTTTACTGCTTGTCTCTGTATTATAAGTCAAATATTTTGATTTGATGTCAAATGTTCAAATTTTCCTGCCATTTAATAGACTACACTGAACACAAAATGAATCAACAGGTGTTGAAGCATTCCTCCAAGGTTCCTACAAACCTCCTGCCGGTGAGTAAATATTTGGGCTGACAGAAGGACACCCCAGCAGGCTCCAGATGCAGCTTTAAAAGGCTTGGGGGTTTGGCATGTGACTAGAAGTGACATGTTAATCTGTTTAAGTGCGTACGATATCAGGACGGAGAGCCACGGCCTTCTGGTGCTGGTAATCTGCCGTAAACCAACGAAAAGGGAGCCGACCAACAGATTGGTAAGCAAGTTTAGGGTGAATGGTATTTGTAGGGTCATGAGAGTTGAAGTTGAGTGGGACCGTTTCATTGGCTCTGTATAATTTCATGTACCTGAATGATACACTTGTACTTTGTCCCACTGAAAATGTGCTTATTTTCGAGAAATATTTTTGGATGATGTGGGGGTTTGGGAGATTTGCATTGATAGAGCAGAATTTTTTTATTTGCTTTTTAAAATACAAATAAACAGTTGATCACAAAAACAGCAACATCCAGGTAACAGTAAGCTGCGTTCAATACAGTGGTTTGCTCATATGTGATCCAGCCTTTAATATCAGACAGATAATGCACAACTGTATTGAACAGAATATTATATTCTCATCTCAAAATGTGCATATTTAGGAAGCTATACTTTCAGGTATAGTCACATCTTTCTACGTCCACAGAGCAGTGGCTCCCAACATATCTGGTCATGATAAATGGGGTTTAAATAGGAGCAATTAAGAAAACCCAATAGTATTTGCAATTATCTAGTGAAACACTAGACATTTTTACCTCGTTGGGCCTCAAATGAATTGTGATATCACTTTTTGGTTGACTAGCTAACAACTCACAAACAGTATGCAAACAGTTACTGTGATAACTAAATATATTGCATATTTAGTGTCAGCACTAAAAACACTGAATTACAGCAAATGTTGACGTCTTAATAGTTTTACTTTTCTGCAGCAGAGCATCTTGCTGCAAACTCTTTTCCCTTCAGGATGATTGACAGTTTGAGGGTAGTGGGGCAGAGATCATTAAACAAGACACGCATTAAGGCAAACCTCCTGGCACCCTGAGCTTCACCAGCTGTAGGTCGGATTAGAAGGCCTGGCTCTGAGGCTTTATTGAAGGTGTTTGATTCATCAGTGGGGAGAGCTTGGTGGTGTATGCCATGCTACGATGAAAGCACTCGTGTGTGAGAACGAATCAAAGCAAGTCTCTTCTTGATTAGCCCTTAAAAACAGATCAAACAAGCTTGCAGTTTGGCCTTAAATACTCTTTCATCCTCCTGGGTTTGAACTAAGTTTCAAGTTTTTAGAGAGAAAGTTGCTGAAAAGTGTGGATTAACAGAGTATTCCCACAGTTAAATGTTCTCATATTCCCATCACATCTCGACAGAGTACCCAGACACATGCATCACAAAACCCACCTGTCCTCAACAGAAAAACGGCCGTATAAGTCGATTGTTCAAGCAGCTTATTACGACCCATATTTACGTTATTGTTAGGCACGCCGTAGAAAGTATAACGGGATCAAATAAAACCAGGTGATGTAGTATGAAGAGCGAAAAAGTCTGCATAAGGAGGTATGTGAGTGGATGGTTAAACCAATTCAGAACTTTTGGAGAATGGGGTTGGAGTCCTGTGTGAAAAATTGTGTTATTTTAACCCACGTTAACCATGTGTCAAACATCATGTGACCGGTACGCCTGGACTGGTACTTTCCACCAGTCATATATGTTGGAGTCACTGAGAATCAGAATATGTTGCACAAAACAGTTAACAGTCATATGATATGAGGAGACAGTTGGCGAGTAGTTCATGGGTCGTAACTGTCATTCAGTGTCTTTGAGCAGGACTGCTGAAGCTCTGTGCTGGTGGGCCACCAACAGAAAAGAGTGTTTCCCCACAGGAATCAAAAGTGTTATATTACATTTTTGATCTGTGTGTAATGAAACCTGAGTTGTTGAAATCAGTTGTTCAGGTGAGCTGTGACTGGAGTAATTAATTTGATAATTTAAAAAATGTTTTCTACATTTAAAATGTTCTCATTTCCATACAGCTGTCATCAAATTATTTAACGGCAACGTTATTTTATGATTTGAAGTTGCTGGACTTGTTGTAAAACAGAAGGAGCCGAGGCACAAAAAGATGGCAGGAAGAATTTCATGCACATGTAGCAGAGACTGGAATTTGCATGCCGAGCTTTGGTCCCAAATGAAGCACTTGAAATGATCCATCATTTGTGAATTTATAACATTCTATCTAATATACCATCTACTATCTTTACTACTGTGTGTTATTAAATGCCAGTCAGTTAGTCATTTTATAAATTGTAGGACAAGTGGATGCTGTTCAGGTTAACTGGGTCCTATCAAGTCAAAACTTCATTCCTAAAAAACAAAATCAGAATCCGTTTTGCAGAGATTTCAGGGATTCAGTCAAATGAGTTGCAAATATGAGTCTGGTGCAGAAAAACACAAAGAAAGGGTAAAATTAAAAACAGTTTCTAGTTGAGTTAAAATTTTAAACATAAACAATATGATAATGCAGAAGCCAGTTGCCTGTTTTGTTTAAATTTTGATGTATGACATCTATACATCCACTGCACAATCTTTGAATAATTTGTAGAGAAATTAAAGATCCCAAAAGATTACTTATATCACGTGAGTTATGTGACATAAGTAATCATCAAAACGCTATTTCTTTTCACGGGACCTTGGTCTTCCTTCCGCATAAAAAAACATTTATAGGCCGATTTTTTAAAAGATCTTAGATTGTGCATTCTTTATATCCATATTTGGTTCTCTGCAGCCTTGTTATTCACTGCCTTTGTTGGTACATTACTACATTTGTTGGCGTACTACAGTCACCACCTGTTGATCAGTAGAATAGCATGAAACCAAGAATTGAATAGCATCTGCTCACTTATGTGCATCCTTGCGTGTATTAATGCAAAAACCGGGACCAACTTGTATGAACACTGCTCCATAGCACAACTGGTGGTCGAAAATCTTCACAGGGTACGTTTAGGCGGTCCGTATGCTTCACATAGTATATGGGAAAAAGTGGTTTGTTTCAAGCATACCCTGGCCTTTGCTCAGTTCAGAGTACATTAGTATGACAATGAAAACATAACATGTAGCTGTTTGAAAAATATCAAGGACAGCATACAACCTTGTGATTTTTGCAGAATTTTGCAGTGTTGTAGCACTCAAGCATTGAGCGGCTGAAGTGGGGTCGACCAGTCCACGAAGAGTGTGGATTGAGGGACACGTGGCGTTTGGCTGTGGGAACATTGACTTGTTTCAGTCCTGAGGATCCTGTTTCTCTCACAGAATACCAGCCGCACGGAGCTCTGGGAAAAGAGCACACTATATATATCATGAGAGAAACGTCAGTGTTGTCCAACATTAGTCTCCCTCTATGTCTCACAGCTCGACCTGCAGCCTTCTGCTGTTACATGAAGTCAAAATAAGTCAGAGGAGATCAGTTTGTGCAGCAGGGTATGCACTGAAAGATCAGCTGGAAGATGCTTTCGCAGAACCCATTCCCATGGGAGCAAGTGAAGACAATCATAAGAGGCTCAGGGACAGATGAATATAAAAGGGGAAACGTCTGTATTAGGAAGCATGTGATTCAGTCATTTAGTCACTTTATAAGATAGAAAGGGATACCATTTCTTTAAAATTCGTGAGAAGTTTTTTAATCTTTAACGCAGCTGTCAAACCAAAAATTCACTGTCAGCTGAAACCATTCAGTCAGGATGTTATACTGTAATGCATCATTGGTTAAAACACACTATAGAGAGCCGTTCCATTATCTTTATGTTTGATTTTTATTGCGGATACTTCAGCAGAGTGCATCACTACAGAAACAGCTTGACTCCAGGTGCAAATAATTCACATACATATCTTGAAGCCTGTACCGGACTGAGGGGTTCAAGTGTAATTTTCTGCAGCAGACACCGCCGCAGCTCATATCTGTGGATGTGTAAAAGTGAGCAATGCTTGTAGCTGCATCAGTAAACCATGGAGCATTAGTGATGGATGGCTGCCTGAGCTGCAGGGGGTGATAGCTTGGGGCTCAAATTTTATGTGTGAAACTGCAACATGGTGAAATCCAAAAGGAGAATAGCTGCAAAAACCATATAAATCAATGTGTTTCTTTGAACTAGCTTTGAAGTTTACACAAGTCATTTTTAAATCCAATAACTGCTAAGTCAGACAGCCAAGTAATTTTTTTGTAAATTTGAAACACATTCAGATGACCTGAAATGACGTTCGCATTATGTCTGCATTTACTTACTTACTTATTTATATAAAAAGGGTTTTCAGGGAAAAAATTAATGCTGGGCAAACGCCAACAAGGGATGACTGGACTGTATAAAGAAACTGACTTACATCTTAAGACTACAATATGAACAATATGCAAAATGCTTAAAAAATGGACTATTTATAGTATGTGTGCCTATGAGATGTAACCCATTACATATGTCAGTGAAAGACTGTGTTCCTGTATTAGAATTATGTTGACCAACCCACTGATTTAGCTTGGAAATATTGATAAAAAAATACATAGCTGGGCTACTGCCATCTGACAATACCTCTTAAAAACTGGTAGGATGCTAGTTTTATTATCTGATCCCTCCAGATTTCCATACATTATATTTCTTTTGCTATTGTACATGTATGGCAACAAGATACCAACCATTATTATTGCAGTATAATATGGAAGCAACTGTAAAAATAAAGAGAGATCACACACAGAGTAAATAATGGGAAAATAAAAAGTCCATTCCGCACTATAATTCATCAAACAAATTAGTAAATGCATTGATGATATTGCTGCTTAATGATGCAGAACATTACAAAAACGATGACTCCTTATTAACTGTGATATGTACTGAAACTCTTTCCTTTGTCCTCTAATTATAAAGAAGCAACATATTTTCCAGAAAGTCACCAGAACAGACTTTTAACCTTGACTGTCTTTTCATTTCCTAACGCTATTAATGTTAATCATCCACATTGCTCAGACTTGCCAGTGCGTCATCACTTTTACTTTATTTAGTGCCGATGTTCTACGTTAAATATACAACAAGGGCCCACTGAGTTCAGATTCCTCTGCAAGCTGTTCGACAGGGCCAATGCTTTCCATGATGCAGCAGATATCGTCAAGGCCGTGTGCACAATTAAGTCCACTTGATGCTGTTGGCTTGTGTGCTTGTCAGATTATCAAGTAACACTTTTTTTTCTCTATTTAAAAATATATTCTTTGAGAAAAAGATTTGCCAATTACAACAGTACAGTAGTAAAAGTTTTGGTAAATTAATCTGTTGACAAAATCTTGGGTGGGGAGTAAAATCACCACCCATCACATAAGAATATTCAGTTTTGGGTCAATAGATAACAGTTAGTCTGGGGTCAGAGGCCACAATTTTGTAGTCTTTGCAGATCTGTAAGGTAAATCAAATGTTGCAAATAAGAAGTTGATTACAGTTAGCCTAACTTAGCACAAATAGTGTAAACAGGGGAAAACAGTTAGCATGGCACTGTCCAAAGGTAACCATCCGCCTACCAGTCCCACTAAAGCTCAATAATTAACACGTTGTTGTTTACTGTGTTTATGTGCCCAGCTATTTCTTGGCTGGAAGCAGAAACTTTCTGCCGGGCAACCAGCGGTGACTCAAGACCAGTGTTGGGCAAGTTACTCAGAAATTGCAATATATTACTAATTACTTATTTCTCCTGTTATGACCTGGCTCAAAATACCACAACAAAAGGGAGACACACCATGGTAAAAGTTTTACAAAATATGTTTATTAAACCAAAATTAACCAAATTAAGGCTGGTGCCAAAGAAAAGGTGAACAAGTACGGGGTATGAACATCAGTGGTTTCAGTCAGGTCAGGATGATGGATGCATGGAAATGCAGGTTTGTCCAGCGATGTTCACGAGAGAGAGAGAGAGAGAGAGAGAGAGAGAGAGAAAGAGGGAGTGAGCGAGAAGGTGCTGCACGAATACATGCTCCTCAATCAAATATGATTTTAAAAATTTGAAAATCGATACGTGGCGGTCAGTGTTGATAATTATCCAAATTATAGGCTAATTATGGGAAACACTACTTTCACTACCACCCCCCTTCACCCCTAAACAAAGCAGTCTCTCCCTACTTTTTAGCTAATATCATATTCATAACAGCAGCAACGAGTATGTTTTTTACAAAGCATATAGCCTAGGCCTAACGTTTCACACAAGCGGCTGAAATAAAAAAAAATAAAGCAAGTACATCCATGTAGCCTATTTATAAGTGCAGTATTCAGTAGTTACAAAACGCTACGTCAAAGCCACTCTCTCCCGACGAGTCCAAGTATTAGTGGCAGTAGCTGCCGGAGTTTCTTTCTTAAGTTTCACGTTGCAGACACTTTAATAAATCAGATGTAGAAATGTTCGCGGTTGAAAGCTTTTTGCTGGTTTACACTAGACGACAATGTTTTTTGCATCCGACTGTGACACAATAATGGCAGTAGCTACTTCATAGCTGTGGACAGAACGCCTTTCTTCCTCGTTCTACTTTCTTCCTTTAGTTTTGGCTATCAACGGACATGAACAACAAAGTCCGGTGCCGCTGAGCTGCCGCACAGTTGTGGATTCACAAAGATGGTGCGTTCAGTAACGAGTAACGCAGCGTTACTTGCATTAGTAACTAGTAATAATATTACTGTTTTAGAGAAGTAATTAGTTACACTACTTACTTACTGGGAAAAGTAATATTATTACAGTAACGCATTAACGTTACTGCCCAACACTGCTCAAGACTCCCATAAAACTACAACTGTATTTGCCTCTAAATGCTAACCTGTAAAAACTCTTAAACAAATTAAATATAACATGTTAATTTGTGAGCTTTAGAGGTGCTGGTAGGAGGATTTGTTACTCCTTGTTTCCAGTCTTTATTTTCTGAGCTAAGCTAACAGACTGTTAAGAGTCTTGTTATGTCGAACTGTTTCTTTGACAACAAAGTGTCAACAGGTAGCTTGTTATTATCACCTTCTTAGCACATTAGATTGTGACTTAACTACTGACAACACAACAAGTTTGCTGAATTTGCACCCAAGCAAATAATACTTTGTTCTCTATGGGTAGCCTATACCTTAGCTTAGCTTGCTTTGTAGCCCTATATTATGCAAACGAAATCTTTACAGGACTGTACCATGCCAACCTCAATGTGAACCAGCTTACATCTTGCCGCTATTTCTGCATTGTATTCCCACCAGGGACTGGGTTTTGGTTGTGAAATTCTTGGCATATACAACATGATTAGATAAAGCGACACAGGTGGCAGCCTGACGCCAAATATGCACCAGAGAAAAAAATAAAACACATCAAGGAAGCCTGCTGCGAACATTCCTCTTTGAGGTTAAGCCCCCATTGTTGCCCTTCTCTGTGTTTGCCGTTGCTATGGAAAAGGACCCTGCTGAGAGGAGAGGGCTTAGCATGGCTCTGTGACTTTGCGTGGCTTTTGCATTCGCTAAATGACAGAGCAAATTATCGGTCTATTTTCTGATGACCCACTAACATTTTCCCTGCTCCCTCTTATTTAAGAGAAGTGTGGCATGCTGGGAGCAAACAGGAAACAAGGCGGAAAGGACAGGAGTGTTCCAGAGGTGAGAAATGTCAGTGTTGCACTTTGTGACAGTCAATTTACTCACTTTGGATTTGGGAAATGTCTTAAATGGGCGTGATTTGTACAGAGTGGGATTGTGTTTGGCAGGAGTAATGCGGTGTCAGTATGGGACAAGGCCGTGTGTGTCGATGAGGGTGACGGAGGGTGCATTACACCAATCTGCCTGATGACTCATAAGCAGTGCATGGGTGGAAAGTGACAACAGTGCTTCAGAGTTTGGTGTCCAAGTTGTGGAAGGATGAATTGTGGCTTTGGGCAGCTCATACTGAAAGTACAGTGCTTTCATTTCACAACAACCTTGCATCCTCCCTTTAGCTGTTGTCATCTTTCTACCTAAATCAGGGGTTTGTAGAGGCCTTTATGCACAATATGTTACATGATCTAGATAAAAATAATATTCCAAAGGAGCTAACTTGAAGGAAAGATTTTTATACCTGATGTACCCTCTGCACTGATGACTCTTTCTGTAACTTGGTACAAGACAATGCACCAATACTCGGCCAAAAGTACAGAATTGCAGCACTGCTTGTACAATTGAATACACTGATTTTTTGAAAAAGAAAACATGAGTCAGCTCACTGGGAAATGTTGTTTTGCTGCTTGGAAGCAGCCTCTGAATATTAACAAAGCTGGAGAAAGAGCCAGAGAACTGTATTATTATCCTCTATTTTCACATATTGGGGTTACCTTGGGACAAACTGCATCTATTGTGTACTAATGTAGCCACCAGGCCAATGCTTTGTTAATCATGGTTTTGTAGTTGGCCATGTTTTAAGTTTTGACTTCCTATTCCTCCCTGTTTTGGTCAGTTTTAGTTGCATTGTAGTTTATCGTCTTTACTGGTGTGCTTTTCCTGAATAGATCACATACGGATGCTTGTGGTGATGAACCCACGGATAATTATCATCAAACTGTATGGAGAGTTTTAGCACCTTTCAGCGTATTGTTTTGGTTTTCCAGTTCACACTTTTACTGTGATTCACTCTCACCCTCTAAATGCGTAATTTCCAATTTTCTGTAATAGACATTAAACATGCCAGAAAACCATGTGACAATGATCACTGGTAGGCTTAATATTAGTATTATTTATTATTAATCATTTAGCTGTGATTTCATGTTCAACAACTGTTTCAAACTGCTCTCTTTCTGAAGAACCGAACCAGAATCACCTGTTACATGCCATTCGTGAGCTTGTGGGGACTAGGTCTCGTTTCTTACTCCTTCATTGGATCAGCTTCTTCAATTATCACACTGTGTGCTGAGGTGATGAAGCAGGAAATTGGAGCTGTAGCTGTGGGGATGAGAAATCACAGACATTTGAGCTCCAGATGGGATTAAAATCACTGACCAGAGCAAGGTAATATTGAAATCACCACAATTCCCCTCGGGAAATGACACTAAAGCTGCATATATGAGCTAGATAATGAGATCTTGATCGCCCATAATAGTACAACAAAATAAATCAGGATGTTAGAGATGCACAAACTCCAGTAATTGTTCATTATAACCAAATCCCATCAATCTGTTTGCTTGTAATTCAGATACAGCCCACCTAATTGATTTGCCGATTTGCATTATCTAGGAGACTTTGGCACTGAATGGCCTGATGTCATAAAGTCAATGCTCCAAACTACAGCTTGGACATTTGACTTGTAAATAGACCATGGTGTGACTCATCGGACAGCTTAATGAGGATGTTGCTGGGCAACTGGACTGGGGGCAGGCATCCACAGAGAGTTGTTCCCTGGAAGAAGACCTTTAGAAGCATATTAAGGAATCTATAGCTGTGTCCTCATCGGAAAGGTGAATAAAGTATAACAAACCCTTGATTTTTCAGTGTGGTGTTGATGTTCACCATTCTCCCACAATGCAATGCACAAAGTAATTAGGGTTAGTTTCTGTGTGCTTGACCTGGTACTTGTTAGTAAATGCTAAAGTATGTTACTAACTTGTATCCTAACTGCAAAAACACTATGCTAAAAAAGATTATAATATATACCATTACAATTAGTATTTAGTATGGAAGTAGGACTTTCTTCAGTGACCTAGGCATCAGCAAGTCTCCAGCAAAGCATACAGTGGCCTGTAATGGACATGAAATACTCTTTGCGTTATTAAAAATCAATAGAATAAATAGACAAGAAATCAAATTATCTATTCTTTAGTTTGACTTGATTTTCATCCCTTTTAACACTTGATACAAACAAAAACAGGTTTGCAAGCATGCTCAAATGACTACAACAATGCATACACATGTACAAATTAATGTACTATATGCATACACTGTATGTATACACACCTGCACACACACACACACACACACACACACACACACACACACACACATAGGTCTCCATAAATAACAATGTCAGCCTGCTGGTTGCGCTAGAAGAAAAGTCAGAGGTTCAACAAAGTAAGTCGGGGTCATCCTCTGGGAATCATGAATATCTGTAAATAATAATAATAATAATAAACTTGATTTTATAGAGCGCCTTTAAAAGCAGCTTCTCAAAGCGCTGAACATAAAATCACAGTCCACAGAAAAATAAAACAAACAAAAGTTAATAAGAACAAAAATCAACAACAGTAATAATAAAAATAACTATAAAACAATCATAAAAAGACATTAGCAGTCAAAAGCAAGTTTGTGTCTTGAGAAGATCTTTAAAAATGCCAAGAGTCTGGGCTTCCCTGAGTTCAGGAGGAAGAGAGTTCCAAAGTGAAGAAGCGTAAACAGAAAAAGCCCTTTCACCCATAGATTTGAGGTGCGTTAGTGGGGCAGTTAACAGATTACACTGTAAGGAGCGCAGTCTGCGATTTGGGGTTTAAGGGATTAATAAATTGTTAAAACATTCCTTCAACAATTCAATCTAAAAGTTGTTGAAACACTTCAGTCTGGACTGAGGACTGACCGACCGTCATCCCCACACATATAGCCATGTTGCTAGCAGACTGTAAATCATTAAAATATTATTTATGTTACCTTCTGCTTAATGATATATATTCTATTGTACTTTAATTGTAGAAAGTTTACATTCTATATAGTTTGGCTACACAACAGAGGTGACAGTAATAAGATGATATTCTTGATTTCTTGTAATCTAAAGAATGACACATTTTAAGTCAATACATGAATCAATGACGACTGACACTCCAAATGCAAACTCTTCAACAGAGTTAATCTTACATTGAGGGCAAAGTGACAGCATGTGGACCAGCTGATGGATGCTGTGACCCCGTAATACTCTACTGTCAATCCTCTGTCACTACACAGATGGATGGACAGACTGAGAATGCACCGGTGAATGAATGAGTGCATGCTGATGCTGACCTTTTTCTATTTTTTCTTAGATGGGTTTGTTGTGTAACTGAAAGGGAACAGATTATTGGGACTATGTTATCTTCCACTGTTAAAGTGATTGCTTGTCTGAGTGAATTACACATTTTCTCAACAGTCATTTAGTGAAAGGCCAGAGGTTAGCTGGACAGACATAGAAGAAACAGTTAAACTCAGATATAATTATTTCTATACTGAAACAGATGAGCACATTTACATGACCTCTAGGATCATATAACGTATATGCAATTACTGCAGACAAATTGACAGCCTGCTGACCAGCTGATGAGCCCATTGAACCTCTAATCTGCTGTTAATCTGCAGTGAGGGGACAAAATCCTGAGCCCACGTTACTCATGCCTGTTTTTATCACAAACAAACACAACTGCAGGTGATTATTCAGGTACAGTAGCTACGGCATGCTAAGTCAAAATCCATTGCACTCTCTCATTTGTAAAAACACAACATAACAATCTATTAGCTAACCTGGGGTGGTGATGTGGTGGATAAAACACATGCCTTTGGTGTTAGAGACCCGGGTTCGAATCCACTGTGAGACACCAATGTGTCACTGAGCAAGATACTTAACCCCTAGCTGCTCCAGAGGCGTGCGACCTCTGACATATACTGCAATTGTAAGTTGCTTTGGATAAAAGCATCAGCCAAATGAATATATGTAAATGTAATCGGCTATCTCAGGCAGATGCAAGCTGTCTGCAGCCCACTAACACAATGAGCCAATTGACATATAGTAAACTACACCATAGCAGATTGGAAGTGCAAAACACATCCATGTTTTAGAAAGTGTGTTCCATGTAGAAATGTAGTAAATAGAAAAATAAAAAAAAATAAAATGCCAAATTATCAATTGCAACTTGCATGGGCTTACTGAGGCCCAGGCTTCCATGGGCCACACAAGCTTAAAATGTTTTTAAATATATATATATGAAATATTGCACCACTGCCATGAACAATATTGGTCCAGTAAAGTCACAAAGGTTTCCCAGGCATAGCTATGAAAAAAACTGCATTTTTGTCAGATCCAAATTTCTAACCATAGAATTGTGCGCGAGCTTTCAGGATTGTTAGCCAGTTTAGTACCTAAAAGCTCTGCTGTGTGAGTGCTCCATTGAAATTACATGTTTTGAGAAACTGGTTCTCAAACATCCCAGTCAGCCTTTACCCTGTATATGATTTTTGTATGTAATGTTTGTTTTTGTGAGTGGCTTAAAGGGAACTACAACTCAATCGTTACAACCCTGTGTTGTGAAATGACAAATAAATCTACCTTGTACTTGGAACTTGTGCCAAGCTAGTCAATTAAATACACTTAACAGCCTAAGTTGCAGCCTTGTTATATAAGGGCCTCCAAAATGTCTGTAGCCCCAGGGCCTAAAGCAATGTTAAGGCGCCTATGCCAATTACAAAACAAAATTGACAAAATAGTACACCAACATAATACAAGTGTTAATTAGAGTCCTGTTTTGGAACTTTCTTGTGTGAACTGTTTTTGTTTTGCTAAGCTACTTTCGAATTTAATTTGTGAACTGTGATTGTGTTTTGCACACTCATGCCATTGTACTTTACATCAGTACAGGTGTAAGAAGCCCAATTGCACGTCGGGCTGTTTTTACCAAAGAATGACAATATGGTCACATATTAAAACTAGCCTCAAAGATTGTATATAAAAATAGGTAGTTAAGAATAACAAATTAAATATGCAATGGAGTCCAAAGGTCTCCAAAAGGCCACTCCTAAAAATAAAAAAGTGCTGCCCTCTGCTGGCTAAACAGAGCTGAATACCCCTGTAAGCTCTGAGCAATACTTAAAACAAAGGGAATCTTATTATCATAATCTGAAATAAAGATGGACACTGGATGTTAAAAAAAGATTCATAAACTGGAAAAAAGACCAGGGTTAACAAGATAGGGATTCCCTGGATTCAGCCTTATTACCTTTTGGTAAAGGTAAATGATATACATTATATATGTTGCAAAAACAGACAAAATACCTGAAACCTGAACCAAAAGTCAAGTTAAAACTGAAACAACCTATAAAATAAACCCAGATCTCAAACCACACAGTGAAAAAGAAGTTAAATTTAAACTGAAAATAATAATAATAATAATAAAATCAAGTCACAAACTTCCATGTCCTTGTTCATTGGATTGTTTTTGCTCTTTGTGATGTGGCTACAGCAGTTTATTTCCTGATAAACTAAAAGCAGCGTGTACTCAACTTCAAAAGAACAAATAAAGTAATCAGCCCCAAACCTGCTGATGTCAACACCAGATTTATGTGCTTAATATTCACACAGAAAAGCATTTGTTGAAATAGTGAAGTTTTAATGCCCCATATTGCTGCTACTCACTCATAATCCAACATTATTCTGATCTGACAGCGACTATGCTGTTTTCGTCAGTCGGCCTATGTGTTTATCTGTGTATTTATGTTTAAGATGAAACAGAGAGGATCAGAGTGTCAGGATGTTGTTGGCTTGTAGGTGATTTGTCTTCTTCCCTGGTGGCCCTTGTGGTGACAGATCATTCCAGCTATTCACACCTTCCTACCATCGGATCTGTCTGGAGCTGCTCTATCATGCTGGGCACACAGGGCCCCTTAGAGGGGCGGAGTGGGAGCAGGAAGTGAGGATCAGATTTTCAAATTGGGAAAGAGATATAGGTGCTTTTTAAAATTCTACCTAATGAGGGGAAATACAGAAAGTTAGTTGCTAAATGAGAGGATCAGATCTGTTGAAATACAAATGTACCAAACATAAATCAAACCACTTTCTGTCATTCTGAACCAGGATAGTGGCATGCTCTAACAAATTCACTTTCATAGGGCATATTTAGCAGCTCTGGCAGCATTAGCACAGTGGTGATGTGAATAGTATGCAAATTTGTTTCATGTGGTGCTTCGTTTTATCCGTTTAGGTAACTTTTCCTGTTTCCTGTAACGAGTCAGTGTAGGAGGTATAATTTATTTTCTGTTCCTCTTGTATGTCAAGCCACAGGTCAAGGTAAACAAATTAATATCTCTAAAATAACATTGCCTGAACAAGATACTGGATATTATCTGTGGTGAATGAAAGAACCATATGCAATTTAAATAGTAAAAGCTATATCTTTACAACATTTTGCACAGAAAAAGTGAAGTACACTTTGTAAACCAAGTTTTTCATACTTTGTTCTTAGTGAAAGTAATGTGAAGTGAAAATGTAGGGATCGATGAAGGAATATGATTTTGATAAAAACACATTAAAGACTGCTCTGTTTCTGGAACAGTCTGTGGAATTACTGGACTGAATCTACTCTGGGCAGATAGGAGACATCTGTGAGATCATGAGATTACATTGAAAAGGCATAATGTTGCTAAATAACAGGTACAAAATATAAGCTTTGAGTTTTCCCTAAAATTTAAATAGTGAGCGCTATGTGACCAAATCACGGAGTAATATATCGTAAAACCAAAAAAAAATGTGTTAAAGACACTACAGAGATCTGCAGAGCTAAGTGACAGAGGTGATAATCATCCTTTAGTTTGTCACTTCACATTACATATCGTCATTTTCCCCCATTTTTAATACAATATTGATATATGCCACTTTAAAGTGTCCTGCACAACCTTTCAAAATCATGCCAAAACACACCAGCTAGACTGAACTGGATGACCCTTCATGCCCAGCAGCTCGTGGCCAACTCAAACCCCATCAGTCCTCAAGCTTCTCTTTCTCATGATCCCCTGCTCCAAAACTGACTGACACCAAGCGTGGTGCACCTGCCAAGGCATGAAAGTTAATATGGGATATTAAATATATTGGGCATGTTTAGAACATGTATTGGGGCTGACATGGGAGTCCAGCGGGGATATACATAGAATCAAGTTTTGTAAGAGTAAGAGAATGAGGTTCACTTCATGTGGGTTGTGTTCATGTTTGAATCAAAACAGCATTCCTGGCCCCATTAAAAAGTAATTTGGTCTCAGTTTTGGTTGAGAGATTGCTGAACTTCTGTACTGCTGTCTGTTTTTGTTTTCACAAGCTTGAATGCAAAGACCTTGGCACGAGGTAAATCACTAATATACAGTGAAGACCCACACGGCGTACAACACACACACAGTAAAACACAACATTTGGAGCCAGCCATGACATCATGAGAAAGACATTATCATGGCAACAGTGTTGCTCTAAAACAGACAAACAACCAACCAGACCAGTGTGTGTGTGTGTGTGTGTGTGTGTGTGTGTGTGTGTGTGTGTGTATTTTCACATTACGTACAGCAAGACTTAGTGCATGTATGCTTGGCCAAGTTTCATGGTTTAACATCAGACTTGGCCCCCTTTCCAGACTGAAAACTCCTTTAAATGTAAACCTGGCAGAGGAAGCATGAGTCCCCGTCCATGATCCGTTTTTCCTCCAGTGTTCCCGGGGGACAGATCACCTCCACTGTCCTTAGAGTGAATACAGGGTTAGAGTTACGTGGGAGCCAGTGGGAGCTCTGCTCACATAAGGAGGGTCTGAGCTCCCATGGAAGCAGCAAAGTCATGCATCTGTGGGGGTCACTAATTAATTTATCAACAACCATTATTTTGAATCACAAATAATGTATTTATCATTGTAATTAGTACCTACAATTATTTACATTAAAAAGATAAACAGACTTAAATGAACAAACCTTCCTAATGCGCTCCAACAGACAGGTTGAGGCTGCGACCTGTGAACATGAACTCAGTTGTTTTGTACTATATTAGACTCTGTATTGACTGCTGCTTATTTGTTTAGTTTTACAGGCTTTTTTATGCATCTTCCAATTAGTACAGCGCTACATATGATAATATGCTTGGTACTGTGTGCTGGCGGCGAGCAGTGCCTCCTTGAGCAATAGTCTTTGATGGTGTTTTTCCAGGCTATTGAAACTTTGTTGCAATTTCGCAAACATCTGGGGCAAGTAGTGGACTGTTGTGTGTGTGTTTGTGTGTGTGTGAGAGAGGGAAATGTTGAATCACGTAATAAGCAATGATTCCTCTCTCTCTCTCTCTCTCTCTCTCTCTCTCTTTCTCTTCTTATTATTAATTAATTTATTTAGTTAGCTAGTACATTAGAAAACCCCACAAAGCTCAGATTATAACTTGAACCCTGAGTCAATAGCTGGTTACCTGGTTGAGCTAAGAGATTGTAAACAGATTTCTCAGTTTGTTTTGGCTTAGAGTGTGTCAGTGTTTCTTATTCATTTTCGTCTCATTGTGTTACATTCACAGCCAGTCTGGAAAGAGGTTGATCTTTCTCAAATCATGTCAGTTAAGTTTTCTAAGAGGGGTGTGCAATCTGTACCCCATAAGACATTATTGTGAATTAATCTGCCAATTTCTTTCTCTCGATTGATTTATAAAGTGTCAGAGAATAACCTCAGAGCCCAAAGTGACATCTTCAAATTGCTTATTTTGTCTGACCAACAGTCCAAAACTAAAAGAGATCAACATTTCTCACATTTGAAAGATGATACTTTTTAGCATTCTTGCTTGAAAAGTTGTCTTGATTAATTTTATTCCAGCTCGCACAAACTGAGACTGGACATTTCAGTGACATGTAGGGCATCTTGTTTCCAGGAGTTTTGTTTGTAGTTTTGAAATGTAAAATATTTGCATATTAATAGACTCTGGATTTGTTCCAGACATGCCCAGGGGGGGATCTTTAATTAAATAAAGTACACAACATATAATATTAAGTACAGAATGCCGCAGTACACTTTGTGTTTAATCTACCAAAGTTCTCCCATGCGACCCCCCCCCCGCCACCTTTCCATGACCTCCATTGGCTCTGCTAAATGCCCTAAATGTAATATGTACATCTGATGAATGGTTTCAGGCAAAGTGTCTCTTTTCCTTTATCACTCCAACTTCAAACGCAAGGGCTATATTTATGTAGATTTATTGAGATTTGCACTTTTTGCACAACTTTTACTGAGTTAAGTGCTGTGAAGGTTTCAACTTTATTGGCAATAAGGTGCCCCCTGGTGAAACAGATGCTCTTCTACTGCTCATTGTTTAGCAGTATCCTTAGTCCTACTAGAACTTCATTTCAGACATTTAGAATTTTTGGTATTACAGAAACGAACCTAAATTGTCCTTAGGTGTGAGGGTGAGCATGAGTAGTTGTTTGTCTATGTGTGGCCCTGCGATGGACTGGCGACCTGTCCAGGGTGTACCCCAGCTTTCGCCCTATGTCAGCTGGGATTGGCTCCAGCCCCCCGTGACCCTATACGTAGGATAAGCGGTTGACAATGGATGGATGGATGGATGGATGGATGGTATTACAGAAACATGTTTCCCAACTCCATTTAGGAAAAAATCCTTTCTTGTCTTATACAGTAATAGCTAAATTTCTATCATAACTGTCCAGTTAGGAATGGAAAACCACGAACACTAAAATATTGTCATTGAAAGGCTTCTTAAACTGTATGCTGACTGTATGCATTTCCCGGACCATGTATTAATAAGGTAGGCTATATATTGACTGCCAAGAGATAAAATAAAAATTGATTGACATGCTACATCTGTTCAAATCTTAATCCAGGCTGCAAATTTAGAAGAAAACTTGGAAAGGTTGGGTTTCCTCTCATCCACCGACACAAGTAATGCCTCTGACTCACTGCTAAAATTTAAGCTAAAACTAAAGCTTAATCTGAAGGCAGCAAGCTAGCTAGCTATTGACAAGTGAAGTGAGACAAATCATACAGGCAGTCTTGTGCAATTGTGCAAATTTAAGAATCAAGTTTACAGTTCTAGTTAGGATTTCTTGAGATAAGGTCTGACATAGGATAGGACACAGCCATGAGTTTGGGAAGTGCTTCTGTAACAGGAAGATTGGATCTTTGAAACTGAAGTTAAGATAAGACAAGCCTTTTTTTTTCTTCTGAAATGATGCCCCTGATGGTTAGGGGGAACTAAACACCAGATATCCCCCATGATATGCACAGTACAGTATTTTAAGGCAACTGCTTGCACAGATATGTAAATCCAGTATTTTTGCCTCCAGAAGACACCAGTGAAATTTATTATCACTGCTCCATTTCCAGCCGGAAGACCTTTCTTGACGTCCCTTCCGAAGTTTATTTCATATAATCAGACTTAGAAATGCACAGTGGAGCTACACTGTTACTGAATATGATCCCTGTCTCTGACACATGCTTGCAGGGGGAAATGTGCTAAGCTAACACTGATACAGTTTCTGGTCTGTCTAAAGATTTCCTGGCATTGCATCATCTAGCAGACAGGAGGCCTTGATGAAAAAAATGTGCAGCGGTGTTCTTATTCACCCAACAGGCATTTTAACAGCTATAAGCCCTGCAGCAGAGAGCCGCTGTCATGTGTACAGCTTTAAATAACAGCGTGCCTACATCTGAGCTGAAACATCTCTGTTTGTCTGCCTGATAGTCTTCCGCAGCCGCTTTGCAGGAGTTTGCGGCCCATGCCCCGAGCTGTGGACGACTTCAGTGTGGAGGAATTCCCATCCCACTTCTCTTGTTGCTTTACAGTTCAGCAGCCCTAATGCTTGCAGGAAACATCTCCGACGGTTTTATGGCACCTCATCCAACCTGAAGGCTGACCATTACCTGTTGCTGCAGCAACCTCTGCACTGTTTGCAAACATTTCACTCTGGGGTTTTCTTTTGGCTAGATGATGTTAACTCTCTGAGAGTCATTTTTTGGGTGCTGTTAGCATTACTGATGCATTTAACACTGTTTAATAACACTTAACAAGTGAAGGAATACAAGTAGAAACACTAGAACAATATTTATATTTTACAATGGAAAAACTAATCTCAAGAAGCCCCACACGTTCTTCAAAAGTATTCACCTAAAACATATTATTACCATTCACACACAGTATGTCTGTCAGTATCTACCATTAAGACATCAAGGTGTTGTTGTATTTATCTGTTGAATTATTGTGTTAGGGTTAATCAGTAACTACAGCATGTAGCTATAACAGCTAAATGCAAAACAATGCACTGCAAAAACTAAAAAACTAAATTATATGAACTCTCTTTTATATTCTTATCAAGCTTATTTCAAGATGTTTTCACTCTGCCCTGCCAAATATATTTGAATCTTCCACTGAGCCAAAAGGAAAAGTGGTGCTTTTGGATCTCAGGGCTTTCTGACCTCCTCCTGGTCTGCAAGTTTGTAGTTTAATCATCACTGACATTGAATTTTAGTGGCTTTTATTTCTCTCTTTTCTTTTGCTCTTTCAGTGTGTGGCCTTGCATATATGCTAGCACATAAATACAATCGTGAATAACGATGTGCATGGATGAAAATGAACATGCCATGACTTTATTCACAAGGAATGTGTAAAGAATAATGGTTGAATAATTGATTTCATGAATTTTGCTATCAATGCATGCAAAATAAACCTGTATCTAAACTCCTTACTGCAAGTGAAATGATAACAACAAAAAGTGAAATATGGGCAAACACCAAAAAACGGATATTTGATTACACAGTCCAGCAGATGAATGTGACCACACATTCATCATACCTGACGCAGACTTTCAACTGCATGAAAAACGAGAGACATCTAATCTGATTTTACATGGATCAGACTTCGCCACAGTCTCGGTAGTACACCTCCTACTGCATTCCGTTACCTCTGATGTTGATGCATGACTTTACAGTGTTGCTTTGAGTTATTTTAATCCTGGTTTGCCATACCTTCCTCTCTGTGAAAACCAGCTTCTCTTCCACATGATCAATTTTTCATGGGCCATGAACAGATTGACAGAGAAAGACTGCTCCTGTAGCTGTACAATAATTCACTAAAATCCATTCCCTCTACAGCTTTGGATATGGTAAAAGGAGCTAGTTCGTATAACATGTTGATTTTGTTACCTCTGGACAGTGAGACTAGTTGTTTCCCTTTGCGCTAAGCTAACCGGCTGCTGGCGATAGCTTCATATTTGCCACACAGAGATGAGAGAGGTATCAATCTTCTCATCTAGTCTATTGTTTTATTTAGGAACACATGGCAAAAAACATGGCAAAACCTGTCCTCGGATTAATGTGCTAGGAGGATTGTAACTGTAACTTTATTTTAGATAGTTAAGCACAAATGCAAAAGAAAAAGCATAAATTGATTGGTGATTTAGGGTGCACTGTGTAAGCTGAATATTACCAGCAGATCATCCATAGAGTATGCTGCTGCTCCTCAATCCTTCCCTCCCCTCTCTTCCCTTCCTTTGCTCTCTTTTGATCTGCGTTTTACTTCCCCTCAATCATACTGACAGCAGCATGTCGTCAGGCTGCAGGAATTTACTCTGTAATTTGTGTATGCCTGTGCAGCGGTGGGTGTGTGCATGCATGCATATGTTCTGCTCGCATGCCAACTGTCCACACAGGCTGCTGATTGCGTGGGTGTGTGTTTCCGTCCATGCATAGTATGTGTATATGTGTGTGAGGGAGAAAAGAGTGAAGAGGTATATTTTTCTGAAGCACACCTGCTTCCTCACCTTTAACCTTTTTGACTTTAACGGCCCTCCCTCTGCTTCACTTCCAGCTCACATGAATGTGAATCATTACTTTTTTTAGTGTTTATTGTAAAAGACCCTGATGCACTGGTGAGTGTGCTTAAAAGGTATACTGACAAAGTGTGGGTAACATCTGTGAAAAGCTTTTTATGTGTGTGGCAGGGTGTGGTCTGCTTTAGATCCCCATTTCCCAACAATCATACCAAAGATCAAAAATCATAAAGCCCCAAAATTATAAGCTTAATTACTTTTTGAAGTGTTCAGATGTATGATAAAATTACTTGATGGACATTATAGATTAACTTTATGAGCATTTATGAGTTAATGACTGGCTGGCTGGCTTGATGAGTTCATTGCGTAAAAACTCATTGAATGAATAAGCCTTTTGACCTGGTAGCTAGTCAGAGAAACCTTGGTGGTCCCGGCTAGACAAGCCCAAACTGCCAACTCTTTCCAGTAACAGTTTTGCTTTTGGCTTCAGACATTGTCCTCACTGCCTAATGAGAGCACAAGGTAATGGAAGGGCCTCAGGAAAGGAGGGGGAAAAAGAAAGAAAAATTATGAATGAATAAGCAAGCTGTCCTTTATTAATATTGCCAATTTTGAGCCATGTTAGCAGTGTGGCTCTAGGGCAATGTTGGTCTTGTGGCCCACCACTTTGGTCCAGACTGAAATATTTCAACAACTACTGGATGGATTGCACAAACATTCGTGGTGTCCAGAGGATGACTCAGAAAAATTTCCCTGATCCCCTGACTTTTCAACTAGCATCATTAGGTCAAAAGTTGTCTATTACTTTTCTTTATGACCTAATACCTGCAAAACTAATGACACATCAGCTGTGTTGTATTTTGTGTTATTAAATGTCAGCATGCTAATACACTAAAGTAAGATGGTGAACATTACACCTTCTGATTCTGAACATCAGCATGTTAGCTTAGTCATTGTGAGCATGTTAGCATTTAGCTCAACATTGCTGTTATCTTGATAAAAAAAGTTGCTTTTGTGTGTCCACTTGATCCTATGGGAAATCTACAGTGTGCGTAAACGTTATACAGCAATATTCATGCCTGAAATAACAAGTCAAAATGTTAAACCAAAAACAACACATTCATTAATTCTAGCTCTGTGTATTATCGTGCTTGTGCCTGAATGATTCTTTTCAAAGCGTGGCCTTTATTGCCATAACCGAGCTAAGCAGCCAAGTCCCTTGCATAAGATCTGAGCACCTGTTAATCAGAACATCACCTTCTGGCACTGACTCCTGCTCACAAAATGAAAAACGCCTGACACTGCCTGGATGGGATTAGTGAGAGGACAAAGCACGGTTAAGTCATCTCTGGACAGTTTTACACATGTCACACACCCATTCATTCATGCTGTTATTGTCAATGAGTAATTCAACAGATGGAAATCATGATGTATTAGTATTGCATAAGAAGCACAGGTACAAACATGATAACTTTAGGCTGACACTCAGGTAATATTGTGACTTCACGAGTAATACGTTGTGATGTGCGTCAAGTTTCCGACAAAAAAATAATATATTTCCAGAGACATTTCTTCTCAAAAAGTCACTGATTCATTTGACTAAAGAGTTTCAGAGAAATACATTATTTCACCTGTATTTCATCTGCTAAAAACAAACTGTAATACTCTGACAGGGTTATACGAGGTCTCATGCCACAGTAAGTAGCTAATTAGCTTTGCGTTTAGGCAGTTTTGTGTTCACACCTTCTCCAAGCTAACACAAACAACACAACGCGGTCATGGTGAAAATATGTGCGCACACAGCGCACACAAGGCCCAAAGGAAATTTCCAAACAACATCTTTTTTTTACGCTGTGCTTTCATTTGGCACTGCTGCCTTCTAAAGTCTGCTTACACCCCATCTTTATTTAGATGTGGACTGCGTTAGCCAGTGATGGTATTTTGACAGTTAACACTTAATGATGAAGAAAAATGGGATTAATTCTGCTTTTATTTTATCTACTGTTAGTCAATCAATGGAACAATCAAAATGAGCACTTTTCTTCTTGTTTTTCTCACATTTAAATAGTTTATTTCGTATATATTTCAGTGATAGCTTCATATTAAAAACTCATTATGTTAATCAAGTAATTTTAGTATAATTTTAGTATAATTTAGGCTTTTAGTTGATCTCATTCAAATTTTCATAGGACAAGTACTATAAGAAAGGAATTGATAATTGGATAATAGAAGAAAGGTGTTTTGAGCAGTGTAACTACAGTTGAACAAATTATTTCAGTCCATGAACACAAATCAGCCCAGTTTTGGCCAGCTTACCATTCCAGTGTGTCCAATTTAGTCTGCTTTGCTCCAAGTTTCCAATAACCAATAACAGTTAAAAAAAACCAGGAACAGAGATGCAACACTCTTCACAAAACTAATTTATTCGACTCCCACTACGACAGTAAGGGGCCGATTTGGAGACACGTCAGATCCAATACAAAGCTATTCTCCCGTCCCCTCCGTGAACCTTTTTATGAACTATGTGATATATTTCTGATCTATCTTGGAGATTTTGCAGATATGTGATACTTGCACATGTAGGAATCCTCAGCGGGACCGTGTTACATGTCTGTGACGCTTGGATTTGTTGCTCAATCTCAGCTCAAATCTGTAACCTGCAGCTTTTTATGTATGTGTGTGTAAGTATGAGCATCTGTGTGATTTTTGCATCATGGGTTCGTAAACATCAACAGGCTGCAGTTGTGCACGAGTGACTGATAGCTGGGTTGGTTATGTATGTAATGAAGTAACTCACTAGAAAGGTTATATACTGTTCTAGTGACACTCAGCGTACGGTTACAAACACACAAACTTGTCTGTTCCCTTTAAATGTTGTCCAGGAAAGATATTAATGTACATTGCCTAAATATGTACAAACAAACACACTTGCACACATATTTTGAGCTGTTCTGTCTATCGCCTGTAGCCCAGATCTCTGAGTAAGTCAGTGTGGAGTCTGTCTTAGACTGCAGGGAATTACCTCAGCTCTGAATCATGTGGCGCCTTGCCTAGAGTGTGCACAAAGCAATCACGCAGCCATCTTTCTTACTCATAAACTGTCAGAGGGCCTCACACAAAGGCTGGACACACACTGCAGGAGTCTTGAACACATTGTTTCTGAGGTCCAATTAGTCCGCCTAAGGCAAATTCTGTTGGAGCGGTGAGATGTTTGTTTTATTGGTAGAGGATTGCTCTTCTTTTAAGGTGCTTTTGAATTATTTAGGTATATGTCAGTGGTGGAAGAAGTATCCAGATCTTCAGCAATATCACAGAATACAAACCTGCATTCATAATTCTCCAGAAAGTATCATCAGCAAAATAAAGTATTTAAAGTGGTACGACTTGCAGGTATACAAGCAGAATGGCCCCTGTCATTGATATCTTGTTAATTAAAATGTTGTTTCTGGACTATTAATACTCATGCATCGACATATAACCAGCATTTGAATTTTTCAGCAGGTAACGTTGGACTTGATTTTAACTACACTGAACACATATTGTTGGGAATATTAATCAATAATAATTCATTTTCTTTGTTTATTTTGTATTTTATTGCAGGCCTATGTTTTGTGCGTAAAATCTCTGCTTAAAAGCTGTCAATAAATCAAGTGAAGTAACAGTAAGTACAGTAATTCTGACAAGAAGTGGAATAGAACTATAAAGTAGCATAAAATAGAAATACTTAAGTACAAGTATCTAAAATGTCTAAATAAGCAGTTAAGTAGTTGTAATGTGATGAGTACCATTTATTATAATGTAGTCGTCAAATGGAAAAGTACATGAGAAACCAATTAGTTAATCTGAATGTAAATTGAAAACATAACTAGCACCACTTTTTAAAATTAATCTGTTTATCAACTGGTTGTTTTTATAAACATTATAATTTCACTGATTTATACATTGATTTTATTTCATTTTCAAATAATTCCCATTTTCATCCAAGGTAATTGTTCGTTAATTACTCTGTGATCTGAGTGGATGTCCTACTACTAAAGCTTGAGCGCAAATAAAAGCTCAGAACATTTCTGAGCTACCAGAAAGCCTTAGATGTTAAACTTTATCATTGATTATCAGAAGTACACTTAAAATTGACTTTATTATTTTGTGTCGCTTGCCACATACAAATGAAAAAATAAAAGACAGCGAGTACACTGTTGTGAAAGCCTTTAGCCTGTACAACAACTTTTAGTTAGTTGGAAACCGTTTGATGTAGGACGACCTGGTTAGATGATGATGTAATGCCTTTAGGCAGATTATTCTCTCTCACATCAAACACTCAGAAATGAGTCTCAGCATGTTTTCATTTCAGTTCTGGTTTCTTTTGTATATTTACTTTAGCTGAGCACAATGCTGAAAAGCTAATAAATTACTTGGCAAGGGAGCCTACAGTTCTTTTGCCTTTGAGACTGCAGCTTATATCATTTATCTATTTATCATAGTCAGCGAGTCACTGAATGACCCATTCATAAACCAGATGTCACAAAGACAAACTGCATACTCCAGACAGACCTTGGTTGGTAGCCACGATGCTTTTTATTCATAGCTCACAAAGTAATTTACTCGGATGTTACCCCTTTTCCCCATCACTCTCTGGGCCCAAACACATCAGACCACCTATCATCAACTGTAAAACAGACAAAGTAGGTACACAAGAAGACCACAGCGCTCCAGTACCTAAATCCTCTGGCAGACTGAGTTTGGCTGCTTTTTTCTGGACATAAATTTCACATTATGGGAAAATTCCTCAGCCGTGAATGACGAGTGGCAGCTTTGGGTAATTTGTTGCGACAAGACTTAAGTCTCCAAAAAAGTTTGGCACTGTCAAAGAATTTGTGGCATAATCATGCTTTGTGGCTGGTAGTATGACGCGGTGATGATGACTCTATTCCGCTGAGTGACTAATGTCTAACGTGTCAGGCAATGACGACATGCTGTTGGCTGTACAGATGATAAATGTGGAACTGGACGTAGTACTGATATGTAGGTCTACAGGTCTAGTTTATGGCCTACTTACAGTATGATGACAGAACAGGTTAAATCTGCACAATGTGACAAGATCCCACTGCACAGTCTGACATGCATTAAACAGACATGCACAGTCTCCAAGGACTCCAAAGTCCAGACCTAAACATTTCTACTACTACCTGTCATGTACTTTGCATTCTTGTGCTCACTGTTGTTTGGTGGAGTTAGAATGTGTAGTGTTTGTTTAAGGGCAGTTTGGGACATGCATGCAGGTTGAGTGAAAGTGGCATCCATGCCCACTAATGCCTAAATGCTCTGGCCAGAAAATGTAAATCAAAACATTTCATCAGTCACAAAGCAACTCTTGGAAAACAAAAAAGTCTAAAAATCACAGACTGACTGCACATGACTGTTTAAGAACAGCGGAGAGTGTGTTGTTTGTTAAAGTCAATGGTCGCTGATTCAAACCCAAATTATGTATTTTGTTTGTTGGATATGAAAAAACACTCTCATTATTCCATCTTCCATTCACTCAACAGGTAGAGGAACATGCGATCCCGCAGCAACAGTCTGGAGGACGTAACCAAGGCCAAGCCGGTGCAGCAGCAGGAAAACACTCGCAAGCGATCTACAGAGCGAGAAGAGCCCTCAGGCAGGGCTGAGCGCCGCAGTCGACACCGGGAGCCGCCGGACGACACTGGCACCATTCAGCGCAATGACAAAAGGGCTAAGAACAGCACCTGTGCTGGTGGGAGTGGGAGTGGCAGCACCAGCGGTGCTGCAAAGGCGGGTCAGAGGGAGAAGGGCAGGGACCTTTCCCGAGATGACCTCGTCTTTCTACTAAGCTTGCTCGAGGGAGAGTTGCAGGTAATCCATACTATAGAGATGACTGAGTAAACTTGGATCCATCCCTGGGAACAATTAGCCATTACAGCAGCAGACAGGCCTGCACACATGGCACTGGCCCCAGTCGGGCATATAGTCAGACACAATGGCTCAGTGGGCAGTGAGTGCATAAGATGGATTAAAAGCCTGTGTTAATGGACAGCCAACAGCTGAGGCTACTTCCTCTCATTTCAGCTCTGGATCCAGGAATCCCCTGGCACTGTTGTATGTGACAGGAACAAGGCAACGTTTGTCTTATTGTGAGGTTAAAGGAGCTAGATACAAGGAAACAATGTAAACAAAAGCAAACAGAGCAGGGAGAGAAGTATCTATTCCATAGCACTGCACTTATGATACACCACCCTACAAAAGAATAATGTATAAAGAATGTCATCCTGACGCTTCAAGAAATAGTTTTCACTGCAGAGAAAAGAGTGGTTGTGGTGTATTCCTGACACGTTAATCCATACAAGACATAGTAATCCTGCATGTGGCGATGTTTAGGCTTGGTTACTTTCTTTTTTCAGTAGATTTGGTCAATTTTGCATTCATATTACTACCTCAAGAGGTGGCAAAAGCTGCACATTTCAACCCATTGGATACTTTTAGCTATCAATTCAGACTTTTCTGTGAGCTTGCTCACGACTCTTCACATTTATAGGCTATTGTGACAAGTAACTTTACTCAGTACAGGCACACACAAATTTATAATCCTTTTTGTGTGTTTCCATGTACCACTTAGTAACTTCAGAAGTCCCTCCTTGGTTACACATACCCCCGGTTGAGAACCACTGCTGTGAAGTAATCAACCTGCAAACACAGACAATCAAGCTTTTCTTAGGCAAATTTTGATAAAGGGTAAATAAGTCTGATGGAGGGAATTATTTGCTCAGTTCCACACCATCTAGATCTATTGTTCAGGAACTAACTTCACAATTCATTGGTACATTTCTGACCTTAAAACATAAGGACTTAGATACAAAAGGCTGACAGAGCAAGGATGGATACAAGGCCAACACAATGTTATTAATATTTGAGGTTATTTTACTGATATTATGTTTACCGCAGACTCCTCTCTTACAGTCTTGCTGCTGCATATTGGAACTCTGCTGTACGTTCAGACGGTTTCACGAAGTTTAATCTAACCAAATCCTCCTTTTTCCCCCACTACAGGCCAGAGATGAGGTGATCACAGTGCTGAAGGCAGAGAAAATCGACTTGGCTCTGCTGGAGGCCAAATATGGCTTCGTCACACCACCGAAAGTCCTCCAGGCCCTGCAGAGGGACGCCATCCAGGGCAAGGCTGAGGTCTTCCAGGAGGACATCTATGAGAAGCCCATGGAAGAGGTAACACTCATCATAATTAAAGATAAAAATGTGACTCAATAACTTTGTGTGACAAACACAGAGCAGTCCAGATGTGACAGATGTTTTGTATGTGGCCCCCTCCCACAGTTGGACAAGTTAGTGGAGAAGCAGAGGGAGACGCATCGGCGGATGCTAGAGCAGCTGCTGATGGTAGAACAGTCGCACAAACAGGCCCTTTTCAAGCTGGAGGATGAAAAGAGGAACCACGGAGAGTTCATGAAGAAGAGTGACGAGTTCACCAACCTGCTGGAGCAGGAGCGCGAGAGGTCAGTGTATAAAAAATTGATGCCAGTCTTCCAACAAACGTAATCACAATCACTGCTTCAGCAATGTAGTGTAAATGTATCTATGCTGCTGTCCTAGGATAATTTTTTATGAAATATGATCTGAAAGCAATTACAGAAAATCTAATTGGGGATCCAGGGGGAAGTTTTGGTGTCACACTCACTCTCTAACGTTTGATATCTGATTTAAATGCTAATTTTGAATACCCCCCAACTACATTAAAACAAATTGCCTGTGCAAGCCTGCTGTTGCTTAGGAGTCCATGAGCTTTAGAAAATAGGGTGACGATTTGATTTTTTTATTCTTGTTTTTCAAAAGAGATTCATCCTCCTGAATTGAACCCTAGCATCCCCTGTGTTTGATTTCAATTGAAAAGGCGTTGGTTTGTTCTCAAATTCAAAAGTAAATGGAAAATATGTGAGTAGATTTTAACTGCTATAAACAAGCAAGGGTCACTTTTATTGTATTATGGGGTGAGACTAGACATACAACAATTATACAATGCTGAAGAACTACCACAGGTCCTCGTGTGACGGGCTATAAATAAAAGGTAAAAACCCCTGGTATAAATCAACCATGACGATGCACTGCATGTTCTATTAAGATCCAACAGAAGGCGGAACAAAAAAAGTACTCGACTGTCAAGAGACAACACCTTGCACAAATTTAGCCCCTAAGTGCAGCATCTAACTGAAGCCAAAATTTTGAGTGTTCACCTTTCTAAATTTAGCAGTAGCTGTCATCTGTAATTACCTCACAGTCCCTAAAGTACGAGTGTCTTTACAAGTCAATGTCAGCATGTTCTTTAGAGTTATAGGGACTCTTGAGTCATTTCAGAAAACAGAAGAAGTAAGAGTGATGAAAATCTGGTATTTTCCCATGACCTAGAGATGGAAGACAAGGATATTGGCCATTGAATAATCTTTAGAGTCGAGTACCTTGCTCAAAAGTTTGTCAGCTAGTAAAAGAGTTTTCCAGCTCCAGTCACTCAGCACCAGCTCCAGTCACTCAGCACCAGCTCCAGTCACTCAGCACCAGCTCCAGTCACTCAGCACTGCCAAAGTATAAATGTCTTAATAATCCTATGTAATATTTGCATTAAATCAAAGTGTTCTCTGGATTACAGGGGAAAAACCAGACTAAAGAATTCCATTGTTGTTTTTCCCATGACCTGTAGTAAATCCTTTACTTTTATTATCACCTTTTATTGAACAACTCTGCATAAACCTAGAGCAAACCAAGAGTTTTTACTGGAGATGATCCAGCGACAGAGAGGGAGGCAGGAGTTTGTCGACAGATAATTTAGGTTTGAGCTTAAATACACAAATAAGCTTTACATTTACAGCTCAGCTTTATGGTTGCACTGTGGCTATTTGTGAACCAGTGTGAAAAACCATATACTTGGATAAATTTCCTGCAGTTGAGTCTGCATTTCAGTGAAGCTCAGATGCAGAAGCTCTGAAGGAGGGACATTTGAAGAGCAGATGCTGCGGTTTCATAATGTGCTATGATGTGGTAATTCTCTAAACTGTCCAATATCAGAGCAAAATATTAGAGTTTGGAATTTTGCTTGCCTTCTTTTCAATCCTCTGCCCTGTAATATGACCACAAACAGATTTTTAGCCATGCTAGCAGCATGTTGGATTGCCATGAAATTTTGTACATTCATGATCCCCAGAGAATGGAGCCTAACAACTTTGGTGATCCCCTGACCACCAACAAAGTTTCAGTTTGTCTAAAATATCTTTTCTTTATTTGTCATGTAGTTTTCCATCTTACTGACATTTTCATACATGAATATAAAGTATTTCCAAAACTTTGTACAAATAACTTAGAAGAAAGGCTAAGCATACAGCTTGCAAAAAATGAACACTGTAACGGCCTACTTGATTACTATAAGCAAATTATTTGCACAGCATTTGTATAGGAATGATTCTGTTCAAAGCTTTTTGATCCACATAAGCGGTTGATCACTGTAACCGTGATCACTAATAGTGGTCTCCACTGTACCTGCAAACCTACTGACACTCCCATCTGCCTCAGTTGTACTTTGTGCTTGGTGCTAATTAGTAAGTGTTAGCATGCTGAAATTCTAAACTTAGATGGTGAACATGGTAAATATTATACCTGCTAAACATCACTGCTGTTAGCTTTGTCATTGTGAGTATGTTAGCATGCTGAAGCACAAGCATGTCTGTAGACTTTTAACACTATGACAGGAATCCTGGTAACACTCCATCAAGTGCTATAAAATATAATGTAAGCATGTTGTGTCTCTTTCAGTAGCTGTAATTTCATCTGTGTGATGTAGGGAGGCATTGCGCTGTAGCTGTGTTAAATATCCAACCTTACACTGGATTACGAGACATTACAATTATTTTAGATGCTGTACATGCATGCTGCAGAAGTCTTAACCTCTCCGATGGTGAACCTATGATGCATAACATACTGTAATGTGAGATAAGTCTGGGATTAATTATTTGGAAGTGCTGTTTAACATTCCCAGCAAGACAGAGACTGCTGGAGGCCTAAAGGTGGAAACATGTCTGACTGATTTCTTCTGTAAATGTCACACAGAGAGCAGTTACTCGGCAGTGCTCTGTTTACTGCTTCCTCAGCAATATCACATATCTCTCTCTCACACACACACACACACACACACACACACACACACACACACACACACAATAACCCAACAGCTATCAGACAGACTCATGCCCATAAAAATTCACACACATGCACCCTTAGCAATTAATTTCACAAAGGAAACACAGCTGGACGCCGGCCTGTGACCTATTTGGGACAATCACATCATTGCACTTTAGCTGTAGCAGAATGTTTGAGTTGGATCGAAGTATGGTGTGACGATGGTCTGCGCTTTGTCACTGTGCATGTCAGGAAGAACAGGCTGCCATGAAAAATAGGCCTCTATCCAGGGTTGAGCTAATTATGGTGTGAGAAAAGGGGAAAGATTTATATGACTGAGAGAACAAAAAAAAGGTGAAAAAAGAAAAATGTACCTAATGTCTCTGAGAAGCATCAATCATACTGCGTGTTCAACAAGATGCCAGAAAATAGTTGATGAGGGTGTATTTTTTCGGTCTTGGGTTTGCCAGCAGAGTGTACATACATAGGAGCAAATATAAATGTATGTAGGGGTGTTCAGCTTCTGCCGTTGCCATCTGTCTTCAGTGGTTGGACGCAGCGTTGTAGCAGAGGACTCTGTTACAGCTGTAGATGCGAGTGTGTGTGTGATGTGTAAAGTTTTTAGGTAAATGTGTGTGTTCAGAGGTGTCCTCTTACCATCTCTCATTCCCTCCCTGAGTGGTTAGACAATCCTCATCCTGGAACATTAGATTTGTCAGTGCCACCACACAGATAATTATGAGTTATACTATATAGTACTGCTATAAGTATATGCACATAAGTCAGAGTACATGTTTAGGTTCGGCTCCTTTTAGGTTCATAAATAACGGGCCAAGCACCATTCGTACCTTAAACTGAACAGCAGGTGTCATGCATGGTTGCAAAAAGTGCTGTAAAGGCAGGTTAACTGTGCAGTTTATTATAACTTGGGTCTTTTTTTTTTTTTTTGCAGTTTTGGCCGTCATTTCTATTGATTATGATAACGCTCTAATCTCAACAAGCAAGACTGTTAGCCACGCATATTTAGAAGAGAAAACAAAGGTATAAACTTAAACTCTCTATAAAGCTTTGGCAGTATTGTTGTTTTACATTTATGCCAATAAAGCTAGATTGAATTACTAATTGAATTACAAAGGTAAACGATAAAATTATTAATTAAAAAAAATAAATCCATTACAGTTGACGGAGCCCCTGGTTAAACTTTGACCCACTGTAATTACATCATTGCATTATTTTTGAAATAAGTGTTTAATATAAGGTGCCCTCACTTTTCATTTAGACAGTCTGTTATCAACTGTCCAAAACCAACAACTGATAAGTTTATCCAACTTCTTTCTGTGGGTAGGCTCCAAATGGCAAAGAAAAACTATGTACATTTTACTCAAAACATTCATTTCTTCATATTTACCGTACAGGCATGAGCGTGGTATCAAGCTTCTCATCTAACTCTGCAACAAAGCGAAAATGCATAATTCACATAATGTTGTGAATAACTATTTCTTTATGTGTTAGCAATTTTTCCTTGTCCCCAGGTCTCAATGGACATCTTTGGGGAGTAATGTTATCATAATTGATTGAACTGATGTCCAACATAATAAAATCAGTTGAAATAAACCAGAATTATCTTACAGCAGTCAATAAATGCTGGTCACAAAAACGTCTTAACAGGAAGATATATATCTGTCATGTAACAGTCCAATGATCCTCTAAAGATGTAGTGGTAGACATGTCATCAAGACTATCTCAAGCAGGAAGAAACCGAGAGTCCTGGAGGCGCTTGAGTAAACGACATTTTAGTCCTTCGCCCGAGCACAAAACCCAGAGTTTGTTCAGCGGCTTCTGTTCTGCTCTGCACTCCTTCCAAAACATTATTACAGTGGGCTAGAAAAACGGTAGACCCCCAAATAGCTTTGATTTCTAAAAGTAAAAGCCACTTATCATTTGTTTGAGCAGAGCTGAAACAGCTCTCTGTGTTTTGAGACCGGCTGCCACAGCTCGACATGTACACTACGAGAGGCACCCCGTCGCACTGGGCTTTAATTTCACTCTTGTTAATCTGTTGTTGTATGATGCATTTTAGCTGGATGTAATCATTTCCTTTTACTTGGCCCTGGAAAGCAGCAAGTTGTGATTACATCCTGGGGTTCATGGGTAGCAGGATTTTGGAATGGACAAAACCATTTTCCCTCCTTATAAGCACACACACTCGCACTGCACATTTATAAACTCCTTATCTCCGGCTGCCTTTTTTATTTTGACCTTTTGTCATAGCAGGATGCCTCTGACTGCCAACTGACCTACTCCCTGGAAGCCCTAAAAAGAATGTTAATGTGGGCAGGGGGTTGGGGATGAACTCGGTTCCCCTCCGATTAATTGGCGATCAAGCAGCCGGGTACTGCAGGGGTGTGAGAGCAAGAGCGGCATCCTAACCATCAACAGATGTTACTTTAAACATGACTTCAGCGCACAGATACACACACACACACACTGCATACAACTACGGCCACGGACGGCATTTTGTTAGCCTTTGTTCTTCTCTGCTCTTCAGAGAAGTGAAGGGCAGGGAGAGAACTTAATAACCATTTGTATCCTCCGATTACATGCAAAGTATTAAAAAAAACAACTTAAATCCCGACTCACGGTTGAAACGTACTTACTTATTAGTGTGAGTGCCAATGTTGTCATGTGAAACATTGAACCCAGAGTATGGAAATATGAGTCACTTCATCCGGCTATCTTTACCATTTAAAGCTACACTGGATAACCTCACATGTTGATGTCTCTGGATAACAGCAACAGGCTTGAAACATGAACTTGGATACCTAGAACTCCTGTGATGTAATGTCAGTAAAATGCACACAGCACCCTCATGTTTATAAAGCCAGCTGGTCCAGGATCATTTTATACCAAAGGGAGAAGAGAGGCAAAGGCTCTGGTGTCACTGAGTCCAGGTTGTTTTTAATGGAATTCTCGCTTGCTGCTTTTTAAGGTGGATTTTGTCATTTCATTCTTTAATATTTTAATGCTGTTGTTTTTTTTGTTGTTGTTATTTTTGCTGGTGATCAGGTGTAAATACCCAGTGCCAGAGTTTAATTTGGCAGCTACACAAACACTGACATAAAATCCTGAACAGAATATCTACATTATTAAAAGTGTTAGATACTTATGACTACAGGCTAAAACAAACTTAAAGGGTAAGTCTTAATAAAGAGAGCTGAGGGTTCCTTTACTCATCCGTAGCTTGCCTTCCCATCTTTATCAGACTACAATGAGGACCGCAACGGAAATAAGTTTGTAACTTTCTTGTGTTATCCTCGACAGTTCTGATAAATGTATAATGTCACTGTGATGGCATCTTGTTATGCATTTATTTTTGTTACTGTCTAATAAATCAAATCAAACCAATTAGCCAGGCCGATATATTGACCAATGTTAGCTTGTTGGGAAATGAGTAAATGTTGGGTGATAAATATTAAAAGAAACTGCTACACAGGAATGCCACATGTTCAGTGTTGTTTGGTTTGTCTGACAAGAGCAATGATGATGAAAGATGTATTAAAATTCAAAGTGCATTTTGTGGTTACAATTTTTTATGACATGTGTTAATGTAAAAAATCAGCCATGATGTTGTTTACAGATTTTTTAAACTCTCAAATATCGATATTGGTATCGACATCAGAAATCCAGTATTGATCAGACAACTGTCTCAATGTATGTAGTAATATATCCACTGCATGGTCTAAAGCCAGGCTATATATTCCCAATATTATCCTGAGCTACTTGACAGCTAAAGCTGTCTTGCATCATTGAAATCAGATGTCTGTGGGTGTTGAATGTCACTATTTCAGCAACAGTTTCATGATTGACACTAATAAGATGTGCAAAGTGTCCCATAAAAATCTTGAAATTGTAATTTTCAGTTTTTTTTTTAATTATTATTCATGATGATTAGCCTTTATGGAGAAGCCTCAAAAGATGTGCAGCAGAAAAATGTAATTTACTGGCACAATAAGTTACAATCACTGTAACTGAGCTTTTAATCGGAGATTAAAAAAGCCCAGTAGCTGCAAACGTGACACTGCACGACCTTCCTTCTCCCTCTTAATGATTTGCAGGGCACACAATATATCTTCATGCCATCTGGTTGCCTTAACTGCACATGAGGTGACATCACTCATGTGGATCAGATCGAGAACATTCTTCAGCGATGTCTTCATCATCACTGAGATGCTTATTATCCAGACCTGCCCTGCTCTTTGAAACAGATGATTTGTTTTTTTGTTTTTTTTTACGATCTAGGATTTTTAGTTATTAATGATCAGTGTTCCTGCCTCTGCATGTTCACCTTAAAGGCAGGTTTTGACCTTTGCAAAAATAAAATGTTATACAGTGTTTTGTACAAATGACAGCATGTTTAAGGAAGTTGTCAAGCAGCTGTTGAGCGTTATATACACTTATTCACTGTATGCATAGGCAGGATCTGTCTTCACCTATGAGTTGTTAAGATATTATCACTACTCCCTAAAATGAGGAGATGGAAAACTGCCTCATTCATCACCTGTTGAGACCTTAGCAAAAGGCAGCTATGAGAAGCACACCTGTGTTCCTCCCAAAAATGTTTCAGCCTGGTGTATATTATACATTCCTGTTCAAAGCCAGGTTCAAACTTTTAATATGATATACAAAATAATGAGATATGTGAGATGAGATAGTCTAAGCTTACTGGAAAAATGTGATGTTTTGTTTATCAAAAGCTGGCATACGGGAAAGTACACATCGCTAGGTGTTTTTGAAGCTCTGTGTCAAACACCCCCTTTTATGGGAAGGAAAGCTGTTCCTCGAGTTCTCTACTGTATATGACATTAGTCAGATATTTGCAGCTTTGAAGCTCCACCAGCTTGCCCCCATGTCAAGGTCAGCAATCACACAAATATTACACATTCAGCAACACCCTCTAAGCACACAAATTACATGCAGCTACTCTTTATGCTTTTTCAAAACACATGCTGCCTGGTCTCCAAATGCATCATCACATCGCTGGGCTTCATTTTCTCAAAAGTTCTTAGAACTTTGCTTTGCAAAACTTCACAAGAAAGTCTGTCGACAAATGTGCAAATAAACACTGAATTGATGGATGAACAAAATAAAGAAAGAGAAACTCAGTACAGAAGGAAACAGACTGAAAGTCTTGCGCTGCAGTGATTTATGTGATAGCTGTTGATGTCTCTGTGGCTCAGTTTCCAAAAATGATGTAATATTTTATGACGATCATTAGAAAACAGTGTTCCAAGAAGTTTGTATGGCTTAGGTGTCAATAACAGAATATTCGCTTATTTTCATCAGCAGTCAGTGGTGTAAAGTAACCACGTACATTTAATCATGTACTAGGCATTTTCCATTTTATGCTTCTTTATAAATAATTTTCAATAAACATCTATTCTTGCTAATTGTAATCTCTGGAGTCAGTAGTCATGGTAAATTGTGTTACAAACGATAACGTCAGTTCTTGCTAACAAACGATAGCGTAATTGACCTTAGCAAGCTAACTGTCTAGCATAGTAGCAAATGTTAAAAGTCAAGTTCAAAGTAGAAAAAAAACTACTAGCAACCTTGTTGGCATTTGTAACAACGTGCAACAATAACGGTGTCATTAATAATTTATTTGATAAAACAATCAGTTTTAATGTTCAAAATCTCAGTTTGATCATTGTTTCATCTATTCGTACAGTAGCTCCTTTAACGGCAGTCACAGAGCAGTGAGTCACAACATGCTGAAAAGAAACTCACTATTTCTTTTCTAGTGTACTATACTTCATATACTTAATGATACTTAATATACTTGTCCAAACTCTGAAAATTTCCATGGCATATACACCACCTTCTGCAAACAATCCCACAATGCAACGCTTCACATTTTATAGATGTGAAATTTCCTTATGTGAGGCTCTAAGCCTGTCCAAAATGGTTAGTACGTATCCACGATATCAATTTACTGCTCACTACTCAGTAAACTGAATGATGATTAAAATTAATTACAATTACAATTAATTTTTAACAAAAAAAGTTTGATTATAATTCTAGTGTCCCGAGTTACTTAGTTACTATATTGACACAAAATATATAACCAACATACAATAGATTAAACCCATCAAAAAATAAATTAGTCAAAATTGGTCCCACCATGACCAGCACCAGCATTAAAATTCTACTTATGCATGAATGCATCAGTCATAAAGATTCAATAATCCAATACAAAAATATACTCACAGGACGTTGTTTTCTTTTGACTTTTGATACTTTACTTACATTTTGCCTGTAAAAAATCTGTATGATTTTAAATGCAAGACTTTATTTAAAAGATCTAAGTGCTTTCTTCACCACTGACTGTAGATGTTGGTGATTAAACGATGTTCTGGGGATACAAAACTTTTGTTTTGTAATGCTGTGTTCTTGTTTTTTCACGCAGGCTTACAGGTTTTTGTAGATCCACTGAGGTCCTTTGGATACTTGAAGAACACTAAATGTAAGATTTTGGGCTATGATCTACAAATATGGATGGTATGGGGATGTAAAAGGACAGATGAGTGCATATTCTGCAGAATCTGTATCCCTGCTTTGCACCACCTTTGTTTGTGTATCTAGACGTTTGTCACACTATCACTCCCACATCGTAGGAAAAACTGAGTGGCTACTGACCTAATTCAGGCTAGTCAGCCAACACTCCCTTTTCTGCATTGGCCAGATAACAAGCAGATTGCTTCACAGTCTCCTCGACCTCAGGCTCATTTGTCTGAATCTACTGTAACAAGGTCGATGGTATTAAGACTTACCCTCCTTTTCTTTCATTTAACCTTAAAAGCTGTTGAATTGCACAACTTTATCTTTTAACTGGAAGACGCTGACTGTCTGCAGAGTGATTTATTTGAATAATTATGTTTTCCTCAGCCTGCAGCCATCAGTTCTAAGAGTGAAGAATGATATTCTGATAAGAAAACTAGTATTTGGCATATTTGGTCTGTAGAGCTTTCATAGTATGTTTTAAGTAAAACAGACTGTGTATTTTCTTATTTTGTCTTCATTAATGGAGCAAAAAAGCATTCATGTTTTGTCAACATTGTCCATTTGATAAGAGAGAATAAACTAGTTGTCTAAAATAGAACTTGAATGTTGTTCAGGTAATCAATTTGAGTGTGCAACTTGGCTATTTTTTCTAGAGATAAGCAAAAAAAAGGAAACTCAACATTTAACGGCACTATTTGCAACTAATAGCCATGTTTTCCTTTTCCGTCTTGTTGCTGGTTTTGTAAAGTGTGGAATAATTTAAGGAAATCTATAAAACCAGCTTCTCATTTCACACTTAAAGCTCATTTTCTGTATTAACATTGTGAAAAAGTAATTTTTCTAGTGCAGTTTTCCTTTAAAGGGGCGAAAGCTTCAGAGTTTACATATGGGCCTGGGTTAACAGTCTCTGTAAAGGGAGCAGTAACTGGTAATGGTGCTTTGTAATGGCACGATTGGACCTGTGTGTTTTGCAGTAAAATTAACTGAGCCACAGGGTTATTAGAACATTTTGACAGCTTATTTGTAACTTCTAATATTGAAAAAAAGCGCAAAACCGACTGAATGGTCAACTGAATAGAGCCTGACAAATGATTGTGGTGCCTGGGAATCTGCAGGAGTGATGCATGAGCTAATCGTCTATTTGTGAAAGGAAATAGCACCAAGGGTGGAGAGGCCGGGGTCAAGGAGGAAAAATGCAGCTAATGTAGAGTTAGCATGACATTTCTGTGCTTGCTCTGAACCATGCGTGGCCTCTGCTAGAGCTGGAGACAGTGAATGATGCAGAGACTCAAACTGCAATTGAGAAAACCCAAAGACTGACATGTAAACTTGACACTGTAGAGGATACATTTACCCACCAGCAACGGCTAATCTCTCTGATTTACCTTCTTTGCACATTTGTTCTAGCAGACACCTTCTTGAGTTACAGCTTGGCAAAACATGGCAAAGGGAAGCCATTTTTCCCTCCCATGCTGTCAGGCTGGAAGGAAGCGACAGCGAGAAACTTGCACATTACGTCCTAGTAGCTGGCAGCTGCTGTGTCTGAACAATGAGTCTGGGCCTGCACTCCTGGCCAAGTCAGTGTCGAGATAGTGAGTGAAATATGGTGGGAGGAAAGAGCCTGCCTGGATCTGCCAACTCAAATGTCTCATTGTGGTGAATGGGCTATCTGGACGTGGCCGCGATGAATTGTGCAAACGGGGGAAGTCAATCAATGTGGTGACATTTCTGCCCTTTTCTTTTAAACAAAGACAGGATTACTGCTGTGCTGTTGTAGGCCATAAACTTGATGGAAATGTACGACATTAACACTTTATTTGAAACCTCCTATTTAGCATTTAAACACACGTTTATAAATTACAATGTGGCATAAATGTTATAAAACATTTATTATGTTCATGCATGAGTACAAATCATTCACAGGCAAGTTTAAAAACGACTTGTAATCGGGGCTGTTGTGCTCAAGAGGTAGAGTAGGGTGTCCACTAATCAGAAAGCCAAGATACTGAAGCCCAAATTGCTCCCGATGTGTGAGTGTGTGTGAATGTTAGCTCCTTTCTGATCAGCAGTTGGCATCTTGGCACGGCAGACACTACCATCAGTGTATGAACAACACACCCTCATACCTGAATGACAAAATATGTTGATTATCAGTGACTCCAAAATGACAGACATGACCGCTGGTCCAGTGGCTGCAGTGACCTACGTAACGTTATTTAACAAAACTTTAAATAAGTCAGCGTTGACTTGGTTTCACACAGGATTCAAACCTCGTTCTATTGTTTTTGTTTGAGTCATCCATCCACTCCAACCACCTCCTGACTTTCACGCTCTTCCTACTACATCACCTGACTTCGTCCTTTGCTATCTTCATATGGCCACTAGAGGTCGCGGCCTGGCAATACACGTAAAAATGGGTCGTTGGCTGGTATGAAGGTGTGTGAATGGGACGAATGTCCTTATCTCTGCTTACAACTACAGTACATACAGTGGTGTGTATTAAAGTGTTAAAAAGGGGGATTAAAATAAAATTTTTAGAAACAACGTTTCTTTCATTTGTGATGTCAGTATTTGTCATTGGCTAGTGTAACAGTACGGAGAATGGGGCTCGCTAACAGCAAAACAGTTTTTCATGAAATGGGTCATTGTTAACACCTTAATCTAACTAAGGATGTTCATGTTAACTCATCATCATATCCTGTTTCAACTACTGGGAGGAGGGGCCGGTTAAGCCCGGCAGGCATCAAAACCCCACCTGTATTTGATATTATTTTATTTTGATGAAAAAAGTTGCATATACTTGCTTAAGTAGAACTTCTTGTCTTCCCTGAACCCAAAAAACTTTTGATAAGATTACAGATTAGACAGAAAATGATTAAATTAATGATGTCCCATTTTGTCAAGAGTAAGATAGTAGGATTGGTACCACTCTCATATCTGTATGTTAAATATGAAGCTACAGCCAGCAGCTGGTTAGCTTAATTAGCATAAAGAATAATGTCATCAGTGTTGTCACTATAAAGTTGCCGGGCATCCAGCCAAGACTCGAGGAAGTTGCTGCATTTTAACACTGCAAAACCACAACATGTTGTTTTTGGGTTTTTGTAAACAAGATATGACATGTTAATTTGTGAGTTTTAGCGATGGTGGGTGGATATAGTCACATTTTGACAGTGCCAGGCAAACTGTTTTCTCCTCCTCTTTATGCTAAACTAAGCTAGCATCTCCTGATTCCAACTTTGTTATTTAGAGACAAATATGGCAATGGTATTGATCTTCTCAGCTAACTATCACAATGAGAGCGAATAAGCCTATATCCCAAAATGCTGAACTATTCATTTATATTTTATGGCCAGACTAAGGTTTTTACACAGAGTATAATCAGAAAAACAATGAGGTGTGTCTAATAATTGACACATGTAACCTAAATTTGGAAATCAGTTTCTTTTTATAATTTTCTAGTATCTTAACTGTATAAAAACTATAGATATACTGTAAGAGAAATATTTTGTCATCTATTAAACAAATATACTTTGTGAAGTAATTGTGTCTGTTGGGATTTCATTGGATTTGTGTAAAATTGAAAATAGCTCTTGTAACTTTCCCAGGGTGTTAGGAAGCAACTGATTGGAGGTGGTAACTGTTAATTAGGGATGTTTATAGGGAGTAGGGTTTAATTTACTTTTCCTTGACGAAGTCTGTCTGACAGAGGCTGAAAAACAAAGCTACTGTTTTGGTTACTTGTTACTAGTAAATACAGCTCTTTATTATGCGGCTAAGGAAGTTGGATTTTCTCGCATTCAATCTTTAACATTTATCATCTCAATGGTATTTTTAAGATGTCAGGTTTCCTATATTGTAAATCCCTGTGCAACACGTAAAAGCGAGAGAAACATAGAGAAAGAGAAAGTATGAAGTGAGTCTGAGGTTATTACTGGAGTGAAAATATCTCAAGGCCGTATCGTGTTGAGCCTAAGAAGGACCTGTCGAGCCTGAGGTTGACGGGTGTCAAGTTGTGCTATGGAAACCAGAATTTTAAACTTTGGGGATTGACTCTTTTGGCGGGGAACAATAGAGAGCTGTCAGGGGGACCACCCTGTCGCAGTGCATCCTGGGCTTTGACGAGACTCTCAGACCAACCAGGAAATAAGAGCCACGGTTGGGTTTTAAATTCCCTCCTTGCCGATCCGATGCAAGGTGCTGGAGATGATTGATGAGAGGGTTTTCCTGTAATGTTATGAGACTGGAGAAAAGCTGGCACTGGTCTGTTTCTAGGGTTGAGATACGAATGTAAACGTTATCTTTTCAGACACACCTTTTCCTTCAATAGTAATTATTGTTTTCATAAATATTTCAAGGAAATGATTAAAATTTAATTATCATGTATCTTTAAGTAATGTCATGAGAAATATTTTCTATATAAGAATGTGGAAGCAATGTTAAATAGTTTAATCTTTTACAAGCCCAACAAGAATCTGTAAAAACACAGCAGAAATGTAATTTAACTCTCAATAATATGCATGACTTAACAGAAATCCAAATTCTGTCTGTTTATGGCAGGAGATGAGACCAATGCCAAGCTAATTAATACACCCTTATATAAAGCCTGATGGCTCCTATGGTTAATAATTTATACTCATGAACCACAAAACATAGAATACATTTTTTGAGCTGTAGTGTCATAACAGCAAAACAAACATCCACGTTCCTACACCCAAAACGATGAACCGCACGCTTCTCTAGAAGTCATTTCAAGAGAAAAACGTTTTTTTTGATCCAAGCCCAAAACCTCAATTACACTGTATTTTTCCAAGATTAAATTATGCAGTCAACTTAGTTTTACTAAAAAAAAAAAAAAAAGTAAAAACCTCCTTTTGTGATGTTGTGTTGACCTGGTGAGGAGCTGCAGCCTCACTAAGCCATAAACAACAGGCACTTAGTTTGATACCAATGTATGAAGCACTGAAGGATAAAGATGTCAGGGATATAAGTTTGATGGGGTTACAGCAGGATTTAAGATTGCCTATGCGCTTCACCATAAAATATTAGAGCAATGAATTCAAACTTTTGTCAAAGTCCAGGGGCTGATATCTCAGGGCAAATGTTTTTGGGTTTGAAACTGAGCAAAATGTCCTGGCAGGGACAGAGGTAGGGAAGGGTGGGTGGGTCGGGATTATGACTAAAGCGTGGAAAAACGGTTTAAAGAGTCGATCAAGTTTCAGGAGCCTCTCATGGCTTAGTGAAGTAGAAGAAAGAGGAAGTATCCATGTCAGCAAGAAGACAAGTAAGGTTGGATACTAGACCCGTACGAGGCTTCAGCAAAGAGCCCAGTGTGACATGAAATGTTTTATGCTTTCTTTGTTCTGGTTTCTTTGGTCTAGTCACCTGGATAAATACAGCAAGGTTTTCCTTATCTAATTCCTCCTGAAGGACACTAATGTTTTGCTTTTTTATCAGTCCACAAATATTACAGTGTCCCAGTGCCAAAGCAGAAAAAAATCAGTTTTTCTCTCCTTGTATCACCTATAATCTGAATAAAAGTATCCAACAACTTAAGAGGAGTTCTTGTAATGTGTAAGCATGCCAAGGAGGAGGTGCGGTATCTGCGGTTTGGACAAAGAGCAAACACAAGAGAATAAATGCTATGCCTGGATCTCTCTAATTTAATGTAAGTATAGCATGAGCTCATTCCTAAGGCGCACTCTTTTTTTTTTTAAACAAAGAAAATTATGAGCTCACATTTCGAGAAGCCGTATATTACAGCCAGTTTATGCTCAACCCAAAATAACATAAAAAATCTGATTTAGCAGCTATTCCTTTGGTCTGTTAGATTTTAAAATGGAGGAGTCTCTTGCTGGGACAGGTAATACTAATTGCATTTTTAAGCTGTAATAATAATCATTTATAATAAATGATCTGGCATTTGTTTTGAGCCCAAACATAAACATAATCAAAAGGTTAGATATCTGTTTTCCCATCAGTCGCCCCTAACTCAAGGGCTTGCGGTGCCTTTGAGAGACAAAATGCGTAAAAGTAGACATGATCACAAGGTTATTGGCTCAAAAAGTGCTGTTAGGGCTAAGGAGCTTAAGCCCCAGTTAAGCCCCAACTACTCAAGTGGAGATGCTAAGTGACCAACAGTACAAGACTGCTGTTGTATTAGCAATCAGGTGTGTATGTACAGTATAATGCCGCAGAGGGGAGTGTTGCAGAAAAAGAATGTGGCATGCAAATGCAATTATAAATCTTCCTTGTATGCATAACTGTTGGAAAAAAATATTAATAACATGAGTTTGAAAGGTAGACTTGCCAGTTTTGCACATCAAACTTGTTCTTCACTAAAATCTCATGGAACAGCTACATAATGAAAAAGATTGGTCCAGTAAGGACTGTAAATTCAATATAAAAGCTGTTTGGGTTAGCTTTTAAAATATGTAAACATTATGAGAAAATGCTTTGGCAAAAGTTACTGATAATGTTTCAAAATGTAAAAAAACAAGAAGACACATGTATGTAAAGATCCACACAACTACGCCAGCAGTTGTTTTTACATTTTTTAAATATCTTGTAAAACCTCTCAAGAGTAGGCGCCCTGCCAGAGCTAATTTTACTAAAAGAAAAGAAAATCACCATCAATTCTCATCAGCACTGGAAGTCATTGGACAAAGCTAAACCTCATAACCCTCTGTGCTAAAATGCCTTACTGGAATCCTTCCAGATGTGAGCCATCTGTTGTGTTCAGTCACTGAGGTGAGACTAGTCGTGTCTATCCAGACGGTGACATCACCCAGAATAGAGACGGGCTTAAGTCCAAAATTTAGGCCTTTCATTAATAACGCTGCTGATCCAAGCCTTTCAGACAGCCCCCTTGACATGCACTAAGGTATCCCGCCGGTGCACTTCATCAACAGAAGTGTTCTCTGCCATGGGGATCCTAATGCAGCCAAGAGACTTGAAAAACACCAAGGCTACTCTGCATCACAGGATCCCTAACATGCTCTTTCCTTCTCTACTTCCCTCAGAGGTTTCAGATTTTATGGACTGGCATTGCATAATTCTAGTTAAAACAGCGACAGAAGTGTGCAAATCTGACCTACTTAAACCAGGATGCAGGATAAAGGTTGATCTGAAGAACATTAAGAAAATAAATCTGTTTACTGGCTTCAGTAAAGAAATATTGTACTTACTCATTTCTAGCACCAACTTTTGAGATTTAAAAAATCTTTTCCAAACATATTGGTTTAAGGAAATATAAACAGAATAGCATAAAGATATTTTTAAATATTTTTCCATTTTTCAAAAGGGGATAAAACAAAGAGAAAGACATCTAGCTAGTACTAGAAAGACATCTAGCTAGTGCTAGATGTCCTTTATGTTCTTTTATGGGTCCAGTTCTTTTATGATGGCAACCGATCATACTTAAGAAGTCCTGCAACCTCAAGTAGTTTATTAGTCATTATACAACACAAGGTTGTATAATGAAATGAAGGTTTGTAGTCCCTTTTGACTGTGTTGGAGCACTAAGCATCATCGACGGAAGCACTCCACCTCCTCTTATCTTGCCAGAGTCTTGTGCTCTGACAACTCGGCACACGGCCCGCCCGCCGAGGGCTTGATCCGGGATGTTGTTGGGCCAATATGAGTCCCATTTTGTCCAGACCAGACCTTTAGGAGCAGCCTTCACTCCAAGCTGGGCCAGCATGGTTCTTATCCCAGCTCCTTTTCTCTCCTCCTCACCACACCCGTCACGGTACCTGGTCCGGTTAATCTGGCGTGTGGATTGTCTAAGGTCCGCTGCTCTTTAATCTAAAACCCCATCTTCCTTTTCCAATGACTGTAAGTTTGAAGGAGCATGTGATTCACATCGGGAAACAGATAAATAAACGTATGGAGTCACAGAGTGCGCCAATCCCAGATAGCACCAAGAAATGGCTACAGCTAAACCTTTCCACTAAATAATAATAATAACAACCTCTTCCCACAAACAATGCTTATCACAGTCACAACATGCTCAACTAGCACTGACCTACGGCTGGAATAAAGCCACATAATCCCTTTAAATGCAGGAGGACTTGATTTCATGACTAGAATGAACACCAATGTCCTGGAGGAGCATGGATAATAATACCATTTCCACACATTCAAAAAATTTACAATTCAAGACACATGACAGATGGACAGAAAGCAGCTATTTAGTTGCCTCATAATAAGGAGTGCAATCAAGCAATCAAGCATCCATCAATTCTACAAGGGATTAACTCAAGTTATTTGCATCATTCAACATCTAAATTAAATTAAATCATTTTGTGCAGTGAATAAATAACCCATGGGAGACAAAAAGATCCCACACTGCCAAGAAAAACATGCCTTTTATAAAAATGTTGAAACAAATACAGATGTAGGGATGACATCCAACAATTCATGACAAATTGAAGTGATGACGTGGCGGCTAAGTGATGACCCTCAGTCTGCTGCTTCTCCTCACTTTAACTCAGAGTCAGAGACAATTTGAGGCCAGTTGCCAAGTAATTTGGATAATGAAAGCTGTACGCCTGGACAGGAAGTGAGCAGACAATAGAATGAGCCTGTGTCCAGGATCCCAAACCACCGCCCAGCCAGGGTCTCATCCCCTCTGAGCACTCTGGGAGGGGAGTGATGTCACCCCTAACACACCCAACAGACACACACTCACAGGCCCACTCCATCGCATCTCTGTCTCACTTTAAGCAGATTCCAGCGTCACACCCCACATCCTGAATCACTATCATTTACATTCCGCCTGAACACAAAGAGGTGAGCAGTGAGTGGGAGGATCTGGCCTGAGAAGCAGCTGGCTGGTCGTGATGGAAAGGCTGAGAGAACAGCAGGGCGATAAGACGAGAGGGAGTAAGGAGAAGAGAGATGTAAAGGAAGTTGTTAAAGTAGGCAGTAGTTGCTGAAGGGTCGCAGGACTGGGAAGATCAAATTAAACATTACTAGTATTGTTTTCAATGAAGCCTATCTTTTGTGTAGCACATTATTTTTAGATTTGTCTTATTGCAAGTCCATTAAACTGTTCTCCAGTACACTGTGCTTTATTAACCAAATGTTTTTGGCCATTAAATTACTGTGGAGTCTCATGAATCTGTTTCTAAAACTAGACTCAGTGGATCATATTTCATTGTCTCACTGATGCCTGAAGAGACACTCACTCCACCTATTTAAAAAACAAAACAAAAACAGATCTAGTTGGAATGCTTTCTTAATTCACATCTCAGTATTTTCAGTGTGGTACTTACATCAGCAGGAGGGCATATGTGATCTACTCAAAATAAACTACAGTACCCATTAGTTTCAATAGAGTTTTGGGCAACAATGGAGCTCTACAGCACAGAGAAATAATTATTTATTTAATTTAGCTGACGCTTATATCCAAAGCGACTTAAAATCGCTATATGTGTCAGAGATCGCACGCCTCTGGAGCAACTAGGGGGGTTAAGAGTCTTGCTCGGGGACACAATGGTGGATGTGACACAGTGGAAATCGAACTAAGGTCTCCCACACCAAAGGCATGTGTTTTATCCAATGTGCCAACACCACCCAAATAAGATATATCAGGCTTCAAATACAAAGAAACTACAAAGAAAAGTTAAAGATAATACTTGTTAGTAGGTTCAGGTCATTGTTGGTTTGGTCTTTTCATGGGATTTGTTGACAATAAGAGAAATATATATTATCACTAGACACCAGGTGGCAGGTTACACATATGAATATGTTAAGTTAACAGTCAGGCATTGGGTATGAGGAATTGCTGGACTTGTAGTCCTGCCAATAGTGGTGCAAGATCAAAAATCACCCATATGAGTCATTTTGGAAGACAATAACAACCTATTTTTTCGTTTAGGTTTTACAACTTGATGAATATTTTTCATACATACAGTAAAATACAACAATCACCCATCTTTGTATTAGCTGTAATCTGAGAGCACTTCTCCGGTAAATGTAACAGATCAAGTGTCATTTGTTTCTAATCACTCCAATCCCCTCACATGTGAGCCATTATTGCTGAAAAATGATGTGTGTGTGGGTGTGTCATCTGCAGAGAGAGACACAGGCAGAGATCATGGAAAGAAGATAGAGGGATCAGGAGGATAAAAAGCTATTAAAAGAGAAAGTACACTTTAGTATATTTTTGTCTACAATATCAGATTTAGAGAAAGAATAAAAATGTGACTGAAAACAGTATTCAGGGTTTTTTTTTGACATGACAACTACATTTAACTTAGAACTATTTTAACTATATATACCTTACCTTAATACCTTAGGTGTAAGTTTTAATGTATTTTAGCTTTATGAAGTATGGGAGTTACGCTATAACTTAAAATGGGTCCTTTTCAATGTAGAGTTATGATATAACTACACTGAGGGCACACTGCCTGTGAAAGACTACATTCATATTTCAGAAATGACAACATTGTGGATTCCATCCCCTCAGTTTTCTGTTTGTTGTTGAATACTTTTATTTGTAGTTGAGTTAAATACCTCTGAAGCTCCTTCAAAACCTCTTTTCCAATTGATGAAACATCAGACCTGATAGCATTAGCCAGCTCCTTCATGTAGCCTGTAGTTAGCGCCTCTATGCTAGCGTTTCCCTGATAGCTAACAATGCTGTTGTCTTTGTTAGCAGTCTCCTTTAGCCTGGCACTGCCTCCAGACTAAGAAATGCCACTCATTTTTTAAGATGGCTAATTTAGTACAGCTTATGATTAGAAACTATTCAAATGCATTTCAAATAAACTACCTCCTAAGTAAACTATAACGATTGGTGAATGTATAAGGAGCACATCTGTGAGTCTTCACACTGCCAGAAGTCTCTAATTTCTGATTACAGTCGACTTAATAAAATTTGAGAATATGTAGTGATGGTGCAACTTGACAAAGTTCAACTGGTGCAGAGACTACAAAACAATAAAGATGGAGAATGCTGCAATCAAAAGGTGTTGGAATCAGAAAATGGGCCACAATACAACTAAATCCACAGCTGATGTGAGAAACAAAAGTACTAAGAATCACTTTCATGAGCCAACTCATTGACTGGAACAAGAACTCCTCTGGGCCTGCTTAACAACCTACACAGACAAACACTTGTATACTGTTTACACATAAATGTCTTTCAAATAGCATGTTGAGGCTTACTACCCAAATGCCAACAGTGTGTTCTCATGTCTGTATAATAAGCTTTCCTTGTCCAAGTTGTTGCTTTGCAGCTCATCTATTTCCTCTGACTCAAATGGATCATCGTTTGCCTTTGGAGCTGTCCCTTGAATCTGATCAGTGTTGAAATAGCAATGTGATGACACCCGTATCAGCGGAATGTATTTTGCAGAGGACAGGACTTTTGGATTTTTTCCATTAATTCAGTTGTGAAAGGATAACCAGATTAGGAAACCCATTTCCTGTGTTTAAAGATGCTGGACAGTGTTTGTAGATAAGTAAAACAATGAGTAAATGGGACAGATATCAAAGTTGGAGTTGGATACACAGCACTGATGGTTTTCTCTGCTGTAGGCCTAATATTGAACAGGAGTTTGTTTGTTCTCAACTGTTATAACATGCTGGAAAGAGTAGGTGGCTAAACTGAAAACGATTTCAGCTCAGAGAGATGAGCTATTTCCTTTAAGTATACTGAATTAAAATTGAACAATGTCAAATAAGATATTACAGGCATTTCTTTAAGATTGTACTCCATTGGCCGGGGGACATGCTGTAATTTCTGAATGCTGAACCAGCATTTAGATATGTATGCTCCCCCTTAAACACAGTCTCAGCACTGAAGGCTTTGAAGTGTACTTATCTTTAACTGCGTAAATACCAATACAACCTTTGTTTTGGTGTAGGCTGAGGGGCTGATTAGGACAGAGGTGAGGTTGGGATGTGGATGTTCATGAGGTAGATGTGAGAATACAGTTCATAGCTCAAAAGAAGAGATCAACAGGTAGATCTACAAGCACACGTGTGAAAAACGGCAGGGAACATTTCAAGCTTTATGACTTGACAACTTGATAAAGCTCAGCTCTTTGAAATCTGATTAGAGAGCCACTCTTGTACGCCTCCATGGACTGTGTGAGATCAATGCTAATCCAGCAGGAAACCATCAAAGAGTCTCTGGAGGCAGATCCACCCTGCTCACCTGACAGCTGGACAGATTACTTTGTATAAGTGTGTGTATATATCAAGTCCCTTCTTCTTGTGAATTTGCTGCCAAGTTACAAGATCCATGTTCTATTGTTTAGCTATTGTCATTGTTAGAGGAGGGTGTGAAGCCTAATGGGCTCACAACCATATGCTTGTGGAAGTTTAATAGCAGGAGTCTGGCTCTAAAACTCAAATTGCTTTAATAGATGCTATAAGGTAGTGATTCCCAACCAGGGGTACTTGAACTGCAAGGGGTACTAAATGCAATTTCCAGGGGGTACATGGAACCATTATTTAGAGCTCAGCTACTTTAAATTGTGATTCGATTAAAAAAGATCCATGTATGTGCTCAGAGAGAAAAACAAAACAAGCTATTATTGTCTCTAACTAGTAACCTACCAGCTATGACATATCTCTCAACACCCAGATTCAGTGTAATGCCTTAACACCATGTGCTACAGCTAAGTGTGTTAAAACTAGTCACTGGACTGAATAAGAGTGACTAAGTCTGAATATTGACAGTTAACTATTTATAAATCCAATTTCTATCATTAATAGTGTTAAATAATATCCAGTTTGTCAATAGGGCATGTTCTTCATTAAGGTGGTAGCAGTTAACCATGACAAACGATACTACATATGTCTAAATCACATCAAATGTCTACGTAATAAAGGGCAGAGTCAGAGAGAATATTGTGTAAAATATTGGCATCTTTGCCTCCTACTTCCAAGACTGATCACACTCTCTTAGAAATTATGAAGTCCTAAACATTTTGCCCACGCAAAAAATCATGGTGTGGTTTTGATTCTGGTTTAAAGTTTGATAAACAAATCAACTCTATTGTCAGAACTAGCTTCAACAATCTTAGATCACAAAATTTAAATCATTCCTGTCTGTTAAAGATCTGGAGGCCAAAGGTCATCCTTAAATTTCCTCTCAACATCTGCAATTCCCTCAGTCAGCTCTATCTCGCCTGCACCCGGTTCAAAATGCAGCAGCGAGACTCCTCACTGGTACCAGGAAGAGAGTGCATATCTCCCCCACACTGGCCTACCAGGTTACACCTTTGACCTGCTCACACCCTATTCCACTTCCAGACTCTTCAGATCTGGTGACGAATCACTGCTCTTCAGTCAACACACCCAGGAAACAAGTTGATTGAGCTTCTTCAGTTGTTGGCCCTACATTGCTATGTTGGTAGCTAAACTGCAAGTAAATGTTATATATTCCCTAATGTTTTCACATTGCTCGCTATTTTTAATATTCAGACTTGCTCCGAGTAGTAGTTGGAACTCTGACTTTGAGTGACATTCCATTGTACTTTTTTTAGTTAACGGTTGGACATTTTCGAGTTCCGAGTTGTCTGGAACACAGAATTAGATCTTCTGTCTCCATTGATGCCTTTAAAACTCATTCAAGGATCTATTTCGTTCTTTAAGGCTTGTGCAAACTAAACCACTTTCAGCATCATCTGATGGCCATACTGTTCAGACTACACAACTTGCTGTCATGTGACCGGAGTCTTGAAGTCATTGTGGGGTTCACACTACATGACTGATCGGTGACAGGGGGTGTGAAACGGGAAATGAAGCGAACCTACACACAAAACAGCTGTTGTTTGTTATTACAAAGATATCAATTATAAAGACAAAGATTATGGGTGAAAGAATGGATTAGCACACGCAGGTAGCAGGGATGATCTGTGCTACAGAGAGAGCTGGAGGGGAGTAAAAAGTGTTTTGCGGTGAAAAAGAAACTGCCTGCTCTGCCAGCCGCCTGCTCTCATTGGCTAGATGTGGATGTCGAGTCGGTCGACTCCTCCAGATATTTGGTATGCTAGATATCTGGCTGGCGTCTGCGATGTGTCACCAATGCGTCAGGGAGCCATTTTGATGCGTCGTTGAGTAGTTCACATATAACAACTGGCAGCCGCCGATCGATTGCTGATTTACCCCTGATCAAAGGCGTGTAGTGTGAACTAGGCTGTATGGGTGCTGTATGGGTTATGATTTTATCAAGATAGTCTATGATTTAATTGTTGAACTAATGTCTGTGTATTATATTGATACTTCTTATGTTTTATATTTTTTCTTTGTAAAGCACTTTGGTCAACGTTTGTTGTCTTTAAATGTGCTATATAAATAAACATATCAGAAATATCAGTGAGGCCCTGCGATGTACTGACGACCTGTCCAGGGTGTACCCTGCCTTAAGCGGTTGACGATGGATGGATGACAGACTAAAGGAGGTGTCTCAAATAGTCATTTTGCTTGATTTGCTGCACATTTCCATTTGCCAACATTGTCTCATACAAATGATGCCTAAATAGTCCACATTTACCCCAAATAACGTTGTGTTGACAAACCTCGTAACAAACTAACTAAGGTTAAGGTTAGTAAAGACTGTAATGTCTCAGGTCACTGCAGACTTTTGCTTTATCAAACCAAAATCATGATCTATCCATAACTTTACCCAAGTGCTGCCAGTGCCTAAATATAACTATACAAACATTTAATAATAATAATAAGTGTTAACTCTTAGTAGTGTACAAACAGACATTGTATTGAAAGATCGGATATTTTGGCGGAAAACAAATTACATACGCCTTCAGTAAACATTTCACTGATGCATACACATAATGACTTCTGTGTTTGCTTTCTAGGATCTTTAATGTACAGGCAGCCGATGCCACGATCTTGCCATAGTGTACATGGTATGGTTGATGTGTGGCCCCCGGGGCTTTGAAATCCACCACCTCTGTGCAGCGATCGGAACATCCTCCTTAAGTGTTTGCGATTTACATCAAAGTCCAAAGTGCTGCAGGGGTAATGATTATCAGCTGTACCAATTGAGGGCAGCAGACGCCTACCCTGTCGACTACACAGACACACACACACACACACACACACACACACACACACACACACACACGTGCCCACACCTCATTTACGTTCTCACTAAAACTGTGATCCTTTGTTAGGCAATAGCTGTTGTTAGTCTGTAAATTACAGCCTGTCTGCCTGGTGCAACCCTTCAATCTGAAGTTGCACGATTGATTCCTGCCTATAATCTTATATCACTATGTGTTAGGATGACGTATTTCATTCGTTATGCAGTCGGGTATATAGAACTATTTGAACGCTGCTGGTAAGAAAGAACTATCAAGAACTACAGTAGAAAAGATGGGCTGTGCTGTACCTCTACCATGATATGGTTTGTCCTTGTTACTGTTATTAACAGGTGTTATCAAATTCATCGCACCAGAAATGAGGCATCATGGACTTAAGTTAAAAAAGACGAGCACTCTATGGGTTTCGTGAGTTTGCATGAGACTGGGAAATCCAAGTTATGTAACAGCGCAACTGAGTTGTGGAGACAGATAGAGACATTCAGGCTCTAAGAGAACATCAAAGTTAAATTTATTGTCAGCATTAGAAGCAAACTTCAATATAGGAAACATTTGTGAGTGACAAATATCAAAAAAGAGGGTCAAAAAGATCATCTCCAGAGACACACAAATACATGTTTGTACACACTTCTTGTGCCAGGAACGGACATGGGGTGCTCAGACTGAAATAGCTTAAGATAGAATAAAAACATAATATAATAGCATTAGAAAAACAAATGAAATCATGAAGACAATGCAATAAAGAAAAAATAAAGAATGCAGGTTAAAGAGGGATAACACAAACACAGATGAATCAAGTCCACTATTTTAAAACTATTTCGACCCTACAACATGTCATCACAACAACGAACAAAAGTTCTTCAGCCAGAGAATGGCCGTAAAAATGGATTTTGGCCATAAAAGGCCAGCTAACGTCCACATGAGGGTTTTTTAGCCTGGCAATCAAAATCACGTTCCATTTTAACAGCGAAGCCCATCCTGAGCCCAAGCTGAGATCAGAAAACAGAGACAGACAAAAAAACAGAGGTGGTGGACGGAGAGAGGCAAGAGAGGGGGACAAGAGATAAACAGACAGACAGAGGAATGTGGAGAGAAAGTCTTGGGTGGATAAAAAGAATGAAAGAATTCTAGCGAGAGAGAGATACACCGGGGTGGTGGACACATACGTATTTGATTACAAGCCGATGATGTCATGTTTGTATGTCAGGTAATCAGCCCCTGGGCTGTGTGTATCGCACAAGCATGTGTGTGTGAAACAGCGCTGAGTGTACGGGGCAGGACCAGGCCTCGTCTACAGAATTCACACCACACACAGAATCACACTCAGTCGAGCGGGTGAGTGTGCGCCTTTGTCTCTGACTTTGTCTGGTTCTACTGCATGCAGATGGCTGATCAGAGCCTTAACTCACACATATTGCATCACACAGACATGCATTCACTCCTGCAGCACTCAGCTCTGCGATATCTCTTGTTTCCATCTGGTTTGGACATTAATGGTTTTATCAGATTCATGCAAGATATCATGTGCCAGCCAGTGCACATACACACACGCACACACACACATACACACATAAATGTGCACTAGGCTCTAACACAGGTGTCTTTTTCTGCACGCATTTGACACACTTTAATGCGCTCATATGACAACTATACTTTTTATCACGTTTGGTCCGAGACTCTGTAAGTAACAGAATCAAGGATATCCCATATCATGTGTTTACTTGCATAACCTTAAAAAGTAGAAGCCAAGTGTTTGAGGTTTAAGAGGGCATTGGGACCAAATATAGTCCCTTGCATTTGTGTCATCATGTTGCTACAGGAAGTAATAAGTTAAATTTCCATCCAAATGTAATGCTAATTTGAACAGAATTTCCAGAAAATTGTCAAAAGGATAGACAAATTAATATGTTTCTACTTAAAGTGAAAATGATTTGGAAAATGTGATGGAAATCTGGCACTGTTTGTTTAATATTCTCCTCACCGCTCCATACAGATCTGTTTTTTTTTTAGTTCATTCTGAAAAAACAGATCTTTCATTTCTTCAGCTGAGCAGAAGCTTGAGTCAGGCTTTACGTATGTCCTGATTCAAAGTTAAGATACCAATAGTAGACATAGGGGGGAGAGAGGGGTATGACATGCAACACAGTTCCCAAGTCAGAATCAAACTAGAAACTTTGCAATTATATGGTAGGCATCTTAACCACTAGGCCGCAAGGCGGATTTTTTTGACACAGCCTTAAAGGGCAGGTCCCAGTTGGAAATAGACTACTTCAGTAATGGCAAATCGACTATGACTTTGTATAGCAGATTAATTCATCTGTTTAGCTCATATTTTGCCATTTGTTCACTCTTCCAAGAAGTTTTAGCTCAGAGGAACATGGCAACATATTGAAATGCCGGAAGACCATGCCTCGGGATTTAACAACTGCCTGGCCGAACCGCACGTTACTCATGCAAACCAAATCCAAAACCTCCACATTCTTTTGTTTATTGTCAGTACTACAGTCATTCCGTAGAGGTTACATAATACATCATCCCCCCACTATTTGTCATTTGGCAGAAGCTTGTCACAGCAAACATGTTTGTGTGGCCTGATCTTGTGTTTGATCCCTGACATCTGTTTCAAGTGAACAGTACTCAGGGCCCCGAATATGTCCAAATCCAGAAATAGAATCTAATTTTGGATGACCGAATTGTTTGTTCCAAGAACAAACAGTTTCTTGCAAGGAAATGGGAGAGAACACAAAACTAAAATACATCATAGTTTTGAGCTGAAGCTCAGTGGGCATTTGTTGGACTCTGTGACACTGAGTCTGCAGATTGTGAAATATTGTGTGTTAAACTGCCTGAAATCAATCCTGCTTTACTCAAGTGTGCACTACAGTTCCCCAATTCCCAGGGCCTTGTGACAAAGTATTACAAAACTACTTTAAAGACTTCTGTAAAAAGTCTCTCTCAGCAATCAAGTTGTCACACTTTCAAGTGGAGTTTCTTTGAGGGGCAAGATTTCAGTCTCAGTAGTGAGCTCATCCATGTCATTCTCGTTGTGCTCACAACTCCTACAACCTCTGATCCCCTGGCCTTTAGTTGTCAACAACACATGTGACAATTACCATATGGCTCTTAAAGACAACCCCATCACAGTGTTCAGTGTATTGAATAACAATTTAACACACACAGTATTCTATAAACCAAATCAAATTTGGTGTGTTGGCACACACCACATGGAGACTTCCTGACCAAAAACAAATGCTATCTTTGGCTCCTAATGGCGCTGTATGCACAAGCAGGCCATCCAAACCTTTTCACATAGCCTCATTTATTATCGTCCAACAACAGTCTCCTCCAATAGGTCGAAAATGCTGTGATTAATTGCATTTTTTTTTTTACATAAGTCATTGGGCCACATGTTTTAAGTTTACCTCTCTTTAGGAACTTGAGAGTCGTGTCTGGCTAAAGCAGTGACTCACACAAGCTGCTCCATCTGCCACTCAATGAATAAAATTCAAGTTACAATGTGTATGCTGGCATTTCGTGTATTTGTCAGCATTTTGAGCTGATCTAATTAAATTTTTCCTGGGGTAAACTGTACTGGCCAGAGATGGAAGGTTTCTGTTTTACATTTCTGCGCTTCAAGTCGTCCAAAAGTTGTTTTAGATGGTTAGTAGATGCTTGTGGACTTCCAGCTGACTTAATCTGAATACCAGCCTGGTTTCCTATCATTATTTTAAGTTTGATGTTTAATTACATCCTTTAAAGCTGGAAATTAATTATAATACAAAGGTGACAACCAATAATTAATGCTGTGTTGTGTTTGGCAAATGTTCAGTTGAGGGGAACCGGTCATGAAGTCAGGTAGGATGAGGTGCGTTGATTGACCACTTATAAGTGTTTAACCTGTGTCATTCTATTGATGTATGCAGTGTTTGTATATTTACATTTGAATCCTGCCTAATGCAACTTTAAATTAATCCAGAAAACCTCTGCATCCCTCAGCTTGGTTGGCTAAGCTCTTAACATTTAGTAACTGTGACCTCAGCCATTGTGAAGTCATGACATATTTTATTCAGAGAGCAGGAGACAGGAAGAGTCTTGCCCTTGTTATTTGGCCGCACGGCTGGACTCTAACGTTAACGTACTGCCTGAAGACAGATAGTGACAGAATAAAGTTTTTACAGACCTATTCAAATGTGACTAATTTACTGTCTTATTGCATGTCATGCATTGCTGCCTTACACCAAAGATGAGCTCATACTGGTCTTGCACAGTCAGGAAGTACTTTTGTCACTACTTGAGTTGCCCAAATGTTTCTGCACCACGCATTGTCACCAGTCCCACTGTTTGAATAAACAGAGCACATTTTTCTCAGGACAATAGAGACATTGAGCTAACCTCCCTGAACAATCTCTATAAAATTAGCTCTCATTTTATGACAATAGATGACGCACAATGTTAACACTTTTCAAAGATGGATTTAGTCACCAGGTATAGTATGAGAAATGAATTGTAATGAGTTAGGTAAGAGCAATCTGATAATGATGGTAAATACTAAGGCATTGTGAACTGAACAATGCACCACTGACAAAGAGCAATGTGTGCTGGCTTAAGCCACAATTACACTGCTGCATGAAAATCCATTATTTTGTTTGTGGAGCTATCAGTGTAAAGCCACATTTACACACACAGGTAAGACGTATAACTACCCAACCCTCACCTTAGATATTCTCACGATGTGGCTGCAAGATGCACTGTAGAAGTGCAATTTTGAGGAACCTGTACCATTATGCCACGGTATTTCAATGGGAAAATTCGACATTTTACTCAATTGCATTTGTTTGATCTCTCTGGTAACTTATTACTTAGCAGATTAACATTTTATTCACACAAAACGTGATCATTTTATAAAAATTATGATGCACTGTCATAGACTAGGTAAGTTAAAATTAGATCCATTATAACTAACCTGCAACAAGAGCTACTTACATGTTAAGGTATTATTAAAGGGAATAGTTTAAGAGAAATAAGTGTACTCACTTTCTTGAACGTTAGATGAGAATGTCGATGCTGCCAGGGGCGGCTGTGGCTCAGGAGGTAGAGTGGGTTGGCCGTTAATTGGAAGGTCGGCGGTTTAATCCCTGGCTCCCCCTGTTTGCGTGTCGAAGTGTCCTTGGGCAAGATACTGAACCCCGATTTGCCCCTGGCGGCTATTCCGCCAGTGTATGAATGAGTGTGAATGTTAGTTTCCGTTTGAGCACTTAGGCTCAGTGTATGAATGTGTATGACTGGTGAATGCAGATGTAGTGTAAAAGCGCTTTGAGTGGTCGAAAAGACTAGAAAGGCGCTATACAAATACGGAGCATTTACATTTACATTACACTCTCATATCTGTCTGTTAGTTATGAAGGTGGACCTAGGACAAAAGTTAGCTTAGCTTAGCATAAAGACTGTTAACACCCCAAAGTAACTGTATGGATAAAACAAACTACACTGAACAAAATTATAAATGCAACACTTTTGTTTTTCTTTTGGATTTTTTTTAAACATTCTGTTATTTCAACTTTTGCTTGATAGGGATCTGAATACTTCCTCCATTACTGATGTATACTAACATAATGTACCAAATCTCGCTTTAAGGACTTTCATGGTATAAATGTAGCCTGTGTAAGGGACCATGCTGAGAGAAAAGATGAATTCCTGGCAACTAAATCAGCAACTGTATGCACCAAAACAACACCCCTATAGCACACTAGCAGTGTTAGCATTTCTCAGTAAGACTAAGAGGTAATGCCACCAGACAGCTAGAAGCTAGTAGCCCTCCATCATTTCAATGAGGAATGGTATTGCTAACAAACCATTTCAGTGAAACTGTCAAAATGTCAGCTCCTCTTGGGTGTGGGCTGTGAATAAACATTTCACAAGTCAAAGATGTGTTACATGACTTGTCTTGTTCTTCAGCATTGGTCTCAATTTCAAATCCTCATCCAAGAATTTCTTATTAAATTTGCAAGCCGATTCTCTTTTACTCCCACCTTGGCTGAATAAATGACTTATGTTGACAAGAGCCAGAAAGAAACAGTGTAACTCGAACTCCTTGTCTCTCTTCACCTACTGCCCTGCCCCCGGAGCAGTGACAGACCAGGCAGATATTTCACACATTACATACGTCAAGAAAAACCTTTCCCTCTTCTCTGCCACATGCTTTCATTAAACAGCTACTTTAGGAGGCTCGCTCAAACACTAAGACTCGGCACACACGTGTACACACCACACAGTTACACATAGGAGCAAGCACACCCCCTTCTTGCGAGCCTCTGCAATGCAAAGCTCCATATAAGGACATGTTGATGATGTAATGGTCCATAGGCAGGGAGCACATCCCTTATTGTTTGGTCTGACTGCAGGAATGCCCACATTACGGCTACTAAGAGAGTGAGACACACACAGAGAGGAAGAGTTGAGGGTCGGGTGTTGTACAGCAAGATAATGAGCTTATGGCAGTGAAGCTGGGAAAGCCTTTGGCACAGGTAGGCACAACAAATATCAAAAACTCTGAATTTTTGGGAAAAAACTTGTAAAACTTTTTAAAAAGTTGACGAACTCTTGATTGGCTTGGAGAAGTACAGATGTTCAGTGTAGCATCATTTCATGCTGGTGTTCTTTGTAATACTAAGTTTAATAATGTGTGTTTTTAATAATACTTCTTTTTGGCTTTAGCGTTCCTATCGTTGGTGTAGTTACTTCTGAAATGTTTGAGGATCATATCTTTAAAACAACTAATCTGAGAAGTTAATAACACTCAGTAGAATAATGTTTTTCAAGTCAGCAAAAGCAAACATTTCAAACGTTCCTCATAGTATTTAATGTGAAGAAGCTTTGAATTATTTTAAAAAATGTTTCAATGATAAATAAACTGTAGTGGGAACTTCATTAATGTCTCTAAGCAAAGGACTGTATCATATCAGTTTAATTTCACATTGAACCAAATTTTACATATCTGTAAAGGAATGCTGAAACATATTTTGATTTATTAATAAGAAACGGAGGGAGCAGCTATTCTAACGTGCCGAGGAGTACGGCTCAACTATTTAGACAGTAATGAGGCTTGAATCTCAGTCTTGCTGGAAAGTCGAGTTAAACATGTCACATTCATGGCCCTGCTACTTAACTGTGCACATATCTGTCAGGGTAAGGTAATTGTAGTAATACTGATAACTTAGTTTCGCACGCACAAAATACCAATAATAAGTAGTACAAGGATCATGGCACCCCATGTGCATAGTAGAGAAAAATGACGAAGAGATACAATTAGACTACACATATTCTGTGATTATACTATTATGATTTATATATAATAAATAAACATATAAATATTTTTTTCCCTGACTGACTGTGGTTGAGGAAATCAAGATGGAAATCTAAATTTCAAAATAATATATGGAAATAATAACTCCTACTCAGATTACTGCAAGCATGAACGTTTAATTACATTAACTGCACCAATATACATGAATTTAGGAGTCATCTCAATAACTTCTTTGTATTAAACAGCAGCTATGTTTTAAGGAAGGAAAGAATTACCTGTGGTGTTAAAATATAGCAGCAACATTTCCATTTTATATATATATATATTTAGCATTTTGGACTCACAAAAAAGAAAATTGTTGTAGGACAGTCACATCTAGGTCTCTTTTGGTAACACACCACTCCATTAACCATATTACCACTACCAGGAAGTTAATAAGTATCAGAGCTACATATTTTACACATGTTGATTGCACTCTGGGGGCATATCACTTAGCCTGTGCGGACTTTAAATACAGTCCATGCACTTCATCAATCAGCGTCCCCCTTCAAACTCTGTCCCACATGAGGCATCCGGCCTGCCATCTACAATTCTGTTAAAACGGAGGTGGTTGTGTGTGTATGCATAGGATATATCGGTCTTTACATACATGACCAAATCACTTGTGGTTAGGGAATGGCAGAGCAGTCCTGACATATGGAACGTGTAACACAGCTTTAAGCAGCGGGTGAGCCACAGTTTCCAGCTTCAGGAGCCACGTAAAGAGAGGGAAGCCCTCTGTAAAGCTGTAATGGTGTGCTGGTGTGGCTAGTTGTGACTGCACCCAACTGGATGTTTCCTTTTGTTTTTCTAAATGGCATTTATGTTGCTCACATTTGAGGGAAAGTCAGAAACAATCCTGTAAAGTTAAGATATCTCACTTTAGCACCCTAACCCACCAAATGACTCGGTGCAGCCCTTTTTCCATGACACATTAATGACCTGCGGTGGTGGTCATGTATCCGTTTTTAGGTACAGGCTGCAGAGTGGGTGGTAAGGTGTCTTGTAATGTTGATAGCCATGAAACTGTTTATGCCATTAGCTTTATGTGGAGCACTTTACAATATATTCCTCCAAAATAATGTTGTTTCAAGCTGTATGGATGTGTGCATAAAAGGGCTGAGATAAAACATGATGGGGATGGAAATGTGGATAAATGCTATGTGGAACAGAAATATTTATGTGTTCCCTGGGTGTATATGGCAACTGCCTCTACTGACGTATATCAGATTGCGAAAGCTGGTCAGTTGAGCTACTACTAATCATTAAAGTTTGTTTTCTAACATTAGTTAGGGGTCAGCTGCAGGATAATATTTTTTGACCAAAGGTCACCCATCTTTTGTCCCCCCAACTATATAAAATGCAGGCTTGCAAGTCTGCACTACATTATATCTAACAACAAAAATGGTCTCAGATGTGGCTCTGTTGGCAAAACACACTTATCTATGTGTGTGCCCTTGATGAGAAAAAGTTCAGGAACAAGTGATCTGGATAAACATTTCCTTATCTACCACAAAGTGCATCGGGAATACAGCAATATAGTCCCATTAAGACATAAGTGATATCATTGGTCTGAGGCGAGCTGTGTATTTTGGGCATAGGAGCCATGCAGTTTCCTCCCAGGATTTGCTTTTATTAGCGCAAATATAACCCTTGTGTCAGTATACAGGATTAATACCCAGTTAAGGACAACAAACAAGAGTTTCCAGTCCTACAAGGAAACAAAGTAAACAAAGCAACAAAGTTCTTTCTATTTTGGCTGATGACATCACGAGAAAAACAGTGGGGACTGAGATAAGAGTTTGAATAAACAGTGATTACAGGCCACAGGCTAGTTTGCAAGAGATATGTCTGCTTGTTTCACTTAGCAACCCAGTGTTTCTACATACAAAGTCCATTAGAAAAAAAAGTAATATTCAACACATGTATGTTTCTAGATAAGGTGGGCGTACTTCCTTGCGTGACATTCTTATCCAGAGTCCTTGAAAAAAGTATGAAAGATGATTAACATATTTTATCAACACTTCTAGCAGCCAGATTATAACAAGGTCAAACTTTATGTCAGCAAAGCTAGTCCAAAAAAAGAAGAATCGGAGCACCTGGAACTGTCTGTAAAATAAAAAGGGATCAACAAAAACATTTGTCAAGTACTCAAATCCTTTTTTATCAAAAGTAGCAATACCACTGTGCAGAAATACTCTTTCATAAGTAAAAGTCACATACTCAAAATTTTACTTAAGTAAAAGTACATAAGTAAGCATAAAAATACACCTCAAGTACCAAAAAAAAAAGAAGTACTTATTATGCATAATGGCCCATATAATTATTGAACATTCTTTCTGCAGGTAGCTGGCAATGGGGCTTACTTAATCATTTATTCTTTATTACTTACTGTATTTTGTGTTAATAGTCTGATTCTGCAATGCAACTAGTAAATAAAGTTGTTAAATACATGCAGTGGAGTGAAAAGTACACTATTTGCCCTAAAATGTTCCTCAAATTTGTACTTGAGTAAGTGTACTTATTAACTTTTCATCAGTGCAAAATGTTAACTGTTAAAATGTGTCCTCTTACATTTAATCTTTTATGTATGTTCTTTTGCTATTATTAATATTATGTATTGTGTTTTATCCTTAGTGACTGTCTTAGGAGACAGAACCTCTGGTCCAGCTGATTTGTGTTGTAGTACTTCTCTGTTTATTCTCTTTTGTTAAATAAATTCTTCAAAGACAACGGTTTGTTGTAACTCAATTATTTGCTCAGCCCCTCACCAGGAATATAATTTCCACGATATTAACAACCAACAGAGGCTGTGTCATCATTTTGTCCCAAAGTTGCTCGGACTATACCCTGTTTAAATGGCACATCCTTTTGGGAAATGCACTTTTAGTTTTAACGGGATCCAGTTTACATAAAATAAAGTTTACAGCATTATTCATAATAATAGTGTATTTGCTTCTTGAAACGTTGCCATAAAACAAACCAACATCTCCAATCAATCAAAACCACACTCACAAATTATTATCCAAATCCTATTTTTGTGTGTTTGGTCTACATCTAATTGCAACACATGTGTCCAGTCACATGTGTCCCTCTACCTGCTCCCAACCCTTTAGCAGCTACTGAAGAAAGAAACGACACGCACTCTACTGCTGAGAAGTGACCCGCCCTACCACACTTACATCATGACCCACAACCCAAGTATACATGTGGAATTAGTGATCTCTGAGAGTGTGTGTTTGTGTGAGTGGGGGGATTTCTGTATAAACTCTGTGAGACTGTAATTGCCTTTGGGAGCAGGGGGAATTCCTTTAAATGTATAAGAAGAAAAAAAAAACCAAGGAGGGTAGGTGGTGGTGGTTTTGGTAAGGGGGAGGAGAGCTGGTAGTAGAGGAACCCCTTAATTAAACAATTGTTCCATGCCAGTGGGCCATCTGTGTGGAAATGCCTGGCAGCTGCACACACAGCAGTCATAACATACCTTCCCCAGGGTCTGTAGGCACACTGGCCTGGTGATGTATGCATGTGCCAGACACACTGACCCCGGCTACGCACTATACTAAAAGCAAGTGGCACACATACAATGTACCTTGACATCATTTGAGTAATTTGTACCACATCTGGATAGTTGTTGAAGTAGTTGAAATATAAATAGCACATATTTTCACCTTTCTAATTGACATTTTACTTTACTGCCTTTGATTTTTGTAGTCTATAGTGGTGAATTTCAACAGTAAGTACTCTACACTTTAATACATAGTTGATGTTTAATGAAAGATACACTAAAAGCACTGCAGTAGATTACCAACAAAGAACAGCAGCTAAATCAAAGAACATCCTGATAGGAAACATCCACATTATTGCTCATCTTATATGGTGAGATCTGGTGAGATCAACATTTGGCTGTGTGTCAGTCTTTTCCCATTATTTCCCAGAGGTCTTAATAGGCCATATGGTACACCTTCAAATACTATGGAAACTTTTTGAAATTCACTGATTGTTAAACTTAAGGTCCAATATTTATAGCAGTAATTCAAGTTTCCAAACCATAGGAGAATTAGCTGGCAACAACGAAACAAAAAAATTTAACCACAAGTATTTCAGACTACCAACCTGAGAGAGTTAAAGTAATGCTTTTTTATGATGTGTTAAATTTTCCATGACATAAAAATTTTAGTCTTCCTCAGAAATGCAGGGAAAATAACAGTGTTTATGATGTGTCAGTGCTTGGAGAAGTGGGCCCAATTGGTAATAACAGTGGGGGTGTAGAGCTTCTTTAGCACCTTTATATATAACATAAGAAAAAAGACAGACAGTTTAGGCTTATCAATGATTTAAATATGTATTTCACTGGAAGGTTTATTGGAAATGTAAAAGGTACAATGGTATAAATAGAGTGCAACTACTTTATAATGCATCTGCAGAGGGAAAGACCGGACTTTCTCTATTTTGTATGCATTGGACTCCTCAAAGATCACCTTTGCTTTGCTTTTATTTTTTACAGGTTGAAGCTGTTAATTGATCAGGAAAAGGCCTACCAGGAAAGAAAGGACACAGAGAACAATAAGAAGGTCACAAGTCTAAAGGAGGAGCTGACAAAACTCAAGTCATTTGCGTTGATGGTTGTGGATGAACAGCAGCGTCTCACTGAGCAGCTGAATCAACAAACAACTAAGGTCCAAGAACTGAGTATCAGTGCTTCAAAAGCCCAGGAGGAGCTCAGCTCAGCTAATGCCCGTCTGCAGGAAGAGGAGCAAAAGGTCTTTCGCTTGGAGGCTGAGCTGCGTGGCCAAACCGGTCGATACCATCAGGAACAAGAGGCCATGACTGCCAAATTGACAAGTGAGGATGCCCAAAACAGGCAGCTGCGCCAGAAATTGTCAACTCTCAGCAGGCAGCTTGATGAGCTGGGAGAGACCAACAAGACCCTGCGCAGGACCGAGGAGGAACTGCTGGAGCTAAGGGACAAAATTAGCCGTGGTGAGTGTGGAAACTCTAGCCTCATGTCTGAGCTTGAAGAGTTACGCAAAAGGGTACTTGAAATGGAGGGAAAGGATGAAGAGTTGATCAGAATGGAGGACCACTGCAGGGACCTCAACAAGAAACTGGAGAAAGAGGCCAATCAAAGCCGGAGCCTGAAGGCTGAAGTCGATAAACTGAACCACAGAATTATGGACTTAGAGAAATTAGAGGATGCATTCAGCAAGAGCAAACAAGAATGCAGCTCACTGAAAAGTAACCTGGAGAAGGAGAGGATGGTGTCAAAGGTTCTCACCAGTGAGCTAGATGTCTTGAAAGTCAGGGTCAAAGAACTGGAGGCTGCTGAAAGCCAACTGGGAAAGACAGAGCTGACACTGAAGGAAGATCTAACCAAGTTAAAAACTCTGACAGTCATGCTGGTGGATGAGAGGAAGGCAATGGCAGAGAAGCTAAAGCAAATGGAAAACAAAGTCCAGAACAGCACTGGCAAACTTCAGGCTGAACAAGACAAAGTTACGTCAGTCACAGAGAAGCTAATTGAGGAGAGCAAGAAAGCACTGAGGTCAAAGGCTGAGCTGGAGGATAAAATGTGCAGCGCTACAAAGGAAAGGGACGATTTGAAGGCCAAGTTGGGGGCTGAGGAGGAAAGGAGCAATGACTTGGAATCGAAGATCAATATGATGAAGAAAAGGTTGCAATCACTAGAGACCATAGAAAGAGAATACCTGAGAAACAAAGCTAAAGAGGAGCACATCAAAACACCTGTTGCTAACCGCTTCCAGCAAGAAGACAACAAAGTAAAGGATTTGACGCAGGAGGTTGAACGCCTCAGATGCAAATTAAAGGACATGAAGGTGGTAGAAGGTGACTTCTTAAAAACAGACGAATATGAATCAATGGAGAAAAGATTCACCAATGAACAACAGAAAGCTAAAGTCTTGTTGGAAGAGCTGGAAATATGCAGAAATGAACTTTCAAAGTACCAACTGGCTGAAAAGAAAGAGTGCAACCAAGAGCATGTTCTTTATAAACGTTTGAAAGAGGAGGAGGCAAAGTCTAGTCATTTGACCAGAGAGGTAGCAGCTCTAAAAGAGAAGATCCACGAATACATGGGAACCGAGGAATCAATTTGCCGCATGAAAACTGACCACTCTACACTGCAAAGAAAACTGACCCAGCAGGAGGTCCGAAACAAAGAACTGGCCAGAGAAATGGAGACACTGACGAGAGAGCTTGAAAGATACAGACGCTTTAGCAAAAGTCTTCGCCCTGGCATGAATGGAAGGCGCTTTTCAGACCTTCACGTTTCCACTAAGGAAGTTCAGACAGAGCCACTTGACCTCATGTCTCCTAACTGTAAGACAATGGCACCACTGGAATGTGCTGTGGTGAACGGGAAGCTGTACGACGAGAGCGAAGCTGAAGAAAATTCAAATTACAGCAACGAGCTTCAGCTCACCAAATGCAGCCCCTCACTAATGAATAACGTAAATAATCTCAACAACAACTTGAGGAGAGCGCGAGTCCCATTCCTTAAAAACAAAGACACCCCCCATCAGGTGAATGGTAAAGTGCAACCATGGCAGAATGGCAACCATGTTCAGCCTGGAGATGTTGTGTTGACCCACAGTCCTGGGCAGCCACTGCACATTAAAGTGACTCCTGACCACGGACATAACACAGCAATGCTAGAGATCACCAGCCCAACCACAGAAAACACCCAGTCATTCACCAGCACTGCCGTCATACCCACAAGTGGAGGTCCTCCCAAACAGAGAATTACCATCATCCAGAATGCTTCCATATCCCCTACCGCAAAATCCATTTCCCCAACCACAAAATCCAAAGGTTCCCCAATGACTGATGAACCGTGTTCACCAGATAGGGCCCTATCGCCTTTCACTATGGCTACATACTCAAGAGCAATGACTCCAGACTCTTGTGGCTCCGTCACACCAGACAGAGCCATGTCACCTATACAAATTGTGTCGGTCACAACAGGTACCCCTGAACGATCCCTCTCCACAGAGCCGATAGAGGTTGTTGGAGGGCACGCCGTCTTCCGTGTGACACCGGAAAGGCAAACCAATTGGCAGGTCCAGAGGTCTAACAGCTCTGGGCCAAACGTCATCACCACGGAGGACAACAAAATCCACATTCACTTAGGGAGCCCCTTCATTCAGAGTATTAGCACTCCGACGCAAACTCTGAGTCCATGCCACACGTCTGGACTCCAGGAGCAAAGGACTCAGGTGTTTGCAAATTGCAGTACTCCTACTGCCAAAGGCAACAGCAAAATCACGAGTAGCATCATGATTAAGCCCACCTCCACCCCAATCCAAAGGCCATCACAAATTACAGTAAGTAATGTCTATGACTGACCTGATAACCACCAAAACCCTCCATCCCATCCTTTGTTACTGAATCCTGCCCATGAGATCCAATACAACCATAGACCCTTATACAGTACTCCAACTCTATACCCGGATGCTTTTACATGTCTGTTTTACTTGATTTATGATCTTAAAATTGGGGTTTGAATGTTTTCTTTTTATTTTGGTTGGTTTGCTTGGTTCTGTGTGATTTAGTTCAAACAATTGTTTGCCTGCATGAGAAAACAATACCATTTGAAAGTACTAGAAATTTTGATTTAATTTGACATAACACCAAGTTTTAACTTATGTGCACTTACTGTATTATATTCAGTGGCCAATTTGCCATGGAGTCAGACTATTCACACTGATGTATCATACCAGTTTTTATACTTCATATTACACATACTGCATTATGATTACGTTGTTTGATTTTCTGAGAATTAAAGTGTGCAAAAATAAGTTTTATGTTTTATAGTTTGTTATCCATGCTTGCAAATTTCATTTACTCACTAAATCCAGCATGCTTTGAATGTGTAAAATTAAAATTATTTTAGGAAACTGCAATTAGATTGAAATCAGATGTTTGAGTTGACTTTTGGTGCATGCACAGTAACTGTTTAACACTTCAATCCAACGTGTTTGTTACACAGTGTGTAGTCAAAAGATTATAATTTACTTTCTCAGATTTGAACATGAAGACTGTCAACACTTTGTTAGACCTAATTAAATAATACCCAAGTGGAAGAGTTGCCTGATAAACCTTTGTGCTCATTTTTGACCAGATGACGAGACAAAAAACCTTCTGGGATTCTCTTGCTTGAGTTAAAATCATAGGCTGATGTCATAGTTTCTTCTTACATCCAGAGCACAGAAACCCAGTGACCGAGACTGAAAACCAGCATGATGTGAACTTGGTGTTCTCTTAAATGATACAACGGAAACTTAGATTTAAACCATTAAACCTCAGAGTGGTGCTCCATAACACTGCTGACGGAGGTGAATCTATTTTAAAAAGTGCAGTGATTTGTTGAATTACAGTTACTCTTCTTCAGTGCACTTTCGTATACTAATAAAACACGGTTAGGATGGAAGATTAACTGAAACATGGTTACAATTCAAGCAAGTATCTTTTTGCTTTAATGCATCAGACAGTGCAAAAGGTTGTTCACAAGATTTCAAACTCACATGTAAAGACTGCTGTTCAATCTCTCTCTGGTCCTCAATGACAAACTGTATTAGCAGCAGATCAAGACAGTGATCAGCTGAGATGTCCTTGAGCAAGACACTCTTTCCCTTAAATGGTAAATGGTCTGTACTTGTATAGCGCCTTTCTAGTCTTCTCACCACTCAAAGCGCTTTTACACTATGTCGCTATAATTCACACACATTTATACATTAATGGCATACGCTAAAGGTGCCAACTGCTAATCAGAACACAAATTCACACATATTTACATGCTGAAATTCACAAAGCCATCGGGGGCAATTTAAGTGTTCAGTATCTTACCCAAGACACTTCGAATGGGTGCTGGGCACTGCTCTGAAAATGACTGATCCACCTGGGATCTACATAGTATGACAAAGAAAATCAGATCTTTCACTGGTGGGTATGCAAGAGAAAAACTGCCCTTTATTGCTCATTTCTGAGAGTGCTGCCACCTCAGGAAACACAGTAAACATCAAAAAGCCCCTTCAGAGAACCTTAGACAATGTTTGGGTCTCAGAAACACTAATGTATTTGTTGATAGCTTAACCTCAGTGGTCTTTTAACAGAAAGTTTCACTTAGCTTGCTAGTCACTGGGTAGTAACCCAAAACGTCTGTTTTATTATGCTTTCTCCCATGAATCATGTCCTTTGATATGAGTCATCCCGAATGTTTGTCCATGTATGCATTCTTCTACATGTGGTTTTATGTGCCCACAGTGGAAACATTACCACATACGTGCGATTCATTTAAATTAAATCTTCTCCGAAGGTCAGAACAAGATGATGAGTGGATGGCGGAATGGAAGGGATGTGGGAAAGGAAGACAGCAGATGCAATGGGGAGGATGTGGAATGAGTTTATCTGGTGCAGTACATTCATTAATGTCATGTCTAAATACAAAGTTAATGTAAAAAAGAACTGACTATATAATGTGCCCATTATAGCCTTAGGTCACCAAAAGTCTGAATATGCACTGTAGTGGTACTTCAAATGCGTGGCAGATACGCAAGTAACTATACCATTTCAAACAATAGTTAATCGTGCTTCATCTGTCAGATGGATTAGCTGGTTTTTAAAGAACAGATGCAGAGCAAATTGATAAGTACTGTCTCTGTAGATTATGTGTGTGTGTGTTTACAGACAGTGGCAAGGCTAAGTCTTGTTGGTACAGTATATCAATAAAAGCTGGTATTCTTTGCTTCATATTCATCCAGGATGCTTATGTAGCTCACGATAAAGTCAATGTAGTGAGGAAGCTGACAATGCTTGCACCAAAGCAGCAGCCACATATGGGGAAGACATGTTTTCAAAACAATGTCCCTTGTAGTTTAAAAGCAGATGGGTACCTTTTTGGTGGACAGAGCTGAGAGCTGAACAATACTATAAAGCATGTACCAAGTTCTCAGTGGCATTTAGATGGAGGAAGACAACTGTTGCAGTAAAGTGGTGAACACACACAAATCAGTGTGACAAGGAGGAGAGAATTAAATCAAGCATTAAATTGAATGAGTATGAAGAAGCACAGCTGGAGAAACCGGATCCAAATCAGTCTGGGCACGATGCAATGATGCAGGGGCTAAACAAGATGCTATTCATTAGACCACTATCCGAGGAAGCAGCCAGCAGCTGGGATTGCTGTCTGCAACCTCAATTACCCTCTGACTCACTTAAGACTTGCTCAATTCATAAACTGCACTCATCTGGTTCAGCCAAGGAAGACAGATCTGCAAATGGTATCCCTGCCAGACTGATAAAATGAGTATCAAGTGACGCACTGAAAGCCAAAGGATATTTTCTTGAAAAGCCTACAGTGATGCTTGCTTCTGTTGGCTAAGAACGAGGTTGTAATCACAGTAAAGTCACAATGACACTGCTGATTAACAGCAGCATTTTTTGAGGGTGAAATAAAACATCAAAAACACCAAACATTTTGATGTCATTTTAAACAATCAGCTACTGATGTGAATCAAGTGCAGCCAAAAAAGTCTAATTACCACACTGCATGCCAGAAAGACAAGTTGCGTATCATACTCCAGGCGAGAGTGCATTTTCTCGTTTTAGCTGACAATGATAATAATTGCAGAGGAATTTGCTCACCTTGACTGACAGGCATAATAAAATCAGGGAAGGACTATTAACAGTGGTATGGGGGCTTTCTCTAAACAAAAGCCTTCATGGTGCGTGTGAGAGAGTAGACACTGAGAAAGTAGCCTCTCTCACACACCAAAACAAACCTTGTGTTTGGTTGCCGGGGAAACAGCAGCGCCGGTATTGCAGAGCGCAGAGCAGAGGAAGTACTTAGTTGAACTCCTGCTGCACCGCTGATATACGAGGGAACAAAGCCGCACATTAAGGCCTCTTTCCATGTAAAATCAACAACACTCCCATGACGTGGAGCCCATACAGATTTTCTGGCCCATTAGCTCTGCTGAAGCTCAGGCCCTACTTATTCTGAAATTTATACCCCGAATGAATATTTAAGGACGTAGTTCACTGTAGATTTTTGTTAATTCTTAAAACCTCACGCCACATGTGAACAACATCCAAGTCCTTTTCTCAAGTCACAGCGAGAGGTTTGGTGTTCAGTGTGTTGCTTGGGAATAAAGTCAGTGGGTGTGATGAAACTCATGGAAAAACTGAAAAGTTTCAGTTTCACACAGCTGCAGAAATGTAGAACACATCGATGACACATTTTGTCAAAGAGGTAGCTTCAACGTCTGACTCTAATTAACACTATTGCCCAAAAATTGTTTGGTTCAAAGAGGCATTGGGCATACCTATGCATATCTAAGATGCAATGATGTTAATTCAAATTGATAATTTTGCAATTAATTGATAATTTAATTGATAATTTGCAACTACTTTTGCTTTTGCAAATGTAGCTGCTGATGAAAGGAAGAACCAAACTGTGACTATGTGATTCAAAATTAAACTATGTGCCAATTAAATCCCTTGATAGCTTTGAAGAAAATAATTGCCAGCTGACTGTTGCCACAGTGTAATTTAGTATGAACTTGAAAAGACACAGAGACTCAGACATCTGTCTGGATACTCAGAGATTAAAAATGTGTAAATGTGTATTATTGATCTTTAGAAATATAGAGACATACGATATAAAAACAAGAAATATGAAAGAACATTTTCTGTGTCTACTGCATTAGATGACAGCTAGTGTAGCTACACACACAAAGTACTTTGGAAAATTGAGTTCATGTATGAGCTGTTTATACAAATCACTGTATCCTGCTCATGAATTTGCAATAAGTACACAAAACATACTAGAAATGAAAGAGGTGCGTATGGCTCAGTATTGTAGCTGATGTTACCCATAATTGTGGAAACATCTTATCAGAGTTTCTGTAAACAGGAAACGGTTTCTACTGTACAAGCACCAATCCAAAAGTGATGTACCTCAGTATCCTGGCACATTGCTGTGCATGTAAACACGCTGATTAACAAGTGATTGCACAGTAAGTGGAGCAGTAAGTTGTTTAAAAATCTGAGAAATGTGATGTGATGTTTCTCATGATAGTTCCTTTATGTTTGCAAGAAAGCAAACACTGGTTTCTAAGCAACAAACTCACAGAGTTAATAATGGGAGGAGCTCGGTTTTTCATCTTCATCTTTGACAGCATCCCTGGCAGAAGTCTCCTTTTCACTTGGAACATTAGATTAAAAGTTTAATTACAATTTAATTACAGAACTGCAAGAACTAGTAACTATGCATGTCAAAAACTGAAATAGGTACAAAACCAAAGTGCATTGTGGTCATTTACTGTCCATAAAATATGATTTGATATCATCTAGTGGTCATTATCAGTACTGCATCACATCTTAAGTCAACATCAATGTCATATTCGGGTTATCCCATTCTCTCCCCACCAATTCTTCATTTCCTTCGCTATAAGTCACAGTACTGTTCTTAAAACTACAATATTACCACTCTTTGTCAGACTTTACTTCATTGTTTATCTATGTTTTTCCACAGATCCCTCTAGAAGCATTCCGACGACCAGGACCGACAAGAATCCCCAAACCAAAGGGCTACAGCTCCCAGAAAGGGGCAAACAGTACAGCGGCGAACGTGGGCCTGCAGAACAAGAGCCAGCCGCCAACTGGGAAGGAGCAGCCCACCCACATGCCTGCAGCACACCACAACAACAACAATAACCCACATCTAGTGAACCGCAGACTGTGATATCAGTGATTCTTCTTTTTGGGCCGAAGGTCAGCTTACAGTACATTTCACCTACACTAAAAAACATCCCCTGAGTTACTTCAGATATTAAAAGACAGTGTAAAATCTATAAGCAAAAGAAAAATAACTCAATGTGTACCATTTAATTATTTTTTAACTTATGAAATTTTTAAGAAAACTACTGTTCCACTATTACATTATCTTCATATATGATGCTCTGAAGACGGCAAAATGCAGCATATTTCTGTGTCAATATCATGTTTAATGTGTAGCCCACAAACTGTATTAGATGTAAATAAACATACAAAATTTTTAAAAAGTACTCCCAATGTTCATTTTACTGTCACATATTTGTGTGATCTTAATAAATTTAACTGAAAAGTAATACTAGAACATTACGTATGTTATATAGTTATGTTGTTTGTATTGTCAGCATTTTATTGATCTTTAGTTACTTTATCTGTTGAGACATACAGAAAATGACACGGCCATTTATCTATTTCTAGAGATGGGACACATGGATATTATTATTTAAATAAGTGGCAATAATGTACATAAATGTATAAGTGATGTGTTGTAATGCAGCTCCTTGATAGTGATAATCTCTCAAATGTGACATTTGTGTTATTTTGGTTATCCATAAAGACTTTTTATACCTGGAAAAAGAGAAATGTCTCTCTTTTTTACGATGGAAAAAGTCACAGTGATACCTTGATGCTGTAAATATTGATTAAACTGATTGATTCAAAATAAACACCTTACTACAATTTTTAAATCAAAGCTAATTAAAAAAATTAAGCTGAAAAAATAGCATTGTCAACATGATTACAGTAAAAATAAAGCCCACAATGTTCCCAGTCTACAGTAAGTACGCATAGACTGTTTTACACACAGCTACTTACACAAGACAAAACAAAACAGGAAAATACAAAGCACTTTCTAATATCCACTGCCTCTGACAGGGCAACATATGATACATAAAACAACTAAACTAAAAAAAGTTCATAAAGGCTGTAATGAAACCACTAGAGAAGTTTTTAACTTAAGCCATAACAGGTTTACAGTGCAAGAGTAAAGAACTTGATTTTAAGGAGCTGCATCAATCATGCTGTACAGTCAAAGTTTTGTCATTTTTTGATGCTATTCTTCCAACAGTATTATGTTCAGGTATTATTTATATCCAAATATGCATGCATAAAAAAAGTTTGTTACGATCTATAGATGGGGTCAAACATATCTAGCAGACACTGAGTCATTACGGTTTTGGAGTCAGTGAGTGCAGTATCAGAAAATTGTGATGATGTAAGTGTAGAAATTTATATACATTTCTACACATACATCATGGTAACCCAGACACTGTTTGACATGTACTGTAATACATTGCACCTTCCAGCTATTGTACAGCAGTGACATAATAATTTATAACTTCCACATATTGCAAATTAAAAACACTTCTTCATTTCTTTGTATTGACTTATAAAAGTAATTACTGTGACTATAGGATTACCTCTGGAAATACTTTTACGGCGGGACACTAAGAATACCATTTAAACTGCTGCTGTCTTTACATCATATCATGGAGTGGAGAAATAACTGCCTTTTGAGATCTCCTGAACTTTTTAAAAAATTACTTTTTCAAATAACCAGGGCCAACAGTGGTGTCCAAACCTCCTTTTGCTGTGCTGGTGTTTCATCATAGTGCTGTCACTGATGTCCTGTTAAAGCAGAGTTTATAGCTGAGCGAAGCACAGACAGAAAGTGCTCTCTCTCTTCACCTCTTTCTGTGGCACAAACCCAGGAACGACAAGGACCCTCCAGGACAAAGGCATGACACACATCTGTAGAGAAAGACATATTCCCGTAACTTCTGCATTAATGAACAGATTACTGTAAATTATCATAGCTGTGCCAATATTCAGTATATATTGTAGTCTTTATATGGTTAAAACTCACAGCGTGTACGTGCGATCTCTCTGACAGACAGGCTGGCAAGAGCCACAGAGGCCAGGAAAGTGTGAGTGCTTTGGTGAGCCAATGTGAAAGGTGTGTGATGCACGTTTCGCCGCGTTAACACTAAAGCATCATTAAACAGGAACAGGCCCACGTCAGACACATGCTCATAGGTCCTAATCAGGCGCCCACACAAACACACACAGAATGAAACAAATTACTTATAGTATATAAATATATATACACAAGCTTGCATTTAACTCTAATGTCATTTAAAACATACAGCACTTCATTGTAGGGCTGGGCAATAATGCAATAATGATAATTATCACAATATAATTTTCCACAATAACAATATAACATGTTCAATATATGGTCAATAAATGTTTGAATGAATTAATTTTAATCACTTAATTTTTCTATTAAGATATTTATTTTGTTGAGGAAAAGGGACTGAAAATCTATTTACTCATCATATTAGTTATGATAATTGTTTTGAATGTTCTACCTCAGATTTGTGAAGTGATCCACTGTTTAACAACACAATTAACCATCGGGTTTCTTCAATTTTCACTCAGGAGCAAAAATCAGCCTTTAAACTTGAAAGAAATAATCATTTGACATTTATCGATATTGAATGGTATGAAATGTTTTTATCGTGATAACATTTTTGATCATATTTCCCAGTCCTACTTCATTGTGCAAAGTTTCCTAATATATGTGTTACTAGACATAGATTCCAAAGTAGCAGCATCAGTTTGTTCAGGTAAATCTGTCTTTCTGAATAAATGTTTGTATTAAGTAGAATACAACACTCAAAGTAAATAAGAAAAACTCTGAATGAGTAGGTTAAAGAATGTTTCTGGATATAAACTGATATAAATCAACTGATCAACAGCAATAATTGTGTTGTTACCTGAGCGATTCAGGAATCAGTTCATCAGGGCTCCTGAGCAAAGCAGCGTCCTGAGTTACTATCAGCTGTCTGTTTCCTTCACTGAGGTTCTGCACATACATACAAACAGGACACATAATTTTAAAACACTTCCACATGTTAGTTTCTATGTTGTTTTGAGAGAGAAAAAAATACAAAACACAGAGAGAGGTAGCTGTGTTTTTACCGGACAGCCTTGGATCTTCTGCTGCGTTTCCTCCATCAGCCTTTCTTTCTTAGAGTTACATTTTAACTGAAACAGAAGAAAACATCTGTACACAGACATACACAGCCACATATCAAATTAACGCTTTGTGTGAGTGTTGTACCTTTTGTATGAATTCTCTGAATTGTAGCAGGGTGTTGAGGGCGGAGGAGAGGTGTGTGTGGTCAGGGTGACCGGGGTGTGTGTGTACAGACAGAGCTTGAAGCAGAGTCACATACTCCTGTATTCTCCACACTGGACACAGCAGCAGCTCCTGTAGGCTTCACAAACACATCCATACAAACATGTGCGTAAACACTACAGTTCAATTAATTTAAAAAAGTCTTTCAGTCAGGTATGATTAATAATTCCCAAACAAATAAAAGATACACATGTGTGTCTGTTACCTCAGCATGTGTGTGGCAAGAGATCTGTCTGCTCTCTTCAGGAAAGCCCGAAATGAAGGCTTTGTCTCCCTGCACTGACAGACACACACACACAACACATTACAGTTACAGTTACATACTACAGTTGAAAGAAAAATAAAAGCTGACAAAATTCTACATAAAAGCAGCATAGACAGAACACACTAGGAATGATTTAGCTTGTTAGCATGATCGGCAAAAACATGTTGTTTGACTTTACCTTGTCAATGGTATGGAGGGCAGTGGGGTAGTTGTTGAGGTAGTTGGTGTAGACTCTGAGCTTTGAGCACAGTTTCACAAACACATCTCCGACACACTGCTCTGCACCCCACTGCTGCAGCCTGGCTTGTAAATCTATGTGAAACACCCTGCACCAAACACACACTGTGTCCACATAAAGGGACTCAAACAAGACTATCATACAAATATTTGTGTGTGTACCTGTTCAGCTCCAGTATTTGTGTGACAGGGTTGAGTACAATGTGGATGTCAGCATAGCTTAGTATGGCTCTGTTGGAGTTCAGAGCTGCTGTAAGAGGCTCCTGGTACACCTTCAGCACAGAGGAAGCACAGGTGGTAATAAAATATCTTGGTATTCAAATACTTAGACATACTTAGACATCAGCTCAAACCCTCCGTGCACCGAAAGAACAAACAAAAAACTTGCTGGGCTGGTGGTTGCTCTGAAAACATCTAAATGATCCTTGATGAATCTGATTCTAGTAAAAACAGCTGGGAAAAATAGGCCATGCAACTGCAGAACCATGATTCATTTAACATCTAAAACACCACGTTTGAAAAGGTATTTCATAAACTCCTCATAGATTGCTAAAAGGGCCCAGTTCCTATCAACTAACCATCAGAGTTGACAGCATTACCTAATATTAATTCAGTTTCAGAGAAAAGTCTGATTAGACTTCATGTCGAGTGAACTTGCCAACAATGACCTCTCGGCAACTAAACATGTGATAGTTGTTTCATAATTTCCTGAACGAACATTGACAATTTACTTGTCTTGTTGTTTTTAATGTTATAGTCTAAAAATGGAAGTTGTACCTTCACCACAGCGCCCAGTCTTCCCATATAAATACACTCGCTGTGGTGCAGCTCTCTGGCAACTGCGCCTCTCCAATCTAACGCCGTCTACAGACAGGAGGGAAAAAAAGAGGTTGTAAAGATGAAGTGTGCTCCTTCAATCTTCTCTGAATGGACAAGCTCAAAGCACACACACCTGTGGTAGCTCAGATATCATCGGACTGAGGCATTTCTGTGAGCTATGTGGTAAGAAAGAGAAATCATCGGCTCTTTTGTTTTGCCTCTTTTCCTCTCCATTACTCTCCTCACTCCATCTTGACAAGAAGACAGCAAGAAACTCCAAAGGTCTTGTCTGAAGATGTTAGAGCAGAAATATAGAAACAAACATGGATTGACAGACTGTTATGTACAACTGATGCATATAGAAGAGAACATGACCAAAAGTTTTTGATCTTATTTTTTGTACTTGTGTGTTAAAAAAAACTCCTTTACAGTAATTCCCACCTTTTCCTGTCTTGTGAGAGCAGTGAGTCCCTCAGTCAGAGCCTCATTCAGATCTTTGGACACACAAAGCTCCTCAAGGCAGATTTTCTCCCACAGAAAGTTACCTATAAATATATTAACAGACTCTTCAGAAACTTTACAGGACACAGAGTATGCAGGCATTTGTTTAAACCTGCTATTGGTGCAGCTGTGTGTGCCTGCAAATCTAAATCTACATGTGTGTGAAACCCACCCAGAGCTCGGCCCCTAGCCTGGAGGCTGACCCGTTCTAACTGTGGCCCCAGGCAGCCCCTCAGCTCCCCCAGAGCCTCCTCCATCCACTGAGCCTGTCTGCACCAGCCCTGCAGTACACTCTCACACACAAACTGCACTGCTGGGGCTACTGGTTGTTGGTTGGAAAGTCCGGTGCAAACACTGCTGTCAGACCACTCACTCAGGACTAAGAGAAGGCAACAAAAACACATTTCTTTACATACATATGGCTTTATATAACATGGTGTTTAACATTTTACTAATGATAAGCTAAACAACTTTTAGTTCTAATACATTTAGACAACACTAATGGTTAACGTAGTAACAGCATGTGTGGTGTAAAACTACAGCAAACACTCCTTGAGCAGCTGCTTTGTCAAAGAATGACATTTTTGATTATCGTGGCCAATGCCAACCACAGTGACAAATATGTACATTGTGTTTCCTGTGGCGTCTTCACAATAAAAGCCATCCCCTTTTTTGTGAGTTGAACACAACAATCTGAAGCAGTGGCAGTAAGATGTTCCGTTGACATTAATACAGCTCTGAGGTGTCGTAAAGAGAGTGAAGAGTAAACAATCAGGCTGGTCATTAATGACGTAAAATTATGCTGCACTGCATGCATGGACGTGAAAGTTTTTTGAATACAATGCTGGAATGGCGGACCCCGCCACTTACTATGAAAACTCCTATATTAAGTAAGTAAGTAAGTAAGTAAGTAAGTATGTAAGTATGTAAGTAAGTAATAACTAAATGTAAAACCATTGAATGGCTATTAGAGAAAAATTGGGTTTGATTTGGGGATTATACCTTTTAAAATTATTTCAAGAAAGTCAAGACATCCCACTGGGCCAAGAATCACACCAGGCTCCTGCTGGTTTAGATACTTTTTAGAGGTGTTAGAGGTAGTTTTGAGGTTACACAGAGAATATTCCTCAGCTTGCCGTTCTTGACAAAAATTTCTCAACTGAAGTTTGTCAGTTGAGTAGGTTTTGTGCATGAGTGACTCACTGTTCTGGAAACTTCCGGTGGCAAGACCCATTGGCGCCTGAACCTCCAGACCAGTCAGAGTAGAGAGAGTCTGGATGAGAGCCACTCCTGATGCTGCGGAAGAGAGAGAAAGCAAGAGAGGAAGTTAGTGAGAAGCAGAAATGGTGATTAAAACACAGACTCCAGAGAAGTGTGCGTGTCCTAACATCTGTTGCTACACACCAGATGCAGCAAGAGGGGAGAAGATGTCAATCCCTCCTCCCTCCTCAGTTGGTGCCACCCAGCCACATAGTTTTTCCCAGAATTCTCTATGGTCAGGGGTCAGTAAAGTCTTCTCTGACAGGCTACTACCTGAAGGGTGAAAAGGAAAACAAAGTGGATTATTGAACTGTAAAAAACAAAACATATAAGGTTCTCTAAAAAGTCACCTTTTCAGAAACTAAATAAAGTTATCCATTTATTAATGGGCCACAGTGTTATTTTGGGGAATCTTTAAGGTACTTTGTATGTATCTAGAAGTGGTTTATGTTTGTTATAGAAAAAGGAGATTTGAAAAATAAGTTGAAATATCAAATTAAAACCAGGGCTCACTGTTTTGGAGTGTGTTGAGTCCATAGGTAATGTAAAATTAATGTAAGAAAGATATGAGAGAAAGTATGATTTTTGATAGATACTCTTAGACCAACTCTTAGCCAAGAGATGGATATCCATGGACTTTTAAAAAAGGTACTATCAAAATAAAATGAGCCATGAAATGATTTTAGCAGATGTGTTTCATAGTATCCTTAGAGATAAACCTCTAGCACTGGAGACAAACACTGGCAGTGTTTCCACACATTAAGATACACAGAATTATTAATTCTCACTGTGAAGCAGATGGATTTCCTCCGTTCCTCCTGGAGCTAGTAGGCCCAGCCTCTGAGCTCTCTGCCCAGAAATAGCCCTCTCCACCTGGGTTAACAAAGCTGAGAGAGTTGCTCTATGGTCATAGAGAACCACAATCACTCCTGCTTTCACACCACTTAGCAGCAGCTAGATTGAGCACGGGGGAAAGGAAACGAGCAGACAGTGAGAAATGTTATGTCATCGCTGCTCTCTTCCAGATCACACAATATAGATGGTGATATAGCCTGCCTGACAGACAGACTCTTTCTTTATATTTATTTTACCTCACCTCATAGGCAGGAATTCTATTGGAGATCAGCAGTAAGAGGGCAGGAGTGGGAAGATGGATGTGAGAGAGTGGTTGTGGCAGTGCAGGTCTGTAGGTGAAGGATGACAGTGCTCCACTGGCTTTGTTCACTCTTTCACTAAAAGACAAGATAGAGGTTTGGGTAGCATTCACATCTCGGCTTTAAAAAAAACTTATTATTTAAAAAAAGTAATATTATTTGCTTTCTTGTAAGTAGTTAGAATTAGAAATCTTTACATTTTTTATTTCTGTCAGTTAAGTATGAAGCAAGAGCCAGTAGCCGATTAGCTTAGCATGAAGACTGTAAGTAGGGGGAAACAGCTACCCTGGCTCTGTCCAAAGTTTGAAAAATCTGCACCTCTCAAACTCAGTAATAAAAAAACATAGACTGCATTTGAATACAGCAGCACTTTTATCTCTAATGTACCTATTCAGACACACACACACACACTCACACACCTATGGCAGCAAGCTACTATGCAAGGTCGCTGGCCTGACCTTTGAGAGCAATTTGAGGTTCAGTGTCTTGCGCAAGGATTTATAACAGAGCTCTGTCTGTCTGTAACAGAGCTCTGAATTATGTTACACTTCTAATAAACAGGTACCTCCGTGTATTGTATCTTAAAACACAGGTAAATGATACCATTGGAGGTTAGTGAATATGTAGACACATCACCTGCTAGGACTGGAGGCCCAAACTCTCTCCAAGCTTGAAGCTGCTGTCATGGGCTGTCGCCTGTCCGGGCTAAGACCGAGGCTGGAAGACTTGACATTACTTGTAGGCCAGGAAAGCAAAGAGGTGAATGTTCTAGAGCTGGGCCTCGTTGTCTGGGTACTTCCACCTCTAACTCCCTCTGGTTTTGTGTAGCTGCCCCAGGCTCTCCTTGTTCTCATAGATAGTCCTGCAAAGATAACAAGCTCTGGTTACTAAAGAGAAAAAAGCATAAAAGATTTACTGAGGTAACTCAGAACCATTTTTTATAATTGTGAGACCGTGTAATTTATTATTTTTTTTCCACTCACTCTTCTCTTCCTGTATTTTGTCTCTGATCATCTGCCTGATCCTCCTCTCCTTCCTCCTCTCTTCCTCCTCCTCCGTCATCCCTGTGATCTGTTGGTTTAGGGTCCCATACTTCTCTGCCGCCTCCCGGGGAGTGAGCCAGTCTAGCGTGGAGACGCAAGAGACATAGTGGTTCTTCCACGCTCCATATTCTTTCTCTCCTGGAATGTAGGGAAGGAACCAGCCTCTTCTGATGCACCGACCTTCCCACAGGCAGTCCTGGGCAGAAAGAAAGAGGGAAAGTGGAAACGGCAGCTCAGATTTCACTTAAAGTCAGTGTTCCTGACTATCACCTGATCGTATACATTACATTACATTTATTCATTTAGCTGATACTTTTATCCAAAGCAACTTACAATTGCTATTTATGTCTCAGGTCGCACGCCTCTGGAGCAACTTGGGGCTAAGTTTCTTTCTCAGGGACACATTGGTGGACGTGTCACAGTGGGGAGTTGTCTTATCCACTGTTCCATCACCCACCCCATATCTGTATCCTCTATTACTCTTGGCCCACAAGTAAAAAATCTAATCTCTCTCTGCTGGTCCTCTCACCTGCTCGGCAAGGACCCTCCAGTGCCAGCTGACTTGGGCGGCAGAGCAGAGGTCACAAGGGGACAGGAATGACATCACATACAGGGACAGGAACCGTGGCAGCACCACCGTGAAGTCTACTTGAGTCACAGGAACTGACTCGATCAGAAAATCCCTACAGCACCTGCTCAATTTGTCAGAGGTTTTCATTTTAAATCCTGCAAGTCGGACTTTGAAACAGAGAAAAAAAGGTAATGTCAAAAAATTCTCTTGCCCCAGCTAAGTAGTATACCAAACAAAGTTACCACAAACAACAAATTACCAGTAATTGATCATTATGACACAAATACAACAAGAAAGGGGGTAGAAAAAGACCTTACTTGAGCTGTGACCTGGTGCAGCGTGTAAGCAGAGAGTGCAACAGGTGTTTCCTCTGTGTGTCAGTCCACAGATCGAACCAGTGGAACACAAGGTTCATCCTCTCTTCAAATAACTGGAAGTAAAAGGGAAAGGACATTACCAAGTTATACAGTCAGTGATGAACATATGGAAGGTGCAAGAGTGTCGCTGCTCTGCCAAAAGCTACAAAACTGGCTTCCAAAATACTAATGAGTCAGACTGCAGGAGTGGCAAAACTCCAGATAATTAATTACAAAGAACAAAAGAGTAAAGCTGATGGTGTGATAACAGCTGAGAACATTGGTCTACTGGGGCCATTGATAAAAGGATCAAGTCAGGCCAAGACCTGACTTACGTTTTACATTTTGGAGTGCTGGCCTTTTGCATTCTCTGTGTTTTTTGGGAGAAACAAGAGGCTTCACCTCAGGAAACCTCCGTGCTTCTTTTGTTTTACTATATGCAGGTGAATTTTGTGAGGATTTGGAGATGGGAGCAGCACATACTGAAACTAAAGATGCATAGAGCAGAATAGTCTTTCAACTAAAGTGGGGATAACAAAAAGTTATTAGTTATTCTTTACATGGCAAAAAATTTTAATATTCATAAATAGATGTTTAATTAAATGACGAAAAGATTTATCTGGGATTTTGACAAAATCCATTTATTTTTTACAAACTCAGGTAAACATGACAGCTTTTCCTCACACAAATAATGTGGATTAAATCCCTTAGTTTTGAGAAAGAGCTTCTGTGAAGAAGTGCTACAGTAGCTACAATAGGCAGGCTAGGGGATGCCCAAAACCACCTCTGCACACAATTAACAACATGCAATGTTGGATACATTACAAACTAGTTCATTTACCTTAGCGCCATCTATCTTTTCTTGGGCGCGCAGTTACTGGCAAGTGGCGACTTTGTACACCAGTTCCAAACCAGGTTAATTGGCCCTGGTGTTACTTCTTGTTAGGATCATTAATAAAACACAAAACATGTTCTTTTAAGGCTTATATGCAAGGTTTCAACACCACCCCCTACAACTACAAGGCCTGTTTGATAAGTCCCTAGGTTTTTATTTATGGTATAGTCCAATACATGTAGCCTATATGTTAAATCTGAAACAGGCTCATATGATGTGTCCTAGAAATTGGGTCATTCCTGCCATCTGGTGGCTTTTAAAAAATAAATCTAATGTCACTTAGTGATTTGTTCCATAAACTATCACAACAGGTTCTGCCGGTGTTTGTTGGTCTGACCTGCAGGTTGCTCGTCTTGTTGTTCAGCGGAGTCCAGGTGCTGAAGCGGGTTTCGGCGCGCAGGCTGCGGGCTTGCTGCGGGTCACAGTCTGTCCCCCTGAGCTGCCACCGCTTCACCGAGTGAGGGACCGACTTCAGGTTCTCCATGAACTCGCATAGGAAAACCCCACTTTGAGAAAACGCTTCGACTTCTGTTAAAATCCACAAATTCCCATTTACCGCCAGATTTAGCTTTCTAACACCAAACAACAGGCCGCCATCCCGCTGCTGCCAGTAACCTTAGAGACGCACCAACACAGGGATGAGCACATTCCTCCACACAGGACACCCCTCCTGCACATTAATAAGTAACGAGATGGGTTCAAGGCTGGGATCATGAAACGAACAGCAGGTTGTCAGCACAAACAAAAGTCCATCATGTCAATTTATGCGAAGAACAGTGAATTCATTTAGGAATTCAGAAAATGTAAGGAATAAGATGACTGCATACAATACCATATTGGACTGCAGGGCACTTGAGCTGCCATCAATAATCCCTAATGATATATTAAAACCCATTCACATTTTGCACATGTAATTAATCAATCACTGCATTCACACCAACTGCTCATCCCACATGATCATTTCGAGGAAAACCTGAAACAACACAAGCTCCGCTACATTCTAAACAGCAGCAGTACAGGACTTTTTAGTTTGTAGTTTCAAGAGCATTTAAATGCAAATGAATGCACAAAGATGATACTCCAAAATATCTGACTATTATATGGGGTTACTTGTTATGCAAGTACAAAGTTATTAGGTGACAGGGGGAGGAGGCAGATAAGCATTTGTCAGCACTCTTCACCTTTAAAAGGTTTGAAAAATGAATGGTTTAAAAACTGTAGCCAAACTTTTCAGACAACACATTTATTTAGTCAATAAAAATAAAATCACCAGCTAAACAGTTAAAACAGTAGAACACATCAATATAGTGCTAAATCCCCCCAGCACTGGCTAAAATAAGAAGTGATGAAACATAGTAGGATTTACAATCAAAGCAGCATCGAATGATTATATCATCTAAAAACACAGAGTCCAACAGTTAAAAAGTTATAACTAATAAGGCAGAAATTATTAAATAAAAGAATTAAGGCATGGTTGTGATGTCAACATTTGGATTATTCTTTTCCAGCGTCGTGTTAAACCAACACACCACTGATAATGTGCAGTGTGTTCCGCATGTTGCATGGATGTGTGCAAATGTATTCAACACTGAGCAAAGTGTTGGAGGTGAGATCAGGCCACTCACACGGAGAAAGAAATCATATGAAAAATCACAAACTGGGGTTTACTGCTTACTTTTCTAACCCATAACATACAGTGCAGTATCCCTGGTCAGAATCTACTGTGGGTTTAAATGTTTTTGGGGTTTTTTGGCCGGTTTAATAAATTTAAATATAAATTAAATCTAATCTGGGAATATCTTTAAGGTTTTTATTGCCTCACAGATAACATATAAACTTGGGTTTAAAGCTATAGGTTAAGAAATTTAACAATTCTAAACAAATTTCTGTATCTATATTTTGACAAGTGTAGCTCAGGGTCTTTAATTAAGACTAGCTAGACTTTACAGACGCTGACCTGTGACAATAGATAAGACAAAGTGCAACAGAATGATATATATATGAAAATAGCTAAACGAGCAAGTTTGCAGTCAGTTCACTTTTAACAAAGCTAAGTGAACACAAAATTTCCTTGCAAGGACTTGTGAATGAATCCAGTGTTGGACAAAACAAGGCAAGTGCTTTATATCAATCTCACTTTGGTTAGCAATGTATTAGTAAAGTGGCCACAACTTGACTTTAAACAGTCCATGACAGGGATGCACTGTACTGTAGGTCAGATATATCTTATAGATCTTAAATATCCCTCTATAGGCCGTATCTGATTTATCGCAAGGGGTAGTGAAATTCAATCATACCTCAGTAAGTTTGGTATTGTCCTCTTGTTGTTTAGTATGATAGGATTAGAACTATTTTGGAATTCATATTAGTGAAAAATAAGTCAGTGCATCCCTGTGGGGGCATCTTACGACACATCCATCCACCCTGTACAGACAGGGAACGCTGGCGTATAGTTTTGTTGTCATTTCGGCTATAATACTTAAGAGAAATAGTGCCTCAAGCTTGATTCTACTCCTCCTTATCCGTTGCTTCCCCTCAAGGTGGCACAAAACAAACAGTCGGGTCAGAGGGGCTTGAGAAGAGATGAGAGTAGAAGAGAAAATCAGATGCTGGCAGTCCTCGGGATCTCTTGGGAGTCCGCTAGATTCAGTTTCTGGCTGGAGAAGCAGAGTCAAGCAATAACACAGGCCAAAGTCTGACGTTATTAACAAGATCAGTGCTGGACGGACAGGAAACCTGTATGCAATAACGTTTTCACTTTCACTTTAAATGCCTTTAAAAAGCAATCAAGGATTTGATGCCTGGAGACTGGTGAATGTTAATATCAAAAGGATACATAGAAGTACTCAGCTCCTCAAGCTGTGGAGAAAAAAACATTTTGATCTTATTATGCATGTCAGCAGTTTGTGTGGCAATCTTTCCCTCACTGTAAAAGGACCTTCTAGACTTTATCCTGTTTGACGTGCAACAAGCAGCTAAGAGTTTAACACCTGGGAGGGGGAGTAAGCAGCTAAAGCCTTGTTAAGTAGTAACACCACATCAATGAACAGCTTTATCTAGTACAACATAATGTACAAGCGACAGCACAATGAGCTCAACGTGCTGTATCGGGATGAAGTTAGAACAGTTCACAAATTACGCTATTACAGTCTTACATTAAGAAGTAATTTGTCCATGTTGGTGTCACAGGCTATTTTCCTCTGGTCCTCAGGCATTTCATCCACCTCGCCATAGAGGTCAAAGTGCAAACGGGCCAGCTTCTCCTGCATCTCTCTCACATGCTCCATCTGGTCAATGGAGCACTCATTCCCTAACAGAGGAGAAAGCAAAGACATGTACAGGTGTCTTCAGCTGTTGTGTTTACTATTATGTTGTTTAAAACTCTATTTTCATTACAGTCTTGCAATCATCTGCTATATTTATTTCTTGTAAATACAGTAATCTTTGCCCACGATGCAATATTTTTTCAATTTAAGAACCAGAAATGATTATGTATTTACAATTAGAATTTACATATTTAGATGTTAAAGGTCCAGTTACCATTATGTGTATTCTGCCATCTGGATCTATGACATCACTCTCTGGCTCTCTAAAGTTGCACAGGGCTGCTTTCATAAGACACATGTGGGACAATATTGTGTTCTGGTTAAAGGTTCTTTTAAGGCCCAAATTACCAAATGCTTGTAGTTTCCCTGAGTGGAAGTCGTTGAGGAGACTGAGCAGGCCGTTTTCCATCTCCTGCACATCTGAAACATCAGTAAGAAAGGAGTGCTGGATGGTAGGTGCTGCCTGGCCCTGGCTCTGATTAGCTTTCCCACCCAAGCCCGGATGATGCCTGGGTTTATCTCTAACTCCCCTGGAAAAAGACCAAAAACACAGCACAGTCTGAAGAGAGTGATTCAGAGCTGACTAGCAACTTCAAATACTTTATTTCTGAGGAAGATAAACACATAATATACGACTGTTATTGGTAAAACAATTGTGGTTCTACGGTTGCTACCTCCTACTCTTGCTCTTTTGGCTGGAGTGAGTCCCCATGTTATGGCTGTAGCCTATGTGTCGTCCTCCGGAGGAAGCGTTCGTTTTCCGGCCAGAGCCACCAGTCGGAGCCGCCGTGTTGGTGGAGGACCTGGGACTCTTTCTTTTTAGTTTTCGCTCCTCCATAACTTCATGTTACGGTGCTGTCCGGTTAGACAGATAGAGGGTAAACCACGACAGCGGACACCAGACACTGGAGATAGTAACGTTAACTTAAAGCCGAACCCTGTAGCCAACCACGCAGAAAAAACACCCTTACACAAATTAGTGTGATAGCGTTTCAGCTAGCTAACGTTAGTCGGCTAATCTTCTGCTCAGACTGACAGAGTATCCATTTAAGTTAAATACCACAAACAAAAGCCGATGGACAAATTTACTCAAAACTACTGCTGAGCTAACCGCTTGTCGTTGTTGGCACTGACGGATAGTCCACACTATTCTAAAATTTGACATGTAAAAATGCGTATGTACCACGCAGGCTAGTTAGCTAGCCTGTAAACTCTGACACTTCCTGTTTTGGTCGGACGCGACGGACCCACTCACGGCAAAATTTCTGGGTAGTTAATATTATTAAGGACTAAAACGGTATCATTACGCACGGCGATAAAATTACACTATCATTTGGAATAGCACAAGAATACTTATTTTCTAATAAAAGTCAACCGTAACTTCATGAAAGTTTCTCACCTACTCTGCTCAGAGGTCCCTAACTACGAATTGGAACAACCAATCGGTCGTATTCCATTATAGTCTTGTCTTTTCAGTGTAGTGAATTTTTTTGTAAATCTTCTTATGCAAGAAAAACGGTGAATATCTTGCAAACAATACAACTTTGCTACAATTTGTTAGTCACAAAATTTAAGCAGTTAAGAATGAATGAGACTTTTATAAAATCCTTAAGCCATACATTTATAAATATTTCTCTTTAAAATGAACCTGTGACTGAGATGTAGTTGCAGGGTGAAACCACAAGGGGGAGATACGCGAACATCTAATAATGATCTCCCTCTCTCCCTTCTCTTAATTAATTATTAATAGCTGATAAACATACTTTAATTAACTGTGCATGTTTTCATAAACATAAATGACATTCAAAATGCTGATTAATTGAATTCCACGGCACCATTCAAGTCTTAGTGTACACCAAATATTTTGCACAGAATAAGCATTTAAGTGTTTTGGACTCTGCAGGTGATGCTATTCCAGTCGAGTCTTGCATAGCTGCACAAATAGCACAAATATTTTATACACTTTTATTAACAAAAGGGAAACATTTCTCTCATGTTCTGCTTTTGCAGTGGCATTGCTGTCCCTTGTTGGTATTTGCAAGATGGCCTTTATAAGTCACTCTGGAGGGAAATAGAAAATGATTTACGGTTTGCAGCTAAAAACTCTGACATCCTGTTGAGAGGTCAAGAGAAAAGAGTTCCCCAATGAGGATATTTAAAATATCACATTATTATATATACTTAGTCATGTTTCTTATGTGCAGTCCTCGTCACTGGCCAACATACCCAGTGATCTTGTCATATTGACAAATGCATAGTGATATCCTCAACATGGTTCTTGACTTCATAAATTCATGTGTCTCATTAACAGTTAAGTTACAATTTAAACTGTAGTAGGATTTCCATTTATATCACTTAACTATCAGGCTCTGGTGGCTCAGTTCATTGGATCAATGCCTTATACTGAGATGGACATGGGTGCCGGTCAGATAAACTTGTTAGTTTCTGCATTTCTCCACAATGCATTCTTGGAAAGGATTTAGTCTAGTCTAGTCACGGCTAAGTAGGCAATTGGATGTCCAACTGAAAGATAATTCTTATTTGGACCATTTTCCACTAACAGAATGAAAGAAATAGGATCTTTTAGGTGGAAAAATCCAGTAATGTGATATAGAGCAAATCAAGACACAGCAAGTAAAGTAACAAACGTTAGCTAAGTTATAGGCTGGCAAACTGCTACAGTTGCTGCTGCAAACTAACAAGCAGAGAAGACAAGACAGTCCCAGAGTCCCTTGAATGAAATGTAAGCAACATTATTGTTTTTGAATTAATCATCATTGAGGTATTTTTATATTTGTATATCAATTGCATGACTTACTTGTGCCTGGCACAGCCTAATTGAGAAGTTTATTAAAGGACTTGCATTCTAGATCACTGTTTTAAATCGGTTTTAAACTCTCAATCTCATCTGAAACTTTGCCACCGCTTGGTCCAGTCAGTTGGTTGCCAATACTTAACAAATGACCAATGGGAAGCTGAAATATTTGTTGGCCATTAGTTTTTTTTTTAGGATAGTACCTTGACCAATGAACAATCTGAATTCTTGAAAAAGTTCCAGAGTTTGGGGGAAAATTACCTGCTGTGGAAAATGGACTCATGCTGGCAAATCATTTCTCTCTCACTTCTCTCCACGTTGTCTTTTCCTCCTCTCTCCATCCTGCCCTTTCCTGCTTTATGAGCTCATGTGTGTGTTTGCTGCGTGACGGCGGCTGAGTGAGGTGAACCAGGATAAAATGTTACAGATGAACACATTTGGACTGTCGCTTCCACACAGCCATTAACTTAGTGGATGTACACACACACACACACACACATACACACACAGAGGAACACACACACACACGCCTATCTCTCATCTGTAATTGCTGTGTAGGTGCTTGTTTGGAGAGCTAGCTACTAGTTACAGCCAGTTCTTTTTGTCATGTGCACGGCTGCCTGAATTATGCATCGGATTGTAAATGAATGACAACTGGTTTAATTACACACTCCGTCTTACTGCTAATTCTAAGTTACCTGCCTTTCTAATGCAGCATTATTTCAGCATTTTAACAGACTCACTTTGGCCACTAAAGACACTGTAAGCTGGGAGCGAAAGTGAACAAAAAGCATAAGAATACATAGCAGTTAAGATTATTGAGATAAGAAAGCTACCCATACAAATTTATTAAGAAAAATAAAAGCTGCTGTTTTTGTGTGTAATAAATAATATTATTCTTTCACAGAGAAATTAAATACATTTGTCATTTCTAAGTTTTTCGCTCTGTGGACTTGACCCACAGTCAGCGCAGAAATGTTCATGTTGTTGCAATCGGAGAATAGAGGCATGAAGGCCGCTCTTTTGTTTCCATTCATGTGTGTGCTCCATGTAAATCCCTGTTCAATACTGTGTCACAGGACACTCAGGGGACTATAGTAGACACTGGATGTGTGTGCAGCTCTATTGGGAATTAGGGCTAAGCAGAAGGTTACAAGTGTGTGTGTGTTTTCATCTCAGCAGCTGTTACCCAGAATAATGTTTTTATCCCTTCATATTCCTTCATACGCCCCCCCCCCATGCTCCACACACACAAATACAAATGTCCACACAGGCACACTTGAAGTGAGTGTTTCCTATTACAATTGACCACAGTAGATTTATATCTTTCCCAGACTACTGTATGAATAAATGTTTTATGTGTGAGGAAGCCAGACATCTTGTCCTTGTCTTCCACTTGTCCTCCCCGTGCAAGGAGTGAGGGACATAACGGACTGGCAGAGGTGAATGGGGGAGGTAGGCAAGAGAAATGAAAGTAATTGTTAAAAAAACAAACAGGGATTTATTTGGTTTTGTATGCCTGCCTGACGTTCATAGAAACACTGGATATACTGGAAATACTGATAGTCATTTAGATGTGTGATTTTACATGTGGTGATGTGAAGTGTTTCTCTGCATGTACCTTTACACTGCATTTAAAAAAACACACCAAACAAAGCAGAACAAACGAGGAAAAACATCCTCTTGTAGTTACCAGAAAACAGTGGAAAAGTGCCATCATTCCAGAGATTTTAAACTTTCCTGAGACATGTTATACATCCCATTTAGTCACCTTTCCTTTTCTGTGACAGTTACACAAAGGCATTAAATGTTGTGTTGGTACAGTATGTGGGAAATCAATCTAACAATGTATGGAAACTGGTCAGCAGCAACATAAAAGATATGCCTTTGTATTTAGTAGACTATAACATGCACCAAAAGAAGTCTTTTTAAGAACTACTTTTGTCTGTCAGTATCGGTGATAAACGTGGTGACGCTTTTTTGTTTAGCATGAGTAAATATACTGCAAAGATCCAACAGGTTTGTTGAGGATGACATAATATGAAAAATGATAAAATAAAAGTTTGTTCCAAGAATTCTTGAAAGGTATATATGTAGCAATTATCCAACGAAGGTTAAAATCAAGGGCAACTGGACTGAGCTGAGTTTCCCTGCCAGTCAGTCAGAACTGAAGAAGTCCTTTGGATGAGGGACGAAACGTCTTCCAGTATCTTCAACCAAGTCCAGTTGCCCTTGATTTTAACTTTCGTTGGATAACTATGACCTGGATGACTGAGAATCTTCATAGACATATGTAGCAATTGTTAAGTCACTATTATTCTTCATGATGACTGTGCTATGGGACTGTGAAAATTTTATTTTGATATAAAGTGATTCAGTTTCTCACTCCGTCAATTTACCTGTCATCTCAAACTCTTTTGCCACGCTACACGTCCTCATATCTCCTGTTAAACCTCTGTCTCCCTCTCCTTCAATTCCCTGTCTCCTCCTTCCTCCTCCCCCGCTCTCCCATTCGCCTCTTCCTGTCCTCCTCTCACCACTCTGTAGAGGGTCCAAGTGACATTTGGCTGTCCCCTGCCTCGAGGGGGTCCAGGAGATGCAGACGTTTTTGGCAGGCAGGCACAGGGACGCCTAGGGGTCCTGACGGGGACTCCTGGACTAGGAAGAGAAAAAAAGTACACATCATAAAATGCACCCGCAGTCAGAAACACACATAGGCTCTCGGGGTGCACACGCATAAGCAAACAATTGCACAAACAGAGAACAGCTAACACAGACACACACTGACACGTGTAAATGTGTATGCGCGCAAACACTCATGCACCTACCAATCAAACACATGTAATGAAGACACAGTGGATGATAAATGTGAGAAGGCGAGGGAAGCTGCCCCCGTGGAAAAATTTGAAAAAACAGTACATAAACTGGGATTTGAATTTGAATTGCTAAACTATTGAGCTTCAACATGACTGGCTTCATTCCCTGTCCGCCGCACTACCAGAACTTTATTTATTTAATGCTGACAAATAAAACGACTTGTCAAAAATGAATGAAGTCTGTTTTATCGCAAATCCCTAAAATATACTGGTCATAAAAGTGCTGGTATTTCAAACCTTTCTCATTCCCAACTCGTCACATATGGACCGTCACTTTTTAACATACCTGGGTACCTCTTAAATGTTGTTTATGCGGGCGTAGGGCTCTGCTGTCAAGTTAGCAAGACTAAATATGCAACATCCGGTCAAGTTAGTAATAATACACATGCAATATCCTGTTGGACTTTCAAAATAAAACTAGTGGTTAATATTGTGAAACGTCGCAATTTGGTTAGGTTTAGGCTACAAAACCACTTGGTTAGGTTTAGGAAAAGATCATGGTTTGGGTTAAAATAACTGTGTTACTTACCTGGTGTAAGTTAAAGGTTCAGTGTGCAATATTTAGGCGGACCTTAGAATGACCCATTTCTATCTACATACACTGCGGGTCCCCTTACATGGAAGTCGCCAAATGGTGCCGCCATGTTTCTATAGTAGCCCAAAAGGACAAACTACTCTACAGAGCGCATTTCGTCACTACGTTGAATACATATGAAGGAGAGGGGAGAAGAAGAAGTATTAGAAGTAGTAGTAGTAGTAGTAGTAGTCGTCTGGTTTGTTAGAAGTAAGAAGAGAAGTGAAATTTGGACAAATGGAGGACCACACGTATTATTTAGCACAAGAGCTGACAAAGCGTGTCTACCACCGTAGTTTCTCCTGCAATATTGCAAATGGAGGGGTGAGCGGTGACTAAAGGTGCTTTCAGACCAGAAAAAGAGGCGCTGCCAGCGACACGAAGGCCTTCGTATGATTTGAATATTTTCAACTCCAGTGAGAAACTTGCATGGCGCTGAGTCGTGATAGCCTATCAGCGTTGAGATTGTCCGTACGTCACCGATGGCTTCAGAGCGTTGTGTGGCAGAGCGGGAGAGCTGCTAAACGTGGGGGAGAGTAGCCAGGAGCAGTGCTGCATCTTTTGGACAAATAAACACCCGTAGCCGGTTTGGATTATGCTCTGACAACTATGCTGTTTACTCGCGAGAGGAGCTTGGAGTAAACTGCTTTTATTAAATTCGCTTTTTACTTTAGTTTTTGGGATTACAACATTGATTTATCTTCACTTGAGCTTCTCAGCAGCTAGCTTCCATGCACATCCGTTTCCAGTGTTGTTGTTAATGTCGGTTACCGCGTTGTGTGTGAATACTTAGCAGTTGTCCAGCGATAAAATCCCCGCGAGGAGAGCGTTGCATGGATTAAATTCGCGTTTGGTCTGAATGCTGCATAAGGCCGTTGGTTGCAATTCGTAAGCCTCGACACTAGATGCCACTAAAACTTACACACTGAACCTTTAAGTAACGTAACTTACTCAATACAACTGAAAAAAGTTTTATATATATATATATTCTTTTTTTCTCAAATGGAAAATGAACACCAGTCTCCTGGGTGAAAATCAGAGTTTTCTGTTAATTATTCTAGGCCTACTCTTAGCATTGACCAGTGACGGTAAAGGGCTTCTCAGTGCATTGAACTATAATGCTAAAGGCTGCCATGTGCGTTGGTATCCAGACGTCGAAGGACGTGACAAAGCATATCTGACTTCCTGGGAATGACGGGATGGGTATTAAGTATAAACATGTGACAGTTTAACTTTCCTCACATATAAGACTATATAAGATTCATACTGTACAAAATCGCCAAAGACTACAACAAGGCAGTTTCTTCACCATGAGGTCAGGACCCAAAATAATCACTTGATGTTTCCCGAGAGGTCAATCCCACAACCTCTCTCTAACTGGTTGGACACTGGAAAACCTTGGAATTTGGCATGTCAAAGCTGAACACGGTGGAAGCAAATACATCACACCCCTTTAGTGTATGTACCCTTTCTGCTGCCTCAAACTCAAAACATCACTTCCTGTGCATTAGAGGATTTTCAGAAGTTCACAGACATCCATATATCAACTACAGGTTGAAGAGCAGTAAAACTAATAATACTAATAATATCATTTGGTGAAATTATTGCCAAAAATTATCCAAAGAAAGCCAAAATGAGGATTTGAAAAAATAACATTACTTGCTCAGATGGACATTTTTTGTGGTGTTACTGTGCCCATCTTCCACCACTCGTGTCCCTCTGGGATCACTCATCTGTCTTTTCCCCCACTCTGCACTCTCCTCTGTCTCCCGGGTCTCTTCAGAGAGATAATACGCTGGTCGTTGGGGGAGATGGAGATGCAGGGCTAATTGCGGGGTGCCGGAGCTTGTAGGCGCTGCACTGGCCGCTGTTTTGGCTCAGCCATAATTACCTGGTAGCTGCAGATGTTTCACACCATTGTTGTACACCCAGACAGAGAGGGATGGATAGATGGCTGGAGAGGTGGGGAGACATAAAGAGGGAGAGACAGAGGTTGATTCTCCCAGCCAGCTGCAAACTTCTGCACACACGCAAAGAAACAGCGAGCAGACGCTTTCTCTCTCCATTCATCTATCCATCCTTTTACCCATTCTTTTATTCATCTCTTTCAATCCATTATCAAACCAACCCTTTTATATTTGCACCTTGAGTGTTGATAGGTGATCATAATTCTTTGTGTGTGTGTGTGCGGGATGCAGCCTTCCCACTGAGGCAGAACAAAGTAGCGTAATAACTCAGACACTGAGCTGACCCTCTCTGCTGCTCTCAAGTACACTTAATGGAGGTGTGTGTGTGTTTTAGCATGCATGTGCATCTTTGTATGTGTCTGTCTGTTGTATTTGACTATAACTGCTTGCGCATACCCGACTATGTGTGTGTGAGTGTGAGCTTGTGCATGTGTCTATCTGTATGTGTGAATGTACCCTGTTATCTCTCTCTCGTGTGTGTGTGTGTGTGCGTGTGTGAGTGAGAGACAGAGTGTGCTTGTGCATGTGTGTATCTGTCTGTGTGAATGTATCCTCTTCCCTTGTGTGTGTCTGTGTGTGTGTTCAAATAGCTGATCCCCTCCAGGGGTGAATTGTTATGGATGCTGTTCTGTTGAAATTACTGTTATTTGTTTCCTTTAAAACAAGCTAATTGCAGCATAGCGGATTGCTCTGTGTGTGTGTATTTGTGTGTGCGTCAATTTGTTTGCTTCCTTGTTTATTGTTTGTTTGTGTCGCATTGCAGACCCCTCCAATTTCTTTAGCATGGACACATTTTCACTCCGGCGTCAAAAAAACCCTCATTCTGCTGCAGCTGTTGGGCCGTAATTTGACTTTTTAGCCAATTTTTTTTTCCAAGCTAAACTCTACTGTTCAATAAAAAGGGAATAATTTAATAAACAATTTGCATATAAATAGAATAACAAAACAATAAATCTCCCCCTGTGAAAAGGATTCACTTTTGTGTTTTTATACTCAATTCTTACTGAACAAGAAAAGTACTGTTCTTCTAAGTGCTGAAATCATTCACTTCACAGTGATGTTTAATGTCTTTATCTAGTATTTTTCTTGCAAATAAACCCATTAAAAATACTACACCAACTATACAGATACAAGCACTAATTGTCAACAAAATTAATTAGTTAATTTGACTATCTGATCACTAATCACCTCACCCAAAAAAGACTATTATAGTGATAGCCTACTATGCAGATAGTTTTGGTTTAATTTGTCTACATTTTTAAATATCTTTCACTAAGATTTCCTGCCTCCACCTCTTTACATTGGAGGTGAATGGAATTTAGTTTGTGGTGCTCTTCACACTGACAAACAAGAAGCTAATAGCTCTGTGAGGGTGCACTTATTTTAACATGCTGGTGGTACACAGGTATAATTTTTGTTTCTCACCAATAAAGGCTAACATTTGATAATTAGGACTTAACACAACTTACCGCTGAGGCTGATGGGAATGTCATTAGTTTTTCAGACTGATGACAGCGCTTGATGGAAAGTCAGAAGATTGCCAAATATTTTGCAATTCAGGGGGGCATGAGTCTGTGTAAAAATTCTAAAATTTGTGAAGATGTTTCATTCAAACCTAAAAAGTCATGGGGACACCTTCATGACAATAAATGAGTTATTTCTGTCTGGATCAAAGTGTTGGACCGACTGAAAAGACTGACAGTGCCATCCATAAAGCTATAAAGCTGCTAGCAGGGCTAAAAATTTAATTGCATAACATGATAACATGTTTTTTCATAATTTAAGTGAACTGACCCTTTAGTCATTTTCAAGGATGAAAGAATTAAAACTGAGCACCGTGATGTCAACACAATCCCTCATTGCACAGCAAGTACGGTGAGTTAAAGCTGGTCTGTAAGCTGTGATGGATGTTCACAATGGATAGTTAGTTATAATTTAACTTTTAATTACTTCATTTTCTTTTCAAAGTAAGCTTGGGTAACCTGGGGTTTTGTTTAAAACCCTTTGCGATTGAGGTTTCTTATACTAGGATCCAACATATTATTATCAACACGATAGTAACCGCATTTAGCGGATCGAGTACTGGCCATAATATACAATCAGGGTTGGGAGGGTTACTTTAAAAATGTAGCCTACTCCTATAAAATAACTAATTACCTGTTAAAAATGTATTTAGTGACCTAATCTGAGTATCACAAAATTAAACTAATGCTGATTACTTTCCATTACTTCTGGATTAAGTCAAAACCAAATATGCGAATAAAGACAAGAGAAAACACATTTCAATAAGATTAGTCAACTAATGATAACATTAGCCTACTGGATTTCTGTGTTGGTCTTACTTGTAAGTGTTTCTTTAAATTAGACATTGAGTCCTCAGCTAGTGAAAGGAATTTTACAGCTGGCAAGCAAAGGCTGCATTCCATTGTTATGTTATTACCATTTACTGATTTAAACACAAAATTGTATCAAGTGAAGGCGTTTTTGTTAATGTTTGTTGATTATTTCAGCAGCAGAAAATTTCAGTTGAGCGTTATTGTGGGATATTGTATGAGCATGTGCATGGTAGTTTAAATTCATTGCTTATTATTTTAAAAATGCATTTTTAGATTGTAATCCTGATAACAATAATTTTAGTAAATGTGTTGGTAATCTGATTACATCTTTCTTGTGTGCCTTTAACAGAATACAGATACCTTTTTTCTGTATCCTAATTAAGTAACAACATTCCATGTATTCCGTTACTCTCCAAGCCTGCGTACAATCATCATACATCCACATGAACAATCCACATTAAATCTTTGTCAATGTCAATATGACATTCAGCGTTTAGTGTCAAGGCAATCCTCTGCAATGTGTTACCTTCCATAAATATGCTTCAAATGTGTTTTACACAGTGAGGGAATCTTGTTTTTGGGAACTGGATTGGAAATCAGCACTGAGGAGAGAAACAGCTGGATCGGTGCATCCCTTTATCTTATTACATCTGATTTCGTTCTGAAAATGCTAATAACTTGAGTACTACTTTACTAGTACTGGGAGGAATGATTGCCACAACTACAAAGAGCCAAGTTGTAATTAACAGAAATTGTTCCTTAATCAGCATGGAATGAAAAAGTATCCAAACTCAAACAACATCAAACAGATGCAGTATGTATATGTCAGTGTGTTTGAAAGTGGCTGGGAAACACAGAGCAAGAAAGAGGAAAGTGAGCCCATGCTGGTGTTGAGTGGGTTAAGTGTGTGTGTGTGTGTGTGAGTGTTAAGTGGGACATCTCAGACAGGCAGGCCATCCTCTCACAGGCATCGTTGTCTGCCAGGCAGGTGAGCTAGTGTCTCTTTATCTGTTTCTCTCTCTCTCTCTCTCTGACACACACCTCTGCCAGCTCCTTCACGTCCCCCTGTGCCAGGTACGTCTACGTCCCGTCTTTGTGTGCGAATGAAAGCGCGGCAGATCTGACGAGGAAGAAAATACACACATACACACACACGCCCGCACGCTGCATTCTCACGGGGGGAAGAGGAGGGACGGGAGGAGGAGAGGGAGAAGAAGAGGTGCCCTCGCCTTCCCTCTCATCCCTCAATCCAACACTTCTCCTCCTTTCGTTTGGTTCCATTCATTCGTCAGTTCTTTCCGTTTTGTGCCGTTCCATATGCTGCTGCTCTGTCTCTGCCTCCGCTCTTCTCCTGTCCTCCCTTTCTTTGCGCTCCATCCTTTTTCTCCCCCATCGCATCGCTCCCTTTCTTTCCCATCCATCCTCTCTTTCTCCTCGCCTCGTTCCAGTTTCCAAGTGCTTGGACGCGGGGCTTACCGCTCCGGTCACTGCTCAGGGAATGTGGTGAGCTAAAGTAGGCTCGGTGTTGAAGAACATCACACACACACAGACACCAACACACACTTGAACAAACAAACAGAATCGGGCCCTTTCTCTTGCTCCAATTTCAATTGTGTCTTGTTTGCTACCTGCATATGTCTCTACCTTCTCCAGATCCCAAAGCTTATCTGTACACGCAGCCTAGAAAGCATTATGAGAACTGGTCTGACATCATACGTATCCAAGCACCAAGCATTCAGAGATAAGCTTCCCTGCTCCTATCTCAATCAGTTACTCAGCACTCCAGGCCAAGCAAAGTTCAGCACAACAGAACTGCACTGAAGTTCAAATCAGCAGAAGAGAAATTGCTCTATTATTCTTGCTTTTGTAAAATTATAAAAGTTTTTGTGTCCTTGAGGATAACAGAGGCAGGCAATATGTAGATTTGTAAGGCCCTGTAGCACAAACGTCAGAGCCAAACCTGACCCAAAGCTTTCTATGGCTTTGTCCACAAGAAAGGGAACGGATCCCCCATAGACTAACTTAAAATACAAAAGTTAAAAAACCTTTATTATCGCGGCTACGTAATTAAAGACCAACACACACTGATCACACACAAGCCGCTGTCAGGTTCAAACAGTCACACTAATATAAGCACATGCCTCAGCAACACATGAACATTTGCACAGCCTCGTCTGGCTCCTCAATAAAACCTGTAATCACTCAATGAATGAACAGTGTGTCACAGATCATAGAAATGGAAATATACTTATTGATTCTAAATCTTTATGGGATTTTTTAGTTAGATCAGGCCACAGAATGTTTGGAGTTGTTAATCATTACCAGTTTTGACTGATTATTTTTGCCATTTGGTTGCAGTGGAAACAAGCTCAAAACACAAGTCATATATACATATACATCAATCACACATCCAGCAACATTGGCATTCATTTGGAGTTGTATATCTATCCACCTGATGAATGGAAGTACAAAAATACACCATTCTTTTAGCTCTATTTTTGTTCTGATAAAGGCTCCACCATGTTCACCAGCTAGTTGCTAACTTTGTCCAGCTGCTGTATGGTGCTGGCTAGGCAGTGTACGGAGGGTTTTCACTGTAAACAGCTTCCTATTGTGGCAGAAAAGAATATTAAATTCGGCGTTGAGAATGAACCAAAACAGAAAAACTATCAGAATAATTTGAAAGATGCCATGATGACAAAGAAATTTACTGATAGGGGCCTTGACAGTTACTTTGTAGAAATAGAATGAATGTAGATGCTGTTTTTTAATATATCATTTTAAAGTTCTATCTAAATGGAGCACGACTCTAAGCACAGACAGAACCTCATTTTTAAGATCATAAATCAAACGGTCAAAAACTCCCTTTCACTTAATTTTAAAACTAAACAACTGACTGATTTTTTTGTTTGTTTGTTTTTTTTTGAAAAACTGAGGCCACACAAAGCAAATACATCAGCCCAAGTCTCAATTATGGTACTTTGTATTGTGATATATTACCTTATCTTAAGAGACACTTATTTGGTGGACGAGTCGTGCCAATAATGTTCCAACTAAAAGCCAATTTTACTTGAAAACAATTAATTGGAAAAAAAAAGCCCGGGTTGGAAGTTAAACAACACTTGTTTGTCTGTCTTTGCAAGATTATGAAAATTTAGCAACAGTACTTATATTTACCATCAACATCCGCTCCTTCTTTGTGTTTGCCATCAACATACTCACCATCCTCTTCCTTCTGTTATTCATCCTCATCATCATTGCATATTGATTTTGTCGTAGCTCTCCAGGCGTGCACTGACCTTTCATATGAGGTGCTCGTTCTTCAAGACTTCAAGAGGTGAGAATGATTGATGTCTAATCTTTGATATCCTCTGAAGATGTGTGTGTGTGTGTGTGTGTGTGTGTGTGTGTGTGTGAGAGTGTGTGTGTGTGTGTGTGTGGGTGTGTGGGTGTGTGGGCAGGTTGCATAGGACCTCCTACAGTTAAGGAACCAAAGGTCCTCAGGGTATTAGAGCAGGAGAGCAGGAGATCAGGGAGGCAGCTAACACACACACATTTGCGCACATTGTGGTGTCTCAGCGACCTCTTGGTGAGTTCAGTGGCAAGGCGTGGTGAGAGTAGTCGTTTGAACCTGTAGATCTTAAAGATCACACTCACACTGACAACCACACACAGATTAATGCCAAAAGAAGGAAACAGTTGAACCTTTTTTTTTTGTCTATGGGGGTTGAGGGGTTGGACTTGTGAAAGGAAAGCAGGGGGAAATGGAAACAGAGACCTGTAGGAAGGGAATTAGTTTGAGAGAGAATGTGTTTTATTTTGATGAGCACAAGAAAAGGGGAGAAAGAAGAAGATAAAACTAGTGAGCTGTGGTTGTAAAAAGAACAATGAAGATACTGACCAGGGTCGATGAAGTAACTTTTTTTGTAACTAGCTGTCAAAAAATGTACACAACATTCTCTGTAATGCTGTTATTAAAAACATGTCCAAGCAAACTATAACCCCACACCTGGTTCATGGCCTCACCTCTTCTGTTGAGCCGTGACGTTTAGACCGCAAACGTCTAGGCCTTATGGGAAATGGTACAAAACACAAGTAGTGAACTATCGCTTTTCAAAAATTACCGTCCTACCTTTTCTAGCGGTTGTCTAATTAAGGCGTGTGTTTCCCATACAGATGTCCATCGGTAAAAAACGTGGTATTACCTTACCAGACGCGGTGGATGTTTTACAAGCCCGGACTGGGTAAAAGCTACAGTGAACACAGGAGTGCAGATATTGATTACTATCATTTGGAAGGTCGTCATTACGTCATTAAGAAGCTGGCATGTGGCTCACATGCTGCCGTGAAAACCTTTCGAGGTTGGAAAAAACGAGTTATGTGTCTTTTTGGAAAAAGTCAGGGGAGCAGACACATACAGGGAGCGAGAGAGAGAGAGGCGGGGCAAGCCGGCTCAACATTGTGATGTCATTGTCAGCCATCAGTGATAGGTGATGGCATCGTCTATGTATACATAATTTCTATTGACAAAAAACTGCTTGTTGCCATTTTTAGCTCTTTTGCCCATGAGGTTATATGTAGACTGTCATACCCTTACTCAAGTAATTATTTTAAAGAGTATATTTACTTATACTTCAGTACTTGTGATTATATAGCAACGATATTTTTTACTCACATTCACAACATTTAGCTGCTCTATTCACCGTGGTTGCGTAACATTTGCTGTGAGTGACGTGGTCAAGTATTACAGAAAACACACTGTTTAGTTTCATGTGATATTAAAAAAGTAACTTTCATACTATTATGGAAAGTAAAATGGCACCATGTTGCACTGGGGAATACAAAAATATGGCATGGGGAAAGAAGGGACAGAGAAGCAAAGAAAACATTAGCCAGAGAAAAGGAGAATGAGAGAAAGAATGAAAGAGTTACGCAATAAATGAAGAAAGAGCAGGGGAAAGTGAGGAAGAGGGGAGAGATGAAGGAAATCAGAGGAGTCTTTAATGTGCGTGGGTCTTGTAAGGTCAGACAGGGGCTGGGGAGGGGGGGAAAGGTTACAGGAAAGGTTACCATTATTTATTTAATCACTGATCCATCAGACGCAGCACGCACACAAGCACAAAAACAAATTCTCTCTCACATACACACACTTATTATCTCCCACTCACCTTTTTAGTTTGCGCACACACACACACACACACACACACGTGCAAAACAGTTTAATCTTCTGTCAGATAAAAAACAAAAGATGAAGGAGACATGAGATTGATTTTAGAACTACCAGCTTCTCATACAGAAGCAGAGCAGATGAGTAATACAGTACAATAATGTTGCAACTATATGGATTGCCATGAAATTTGGTACAGCCATTCATGTTCCCCTCAGGATGAATGGTAATAACTTTGGTGTTCCCTGACTTTTCATTGCGCACCACATGTATCCAGTCTGTGGAACTCAATGTAGTCATTTTTATCTAGGTTACATTGGGCCATGAAAAAATCAGCTGCCTGTCATCACTGAATGAAAAGGTAAGTGATATAAACGAAACAATGAATTTTGTGACACTGACTAACAGAATCTGAATTGAATGTAGATCCGTCAATGTAATGTTCGTTTCACTCAACACAAGTTGGACTCATCTGCAGGGGACAGAAGGCAGTAGTCAAAATTAGATCAACTTAAATAAACAGAGGCAAGGCTCTAAAATCTAAAACAGCTACTTGAGAAAGAGTGACGCAGCATCACCAAGCAGTAACTGTGCTGCACATTACTATACATATTTACATACGTAGTAGAGTTCATTTTTATTGACTTTAAAACACAGATGATTTTGTTGCCAGAGAAGATTTAAGGCCAATATTTTTTTAGTAATGTTAGCTACAGGTAAAAATTTACAGTATATTATATATGTATATCTTGTTTTTTTTGCTTTCAGTGCTAATGTGTGTTCAGATTGTGTCATATGATTAATACGATATAAAATGATAGGTTACACTCAAATACAATTGGTAGCTTATAGTTACTAAACTTGTAGAGTTGAAAGAATGTTTTTAGTTCAGTTTTATGGGTGTATCTGCTAATTTTGGGGGTTATGGGAATTGTCAGCACATTTGGAATTTGTCTTTGACCAATCTGGCAAACGTATACAATATTGCAGCCAACAGTGTGATATAGCGGCTTTTATCCACAAACTGACATATTGAGGACATTTGGGCAATTCCATCACAAAGATTGTTTCGACTACATTCATCCAAAAATAAGTCCATACAATCCTGAGTTTTTTCTGCACAGCAGTTGTATTAATGCTGTATTTGGTCTTCCTAAACTTAGTTTCACTGAACTTGAACTTAGTTGGACACCAGCATAAACTGACAGTAACTACTAATGTTACCACAACTGCATTTTGTGAACTTTCCAAGGTATTTTTGGCACAATTCCCTCTTGGATTTCTAACACAACCTGATACTGATATGAGCACAGGGTTTCCTGGAACGTGTAAAGAGGCACAGGAAGACTAAAGAGAATAGGAGAGTGGTGCATCGCCTGTGCATGCAAAAGAACACTCATGAAATATAGAAAGCGTTGGAATAGCCAATGTAATTAATGTTAACGTTGAAACAAAACGTCCACCCCTGCTGTCATATCACCTGTTTCCTACACACACATACACACACATCTTGTGCGGAAGAGACAGAGGGTCGAGTAGATGGACGGAAAGGGTGATGGGAGGATGAAAGTGCCACACTCGTTTTTTTTCTGCCTTTTGTGGCAGAGAATGCCCTGAGGCAAGATTTAACAGAGGAAAGAGACAGAGAGGAAGTGAAGGATGGAAAAAAGGGACGTCGCAAAAAAGGGATGTGTCTCAGTGACACTGCCAACCCCTCCACAATCACCTCCCCCCTCTAATTCTCTGCATGTATCCCTCTCTCTGCTCCGTTCTCAGTTGTCTTGCTTGAGGCCCCAGTAGCCCTTTGCGGGGTGCGACCTTGGTGGTCACTGAGCTGGTGTGAACATGCAAGAAATGGGCCATATGGGTGAGACAGAGCGAGAAATGGATGTAGAGATTCAAGGAGAGAGCCATCTAATCCTTGATTTGTGTCTGTGTCTTTTCTCCCCCTCCTCTCTCTCTCTCTCTCACACACACACACACACACACACACACCGTCTGGGCTACATATGTGCTCCTTCACCCCTATCTCTTGGCCTGGGCCGGGGCCAGTGCCCCTGCCACCTTACCCAGGGCAAGGGCTGCATATGTTGGGAAGGCGGGTACTACAGAGGGGGGGAGATGGGCTGGGTGGGCAGCAGATGGCTGAGCCCTAAGGCCTCCGCTGGTGTGGACGGTTGTGAGTGTGTATACTTGTGGTGGGGGTGGGAGGTAGGCGTGTGTGTATGTGCATTAGAGGTGTGTGTGTGGTAAGTGGGAGGAGTGTCCGCCTGTGTGTGTGTGTGCGTGCAGGTTTTCTGCTTGGAAGGATGGATGGAGGGGCACCAGTGCAGAAGAACTTCTTCTGGTCACGGTGAGAGAAAAGGGGAAGAGGAAAGAAAGAGAAGGAAAGGAGGGATGGAGAAAGAGAAAGTGTACATAAATGCAACACAGTGGAACAGCAAGAAGCGCTACCTGGCTTTACCTTTTTATTCTTAATATCATTACCTTCATTATTCTTCACCCACAGTAGGAGCGGCAGCAGATCTAAGCTATTTGATGCTGTACAGTACACCCAGACAGCGAGTTCAGTCACTGTCAAATGATTGCGCAAGAGATTAACAAACCATTCAACATTTGATATAATTGATTTCTCTGTCATTTCTTTCCTCCAAGTACATTTGGCACGTTGGTAGTGTAAGTGCAAGGTTGGCTTGTATAATTTGCCCTGCTTCACAAAAAAGATAGATGTTCTACCTGCTGTATGGGTGGTGTCTGAATCTACAGTAGACTCATGCCAAATGAAGAAAAAATTGCAAAATGTGGATTGTGAATTTAAATTTGAATAGAAAGAAACTCCTCACAAAAACAAAAAACAAACAAACAAGCATTGTGTTAATGTTTAGCAGTAAAGCAATAAGTAGTACACCATTCTTATTACGAGGGGAAAATAAGACTAAGGAACCAGAGTTTCCTTCCTGTTTCCTACTAACAGTTTGTTTCCTTTAACCATGATGGAATATCAGTGTTTTAGTGAATGTCAGTAATAACTTAATACAATAACTTATTTGCCATTACCTTAAAAGATATACACCTTAAGATTTCAGTCTTGGTTGACTTAACACCTGTGTCTTCTTGTGGTAATAACAAGTGTCTTTTAATCATACATGTCCCAGAGTTGTGTTCAAAAGAGACACACTACACAATTTTAAGCCCAATTTGCCACTCGGCGAGCTCGGCGACCTTCAGGCAACGATCGGGGTGGTCGATTGGTGGCCAGTCGTTATGTGTGAACTACACCACGACGCATCAGAACAGCTCCCCGACACATTTCTGACACATCGCCAACACCAGCCACATCTCTAACATGCCCGTGTGCTAATCCATTCTTTCACTCATATTACCCATATTACATATCTTTAGAATTGCTCTCTTTATAATAACAACAGCTGTTCCGTGTGTAGGTTCGCATCATTTCCCATTTCACGTGTGTTTTCTTGACAAAACGTGGTTTGGAGACCAGCGTTGGGTGACAGAGTCCTTGTCAGCTCGGTAACGTAGTGTGAATGCTTCAAGACTCCCGTCACAAGACGGCAAGTTGTGTATGCGAACAGCACGGCCATCGAAAGAATACCACACCAGAATGACAGTTTGCATTAAGTATTAAATACACAGGGCTGGTACATGCATAAAAACAGTTATGAAAAATAAACAAAAATAATAAAGTGTGCACGTAAATAAAACCCTTTTTTCAGTTTCTTCGAGCTCAGTTCGTCCTCGGTTCCACTTGCCTATTGACAAGAGTTCAGTTTTTACTGTTGGGGCCCTTTTTAGTTTGTGTTAGTATTTGTCCTACCACCATGAAGATGAAGGAGATGATCCTGGCAATCCGTCTAAAGTCAGAGTCACAAACACGGCTGGCTCGCTACCCAGCCACCCGGACTAGGAATCTATGAATCTCTGGGAGAACGTCTGGAATGTTGGGATCTGTATCACTCTGTGGAAAGGATCTCTGCATGATGTTTCCAACTCTCATCTCCCAAAACCTGACCTATAAATAAGGCCAAATAATTTCTCTCAATTACCATTCAGTGAATAAAACAGACTGCTACAGGCTACTATAAAATAAAATGAGATAATATTTCGGTTCACTTATAATGCAATTTCAAAATCTCTCTCATTGTACAACAGCTCTGATGTTTCTTCTCTCATCACAACTATGAATTTCTCTCAAGTACATTTACATCCAAAATTACATCCTTCATATAAACACACATTTTTAATTTTTATGTAACCTTAATAACATTAGCAGTATCATAAATAAACTGCATGAATTGCATGCAAATACTGATCAACTTGTATTACTTCAAATTAGAGGCATTAGCGTGCTTATTTATCCCCATCTGAACCAGTAACAGTGGAAAGAATGCACAAAAAAAAGTACCTCTTTAACCTCCAGTAAACAATTAAATCCACAATTTTTACCATCATTATTTAACAAACTAACCATTTAGCAACAGTATGGAAAGCTAACATTTTTATAACAAAATAGTTTGTTGTTTTCACAGGCATGAAACAGTATTCCGCTAGCCTATTGTGGCTACTATTACCAAATTAGCATATAAATACAGCAGGCTCACATTAGCTTTACACAATTAGCACCTTTGCGTCACTTTACCCATTAGTGCTGAATAGCATAAATGCTAGCGAACTCACAGTAAACTCAGCAGGCTAGGTTAAATACAAATGGGCATCAAAAGCCTGAGGCCTGTTAGCATGGATGCTAGTGAACTCAGAGGCCTAGCGCCAGGTAAACAACTCACCATTTTAGTGAAATTCACCGCTTTTCGCTCCATGACAACAGTGGATTCAGGCACAGCTCTCTTTTACAACAACGTATAGTCAGTATAAGCAATAATGATTATGGAATTTGTAAAATTCACTCCCTGTCGCTTTTTCCATCTTACCAATTGGATAACGCAGCCTCCTATACTCAGGTGCAGGCGCCAAAAGAACGTGCAGAGACATTAACCTAGAAACGTAACTGTAACGGAGCCTATGTTAAGGGTGGTGTGGTGGGGGGACAGAGAGGACCCAAATGCAACGCTCAGAGAAAAGGAGGTTTATTGAGGGAAAAAGGGGTTGAGGGACCAGAGTGGAGGGAGAGGTGGAAGCCGGGGAAACACAGGCACGGGGAACCAAGTTGACTGAGACCAGAGAGCCGGGGGACACTGGGGCTGAGGAAGGGAGGAGGCAAGGGAGAACTGGGAGGACGCCGTGGGGGAAGTCTGAAGAGGAGAGGACCGGAGGATGAGCCCAGCCGACAGAACGGAGGACGAGGGTGAGTGAACCTGGGAGGGAAACAGACAAAAAGACAGGGTTAGTGCGAGGAATAACCAGGGACTGGAAAACAAAGATCATTTAAACCTGAGCTTGAGAGGTTGGCACCAGGTTGGGAGCAACGACGATCAAGCAGGGGTTGATTGGAGCCCGGGGTAGAAGAACTGTTGGAGATGAGGCTGATTGCTGGCAGGTGTGGCAGGCAGAGGAGGTGGCTGACGAGGTGCAGGTGTGGGTCGTTGGCTGGGCTCAGCAGCAGAGGGAGAGAGAGAGAAGGCACACACAGGGGAGGAGACACAGTGAGGCAGGCAGAACAGAGGAAACCAGGGAAAAAACAGAATCACAGACAAAAAGGAGAAAAAGCCAGGACAACAAGAAAATAAAAACACTTTTGTGACTTGGTCAGACAGCTAAAAAGTGTTTCTCATTATTAAGCCTGGGCTACACTATGGTGGCCGACACAGGACAAAAGGTGTCGTCATCTGAGACAGCAGAGAGTAGCCTGTCAAGAAATGAGGTTTCTTTTGGTAGATAATATGTTAAGAAATTTTATTTGCTTAATTATTTAGTATAACCATATGTTATTGTTACTTGGCCACTGACAGATAACATGGAATATGCAAGTCAATAGGGAGTAACATTGTCTGCACCATAGTCCATTATAAACCACATAACAGACAGCACTGGTGAAAATTACTAATGACCTCCTTATTGCATCAGACAAAGGACTTGTCTCCGTACTGGTTTTATTAGATCTTAGTGCTGCATTTGATACCATTGACCATCAGATCCTATTGCAGAGACTGGAATATTTCATTGGCATTAAAGGAACCGCTCTAAGCTGGTTTAAGTCCTATTTATCAGATCGATTTCAGTTTGTACATGTTAACGATGAGTCCTCCATGCACGCCAAAGTTACTCATGGAGTTCCTCAAGGATCTGTCCTTGGACCAATCCTCTTCACTTTATATATGCTTCCTTTAGGCAATATTATCAGGAAACATTCCATAAGCTTTCATTGTTATGCAGATGATACTCAGTTATATCTATCGATCAAGCCAGATGAAACTCATCAGTTAGCTAAACTTCAAATGTGCCTTCAGGATGTTAAAACCTGGATGACCTGTAATTTTCTCATGTTAAACTCAGATAAAACTGAAGTTATTGCTCTGGGGCCTAAGCACCTCCATGACGCATTATCTAAAGATATAGTTTCCCTGGATGGCATCGCCCTGGCCTCCAGCACCACTGTGAGGAATCTTGGAGTTATCTTTGATCAGGACATGTCGTTTAAGTCTCACATTAAGCAAATTTCAAGGACCGCCTTTTTTCACCTACGTAATATTGCGAAAATCAGGAACATCCTGTCTAAAAATGATGCAGAAAAACTAGTCCATGCATTTGTTACTTCTAGGCTGGATTACTGCAATTCCTTATTATCAGGCTGCTCGAAAAAGTCCATTAAGACTCTTCAGCTGATCCAGAATGCTGCAGCACGTGTTCTGACAGGAACCAGGAAAAGAGATCACATTTCTCCTGTTTTAGCTTCTTTGCATTGGCTTCAGTAAAATCCAGAATAGAATTTAAAATCATTCTTCTTACCTACAAAGCTCTTAATGGTCAGGCACCATCTTATCTTAAAGAGCTCATAGTACCTTACTACCCCACCAGAGCACTGCGCTCCCAGAATGCAGGGTTATTTGTGGTTCCTAGAGTCTCCAAAAGTAGACTAGGAGCCAGAGCGTTCAGCTATCAAGCTCCTCTCCTGTGGAACCAGGTTCCAGTTTGGGTTCAGGAGGCAGACACCATCTCCACATTTAAGAGTAGGCTTAAGACTTTCCTTTTGATAAAGCTTATAGTTAGGGCTGGCTCAGGTAGTCCTGAACCATCCCTTAGTTATGCTGCTATAGGCCTAGACTGCCGGGGGATTTCCCATGATGCACTGAGCTCCTCTCTCCTCTACTTTCTCTCCCTCTGTATGCAACCTTATCCCATTATTGCATGTTACTAACACAACTTCTCCCCTTTCTGGTAGTCTTGTGCTCTCTCGTCCCTCTCCTCTCTCCTATCACTTCCTGCAGGTTTTCTGGCTCTGGAGCTGTGGAGTCTGGATCTGTGGCTGCGGGTCTCCTGCTGCCCCCGTGTTCCTGCTCGACATCCTCTGCTGCAACGACTATTGTTGCTAGTCTTATTGTTATTATTGTTATTATAATCATTAACATTACGATGGTTACCATTAACACTATTATACATATCTGTACCATTTTTCATTTAGTTTATAGCAACATTACCTTCACTGTCTGTACCTCTGTGTGTATATTGTGTAGGCTCTCTCTCTCTCTCTCTCTCTCTCTCTCTCTCTCTCTCACCCCAACCGGTCGAGGCAGATGGCCGCCCACCCTGAGCCATGGTTCTGCTCGAGGTTTCTGCCTCTTAAAAGGAAGTTTTTCCTTGCCTCTGTCACCTAGTGCTTGCTCTTGGTGGGAACTGTTGGGCTTCTGTAAATATCATCACAGAGTACGGTCTAGACCTGCTCTTTTATGAAAAGCGCTGTGAGATAACTGTTGTTGTGATTTGGCGCTATATAAATAAAATTGAATTGAATTGAGATAAAGTTTATACAAAGGCATTTTACAACATTAACAAGGGGAACCTATTATTATTTCTCTTGGTGATTATGGACCATCGCCAAAACTGCCTGCCACCAATACTATCTGGCCTGCTGCCAGATTATGGTGCTTTGATAGCAGCAAAAAATAAAGAAATACTTTGATAGCAGTGCTGAAATAAATGACAGCAACTGTTACTCACATAATCACTTCCTCTTTAGTGGTTTTGCCTGAAAAATAAAAGTGCGACAATGTTTTTTTGCAGCAATGCTTTATTTCGTTTTGAATTGAGAGCTATGACTTTGAAAAATTCTGAACGGACATTAAAAACAGTCTGTAGCCTGCTTGACACACCTCTGAAAGAAGTAGTTCATAATCAATTAGTTGAAGAGGGGGGAAAAAGGACTGATCTCACAACCTTCAAGGTGAGAGTCTTGCACTCTATCAACTGAGCTAAAGGAACACCATAACATTTAGCTAAAATATTATGCCTTATATTCCCACCCACCATCTAATGGATAAAAAAGGTTGCTCTGATGCAAAACATATTTGTATATTATTACATCTTCTTCTTTGAATGTTCATATTCAATGTAGTGATGAGTCTCTATACTGCCAGAATTCTACAAGAAGAAGAAGAAGAAGAAAAAGAACATAGTAACAACCGCGCTTTGTACAGCAGTTTGTCTGTTTTTGGCTACTGTAGAAACATGGCGGTGCAACATGGTGACGTCCATGGAAGGGGGTGCCCGCGGATATGTATATAGAAATGCCTCATTCTAAGGTAATAAAAAAATAACAGTTCATTATGTAAGGTCTTTATACAGCACTGAAAACATAATTATGGATCTTATATTGCATTTCTATCAATAAATCCTCAGAAATATTCTACACTGGACCTTTAAATACAGAGATTATCCATCTTAAATACAACAAAAGATGAGCTGGTCATGTATCTGTTTACAGTTCAGCCAAAAACCTTCAGCTTAGAGAAAAGGAAGTTTAAGAGCAGATGAAATTTCACTCACATACCTATAGGAGTCAATTTGGAAAAAAAACAACTATTTTTGGTGTTTTGGTACGAGGACATTTTGAAAACAGAAGTAACGGAATTGCTCTGAATTTAGAGGACATACTCATTAAAAGTTACATTACATGATCTAAATCATCAGTTATTGACTAGTGCGTTGTTTTAGGTTGTTTTAGGTCTTATTTGAAAAAGCATCATAAAGAGTGTTTAAGGTAGACCGTGTGGCTGAGAAACACTCCTGATATTCTTGAGTGTGTTTGTTGAACATTCGCATTAAGCATGTGCAGCCGTGCGTGCATTGTCCGAGTATATGGGAATGTGTGTGTGTGCTGAAGATGTGTGTATATGGCCTCTGGCACCCTGTCTCCTCTCTGCCCTCCAAGGAGGCGAGAGAAAACCGCCCTTCCTCACACGTGGAAAGCAGACATGGAGAGAAAAAGACGAGAGGGAGGCAGAAGATATCCGTTTTGTCCTTCATTTCTCCCACAATCCCCCTATTTTGCTCCATTACAGACAAGGAGAGTGTCCCGAAGATGCTCGCAGGTATGACACAGCTGCCACGCTCTGAATCTCACACACACACACGCACGCACCTTGCAGGTATGGGCCAGTTGCCATGCTCTAGATAATTGGCTGTTGAGGGTGCAGCTTGTTAGCCAGCCACAGCTGACATGCCAGACACACACACACACACACACACACACACACACACACTAGTTGAAAGAGCCAAGAACTGAACAGAGAGTAACCAAGGATGCAGTGATGACTCAATCTTCTTTCTTCAGGCTCATTCTTTCTATATTTCTTTCTTGCTTCTTTTCTGTCATTTGATCCCTTTCTCTGAATCCACTCATCGCACTTTCTTATTATTTTTCTGCCTTTATCACTTCTATGTCGCTCTCAGACAGATGGGTCGGCCGGCTGCTCCTGATGTTTCTATTAAAATGATATTACCAACCATAAAAACTTGCACTGGATCGTCCAGCAGACCATTCATAACCATTTAGGCTGCACCTGTTTGGTAGAAAGGTGTGTGTAAATCGTTTGTGTGCATTTTTTGTGTGACTGAGACATTGTCAGATGGAGGCAGCTGTAATGTACCGAACTCACACCTTCATCACCCACATGTCCAGACACACCCATAGACACCCCCCCCACAGACTCCCAGAAGGTCATCCTCTTGGAGAATGTCTGTTTGAAGTGTGGACCTCTGTCGCAAGCTGCTGGAGGCCTGATTCACTGTCAGGTGTGGATTTTTACATACCTATGCATGTGTGTGCATGCAGTTTTTCTAAATTTATGAATATCTGAGTGGCTGCATTTCTTATGAAGCCACTTGAGTGTTTAAATTGGAAATTGGAACTTCTATTTGCATTGTGTATGTATGCTTTAATCTAATCACCTATGTACTTTATGTGGACTTCCATCTTTTCTGGAAGTCTGCTCATGCAAGAATGTGTGTGTGTTTCTGTGTGTGTGTGTGTGTGTGTGAGTGTGTGTGAGTGGAAATTAAACACCACTGGCTGTGGTTGTCCATGCCTCCTGGTAATGGATACTAATGGCCCTGGGCAGGCCTCCATGGAGCAGGGGAGTAGATTTGTCTGTTTGACCCCATCCTGCTGCCCTCACCCTGGGAGGGGACAGCCTGAGGGATGGGAGGCCCTGTGGGGGTCTGGGTCACCATCAACATGCATAACACTCAACATAAATTCACACTGATAGCTTCGTAAGTGAGAGAGAAGGTTAAAAAAGCTTCTGAGATGATTAAAGAGGAACAGCGGTATGATTCTGATTTTTTAAGCAGTCTATATCTGTGTTACTGTGCTTCATATAGTCTGATTTTCATACACTCTATGTATGAACTTGTGCATTCAACTGTGTATTAAAAGAAAAAGGATAAAGCCACTTTTCCAAACCATCTTTTCTAAAGAGCACCTCTTAGAAGCGCGGCTTGTTAGATATTTAAAGTGTCCTTCATCCATCAATAAAATGGTGAGGGACACAGGTGCAGATGCATACTGTACACACACATCATTCTAGTGGGTATCTCTGCAGCATCCCTTTTAAAGTGGCCACTTTTTTCATGGCATACAGTACCTCCAGAAGCCCTTTTGAAGTGAACAGAACAAAGGGTTTTCACAAATATATAAATATGTCATGTGTCGCATAGAACTTAATTCTTTCTGTATAAATCAAGGATCAACTAGGTTGATGTGAATGCATTTTAAGGATTGGGAAATTTCAAACTTACTTTTTCAAGCCATAATGAGCCCTTTACTTTAACCTTCGTTGGGAAGCCATAATGACTTTTATCATACTAATGCAGGGCTGGACTGCTAATCTGGCATACCGGGCAAATGTCCGGTGGGCCAATGCACATTTGGGGCAGATGTAATGTAAATTATTTATTTATATAGGCTAACTGTTTTTTTAAAAATGGGACAACGGTCGTCTCATAAAGCATGGACAGCGGCCCATTGGGTAATTTTCTATACTGACATTGGGATGGGCCAAAAAAAAAAACATTCTTCAGATGTCTTCCACCAAATGCGCAAAAATAACTGATCTGTTTGCTACCGGGGCTGCGGTAGTTTTAATATCAGCTGCAGTATCCTGCGTAGTGCAGGTACAGGCACTTGAAGGAGTAAAGGCGAGCCGTGGCCACTGCCAGGAAGGAGGCTGTGTTAGCAGAGCAGAGTGACAAAGTGACAGGGCTAAAGGCGAGAGAGCAGGAGGAGAGATGAGGTGAAGCGGTAAGCATGGAGTAGCTCAACCTGTAGCGAGGGGGCAGGGAGGGAGGGTCGTTTACACTGGGGACGCTAGGGACACATACCAACCACTTTTTGAAAGCATGTTCATCAAATATTTCATCAACAAATATTTATTCTAAAAAGTAGACATATTAAACAATATTCTTGTCTTATAGTCATGGCCACCAATCTTTTGAAATGTCTCAGTGTTTAGTCACACCCCTAATCTGACCCCCTAAATGGAAGGATGGTGTATTGATGAGGGGTGTCTGACCGATTTTGGTGGGCCACCTGGGCCAAAAATGCCAGGGCCAATTTTTTGTCCAAGTCCAGCCCTGGACTAATGTGATTGGTTAAAGGACAATGTCATGCTTTTAGACGATTTACTTGAACTTGTTTCGTTTCAGCTAAAGCTTAAACACGTGAGAAGGTGTATAGTGATGGAATTCCACCTGTATAACTGCTGAACATTGGTGCAAAATATCTAGAAGAGAAAAAAAGAAGATGCAACCATGTTGGAAAGGTTTTTAAGACCCATTGTGCATTTGTCATGTGCCGCTGATTAAAGCTTTTTGCAGAAACGTGACATTTTGTTTCCTGTGCCTGTAAAGGTTTTGTAGAGCAACCGACCTCCAAGCCAAGAGTAGCTAAATTTGTTCTTCCTTTTTTCTCCTCCTATCTCCAAGTAGGTGAATGTCAAAAGGAGGGGAGCGGTTCAGGTAAACAGGGCTCTCAGGGGAGAGGCGACCTTTGGGTTCGCAGTCAGGGGGACAAAAAGAGATGGGAAAGGCAAGGGAGGGAGGCCGAGTGGAGAGAACAAGGTTGAGTGCGGGGAGGGTAGACAAATGAAAAAGCATAAAACAAAAGAGAGGAAAAGGAAGGGGAAGGGAAGAAAGAAAAGGAAGCTACTGACTATAGTTAAGCCATCAAGCTTCAGAAAGTATATAAAAATCCATCTGAAATTATTGACAGTCACAACCAATGATGTTTGTTGATAGTATTCAGTGAAATTTGTCAGAAAGGAAGTTAAAACATTTAGAACTCATGGCAGCAAGATAAATATCAACTGGGCTGCCTCGTTTCTGTGCTGTGTAATGCTGAGGTAAAATTTAGCTTTTAAAATGTTTTAAAAAATGAGCCTTGAGAGTCTCTGCACCTCCATCCCATTATCTGGTGCCTACAGCAGGGAGGGGTGTTTGTCGTAAATCATGAGTAAGGCTGTATTTAGATCAATGTCTTCTCTCCACAGGTACCTGCCACTACTCATGAAGATGTCTGCCCTTGTGTTACGGGAGGCTCAGCGTGGTGATGTTCAGAGGAGAACAAAAGTGACAGATTTTCTCTTTAAGTTCTCTTTTCCCATCTTTTCCCTCCCTTATATCTCATCTTGCCCAGAAACGTTTTCTTCGTGTTTCACTACCTTTCTCCATGTCCCCCTCAGTCACTTCGTTCCCTGACTCTTGTTCTCTCTCTGTCTGCCTGCCCCTCTGTCTCCCAGCGTGGCAGGCAGACATCAGTAGCCCTAGGGAAGTGCTTCGCTGTGGGAAGGAGCCTTGGCTTTAAGTGGCTCTAAGTGGCTCTCGCTGTTTGTCTCTTTAGTTGTTTATTTTCTCCTTCGCTCGCCCCGGGCAGGGAGGAGAGAGGGACACTTAGCGTTGAGAAAAACACAGCGTGGCCAGGCAGGGAGGTTTAATACCGGCTAGTTGCCTGCCGAGTTTACATGTGAGGGAGGCACAGAGAGACAAAGTGCAAGTGTGTGCAAGTTTATTATTGCAGTTTTGTGTGTTGATGTTTGTGTCATTTTATCATTAGAAATGTTATAAAGATGTCAGAGGGCTTGTGCGCATTTAACTATGTTGTTGTAATTCTAGTGTGTGTGCATGTGTGTGTGTTTGTATTGACAAAGCCGAAAGGTCCAGGTATGACCTTCTAAGATGACATTATTTGCCATTGATTTGCCTCTGTTTCATATTTTGTCTCACTGGGACTACTGTACCAACAATTGCCCTCTATTGTTCTGTTTTTAAAGACAAACAGCTACTTAATGTTCCCTCATGAAAAAGGCGAAACTGTTGTGTTTTTGGTCAATGCCTCAAATCAGGTCTGACAATTTAAACCTGACCCATACATACGAACATATTTTAAGTGCTCAAACCAAACTAAGGACCAAAATGTTAAAGATTAATTGGTTAATTAATTATCTATTCCTTTAGAAGAGAAAAATGTCATGTTCATGTCATGCGGGATGGCAGATGAGCAAAATTTAAATCTTGATACTATTCACTGGAGAACTTAAGAGTTGGTTGTGTGGCCAATTACAAAATACTGTGCATGTTCAATATAGCACTATACCCATCAAATTAGCATTTAAATACCTTGAATGACTGACTTTTGCCGCTTTTCCATTACCAGTACCAGCTCAACTCGCCTCGACTCTTCTCTACTCGACTACTCTACTGCTCCGTTTTCCACTGCAGATAGTACCCAGAGATAGTACCCCTCATTGTAGCTGGTCGTCATAGCAATCCACACACTGCTGTCTCTTGATTTAAGTTAAAACGTTTCAACCTTACTGAGAATGTAAAGACAAATAAGTGGTATGAAAACCTTACAGCTGTGTTTTCCTCTGCCGTTGTTGCTGCAGCGGCCTGTATGACGGTGGGACCAGAGGGCTCCGTTAGCAGGCGGCTGGCCGGCCTCGCCAGCTCCTCCCGTGGGTTGGCGCAGGCTTCCACCGCCGCCACTTGTGGAGCTCCTGAACTCCGAAAATATTCAAGCACATTTTTGTTCCGCCATCACTTCTCGTAAAACTGTCAATATTCGAAATCTACAAAGTTGATTTCTCACCTCAAAACTTCTCAGACGTGGATTTAGTAATGAAATTACATCCGAAAACTGTAAAATATAAAACTTTCTGTTGCTGGCCTCTGTCAGGCGCGCATAATGATAATGCAGTGGATAGGGATGATTTTCTCTGACCAATCTGCAGTCTGCTGTGTTTTCATGTCACATTTTAGTATCACCTCAGGTCGCTTTGAACCTCGACGGAGGTGATATGAAAAAACTTTTCCGCAATGGAAAACCAAACAAAGGTGAGTTGAGGCGAGGCGAGGCAAGCTGGTACTGTGCAGTGGAAAAGGCCCTTTGACTGACGTGGGGCATACCTGTTTCCATTTCCAAGGATGTTTGTACTATTTAGTGCAAAGTTGGATATATTTTAAGTTTTTAGAATATATCAGCGCTTTCCCTGTTATAATCATGACATGGATGTTAATGTTGAAATTCTTGAAATGGTATAACTCCCACATGATGAAATTAGCATAAGATCCAAGTATATCGTTCTGTGTTTGAGTCCTGTATTTTGGCCACTATAATATCTTTTATTCATATATACATACTGACTATTTTGTCCTTTTTGGACAAACAACACAACATTGACATATTACCGCCTTATACAGTTGTTGGGCAAGTTGACCTTGTCTGTCTGCCGTTCGGTGATGGAGAGGTAGTGTACAGAGAGCTTTTCTGCTGAAAACATCTGCCTACTGTGGCTGGAAATAAGAAAGCAAACTAAAACAATGAGCTGAAAGACACTACTTCTAGAGTTATGGGAACTCCAGAGTCGGGTGATAATTATCTGTGGGTTCATCACTGCAAGTGACTTCTTGCATTAGTCATTTGTTTCATTGTTCATATCAAAGATTGATTAGTGCAGCTTTAAATACGTGTAGTTTTCCCAGATAACACCCAGTGTGTGCCTCACCTGGATCTGTCCGTGGTGCTGATTTTTCCTTCGCACAGACAGGCCAGCCTAATGACATCATGCCAATGTAATTTACCCTGATTTACACTAACATACCTTCTTCTATGGAAATTTAACCCACATTAGTAGAAGAAGAATAGACTTTCTCAACATTTACAGTAAATAACAAGCATGTGGTCACTGGATAATATGCCTGTTCTCAACAAGTCACAATAGATAGTACAGCAAAGGCACGTTTCTACTATCAAATATAATCTATGGTCATGACAAAGGAAGCTTTACATAACGCACACACAGTACATCCATGTAGATGCAAGTATAAAAACATCTAAAATGGTCTACATGGCCTTACAGACAGGGTTTCAACTGAAAGTAACTTGCCTGTTTGTTGCCATGAGTTTGTGTTGTTCAAAGATTAAGGCAAATAGGGGTTTAATATCTCTAAGTGGTATGCAAGCATGAGTTGGGAATTCATGCGAAATGCCAGCGAGCATGTGTTTGTAAATATGTCTGTGCGTGTGTTTCCAAGAACCTAAGCGAGTGCATCTTAGTGTGTAATGCGTGCAAGGCCACGCAGATGCACGGAGAGAAATCAGCGCTCTCTTAAATACTCACCTCACCTCACCCATAACAACGCACGCACACACACCTCACAAGTGAACACTTCCACACCGTAATGAGGATTACCTGCATGGCCTCACACTGTACTTCTCGTCCCCTTGCAAACAGACACATACTTGTGCAGTTGCTCATCTGTCCTTGTTCCATCCTCCCCTATCACTGTCCTTGTTCCTTGTTTTCTCTCTCTCTCTCTCTTCCACACACAAACACACACACACCCCTCCAGTGTCCTAGCGGTCTCAACTTGAGCAGCAAATGAACACAATTAGCCACGGCTCCACAAACACACACTGGGGTATTGTTTTGCTCACACTCATTCAGACCTTAATCTGGTGCTCCAGAGGGACCTTGTGTGTGTGTGTAGGGGTGTGTGTGTGTGTGTTGTGAGGCAGTCGAGGGGAAGCGTTGCAGAGCCCAGCTGACAGAAGGGGCTTCCAGGCCTTTTTCCCCTCAGAGGTTTCCACGACGATGTTCAACTCCTCACGCCTTAGTCCTTACTTTGCTCGCCTCAGTACCCACACACACACACACACACTCTTTGAGCAATGGCTCATTCGGCTTGAATGCATTTCAAGCGCGCGCGCGCACACACACACACACACACACACACACACACACACACACACACACACACACACACACACACACACACACACACACACACACACACACACACACACCCCTTCAGTCAGAGCCAGATGTTACGGGGTGAACAAAGGCATTGAGTCACAAGTTACTGTTCTCAACAGCAGGTTGAGCCTCAGGTCATTATTAGCACACACACACTCCTTCATACACACTGAGCGGCTACTCACTACATTGCACATCCACTGACTGTGCTTGTCGTTTCTTCCCCTTGAGCAAGTGTGCTGCCTGCCTAATTAGAGAGCAGGTATCTGCCTGACAAGATTTCTTGCAAGAACACCTACACTAGTGGGTGCCTAATGACTGCACTTTAAGATGCCTCGCAGGTCTTTCTAGAGGAGGCGCAGCCAGCGCTCCCCCTCGGTGGCTCCAGGCCAGTCAGTGCGGTCACACCAGCAGCCTGTGTTTAACGTTTAGCATCAGTGCTAAAATGCCATCAAACTGCTGAGACCGAAAAAAATATATTTTTAGTCTTATTGCTTTCAGCGGAGATACACTGTAATGAACAACATTGTGATACTACAAAATCAGCTCGAAGGTTCATTCTTGACCCTGAAAACAGCAGCTTAACAAAAATCCTCTACACTAAGTCTTACTTTGTGCTTCTGAAACTTTGAACCACACCTTCCTCGGTGGATAGAGTTGCTCCTTTGTCATGTTAGTTGATATCATAGGACCCAAATATGGAATGTTCCTCGATCTGCCACAAGATACGGTTAAAAGCTTCAGAAATACCAAATAAATGGACCTTGCGTTGACATATTTAGACAAAATATTCTGCAAATGTTTGTTATCCAGATTATTGATTCAGAGCAAATAGATAATAACAATAAAATCTTTGTTTTACACATTTTACCACAAAGTTTGGTCTCCTATAATGCATGGCATAGGGCTATTTGCTTTGAACATAATTTTGATAATTTAATTATTTTATTTTGTAAAAATTGTGATATATAGCTGACCATATCGGTACAAACATTTAGCCAGTACTAGTCAGACTCAGGTGGATTTAAGCACAGACTGGGTAGAAAGTGTTAGGCAGATGGAAAGATGAAGTATGGGTAGTAGAAGCTGAGAAGAGAGAGCACCTATCGAGTACTTTTTAAAATATTCATTGTGACTTTATAAAGGAAAAATAGATTTACAGAAACAAAACCAGCTGGGTCAACTTTACACCTGCTGGTTGTTGGTATGGCTTGTAGTAATAAAAACACCCCGTTACCAGAATGCTATACAGGAAGTCAGCACAGGGAGGAAAAAACACTTTTTGCTGCATCTGCCTGAAAAACAATTATAACGAAGTAAATTGACGTTACAAATGCATCCGTTCCAATTCAGATGTAGAGCCTTTTTTATCATGAGCTCTTTTTTCGTTCTCCTGTGAGTGACAATGAGAGGAGCTGAACCCTGTGAAGCACTACAGTGGCATTTGGAGTGGACACACACACACACACACACTCATACATACACAGACACACACACACAGTCATTACCATCGCTGCATCGAGCCAGAACTCAATCTCAAAGTGCACCAGATGTGCTCGCTCGTGCAATTATTCCAGCAAAGACATTGGCTCAGATGTATTTATATTTGTGTGTGTGTGTGTGTGTGTGTGTACATACGGTCTTGTTTGAGCTGTAAATGTCTTCCATTTGAGCTGCTGGCTGACCTTCTAGCTCTTGGTTTTTCATGTTTAGCCTTTCCCAGTGCTCTCACCTTTCCTGCCAAGTTAACCGCAGTCTCTATTTTGTGATACTTTCAGTCTTTCTACATTTCTCTGTCCCACTCAACTCGATCACTTTTTCTCTCACTGGTGCTATCTATACTATATCTGTGTACTGCTGTGAGCAACCACTATTTTATCACTTATGTATTTTCCTGCCATTATTCTTGCCTTTTATTGGCTAACTGAAGAACATATATAGTATATATAAAAATAAATACATTTAATTTAATCTAATTAAATTGAATGGGAACAAAGAAGGGAAAAGGAAAGGAAAGGAAGAGGAATAAGACAAAACAGGATGTAGTTTCCAAAATATTGTGCCTGTAAAAGCACACTAGATTATGTATTTGACACTGGATGTAAATGCCTGCATATATAAATGTGTACACTTGTATGTGTGTGTATGTTTACACCTTTTTTTTAAATCCATCATATTTTCATGTCTGTAATTTCACCAAAACAAAAACCATGTAATAAAAACTTCTTCACACACACATACACACACACACACAACAAATTAGAGTAACATAGCATAAATATAGAAATACATATCGTCAATTTCAGTCCATCTCCCATGAGTTCAAATGCATTCACACACACACACGCGCGCTGAACCTTTGTTAACGTGTCCGTCAGTGGTGTCACCTCCCCATTCCCTTTATTTGACAGTAGTGCTAGCTTTGTTTGGGTAAATTGCTGCGGAGTCATTTGCATATGTCTGTGCTGTGCTTACAAGTTCACATTGTTTTTACTCGGGAAAAAAATGCTAATGCTTTTGTGTGAGGGGAACGTGTGTGATTGTGCTCATGCCTTGCCCCAGTGTGTGTGTGTGTGTGTGTCATGTGGCAGGCCTTGTAATAATAGCACAAGGTGAGGGTGACAGAGGTGAGAGCATGTGTCGCATTAATACTCACTGCAACTATTATGCCCATTTGCATTAGTCCATATGCTGCTGCAGAGCTGAAGTGCTGCCCTGAGATCATCTTCTCTCTCTACATCACCCCAATAATGTATATATGAAGTAGTTGTCATGGTGAGTGGAGAGTAGCGAGGATTCTGAAACATAAAATTTTGACCCTGCAGTGCGATTAGCCGTGAGAAATTCCCAGAGTGCCCTAGGGTGTTGGTGTGGGAAGGGAGTTGACCCAGCATCAGCATCCACATGACCTCTGTGTTAACCTGAGATTACAGTGTATTAGTCAGGGTAAACAACAATTTTCCCGCCAGCTGTCACCATTGCTGATTTAAAAAGAAAACAAAAAAATATGTATTTATCAGCACGGATACGGCTGAAAAAGACACGGAAAGAAAGGAGACTTTGTGAAGAAGAATAAGATCTGAAGTCATGACATTTTAGTCTACCTTTTGACTAGGGATCATGGGGCCTTTGAAAATGTGCTGGCTGTAATTATCTACAACCTCATGTCATTTATTTTTTCTCTTCAACTTTTGTTTCTTTCTTTCCCCCCATTCTTTCTCTCTCACCGCCACACACATTAGAATATACGCATACATCTGTACGCAAATAGACCACACATCCCCAACTGTGTTGGCATTACTGCACTTTTTTTTGCCTCATTTGTATTATCTTCCTGTCCAAATCACACTGAACGTAAACCACATACTACTTCAAACCAGGTACTAAGAAAAGCCTTATTTTAGCTTCATGGCTGACACTTTTTGTGCAAAAAAGATTGCGATCATGTTCTTGTTGCAAGCTACAGAGAAGCATGTGATCTGAAAGCATCAAATTCACGAAACTGGAGGTGTAAGCTTTTCACACGAAAGTGATGATATGATGATTTTGACCTTGTACACCTCCCCTCAAAGACTTTTATGGACATTTCTAAACACATTTCTGTCATTCTTTACTTGGTCTCTGTGTTTTTTAATAAAAATATGCATATATGCTCTTCTCTGCTCTCCTCTCCTATCCTCAGTTCTTCTCTCTTTCACTCTCAATGTATTTCTCCCTCTCCCTCTCTCCCCAGAAATACACGGATTGAGTGTCTTTCTCTTCTTCTGTGCTCCTGCCTCCAATTAAATGCGTAGGTGTTTTATCCTATGATTAGTATCTTGGTTGTTCAGTGGGCAGGCTCATTATCTATGCGCCCTGTTAGTAAAAGCCTTAACGATGCCTAACGAGACGTCTAATCAGACTGGTTTTAGCCACAAAGGGCTAATTGCAGCTGTTGCTTCTGTCCTCTGTCGAGGCTGAGAGAGGCGACGGGTAAACCTGTTTGGATTGTTGGGTAATTCTAAACATGCACACGCGTGCACATAATAAAAATATTAATGTGCACAGTTATTATTGGTTGTTTCAGTGTGATGTGTGTGTGCGTTTCACAGAGGGGAGTCTGTCTGTGGCTACTTGTCATCACAGAGCTGCAGGTTTGACATGACGAGATGACGAAAATGCTGGAGAGTGCCTCAGGTAGCTACACACACACACGCACACACACACCTCAGCTCTAAAAGGGTTTAGCATATAAATACCTAACTGGGCAGTACTACAAGTAAGCACAATGGCGTTCTGAGTGTGTGTGTGTTTGTGCATCAGTGTGTGGGTGCGTGCATGTGTTCAGATGTCTTTGTTGATGTTCTCTCTGATTCTGTGCCAGCATCACATCCATCTGTCTCCATGACACACACACATGCATACACAAAAACACACACACAAACTCGCATGCACGTACAGGTAATGAGTTTTACTTTGTGCATTTAAAACCAAACCAATAGTGACTAATTTTTCCTTTCTGTTGTGGGGAAGCATCCGGACACATCTCAACTTTCCTCAGCGTTTTTATAGAAATGGTCTAAACCACACACACACTTAAAACACACACAAATGGATCAGAAGGAGGAAACACACGAGCATCATACACACGTCCACAGTTGCAGATCTCCATTCAAATCAGGTGTTTTTAATTATTCATTGTTAGTGAACCAATCAAGCTGTACGACATTAAGCTCACTGGTCTGCTGAAATAGGGATTCTGATGCTATTTAATGTTTTGGACACCTAAGAAAGAATACTGAACGTATTAAAACATATTTATAGTGAACACGCTATATCTTTGCAGTTGAGAAACAAAATTACACTGAGAGTTAACTTTAGGGTCTCACAGGGTAATGATTGCTACAGGGAAACAGAAAAATAATCTAACAAAGAGTACAAAGCAGAAATAGACAAGTATTTTACTTCAATTTCATAAAAAAGTTAAGAAGCAAGTCACATAATAGATAATATCACATATTCCCCTGACATACATTTCAGCATCTCTCCTCCTGTCACATTAAAGTGGTGCTCTGCCTGGTAAAATTAGAACAGTGCAAATTCTAAAAACCTGTCCTAAAGTGAGTGAGATGTGTATTGAGTAAATTAGCTACATTTATATTTGAATTTTAATGCATTCCTCTGCACTTAATCAAATAACGTGTTTTAAGAGGTACGGTGCTGCTTAAATGCATATTTGGGGGTAAGGAGAAGACTAAAAATGTTACATTGTTAATACAATACAATTTATTTAGTAATATTAGTGATTTGTATTTGAATTTTAGTTATACTTAGTTATACTAAGTATTTTAGTTATACTTATACATTAACCTATTTCAGTGCACACTCATCTGTACACAATGACAATCACTTAAAATAAGGACTTCTCTTTATACAGTTGTGACCCTGCTGTTGAATTACTGCAGTAACAAAAGATTCTACACCAATATCTTAATCACTTGTGTCTCTTTCTGTTGTTATTTGTCTTCTTTTACTTGATTTCAGTGCCTGTTGACTTGTAGCTGCCATGTTTGACCAGTAGATGGGGACATGTTCAACTCTCCTAAAACATTTCTCCTCCTGTTTCTCCATCCAGCAGAACTCTACTTCACAGAATAAAATTTGGGGAGGATTTTTTTCATTGAAATCACATAAATCAAAGGCATTTAAAGAAAATCCAATAGGGTTAAAAATCCATTTTAAAGTATGACTTTTTTCTGTGTCTTGTGTTGAAAAGAAAAGAAATGTTAAAGATGTGTTTAAAGTGACATTTCTTGCCTAGAAATGATCCAATGGACACAAAATGTTGCTGGGCAAGATTTCTGAGTGGTAAAATTATTCAAAGAATAGTTAAATGTACAAATGTTTTTAACCAGTTTTTGTTTAGTGAATATAAATGTAGTTATTTCTCACTTCTCTCGTCTTTCAGCCCAGCTCTCCTGAGGCTCTCCTGGAGTGTATTTAATTTGTCCTGCCTGAGAGCGCTTATCAGATGGCATCTCTTCCTGTGTGTGTTTGTGTGCGTGTGTGTGCATGTGCGGCGGACTTCAGTGGGTCCTCTTTTGTTCAGTTCAGTAAGTATGTCTATGTGCGTGTTGACCTGATAATCTGTGTGCTTTATGGAGTGCTGTTCACACATTGGTCTCCACTCTGATCCCAAACCCAAACACAGCCCCCACCTCCCCCCTCCTTTATCAACCCACACACACACACACACACACACAGCCATAGCATCCCTCCACCATGTGATTACCAAATCACTCTTTTTGTCCATCCTACTTTTTTGGTGAGACAGTGCTTAGGCTGAACACACAGGAGAAAACTAAATAATTCTGTGCTTAAAATAAATTGTAAAAGTGTATTTATTACCAACACGTTGGGCCACGAATAAATGGATTTATGATGAAGCATCATCCAACTTATTTTTCTGTCTTCTCTTTTTAGTAAATCACTGTTCTGTAAATCTCTGTTTTTTCCCAGGGGCCACTCGTGCTGATCACACACTGAATCCTACATAAATCCCAAACTCAAACAAAGATTCTTTATCAGAGAACACACTCCCTCATAATCCCTGGATAACTACACCTGCGTGTGTGTGAATTTGTGTGTACCCCCTGTCCTGTGTTACAGCACTGAAGAAGAAAAGTGTATTGCTGAAGTCACACAAGTTGGTTTACATAAACTTGTCCTATTCAATACAGACACTCAACACCGTACATGTGATTACAAGTATTTTTGTGCGAACAGGCTGAACAGATGTTAATGCCACCACCTGCACCAGAGGTAAAACTCAGTGTAAATGCACTGCCAATATCTGCCTGCAATCAGTTACAGTTCACAAGGGTTTTATTATAGTTTCATTCACCTGGCAAACACTAATGCAGATAAATTATAATGCAGGTGATGTCTGATAGAGCATAATTGTGTGTGGGCAGAGTTATATTCTTTAAACATCCTTTTTGCTAGAGAATAACCTCTTTATATTAAGTTGTGCTCATCTTTAATTTATTTACGTCTTCTACGCTGCCAACAGTCAAAATGCTGTATGGAAACAGCAAATGTTGATAAACTAAATAACTTTACAAGACAAAACCTCTGTGCTTCATTTAGATTAAAAGGTTTTCAGTAAAGCCTAGTTCACACTACACGATTTTTAGCCCAATTTGTTACTCGGCAACCGTCAGGCTGTGATTGGGAGTAAATCAGTTATTATGTGTGAACTACTCAACAAGGCATCAAAACGGCTCCCCCACACATTTCTGACACAAATACCTGGCGGAGTCGGCCGACTCGACATCCACATCCAGCCAATGAGAGCAGGCAGCTACTTTTTCACCGCAAAACATTTTTTACTCACCTTCAGCTCTCTGTAGCAAAGACAATCCCTGCTACCTGAGTGTGCTAATCCATTATTTCACCCATATTCTTTGTCTTTATAATTGCTATCTTTATACAGTAATAACAAACAACAGCTGTTTCATGTGTAAGTTCGCGTCATTTCCCGTTTCACATTTCACGTGTCTTTTCTTGACAAAACGTGGTTTGGAGACCAGCGTCGGGTGACACAGCTGCTCTCAGCCGCTCTCAGCTCGTGTAGTTTGTGACCCCCTGTCACCGATCAGCCACGTAGTGTGAACGCCACAACGACTTCAAGACTCCCGTCACAAGACGGCAAGTTGTGTAGTGTGAACGGCACAGCCATTGGCGACGCTGAAAGTCGTGTAGTCTGCACGAGCCTTAAGTTAAAACATTTTTTAAATTAGTTTTAAATCAATTTTACTGTCAGAATCCTGAGATACAAATGGAAAAATGGCTGTAGTTTGGTATGAGAAAGTTGGATTAGGTAAGTAGACATCATCTAAATGTGTAGGCTACATATGTTGTTGACATGCAAGCAGAGTTCTGCAGAGGTCCCAGGCTTTTATACCTGTTAACAACAGATTATGTCATTCAGCATATATTCATCCTGTTGCTAACATTTGCTTAAAGAGAAAAATGTATCTTCCCAACTTTTTTCTTCAAATCTTAATACTTTTTTCTTTCATCACATAGTCCTTATGTTTTCAGCTCAAAGGCATAATGTGACGATGCAATTACTCCACACTCCTTTCTATTACTTGCTGGCAACCTGAAAAAATCTTAATTTACCATAGTGACTGTGGGTAAGAGTTTTAAAAACTAGGGCTGGGCAGTTTAATGCATATCGCGTTAATTAATTAATGCCGACAATTATTTTATCGCACCTTAACACAGTTTTTTTTAAAATTATCATTATTTTGAAAGTCCGTTGCTCACTGGCTCTCAATACACATAGGCCTACAGTGAAACCATGGGTCACAGGAGAGGTGGGATGTTGATCAGCCTGCAAATCACCCACCCAAACAAGCAGCAGGGGGAGGCTTCGCCAGACTACGCTGAATGCAGCGTGTGGGAGAAAGACAGCGCTCTGCGGGTAAACGGCAGGCGCTCTATTGAGAGTAACCATGGCAACGGCTTCTGTGCGCTACGCAGTTGTAGCCTATTTAAGTTAAAATTATAGGCTACATAACTTTACCCGATAGGCCTTCATCTAGTTTTGCGAGGATGCTCTGCCGTGCGAATTCCCTCCTGTTGGTGTCCTATTTAGTAAACAGTAATATATTCCGGAAACTCACAAACAGTGAGGATCAGTCTCTCTTCCAATAATTCGTGCTGCGTGTCAAGTACAAAAAGTTCAAGACAATTCAACTACAGCAGTGGGCAGGCGTGTGCGTGAGGCGAGCACAAGTGTGACAGGTTCACGGGAACGCACCCGCTTGTTGGTACACCTTGTGCTTGACCATCACTCTAACAGGGAAACTTGCTACTGATTGAACATAGACTGTTTATGCTGCTCCTTGATAAAAGAAAAAAAAACAAGAAAACTGGACTCTGATGGTAACTTGTTTTAACAAGCTTAATAAAAGGTAATGCCCTTGCAGTGGAAAAGAGCTTTGGTTTAATATTTGATTTGATTACATTAATGTTTAAGTTGAAATTTACAAGAAATATTTTATTGCTACTGTGTTAAGAGAATACTGCTGGTAAAAAGCACCTTATTTGTTTAAAGTGTTTGCAAAACACGTTATTGCACTTTTGTGTATATAGCAGTACATTTAAATTAAAAGTACCCAATACACTACTTTAGAATTCATTATTCAATTTTGTGCCTAACAATGCAATTAAAAATTTTAATCGTTGCCCAGCACTATTAAAAACATACTAAAAATGATTTGGCAAATTTTTGTTTATGTCTCGTCTCACTCTAATAATGCTAAACCTATTGGATGCCAAAGATGGGCCCGCTTTGCACTAACACAAAGTGAGGCTCCAGTTTATACTTTTACAAATAAAGAAAGTAAAGATATGAATGAACAGCAGTAGTGAAACACAACATGATTTTATTTGGAGTTTTCTTAAGCAAAAGTTCCATTTCGAGCTCTAACCAGGGGATTTTCAAGCAACGTTGGTGAGGCAGAGTAGAAAAAATGTCTAATGATTAAATGGGGCGCACTGAGGTTTCCTTGTTGATGTCAATTACATCTTTAATTAGTGCATGTGTAATGTAAATACAGTCTGTTTTGATTGCTCCTGTGCCTCCTGTCCCACGGTAAAACAGATTTTCTCCCTCATTAGGCAGTCACTCCTTCAAGTGGCTCTGTCCCCCAGGACCTGCCCCGGATCAGCCTGTGTGTGTGTGAAAGCGAAAAAGGAAGGAGCATATGGATCCACACAGGGAAGTACTGTTAAGATTTTTTTTAAAAAGGTCACAAGTGGAAGAAAATGACAAAAAAAGATGGTACAAAAATAAACATAAATTGTTCAACTTTTCAACAATTGCGCCTCTTTTCTTATTGACACGCCTTTTATCTACCCCAGAAAACGTCAAAAAGCATGTAATCACCAACCTTCTTTTATGCGTCCCAGTCTACAGACCCATTCTCCTCAGTCAAACTCTGAATGCTCCTTTAGCTGCTTTCATTGTTGAAGATGTGATTATTTATGTCTCATTATTCCTGGGGTCTTGTGTGAATGCTGAGGCACATGAAAGGAACTGGACTATTTGAATAAGTGAGGCTGAAAGACAGGATTTTGTTTTCCAAGAGTTGGAGCTTTTGATGTGAACACGAGCACACTGAGTGGTCAGCCGCGTTGTCTTCATGGGATGAAGGCGTGCAGGTGTGCGTGCCTGAGTTTGCCCCAATGCATGCTCGCCACATTGTGAACTATTAACAGCCCTTTCAAGAGTCTGCCAATAAAAGGGTCCTGGAAAAGTACAGCAGAATGCAGAAGGTGACAGAAAAAAAGACAAGAGAAAGAAGGACGCTGGAGAATGAGCTCAGGGAGTTTTCAAGGGGGATAGAAATGATGAGGAAAGGGAAACAGAAGGAGGAACAAGGCAAGTCAGCGAGAAAACAAGGGAGAAAAAGAGGGAGAGATGCCATGTGTTGCACACCTGAGCCCGGAGAAAAGGAGGGAGAGTTGGGGTTGGGGATATGAGGATGAGGAGGCGGAGGAGGAGGAAAGAGGGGGATGATGGGAGAGAATCAGTTCCACTACACGCTCATTACCACCTATTCATCTGGAAGACATCTCTGCACAGATCCAGAGCTGGCTAACTCAGCCGCGCTGGCTCTCAGTGTCCCAGTGTGTGTGTGTTCATGTGTTCGTTGTGTGTGTATGCCTAAGTGGGGGTGTGTAAATGTGTGTGTATGCATTTATGTAGGTCTGCTTTTGTGTCCTTCCCCTGATTCCTAATAAGATAAATGGCTCCATAATGACCCATATGTACACTTCCTTTCTCTTTTCAAGTCCTTTCCCTTCTTCATACAGGCTGAATGACTTCCTTTCAGCTGGCCCGTTCTTACTTTGAAGGCTGTGACAGTAATTAGACCCCTTTAACATGAAAAATGTGCTTGCATCTTATTAGTATAATGAAAGTTGACGTATACTCGTTGTATTACAAGGTCTCTCGTCAGGCCAGTTTAGTCCTTTTGCGATTAAATGCAGCATTGAATATGCTTCTTAAGAACGCCACTCAAAAGCACAAACGGTGTACTTACAGTATGTGTACATATGTTTCTGTCTATGAAAGTGTTTTTAGATTTTAGTGCTTCCAGTGGTCTTTAAAGTCATCAAAGTGAAGGTCCAGAGTGGGAGAGACAGGGAGAAAATGTATAGTGAAAGAGACAGAAGCAACAAGGAACAGGGAGTCTGTTTAACAGTATTCAAGATGTTGCTCATGATGGGGCTTAATGAGAATTGAGGATAACGTGTGCTCTCAGGTAAAATCTTTTTAATGAAGTTGGTATAGAAGATGGATGAATGGATGCCAAAAACTTATATGTGTGCATGTACTAGTGTATTAAAACCATTGCTTTCCCTACCTTTTTGCCCGGTCACACCAGTGCCAGCAAAAGTTAATCTCACATGTCATCGCAATATAGCTGGACTTGTCTACTTACACACAACATCTGTACAATCTAGTCATGACCAACTGCAAACCACGCTGCCTTTTTTGTTGCACCCCCCATCGTTGTTGCTGAAGGTAATCTGCTGCTACTCTGGCTGCCAAAATCTATCACTTTGCGTCTCACCATAGCAGTTCTTTTCTCTGCTCTGGTATCTTTACGTGCTGGGTGTATTTTTGCCGAACCAACTGAAATTCACTTGTGAATGTATAGAAATTCCTATATTTATTGGCAATTGACTTCAAATTAGTATTTGATTAGATTGTGTTCTTTGTAAGTAAATAGTTAGGGAGAGAGAAAAGAAAAAAAGGAAGGAAAGAAAAGGAGGGAGGGATAGGAAGACTCCTGCTTATATACACTACTCAGGAAATACAGGCACAAAGTAGCATGCATTAGTATAATAATTAAACTGAATACAATACAGCCATAAAGAATCTGATACCACATCTAAATAAGCTGCAAACATGTATTTAATATTCTTGTAAAACGAGAAAAAAGTGGGTAAAACAACTATCTGCTTCTGAAAAAGTTCCAGAGAACATCGGACATGAAACTACTACAACACTTCCAAAAGTTTCAAAACATGATCAATCAAACCTTTGCTACACTTCGTAAATCTGTTTTCATGCCCTCTTGTCTGCCTGTTTATGTGTCTGTGTGTTGACATTTCTGTGTGCATCACCACCCATATGCACGTACACTTGTGTGTGTGTGTGTTGTGCAGCTGGCAGCCTTGCAGACAGGTGGGCTTGCAGCACTTCCCTTCCAAAGAGTCGTAGCCTCACAAATGTTCCCTCCTCCCTCGTCTTTCTCTCTCGCTCCTTCCCCCATGCCTGCCTTCCTCCGCGTCTCGTTAGCTGCTGTTTTTTAATGCGCTGTCCCAATCTGGAGGGACATATGCAGTCGCACATTTCCCCCCCTTGTTTGGGCTCCTAAGAAATTGTCCCACATAAACATTGCAAATTAGCAAGACCAAATGGCCTTTTATGAATTCTTCTGTCACCAAAATGATTTCAAATGGCTGCTTTTATTTTTGTTCTGATGTACATCTGTTAAAGGAAATAAACAAGGAAACAACAACAAAAATTTGCATGTGAGTGCATGTTAGTGCACACAAGAAGTGAGATGAACAATATGTCTCTGTGTGTGTTCACAGCTGTCTAAACTTCCTACTACATTATTGTGGGATTTTCTGATCTCATATCAGAAAATCTCATATATACATACATATATACACACACACATACATATACATACACACACACATATATATATATACATATATATACACACACACATATACATATATACATATATATATACACACACACATATATATACATATACATATACATATATACACACACACACACACACACACACACACACACACATATATATATATATATATACACACATATATATATACACACACACATATATATATATACACACACACACACACACACACACACACACACTAATTAGAAAATAAAGAAGGAGGATGTTTTTATTGCAAGATCATGGACATCCACAGTGACATTCCCAAATCAGGATGTCCCTGTCTGGATTTCCTTCTCAAATAGAGCTATTGTGTCGGAGTGAGAGGGAGGCCCTGCCGAGACACACACAATGTCACCCCACCAGCTTGAGCATTTGTCCATATGAGTGTGTGTATGTGTGTGTGTGTGTGTGTGTGGTGCAGACTATCGTGCCAGAGCCCTCTGCCCCTCTCTCCATCTGCTTAAGCCCCCCAGGCTGGACCAAGGTCACTTCTCCCCTCTCCTTTACCGTGGATGTGGATCTGTTTGCCCATTTTATTGCACATGCATTAGTGTGTGTGTGTTTCTATGTGTAACAGGAAGAGGGGGAGATGTGGTTGAATGACTGCTTATACTATAGGTGATAGGAAGGGGAAAGCCATGCAGACTTACAGAAAGTGCTCCTTAATATAAATTATTAAGATTTATATTTAACATTATTAGTAAGGTTGTCTGACTACTCGGATGATGTATCTGTATATACTTGTATTTGACTGGAACTGCGTAGCTATGTTTTTCAAATGCCTCTTAAAGCTTTAGTTTTAGTCACCCTAATGTGCCCGTTGGGTGGTGCTACCCAGTTCTATTGTAGTGCTGAATAACATCACACCATACAACATCCATTTGGTCAGTTCAGGGAAAAACAACGGCAGCAAAGGAAGTAAAACATTTGCATATACTTTTTCATCCAATCTCAATTATGACAAGTGTTATAATGCACTGCAGTTACAATGTGACTGAATAATGTGCCTTTCCCTGTGAGTTTTTACTCATTGTGAGTATTAATTCCTGCATGTTCTGATGAATGAAAACATCATCTACAGCCAACAACTATCAACAGTTATTATAATCTGTGGGGAGTTGGTAGATGAAAATGTGCAATTTATGTCCTTGAAAATGAAATTACACTGAAAAATATTTTTAATGATAACAAAATATAATTTTTTGATAGTAGAATAAACAAGCCAGACAAAAAAAAATATGGTGTCTCTCCTCAAATCTCTAGACGACAACACACACACACAAAGCAGAAACCAAACATTGACAGAGCGCTGCTCCTTCACTCAGTCTTAAGACGTGTTTTTCCCTCCAGTGGGAACAGACTGGGCACACTGCCAGACACTGTAGTCCACTTAGCGGCTAATAGCTCATATAAGCACTGCACACTCACACATACGCTCACACACATCTATGCAAAGACACACCAACTATTACAGTATTTACACACACAGACATGATAATTATTAGACCAAAAACAAATAATCAGGTAAATGCAGGCTAAAAGAGGTGTGTTTTTCACTTTAATGGCAGGCAAGGGGAATATAAAAGAAACTGTCAGATCAACAGTAGATGGTCATGGGTTGTATGTTTCAGGTAATCTTTGCTGCATCTCCTTAAAAGTTGAACTATTTTCAAAATTCACACCACGAGCTTTGCAGCAAAAACGTCCCAAACGTCTTCAATATTCAGATAATAAAACACTCCCACGAAAAAGAAGAAGGAGAAGGAAAAAAATAGGAAAAGGACAAGAAAAAGGGAAAGAAGTAGAAGGAGAAGAAGAAGAAGTTGTTTTAAGGCCTTTCACCTTTGAACAAGCCTCTACAGGTGCTGAACCTTCTACTGTACAGCATTTGACTGTTCTACAAGATAACCAAAATAGTGTTTTCACTGATGTACTCTCAGAGAGTCACATGTTCATATGACTGGGAACTTATTCCAAGTGATTAGTAAAGCTATTAATGCATTTACAGTTAAACTGTCATTAATCCTGTTATCCTGGTATCTAATTTTTTAATTAGCTTTGTCTCGACACTAGTTGTCATGTGGTGACAACTAGTGTCTGAATTCCCTGCTGGTACCTACAGTCTATGAATGGTGAAATCAACCTGCTCTTCTTTCATCAATGATGTGGAACTGGAGAGGAGCCAGAGGTTGAGCTCTCTTTGTGTTTTCTAATTAATCTATTCAGTGCACCAGCCGCAAAGTAACAGCCTTTTTGTCACAATGAGGTTATTAAAAAAGAAGCACTTGTAAAAGCCTCAGGTCAAAGAGGAATGTGGCAGGCAGTGTGAATGTGTTCATGCTTTGTGCATGTACGTGTGTCTTATACTATGTTTAGATACAGTGCGTGTCTCAAGGTGAGACTATCTCCTCCCTTATCTGCTGTGTCTTCAAGGTGTACTCTTGATTGCTCGATAGGGACACACACACACACACACACACACACACACACACACACACACACACACAGCTATGCACTTTCATTCATCAGATTATAACTCACATCCACTGATCTGCAATATCTAGACCAAACTCATCCCCCCTTCTCTCCAACATTTACACTTCAACCATAAGCTTTGTCACATTTTAAAGATATAATTAACAAAATAACTTAATCAGTAATATTATTATTATACATTTTTTCAGGAAAGCTAAATTAAAATGTGTTGCGCTTTACGTTGTAAAGTGGTTATTGCAAAGCCACATGCAGCAGATTAGTAATCAGACCTTATTTTGGAAATATTACCAAATTATGATTAAAGCCCCCTCCAGCCAGTTTTAACTGCCATTTATGGTGAACGTTCTTTCTCAAATAGAGAATGGGGGTGTGGTTAATAGTCGGATATAATACACTACCATGACAACCAAAAACTGACCGGCTGGAATGTTCACTAACGATATGCTGTGTTAACATCACTACACTTTACTGTCTGGCATTTTTTGACAAATAGCTTTTGTGCTCAAAGTTGCAAAAGTTACTTAGTTGTTAAAACAGGGTTGTGACGTATGACTATAGTAATTCCATAAGTCATACGTCATTCTCCATGCTTGCGCAGGTGCACTGTCATGCTGTCTGTCATAAGTAATACAGTAGTTATTACTTACCCATGATAGAAACTTATGTGCGCGTATCAGCTGTTATCAATCGTACAGTCGATGATCCTGACACGCACTGCACACAATAACTCCCACTACGTTTTATGGTGCGCTTACTTTACCACGGGGGTGTGGTGGGTGCCTCCGCCGATGCATTGGTAAAACGGCCGTCAGTAAAACGCATGCTGCAGACCGTATATAAGACGGTGGCAGGTGAAAGTGCGACCTGTTTTCTGTCATCTGTTATCCAACACCGCACGCACAAATTCCATAATGAAAATGAACAGCACACTAAACCAAGAGGAGGAAACTAAAAAATAAAATGAAGACCCTCTGTTAGCTAACTTTCTGCAATAACTATGCTAGCTAACTACACCTGGCTAACTACAACTTAGTTAACTTAGCTAACTAAACAAGAAAGACATACCAACAATCAGACACAGAGACATACCTACTGTAAGTTCTAAATAAATTACATGATAAATTGGTTAGCTAGCTCACAAAGATGTTTATCGGTTTGATGTTCTGACTTAACGAAGCGTGACGGCGTGACAGTTTTTTAACGAGGCATGACAGTGCGCCTGCGCAAGCTTGGAGAATGACGTATGACTTATGGAATTACTATAGTCCTACGTCACCACCCCATGTTAACAACTAAGCAACTTCTGCAACTTTGAGCACAAAATTAAGCTATTTGTCAAAAAATATTTGGCAAACTATGTGGGTAAACAACATTGTAAGGAAATGACTCAGAAAAATATGAAATATGATAGAAATGTCAAAATACACTGGAGGGGTGCTTTAAGTGTAGTAGTGATAGTGATAGTAATAGTTTTCCTTACTGGAGGTCACTTGTGTTAGCTTGGGTTTTAGTCCAACTTTGGATGGAATCATTTTAAAATACAAGGATGTGCCGCTACTTTATGATTGCTTTCTTTTCTGCTTTTCCTGCCTAAAGTGTTTCTCAATACACAGGTGTAGATGTAAAAAGAGCAACACAAAACCAATTAAGCAAATACTTCCTGTACCTGATGTAAACTAGGTTTCTCAAATACATTTTAAAATATCTGGTTACTGTAGAAAGCTGATTATAAACCAGTTCCTCAAATAATGTAAATGGAATGTATGGTTGGAGAGTCCACAGACTGCTGTTGGTTGGTTTTCTTGTCTACATCACATCTGTCCTGATGGACAATCCTGGTCAGATCTGATAAAAAAACACAGCCAGTAGACTGAAAGCAATGCATTTCATCCCATTTATGTGCACTGGAAAACACAAGTCCAGTACTAATACGTCTCACTATACAGAGTATACAACGTTTTGATAAAACTTATTCAAATAAACTGTTGACTTTCACAACAACTTCGTCGTCTCTGCTGAGGATCTCTCATGCTACAGAGAGAAAAGTGAACAAAGCTGACAAATTCATATTATGAAATACCTGCAAGACCCCATTATAAATAAGAAGGTATATAACACTCAAGTCATGAAAGCTTTTAATCATATTCATAAATACAATTTATCAAGGACTATCTTGGAAGGTAAAAGATGCCAGATCCATTTATCAACATAGGAAAGAAGATTTGCTCTTTTTGATTTGATTTGATATGAATTTTATGTGGATGGCTGCAAGTAATTTGTGAGGAATTCTGTCCATTTACACACACACACACACACACACACACACACACACACACACACACACACACACACACACACAGTCTGCAGGTCAACCTTTGAGAAAGGCACAGATTTGTAAGAGCAAAATCAGATGTGTGTGCTTAACAGATAATTTGAGCAGCAAAAGTTATTGTGTAACTACATTTGAACTAGGCTAGAGTAAAGGGAATCTGATGGATTGCAAGAATTTGGCTGAATTTCAAACTACAGTGCAGATCCACATGCCCACAATCATGCAAAGTGTTGGTCGTCAATCGCTCCTTACAGAGGAGAAATATTTTCAAAAGCTGACTTTATACTTCAAAAAGACATGAGCCTGGGTGTGTCCTGTTGTAGCTTGATAGTCAAAAGCAGTTGGCAAGCGACCTCTTGTGATCTAAAGAGCTCAGAAGCGCCAAAAACAGCTGGAGCAAAATTGAGAGAGCAGACTCAGAAACTAATCTGATTCTGTTCTTACAGATCAGTGCACGCTCAAATGCTGACATGCAGCCTGAGTAGCGCTCAGAATTAGTTTTGTGCTCTCTCAAATCTTTTGTCATCAATATGCTTCCATAGAAACACTAATCCTCTAACGCAGACGGTCACAAATCTGGAAACATGGACACAAGGATAGAGACTTCCACAAATGGACACAAAACTCTCTCACACACACTGCTCTGCATACAGAGAAATGTCACCTTACTCTTGCAAGCTGTTAGCCAAACACTTCCATGCCAAACCACCCTGCCCCACTGGAACGTGGAGCGAGGAAGTGTGTGTGAGTGTGTGTGTGTGTGTGTATTCGTTGGACAGCTCTTTAAAGTAGAGAGTTGCCCGAGGCAGAGTAGGTTGAGCGGACGAAGACAGGCAGATAATGGAGGGGCATCTGTGTGCCAAGGACTTCACCTCAAAGTCACTCACCCACCCACACACACACGCGCACACACACACACACACACACACACACACACACGTAACCACCTGAAACATGCACGTCCCTACCCACACGCTACACATTTTCTGTCCTTGTGTGTTTCTAGTTATCATTTCTACATTTATCTGAAAGCTTTTTCAAGATGTCTTTCTCTCTTTCTCCCATCTGTCTCTCTATCTCCAATTTCCTCTCTTTCTTTGTGTTTTTCCCTTTGCTCTCTCCCTTTCCCTCTCCCTCTCTCCCTTTCCCTCTCCCTCTCTCCACTCATGTCATATCTCCCTTCAATTTCACATATCTTGAATTAGCTGGAGATAGCCTTAAGTACCCAGCAGTCCACTTCAGATATGCCCTTATTCACAGATGGACAGATATACAGGATGTGTGTGCGGTGTGGTGAAGAGGGCAGTGTTTTGGAGGGCACGCGACCTAAAAGGTCTTAATGTGGAGTTGTATGTGTAAAAGGAGCAATTGATGGTCGCTACATAATATCGAAAAATGTTTTTATGTAGGTTATAACTGTAAATCTCTTTTCCCAGTCATTCAAGCTTTACTATTTACTCTAGACTCAGGTTTACTTTTTATTTTAATGGTAAAAATTTTAGGGGAAAAAGCACTAGTACCCAAGCAAGAAAGTGGAAACAGCCTTATGATTTAACAGATAAGACCAACATCTACAGTTTATATCTACTGTAAATGGCTTTCCAGGTTTTTAGATATATGCAGATGATACAGTTATATCATTAGTTAGCTGTTCGAGGTAATTATTCAGTCAGTTCAAATGTATAGTGTAAGTTACAATGACTAATGAATAGAGACGTGTGTATCTTACTGTATTATATTACATTATATTTTGAATTGTCACATGCCACCTGAATTTTTTGTGCTTCCCTTTACATAAATAAAAACATTTCCACCATAACCTGATGTAGAAAAGGCAGAAATGGTCTCAATCTCCAACATTGTGTTTTGTCTTGTGAGCTAACTCTCCTAACACCCCTAGTGCTCTACCTTGCTGTCAGACATCAAGTTTATTTGAACCATGACCACAATGGTTCCCTAACCATAACCATGTTTATTATTGCAACCATAATGTCAAAGCTCTATACTTAACACAGCAGCTGTTTTAACCCAACCCATGATCTTTATCCAACCAAACCATAACAGTGGTCTCAGATTATAAAACAGATTTATTTTTCAATAATGATTTTATAGTAGAATGAAAACGGATCTTGTCCTGCTGACAGGGGCATCAGATCAGGAAACAGAGGGTATGGCCTTCAATGAGCCAAAATTTCTGTTATTTGCAAGTTTAAATAGAGGTTAATGGACAATGTATTGAATAGGTTTCATAAGCAAAATGTATCTGTCTTACCTAAGTTATGGTTTTACGTCTCTTAAGATGATATATATTCATGTGATTAGAAATTGGGATGGAAAGCTGATGTGATCCTACCAAAGAATTGTCTTGTAGAGTTTAGTGTTTTGGCCAACATAGCAAACTAGCTAAAAAATGGCTATAAATGCTGTTGTATGTGGCATTGGTCCATACTACCTATAAAAAAGGAAATAAATAAAATCAAAGCAACTTTTTTTAAAATCTCGTTTCTTCTAGAAATTGATTAGTGAACTTCAGGAGGATAAAGCTTGTCTTGTCTGCACTCATAAAGAGAGTACGCAAAACAACAGAGAAAAATAATTTGTATCATTCATTACTGTCAGTTTAATCTGAAAACAGCATGCATCTGTAAGTGTACTGACTCCCGTAGGATTTGTATTAATAACATCCACAAATCTGCAGAGTTTCAGTTCTGATGTGTAGATGAAATAAAAGGCTTCCTGCCATAATTGCCCGTCTGTTAAACAGCCTCCAGTTTTGATTCAGGGAAATATATTTTACAGTGTGTGTCTCAGTTGGATGATGTGCTGTATGTTTATGTGCTGCCAAGTGTTTCCAAGCACCAGCACTGTACGCTAGTAAACTGACTGCAGGATAGATTATCAGCCAAAACACAGGTTTGATTTGCACAACCAGGGCTCATAATATTAGCTTTAATTCTCAAGAAAGCACATTTTGAAAATGTTAGTTTGAGTAAAAGTTGGGGATTTAGGAGTAATTCAGAGATGCGGAGTACAGAGTGACTACTGGGTCTGCACCCATCTACCTAAACTCCATAATACAAGTTTACGTTCCTTCTCGGTCACAGCGCTCCTCCAACGAATGGCACCTGCCTTCATCCCTTCACACAAAGCATTCTCAGTCCCGGCTTATCTCATCTGTGACAGCACAATGGTGGAATGAGCTACCACATGCCATTAGAGCACATTCCTCTGTAACTTCAAGAAGCTCATGAAAACTCATCTCTTCCAAGAACACTTCCTCTTATAACACCTCTAACTCCTAACCTCTAACATGCACTTCCTGTGCTCTTCTTCTATCCCCTACAATTATCTTGTATTGATTGCACTTTTTGTTAACTCTTACTTCTTTCCCTAGATATTTGCCCCATTGATGCGATATGTGCAATTAGCTCTTACTAGTATTTATTGCTGCTCTTACTAATATATATTATCAGTTGTAGATCTCGTGCTGTATTTGATGCTCTTTTGATGCCTGTATGTTGTTTCTCAAATGTAAGTCGCTTTGGATAAAAGCACCAAATAAATGTAATGTAATGTAAGTCAGATGAGGTTCAATTCCTATATTCCTAACATTACAGGCAACCCAAATGCGAGTGAGTCCAGGGTGAATATAATACAGACACAGAAATGAGACTGTCGAATTACCATGCATGCAAAATTGGAGATTCATTATTCATCAGCAATTCTACCTTTTAAGAATATTTTGCATCTTTTTGAAACTCTACATTCTCACTCTCTATAAAACCTATTGGAAAATCTTAAACATCAACAACAAGTACCATAAAGCCTAAACCAGGTTGGTTTCTCTTTCTCTCTCTCTTATGGAAAGTTGGAGTTACATGGTTTTGTTACATGGTTTCAGCAACAATTTGGTGGTTCCAGCAGCGATTTTATCACTAGAGCAGGCAGGACACAGCCTCATCAGTTTGATTTCAGAACCAACAGATCCTCAGAGGATGCCATCTCCACTGCCCTCCACTCAGCCTTCACACACCTTGAGAAAAAACCCCCACCTACATCCGAATGCTGTTTATGGATTTCTGCTGAGCATTCAACACAATGTCCCCCATGAAACTGATCAGCAAACTCAGCACTCTGGGTTTAAATACAACACTTTGGAGCTAGATACTGGACTTCCTCACAAACAGACCCCAGTCAGTTCGGATTGGCAGACACACCTCATCACTCTAGTGCTCAACACCGAGCCCCCAAGCGCTGTGTGCTCAGCCCCCTCCCGTTCACGCTGTACAACCACTGTACATCCCCCGGCATGGAGAGGGCTCTGTTGTGAAGTTTGTGGATGACACCACCATCATCAGCCGGATTTTAAACAACGATGAGACTTCATATCAGTAAGAAATTCATAATTTTGCTGAGTAGTCAACTCAGAGAACTACTATATTTCTTGAGGAAGCTTATGAAGGACAAGGTCTTGTCAGCTTTTACAGAAGAGCAACAGAAAGCATCCTGACTGGAAACATCACTAATTGTCATGGGACGTGCACGGCCCATGAATGAAGGGCTCTGCAGCGGGTGATTAAAACTGCTCAGAAGATCATTAGTACCCATCTCCCGAGCATCAGTGATATCGACAAGGTGAGCTGCCTACACAGAGCCCAAAGGATACTAAAGGACAGAACCCACACCAGCCACAGCCTGTTCACCCTGCCGCCTTCTGGGAAGAGGTATAGAAGCTTCTGCTGCCGCACCACCAGACTGCAGAGCATAAAGTTGTTACTGTGATGTAGAGACAGAGCTCAGTTAAAAATTTATGGATGAAAGATACTTTTGTTACAGATTAATAACTCACCACTCTGAAACTCTTGCTCATGTCCATATTGCCAAGCTGGTTGGCAACATGTAGCCTACAGCTGAATCAAAGCCGTTTACCGTCTTTTCGCTGACCCGCCTTTTTCTGCTTCTGATTAGCTAGTAGTCCTTAACTAGGAACTACACATGTGTAACTCCCAACAAAGATAATTTAGAGACAAGATGTATCACTCCATAGCTAAAATAAAGCCTTCAACACAAGGTGAAAAGAGGAGCTGCAGCAACAAAAAATATGGGTTTTTTTGAAAATTAAACCATGTAAACCTGTTCTGGTACAACCCCTAAATAGGGAGTTACAAAACATAATTTCACTCTATAACTTGTTATATTGTGACAATAAACCTACCTACCTACGTACCTACCTGCTGGTTCTGTCATGCAGTACCCCTGAAAATACAGGAAGTGTTGATGCATTATTTGAATATCTAGCACCATTGTGTTGGAAATTATTTTGTCATTCTTGGAGATGCTGATCAATCAGAATGCATGATGTCAAATTCCCTATTTTCCCCCTATCAGATCAAACAAAATTTGTTAAAATATTTGAAAATCTTAAATCTAAAATATCACTGATAAATAAATACTAGAGGTTAATATTTGTCCCTCAGAGTCAGAACATGTTTGTCCTTATACATGTATACATATAAATTCCAGCTATTTCTTCACTAAAAGTAGGCTCAATAGACAAGAATGCAAAATGACATCAAAGGTTTTAAGAAATGCAGGAACTAACTAAGTGAAGAAGCAGTAAATGAGGCAGGTTAAGGGAGAAGGTTCGAGACAACAACTCGTGGAATGCATTTAGCATCACAGTGTTCAAACATCTTTAAATCCCCCCTGCTGCCAGTTACTGTATGGCACTTCACAACATGATTTCTTCTGATTTACACTCTCGATGTATGTGCATGTGTGTGTACGGTAGTCATACTGAGGGTGCCATCTTTACTCTGCCAGTTGGATTGTCTCCAATATGGCAATGGACAGTAAACACCTACTCTCACACACACACACACACACACACACACAACCACACACACAACCACGCACAGGCGCACACGCACACACACACACTTCTCACTCCTCAGGTGTAGCCTCTAGGTTTTGAAGAGAACCTTGTGAGGGGAGTACAGGTCTCCTGAAGGGACCCACAGTGCCCCTATTATAATAATAAATCAAATACACAAACTCCTTGTTAACTCAGACATATAGGAGGCCTAATTATAACTTAAATTCAGCTTGTAGATTGAAATCATCTGTTTTTTAATCAGTGCCAACATTGAGTGTCCAAACATTTAGTGTTCCTCTTTAGTGAGCTTCCAGTTTCTCTTTGTCCCTTCATATCAGTTTTTTCTTTCTCTCTTTGCAATGTCAGTTTTATCAAAGGTTTCATGTTGCACACACATGCAAAACAACATGCAGTGGCATAATCCAGTTCTTTTTTTTTGTGCTTAAACAATTATAAATCTAAATCTCTTTCATCTTACAATACCCCTCCCTCTCTTATACTACTTTTTGTACAATTCTACTACAACCTCTTTTTTTCCATTTTTTTTCTCAGACCTTTTCATCCCCCTTTATCGAGGGCTACTTTATCTTTATCTAGTTTCTCTTCCTCCTCTTCCTCATTTGTGTCCTGTATACTTTAACACATGGTACATATTATACATAAGAATAAAGTCAGAAAAATATCACTAACAATAATAAAATGTTGCACTTACTATTCACAGTGTGCGCACACATATATTCCTTACATGAAGAATTTGCTTGCAGATTTATTAACAATGGTCACTGTTCCCAGCATGCATCATTTAGCAAACTGCTGCCATCAGTGTGCAGTGGAAGGTGACCGCCTCAAGACATATTAAAGAGTAATAATAATGATAGCATGCTCTGGAGCTTACAGGAGAAGCACGGTATACAATGATATATATTGCTTCAAAAATGTATTACTTTAACTTTAATTAAATGTTTTACAGCTCGCAACTTCACTCATTTAGTTCAATCTCACAGCTCTTATCAGGGTTGTTTCCAGATGCAGCAGGCAGCTGGTGTCAGGAAAAAAAGCCCTACACTACCTTCCCCAAACAGATAGACAGAGTTTGCAACTACAGTGTCAACAAATTGGAGCATTTAGAAGCTCACTGCAGTGGGACACTGAACAGCTGGTTGTTGCTTGATTGTCTTTAGTTTCTACAATCTTGTATACGTCAAAACACAACATCCACAACAGTTTATACGTCATCAGAGTTACATATGGTTGTCTTTAATGTAAGGGCATTATCTAACATATAATTTTGCTTGACTTTATGCTGACACAGAGGGTGTATTTGTTACTGATACCTGGATGCACCAGCAACACTTACAAAAGCCTGTCCCGTAAGCTCTCCCATTCCTGTACAGAAGGTAGTAAAGGTGGGGGAACAGCTGCAATACCTCTGAAACCCTAAAGGGAGGCACTTTCTTCTTTTCAGTATAATGCAGTAACCTTGAACTGTCAGCCACCATTGTTGACAGTAACAATGTTCAGACCACCAAAACTCTGTCTCTCTACTTTCTTGTTTGAGTTCTCTGAATTTCTCACATGCATTCATGCTAAATATATTATAGCTAAATGTTAATTGGTCATTTTAATATACATGTTGAGAATAACACAGATAACAAAGTGAATGACTTTAAAAATGCAGTAGTATAAGTGGAGAGTAGAGTGTATGGATTTTAATCAGCATGTTAATGAGCCAATTCATACTATAAGTCACACTTGAGATCTGGTGGACTGATCTTTTATTTGGGCTCAACATAAATGTTTCTTCTGTTGCTGATGTGGCTCTCTCAATCCACCACTGTGTATTTTTTATTATATAGAGAAAGTCATAGCCCCCAACCCCCACCCCCGCTGTTATACTCCTGTGACCTCAAATTTCTTAGCACATTTTGCCAGAAATCAGATCACATCTACTCCACTCCATCCTCTCCTTAATGCTTTTAACAATAAGTTGGTTAGAGGAACATGATTCATGAAACCACTAAATTAAAGAGAGATTGTCTGATGGCAGAGCGCAGATGATGCAAAAGTAAGTTACATATATTTTATAAGAAAAATTTAAAATTTATAATAAAGCTATTCAAACTGCTAGGCATTTTCTAACTTAAGCAACCCCAAAGTGCTTTTTAACACAATCGATCACCTCATTAACCCTGGTACAGACCATAGCAACCATCTTATCCCTCAGTGTTGGTACTACTGGATCTGAGTACTGCTTTTGATTCAGTTGATCACAACATTCTTTTAAATAGATTGAGGGATCATATTGGGCTGTCAGGGACTGTTTTAATGGTTATCTCTTCTTACTTCTCCAAATCCTCCAAAATAAACTGTGGGGTTTCTCAAGGATTCCTTTTAGGGACACTTCTTTTAATCTATATATATGCTGACGACACACAACTGTATGTGGCTGTGTCTCCAGATGACGGAGGACCGAATGATTCCCTTTTTAAAAGTATTTTTGATTTTAATGATATCTTGATATCACAAAACCTTTCACACCTCTACCAGGATGAAACTGACATTTTAGTCATAGGTTCTGAAGCTCACAAAGAGAAACTGGTCACAAATTTAAATTCCCTTGGACTTACCCCTAGACAACAAGCAAGAAACCTTAGTTTGGGTCTTTGACTCATACCTGAGCATCAAAGCCAATGTGAAGATCTGCTTTGTATCACCTGAAAACTATTACTGAAGTGAAACCATTTCTCTCTCTATAGCTATAAATCAGCTGCAGCTGATTCAGTACTCTGTGGACTGAGTTCTTATCAGGACCAGAAGGATAGAACACATTACACAAGTCCTTACATTGATTGCCTGTCAGTTTTCGTTCTGATTTTGAAATTCTTAACTTGTTTTTAAAGAACGTCATGGTCTTGAACTGACATATACATCTCACATGCTGACAGTGTATAAACCAGCATGGCCCCACAGGTCCAGGAACGACTCTGTTGTTGTTTCAAAGTGCAGGACCAAAACCTTTGATAAGGCAGTTTTTAATGTTTATGCTCCGAGCCGCTGGAAGGGTCTGCCTGAGGATAAAAGTGTTGCTGGAAGTGTTGAAATCTTTCAATGTAAACGTTGTGTTTACATTGAAATGTTATGCTCATTTTCAGGTTCAAAATCTTATTTAGGGGCAGGGCTCTACAGTGCGACCATTTTGCTCGCATATGCCCCTAAAAATCGATACGTGCGAACTGGAAAAAATGACTTACGAGCACAATGTGCAAGTAACTACAACCTACCGTAGGCTAACCCCGCCCCCGCCAGCCGCGCAATTTTAAGTATGTATGTGCTATATATGTTGGATAAATGTTGTATGGAAATACTTGTATGGATTCTCTTCACTTGCATGATACAATGGGAGTGTTGTATGTTATACACATACGCATACCTCTTTTGGCCAGATGGCCTACATTAGGACATTTCTGATGTGAGTTTGTTGTCAGAGCTGCTGAGAATCTGACAGCAGTGTTACAACCAGGTTAGAACAGAAGGGAATGCAGGTTTAACTCTGGGCTGAGGGTGAATGATGAAGATGATAACTAGGTTGCAAATGATAAATAAATAAATAAATATAATAATATAATATATCTGTATCAGTAACCTGGATTCAAAACGTTTAATAAAGACACAGTAAAGGTCTTCATTTAAATATTGCCACCTGCTGGTAGAAAGGGGAAACAGCTTGGTTCATTACGGTGGAAACCACATTAGATATGAATTTAACATTAAAAATATAGCACTGACAGTAACAACTCTGCACACACAATAATTTCTTGGGTTTACCTATATTAACCTACCAACTGTACTGCACCAAACAATGCGCTTAAAAAACGTGACTCTTGCTGTTTGAATAATTGCACAATATTATAGTGCATGTAATCAACAATTGTTGCTAACGTATTTCTCTCGGTCCAGGTTTATTTATTTATTTATTTATTTACTTTCATCTAACATCACCCTGGTATAATGTTAGTGCTGCATAATGTTACAGATCCGACTGTTTTACAAGCTTGGCTTTTATTTTAACATGTTAACCATTACTTCCGGGTCACCTGGCTCACCTGTCTTTCTTTTCTTAACATCTTCAAACGGAGACATGAAAAAATAGGAATTTCAAAAAACCAAAATCTGAATGGATTCAGAAACCAAAAATGGGAGATTGGCTCTTTTTTCCCCCGTTTCTTCGTTTTTGGTTTGAAACAACAAACGAAAAAAAGGTGCTTTCACGTTTGTTCATTTTGTGGTTTAAACGAAAAAAACAAACTATCAAAATGTACACGGACCGAAAATCATCTAAGTGCGCATTATCAATTTTATATTATATAGGTAATACAATGACCCCGTGGACAATTACATGAAAACAAATAAGTCTTTAGAAGTCAGTGATAGTAACTGCAATGAGCCCAACAACTGACGTAAGTACAGAGGAGTCTGTAGAGTTTCTAGATATGCTGGTTGGTTGACTAAACTGTGTAACGTGTTATCATGTGCAGTGGACGAATAGATTCTGCCGACACATGACACACACAGCAACAGAACAACGTGCAGCGTTTTTACAAGCGCAGCTAAAACTGAGAGCTTCAGTTTACACGCTGTTAGCAAGTCAGAGAACAAAACAAAGCTAAAAGTTAATCACCCACCGTTAACTCAAAGGTTATTTTCTTCAATCAAGTTTCCCTCAGCACTCTCAAAAAAACTAAAATACGACCGCACTTAAGAGTGACTGAAAAATCAATGCAGCGCATCTTCTGCTGTGTTGTCATTGACCCAAACAAACCCACGTCGCATTCTGCGCATGCGCGCCTGCTTCTGGGAGACGCTGGACAGTGTTTGCCATGAGATTATAACAGCGTGGTTAACCGTACCCGCTTATCATGGTAATTAAAATGTGTACAGCAATACTAACCGTTGGGAATTTTACCATGGTTAACTGTTAAACCGGTAATCATTTCATCCCTACACACATAGTATAAATATGTATATAATAAATAGTTTTTGAAACTCTGTGTTACTTGAACATTTTTTACTGTGCTCCTTAATTTCTTTGTGTGCTCCTAAATTTTTTCATTTATGAGCACATGCGCTCCTTTGTTGGGAGTTGCAATACCTAGTAAAGGACTACTAGCCAATCTAAAGCAGTGAAGGGCTGAAATACAAACGAGCTGTTTTCAGGCAGTCAGAGCAGTGTTTTCTGTGGGAAATGGGAACTCCCTTTAGGGTGGACATTTTCACATTGCAAACCTATTGCATGCACAATATATATATATATATATATATATATATATAACTATAATATATATATAACTCACTAAAGAGGGGAGGGGAAAAATGCAAAAAGCATAACATGACCTCTTTCAAACTTAAAGCCTGGCTTTTGACCAACAATGTTTTTTTAACATTATTTACTTTATTTTATTAATTAATTTTATTGAATTTATGTTGAAAATTCTGATTATGTATTATTATTATTATTGAACTGCACTAACCTGTATGAAAGTTTGACTGATTGATTTAGCAGCTAAAGAGCAATTTCTTTACCTCAGGTGTGAATATTGGACTTCCATTCATCAGCTGCACACAAACATCCATGCAGTATATATAAATAAGCAAATGTTTGCTATAGTAGGCGGATGGTAACTTTGGTCACAGGGCGGCAGCATTGAGTAGTATTGTTGTTGTTCCGCCAAGTGCATCATGGTCTTTCTTCCTGTTTAACATTCGAAGGACGTACGAGGGATTGGTGGGGAGACTTTGTTGTGTAGAACAGTAGGTAAATACATGCATATCGTGTAAAATATTCATGTAGTGTGTATTCATGTAAGTGTATGAAATGGCATCACCTGTCAATATTTTAACAAGATGGTTTGATTTAGGCACTACTGGAACTGTGTGCTGGGATTTTGGGCGCCAATCCTCGACCATTGTGTACTAAATTTCATGGTAATGCTAGCGTGCATTAGTCATACCGTGATATTGTACTTTGTTACATGAAAATGTTACAGGTTTTACATTAAGTGTAACACTGTTTGAAGGTAATAGACAGTGAGTTGTGCGATCTCCTGGAAGTTCCACGTGGGTTTGGTGGAACTTGGTGAAGCGTAAGTGTCATTTACAGTTGCACATTTTATATACCGATGTTGATGTAAGTGGGTTTATGGTTGTTAACATGATTTATTTTATGTTTTCTGTTGATAGTCATAGCTCACTGCCGTATTGTCTACCGTATTTGTACTGTATTTTTTGCCTCTTCATTCTCCTAACCTTTTTGGCTATCAGAGACAAAATTCAGCATTTGAGCTGGTTACGTAAAAGACTCATATACCTCAGCTCAGCATACCACTCTGTCAAATGACCTGCACATGTGGTCAAAAATAAACCTGGAGCTACAAGAACCCCTGAAGTAATTGTGTCCTGTGTGGCATCTAATTCCACGGGCTACACTAACAAGTTCACCATATTAACTTTACAAGTTGCTAATGTGTCTGTGTGTGCACAGCTTGTTTCTGCTGCCCAGAGTGGCCAATAAAACCTGTTACTGCAGGTTTAATAAGACTATTTCAGAATCTTTACTTTCAAATATTTATTGTTGTCCATTATAAATGTCACATATTAGATAATTTTCAGATACTTTTTATGAATGCAACCAAATTAGCTGTTGTTAAGCTACTATGTTAAGCTACTATGGCACAATGACAAAGATATGAAAAGCAATTACTTGACTGTTGAAAACTTTGTAGCTAAATAAAACCACAAATGGGCAGAACTTTTTACATTCTCTGCAATCAGCAAGCACACACAGAACCATCAATTAAGTTACTTGTCAACACACAATCCGCATGTCTATTTAGTTTTCTATTTAGATGTCAGTTTTTATTGTAGCTGCAAAATCCTGTAAGAAACACAATTTTACGCATGTGTTTTTGTGGATGTGCCCATACTTGGCTTTCCTTCCATATACAATCCCCTCCATACACTCATTCAGTTCAGTTGTTTTGTCTTTTATTCCCTCAGGGATCTTTTGGTGTGTGAATTAATTGTGTGTGTGTGTGTGTGTGTGTGTGTCTTATAGATTAATTTTGGTCTCTGTCCTATAATTTACAATCTTTTCAGCCCTTGCTATTGTCCTTTTGCAGTTTATGGAAAAGATGCCCTGGTCACCTCTGGCCTTAGTGCGTGTCTTTCTGTCAGTCTGTGCCTTTGGCTAAGCCTGCCAGTATGAACACATATGTGTCTTTGTCTCCTCCAGAGGAGAGTGGGGTGCGTACATTAATGACTGTTTTATGTTTCTTGCTATCCAAATCTCTTTTATTCATGTTGGCCATGACGGCCTAATATCTGCCTGTCAAACAACTTCTATTCACTCCGCTAACAGACTGGAGACTGATACTTAAGACACAAAAAACACACACCTACGTATAGGGCACTCATACCCTCCTCGGTAGATTAGTGGGTGGTGAAGGAGCCACACTGGGCATTATGTATTGTTCTTGCTCCAATCAATTACTATTCATTTATTCCAAAGGAGTGACCGTGCCCTGATCTGAAGAGGTATTATAACTAGTGTGTGTGCCTTGCAGTTTATTCAGATCTTTTTAACAGAACTTTGTCTCCGTTTTATTCTCCTCCTACCTCTGTCACCTTCGGCTGTGTGTTCGCTTATTTCTCTTGTCTGTTCCCATTTCTCCTCAGGTCCCTCTCTTTTGTTACCATTTTCTAGTCTTTCTCCTGCTCATTGATCCCCCCCCTCATCAGTCTGTTCTTCCTACTTTCTTTTTCACATCTTACAAATCATCCCTGCCTCATCCTTAGTATTTCTCCCCTTTATTCCCTTTGCCAGTGTAGCAGACCTAAAATTTTTAGTTATGCATTTTAATAAATTTATGAGAATTGATACCCAATTATGAATTAATATTCATAAAATCAAATTTTCCTCGTTTCAGGGCACCACCGGAGTTCTTATAATCCTAGAGTCTCCGGACCTCTAGGTAGTTTTGAATAATTATACAATTATTACTAGTGATCAGTTAGTTAATAATCGCTCAATTATCTTAAATCAGTCAGTCAGTCTCATATCTAAAGGGTCAATTCTCTTGGCAGGAACTAGAAATAGGCAACACACACAGCTCTTGATTATATTACAGTGAATTTATTCTCTAACTAAGGTGATAAAAAGATGGTTGGATACAGGGAACATTTGCTGAACAATGAGCCTGGAGGTTCGGTTGTGGGAAACATTAGAAGAGCTCATGAAAGTAAACTAATGCTATGATTTTAAGCTTTAAAATGGACATATCTGATCACAGAACGTGTGTTAAGTCTTACTGCTTGTCGACAGCCTGCTTTTGGCCTGTTGCACGGGTCCCACGCTAGCTGCCCGATCCTGGCTTTTTGCTAGGGATTCTCCGGGGTTCTCCGTGTCTGATTGAAAACGCCTCCTCCGTCTGGCAATTCGGCTGTTTTCAGGTTTCCTTCGTTGTAGCTGGTGAGACCACGTGGCTTGGTCTGACCTCGGTGAAGTTGGCTCGACGAAAAAGGCTTAAAATGGAACTTGGTCGTTCCTGAATTAGTCCAGTGTAACTTAACGGACTGCTAACTTTAACAAACAAAAGAAATAAAGAAATTAGAAATAAACTGAAGGCAGATCGATGTCGCGGCACTTCAGGTGTGTAGTTTCAGGCGAACAAAAGGCCTGTTTCTTTCACTGGCCGACTGAGGGCGTTGCCTGGGGAGGCACGCCACGCGCGTGCCGAAGCGTCCAGCAAGCAGAGCAGAGTGGAAGAGAGCCAACAGCGAAGAGAAGAGAGCGAAGCGAGGTCACGTGTCGCTCTTTTGTTGCCTGGGGCGTGGTTCTCCAGGGGGCGTCTCAGGTTTCCCAAGGGACTGCCTTTCTAAACTTAATGTCTAAAGAAATCTATTTGCACGTATTATAATCAAATATTTTCCACAATCGAACCTCAATGGTTGAACGGTTGTACTGTTCTAAGCATTTGGTAACAGGAAACAATTGTCACATTATTGGTCAGGATATTTATACATTTAACGGCATTTCCGATGAGGGCGTGTAATACTTATTTCGTCCACTTGGGGGAGCTCAGGTTACATGAGGACAGCTTGGATTAAATCAAAGATCGTCTCTCCTTAGGAACCGGGGAATTTGTTGATTCATCCTTAAATTCAAGCTGGCAGTTAAGAGTATAGTAAAACATTCCTTTGTCATCATTTCTAAAGAAATTTTGTAGGAAAGTATTATGAACAAGCATTGATTACATTAGATGAAGGACTGTCTTGCTGAAAATAAAAACACTGCACAAGTAACTTCTTTTCAGCACTAATATCAACAACAGATAGCAACAACAGTTAACATAACTACTCAAATAGAGGCAAACCAGTAATCAGGTAACTAAAGATTTAATTAAATGCTTTGAGTCTTTGGAGACTGCAGTCCTTTGTCATCCAAAGTTTGGCGTCTGGACCATGTCACACTTGGGTGAGACAGGGGTTTTCCTTTTTGATGTGGTAATAAAACAAAGAATAAGGTCAGTTGCCACGGAAACATGTGTGGGGGGGCCAGTTTTGATAGGCTGTTTAGGGAAATGCCAATGGCTGGCTCGTGTCCCTTTGTCAGTTTAACAGTCAGGCCCCGCGTTATCAGCTTCGGAATCAAAAAGGTGCCAGTTTTATGGTCGGGATAGCACTTAGAGAAAGCAACTTTGACCCCTCCCCTTCTTCTCTGGGGAGGAGAAAGGAATTTAGGGTAGCTCCAAATTTATTCAATGTAAAATGCACAAATCCACACCGTTGTTCACTACACCAGCATTTACCAGACTGAGCCGTAGCATTACATTATCTCAATCCAACTCACTTTAAATATTCCAATTTCCAATTGGTGTATTAAAAAAATGAGAATACTTGATCTTGCATTCTTCACTTAAAGGATATATAGTCTCCTACCTTGTTTTCAAGGCACTCTTTTAGCAGTACATTTAGAGTATAAAAGCTTACATTCCTCCACATGGCCACTCACACTGGCATTGCTTCCTATTTATGAAATAATGGTGATACCCTCAGACTGAGCACATGGAAAGAAATGCTTTTGCTATGCAAGCAGAATGCCCAAATACCCTACGTTTGTGTTAGCCTATGCTCACCATGTGTAAAGTAGGTAAATGGTCTAAAGCTGCAAATTGAGTTGTTTTGAGTAGGTTCAAACTAAAAAATTGGTATGGTTGAAACTGTATTTAGTTCTGCACTTCAGAAACTACTCCTGTTTCTGTCACAATGTGCATACATTTTTCAAGTTAAATGAATAGATCACCATTTTGGGATATATGCTTATTGACTTTCTTGTCAATCTTGAGAAGATTGTACCAGTCTCGCTTTTATCAACTGAATGTTTTAAACATTGTACCAATCGAGATACAATGTGTTAATCAGTGAGTTTTTGAGGTGCTGGAATCGAATATTGGACAGTCAGGCAAGCTGTGTCCATCTACTTCCAATTTTTATGCTAAGCAAAGCTAACCGGCTGCTTGCTGTAGCCTTATATTGAGTAGACAATTATGAGGGTGGTATAATCTTCTGATCTAACTCTTAGCAAAAATATACATACTTCCCAAAATGTCAAACTATGTATTTGACATTGTCAAATGGAAAGGCAAGTAAAAAAGAAAAAGGGACATTTCAAAACACTTACAAGGTGTCTTTATTAGTACCCGAGGGTAAAATTTTTGTGACCACTTTACTACCAACTTTGCTCAACAAGCCTTTCTTTGTGGACTTGCATGTTCTGCATGTGTCTGCGTGGGCTTCCTCCCACCGTCCAAAGACATGCGGACTAGGTTAATTGGCGAATAGGTGTTGGTGTGAGTGGTTGTTTGTCTATGTGTGGCCCTGCAATGGACTGACGACCTGTCCAGGGTGTACCCTGCCTTTCACACGATGTCAGCTGGGATTGGCTCAAGCCCCCCTGTACGCAGGATAAGCGGTTGACGATGGATGGATCTTGATATTCTTATTTAGTTCGAAAAGTCTTGTATAATGACGAATTCTAAGATTTCATTCACATTTAAGGATGTCGGAACTGTTCAAACATTTTAGTTCTTGGCTGGAGTATTCTTCATGTGACCCCCTGGAAAAAACATTTTTAAATCTCGTAGACTTTCACCCCATCAAACTCCCACTGCCCCGTCTTTCCACTCCATTGTGTCCATGTAAAGTATGTAGTAAAGCCTTGTGGTCCTAATAACATCCAATTTCAAGCCCTTCACATCCATTACCAACAATACTATTATCCCCCCTCCCCTCTCTGTCTCTCTCTCTTCTCTTTCTCTCTCTTTCTCTCACACACACACACACACACACACTGCATTAGCCTTGGGAGAGAACAATATGTAGTAGTGACATCGTTCTAAATGGACTGCTTTATGGTGTGTATGTGTTTATATTGGGTTTCTATGGGAGTTCATTTTTAAAGAGGCAATATATTTTAACATTGTAAGTCAGTTTCAAGATATTTTCACTGATGTGACCACACAGCCTCAGTTTATCAGTTGGTGTCAAGCTCAGGAAGGTAAATATACATTCAACACATATTCACTTCCAACTCGTCACATCTGAACACTTGGTTGACGCCCCTTTTAACACACAGGGTACCCCTGTAGCATCATTTTTGCAATATAGGGCTCCTTGGTCTGATTTACAGCAATAATGCAATGTCTGCTCAAGTTAGCAACAATAAATAGGCAATGTCCAGTTAGACTTTCAAAATAAAAGTACATGTTAAGGTTGTGAAACGTCGCAATTTTTAAACAGCACTTTGTAACGTTGTGAAATGTCACAATTTGGTTAGGTCTCCTGGCTGAAAGTCCGGTTTCTTGCCCACCAACCACCTCCTTACTCAGACTTCTCTGTTAAATATCCTACAGCTACCTTTAGCGTTCAGAAGTGACGCCAGTGCATTGAACTATGACGCTAAGGGGCTCACCAGTGCGTTACAAACTGACACCAACGGGTCTTAACCATGTGTCTATATGTGATGACTTGAGTGTGAGAACGTGCTGATATAGTAGATGGGTTTGTTTGTCAGGAAGGGCTCAGAGACAGTGATAATAGCATTAAAAATGGGTCTAACTGAGTAAAATACATACACAGATCACAGTGTCCTTTTTCTGATAATCTGTATACTTATTCTCACAGTAAGTATTTTTCAGCATTGTTATGCAATAAACAAGTGAAAATTACAGAAAATAACTTACAAAGCTTTTATGCTACTTTTGAGTATAGTATACGATCTTATACGATAAGATTTAAAAATGGTAATTGTGAAATTGTAAAATGATAGAAACACGCATAAATTATGGTAAAATGACATATGTTGCAGTGGCAGTGCTCTACACGTTTAAAACATACAGAAATTGAATTACTTTGAATAGCGAGACACTCTTCGTTTACCAAAGTAGTAATTAAGATGGTGCCTTAGGGAAGACAAAACATACTTTTCATAAATGAACAGCAAACAGACACCACCCCTTTAACAGCTGTGCCCCATCCTGCTCCTTTAAAAATGCTATTACTATGTGAGGGGGAAAAACTATATCAAATGGATGCATTAGTGGATAATCCAATTAATTGCATTGTGAAGCCGTTTGGTTTTTAGGTGTAGAGGCTCCTGAGTGGTGCTCTGATGAAGAAATATTTGTATGTATGAAAGGGATCAGCAGCCCAGTCATTGTTTGAATTACACTCAGATTACACTTGCACATTCCAACTTGACTGATTCCTTCAATTATTATAAAAATACCTGATGTTACATTTAATCAATCTAATTGCAGTCTTGAACGTGCCAAATAAAGCAATTAATGTTAAACATACTAAATGGACTGGAAAGACAAACCAAATGTTAAACATTAAAGTTATAATCCTTAAGATTTTCATTAATTCAATTTTTGACACTTTTTATGGTCAGCATTTTCATTCATTCTGTGTATTTACACTCAGCAATTACCTTTCTATATAGTAGTTTTTATTGTTAGTGGTGGAGTCTGCCAAACCTGCGCTAGATTTAAATTACCTTCACATGCAGGAGGGATCCACAGGAAACAATGCACCATCCAAAGTTACTGTGTGTAATTTTATGTTAATGATAACTTTTACGGTTCACTCTCCTACTGCTGTTTCAGAGCTGGATTAAGTTACTGCTAATGCAAACCAACATTTCCAACTTCACATTAAAAGCCTTCTACTGGCAATACACACAGTGGCTTTTATTGGGAAGCAGTCACAGGAAATTCAATGTATATGTCACCTAGGTTAGTGCTGAGACTTCAGCAAGGCTGCAAAATGTTTGGACTGACTGTCGTTTGGCTTCACTGACAAACTAGCTGCTCAAGGAGTGTTTGCTGTAGTATTAAACCACGCTTGCTGTTACCACCAGTATGCACGGGTGTCGCCATATCAACCAGGACTGAAATCTTCAAGATTACTACTTTAAAAAAACAAAAAAACAAAAAACAAAATTAAAGTCTGACATAAGAGCTTTCCACCAGCACTTGAATGCACCAACCTGAGAGAATTTTCAAAACAAGCCACGCTAAAAGCTACCATGCAACAACTGAATTTTTTTAGTGGACTGTGTGGCCCTTTAAGCACAAGTACACTTATAGACTTGTTCAAAGACTTTCTTTCCCTCGGTTAGGAAAATCTATCTTACAGCTTACCTCCCTTTCTCCTTATTTCCCTCAGATTTTTATCCAAAATCAATTTTGCTCAATTGTACATCATCTCTCTGCTTTCTTCTTCGACCTTCCCTTCTCCATTTCTTTAAGCCACATAAGATTGCCCCCTCTCCCTCCTGTTTTGCTCTCTTACCTCTTACACTCACTGCCCCCTCTCCATTGTGAGAACCAATAAGTGTGCCAGATAGAAAGAGGTCAGACTTCTTATCCAAGCTTCATAATGGTTTCTGAAGAGCAGAGCACTGTGCATTGCAATAATTACCAAGCCATCGGACAATAGACACTGCATAATCAGTATGGAGATGTATGCTGTCTGCCTGTCTGTCTGTGCCTTCCCCAAACAAACTAAACACACCGTATTCCTGCTTCCTTGGAGTATGCATTCATTTGAGGAGCTTTTCATTCTCTTTCTGTCTTGTGTTATAGTGCAATTTTGCCACTCTCTGCTCAACCATGTTTCCCCTTTTCTCTCCTAATTTGCCCCCCTTGCTTTCTTCTGTGTCTCTACGTTCTTTCTCTGGCTCACAACTACACCCTTTTCCCAATGTCTTCATACCAAACGTCTCTATCATCTATAGTGAAACTGTCTGTCGATAAAACACAGGCTTACTTCAACTCACAGCAGGGTCAAGAGTTCTCTGTATTAGTGTGTATGTGTGGTGGACTATGTATATCTACACAGTCAAGAGTTTGTGTGGGTGATTTTGTGACCGCGTGTGTGCAAAGTCTGTGTGTGTCTGCTGTGGTCCAAGGTCAAGAGCAGTAAGTCACCACATATTGGCCCCGAGACAGCAGCACCTACACACTTAAACCTCTTCAATCTCAATGTCCCCCTCACATTTCCCCTTCAAAGTTAGTTTTCATACATATTCTGCACCTGCTTGTTCCAATGCTATATTGTATATAAATCACACTTACATTTAGTGAGTCATTCAAAACCAAAAGCCATGTCTGCTTTATTTGAAGCCATGCATAATGATTAATGTTCATAGGCAGGGTATAGACATTAATAAAATGGAAGGAAAACCAAGGGTATTAATGTTGGATACCTTCAATACTGGAAATGTTATTTCTAATGTTTATACATTTTATTTCACATTATTAAACCAAGGCCAAAGCTTTTTGTAAATGTAACCTTCAGTGGCTTTAGTTGCCAAACTTTACCACAATCATACTAGATTTCTTGCACATGTAAGCCTTAAAAATATATAAAAGTATGAACGTTTTGTTTGACTCAGTGAGCAAAAATTTAATACAGCCAGGACTGCTCTTCACAGTATTTAGTATAAGGATAAGACCAGATTATTACAACTTGTATCATATTTGCATATTTTTTTTCATCACTCACCTGTAATAATAATACATGAAACATCAGATTACACTTACAGTATATCATTATTATTTAAAATTTTAATGCAATGTAAATAACTCTCAACCTGTCAAAATGTGCTTTATTCTGGGTGTATCACAGCTAAACTGAATCTAGACTCCTCTGGTTGTGTTCTGGCTACAGTGTCAAGTATTTATAGGTTAAAATGCAAATTTCATAAAGCTTAAAAATAGGAGTATAAAGAGCAGGTAGAGTACACAACAAGCTTTTCTCTATCAGAGCTACTGGACATGGATTTTGGCCAGACATTATATTCAATTATCCAGATAAGTACTCCAAAATTTAACTAAAAAGGACAGACCATGTCCTGAGAATGATCAAACAAATTGTCCTCAAAAATGCTGCTAAGCAAAAAATAAAATCACATGCAGTGAGAAAATAGCTGACAGGGACAGAGGACCAACACTCTGTAATGTTGTAGCATGTCTAAACTACATATGAATTTTAATAAATTTATGAGAATACCCAATTATGAATTTTAATATTCAGAAAATATTAATCTATAAATCTCTCGTTTTGCGGGGCACCACCGGAGTTGTTATTAACCTAGAGTCTCCGGACCTCTAGGTAGCTTTTAATAATTATACAATTATTCACCAGTGATCAGTTAGTTAATAATCACTCAATTATCTTAAATCAATCAGTCAGTCTCATATCTAAAAGGTAAATTCTCTTGGCAGGGACTCAGAAGTAGGCAATACACACAATTCCTTGGTTACAGTGAATTTATTAACTAACTAGGGTGATATAAAAAGGTGGTTAAATACATCAGAGAAATAAACAATGAGAATGGAGGTTCGATTGTGGGAGGATTTGACTCATACGGCAACTAATGAATGCAATTAGATGATAACTCGGTTAAATTTGACTAGGGGTTTAAAGATTACATATGCTGGACTAAAGATAAATGGATTAGCAACTATTGGACGTCACTGACTACAGAGTGCAGGGTTTTGGTCTTACTGCTTGTGTTTCTTCCCGCCGGGTTGCTGGTAAACGGCCTCACACTGGCAGAGTCCGTGCGTTCTTGTTTAGGACAGCTTGAAGCTGTCGGCCAGTCGCTTTCTCTGCCAGGGAATTTCTCCGTGGGTCCGTCTCTGGGAGGCTTATTGATGAAACTTGCAGTGGGGGCCTTCCCAACCCTGTCTCGAGTCAGGTTTAAGTCGTCCTTTGTTACTGCTGGCGGGCCACGTGGAGGCCTCCGTGGGCTTAGCTCGATGTATAAAGCTTAAAAAGAACTTGGTTGTTCTTGAATTAACTAGTGTAACTTAACGGACTGATAACTTTTAACAAACAAAAGAAAGAAAATAAAAACAAGTAAAGTTGCTGTTAAACGAGGGAAAAATCGATGTTGCGGAACTTCGCGTGTGTAGCTTCAAGCAAAACAAAGACTTTGTTGCGCTGGTCGAATTCTTAGGGCGTTGCCGGGAGAGGGCATGCCGGGCGCGTGCTGAACAAGCCCGCAGACAAGAGGGAAGCGTCCAGAGAGCAGAGCGAAGAGAGTAAGAGAGCGAACACACGCGTGTGTCGCTGTTTTGTCGGTTGGGGCGTGGTTCCCAGAGGGCAGTCCTTCGTTTCCCGCAGGGCGGGCCATTTCCGGTTTCACGAGGGACTGTCTTTCTAAACTTTTAATATGTCTATTTGTCTATTTGCGCGTATTATAATCAAATATTTTCCCACAATCAAACCTCAATGGTCAAATGGTTGTACCATTCTAAGTTGAAGCATTTGATAACAGAAAACAATTGTCAGTAATTAGACCTTAAAAGGTTAGCATTTCAGAATGATGGCATGTAATACTTATTTCATCCACTTGGGGGAGCTCAGGTTACATGACGACAGCTTAGATTAATCCAAAAACAATCTTTCCTTAGAAACTGGGAAATTTAGTTATTTAGCCATAAATTCAAGCTGGCAATTAATAGCGTGTAGTATGACATTTCTTTATCATCATTTCTAAAGGAATTGCGTGAGAAAGTATTGTGAACAAGCATTGGTTACACATAAAATGAAGGAATGTCTTTAACCTTGCTGAAAATTAAAACACTGCAAAAGTAACTTATTTAGATTCTTTTCAGCAATAATATCAACAACAGATAGCAACAACATGGTAACATAACTAGTCAAATAGAGGCAGCACCACTACTAATTTAGCAAGGATTATTATTTGAAGAGAACAGTTTATAATGAAACATTGTTTTAGCTCAAGAAGGCAGGAGTTGTGTCCCCTTTTCGCATATCCTGGCTTATCACGTTTGCACATCAATCTTTGTTTGTATAAGGGAGTTCAGGTCTGTGTCTCTGGTGTCCTGGAGTTCCTCAAACTAGGCGTGAAAAAGAGTATCTCTTTGATGAGGTAATGAAACACAGAGCAAGGTCAGTTGCCACAGTTACATGTGTGCATGGGGGGGGGGCAGTTTAGGGTTTCCTGCCCCCTTTTAAGAAGAGTTCTGATAGGCTGTTTAGGAAAATGCTAATCGCTGGTTAATGTACCTTTGTCAGTTTAGCAGTCAGGCACCGCGTTATCAGGCTGCGGAATCAAAGGTGCCAGTTTTACGATCAGGCTGCTCAGGAATAGCACTTAGGGAAAGCGACCTTTCCACCCCCCTTCTGTTGGGGTCTCTTCAGCCGTCTGTTGAAAGTTGATCTCAACCCCCCTTCTCCTTCTCTCAGGAAGAGAAGAGGAATTTGGAGTAACCCAAATTTATTTAATATAAAATGCACAAATCCACACTGTTCGTCCACTACAATGTCTTAGAGGCATAACTGAGAGATATGATTTGAGTCGAATCATCATGTACAATGTAAGTGAAAATGAGACAGCTAACACTAGCTAGACCTTCTCCTTTGTATATGTGTGACAAACACAGAGTTGAGTGTTGGCATACCATGAACTAAAAGTAACGTCTAGACAGCATCAGTGTTAACGTTTGCAAGCTAAGCTAACTGGCTTCAACTTTCCGAGTGGAAACTAGTTAGCCTCACTGCATACAAAGTGGGACACAAAGTTAACAGCACAGTGCAAAGGGGCAGCTAACTGCTACTCTGTACATAATCAATGCTATGTGGGGGAAAACATTGTGCATCAATGTTTGTAGGCTATACAGTGTGACACGCTCCAGTCAGAAGCACCATGTTAAATAAAATGCTGTAAATAACAGTAATAGTCACAATTTGACCAGGCGGCAAGTAATGATTGTCTGTTGCAAGTGCTCCATGACCATGATGGTAAAATTTGAACAATAGTAAGGAAGTCACGTATGTCCCCAATTCTTAAGATTTTTTTGACACAATTTTGTAAAAACATTGAAGGTTTTCAAAGGTCAAGAGATAAAAACAGAACATTAAAATGATGAACTTGTATTTTTTTGAAAGAGGACATGTTTTCTCTAAAGAGGGAAGGCCGGCACTAAACTTAAAAAGCAAAACAAATGTGAATAAATAAAAATAAAATCTTCTCAAAAAATCATATTTTAGGAATATACACAAGAGACATACTTTTCCTGTCTCTTAGACTTTAATAAAAGATGACCTCCGTCCAAACACAGGTTTCTTTCAAAGTGATCGGAGAGGAATTAAGGCATTTGTAAAGAAACATCATTTAAAAAAAAACTGGATTTAACTTTTTCAAAGTTAGACATCTTCCTTTAATTGAATCAGCAGAGAGGATTTAAAAGAAAAAAGTTAATTAGTTTTTTTCCTGCTATTGGCGACTTTTGATTAGACTGCAACAATTTGCATAAAGGCACAGCTATGTTTCTTTAGGACCAAACCAAAGTCACGACCTTTCTATCAACCACTGTAATTCTTTAAGGGAGATTCACTACTTGCTATTGTGAATTTGAAATGGACTTGAAGTTTCCTTGAATACTGCCACTGGTAAAAGCAGAAGGTGTAGTAACAGTGTGTTTATGTGCGGCAGGGAGGGAACATGAAGATGTTATAACACACTCCTAAGGACAGACACCTTTCTGATTACACGCAATCCCACACTGACATACTGCCCGTGCTTTAGTGGCAAGCCTATTTTCTGCTTTTTCAATTTGCATATGAGGTTGTTAATTTTCTCAAAGCCGCAGACTTAATGAGTGGATGGCTGAGAAGCTGAACGGGATGCAAATAATAACATTTGATAATGCAGAGCCACAAAAGAGGGGGAGAGGCCTCTCATTCACCGAGATGGGACTTGAGGTAAATATGCACAGTAATTATATATCAGTGCACTTTAATTATGAGGCTACACAGGGAGCGAGAAAGAGAAAGAGAGAAAGATAGACAGAAACACATTGAATTAGATGGAACAGCATATAAATTAAACATTTGAAATAAAGACACAATGAGGGAGAGGGAGAGTAACAGTAAGAGTGGGCTAAGGGAGGAATTAGTGGGAAAAAAACTGAAAGTACAACAATGATTAGACACACACTTTTGCACACAAAAACCCACAGGGTTGCACACGTGCATACACAGTTTCATTTCATGACCAAGCGTGTGTGTGACATCAGCTCAATAACAAAGTAATCCCTCCAGTAAATGGCACTTATTACAGACGAGAATCTTGAGTAAAAAGACAAATCAATAAACTCAAGGAAATGCCTTTTGTGAGTGTGTGTGTGTGTGTGTGTGTGTGTGTGTGTGTGTGTGTGTGTGTGTGTGTGTGACTTATAGTCGGGTAGTCCACAAACCAGGATTCCACTATACCTGTGGGGTCTAACAGCTTTGGTGAGACCAAATTACTAGACCCCTCAAGTTTAAAGGGCTTTTTGAGGGTTAAGAAGTGGTTTTAGGGTTCATTTTAGAATTAGGTTCGCGGCATGGTTAAGGTTAGGGTAAGGGGCTAGGGAATGCATTTTGTCAATGATAGGTCCCCACGAAGATACTGCATCAAGGCTGTGTGTGTGTGTGTGTGTGTGTGATGTTGTTCGATCAATAGCATAGCAAGTGTATGAGCCAAGATAGAGGCCACAACCACTACATTTCGACTTGGCAGAATAAAATAGGGTGACATGCAAAAGCATATACGTCCATAAGAAATAAAAAAAATCGAAAGAAAGTGGCCTATAATGGCCTATATATGGGGTGGTGGTGTGACCTCTGACATATATAGCAATTGTAAGTCGCTTTGGATAAAAGCGTCAGCTAAAATATAAAAAAAAATGTAAACCACTCAAATACATCTGAACAGGGGCATTGCTAGACATAAAGCTCTACTGGTTTAAGATTTTGATTTAGTTTTGATTGAAGTGTATGAGCCCTTCGATGGACTGGCAACCTGTCCAGGGTGTACCCTTTCGCCCGATGCCAGTTGGGATAGGCTCCGGCCCCCCGCGACCCTGTCCGCAGGATAAGCGGTTGACAATGGATGGATGGATGGATGGATGGATGACGTATATCAATGTGTCAGTATGTGCATTACCAGCTTCCCTTGCTTAGCCCATTAATGTTGGCACTGACATGTCAGAAAGGGCTTTGAACGGAGCATGCACACACATACCATATGTCACCACCTAAGAAAAATTCTGCTATGGAGCCCTCCTACCTGGCATGCGAGCCTCGTAGACAATTAGCCAGCATTCAGTATCTACTTTACTGACAAATTTAAGTATAGCACCTGTAAATTATAGATAATAATACTTGCTAGATATGAATTATCAGCTGCATTAGTCCCATTCAAACTCGCTCCCAGAGGTTTCCTTTGATTCATTTTCAAAGGTAAAATACTATTTATATAACTTGACTGAATAAGTGATGTTTATTATTTACTGAGAGATGTGCATCCATATTGCCCATAATAGACAGTTTAATAGTCAATGTGAATCCACTGCTTTCCATCTTGCATTAGTGCAGAGTTTTAACTAAACCTTCACTGAGAGACAGATAATTAATGTCTTGTTTTAAAATGATGTGGGCCTATGAGGAGTGCCGTCACATCTGTGTGTTGTCGGGACAAGACAGGCAGAGAGAGATTCACTGCAGATGAGAGAACACAAGTTTACCTGACTGCTTTTCCCGAACGTCATTCTCGTTGCTGCCAATTGTTGCTCATTTGACCGCAGAGCCCTACACGTCCAAAAACGACCCTAAGGGGTCTTGACAATTTTAATACTGGGGCACAGCACATGGATACAGGGGCACGTGCCCCAGTAAAAAGGGTCTAGTGATGCCTATGAATCTGAACCTCTTTTGAGACATTCAAGACTTGTTAAGTAAAAAAAAAAAAAAGAAAAATATATATGTATATATATATCCATCCATCGTCAACCGCTTATCCTGCATACAGGGTTGCGGGGGGCTGGAGCCAATCCCAGCTTACATCGGGCGAAAGGCGGGGTACACCCTGGATAGGTCGACGGACAGACAGACAGACAGACAGAAAGACAGAGACATAGCTATACATATCAACCAGTTCTCACTCATCTGCGTCAGTTTGTAACACACTGGGGATCCCTATAGAGTCATAGTTCAACACATTCGGGGAAGCCCTGTAGCGTCAATTTTTGACGGTAAAGGTAGATATGATATTTAACACAAAAGACTGAGCAAGGAGGTGATTGGGGTAGATGGAGGGCCAGAACCCAGACTTTGAACCAGGAGAGCGGTGTTTGTGTCTGTATGAAACAAAAAGTCAACATTAAATATTTTTATTTAAGTTATGCAAGTGACCTAACCATCTACTTTTTGTGCCTAAACCTAGCCAAATTGCAACGTTTCACAACTTTAATAACACGCTGTTTCAAAATGGCGATGTTTCAAAACGCTAGAGTTTTATTTTGAAAGTCTTGCATATTTATTGTTGCTAACTTTACCGGACGTTGCATATTCGTTCATTGGCAGTGTTGGGCAAGCTAGTTGGAAAATGTAATGAGCTAAGCTACTAGCTACTCTACATTAAATGAAGCTTCACTACACAGAAGCTACCCCCCAGTGAAATGTAGCAAGCTAAGCTACAGCAACGTGGCAAAAGTAGCTTAGTTACATCAAAGCTAAAAACAACAGTGTGTGTGCGAGAGAGAGCTAAATCAGACACACAGAAACTCTCCTACTTACTGCCATATCATTGCAGCTAAATGTATTTCCTCATGCAACAAACGGAGAACCATTGTTGTTTGTATAAAGTAACTTAATTATCACATTATTAATTAATTAGATATTTTTTATTGTTTATATATGTGAATTTGTGCCCTGGCATCATTGCAACCTAAACATTCATGGCAATGGGCGAGAAAGAGAAAGAGAGAGAGAGAGAGATCTCATCTCATGGAAACAGGTTTCTGTCACTACATATCAAAGTTTCTTCCTCACTAGAGGACAAGCTGTCCAGGCTGGACACTGATCCTTCTCACAAGAGGTGTTACAATAACTATCACAATAGAAAGTAAACTCAATTGCGCGTCTTTATTCCACTGCAGCAAAGTCGCAGACATCAGCCCAAGGATCGGTACGTGATGTCACTCTGATCCAGAAATGCTTGCACACAATGTAGTGTGTGTGGAAGCTACCACGCTACTCAGCCAATTAAAAAGCTTCATTACTGAAAAGCTATTTGATTCAGAAAATAGCGACGCTACCACAAAGCTACTGAGAAATGTCGTTAAACTAGTAACGGCGCTACTTGTAGCAACGGTCTAAAAACACGTCTAAAAATTACACTAAAGGGCATAGGCGGAAATCACGGGGGGGAACGGGGGGTCTTGTCCCCCCCAATCTGAGAGGTGTCCCCCCCTTAAAAACCATCAAATAATATAATTATATATATTAAAATAGCATTGTGTAAACAGTAAAACAATACAAACGCAAACTAATTAAAAGTGCTTTTTAAGTTTAGAAACATTTTGAGTCCCCCCTCTCTTGCCTCACAGTGGTTTGGTCCATTGCCTGCTTTCCCCCTTACAGGAGTTAGGTGGCAGAAAACCAGTTCAAATCCGTCAGTAGTTGTGGAGTCATTAATAAATTAATCATGACCAAAAGTTATGATAACCGATTATTTTTCTATGAGACAACTCTGTTATTATAACATTACCTAGCTTATTTGCTAGCTTGTTTAACAGCTTATTGGACTGTAACTTCTACAGCTAGAGATGCATAGATTGATCTGCTGGAGACTGAAATAGGCCGTTTATTATCGCTTACTCGGCTCCAACCAGTGACCAGGCCGAGCAGGGTCAAATATCAAATTTTCTGCCGGTCACATTGAACGTTACAAACAGGCTGCACTGGCCATGTTTCATGTGTGTGCACAGAAAGTAAGAGAGAAACTGACAGTATCTTGTATCACTTTAGAAGACAACGATGGATATTGTAAAGCAGGGACCAGGTAAAGCAATGGTGAACACATCTGTTGGTGATGATGTCATTCATACCACGGTGGTCTCTATCGGTAATTAAAAACAAGCCTCCTCCGCACGCGGCTCATCTGCTGCTGTGAAAACGGAATCGCGGGTGAAAAGATACCAAACGCGAGTTCTTTTAAATAAGCCTGCTGACAAATAAAGTCAGAGCAGGTGTGTGCTTGTTGTGTCTGACGGGAAAAGAAAGGTGAGCAGATTACTGTAGTTTGTGATTAAACACAATCAAAAAATAAATAAACTGGAGAATTAAGTAGAATTAAACCCTTACTACAGCGATAATCCTTTGTGTGAACCAATATTAGGCAGATCAGTTATATATATATATTTTAGGGATGGGAGAAATAATCGATTCTTAGATGCATGCAATGCGGACGTGGAAAATTATGAATCGATTAACAAATGTCTAAAAATTGATTATTAAATGTTAATTAATAACGTAATGTTGATGGAACGCAAAAGGTGGAGCGCATACAACAGCCTGTATTCCGCACACCACCGCTGCGGAATGAATAACCACCCTACAAAAATGTTACACAATCATTAATATCAGTGCGCAAGTAATGATTTTAACTCGCACACTGCGAGCATGGTAACACTTGACGCTCGGCAGCTATCTGCGTATCCTGTGTGAGTGCATGAGAGAGCGAGCGGCAGAACATGACGGTGACAGACAGTTAGCGGGCATTTGGCAGTAAGTTTCAGTCTGGTAGTAAACGTGCAGTGTAGGCACAGACTGTATAGAAGCTTAGAATAAACTGGTGTACAGCTCCTGTCTTGTATACTGTACATCCTGATAATTATATTTCAGTTTTCAGAGGAGTCTGACAACTGGTTGTTAATGAAATGAGGGACCATTGTGTTGATTCAGTGTTACCCCAAGTAAATTGGGGATGCAAACTAGTCCTTTTAAGCTAATTAGGAGATGTTTCTTTTGGATTTTAATGTGCAGATTAAATGCTTAGTAAATTATCTAGAGATCGATAAGCGATAATCGTTTTATAATCGAATCGCAGCCCTCTGAATCGTAAAGGTGCCAAGAGATTCCCACTCCTAATATATATTGTAGAAATAAGAGTAGACTTCTCTCTTTGTACACATATCCTATACAAGTAAAATTTTGGCTGCATTATTTATGTCCCCTTCAAAAATTGCTCGAGAAATTTTGTTTATTGACCCCCCCTACTGTGAGAGGAAATTTACGCCCATGCTAAAGGGGTACCCAGGGTGTTAAAAAGCAATGCCAAAGGCCTTTGACGTTTGATGTGTCCATACGTGACAAGTCAGGAGTGAAAATGTGTTGTATATATAGACTTCGAAACAGGAGAAAATGATCAGATCAAATTAAGGATACAACAATCTAATCTGGCGGATCATGTCAGAGTCAGAGAGCGGATCAGGTACCAGCCATACATGAGCGATCCATATTACATATGGCCTCTTTGTCATCATTATCATTATAAAATGTAAGGTATCTGCCATCAGTTGCATTCATTCAGCCACTGCAGTCTGCTAATGTTTTAGTGCATAGCGCCACAGCTATCCCTGGCCTTATGTTACCTTACATAAAAATTATTGTTCCACGCAAAGACCTCAAAACTAATACACACCGTATTACAGTTAAACCACATAATCTTTCACAGAAAAGTACACACACCAGCACATTTTACCCTTGTTCATACTGAAACAAATCAGCAGCCAGTCATCAGTCAGTGCCCTTTCACATCATAACAAACCATCCGCTCATCATTTTCAATAGGAAAAAATATGGAACAAAATGGAATGAAAAGGTGGAGTGATGGACAATGTGTGTGAGTGGAGAGAAAACAAGGGAAAGAAAAAAGAAAGAGGGAAAAGAGAAGTTTTAGCATCATGCTGTTTAAAATGTAAAGACAATTTACGCAGATTCATTCGTTGAAGAAAAAATGGTTTGGATGGATGGATGGATGGATGGATGGATGGAGAAAGAAAGAGAGAGAGAGCTCTTCAGAATGGGGATGAGGAGGATGAGGAGTGGGTATGGAGTGGACAGATGTGCTCTAATGTGTTTTGGCCAGATCTCTGCAAGGACAAAAACACGAGTGCACGCACACACACGCCAGTCAGCCAATCTATCTACTCCTTTATGTTACTCTCTCTACGAAAGAAAGGAGTGTTATATCATCCCTCTTCCTTTATTTTCTGTTGCTTTATATATCTTCTTTTTCATTCGTCGGTTTTACTCTCTGACTCGCCACTAACTTCTTCAGTCATGATCGCGTGTGCAAACCCACATAAATCCAAAAACTTACACACACACACACACACACACACACAAAACACACATTCACTGTTTACATGGAAAAAAACCTAATGTGTCATCCAACCGTCCGGCGCATCCTCTGCCACTGATTTTAGCCAATCACACAATTAGAGAGCTGATGACCCATCTGTCCACATGATTGGCTGATGGGTGCGCCTGAGTGTGTGTGTATGTGCATGTGCTTGTGTGTGCGTCGCAGCGTGAAACGGTCTGACGAGCCCCCAAACACATCTAGCCAGTGACAATTTTCTTTTGTTACCCGCAACCACCAGCATTTTCAGAGAGACAGACACGGAGCTAATGCAAGCCCGTGAACAACTTAATAGCACTTGAACCAGTTTGCCAACTTGGAGAAATGATTTCATTCAATTAGATAATTCCCCCCTCTCCCTCTCTCGTTCATTCCCTTGTTCTCTAGAATGAGTCATTTGTGATATAATAGCCACATAATGGCTTGAAAGCGGGTTCAGCAGGAAAAAGACAGATGTAGGGTGAACAAAAAGCGAAATGGTGAGGGAGAAGAGGAGTCAGGAGTCAACACAGACGAGCTGTATACACTAGCATCGTGAAAGGAAGTATTTATATAAATGTATATAGAAAACACACACACACAGCTCTCTATTTGCTGTCTATTAACAGTGTGTGGTGCTGAGCGATAGGAGAGTCGATAACATCTTCTCCGATGGTATCTGTTATCGAAGTACACGCGTCCTTCAGGCGTCCATCGCGCTATCGCTTCTCTCATCTCTCCTCTATCTCTCTTGCCATCCTCCTCCCTCGCCTCCTCTCTCATCACCTTGCCTCTCAAATGCTTACTTCCTGTTTATCTTCTGTTTGTATTTCCATCATCTCCCCCTCTCTTTTCCCCTTTTCTTCATTATTTGTAAACCAGGATTTATTCTTAATAGCCTAACATTTCTTTACTTACTTTCTGCTCTACTTTAGTTTGTTGATATCAATTAAACCATGATCCTGGGAGCTCAGCAGTGGTTAACCCTTACAATATACAGGTATATAGTAAGCACTACAAGAACACTTGCAGTTGTTTAAAGGTGATTTAGAGTTGACACAGAGGATCTTTGGGAGCACACAAACCTGACACCAGTCAAGTTTATTTTGGCCTGCCATCACCACCTGCAGCTAAAAATGAGGAGCTGCTAGCTGAATCTTTTGGTTAATGCTTTGCTAACAGGAGAGGGGGGGATAGCAGCTTAATTACCACCATCAGAGTCACTCAGAGACAGCGTATAGTGAATGTTTGCAGTGTAGGGTCATGCTGTTGTATAGAAGTGCCATGGTGAAACACAGCAAGTTGAGGTGGACAAAAACCAGGAGAATTCAATTAAGAAAGGATTGGGTTTGATCTGCCTTATTTTATCCGATATGATGCATAAAAATATGCCCGGGTTGACCCCGATTCCTAGGTATCTGGAGAACTATGTTGGTGAAGTCAAGGAAGCTTAGGCATTCAATACTTGAGAGTCAGTGGTCAAAGAGCAGCAATTACTCTGGCCTTCAAGTTTGACTAAAAAAACAACATTCAGTACCTTTACATCTGCACTCGTATACCGGCTATGATCATGGTTTGATAGAATCCCGCTAGTGTGTTTGCGCAAGTACACATCATTTCCCAACTTAACAAAAATCAATAAGCCCTTTTTTGAGAAAACTCAATATGGGAACTGGATTACTCCAATAGAAACCAGGCTACTGTGACCTGTAAACACATTATACTGGCTGTGGGACAACACCTGCCATATATCCAGTTGTATCCTCAACTCAAATCAGAAATAAAAAATACACAGATGCAGAGTGTCATAAAAATGTACAGGCTGCTATTACTAAGCCAACATGGAAGTGAGGTCCTCAAAGTTAACACTACAAAAGCAATAATTTTTATGACAGTATAATATATGTGTTCCCAAGGTCAAGCATGGACCTCCATACCTAAGGGTTCTACCTTCTGAAAAAAAAAAGATGTGGACTTTGGCCGCAAGTTAGCAAGTAAATTAGTTAACATTTTGTAAGTATGTATTTGTAAGTATATTATGTTAACTGATATACTATAGACTGAAATGAATGTATTAAAACAAAGCTTAATGTGCAGTACACAGGTTACAGCTTTTAATATGCTTAGTGGAAGCAAGTAAACTTTGAGTGATGCAGCAGCTGCTCGAGGCAGACGTCACCCTTAAGCTCATGTTATACTGAAAATTAAGCAGTGGTGGTTTCATGAATATCTAGGTCATCTTTTGCGTATGCCATTTTGTCATAATTTCTCTATTAGACCTACTGTATATAAGCAAGTGGCAAACAACATAAGAATGATGCATACAAAAGAAACGATACAGTACCTGAAAAAAATCAGAAAAGTGTAATTTCAGCCAGGAGAGGTGAAAATATTAGTTGAGAAGAGGGAGAGGAGGACACTGACGACAGAAACTGGCAGGTCAATTATGTAAATCAATTGTTGGATTAATGTGTGTTTTTAGTTCTTATTTAAACATTATAAAGTTTACATCAAACTCACTTACAGTAACAAAGATCATGACAAAAGTATACTCACTGTGATGAACTTCATGTCTGATTTCCATAGTGAGCTGAAATGAATGGGAACCAATGGCTACCTTGAGGTTCACAACAGCTTCCTACATAATAGCACCCATTTTACATAGGTTTGTGGGAGTGAGCAATACTTCAATTCTTTATCACTCTTCTCCCAGTGTTAGAATTAGAAGGAGAAACATTTCTTTATTGAGTCCATACTGTCATACAGAAACACTTGATTCCAGCAAAAGGAGGTATTTTCTATAACTGATTTTCTATGTTTGAATTTTGCTCCTCTGAGAATTTGACGGTGAACCAAACTCACACACTGCCTTGTCCCTCAGTGACTTCAACTGGTGCTCATATACAACACACAAACCCTGTTACACACTAATCTTTAATCAATTTTTCTTCAAGTGGTCTCTTGAGGTAAAAGGTTGAATTGGCCGATCACTTCCATCAAGGATTTCTGCTAAGTATTGTACTCTGCTGAGAGGAGAGAGGGGGCAGACGCGGTGGAAGACAACTTCTCTCTCTGCCTCTTGTCTCTCCCTGTCTTTCTCCCTTTCTTCATCCCCTTTTTCCAACAAACACACACACAGACACACATGCAACCACCCACCCACACAAACGCACTCATACATATACAGCTCCTCCAGGAGGCAATCAAGCACTTGTGGAAAGGTTGGAGTAGTTCATACGAACGTTGTGCTCTAAGTGGTTACTTGAGTCATGAGGTCATGTCTTCGCCGCTGCCACCCTCCTCTCTCCCCTAATCATCCTCCATTACCCTATTTGTGTGTGTGTATATGTGCACTTAAATCTGTGTGTTTTCTCCGATGTGTTTTCTTGCAAACAAAATCTATACATACACAACTTTTTTGTGTTTGCACTTGTCTCCACATACGCATACATATCCCCATGAATATTTTGTGTTTGCATATGAATACCGCAGGTGCAAGTGTGTGTGTGTGTGTTTGTGTGTGTGTGTGTGTGCACGTTAGAAGAGCATCCTCAGAAAACCATCAGTGGCACAGAGGTGATGGAGGAAATGAGGGGGTGGGGGGGGTGGGGGGTGGGAGAGGGAGAGATTAAGGAGGTGACGAGTGAGATGGTTGATGGGAAGGAAGGAGCGGGGTGAGGAGAGGAGCGAGGGCAGGAGGAGACCAGGGTTGAGGAAGGGGCGTGAAGGAGGGATGGAGAGAGCGAGCAAGAGAGAGCTCTTGAGAGGAAGAGGGTGGTAATTACTTGAGTTCCTTCTCTGTCTCTTTGCACTTTGAAGGAGTTTTGCGCGTTCAGAGTCTGTGAAATGTGTCGCAATGAACTGGTGAAGAAGAAAGACAACCGACCAGATTTCATAACTGTTGAGCATTTTCATAATTGAATAGATCATCATCACATTAATTATCAAATCATTCCCTGTATTCTATTGCCAATAACAAGTAATTGAAAATCAGTTGTATTTATCCTTCACAAACAAAGCAGACCTTTCCCCCCTCAGGATTTATGTTGGATGATTCTGCACACAATTTCCCAATGACCCAATTTACATTTAGTCACTTGATGCATCTTGGGTGGATCAGATAGCTACCTAGTCTCAAAAAAGCTGATTGCAAATGTATTCAAGAAGTATTCAAGGCAGACTGAAAGCTGTTCAAACCACCACAGACCGCAACTACATCAGTAAGCGATCTGTGGAAATAGCCTCTACAGGGCTTGTCCCCTGTGGTAATGGCTCCTGAAATGACTGAACTGACAGTTCAACTGCTTAATAATCAGTTTGGTTTGGATGTGAATGAGTGCTTTTTATCAGTCCACAAATACTACAATGTGTTTGTGTGTAGTTGATAGATCACTAGCTAAACTGCAAAAGATTACAAGTTATTCTTCTTCTGGCATTTCTTAGTTACTAAACAGCTTCAGTGTAAACGTAAATATATTGAATCTGATACGAGACATATGAAAATTGCAAACAGGGTGTTTGTTGTTCTTTTATCTTAAAAACTGATTTCAGGGGAGGGGGGGTTATGATTCTTTGGGAACTATATTAACAAACAACAACTTGAGTCAGCTATTTTTCTAGTAGAATCCGTATATATACACTGTTGTCTATTATTATAAATACAATATATATGGCTTTTGCACGGCTAGTCAGATAAAATGAATACAGACCTGTGGGAATGTTTTACTGTTTTCTGAAAATGTATAAACAACATAATCACAATATAGAAATAATATAGAAATAACCAGTAGTTGCAGCTCCAACTTTTTTTGCTGCACTTTATGTGTTGTATCTAACAAACTTAGGACCAAAAATCAGATCATAGAGCCTTTCAAGGCTGCGGCTGACAGTAATGATGTATGCACTAACCTATGGCCATGCCCTTGTCAAAACATTACCACTGTACCAGCTGATGGATGGACAGATAGATAGAGACAAAAGAAAGGATGGGTGGACAGAGAAGAGAGGGAGGAGTGATGGATGGAGGTGGTGTTGAAGGCGTGAGATGGGATAATTGATGGAAAGGGACAGAGATCAGAAGGAGACGGCAGGTGTTGGGGCAACGACAATGTGGAGATGCTGGGTGTGTGTGCCATTGGTACATGGCTTTCATTGAAGGGACAGTTCCCTCACAGTGCAACTAATACCTGTGTTCTATGATGTGTGTGTACTCTGTATGCTTGGGTGGGTGGGTGTGTGTTAAAGAGTCAAGAAGGTGTTGAACTCGACACGTCTTTCTTTTCTGATAAATCACGCTCTGACTCACAGCAGGAGGAACAAAAACCCCTCTCATCTGTCTCTTTCCCCGTCCATCCTCTGTCTTTCTCTCGCTGCTCCTCTTTCTCCTTTACGCCATAGGATCCTGTTCTTTGACAAAGGGCTAAAAAATGAAGTCAAGAGGTGGCGAAGCTTCCAACTGGAGGAGCACCTTTCATGACAGCAGGGGAGGCCGACTTGTCAGGCGAGCAGGTTTTTTGAACGTCTCATGCAATTGTCTTCTTTCAACGTTAACGCACAAACCAGTAAATTGAGCCTAAATAAAAATGAAAGATCTGTACAAAAAAGTCTAAAACATAGTATATATGCCTTTTTGTATTTTATATTTAATATTAAAGTGCTTTTGGACATAAAAATGTAAGTGAACTTAATATGAATGCAAAATATGAATGCCTTTAGTGGCGTCTGTGTGTGTTTGCAGCTATATACATCAGACTTATGTTTACACTGATATTTTACATAAGTTTTGATAAAAAAAAAAAAAATATATATATATATATATATATATATATATATATATATATAAGGAATTCAGTGACAAATAATACAGTAAAAAACGTTTATAATTCGTGCCAATGTTCACAGCACATTCAACTAAAAAGAAAACTGTTTTAGGGTCACAGGAGACATGTGTAAGTACAACTGTGTAAATTAGGGCTGCAACTACTTATCCCCATTCTAAGTTAAATGTCAATCTCATTTTCATCGTTAAATGTTTTGATTAATCTAAGTCATTCGAGAGCAATACTAAGAGCCTACAGCCATGCTGGCGACGTTATGAGGCTGTACTGAGCTAACATCAGCATGCTAATGTCCTAATGTTTAGCAGGTATAATGTTACACTAGCCTGATAGATTATAAACAATTATCAAAATTGCCAGTTATTCATTTTCTGTCAACCCATAAATCAATGAATGGCCTAATCATTTCAACACTAGAGTAAATAGTGTGTTATGTTCCTAACACAACTGGTTTAATGATTCAACCTGGCAAACTTCTTGAGGCAAGTGTGCTTATCCCCACTTCATTTCTTTTCTATTAGTCCTCCACGGCATCTCTCTGGCGACCATCTCCAAACAATCATCCAGCCTGATCAAGCATCTCCAAGACACATACTACATCCTGAGAGCTCTCTGCCTTCCTGTCTTTCTCCTCGCTCTTTCCTCACATATGTTCCTTTTCCTTCCTGTTCATTATCTTCATAAACTCTCTCTTTCTGAATCTGTCGGTCACTGTTACATCCTCTGTGGCCTCCTGGGAGTATCTCATTTCAGAGCGTGTGCTTGTGTTTGCTCTGCAGGGACATTCTTTGCAGCGTCAAGAGTGTCACCTTTTAAGAAGAACAGCAATCAAACAACGTTTCTCTCTTCTTCCACCCTCATCCCTCTCTCTTCTCATCTTTCCAGAGGATTAACCCATGTATTTGCTCTTCTCATCCTCGTGTTGTTCCCTCGTCTTTTATCCACTCTTTCATGTCCTTCCTCTCTCCTGTCTTAGCAGCTGTTGTGTGTCATTTTTTCAAACCAATGTTAGCATTACAAAGTTATCAGTTCTTTTACAGTGTTTACTGTAGGATGTTTGTGAACGGGAGCATGGTTAACATGGCATGCGTAACACCAAACGTGGTCCAACTTTGAATGCATCAACAACAAGAAAGGACCAAAGCAGCCTTTTTCCTTTTTTCAGAGCTCCAGTGAAAAAGGAAATTAAAGGGAAAAAAAATTTTACTACACAGATACTATAGTGTAGAATTACACACGAGTCAAGTTTTGGTGTATTTAATTTGCAACCTGCAATGGAATAAAAATGTATATCTGGTGTAATATGTTTTAATTCTAATATGAATGAATGGATAAAGACACAGAACAATTTTATTTAGCTTCATTAATTTGTACTATACTTCTGTTAAAGTCATATGTCCTGTAATATGAAACCTGTATATGATAAGATTTAAATGTATAATTGATTCATACCATCACAGGAAGGGATTGCAACTACATGGAATTGTTATTATTATTTTAAGGATACTGGCATTTTAAACTAAAAAAGCAACAAATAGGGAAGAAGGCAATTGCTGAGTGATAGAGTAAATGAACAGGATCTCCAGTCCCCTTTGGATCATTACTGAGCGCTTTATAAACAATACCATTTCCAGGATCTTCCATCCAATCCCCCATAAAACAATAAGAAAGGAAACTCTCCTCCTTTTCTACATGACTTTCCAAGTCACTTGGAAGGTATTATTCCCCCGATCTCCCATTCCCATCGAGAATCACATTGTTCCAGCAAGTATAAATAGAAATCAAGAAAAAGTAAGTTGGAGACACAAACTTTTTTTCCCCCTTTAAAGCAAATCCACTTTTTAAAACCATCTTCATCCATGGAGTCCAAACTGATAAGCCGGGGAATAAACTTCCACTAATGCTCGTCCATGTTTTCCTTCAAACGGGCCTTCAGTCGCAGTAAAAAGGACTGATGTCTTGGCTGCCATTATGCCGTATAGACAGACAGTATGGCACTAGAAAGAGACGTGTCAGAAACCATATGCTCGCTTGAACACAATGGCTGTCGCGGAGCTGCGCCTATCCTCAAGACGACACAGGCAGACACACACTCAGGTGAAGGTATGAACACACAGGACATATCATAAATAAAACTTAAACCATAGCTTTCCCTAGTAGAAGTTAGAAATGTGCTCCATCAGTCTCGTGATTCTCAAAAATGTGCCCTTGTATATGTCATTCTTTTTCTCATGTTTTCTTCTGCTCTTACATTTTCTGGCTCGCCCGCCCTTCTTTCTTTCCTTTTCTTTTGCTCACTAGCCTGTTTGTCTCCTCCTCTCCTCTGTGTCTGTGCCATTCAGTGAAAACAGGACGCTTGTGATAGACCAGGAGGCTCCTCACTGTCCCTTGGCACCACGAGTGTGTGTGTTTTTCTTTGTGTGTGTGTGTGTGTGTGTGTGTGTATGTATGTGTCAGCAAGATAGATGGACACAGCTGTCAGCTTAACACTTCCTGTAGCCCCTCTATTGACCTTGCGTTAACCTGGAAGTATTTCTCAACACTGTGGCTGAAGTCTTCCTGCTTGGAGCCAGTCCAGGGCTAAGCAGCTTGCCTGTCTCACACACGCACGTAGACACAAACAATTTCAAGGATGCGTCCGCCCTTGTCTGCGGACCCTCAGAGAGACAGAAAAAGGAAAACACGTCAAACACTATGGCACACACACTTTTCTTGTTTGTGCGTTTGACCTCAGTCTTCATCAGTACACAACCTGACCTATCCTTAACCCTTGCTGTGACCACCTAACCCTGCTTTAACCCTAAAAGCCTCCTTACCTTTTTAATCCATATCCCTACAAGGACATTTAGATGCTGCAATATATTGCTCACACATGTTTGCGCAGATGAAATCTATCAATTGACATCTTTTCAGCATGAGTGGCTGTCATTCTAAATCTTCAGCATTGTCATAAAACACTGGCTTCCTCCTCTCCAATGAGCAAATGAATAAAAGACCAACAATAAATGAATAACTAGTTGTATGAATAAAAACAGAAGGTGACGTGACCAGAACGAATCGCCCTCCGGATACTCTGTTTTGTCTGATTTTGTGTGCTGCATGCTTATGTGAGAGGGTTTTTATACATCTCAGTATGAATGTGTGTGGAAGTGTGTCCAAAGGGGCAGGGGTTGGAGAGCAGAGCTCCACTCGAGAGGGCTTGTTGGGCATCAAGGCCTGGGGCTCGCCTGAAGGCACAGCCCGTCTGGAGGAGCCCTTGGCTGGGCAGCGGCTGAATAAAAGATGGAGGGGGAAGTATTTGTCTGGAAGGCCAGGAGCACTGGGAGGCCCCATGCCTCAACGTCGAAGACAAACAGATGCTAGAAAAGAAGGAAGGAAAGAAGAATGACAGAAAGAAAGAAAAAATCATTTCTATATGTTGTATGGTAAATGGACTTCATCTGTATAGCGTCGGGATCGATTAGACAACCGCTCTACCTCCTGAGCCATGTTGCCCGATACAACTTCACTTTGGGCAGTGGCACTGACTGAGCCTGAAAACTATCAAGATGGCCTACTGAGCGTCACCCCCTGTTGGAAAGCCATTTTCATTTTTTCTGAAGATTGAACATGATTCAACCCCGCAGATTCAAAACCACCATTTATCAGTGGTGGAATATGTATATAGATCCTTTACTTATATAAAGTAGCAGTATCATAATTTAAAAAACACTATTACTACAAATACTCCAAATACAAGTACTCAACATCTAGAACGTACCCTTTCCAAATGCAATATTATTAAATTGTTACTTGTGTATTAACATGGAAGCAGCATTTTAACGTTGTAGAGCCGATTTGAATGACTTTGTAGCACTGGACAATATAATCTTAATTAATGCTTAATAAATTATAAACTGATCATGTTTTGCACGCACATTTTTATTATGAAAGCAACTAGTAACTATAGCTGTTAAATGATGGAGTAAAGTACAATGTTTCCCTCTGACTTGTACTGGAGTATCAGTGGAAAGTGGTGGAAAATTGCAATACTCAAGTTAAGAACATCCAAAGGACCTCAAAATTGTGCTTAAGTACTTTAAATTAAAGTAAATTTCCACCACTGCCATTTATGACTGATTTAAAATGAGTTTTAAGTCCAGCTGTTTATCATGCACGGGGGAGGTTTGTTTTTTGTGTCTTGTCAGGTATTTGTTGTCTTTGAGCATTTCATTTATTTTTAAATCTCACTCTTTTCATGTTCCCTCAATAGTCACCGGACTATTCCCTCTAGAAAGTATTTGCATTTTCATTATATTTTGAAATGAAAATAAACACTAAAAGTACAATAACAGCAACTGATAGTGGCTTAATTTGCAAAACTCTGTCTCATGGTTGATGTTTTTGAGAATCAACACAGAGTTTCAAGACTAGTCATTACAGTACAGAATTCACTTTAACGCCCTAATTTTCTCTGTCCAATGTAACCTCCTCATTCACTCTCCGTACCGTAAAACACAGCCGTGTGAGTTGTAAGTGTGTGCTAATGAGTTGAGTGTGTGGGTAGGGATGAGTACGGTGTGTGTGTGTGTTTTGCATCTGAATGGAATCTGAAGAGCTCCAATGTGTTTCACTAGCACTCTAGCACAAACATAGCTAGTGTTTCATAGATAACTCTCACACCTCCTCAAGTGTTTGAAGTATTTGTGTGTGTTCAGACACATTATCAACAAATGCAAATAACGAGGACGTGTGTTTTCTTGTGGTACGATCCTATCACAAACCATCCTTTCTCTTCCTAGTTTGTTGTATAAAAACTGGATGGTAGACAGAGGGCAGGTGCTTATTCTAGAGAAAACACTTTCAGCTTTGATTCTTTATGGCTTTACAGTACAGCCATATCATAGAGATAATTAGATGACTAATACATTTCAAGTATCTTGACTAAAGATCTAATTTGGAAATAAGTCACTGTTTTCTATTATGCATGCTGTTGTCAGTCTATCGGGGAATTCAGTTTTTCTTTGTGGTAACTGTCTGAAGAAAGTATGAAAGCAATCAAGAGTAGGAAGAGAAAGATAGAAAGAATGTGCAAAAGTGTAAGAAAAGCAAAAATAAAAAGATATCTGGGAAGAAAATGAAAAGAAAGCTCAGAAAGCTTCAGATAAATAGCATATGACAGGAAAATTAAGGACGGGGGAAATTAAATTAATAACAAGAAAGGCAAATGACAGGAGACAGAAGACAGAAAGCAGAAGAGACAGAGGTGGAGGGAGCATGCACTGCATTAGTTATCTCGCCCTCTCAGTGTTAGCTGATAGAATTGAAGTGTTTAGCATATATGCTAATCATTCACACAGGCACCGGATTATCACTGTGCTCTGCCAAGAGTTCTCTCCCTCCGCCCAATCCCTCCATCCATTCCTCACATCCTCTGGCGACACCTCGCTCTTTACCTTTCCACTCATCATCCAGAAATCCCTCTCTTTATCTTCTTCTTTCGCTCTTCATCTAATTTCTCCATCCAAGTTTTTTTCTCTTCTTTCCATTTCAAATTCTCTTTCGTCCCTCATTCTCTCCATCATCCCAATTTCTTTCCTTCTTTTTATCTCTGTCCTTCTGTCTCCCTCTGTTCTATCGATGAGCACTCTGGAAGACATGCTGTTCTGCAAGTCGAACAAGACAGCACGAGTTTTACATCTGATGGACGCACACTTGCACACACACAGTGATCAGCTCAATGCGGGCTAATAATAGATGATTGGTCATCATGGGTGGTGAGCTGGGAAAAGCACACAGCAGGAGTTTATAAAAATGAATATATTAGAGAGTAAAAGAGGGATAGGTTCAGAGGTGGAAACAGAATGAGAAAGGGAGAGCAATCCGCTGTTTTCAGCGAGAGGGCATTGAATTCAAGCTCTGAGGTTATCTCGCTCATCCACAGTGGCCGCTGTGCAAATATTTTACTAAAGATTTCATGGCAGCACACACACACAGACTGCACACTTGCTTGAGCTTTTTCTCTCTGTGGCCTTGACAACCCACCACCAACACCACCACACACACACATCATTGCCAAAGTCCTTTAAAAGCCACAGGAGATTTTAAGCTCTGTATCTGTCTACCCAGTTGATGTCATGGCTCCACCATTTGTGAAAGCGATTTCAGGTCCTTAGCCAGATCAGTGGCCTGGGGCTTGGGTGGGTTGAGGGTGTGGGGGTATTAATGGTTAGAGAGACTGCCCATCAGCGTGTGTGTGTGTGTGTGTGTGTGTGTGTGTGTGTGTGTGTGGGTGTGCATTGGGTGGGTGGGTGGGGGGGGGGGTTAAATGTTTTGGGGATGCAGTTGTGAGATTATAGGTATTTTTTGTGACACCGCTGTGGTCTGGGGGCCCAAAGTATTCTGGCGATGCCCCTGCTTTAGCTGTGGGAGGTGGGTTGCCGATATTGTGATAAAGAGGAGCAAGGTGATTGATCTTTGTTCTGGTATTTTTGTTCAGAGACATTAAAGGAAAAGTCTGGCAAATGTCTATATTTTTTATTATTGTCAACAGATCCCATAAAAAGAAGAAAACCAACAATGAACTGATCCAACTAGTTCCTGTTTCGCAGACTGATATTGCTTGTAGTCATAAAAACGATTAAAATCACATGCACTGTAGTTTATTTAGGAATGAATGGGCTTGGCACCACAGACACGGTGACAAAATATAGTATACTTTACCCTTTGAACATGCAGGTTTTCTCTCTCTTCCTTACGTTTTCTTGATATTATATTTTTAATAATGATAATATTAACAAAGCTTCATAATTTCTAACTTTTTGGCTCATTTTAAAATAATAATTTCTCTATATTTCATTTAGTAGTCGTTGTTACTACCAGAGGCTCCGGTTCGGCTTTGGAGATTTATTCATTACTTGATACATACAGTATTTATACAGTAGAAAAGAAACTGTCAGTAATTTGATTACAGCACGTTTGACAGCACTGCTGCCTCAGTCACAACACTGCCACAGGCTACATAGAACAATGGTATGGATACACACACACATACTGATATATATGTAGCCTTATAGAGTATTTATAAATATGTGGATAATTTTTAAGCCTTTTGATTGTCAGGAATTATCTAGCATGCACACACACACACACGCACACAAATTTTTGCTTATTATTCTTCTTTCCTTGCCCTAAGGCTCTCTGTGTCTTCTGCAAGACAGCGTTTCTTTAGACATCAGCTGTAATGGGTTTTGAATTTTGTTTATGTACGCTTGAAATACAAAAAACAAACCTTGACCCATTAGTGTCCATCTGGATTTCACATATCTGTCCCCTGCTCTGTGACGTCTCTCAAGGCTCAACCTCCAGATGCGAACTTATTGTCGACAGACATGTACTGACATACCCTGTACAGACTGTAGAGATATATTCACACACAAAACAAACAGAAAAAGACAAACATATTGTAGATAAGGCTCAAACACATGAATGGAATGGAATGCGTGAATGGAACTGTACTTGACTTAGTCTAGCGATTCTTGATTGTAAAAGAGCAGAGAGAAAATGGCACATTCCCAGGGGAGCGCTTGTGTCTGCTCTTGGGTGCACCGTGAGATCAGCACCATGGACAGTGGAAGGGACAGTGCTGAATCAAAACGTCAAACAGTCATCCAACAAGACCCTGCATTGGCCAATCACATTCGTGCAAGGACACATTACTGGTAGATAGCGTTGCAAGAACGCCTTATTCCTACTGTTTATCTCGCAATAGTCGCAACAAAAGATTACATAGTTGCCATGAAAAATTACGAAGTTGTGAAATCCTATCTGTGCAGTGTTTTGGTGTCTGAGAAGCCTTTAAATTCACAGATCTGTTTACTTAAAGATGGACTTCATGAATTTTATTTAATGTCTCCAACATCCGGGACAATACTACAACAAAGTTGAATGGTGGAAAGACACAAACAGTGAGATAATCAGACAGGTGGTTAACAGCAGTTTAAGGCCCCATTAACACTACCTTGTTTTGGTTTTGAAAAAAGAGACCTTTTGTTACGTTTGCACCTCCTGTCCTGACTAAAACAGTGAAAACGAAGACATAAAATGGAGAAGTTTGAAAGTGCTGCTGACCCTGTTTTTCGATTTAAAATTCTGTGTAGTGTTTTAGTGTGGACGGGTAAAAACGGAAGACTTAAGAAACGAGGATGCCGACGCTCACGTCTGGCTCTTTGATTGGGTCTTATGAAACATGCAAAGCAGAAACACGATGCTACAGTCTGCTACTACTGCTAAAAGCTACTACTGTTTTCTGCCGCCACATTCGCTTTAAAATCCCACGTTACATTCAGTAACAGTCCCAGCTCGTTGTTGGTCCAAGCAAAAAAAAATTATTAAAAAATCTGGTGTGATTGTTCGTCTGCAGCTAACGATGATTTTAGTATTCGAAGCGTCGATAAATTATTTCAACGATTCATCGATGTGTCGTTTAAGATGTACTTTTGCTTGGCAGCGGCGTATCGGGATCAGCTCTGCACATTTATAGGTGATAGATATTTATTAGTCCTTTCGTAAATTCATACTGTGTCATACAGCAAACATCAGACCAACTACTAGACAGCCGCTTTACAAACACACACATCACCCCAGTGCTTAGCAAGTTATACTAAAGGCTCATGCAGCCTACACGACTTTAAGCGTCGGCCGATGGCCATGCAGTTCACACAACCTGCCGTCATCACGGCAGTCTTGAAGTCGTGTGGTATTCACACTACGTGACTGATCGGTGGTCGCCAAATCAAGTTTTATCAAGAAAACACACGTCAAATGTGAAACGGCAAATGAGCGATCCTGCACACGAAACAAACTGTTGTTTGTTATTATAAAGATAACAGTTATAAAGACAAAGAATATGGGTGAAGGATGGATTAGCACATGCAGGGATTGTCTGAGCTACAGAGAGAGGGAGGGGGAGAGTTAAAAGGTGCAGCTCCCAATACGCAGTTAACTCATGACTGTGAGGTTACAACTCACGGCCCAAAAAGGAGAACAACAAACGCACGAGTGAACATTTTCAGCTGAGGACTGCCTCTGGCTAGCCTTCAACTCAACAATCAATCATGATTTCAGTTAACTGCTAAAGTTGCTGTTACTGTTACCTTGTCTGTGGTCCGCTGGCAGAACACCTTTTTTTTCTGCTGCCGTCGTGCTGTTGCCAAGGCGACATAAGTTTCGTTTTACGGTGGACGGACTGTGGCACAGACAGAGCTGTTGTTTTCTTTAGCATGAAATAATAACATACTTTGGACACTTTCTTCTTTGTGCCTCGCCATTTTCTCTCTCTTCCTCCACTTTACATTATAATCCTGTCGTGTTCACAGCTTAAGCGCGATGTGCGACAGTAATAAACGTCCGTGCGAAACCATGTGCTGTATAGTTACATGGATTAAACGAAGCATCGATGCAAAGAATTTGTGTCGAAGCATTTTATTAATCGATTTTATCGATAAATCGTTTCAGCCCTGGTCTGCATTACTTTATTCTTTCGCCAAATCTTCTGTAACTACAGAATAGACCATCTGCTTCATGTTGCATGCCCAGTGTACGTGAACGGCCACTAGATGTGCGTTTTCAGTCGTTCTAATGTAGATGGAGATCACTTCTGAAACGCAGCTAAAACGCAGGTGTGGATGAAGATCATATTCATTTTAAAACTCTGTTTTAAAACCAAAACAAAGTAGTGAGGCTGGGGCCTAAGTTATCTAGCCACTTTGTTCAGTAGTAAAACCACAGTGCACCCAACATGTCAGTAATAATCCCTCTTTGGATAGGAAAAATATGCATGCAAAGTAGAACCAGGAAGTTGGTCTGTAAACTGTGATGGCATTTACAATAGACAGTTTAGGAAATCATTTCACCACTCACCTTAATTCTTTGTTGCATAAGTTTGTTTTCATTACCATGATTCTCAGCAATGAATTTGTTGTTATAACCACTAAGCAAGATGACCAAATCTACAAAAAGTAGATTCATGTAGTTTGAAAGTGAAATTTCCCTTTAAGTCAAATGTTAGGTAACACAGATCAAAACCAATCAATTCAAACCTAAACTATCCTCTAAACACCAGCCAATGAGTATTTTCTCCAAAGATATCCTTTTGTCCCTTTGGTAAACATGCATGCTGCGACAGTTTACTTTCATTGAGTTATATGATTTGGACTCTTATGTCTCGTGTAGCTTTGAGCTTTACTGTCTCTGCAGTATCTACAGTTCTCTCTCTCTGGTGTTATCTCCCTCTGTCTTGGCATCTCTTGCCCCCCCAATCCTCCATCTTTCTCTCCACCATCCCATTTATTTCTCTCTCTCTGTTTCTCACTCAGGCTATGTCTCTCGCCCTCCTCGCAGAGAGTAGCAGACTACAGCAGGGCCCTGGTGTGAGGTCACAGGCTGCCTTCTTGTAGCATATGGACTTGTTTCCTTCCAAGAAAACCCCAGCCAGATGAGACCACACACGCGCAGAGAAGCACACACACAGTACATCGACAAACACAAGAATAAAATACAATATAAAGAAAACACATGCGTGTATTGTATGTTTGCAGACATATAGTACACACGACTTCAAACACACACATTCACACACTGGCAGTGGAAGTGTCTGAGATTAAAGAAAACCAGAAGCTATCTGATCTCGCTTCTCATCTTCTCAGTGACCCAGGGGCTCAATCTACTTGACTTCGAGTAATCTTGCACACACACACACTTCACTCAATATGCCAGTAATCCACCCGAAGACCAGCTGAAGAAATGCGAGCACACAAACACACACTCACACATTTAATCATGCACACAGGCAAAAATATAGTGTTGTCTCATAATCTGGCACAAACTCATCGACTTCTTAAAGCGCACTAAGCATAACGATACACACAAACACACACAAATGGTGGCCTATGGAAACACACAGATACACTCCAACAGAGCCTTGTTATCTTAAATAAGAGACTGAAACTCACAGAGAAGTTAAGTGGTATTGAGTAATCTTTAGCGGGGCTTCAGTGTCAGCTCTTGGACACACACGAGCATATGTAGGAGGGCACACACACACACACACACACACACACACACACAGAGCTGGTAATCTTCCAGCCAGCTGAAGTGTAATCAAGAAGGAGACAGCCATATGTCTGAGAGTGCTGAGCCTTGGCCTCTCTCCTTCTCCACTGTCTCACTCTCACAGTCTTTCGGTTTTCCTCTTTATTCTGTGTCTCTATATCGTCTTTAGATCTTTTTTTTTTCCTTTTTTCTTCCTCCGTCACTATTTTTCTTTCATTTTCTGTCTCAAGAAAGGTCGAGGGGAGAGCCACTATCACTTACTTGGCACTCACTTAAATGGAATATAAAAAGCATAAATATGTATAACTGGGTGTATTTATATAGCTGGTTTGCATGATCACTGACTGTATTTCATCCTTTTATTTACCACTTTAATTGAAATTTCATCTTCACTTTCTCTCAATAATGTTGCAATAATCGCCTATAATTGAATTATGAATGGAGGTGAATTTATTTGTTTTTCTATGTATCTCACAGGCTGTGTGTGTGTGTCCCGGTCCCCTGTGTGGAGACAGCTGGTGTGGCAGTGACTCCGGCTGGAAGGAAGGTCCATGCCTTTTCATGTCTCCCTTCCCACAATTCCCGGGGACATTTGGGACCTCGCAGGTTTTGAGTGCCAGTGGTTCTGAAAACGAGGGCGATTTGTTTTGGGATTGGGCTGGAAATGCATCTTTTGTTGGTTAAAAATGCACCACATATATAATGCAACTCCTACATAGTGCCTGATTGTAAAGATTTAGTTCAATTCCATAAAAGCAAAGAGCAAAAGTGATTTTCCGTCTCCCCCTTACAATCTATCCCTCAATCCCCTCGTCCATCCCTGTTTCTTATCATCTATTTTTTTCTCTCCTCTTTCAGTCTTTTCTTAATCCTCCACCCTTCCACTCCCCCCTGTCTGATGAAATGACCATATCTAATCCTTTGGTCCCCTTGGGAGAGATGTAACTGTATTAAGACAGTAAATCCATGTCCTTACAACTGCTACAGATGTCTTTCTTTATTATCCCTTCTTTCTCTTTCAATCACTCCCCCCCGTCTCTTCATATCTTTCTCTTAAATCTTCTAAATCTGTTCTTCATAATCTTATGTTTTATTTCCTGAGCTCCTAAAATGGCACATATATAATCTCACATTTTGTTTTTGTGGATTTGCTTTGGTGTTTGGTCTTTTGTCTGTTTCCTAATTCCTTAGACTTAATGTCTAAAGTCTCACAATGTTCATAAACCAGAGTCTGCTTTTCAGGAATTAAATAAATCTGCATATTCTATTAATATGAACACATAAAAAATTATAAGTGTCCAAATATTAATGTGAGTCTTTTTAATGCATGATTTACAGTGTGAACTGTTAGTTGTCACTGTGTAGTCGTGTTAAAAGTGCAGTGAAAGTGAGTGGATTGCTTAACAAGGCGTTTACAGAACTTTGAGAAAACTGCATTGCTAAAAAGAAGGATATCTGACCAAATGCCTGTCAAAAGGAAATCTGAGAGATTCTGCTCATACTGAGTCATGAATGGGCTCTGGTGAACTGGAGCCACAATATGTAAAAATGTGTTTCCAAAACTGGCCTCCCGTCCTTTTTTGAATATAATATTCCATTATCATATTCAAAGATTCTCAGTATTCATCCTTTTGCTCATGCTGATTTGGGATGATGGGAGGCAAATCACTATAGTATCACTATCAGTTTGGCTCCAGCAGCTGATACTGTACATCTTTGTTATTCCCTCTTCCTGCAAGTCTCTCTCTCTTTGTCCGCCTCTTTCCCCTCTCCAAGAACACAGCAGTTATGTGCAGATGTGACTTTTCTTCTTCATTACACATTAACCACTCATCCTAGTAGACATGGAGAGTGTGTGTGTGTGTGTGTGTGTGTGTGTGTGTGTGTTTCCTTTGGAGTCCTTCCAGGTGCCTCAGTGCCACCCTGCTGATCAGACAAGCAGAAGAAAAGCTCAGTGTTTTTCTGCTCCATCGGCTGCAGCCGCTGCTTCACTCCTGTAAGCAGGTGCCAAAGACACAAAGCGCAAAGACCTCCGATGAGCTGACAGATACAGCCTGGTCTTTATACTTCCCAGGCTTATTTCACCACATATGTAGTCAGCTTTTATCTGACCGTTCTGGCAGATTAATCTTTAGTCTGTTTAAAGAAGTGCCATTTAAAAAATACAATCCCTTCAGTCTTCTTCAGTTTAAATACTATTGTTTATAGTATGTATATATCTGTTCTCTATACTGTAGCCTGTGTTTGATTTTATTATTGTATTATTGTATAAGTAAGCACATCGTGAGCAATGTACAATCCTGAGTCAAATTCCTCGTATGTGTACATATACCTGGCAATAAAGCTGATTCTGATTCTGATTCTAAATCTGAGTCAATTGTGTGGGTGGGTGTCCATCTTATCATGCTTGTTGGCATGTAGCCTATGCCTCTGGACTCAGTGCCTTGGGCAGATAGACACACACACAAAAAAAACTGACACACACATGCATTTGCAAGGGGTGCCAGAGGTTAAAGAAGGAGAAAGGACCAGCTGCTAGCTTTCTAATGTTTAACAGCAAATAAGAGGAGATTTAGGGTAGTGAAGAGAGGGGATGGGCAGAGATGAAGGGACGTTAGAGAGAGGAAGAAGACAGAGTAAAGAAGGATGCAAGTGACGATTAGAGAGAGAAAAAGATTCACAGAGTTTTTACTGGCAAATTGAGTTGGAGATAAAAAGAACAAAATGCGAGATGTGAAATGCCAATAGCTTCCTAAAAATCTACAATACAATTATTATTATACATATTTCACCAGTCTGTGAATGCCTGCAAGCTTTGCAAAATCATTGAAAGTGTGAGAACAAAAGATAGACTAAGTAGGTATGTATTTTTTAAGTACCATTAGTCAAAAACTTACTAAAACACACATCCTCTCTACAGTATTTTTATGCTATACAGCTAACTGAGTGTATGTTTGAGAGCATGTTAATTGAGATACAGCATATTCAAGTAATACCAACAATGTTATATCATATAAAAACTCCTTTTTTGGTAAATTTCCTGTGTTGGACATACTCCAAGACAAGGCATTTTAAGAGTAATTACATGAACACAAGTTACAATTTGCATAAAGTGATTATTTTTATAATAAAAACACGAATGCAAATGTTTATTCTTCTGGCCCTAACTGCTATTGTTAGTGATTTGTACTATCAAAACACTACGAATGGTGACACTGCAAAAACAAGCAATGTAAGAAATGTCCTCTAGAAAGTCCTTTATGGAAAAACATGGAAGCTGTGTCGCTCCACCAGTGCGCCTATGTTACCGGTAGACACAAACACACATTAGTGTTCACCTGGTCATTTCTAAGATTCATGGAGGGTAATCAGGCTTTTCAGATCAATTGGATATCAAGCACAGCTCAGTGTGTGAATTTTATCCTCTAAATGTCTAACACACACACACACGACCAGCCTGTGCGTGCTTGTGCGCACGCACAGGCTGGTCAATCGAAGGCAAAGACGAGCACATATACACACTGAGGGACACAAGAATACAAAAGAGAGAGACAAGTGAGTTACACTAGACTTTTATGACATACAAACGCCAAACAAACAACTTCAATCCATTAAGAGACAAAAAGAGGTCAGACTTTCAGGCAGACAGACGGATGTCAACATTTAAAAAGCTGAATTAAAAAAGGTTACTGGTGACACATTTCTTTCCATCTCCACTACAGTATAATCAGCCAATTTTCCATATGGAAAAGGATCTCTCTGGGCGTGGACAGGGTAGAGCAGCAATGTTCTTTGTACTTCTATTGAAAAACAATGTGAAATGACACTATTCTCACCTTTTGGACCTGCAGTTTAAAACGAGACACCTCAGGGAGAGGTTTCCACAGGAAATGGATTGAAGGTATGTGTGCTGTGATCCCTTATTTTGACCAGAAATGGGGGCATACACACAGACAAATACAAAGATACACCAACATTTACACATATCTATTGTGTTTTACTATCAACAAAAATTATTGTCCCCTAATGTTTGAGCATCATTCCACATTTAAGTGCTGCACTCTTAAGGCAGCGAGGTCCTCCTCAGAAATGAAAAAAGCTATGACAGTCAAAGAGAAAACACAGAAAAAGAATTAAAGACACAAATCTTTGCAGCAACCACAACCACTTCAAACTTACACTAATTTTCTTTCAATGAATCATTATTCATGTAAAATCCATCTTAGCACCTGGGGCCAGATGCAGGTGTTCTAATAATGCACAAAATGACATCCATCTAAATACTGATTCAAGAAAAAATTCATATCAGATCATTTATTCATTAAAAGACTGTTTCCACATTGACATTGTTGAAAAGAAGTTCAGTCGTTATGGATACCCTGGCCTGGTGATTTCCTCACACGGGATGCGTAGAATGGGTGCTGACAGATTTACTCTTCCTGACTTTTAACAAGCTATAAAATGCACGCCACACCTAGTGTATGCGGGTGCGTTCACATGAATGCACACAAATCTGCAATCTACAAAGTCACGTAGACTTACAGACTTGTAATTTCAGCACAGGAAACACAAGGTTGTCTTAAAACCTGCTTACCTCATGGTAAGTCCCGTGAGTAATACACAGCAGTGTTTTTATAGTGCTATTGTTCTGCTATTTCGACAGTTCAGATAAAGTTTGGGATACAGTCAGGACACTGGTTCATGCCTTGTAAAGGGACTTGTCCTAGCCAAGAGACAGAGTAACAGCAAAGGTTTGGGTACAAAAAGAGCAACTCATCATGTGCAAAAAGGCAGCCGATCTATTATTGCAACAAAAATCAGAAAAAAAGTCCACAAAACAAACAAAACAATGACACTTTCAAGTACACAACGGATAAACTTTGCAAGCACGCTCACTCAGTCAAGAGAAATATGTCTCCAAATAGACTCATACTCCTACAACACTTCCTGTTAAGGGTCAGACAAGAGGTGAAACAACTTTTACTTCCTGGGTCAAAGGTCGGGGGCAGGTGTAGGATCGAACTGCAGCTGCATCCGCAAGGATATGCCAAAATGCGTGTGTCTCTCTGGGTGCGAGTGTATGTTTTTCAACTTGTAACCATACACACATTTTCGGATTTAAAGATTTCCACACACAGGCGCGCACGCACGCACGCACGCACGCACACACGCACACACACGCACACACACACACACACAGGCGCATCCCAGGTCAGTATTTCCTGTTGTTTGTTAGGGGAAATGTTGCTGCGTATGTGGTCCTTTTTTGGTGTGTTGCGCTTGTTCCTGACTGAATTCATCTACTTTAATGTGTGCATATTGTCATATAACTCACTGGGGAGGGGGTGTAGAGGAATACACTTTCTGTGCTAACCACACACCCACCCACCCACAAACACACACACACACACAACCATTGATTGAACCAACTCAATACACCCACAGACAGTGCAGGCTCGAAGCAAGAGGACACAGCCCGTGGCAAGGTGATTGAGAGAGCACTGTGTGTGTGTGTGTGTGTGTGTGTGTGTGTGTGTGAGTGTGTGTGTGTGTGCTTGCCTGGCAAGAACAACTGGTGACATCTGCAGATGAGTGGCATTAAAGACAGACATGAAAGGCACATTTTACGTACTTGTCTCTCTTTTCTTTGTCTTCCTGCTGCTATTAATATTTGTTAAGTCTATCTATCTATCTATCTATCTTTCTATCTAACCTCCCTTCTCTCTCTCAGATGTGTCGGGGTCTTTAGTAGTGTGATCCAGAATCGCCTGCCGCTGCTCTTTGGGCTTCAAACACACAAGGTGAGATCAGCACACATGAAACGATCATAGAGAGGGACAAAAAGATGGAGGGGGGAGGGAGAGAAAGGCAGAGTTGGGAGGGAGAGGATGTGGGGAAGGAAAAAAAAATCATAGGGAGGTTAGCGGCAGGAAAGGATGAAAGTGAAGGGGTGATGAAGAAGGGAAGGGAGGAGAGAGGAAAGATAGGATAGGAAAGGACAAGGGGAAGCTCCAGAATCTGAACGGTAACTGTGTTTATAAACTACTGATGAACTTTTTAATTTAAATTTACATGCAAGGAGCTCCCATACAAAAAATATGCTTGCTTGCGCTTCAGAGTGTAGTGCAGCTCTGTACAAAACAGAGTAAGAAATATACTCGCACATACCAGCTCCTCTTAGGAAGTTATTATTTCACTGGAGTGTCAATGGCCCTTAGGTATGTGTCTGGCAAAAATCACAATCAAACGTAATTTTAAGAATAAAAACAATAAAGAACCATGGTCTCTGCATTTTAAACTATATTCTCAGACCAAAGAACAATCTGAACGTCACACACAAAATGTCCTTTTAGTCTTGCGAAGATATCATCAGTCACAAGAAGTTGAAAGAATCTACCAAAACTCTTTAAAACGTTTACCTCACCCAAGCAAGGACAGGTGAAAATCGAAAGGATTTTTACACGTCCAAGAAGCCACTGTTCTCATCAGGATGGTTGTTTTAGTTGTGAGAGTTTCTCTGTCTAGCTCGCAGCAGTCGTGGCCATACTGAAGCTCTGGGCAAAGGGAAGTGAAGGGCACTGCTAGCTCAAGGCAAAGCCCAGTAGGTAGCATGACTCACACTCTACGGATACACACAAACATACACACACACAGGCCTCAGCTCAGTTTTGCTCCTTTGTTGTACTTTTACTTTTAATTGTACATGTTTTATAGAGAGCAGTAATTGATATTTTAGCATGTTAAATGATCCTTTGTCTGGACACAGAACACACCACGGGTGTGGAGTTCACAAAGGAATTTTAACAGGAAATATTCATTAGAAAGGTAAAGCGTTTTTTTTTACTGTTATTAAGAGCCACCTATGATCAAAATCTGTCTAAAGTGTCAAAAGGTATCACACACATATCATTTCACACATTTTGTGAAGGTATTATATCCAGTTCAGTTTTTACTGCAGATAAGAAAACCAAAATGCAAATAAAAACAAAACGAAGTCCACATAGATTTAAGATGTGGCCGAGATGAAAAACTCTCAAAGAACCATAATACACCATTTAAATTATGCAACATTTTAATTGAATCCTAATTGATCAAACACAAGTACATGCAACTGCATGGAACTGTTAGTGCTACAAGCCTTCTTGAATTAGCTGAGTGTTGACTGTGCAACAGGCAGGAGCAGAATCTATTTATTTAAAGAAGTTGAAGATTGAGAACAAACTAGTTCTTTCAGGAACAGGCTGACATGCTGTGGGAACATTGTCATTGTTGTCATCATTTCTCTTGTTGAAACTGGTCTTCAATGCTGCTGATAACTCAGATAATTATGCTAATGCTAACGGCGCTGCTAGCCTTCCTAGGTTCACGGTGTCAACGTTTCTCACGTGAACTGAGACACTCTGCGAAATGTCAGCCTCCGCTCCATGTGTGTATAAGTGTGTGTATGTACGTGTGTTGAAGAGAGATGGCTTGAGATAAAGGAGGGTTGGCCACAAGTGCGCACAGGCACCCTCACACATGCATGCTTTAACACACACACACACACACACACACACACACACACACCAAGCTCAGATATTAATTAAAGTTCATTGCTTCAGTAATTAGCAGGGCAGGATAATAACAATATGTGACTTATCGCCCCCCCCAGGTTCAGCTCTTCCTCGAACTTTAATTGAATGAGCGACATTAAAAACTTCAGAGGCCATTTGGCAAGGTTGACTAAACAGTCGTAAACACTAAAGGAAACACTTCAAGCACAGGAGACAGGCTTCTCAAAAACCATAAAAGGTGTCCTCTTCCTTTAGCTCTAGGGAAGCCATAATCCAAATTGTATAGGAGTATTTAATAAACGGTAAAAATCTCCAAGTACTCCTACCAGGCACAGAAGAAATAAATGTCTGGCAAATTTAACAACTCCTGATTAAGCTTGTGATTTTCTTTCTCTTTCTTAAATTCTCTTAAAGGGATAATTTGGGTTTTTTGAAGTGGCGCTGTCTGAGGTACTTATCCATATACAGTGGGTTACCTGCAGTAGATAGTGGTCAGTGTGTCCCCCAGTTTAGAGAAGCACATAAGCCCAACATAATGCAGCTGGACATTACTTTTTTTGAAAGCTGAGGCTAGTTGCACTGACTCTAGACATAAATAAATCAATGTGCAGCATTGCAGCAACTCCGTATTTGCAGGGACCACTTCTCTGAAGAGGACTGTGTAAAACCATGGCCAGATAATCCAATTAGACACTTGCTAAAGATCCCTGAAAGTCTTACCCAAACAGCTGATCTACAGCAGTGTTCTATGGTTGAGAAAATGTAGTTACAAATTAAATGACTGTCTGACTGCAAGGTAAAGTGCTGGAAATATTCTAAATATAGCACACACCTGATTTTTCAGTGGGTCTTTCTTTTAGGTGGCTAAAATAACGTAGCAAGTTGGTAGGGAATTAAATATAAACGTGTCACTTACAATCGATGCCGTAGCGGTGAGAGTCAAGCTTTCAGTGCAACGTAAACAAACAAAGCAGGTGTAAACTTTCAGACCCACCGCAACGACAGCCCCGCTGCGCTATGAAACCCATTATTTTCAGTGGCTTGGTTTGTTGCTGCGTCGAGCAACGTGCAACGCACGGCGAGCACGCACGCATGCAGCAGTCAAAGTAGTTGAACTTTAGCGATAAATCGCTTCTTTTCTGAATGGGCCTTTATGAAGACAGAACGTAGTCCTCTCAAGACCTTCATTCACTGAACATTTAACATCATGTTGTCTTCTCCTGTCTGTGTTGAGAAAATGTTGCCAGGTGTAAAACACTAAAATACATCAGGAACTTATAGACTTTCAGGACTATAGGCTACCAATGAAATGCATTTCAGTTAACACTGCACTCAATTTCTTTCTCTCATTTTCACTAAAATATATGTATGGATGAAAGTTGATGAAAGTGATAACAATTTCCCCTGGTGGATAACAGTTAATATTCCTCTTATATTAATAATACTTAAATATTATATAAATATAATTGTTAAAGTCATTACTAGTGTAGAGAAATTAATCGTACCAACAAAATCTGTAATCGTTGCATCCCTAGTACCGACTGCACCACTTAACTAAACTATCCCTTCAAGGGAATTTTGGTTAAAAAAAAAAAGATGAAAATCACAAGCCTAACCAGGAGTTGTTAAAAAAAAACGAAGTATGCCTTTAAAGAAAGAAATTTAATAAAACTTAATTTTGCACAGACTCTATGGTCTGACACACCCACAAACTGTGACATCTTCAGTAAACAGACCCGCATCATGTCAGTTTACAATGAATAAGGTGATCATAAAAGGACCTCATGCAATAGAAAGTGCAAAACAAAAATAGAGAGGAAACAAAAATTAGCAGCTAATTGTGCACTGAAGGAGAATACAGTCTTTTTTAAGTACAGAGCTGGAGTCTGGATGTGGTTAACAAAGCTAAAGTCAGGTAAAAACATCTCACCTGGTTCCATCCACAATTAAAACAAAACATAATCCCATATTTTACATGTAACTGATACTGATTTTCTCATTTCACTCTTGGAAACAGAGCAAATAAACATATATCCCAAAATGTTGACCTATTCCTGTCTATGTCGTATTTTCCCTCAAATGTGTGTATTCTGTAATTTTGTGGATTTTAAAATACTTGTTTTCTTGGAAAAATCATCAGCCCTGTCTCAATCTGTCACTGTCTCTCTTAATTCTTAATTATTTTCTTGCTCGCTCTCCCATTCTCTCTCTCAGCATCAAGCCAATCAATCATCATGCCTTTTGTGGCTCTGTCTCGTCTTCTTATATATACACACACACACACACACACACATATACAACAGCATGCACACAATTACATGCACACAACACACTGTTTCTGCTGCGCCTTTGTGCTCCTTTAACCTTGAGGTCTGCAAGCGCCCAACTGTGTTAATCTCTCAGACTGCCTTCATTACTGTTTTAGGACACACATACACACACATACGCAGACAAGGATCAAGGAAAAGCGCATACATCCAAGCCCTAACACGGCCACACCTACCCCACACACGTACATGAGCACACACACACACACACACACAAGCTGGCCTGGAAAGAGGTGGAACATTTAAAAGCCTTTTTTTTCCCACTATTGACTTGGATCAGCATTAGGCTCATCAGATAGTCAGGGCAGTGCTGTGTGTGCGTGCGTGTGTGCATGTGTGTGTTATTGGCTGTCCTCCCCCTAACTGGCTAGACGGACACAGCCTCCAGGAATGTCAAACCTCCAACCTGCATTCTGATGTGGGCACCAGCAGTCACTTGTACACCGTCACCCACCGTGCAGTAGTGTGTGCTTCTTTTTGTGTGTACGTGTGCGTTTTACTCATCTTTTGCATAGTTGTCTGAGTGACAGGCCCAGGGCGTCGAGGTAACCAGACAGGTACAGAAACAGTGTAGAGATGGGCAGGAAACTTTCAACAAAACATCATTAGCTGATCGGGTTTTAATGTGCACGTGTGTGTGTGTGTGTGTGTGTGTGTGTGATTCTGACAAAAGCCAAGTGCAGAAAATTATATTTGGTTTAAATGTGCATAGATTTTTTAAATAGCTGACTTTTACTCCTAATAAGCGGCATCAGGTGCATGTGTACTTATCAGATATGTTGGACAGTATAGTGTGTGTGTGTGTGTGTGTGTGTGTTTTCATTCATGGGTGTGTGTCTGTCCTTTAAGTGTTGGTGACAGTGGCTTGGCATGCGATCTGCCCTGCCAGTCAGTCACCCTGCTGCTCTACCTTTCTCTTTCATTCGCGCTTTTCCTCGCCTTTCATCCCTGTTCCCTCTGCGACGCAATCTGTGGTTTTGGAGAAAGTTTTGAATGATTTATTCTTTCATCTTTTCACCACCGCATGTGTGTGTGTGTTCATACACGTGCTGGTGTGTGTGTGTGTCAGTCTCAATCAATTGTCTTTGCCTCAGTCTGCTTCCCTAATCTTTCAAAACTGAAGAAGTGAAAAAAAAAAAAACCTTGACTTTTTCTGCAAGTTCCTGCTTACAATTCAGTACTGAACAAAAAGCAGAATGAACACTGGAAGTCATTATTAAAAATCAAAATGGAAGATGCAACAAGGTTATGACCGAAAATTGGAGAGCAGCACTAATATTAAGGCTATAAAGGCTCCTTGCTTTTAGTAAAACCAGAATATTTTAAGCATTAAGTGCTCTTTAAATGTCTAACTTTGGTGAAACTTGTGAAAACATTTTCTTTCCACATTATATTAAAGTAATATCCGGTAACTCATAGGCACATCAGCTTACAGTATGCAACAAACATGATGAGCATGGCAATAAAATAAGACTGACTTAGGTGAGGAGCACTTGGATCAGTGCCTTTGTACATTCATGCGAGGTAAAAGGAAAAGAACCTACAATAAAAGCCAAGGAGATTCGTAGATTCCCTTTAAATTTCTCAATGCAAGCAAATCTCTTTACAGCTACAGTTACTAAAACTATAATTGAAACTTCATAAAATAAGTATTTAGGAGGGCAGCGGTAGATTTTTTTCTTTTTCTATGCAAACAAATAATTTCAAACTCTCGTAACCCTACAGTTGATATTCTGAAGAAATGGGGGAAAAAAGTACAATGCTGATGACAGAAAATACCACAGGAACATTTCAAAATATTACAGTGAGGTTAGACTTTTTTTGTTCTCTTTCAGACAACGGTGGTCTGTCAGTCAGTCTGTCAGTCCATTACTTTAGATACAATATCTTAACAACTATAACTTGGTACAGATATCCATCGTCCTGAGAGGATGAATCCCATGATATTGGTGGCTTTTCATCTAGCCAATAGGTCAAATTTCTGAATCATCCATGGAAATACTGAATGGATTGGCAAATGTTGTACAGACATTGAAGGCTCACAGACTATGCATCTATTATATTTCTTGACAGTGGCTAACACTGTCAAGAAATATAATAGTCATAAACAGTAACTTGTCAGGCTGTTTTTTTTTTATTTATAATGCATTCAGAAATATAATTGGTTAAATAAGTTGAAATCACATTTAGTCGTCCCTTTTTGTAGTTAAAGCTAATGTCAAGATGCTTTCAACAAAATGTATTGTTAATAGTTTTTTCAAAAGGAAGAAAAAAGGTATTTGGGGAAATATCAGAAATGCTTTTTTTCGTCTCAGCCAGCTGAAGGGGCGTGTCTGTTTGATTGACAGCAGTTGGCAGGCTGCCAGAATGCTGGTGTTACACCATCAGGATCTAGAGACACATGTCTAGCCTGTTTTCCCCATTGAATGTTTGTTTGGTCGCTCGTTCAACAAGCTAAAGTACAGGGCCAGATGTGCATTCATGTTTGTGAGTTAGATAAGAAGCAGGAAGCTAATATAGTTGTTGGTCAGTTCTTGTTCTGTGTTGCAGGCTGCTGTCTGGCCCGTCTGCTCTGCTGGTGACAGAATGCTAACGTTACTGCTTAATGCAAGATTTAATTGGCTGTATCAAAATAAGGAGTCCATCTAAGCAGACAATATGATTTAGAGACCTGATACTGTTTGAAGCTGTAGCGTAAAACATTAAATTTAATTTCAGTTAGACTTTAGGAAACCGATAAGGAGACATTTCCTTTTTTTTAAGATAACTGACCACAGGGTATATACAGGAATCCTGAAGTGAAATTCAATACCTTTTTAAGACCTTTTCAAGACTTTTTCAACATATTTTAAGACTGCCACGCCACTTTGAGCTGTAACTGATTAATTCAGACACACACCTTTAAAAGGGACATTTTTGAGGTTTTAAAAGGACATACATACATACATATTTATTGCCTATATGTCATCAGGTTGTAACGCCACCTAAAAATTGAGGCATTCACCAACTTTCTCAGTTGCCTATAACAGCCTGTATGGGCCGACAGTTTTCTATGTGAAGGACTGGTCAGATTTCCTGCGAAAAGCAACTGTCTTACATAAGCTATAACGTTTATGTACGCAATATTACAGCAAATCATGTGAAACACAGTGTAATTTTGTGTTGTAGTGGGTTTAAACTAGATAATGTGAGCTTGCCTGCAATGATATGTGTGATAACTTTCATCGACTACTTGATCAATACAACAAAATTCAAATAGGCCAGGAGGGAACAAAGATGAAGAGAATAAACTGCGTGATGAATAACGTAAGTAGTGTAGGCGGTGTAGCACAGGCACAACCTGGAGGAGGAACTAGTCTAAATGTGTAACATGAAATTGAAAGTATATTGTTAATTTAATAGTAAGCTTGATATTAATATATTCATTATATTACTATATTCAATATAATTTCATATAATAGTATATACCACCAGTATAATATTAGTTCAAATTACAGCTGCTTCAGTTTGGGGTTGTTTTTTATTCATTAACTTTGTGCAAGAAAAATGCTCTAGGCTACATGTTAGTCTCCAACCTTGATTTTGGGCAAGCTACTAACTCGTCAGTAATCATAACCGTTTATGCAGAACATTGAGTTCAACATTTATAAAGTTTGTTGAAGCACATCAAGCTTTTTTTTAAATCCCGCTTCATCCAGGCTGTGATTGATTTGTTCACAAAAAGTGACACTGACGAGAACATCGGCTTTATGAAAAGGTGAATTTGTTTCAATAAAAAGCACCGATTTAGCTAAATAGCCAGTTAACGTTAGCCAAACCCACACGCTCCTTGAATTTTCCCTGTTGTCTTCTGTGTTACCGATTCAGCTGGTGGCGCATCTCGCTCTTGTTTTTCAGGAACGGGGCTGTTCAAGTGGCCACAGAGCGACCGGCCAACCGGGTTAATCGAAAAGCAACTGTCTTCACTCCGACTATGTTTTGGACGATTAACATTGCGGGTCCGGCAGGGTGGGAAATTACGGTAGGTTGTATTCGTAAATCATATTCCGGTTCGCACAGATCTATTTTTTGGAGCGTTTAAGAGTGAAATAGGCGCACAGTACTAGTCACTGCCTGTCTAGTATTTTTGGCTATGCATTATAAATAAATATGTTCGCAAACAAACTTTTGGACATACAGGATTTTCACATTGAAAAAAATATCTTCAAAATTTAATACCTTGTTAAATGGCGATTAAGATTTTTAAATACTTTTTAATGGCCTTAATTTTCGCAAAATTGATTTATTACCTTTTAACACTTTTTAAGACCCCGCGGACACTCTGGACCATAATGCTGTTATGGTAATGCTAAGTATGATTTGTCTGTCTGGAGGCTGATGGATCTCAAAGATCTATTCATCTGTGATATGGTTCAATATCAATAGCTGACATGCTGGTACAGGGACTACCGATGCAGCTCATTTATTGTGATTAGCTGCACCTTTTCTAAGATACAATCGGCTAGCCTGTACCACCATACCACACCAATATGAAACAAGAAGCTACAGTATGGCTTCTTCGAAAAACCTACATAACATTTAAATGGATTCATGCAGCACCATGAAACCTAAAGAGGACAGGGGTTTGTCAGTGAGCTTATCTTCTCAGAAAAGGTGTCTGGTTGGTAGACTCTTTCACAATAACATTTGTCACAAGTTTTTGTTACACGTTTTGTCACTCGCTGATGGAAAATGACCCTTATCACTGTTTAAATTTGATCTAGTATTTATGAGAAATACAAAATGGTCTTGAAACGGCCACACATCTTCTATACAAGCTCAATCAATTTAGGTTCACATAATGAGAAATAGTTTCAAAAAGAGATAAAATACAACGTAATGACCTAGACATTAACAATTGGAGATTCAGTGAAAAAAAACTTACAGGAAGAACTGCTGTGAGTGCCTGACGCCACTGATGGGACTTTCTTCTGACTTTGGACTAAAGATATTTCAATTAATCTTTTTTTTATATCCCAAGTTTGATTGAGAAACCTTTTCATCTCTTCATCCATTGAAGAAAAACAAATAAATCAATTCAAACTTTCTCACCTGCAGCCATACACAAAACGTCTTTTGCAAAGCCTTGCAGGGCAAGTTTCTCAAGCTTTGGAATAGCATTTAAAGCCACATAAATGAAGCTACCATAAACAAAAAACATGTAAAAATTGAGGATGAGTGAACAGAGCCGGTTCAGTGTACATGTATTTAGACACAAAACGCCAATCTTTTCTCAATGCCCCGACAGCATCCTTGGGTAGATTTAATTTTCCCTCAAGTGCCTGTCTCCCATCTCTTAGAAAAGTATGTTGTCGCTTCTCCACAAGGTTCCCCCACTCGGAGGTGCGTATCTCTTCAGTCGGAGTTCAAGTTTCTCATCTTCTGTGTCTCAAGGTCAGCATTTGTATGCACTGTTAAGGGTCTTGATTCAAACAAATGAGAGAAGAAAATTAATCGGAGGCAATGTATGAAGTGTTGAAGGTGTGTGTGTGTGTGCATGCTAGCATGAATGCAAATCTGTGTCTGTGTATGTGTGTGTGTGTGTGTGTGTGTTGTGTGTTTCCAACTCGAGGCAGAGCGCAGCTGCTCAGGTCCTGGGCCTGATGGGATTGAGCGAGGGATGAAAGAGAAAGATAAAACATGGGGAGAGAAAAGGTGAAAGAGGGAGACCAATCACTGTGCAGAGCGGAACAATGTTCTCTTGATCACAGTCAGAAGGGTGTGTGCTTATGTCTCTGTACGTTCCTGTTTTTGTGCCTGTTCACTCCTAAATATATGGATGTTTGCATCCAATGTGTTTGTTGTTTTTTAGGATATCAAGGAAATCACAGCTCCACATAAGGATTTCCTCTTTATATACTTCCTCCAGGCCTCAAGCCTGTTGTTTCCAAAAATCCAAATTCTGGGATCAGCGTGGAGAAATGTGGTGAGGGTGGCCTGTATTTTACTTCAACATCTACTTCGTAAGTGCCTTTGGGCAAGACATCTAAGCCATTTCAGGCATTTAGGTCCAAACTGTGACCAACAGTAGTACAGTGTGGTTGTACAGAGGATGACTATAAAGCAATGTGTTGAAGAACAACATGCATACAGATTAAGGCCCCATCCACACTACTCAGTTTTAGTTTAAAAACGGAGAATTAAAACAAATACGACGTCCAGACCAACATTTTAGCTGCGTGTCAGAGTTGATCTCTGTCTACATTAAAACGACTAAAAACGCACATCCAGCGGCCGTTCACGTACACTAGGCATGCGTGCGCCGGTGTTAACATGAAGCAGATGGTCTCTTCCGTAGTTACAGATGATTTGACGAAAGAATAAAGTAATGCAGATGAAGAATCACACCAGATTTGCATGGACCAATAACAGGCTGGGACTGTTACTGAATGTAACACGGGAGTATGGCGGCAGAAAACAGACTGGGCGTCGTCGCAAAGTAAATGGCGACATGCACAGTACAAGTGTAGGCAAATAAGTGTTTGCACGGTCCAGAATATTTTAATAAAAATACCAAGTCAAAAAGTCGGTCAGTAGCGTCGTATTGCTGCTTTGCATGACTTATAAGACCCAATCAGAGAGTCAAAGTAGTGTGAGCGTTCTGAGTCATCGTTTCTAAAGTCCTCTGTTTTTGCCTGTCCCCACTAAAATGCCCTCCGGAGTTTCAAAATGAAAAACAGGGTCAATAGTGTTTTCAAACTTCTCTGTTTTAGGTCTTTGTTTTCACCTTTTTATTCTGGACGGGAGGTGCAAACATAGCAAAAGGTCTCCGTTTTAAAACGAAAACGCAGTAGTGTGGATGGGGCGTAAAACTTTTTCTGGTTCTCTATAATGTTTACTATATGTTTCACGCTGATAATAATTATATACTTACGTTTGTTAAACTTTTAGCAGATGACTGTATGGGAGCTTAAAAATTAAAACCAAAAAAGATATGTTAATTAAGCCCTTCTATGTAAATCCTTAATCACAAGGAAAATTAGATAAATAGAGAGTTGAGTAGTGAAAGAGAACAGGAGGGGCACATTTTCATCCCTGTCATCCATCCCTCCCTTTTCTCCTCTCCACTTTTTCTCCTCCCTTCCCTCACATCTATTATTCACCCCATTTGGCAGCCAGGTTCACACCTAAATAAACCTCCAGCCATGCTGTGTCTCGCTCCCTTTATTATGTTCTCCCCATTTTATCAACACCACACTTTTATGAATTCAGTCCTCTCTGTCTCATTTGAGAGATCCCTGTCTGCTTCAAGCAACATTATGTAAGATGTGTTTTTTGTGTGATTTAGTGCCCCTACCGTATCAAAGTGTAATTCACAGCTTTCGCAAATAAGAACTGCTGTATACATGACTTTGTCATGATTACGTTACAATTTTCTACAGTAAAGTTTCTGCACCAATTAATGGTGGAAATGTTTTTATTTATGTAAAAGGAAACACAAAATTCAAGTAGCACGTGACATTTCAAAATATATAAATGTAACAGAATATAATGCAGTGCAACTCCAAGGCATTCTGTGTTGCTTTCAGATCCGTTTCTCCTGTAGATCAACTTTTCTCATGTAATATCATCTCTGCTAAGGCAACACATATGCAGGCATGATTTAGTCGTCACTCCTCTTTTGTCATGTTCAAAGGGAGAGAACGGAAAACTTGGCCAAAAAGAAACTGTGTCATGGAGTTGTTAAAGTTACTGATTGCTGTTTTCATGTTTTTGGGTTATTTTATAATCATCATCGCTCCGTATTAGCCGGTAGCTCGACGCAGATGTGTTTTTTTGCTGGTAGATCATCAACTTCCTACTTAAAGCTGGATATTGTTATTTTCAGAATTTCATTGGCTACACCAAGTGCCAGTCATCGGCACAATTGCTTGCAATTGGCTCGGCCTACCCACGAAATAATAGGGGCTGGCCCTTCCTTACAGCGCTGGCTCTCGTTGGCTATTGAAGGCTGTGAAAGGGACATGTGAGCTCCTATTGGGTCGGATTTGGTGTCACTCGACAGGTTAGAGTTCAGCGGCTTATTTGAATACAAGCTATCATAGTTGTTTACATTTGAATCGGTGTTATTACGGTTATAATGACATATGAGCTGCGTCTGCCGGCAAATATGAAACGATGCGGCAGCAGTCCCTGGGGATTTATTGATGGAATAATGTGTTTTGGACTAAATGTTTTTATTGGATTGAATCGTCTTGACCTTTGACAACGTAACAAGACCATTTTTGTTGGAATATAACTGATCGGTGGATTATAGGCTTCATATGTGAGTTGCGTCAATTTTGCTTACATGGGTGGCCTGACAGAGGTCGCTGATTGTACCTGCTGTGGTGATTGTATCTTGAAATTATTTGTTATTTAACTGCAAGCTATATTTCAGAATGTTTTTTTTTTTAAACAAATTATGCTTTAAAAAAGTGGTGGGGACAAAATCAGAAATTTCAAAAATTGGTGGGGACATGTCCCCCAGTGTAAATGACACCTATGGATGTGGTGTAGATTAGCTATGGTTTCTTAAATAATAAACTTATTTGCAAGGACTCATGATTCAATAGTGTTATTTATTTCACTTTAAAATAGGTACTTATATCGTCCATCCACAGTGGATGCTATACTGTAGCTACAATCTACATAAATTTGCTGCTAACCCTTAACCATAAGATATTTCTGATCATCTCTAACTCTTTGCCACAGTTCATCTAGCCATTATTTCAACTATAACCAGACCCAACCCTTGCCCGCCAAAAGGTCTTTATATCCTCAACACAAGGATGTACACCTAATACACCCAGAGAAGAACTGGGCCATTAGTAAGTCATGAGTTAGCCTGTTTAGGCTGGCAACTCAGGATTCAACAGATCACAGAGCAGTTTTCTGATTGCACACTCACACACACACCCCTCTCCCTCTGGTCCCATCTGCTAAAATACTAAATGTGTGAGTGTGTGGGGCCCTGCATTTAGATCTATGTTAGTACAACTGTAGAAGACAATAGATACATATATATGGAAGATTCTATTGGACTTTAATATTTGTAACCCACAGAAAACAATCCACAAATGTGTACTATGATGCGCAAATATTTCACCATCTACAAATATGTATTTTTACATTTGTGATGTAACGGTTTTTGCACATTTGCAGATTGCTTTCTGTCAATTTGTGGGTCATGTTACATTTGTAACTTCCTTTTTAAAAATTTGTGGAATTTTGTGCAATGTGTACTGCTGAGATCTGTAAAAAAAATACAAATATCTCACTACCCAAAACATGTATTTTTACATTTGTGTTGTGTAAAATCATATCCACAAAAATACAGTGCAATCTGCAAATGTACAATTTACTCTGTACACACATATTTTAATTTTACATATAAAATGTTATTTACACATTTGTGGATCATTTCCTGTCAATTTGCAGGTCACGTTTCATTTGTGACTTCCTTTTTAAGCATTTGTGGAATTGTGTCCACTCTGTACCACAGAGATCGGTAAACAGAGATCTGTAAATGTGAGAGAAGTTTATTAGCTACACCAGCAGGTGGCGGTAGCGACATTGCCTCTCATGAGTTCTAAAAATATCCATTGCAGTACCCAGGGTCATCTGTAGGAGACAACAACTTCTGCTGTACCACTGGACTCTACTCAGTCAAAATATTTCTGTACAAGTGTATATCAGAATCAGAATCAGAAGGAGCTTTATTGCCAAGTAGTGTTTTACACATACAAGGAATTTGCTGTGGTGATAAGGTGCTACAAGTAAACAAACATACAGTCAACATAAATAAATGTAGAAATATTTAAATATGGAATGGAAGAACAACGTTGCATATATATAGATCTGCATTATTCTGGGTCTGTGCCGTGCAGAAGTACGCAACGGAAGAGAATATTGTGTACATATAAATATATAAACTGACAACATAAAATATACAACAACAAAGATAAACAATCAACAACAAATATGTGCAACGTGCCAGGTCTGTGCCTGACACGAGATGAAACAGTATTTACATGTGCAGAGACATTTGTATCATTTGCAAGGGGGGAGTGTCAGTGAGTGACCCGGGCCTTGTTGATGAGGCTAGTTGCAGACGGGAAGAAACTGTTTTTGTGGCGAGAGGTTTTGGTCCTGATGGACCGCAGCCTCCTGCCAGAGGGGAGAGTCTGAAACAGTTTGTGTCCGGGGTGGAAGGAGTCAGCTGCAATCTTTCCTGCTCGCCTCAGAGTCCGTCGAGGCGTACAGGTCCAGAAGAGAAGGAAGATTGCAGCCAATCACCTTCTCTGCAGAGTGAATGATATGCTGCAGCCTGCCCTTGTCCCTGGCAGTGGCAGCAGCGTACTCAATGATGGCAGTGTAGAAGTGCGCCATCATTGTCTTTAGTAGGCGGAACTTCTTCAGCTGCCACAGGAAATACATCCTCTGCTGGGCCTTCTTGGTGAAGGAGGTGATGTTCAGCTCCCACTTGAGGTCCTGGGAGATGATGGTGCCCAGGAAGCGGAAGGAGACCACAGTGGTGACTGGGGAGTCACACAGGATGATGGGGGCTGTGCTCTTTCTGCAGTCCACAACCATCTCCACGGTCTTCAGAGTGTTGAGCTCCATATTCTCTTGGCTGCACCAGGTCACCTGATGGTCGATCTCCCACCTGTAGAGGGACTCATCCCCACCCATTGAGCCCAATGAAGGTGGTGCAGCTGTTGATGTACAGGGAGAAGAGAAGGGGGAAAAGAATGCAGCCTTGAGGGGAACCGTGCTGATGGTCCTGGAATCAGAGACATGTTTTCCCAGCTTCACGTGCTGCTTCCTGTCCGTCAGGAAGTCAGTGATCCACCTGAAGGTGGAGTCAGGCACGTTCAGCTGAGAGAGCTTGTCCTGCAGCAGGGCCGGGATGATGGTGTTAAAAGCAGAGCTGAAATCCACAAACAGGATCCTGGCGTAGGTTCCTGGGGAGTCCAGGTGGTGGAGGATGAAGTGAAGGGCCATGTTTACTGCATCATCTACAGACCTGTTGGTTCTGTAGCCGAACTGCAGGGGGTCCAGGATTGGGTCTGTAATGGATTTAAGGTGGGACAACACAAGGCGTTCAAAGGACTTCATAATCACAGAGGTCAGGGCGACAGGTCTGTAGTCGTTTAGTCCAGTGGTCCTTGGTTTTTTGGGGACAGGGATGATGGTGGAGGCTTTGAAGCAGGCTGGCACATGGCATGTCTCCAGTGAGGTGTTAAAAATGTCTGTGAACACCGGAGACAGCTGATCAGCACAGTGCTTCAGGGTGGATGGGGAGACAGAGTCCGGCCCAGCTGCTTTGCGGGATTTCTTCCTCCTGAAAAGATCGTTGACTTCCCTCTCTGTGATGGAGAGAGGATTGGAGGGGGTGGAGCTGGCCAGCTCTGAGGAGGGAGGGGAAGAAGTGGTGGACTGAAGCTGAGCGAGGAGTCACAGGGGATGGTGTCCGATTGACTCTTTAAGCGGCAGTAGAACTAGTTGAGCTCATTTGCCAGGCGAGAATCGTTTACGGAGTGGAGGACTTTGGGTTTATAGTTTGTGATCTGTCTGAACCCCCTCCAGACAGAAGTGGCGTTGTTTGCAGAGAACTGGTTCTTTAGTCTCTCTGCGTACAGTCGTTTAGCTTCTCGCACCTCCTTGCTAAACCTGTACTTTAACGCCCTGCACCCGGCCCCGTCACCACTCCTAAATGCCTCCTCCTTTTCCAACCTTAGCTGTCTGAGTTTAGCTGTGAACCAGGGTTTGTCATTGTTATAACTCATTCTGGTCCGTGTTGGAATGCAGCTGTCCTCACAGAAGCTGATGTAGGACGTCACAGCCTCTAAACTCATCCAGATTGTTGTTAGCATTCTTGAAAACATCCCAGTCAGTGCAGTCCAAACACGCCTGGAGGTCCTCAACAGCTTCATTAGTCCACTTCTTTGATGTCCTCACTACAGGTTTACAGAGCTTTAGTTTTTGCATGTAAGCAGGAATCAGATGGATGACGTGATAGGCACTGCTAACTGTGGTGTAGCAGTGATCCAAAGTGTTCCCCTCTCTGGTTGGACATTTTATAAACTGTCTGTATTTGGGGAGTTTTTGGCTGCGATTTCCCCTGTTAAAGTCATCAAGAATAATAACAAGGGAGTCCGGGTTTGTCAGAGTGAATGAAGCAAACTCACGGTGGGTGTACGGTTAACGGTTTACAGTTAATCCAGTTAAGCCGTTCTTAATATAAAAACAGACACCTCCACCTTTTGTTTACTATATATTTTACTACTGAATACTTTATCACTGTATTTGTTTTACATTTATGTTTGTAAATCTTAAATATATATTAAATATATATATATATATAAAAATATATTTTTGCTGTCCATATCTCTCAGCTGCTGCACTCTGTTGGAGTTGAATATAAAATCAACTGCGATGTTATCTGTTACAAATGTGTTGGCATGTCAAAGTGACATACAGATACACCGACACATTCACATTCAGAGCTAACACTAGGTTTTCCCACATGTGCCGACTCCAGATGGCATCAAACAGACAACGGGTAATGCCAACATCCCACACACTCACACACACACACACACACACAATTAAGCACGTGCACACACGCAAAGTAATGACCCACCCCTGAGACCCCTCTAATCAGGTTTCATGGAGGGATCAAACACAAGGTATAAAAAAAGAAGGCTAAATCAAAAACGGATGGTGGTGAAGGCTTTACAGAGAGGGACAAAATTACCTACCTTACAATAAGAGGAAAAATGGAAAGATCTTTGTGATGGCATCAAAGCCATGCCAAGAGCGCCTGCATGTGCAGCTCACACACACACACAGCATAAAGACGATGAACAAAATGAAAATTAAGGTCTATATAATTTCACATATTGGCTAAAGTATCCAACCTGTGAGTGTGGTTGCACATGAGGAGGACGTTTGCTCCTTAAAATGAACTTTTAATTGCTATTCTTTTAAATTAGATATATTTCTAACATGTACATTTTAAAAAGTACATATTTACTTTTAATCAATACATTTTTATGGTCAAGCACTCCAGTGGTGATTCTGGCATGGTAGTTTGGGTGGGGCCCGTAAATACATCAATGAGACTTTTATGACACACCAACACCATCCTTTTAACAGAGGGAGAAAAAGTAAAAGCAAGCAATATATCCCATCCTCATATCTAAAAGCAATGTTGACTGCAAACAATGCAGCTACTTACACATTAATAAATCATATACAACTAAATACACGGCGTGCACTTCAATATTTCTCATTTTTTTATGTTGATGACTCACAATTTTATCTTCCTGTGTAACACAATAAAGGCCCTGCACACCCTCGGTGCACCGACCATTTTGACATGTAGGAAATACACAGTAAGTGAAAGCATATTAAAATTTATGTTGGCTGAATTCTATTTACCTGCTTCAGTTTCAGGATCTTGCTATTATGTCACACTGTCATTGTTTACTGGGACTTTTTTCTATAACAGAGACATCATTCATATTATGAGCAACACCTGTGCTTCTCCTACTAAGACAAGTCAAAATGTCTGCTGTGAAAAAGGCTTATTGGCTTGTCTGTGTAAAGTAAGATTTTGCATCATCACTGACGTGTAGTTGTCACACAAAGCGTATCGCAATGCGGGAATGACAGCAGAAAGTAGTTTGAATGTCCTGGAAACTAAGGGGATTTTTGAGGGCAACATAAAGTGTAGAAATCTAATTAAAATAAAACACCTGTGAGACTACACTCAAGTGAAATTTCATAGGGTAAATAAGGTGTACTTTTTGGTTGGCAGCCTCACATTTATACACAGCATAACTTCACCTAACTTGAATTTGGACAGATGTCTAAAAGGCAGATAAATAATGGTATTCGCAATGTGCAATCGCAAATTTACTGTAAATACCGTACTTCAAAGAAAAGGTCACCAAACTAATACAATAACAACAATACATGGAGCTTTTCTTACATCAGCTCCATTGAAAAGGGACAGAAAAAAGATGTAGACACATAACTTAAGGTTAGTGGACTGAAGGAAGTCCATTAGATGTAATCGAAAGCTTTGTAGTGTAAGGGGACCTTGTGCTAAGATGGATTTTCTTTAGTCATCTCACAGTCACTACCATGATGACACCATCTTGATTTTAGGCACTGGGAGACACTGAGTAATGTAGTAATGTGCATTATAATTAGTATGTCCTCATTGTGCACGCAGCTTAAGTCATTGGGATTGTTCAGGCGAAAGATTTGATGTTCCTCTTTCTACTCCCATGTCAGCAAGATGAGGGATCACTTAATACTGATTATCAAAAGATCCTTTTGTCATAATTACAATGGATGCAGTTAGAATGATCAGATACTAAGTCATGATTATGAGATACAGATGTCATGACTATGAGAACATTTGAAACACAGTTATTTCTTTCTTTGATGAGTAATGCACTTAGAGAATGAACTTTAAAAAAAATCGACCCTTGACTGAACTCACCTGGCTTTTACCATCTTTCTGATCTGTCCTATGCCATATTACTGAGAAAAAAAAACCCCAAAAAACAAAAAACAATCTTCAAGATATTTTGTGCCTTACTAGAACCTGTAGGAAAATGACTTATCCTTTGTAAGAGTGCTCTGACCTTTCTGAGCTGGTACAGCAGAGCAAACATTAAATGACAGAGTTAATTGTTTCACCCCCCGAGTCCATTCTGTCTCTCTCATTCCTCTTTACTTCGACCAGTCCCTTCCATCATTTCTTCTAATTCCTCTCAATTGCCTTCTCCTTATGCTCTCCCTTGTGTGTGTGTGCATGTGTGTGTGGGTGACCTTCCTGAACTGTATTGCCATTTATGGAGATTAGATAAAGTTGCCTCTTGCGTGACTCATTGGCATGCATTAAGCAGAGAACAACAATACACACACATACACGCACACATACGTGCACATGAAGACATTCTTAAATCAAGGATATAGGACCAAATTAAAGGTAAAAGCGCTCTTGGTTTTCTTCTTTTGTGAGACATCATCTGTTTTTCAAAAAGCCACGTTCAGTGTCCTTTCCCCCCTCTCTAATGGATTTTTGATTTTTCCAGAGCACACAACACAATTAGCTCGTCTTTCTTTTTTATTAATGACACATTTACTCTTTTCTTTTCCCCCCGCTGTTTATTCTTGCACTAAATTAGGAGAGCGAAAAGGTCTTAAAAGTGCATGCCATGTGTGTAGGTGTGTGGCAGTATGTGTAATTTGGGGCTCATTATTTTTGTTTTTTTTATTTGTATAAAACCTATAAATGTATCAGTGTTTATGTTAAATAAAAAAACGGATGTAATGCAATAAAAAGAAAAACAATGGCACAAAAATCAAGGTAAAAATCTGATTTTTGAAATACCATTTTCAGTCAAGACACAACCACCAAGTAAAAAATGGTGCATAATCAGCTGCATATTTGCAACCCCCCCATTTTTCTCATTTATTTTGTTATTATTATATGCATCATGAGCAACTAACCAAAGATGCATCAAGGCAGTAAAGGAAGTTAAAACATGACATCTAAAACAACCGTACAACCTTCTTCATGTCCTTTCAAATACTGTTTGTCTTCACTAGGGCTACTGTAGGATATGTGCAAAAAAACTGGAAAGTATCTTTGTTGTTTATAAAATGTTGTTTACTATGTGGCCCTCACTGATTCAGCAGGGGTAGAATGATAAGTTAATATGCATTAAGCGGTAGAGGAAATGTTCTATATCATACTATGTGCCCCTGTGGGTGCTGCACCTGTTTATATGTATACAGTATATATACAGTATGTGTATATGTGCATGTGTATCAATGCCTGCATGCTCCTGTTTCTTGGTTTTGGTGTGTATTGGCAGTCGAGCAGGTGCTCATGGCCACAGTCAGTGTGTGTGTGTTTCACACTTGGCTATGATGAGGACGCTGACATTATCCTTCACTGAGCCACACGTCAAGGTCAGTACACATGCACACTCATTTTTGTCTCTGTTTTTATCAAGAGTATCTAAGAAACAAATAAGGTCCTACAGGACTGGATTTGTGGGTGGAACACATACAGTATTTGTGAGCAGCAGGGTGTCATAAAGAGCTGTGAGAACAAACTTCAACAGGGCAACACAGGTCAGCCTAATTTCTGCAACAAGATTAATAAGAAAGACTAAGCAGGATCAAGGCACAGCCACATACTAACAGGACCAACATTTTCTGAGAACCAGTGAAACGTAGGATCTCATGAATTGCATCTCATGCATTTTGCCCGAAGGAACCAGGGTCCAAATTTGGTCTGAAGTTACTTTCTAAAGATTCTAACTGACTGATGCCCCATTCTCAAAACTGCACTCAGAAAATTAGTAGAAATTATTTTGCAAAAACTGCAGTCACAACAGAGATAATTTCAGGACACAAACACTCGTTGGAAGGACCCAAACAGTTTAAAGATGAGGGAAGCTCAAATTGGTGTCTCAACAAACAAGATATGGAATTACAGCTGGAGTGTTTAGGTGCAGAGACATATTGACATAGAACAATCTTCATTGAGTAATCCCAAGCAGTTGTCTGAGATGCAATGACATCCTTTCATTTTTAAGACTTCATTTATTTACGGTCACTGTCCCCAGATATTACTGATGATTTTGATAATGGTGTGCTGATGTTTGAAGAATAGAAACAGTATGGATGCTGCAAGCAGACACAAATTTTTTTTTATCTGTCTTTCCACCTGTTTCACACTCTTAAATACAATACTTGGCCTTTATGTTTAAGAATCTTTTTCATGTACTGGTTTATAATTCACCCTCCCCACCAACAAACACTTGTGCTTGCATCTTTTGTTCTGCTCCCTTAGTCCTTGTTTCATTTTCACTTCTCGTCTTTCACTGTCCTTCATACTGATTCTTTTCACCACCAGGTGCAGCTCTGTCATTTTCTCATAGCTCTGTAGCTCTGCTACACAGAAATCTACTGAGAAACTCACACCAAGATACAGACACCCAAATGAAATCAAGCAGAGTTTCCCTCATGGGTCCATGTCCTGCTTCCTCGCCAGGCAGTACATGGCCATACTGCCGCCGTGCGACTGATGGACTTCTGGCACAGAATGGCAGAGCGGCAGACACAAAATCCCTCTCAAGGAGCAGATGCTTGCTTCCTCTTGACATATGCCCCTGAGATGGAGCAGGGCGGATGGTAATTGGAGGGGAAAGCAGGCGATATTAGAGGTGGGGAAAGGAGGGAGGAGGAGGAGGAGTTAATCTGGAGGAGCAAGGTGAGATTAGATGAAATGAGGAGAAGAGATATGGAAGTAGAAGGGTAAGAAGTGATGAGCATTCTCAAGTTGTTTTATATACTTAGATAATTTGTTGCATACTAAAAATCATGCAATGTTGCCACTAACTAACTATGACTGAGTCAAAGGTTAACCTACATGACAGTCAGATAGTTAGTATATGTTGAAGCCCTTTCGAGGCCATTGAAGATGAGGATTTAAAGAAAAGCGCTCACTCTAATAAAGTAGAGCCAAGGCCACGGGGTCAATGTCAAAGAATGAGCTTAAAAGAGGGAATAGAAGAGAGCCAGAGAGGAAAGTGAGCTCCTTCTCGGCTAAAGATGAACAGATGGTGTTGGGTAGTGAAAGAAGAGATATGAAGGGATGAGACAGGATGAGGCTAGAGAGAAAGTGATGAGGGGATTTCTAGAATGAGTTGCCACATTTGTATCTGAACCTTCATTTCTACACAAATATTCTTGACAGGTGACCAAACTGCATTACAAAAGGATTGTGTTTACAGTATTTTACTCCACATGGAGACAGAAATTAAATTATGTGTGTTGGTCAATCAAAGATATGGAAAAGTTACTCAGGTTACCAATGGCTTTTGATGTTTGAAGGGCATTGGCAGTGGCATTTTGTGAAAAATGGACAACAAAAATAAGTATCAATAGTCACTTTGAATTGATTTGGATATATTCAAAGGATAGGAATGTACATGAAATGAAGGGTCAGAGTCTGTATTCAGAAGCAGAATGTTTCATTAGTGGCTCTTTTCAAAGACTTCACATTAAACTGGCCTTGGTGTTTCAATCTTGACTAAGCATCCAAAGAAAGAGGATAAAGTAATAACCATATCACAGAATTACAAGAAAATCACACGTTCCTACTCAGATCTGGTAGTATCTAGTCATGCAGACAGGTCTGTTTTAATTCCTTTAGGTTTTGAGATATTCATCTATGAGATTTTGGCTGCTGCCTCAATACAAGATTTCAAATTGCACGGTTGATGCTCACAGAATCAAACAAGACTAACACTCTACAGCCACGCTTAGCTGTTCTGTGAGGCTGTACAGTGGTGCTTTGTGCTAAATACTAACACTAGAATGGCAATATGCTCACAATTACAATGCTAACATGCTGATGTTTAGCAGGCACAATGTTTATTATGGTTAACATCTTAGTTGTGTGTGCTAGTAGTCTGTTGTCCTAATTAGCCATAAATACAATGTACATCTGACGTTTATGGAACCATCATACATTTTACAGGGATGTGGTCATAAACCAAAGTATTGCACAACTTCTAATTTTGACATGATATTTGAGACTTTTCCTGAAAAGTCAGGAAATGACCAAAGTTATTACATTTCATTCTGAGGGGAACTTATATGTCCAAATTTCATGGTAATCCGACCAATACAAAAATATCAAAGTAACAAAAATGTTATCCTCATGATGGCGCTAAAAATGAGGGGATCAGCAAAGTCAGTAGCCTTCATCCACTTGGGACCATTAACGTTCAGCCTGGACCAAAGCGGTGGACTGACTGAACGACAGACAATTACACAATTCAGCAACAGAATACAGTTTTTTTAAACCTGAGTGCTCAAAATAAAATGTGTTTCAGTAAAAGTGTGTTTGCAAAAATTTCAAAACATTTTTCATTTGTAATTTATATATATTTATTTATTTATTACACACTTACTTGCACACACAAACACTTCCCACAATACTATTACAAGGTGAAATCTTTTCATTAAAGCAAACAAACAAGCAGAGAACACGCACACACTTATTGTAGAGAGCACCGTAAACAGCATCTCTAAGTCTTTTATTAATACGCACAAGACTTTAATTAAAGGCTATTGATAAGCTCTGTCTGTCTTAAGGACATGTTTGTTTGCGAATATGTATAAGTGTGTGTGGGGTGCGTCTCTGTGTATCTTAAGGACATGCACATTATGCAGTCATTATACAGTGATCTTGATTTGTCAAGCGTGAAGAGAAGAAGCACACACACACACACACACACAAGTATAAGATATGAACACGGTGTGTTGACGGATTAGACGGGAGTTTTTAATCATCTTAATTAAGCCCAATTGTTATTTGTTGAATATGTGGCATTTGTGAAGTTCATAGGAACACAAACACAGATTGAGTACTAATTAAAACTCAAGAACTGTGTTTTATTACAAGAATCTGTTAAGAAGCAAATGATGTTCAGCGGTGGTTTGAAGCAAATGAAAGGAATATATGAGGAGATACTGAGAGAGTATTGTAGTAGTAGTAGAATGATTACTAAAATAGTAGATAAAAATGTTACAAAGAGTGAACTGAATTTCAGACACTTATTCTATAGTCACACCTGTGAGTTGCGGACTTTGGCAGAGTTTACAACGGAAAACTTAAACATTTGATGTCCTTCAAAAGGCGGTGTTATCAGTTTGGAACAGCTGCAAAATGCCATGATGGCATCATGCAGCTTTCATTTGCTTCAATCACTGAACTGACCTTGCCTTTATTTGGGACAGACATCTATATGGGACATGCCCCTTATTCCTTTTGCACAAAACTCTTGCTCAGCAAAGATGTGTAAAAGGCTACGATCAAACTGTTTATTTCAACCAGTATGTAACAGTATTACTTGTATAAAAATTATTGCATTTGACATTTTTTTCATCTCTCATATTTACCATACCGATAATTCTAAATTGTTTCCGGAAAATTAACTGAACGATTGAACTGGGGAGAATCTAACCGATCTACGATGTGTAGCATTTACATATAGACCAAAGTTCTAACATTTTATTTGTGTACATGATCTAAACATCTTAAAATTAGCTCAAATGGACAACTGGGGTTTTATCCATCCAGATAACTTCTATAAAAAACAGACCTGGCGTCTAATAGAGACCTGTGTTTAATTGTCAAATGTGTAGGGCAGTTAAAGGGACAGGGTTTTAACTTAAGCTTTATAGTAATAGCAAGGCCAATGGTTGTCAACCTTTTTAGGTACTTAAAATAAAGCAGTGTCTACCTGTGACTGCGTCACTGGTTTCACATGTCTATGAGTTTTTAGCATTCCCACCAAAGAGTGATTTTTTAACCTATCCACTCAAAAGATGTCATTTGAATAATTATCTCCTGTGGTTTATCTTTTGACCCACTGCAGGGGGCCCACTGGGCTAGTTTATGGAAAAACAGGCATCGAAACATGATACACTGCACCTTCAATATGAGAAAACATCTACTAGCAGCCAAAGAAAATTCACAGAGATTATCTGATGGGTCTTTATATTTAAAGATACTGACGCTGCATCGAGAAACCTCTGGAAGGGTTTGCTGAAGTTGTGTTTAATAGGCAGAGAGGAGAGTCTGAAATTGGAAAGGAAAGTTTATGCTTCACAGGTAGATAATTGTCAGAGTGTGTGTGTGTGTGTAAGATAGTGTGTGTTATAAGGTGAATGTCTGCTTCTTCTGTGGCTGGCAAGAGTCTTCCTACAACAGTAATTACAGACTGTTGTCTCTCTGGAAGATGATCCAGGAGCACACACACACACACACACACACGGCTCCTGCCAAAAGACAACACCCAGCACTCCCCTCCTAGATGCACCTGAGGAAAGAATAACTGTCACCACACACACACACACACACACACACATTCTTGCACCTGAGTACACTCACGTGCCAGCAAAAGGCCACAGCACCGTCTGTTCCTGACACACACACACACACACACACACACACACACACACACAGTCTATTCTTAGCACTTACCTCTCCTTTAAATTGTATTCTCAGATTTTGTGCTATACCATGTATGTAGGTGTTTATTTCAAGAAACATAATTTTTTTATTAGTGTGATTTAAGGCGTTAGTGCTGACTATTTAGCATTTCACAGAATGACCACCATCTCATTTGGTCTTTAAGGTGAATCATTCAACAATGTCCTCCTATGGTACTTTAAACAGAACATCACACCATTTTTAAAAGTAACTACTAAACTTTATCGTAATGCTGCCTGTATTAGCCCCTTTAAAAAGGATTCATGTCTTTATGGAAATATGACAATTCCCCAGCAGGCCTGTACAAGCAAGAACCTTTTGTGATGTGCTGACCCATCTACAATGTAGTTCACGGAGTTTGAACAACTAGTACTCCAACAGCTGAATTTCATTTCATTTGCATAGTAACTGACTGTGTTCTTCATTCACATTTTAAATAGGTAATCGACTCCACTGCGAGATCCACACCTGCTTGAAGCTGATGAGCTTGACATAAAGGTGTATTTTGACATACCAATGCACAACAGACCATGGTGGAGAGGATTTAATCTCAATTAAACAACTGTAGTCATATTAAAAATTACAATTACATTCTTTAGGTTTTGGTCAGAAAGTGGATCATTGCCTCACCCATGTTGGGCTACACCACAGAGGATAAAACTGTTTTTTCTGTCTGTCACAGATTTAAGATCAGTTAATGCTAACAGAACAGTGCTCTCTTTCTGTTTTCAATCAATGAATAAATCTTTTTTATGAGGGCTTTTTTGTATTTACAGAAATATATTTTTAATTATGGAAACAATCTATTGATAATAAAATGATACATGCAACATTTGAAAAAATTGTCAAACTGACAGATGTGGACTAAAAGCACTACTACTGACAGGTGAGTAAACACACATGACAGACGATGTGTGAGTTGGTGGTGTGTGTGTGTGTGTGTGTGTGTGTTTCCGTGTGTGTATATATGCAAGTTAATTGTCTCAAGGAGTAAGACAAGCCTTCATGCATCATTAATACAAACACATGTTTAGCAGGTTGCCACCTTTCCCAGGTGGCACACACACTCATGCGTACATACGCATTTAGCGCATTTAACACCTTGTAAAAACTCCACGTGACCCAGAAGAAATCAAAGACAGATTGAAGATGGGACAACAGGCGGAGGAGGAGGAGAAGGAGGAGGAGATAACATTAAGAGGGGGTAAGACACACCTGTTATTAGCTTTTCTCCAGACGGTCGATCAGATGGAAGTTGGGACGGACGGATTGAAGGAGGGACGATGAGAAGGATGAGGAAGAGACAGAAGGACATCCTGGGAGAGAAAGGGAGAAATTGTCAGGCATTAATAATGGATGGCAGATCCTTAGAGACCATGTTCAGACATTAATAATGTATAAGACTCAGCTGGATGGGGCAAGGAATCGCCTTAGCCAAATTTACCTGAGGAAAGAGAAACGACAAGAAGGTACCCGTATGATGCTCCTCTAGAATTTGGTTAACTTTTGGTCAGTTTTCTGAACTCCAAATCTTGGTCGCAATAATACATTTTTCTTTGATAGCTTTCTGCATGACTCTTGCTGTTATGTACACAAAGTCAATGTAGTTGGAGATTTCAAATTGAGAGAAACCCATCTGCTGTCATTCATTACACTGTACAGTAACCAGCAACTTGTACGGATTTTGTGGTGACCTTAAATCCAAAATGACTGTTATGGTTTGTTTTGGTCAAAAGGTTGTCTTATTATCATGCCTAGGTGTTTTCGCACCACTGCCATATTATGTTACCCTCTGTTTCCTGATAAACACCTGACCCCCACAGGAAGAAATGGAAGTCCCTGACAGGAAATAATCCCTCAAAATATACTGCATTACATTAAGGGCAACTTTCTCTGCCATCACAGCAGCTAATATCATCATCCGGTTTTGTCTGAAACTATGTGTATTTTAGAACATGGAGCATTGGAAAACCAAAAAAAGTGCAAGCGTTCACTGCAAAATATAAAAAAGTAAACAAATGCTGTAAATCTAAATAAAATTGGTGGTAATTTCAATCAGATGCTTGAAGTGATCATCATTCTGAATCCTCTACTGAGCCTGATTGTAAATGAGCTGTGAGGAAAGTTGTTTTCTGAGACATGTGGTTACACTGCAACCCTTAAAAGGACTTCAATTCAAGTAAAATTACAGAAAAACACCAAAACATTTCCTGAAAGAGCCCAGAGGTTGAGTTCCCAAAGAGAGTGGTTATATGCCAGATTGAAAATCAGACAAACCAAAAATTCTAAAATTTCTGCATGAGAGGAGCAACAAGGAGAGGGCGCGAGCTAACTATCACTTACAAAGGCCCTTGTGCACACACGCACAGATGCTTACACACAAATGTGAGACCAAAATTGCAGATGCTTCTACACACGTGCACACACACATATTCATGTACACCTACACAGACATATGCACACTAAAACACAAAGTTTGGTGTACTGCCAGTTCTTGATGGCAGTGAGAGAGGAGAAAAAGGGAGAGTGCACACACACACACACACACTTTCCATTGCATTTTCCTGCTCTCTCTCTTTCTCTATGTCTGTTACATGCTCTCATCTTTATTTCAAACACTCACTCCCTCTTTTTGTATTTAAACACACTAACACACACAGGCAAATGAGCAGCACACTTAAACTAAATGGGTGGCCTGATGGTGAATCACTGTCATTTAGCAACAAAGACCTCAGCTTGTTGTCCCTTCATCCCCCCACCCCCACCCCCACACTTCATCTGACACACACACACACACACACACGCACACGCACACCCAATACACAGATCAGCACACGTATCTACTATCGCACACGTGTACATGCACAAACACACACATGGTATGGGTGTATAATTACAGTGAGTGAAGCAGCACTAAGGAATAATTACAGAGGCTGGTTGCTGTTGTTGTTGTTGTTGTTTCCAACAAATAACCAGCACACAAACAAAATGGAGGGGTGAGCGGCAGGTCAAGCCATCTCTGTGACAACGCCGTAATACAGCGCCATCTCCCACATCTGGAGGTGTTCTCTTTCTACTCTGTATGGACAAAGTAGACACCTTACCACAGCACCTACGGTGTGGGACTGTGGGAGCATCTCATACCGAAACTATGAGCCTTAATCTGCTGCTATACAATATCTGCTGCTTTTCTGCAATATTTTGAGGTCAAAGACATTGTCATGTTGAATTATGAAAGAACCTTCCCAATGGTGTCGTCACAAAGATGGACACACTGTTGTCTAAATATATATGCGATTTCTGTTCATTGGAACTAAGGGGCCTAGCCCAAACCATGAAAAACAGATCAGGGGTGTCCACATACTTTTGGCTTTAACCTGTATCTCTTTTTAACCTTCTTCTCCTTCAATTACATAGCTATTTCTATTACTTTCAAAAAAATGTTTTGTTATCATTTTATCTTTTGATCTTTTTTCATTTCCTTTAAAGTCCCAAAGTCCTCTACCCCACCCACACAGACACAGTGCCCAGGCAGTCACCTGCGCTGAAGGTAAATGGAGTGTGAGGTTTTACTGGTGCTGTGATTGCGGGGTACAGCTCTGGAGGAAATAAGTGTTTGGTTTGTTTATGTGCTATCAGACAGCAGGTGGCGGAGTGAGCACACCGCCTCTTGACCTGCACTGGGGAGAGGGGTGGACTGAGGTCTAGGCAGGAGGGGTGAGCGTGGGGTGTATAAAAAAAAAACCTTTGTCTAAACATTTCTCTAAATGATTCTGACAAGACAAACATCATCAGATAATGTTTAGAGTGCCCATGTTGAAAACAAATCACAGAAGTCAATAAAAAATTTGCGGAAAAAGTGAATTTTATAGGAACATCACAGTGTGGATATTAACAAATGAGGATGAGTTTGTGTATGTGTGTGCCTGTGCTTTGTGTGCGTATACTATATGTGCATGTGTGTGAAGCAGCAGGGGAGGTGTGAGGTTGTGAGGGTGAGGGTTATCCCACTGCATCAGAGAGAAAGAGGAAAAAGAGGGAGGGAGGCCCTCTTGCATGTAAAAAAAAGGAGAGATAAAAAATGGACAATAAACGAGTGGCTTTGTTCTCCTGGAGGGCTGGGTTCACCGGCGGATGAAGAGCTAACTCTTACTGGGAAATCACAGCTTGGCACAGGTCTTTCAATTGTTTGCACTCTCTTTCTCTTTATTCCTGTTCCTAACCCTCACTTTCAGACTTTTCATCTCACTCATCAACCTTTAATTCTTTTTCTTGCTACTTCTGTATTGTTACCTATTTATTTTTTGCCGCATTCTCTGTCTGTGCATGTACTGATAATTAAATCCATCTGTCCCTCAAATATGTAACACATACTTCTAGACCTAGCCTACTGCAAGCTTTTCTACCTTCCCTTGATTTCTCCTTACCCCTCTCTGTCCTTCAAACCATCCTTCCATTTTTCCTCCCTCCCTCCTTCCTGCCTGTAACAACTGGGGTGGCCACTGAAATCTCAATAGCATGCCTAATAGCCCACAAAAACGCGCACAAGCATTGCCAGTGAGACCGGGACACTTCAGTGACTGTAAGCAAGAAGTTATTTTGGATAAATACAAAGAAATGCTGACAACAAATTGACTACAGCAGTCAAAGTGTGGTCTTGCACTGAGACTGAAACTTTTTCCATTAAACATGCAGCATGTCGAAATACAATGTCAGTGATTATCGTGAGTGCTTTGAAGACTCCTTTAAGAACCCTACTACCAAACAAATAGCAAAACAACACTTGTTGGAGGGCTAAGCAGCTCTTCACAAATTATACTTTGTGTGCCAACAGGTATAGAACTTCACGGGAAATCAGGGAATGAATGCCGGAGAAAAACAAGCATGACCCACATCATTGGTATTAGGGATGAAACGGTATTAAAATTTCATATCACGATTATAGTGACCAAAATTATCACGGTTATCAGTATTAACACGGTATTGTAAAAATGAGAAAAATATTAAAATGTACACACACCAAAACCATTTCAACAAGTTTTATATTGAAAACTGCAATTAGCCCAACATAAATACATAAATACAGAGGAGTCTGTAGCGTTTCTAGATATGCTGATTGGTTGACTAAACTGTGTAACGTGTTATCATGTGCAGTGGACGAACAGACTCTGCAGACGACAAGTCAAGAGAGACAAACAAAAGCTAAAAGTTAACTCACCCTGCGTTCACTGTAAGGTTATTTTCTTAAATCAAGTTTCCCTCAACACTCTCATAAAAACTAAAATACGACCGGACTTCAGATCTCCACAGCATTGTCTTCCGCCTTGTTGTCACTGACCCAAACAAACCTACGTCGCATTCTGCGCATGGGCGCTTCTGCTTCTGGGAGACGCTGGACAGTTTGCCGTGACAGTTTGCCGTGATTATAACAGCGCGGTTAACCGTACCCGGTTATCATGGTAATTAAAATGTGTACGGTAATACTAACCGTCGGGAATTTTACCATGGTTTACTGTTTAACTGGTAATCGTTTCATCCCAAATTGGTATAAGGTCGAGGAATTTAATACTTTTGACTATGGTCTCATTTATTAATAATTAAAACTATAGCCTTTGAATCTGAATTTTTGTAGTATGTAACAGAGTGAATGTCCATTTTTTGTTATTATTGTAATGTTTGGTTTTGATGCAGCAATTGACCCTTCGCTAAGCCCCGCCCTCCTTAGTTACAGTTGCTAAGTCTGACAAACTGTGGGCGCTGCTACTGTCTATTACTGCCCTCCCTGTAGAAATATTGTCAAATTTGTTGGGAAAAGCGATTTTAGAAAGAAGCAGACAGTTTTGTTGTTGCATTATACATTTCAAGGTTGTATTTAGGCTGTCAAACTGACTCAAATTGACTCAAACGATGGACGTGAAAGAAATGAAGCTAAAGCCTACCAATCACAGTACAAGTGAACCACCGCATCCCCCTACGATTAAGACAAAAGACAACGATTTTAAGGATCAACACTGTTCTTGTACAGCTGGGTAGGTCTCTATTCATTATTACAATCATTAAAAAGCAGAACAGTAGGGCTTTATTACGTTACATTAATTAGGAAGTTAGCTACAGTTAGCAAACTAACATTACATTAGGAACAATCCTCAGCAGACATTTTTCTGGATTTATTTCAGGTTTTGGAAAGAGAATAAATCGTACTTTCAACCTCTCTGGGTAGCGACTGTAACTATTACCCCTGGATCAGCAAGAAAAATACAGCCAAAAAAGCTAGAAAACGACTCTTTTTGCATTAGAGTCAATGGAGCGCAGCCACGAAAGTGTCGGACCTCAGTTAGAGCGAGTCCTACTGCGCTGTGATTGGCCAGCTGTGTATTTGGGGCATGGCTTAGCGAAGGGTCAATTCCCCTAATCCAAGAGAATTTTTCCCATGACAGACAAAAAAAGTAACCTTAAGATACAGTAGTATCCCTACAAAGCAAGACTACAACTTGTGTGCTCGGAATTTTGTCTTATTTAGGGACGCACAAATCGGCCTATCTCTCTTTCAATAGAGGTTCTAATACCAAAACAACTATGACTTGACAATGAAAAAAGAAAACGTTATTAATGTGGTTCAGTCACAACGGCACAGGTCTAACCTAAAACAGTCAGTATTGACCACCGATCAACCAACCCTATCTCATCTCACATATACATGCTTTGGAAAAAAATGTGGCTATTGTACGCAAAACGGCGATTTATATTTCCATGTGGATGATATGCTGCAGTCTCAATTCAATTCAATTCAATTTTATTTATATAGCACCAAATCACAACAACAGTTATCTCAGATTGCTTTTCATAAAAGCAGGTCTAGACCGTAGTCTGTGATGATATTTACAGAAACCCAACAGTTCCCACCAGAGCAAGCACTAAGTGACAGAGGCAAGGAAAAACTTCCTTTTAAGAGGCAGAAACCTTGAGCACAACCATGGCTCAGGGTGGGCGGCCATCTGCCTCGATCGGTTGGGGGTGAGAGAGAGAGACAGGGAGAGAGAGAGAGAGAGAGGGCAAGAGAGGAACAGAGAGAAAGAGGGAGAGAGATGGGATTAGAGGGAGAGGGGAGAGGTCAGCCTACATAATATTCACACAGAGGTACAGACAGTAAAGGTGATGTTGCTATAGCCTGAATGAAAAATGTGAGATGGCGCCAATGTGTGTGGCTCGCCTATTTCTCTCTGTCAATGCTGTGTGTGTTTGTGCTGTTCGTGTCATTTGTTGTTCAAAACGTTGTTTGATCATAAAGTTTGATCATGATGGATATAAAACTTTGACCCAACTCCTATCGGGAATCCCCACTTACCTTTGCCGCCCTGAGGCTCCACATCTCCGGCGTAAGCCTAAGCGCTACTGCCGCCGGGGGAAACACAGCGGTCAGCTGGTGAGGTTGAAAGCCTGTTTAGCGCGTTCTTCTGCTACCTGGGCTGAGTAACGAGCAGTGCCTCGACTCTTCATTCCTAGGCGATTGCTGGACCCTGTCGACGCCTGGTTGGTTGGTACCTGTTGTGGGCCCCTGGTCTCCTCACTCCCACTGGCACAGAGTAAATCCGCGGAACCTGCAGCCTCTGTGTTGGATTCCTCAGACAATCAGCGCTGCAGACCCGCTGGTTCCTGTCAGGATTGGCCCGGTAAACGCTAAATCGCTAGCAAACAAAACTTTTATCCTTAAAGATTTCTTCACGTCCCGGGGATTGGATTTTCTCTATATGACTGAGACATGGCTGAGTGTTGGTGAGTACAGTGCCTTTTCTGAACTCTTACCGCATGACTGTTGCTGTTTGAACTCCCCGCGGACATCGGGTAGAGGAGGAGGAATAGCAACTGTTTATAAGAATGTCTATAAATGTAAGCAGTTGTCGCCAGCATCCTCTTTCACCAGCTTTGAACTGAGCTTATTTGAGCTGGGTCGCTCTCACACAGTGTTGTGTGCAGTCTACCGGCCTCCCAAATACAATAAGGACTTTGTAAATGACTTTTCTGTTTTTCTGGCTGAAATTATGCCTAAATATGATTGTGTCCTTGTTGTTGGGGATTTTAATGTCCACGTGTGTTGTCCTGAAAACCCACTGGCAAAAGACTTTCTACACCTCATTGACTCTTTTAATCTTGTGCAGTCTGTGTCTGGCCCCACGCATGAACACGGACATACACTTGATATTGTCCTATTCTATGGGTTGCCTATTCTTAACTTAGAGATCTGTGACACTGTGTTTTCTGACCACATGCCAGTATTATCTGAGGTTGTCCTTGCCTGTAATACAGTTAAACCTCGGGCTACTGCACGGCGCTGCCGTATTATTAACCCTTCCACTGTTGTTCAGTTTCAATCAGAACTGTGACATACCAGAGTCTAATGATTCAGAGGAGCTTAGCTCATGGTTTCATTCCACTTGCCAAACTGTTATAGACTCTGTTGCTCCATTGAAAATCAGGCAATCTAAATGTCCGATGGCCTGGCGGTGGCTTTACGTTTTTCAGAGAGAGACATGAGATAGAGGTAAAATGCAAGCACAAACGTGGCATTTATTGTCTTCCATACCGACAAGAGGAGACACTGACACCAACAAGCAACAAAACAACTCGCACTGGAAGTAACTTGCTGCCTTTTATACACTCCCTCCTGCAGGTAATTAAGTGGGTAAAACTACTCAGGTGGGACCACCATCATTTAGAATAATAAATAATTTACCCACAAACCCAACACCACAGAAAAATAGAGCCCAAAGAATGACTATTTACATAAAACAACCCCCCCCCCCAGCTTCAGGGCTTTCTCCTGCAGCTCTTAAGCAGGTGCTTGGGCCTCAACACTCCTTTGCCTCCGCCCCCTGCTGAAGAGACAACCAGGAAGAGGTGAGTACTTACATTGTTCATCTTCTTGTTTAAACTAATTTAACAACTAACTGAAATGGAGTAAAAGCAGTCAATACTATATTGTGAACCTTGACTATCCCTGATTGAGTTTTCTTTCCACACAGGCAGGATGGCCAACCCCCCCCCGTGGAACCACCCACAAAGACAGCTATCAAATGTTTCAAAAATTAAATAAACAATCAAAATAACAATTTGTATGGCTCCTGCTTCATCAGTAATCCCCACCTTAATACTCAATTGACTATTTCAGGTAATGGAACCCCTGGTCTCCATTACACTAAAACTAAAGCTGAATCTTGGCTGTATGAGACTACCCGTGTTGTCAGACGTGAGTGCCGTAGGGCTGAGCGCAAATGGAAAAAGGATAAACTGCATGTGTCTTTTCAAACGTTAAGGGACTGTTGGCGTTATTATCAGACAATTATGAATGAAGCTAAAAGGAAATATTTCACTGAAATTATTCTGTCAAACTGTAACAAGCCTCATGGCTTGTTTAAGACTATTGACTCAGTCCTCAATGTCCCGCAAACTGTCTGCTTTGGTGCCTCCCCTGCTGTGTGTGAAAAGTTTCTTCACTTTTTTATTGATAAGGTCGCTTCCATTAGGGCGCAAATCTCCTTTTCTGCATATGACTCCTCAGTCCCTGTCCTTTGTTCTGTTGTCTTTGACAAGTTTGAACCTGTGACTTTGTCTGTTTTACAGAAGATTGTTGGGCATTTGAAGCCCTCAGTTCTCCAAATGATATTGTTCCTCCTCGACTTTTTAAGGAGGTTCTCCCTACTATAGGGCCATCTGTTATTGCAGTTTTAAATAGTAGCCTTTCCTCATGGGTGGTATCTGACCTTTTTAAACATGCAATAGTGCAACCTGTAATTAAAAAACCTGGTCTGGATCCTGCAGACCTCGCTAATTTCAGGCCTATCTCCAAACTAACCTTTCTGTCAAAAACCCTTGAAAAGATAGTTTGCAGTCAGTTAACCCAGAGGAAAAATCTTTTTCTCAGAATAGTCTTTTCTTTAACTCTTGAGAATACACTAAAATCTCAATAGTATATCTTTTTGAGATCACTCCAATCTGAATTGTTGCTCCTAAAAGAAAAGGATGAGATGAAGAGAGATTAAGGTTTTGAGACTTGGGTAAGATAAATGGATACTGAATTGAGATTACAATAGGAGATTGGAAGTCACAGATGAGATCTCATCATTGTATCTTTTTGAGATCACTCCAATCTGAATTGTTGCTCCTAAAACCCCTTAAGAGAAAAGGATGAGATGAAGAGAGATTGAGGTTTTGAGACTTAGGTATGACAACTGGATACTGAATTGAGATTACAATAGGATAAATGAAAGTAACAGATGAGATCTCATCATTGTATCTTTTTGAGTTCATTAATGTCTTGCTTATTGCTCCTAAAAAGCAGTTGGGAGCTCTGGGGAGATGTATGTGAGCTTGATTGTATCACATTACTGTTTATGCTTGGAGAACCGTGCCGGAGGCCCTGAGCTGGATTGTTCAAAGGGCAACAACACTGCCGCTGTGCCATCCAGCTAAAATTAAAAGTGCAGGACTGATTGTTTTTAAATAGAGTACAATTTTCCTTTACTGAAGAGAGGAGAAATACCATATCCACAATTAAAGTCCTCAAAATTCTACTCAAGTAAATGGTATAAAAGTATTCTATAGTGAATGTACTTAAGTATCAAATGTAAAAGTGCTACAATAAGGATTTGAATTAAGGGGAGTAAAAGTACAAACTCCCATAAAAAGAAAATACTCAACCTCAACATTTGACGTAAGTAAAGTACTTGAGTAAAATAACCCCTAAGTGGGGTCACTAAGACAAAACTGAGAAATATCTTGGAGCTTTTTTTCTGATCTACATTCTGGACTGAAATTACAGTTATTTAAGAAAACTGTAGAGATCTTTATCCTTTGATCAGAGTAAGACGGAGATGAGTTTTTGCTCCTGAGGCCAATATGAGAAAACTCAGACATATTTGAGAAGAATCATGAGATCCTAGGAGTCATAGCTGAGTTTTCTTTGAGCTCTTTCTCTGATCTCATGGTCCAATGTTCAGGAGAGTTAAATTAAACTTATTTTATTATCATTTCTTTATGTAACGTGGCCATGGAGAGTAACTGTGCATTCTCTCCGTGGCCACGTTACATAAAGAAATTATTCAACACATGTATTTGACTCCGTATTCTTTGGGAAGGAATTATTTTCCAGGACACCTACTTGGAAGGTAGAACTTTCTGTGTCAGCTGTGGAGAGTCTGTGTCCTCTTCTGCTCCTCTCTCGTGTCGGGTCCCACAGGGCTCAATATTAGGCCCTCTTCTTTTCTCTCTTTATTTGCTCCCGCTTGGTTCCATACTTAGGAAGGATGGTATGTCATTCCACTGTTATGCAGATGATACTCAGATCTATATGCCTCTTAAAAAGAATGAAACTGTTGGACCGTTACTTAAGTTTCTTGATGACATAAAGGCTTGGATGGCTCTGAATGAAAGCAAGACAGAAGTGATGTCTTTTGGTGGCACTACTGGGACCCCCCGTGTCGATCTAGGTTCCTTGAGTCACTACATCAAGCAAACGATCACTAACCTTGGGGTTAAAAGGACAGTCATAAAAACAAGCTTTTTTCAATTTAGGCAACTGGCCAAAATAAAGCCATTTCTCTCTAGGCAGCACTTTCAAACAGTAATCCACGCCTTTGTTACCACTCGGTTGGATTACTGTACGGCACTGTACGTGGGGGTCAGTGGGTCCTCTATTGCTCGTCTCCAGATGGTACAGAAAGCTGCAGCTCGTCTTGGAACGCAGAAATATGAGCATATTTCCCCCATTTTAGCCTCACTCCACTGGCTGCCTGTACAGCATAGGATCCATTTTAAAATTCTTTTATTCCTTTTAAGTGTCTTAATGGCCTTGCTCCACCCTACATCTCTGAGCTGCTACATGCCTATAGACCCACCCGTTCTCTCAGGTCAGCCGATCAACTGCTCCTAAGTGTGCCCAAAACCAAGCGCAAGCACAGAGGGGACCGAGCTTTTGCTGTAGCAGCTCCTAAACTGTGGAACGATCTACCTCTGCACATTAGACAGGCATCTTCACTGTCTGTTTTCAAGTCTCTTCTTAAAACCCATCTCTTTTTTCTGGCCTTTCAAAACTGAAGTTGACATTTTTTGTTTTAGTTGTATTGATTTTATTGTTTTATTGTATGGTTGTTTTATTGTATTGTTTTTATTTGTATTTTCTGTGTCGTGTGAGCTTTGTCTTTAGTTTCTTATGTATTCATTTATTGTACAGCACTTTGTGTCCACTTGGACTGTGTCAGGGCTGGTAACAGAACCCAAGAGCAGACTGGAGCTGGAGATGAACAAAAGAGTTTTATTTAGAAAATGACAGAGGGAAAACTGATGGGGGAGTGGGGCAAGGTCCGGGTTCCGTAGGAGAGGGCAAAGCAGTGGAAGCTGGCAGGCGAGGCGAGGCGGAGGACACTCCTGAGGACTGTGCTGACTGGCGGGGAAGATCTGAGATCCAGGAGAGCAGGACAGGTTTCCTGAAGACGAGAAACAGAATGAGTAAGCGGGCAAACAGAAACACAGGATGACTAGACTAGACTAGACTAGACTAGACTAGACTAGACTAGACTAGACTAATCTGAGGCTGGGGTGAAGCGTACTATGGTTACACAACAATCCGGCAAGGACTGGAGAGTTGGCCAGGGTTAAATAGGGAGTGGTGATGAGGCAATACCCAACAGGTGCTTAGATCCCGACGGGGAACAGGTGTGCCACAGCCATAAGGAACTGAAGACCATGCCCACCGGCTCTGGGAAAAAAGGAAGGGGAGACACCAAGCACACAGCAAAAACTCAAAAGGCAAAAAACAAATCAAAAATCATTCAGCCATACACTGTCACCGGAAGGGATCAGGGTCCGGAAGGCGTGACAGACTGTAAAGTGCTCTATAAATAAATTTTGATTGATTGATTGAAAAATGGTACAGATATTTATAGTAGTGTTAATGATAATAATCGTAATGTTAATGATTAAAATAACAACAATAGGACTAGTAACAATAATTGTAGCAGAGGGTGTTGAGCAGGAACACGGGGGCAGCAGGTGACCCGCAACCACAGATTCAGACTCCACAGCTCTAGAGCCAGAAACACCTGCAGAAAGTGATAGAAGGAGAGAGGACAGAGACGAGAAAGCACAAGACTATGGGAAAGGGAAGAAGTCGAGTTAGTAACATGCATTAATGGTATGAGGTTGCATACAGAGGGAGAGAAAGAAGAGAGAGGAGCTCGGTGCATCATGGGAAATCCCCCGGCAGTCTAGGCCTATAGCAGCATAACTAAGGGATGGTTCAGGAAGTCTTAAGCCTACTCTTAAATGTGAGATGGTGTCTGCCTCCTGAATCCAAACTGGAACCTGGTTCCACAGGAGAGGAGCTTGATAGCTGGATGCTCTGGCTCCCATTCTACTTTTGGAGACTCTAGGAACCACAAGTAACCCTGCATTCTGGGAGTGCAGTGCTCTGGTGGGGTAGTAAGGTACTATGAACTCTTTAAGATAAGATGGTGCTTGACCATTAAGAGCTTTGTTGGTGAGAAGAATGATTTTACATTCTATTCTGGATTTTACAGGAAGCCAATGCAGAGGAGCTAAGACAGGAGAAATGTGATCTCTCTTCCTGGTTCCTGTCAAAACACGTGCTGCAGCATTCTGGATCAGCTGAAAAGTCTTAATGGACTTTTCGAGCAGCCTGATAATAAGGAATTCCAGTAATCCAGCCTAGAAGTAACAAATGCATGGACTAGTTTTTCTGCATCATTTTTACACAGGATGTTTCTGATTTTTGCAATATTACGTAGGTAAAAAAAGGCGGTCCTTAAGTGAGACTTAAATGACATGTCCTGATCAAAGATAACTCCAAGATTCCTCACAGTGGTGCTGGAGGCCAGGGCGATGCCATCCAGAGTAACTATATCTTTAGATAATCCGTTACGGAGCTGCTTGTGCCCCAGAACAATAACATCACTTTTATCTGAGTTTAACATTAGCAAATTACAGGTCATCCAGGTTTTAACATCCTGAAGGCACATTTGAAGTTTAGTTAACTGATGAGTTTCATCTGGCTTTATCGATAGATATAACTAGTATCATCTGCATAACAATGAAGGTTTATGGAGTGTTTCCTGATAATATTGCCTAAAGGAAGCATATTTAAAGTGAAGAGGATTGGTCCGAGCACAGATCCTTGTGGAACTCCATGACTAACTTTGGCGTTGTTATGGCTGCCGAGGGCAGCCGTCTGTGTGTCACTGCTGCTGTGTTTCTCCCTACATGTGGTACACTGTGAGGCGGGGGATTGGCTGGTCTTCGGGAAGTCTGGCTGATCCCGCCTCCCACATCCGATGATCCTGATTGGAGCGGCGCACCAACCCTTCTCCAATCGCCGAGCTGCCTGCAGGACCGCCTTCGTGCCTTCTCTGTCAAATAGGCTGGTCTGCTGCAGGGTCGAGGCAGCTACCATTTGCCATGTAGTTTGCCCCGACGCTGGTCCTGACTTTGAACTCTGTGTGTGCGCGTGTCCTTAGGTGGTAACTCACCCGGGCTGATCCCAGTATCGGTCTACAGAATTGGGCTAGGGGAAGCTCATCACTGATCACTCACACCTGTTAGCAAATACTTGTTTTAGATGCACTAGGTTTAGGGGTGCTGCGCTCCCTGTGTTTTGGTTTTGAACGACGGCTAGAAAGGTTTTGTTTATTCTTTTGCAAGTAGTTTAGTAATCCCTCATTTAGGAGGGATCTCTTTTTGTTATATTTGGTTCTTTGTTTTACGCAGCACCCACTTGCCCATTTTCTGTTTGACCTTTTTGTGTACCAGACTGTTTAATAAATAATCTTTCCACCCATACCAAAACCATCTGGTTTATGTTTACGTCTCTCCTACCGCTAGAGAGCGGGGACGTAACAGGCGTGCATGGAGGACTCATCGTTAACATGTAAAAACTGAAATCGATCTGATAAATAGGACTTAAACCAGCTTAGAGCGGTTCCTTTAATACCAATGAAATGTTCCAGGTCTCTGTAATAGGATCTGATGGTCAATGGTATCAAAAGCAGCACTAAGATCTAATAAAACCAGTACAGAGACAAGTCCTTTGTCTGATGCAATTAGGAGGTCATTATTAATTTTCACCAGTGCTGTCTCTGTGCTATGATGAACTCTAAATCCTGACTGAAAATCCTCAAATAAACTATTGCTATGTAGAAAGTCACACAACTGTTAGGCGACTGCTTTCTCAAGGATCTTAGAGAGAAATGGAAGGTAAGATATAGGTCTATAGTTAGCTAAAACATCTGGATCAAGGTTGGGGTTTTTCAGAAGAGGTTTAATTACAGCTACTTTAAAGTACTGTGGTACATAGCCTGTTGATAAAGATAGATTGATCATATCTAGTTGAGAAGTGACTAAGGGTAAAACTTCTTTAAGCAGCCTAGTCGGGATGGGGTCTAAGAGGCAGGTTGATGGTTTAGATGAAGAAATTACTGAAGTTAGTTGGTAAAGATTGAGGGAAGCAAAGCAGTCTAAACATATCTGGTTTTACAGCTGTTTCTAAGGTTCCTGAGTTTGGAGATAAGATAAGTTGGTGCCAGTTGAGGGCAGGTCTTTGTTTCTAATAGTTAGAATTTTATCATTGAAGAAGCCTATGAAATCGTTACTACTAAGAGCTATGGGAATACTTGGCTCAATAGAGCTGTGACTCTGTCAGCCTGGATACAGTGCTGAAAAGAAACCTGGGGTTGTTACTATTTTCCTCTATTAATGACGAGTAGTACGCTGCTCTGGCATTACGGAGGGCCTTCCTATAAGTTTTAAGACTATCTTGCCAAATTAAACAAGAATTTTCCAGTTTGATGCAGCATCTAATTTTCCTATTCGTTTGCACTATTGCTCTTGTAGTTTTAAGTTTTTATGAGGTTTCTATGCACAGCTCCTCTTCTGTTTGCCTTTGACTTAAATAATTTCAATGGTCAGGGGACAGACATGGTCACTGTAGGGTTTGGGTTATTTTCACTAAGTAACTCCTGGAATGGAGAAGTGTGTTAGACTGCGACTCTGCGTAGGGTTTTGGGTGGGTAACTGCTGAAATAGAAGGGCAGAGAAGTGTGTTAGACTGCGACTCTGCTTCCTGGTCTCAATTCTGGGTTGTCATGGATTTGGTCCACTAATAAACTTGGCCAGATTTCTATAAATGAGAGCTGCTCCTTCCCAAGTGGGATGGATGCTGTCTCTGCGAATCAGACCAGGTCTTTCCCAGAAAGTCTGCCTACATCGTTTTCTGGACACCACCTCGACAACCAGCGGTGAAATGACGACATCACTGGTCAGATTTGGCAGGGGTCCAGAGAAAACTACGGTGTCCGACATTGTTTTTGCATATGTACACACTTAACTATGGCCGCTGGCTTTGCTAACTTCATGTTTCTCAAAATGGAGCTGCCAATGATAAGTGTCAGTTTCTCAGCGGGTGTGTCGCGGAGTGGGGAAAATCTGTTAGAAACGTGAACAGGTTGGTGGTGACCCGTGGGCTTTGAATGCTTACGACTATTCCTCCTTCGGACAGTTTGCGGGTGGTGATAGCGCAGTGGATAAGACGTGCGTTTGGTGTGAGAGACCTGGGTTTGAATCCACTGTGAGACACCAATGTGTCCCTGAGCAAGACACTTAACCCCTAGTTGCTGCAGAGGCATGCAACCTCTGACATGTATAGCAATTGTAAGTCACTTTGGATAAAAGCGTCAGCTAAATGAATAAATGTAATGTGAATTGAATTTATTGAAGGATAGCCCCTTGAGATGCAGCATCAAGGGGGTCCTATAACACAAATACATAATGAACAAATACAAAACAGAACATTACAAAACTACATATATTACACTTGTTACATTACACATATATAGATAACTCGCACACCCACTCTCGCCCACACCCAACAACCAACACCCTCAGAAGCAGCGAAAAGTGCTGATCGATCTTAGGGTAGGATGAGGTTTATTCCAATCACATGGTGCTTTATATTGAAATGATTTCCGTCCAGCTACAGTAAAAGTTCTTGGTACAATAAAGAAGAGATGTTGCATCTGTCTGAGTGGATAAGGAACTCTACAAGGAACTAAAGATTGTTTCAAGTATGGAGGACAGTTAAAGTAAACACATTTGAAAATAAAGTTTATCCAGTGAAATTCCCTTCTTGCTTTAGGCTGTAACCATGACAAATCTAAAAAGACAATTAAAAACAACATTAAGAGGCCTAAGATTGGTGTCAGTGGTGTTCATATAGACGCTTTCATCGGACGCATTGCCGAGGTGACGCGCCCGGCCCAAAGTTAACTGTTTGTTTATCACTGGGTTTGTGTTTACTGGCTAATACAGTGAGTGATATCCAGTACAGTGTTTCCCATACATAAATTTATTTGTGGTGGCCCACTACGTTATCAGTGCTGACTGCCACATATTGATATCCACTTTTCTTTTTACTATTTAAGATGGGAAAACTTGTATTTGATTGCAGAGCTGCACACAGCACGTATTCGCTCAGCACCTCCTCTCACTCGCTCCCTCTCTCTCTCTCTCTCCCACAAACACATTGACAGCGGAGCAGTCTGTGTATTGAATGGTTAGTATCATGAACACCACTGTATAAATCTGTCCAACGTCAATGTGCCCCCCGCCGCACTCGCCACAGTTACGCTGCCATTCTGTGGGAAACACTGCGGTAAATCAGGCAGGTCGGTAGAAAAACATTCTTGTCTCAAATTTTAGTACAACGGGTCTGCTAGTGTGACCTTATCACATTTCAGTTTGGCCAAGTAACGATTCTTTTCTTCGACTGGCAGCTAAGGTTATTTACTTGTTATGGATTGCTTGCTCAAGTCTGCCGGAAGTTAAGTGTGGGCTAGAGTAATGCACATGCGCAGTACCATTTGTTTATGTTGTTACAGTTGAAAGCGTCTATAGATGATATCAGCATAATCAATAATCGGCAGTATCAACTGAGTAATAATTCTTTTCCTGACTTAAAGAGTCCGTAAAGAGAACTTAAAAACAGCCATAGATTTTTTTTATAATGAAGTCAATATGCAATTTGAAATTGAGTTGAGGGTCTATCCAAAAGCCAAGATATTTAAAAGAATCCACTTCAACCACGAGAGACCCATCCTCAAAGTTAATATGCATAATGTACTAAGACGAGTATGCCTTGTTCCGAACAACATATTACAGGACTTCTTTTTATTTATTACCAATTTAGTCATGTGAAGCCAGTTTTGTATCAAATTGAAATCCGCTTGTAAGGAATTCTGTATTTTTAATATATCTGAGTCCGAGGTGTAAATAACTGTATCATCAGCATACAGATGCACTGAGCAATTTTTACAGAATTTTGAAAAATCATTGATGAAAATAGAAAAAAGTAGGTTTCCCAAAGTGGATCCTGACTGGGAACCATGGAAAACAACACACTGTTGCCTCCCGTGAAGATAAACATTAAACCAGAGTAGAACATTTTGATGCAAACCAATGGAATAAAGCTTATCAAGCAGCAGGTAGTGATCAACCGTATCAAAGGCCTTAAGGTCAATAAAGACAATCAGGTCTAAAGCCAGACTGATTAGAGGATAAGATATTGTACTGATTAAGATATTGTGATAATTGATTGAAAATAAATTTCTGAAACATTTTGGTAATAGAACCGTTATTATACAAATTGGACAGTAGTTGTTCACATCAGATGGGTCTCCAGTACAAGTAGAAAAGGACAGGTTGAATAAATCAGCAAGTGGGTACATTAGCACATGAGCAGCAAGCTTAATAAATCTTGCTTCGAGGCCGTCAGGACCCGCACTGCTACTTTCTTTTAACTCACAAATGACATGAAAAACATCAACAGGCATGACTGATATGAAACTGAATGCACCAGTAGAGCACATCATGCTGGAAGGACTGGCTGTATCATTACAATTTAAATTTACAATTTTAGAACTACTAATCAAAGAAAAATGCTGATTGAAAGCACTAGCAATGAGTAAAGGATACAAAATAATGGCATTATCAATTTGTATTTGATTCACAGAGTTTTTGTTATTTTTATTGAGTACACGGTTCAAATTATTCCAGAATCTTCTGGGATTTTGAAAGTCCTGTGAAAAGCTATCTCTATAATAACTAGATTTTGCATTCCTTGTCTTGGTCTTACATAAGTTCCTGAGATATCTATAAGCTTCCAAATCTGTGGCATTTGAAGAAGAGCGAAATTTAGCCCAGGCTATATCCCTTTGTTTTAAAAGACTAATCAGATGTGAGCTGATCCATGGCAAATGTCTATCTTCGATTCTAATTGTTCTAAAGGGAGCATGTTCGTCAATTATTTTAGTGACCTCAGAATAGAAAAAATGTCATGCATCTTCAACGTATGGAATTAACTGAAACCTATCCCAGTTGATACAAAGTATGTTGTGTATAAAATGATCAACATTAATATTTGTCTTAATGTAATATATTTGGGGGGAGATTTAGGGATTTTAATTTTCCAGACACAAAATATGATGGAATGGTCACTAAAACAGTCATAACACCTGAAGTAATTATACTATCAGGATTAGTGACAAGTATTCAATCCAGCAGGGAAGAAGACAGACAATCAACTCTAGTTGGTTCCTTAATTAATGGAGTGAGATTTACACTGCCAAATAAGTTTTTTTCTGCAGAGGACGAACGATTAAAATCACCCAGGATAATTTTGCCTTTCAAGAGAATTAACAGTTGACAAAATACAATTTATAGAATTAGTCGGAGCAGAGGGAGGCCTGTAAATATTTCCAATAGTTAAATGTTTATTTTTATGAAAAATAATATTGATAAAAAGACACTCAAAATTACCTGGCTCTATGACACATTCTGAAACTAAATTTAAAGCCACATAAAAATATACAATTATACAATCAAATTTAATGTATTGCAACACAAAGGAGGCTAACCCTACCTAGCAGCTGTAGGGTTAGTCGGTCGACATGCATATATTTACTGATTTAGGTTTAGGCACTAACTTCTGTGATGGTTAAGGTTAGGGTAAGTTGCCTCAGGGGGGCTGTCAACTCCTTAAACACAAACATCGGTAGCTAGCTAGCTACTTAGCGACTGGAAGCACTACTAGCATTTCCGGTCACCCCAGGGCGTCATATACACGAACATGGGGCGTATCATACACACGCAAAATCGTCGTTTTGCAAACAATAGCAACGGTTTTTCACTTTTCACAAAGTGTGTAGATGTGATGCCTGAGCATGAGAACAGGCTGGATCAACTCATCTTATTTTGAAAAACATCCAAAGCACTGAGAGTTGATTCAGTCCAGTTAGATATGCTGTATGTACCTGACCAATCAGCAAACATTAGGAAGTATCTGGATGACTAAAACCTTCAGAACCCCGACAAAACCTTATTCATAATCAAAACTAGCTATTACAGATACAGTAAAGTGGTTATGGAGAACATTTCCAGAGGAGATATTTGGTTTTGTAACCAAAGACAGCTCAGTAAGGCATGTTAACTTGTACAGTCAGGGTTCATGTTGACAGAACTGTTAGTCCTCTTTTGTGCAGCACACTTGAAATCCATCCATACTTCTACCACATGTCACAATTAATCTGACACTGATGCTTAATGTAGAGTTTCAAATTATGGAAATGAAAAACTTAGTAATATGCAATAAAATATATTCCATCACAGTGATGTAATTCCATGCGTAAACATAAAGGTAGTAAGAGAATGAGAGATGGTTATAATGACAGCCACAGTTTGCCAGCTTGTTCTCCACATAGACAACTGCACCGTGTATGCACTTCTCAAAATGTTTACTTAATAACATTGTCAGTCACACCTTCAATTATGAGCGATGCCATGTTACAATATTATTCCATAAATTATATCACAATATTTAGAATGTAACTAAATAAAATAACGTTAAGAATATTGTGTTGAAACATTAAACATAGAAAACATAATTTTCCTTGCAGAAAAAATGAAGCACTGTAGTGATGATTATTATTATAATTATGTGAGTTACATTAGAGTCACAATCTTAAATACATTCCTTCTAGACATGTTTACTTCAGCTAGACTGAGCTTTACCATTTAATTACCCTGTTACTTTAGCTCGTGTGTACATGCACACATGTACACATCCCTCTTGGTGTGTGTATGTCTGTTTGTGAGTGTGTGTGTGTGTGTGTGTGTCTATCTGTCTGTCTCTGTGTTGAATACCCTAACAGCCTTATTACTTATCGTGTTTTTACCTTAAACTTCTTGGTTAAATGAGAGCATGGCTCAGCTTTGGATCAGCCCCAGGCATTTCCTTACGTGCTCAGTTAAAGGGGCGGGAGGTAAAACTCTGTAATTCAATTTCAATTAAAGGAGAGAAGAAGAGAAAGCTTTAATTGATTGTCGTTGTGCCAGAGCTGCGTGTGTGCGTCAGGCTGACTGTAGACACACACACACAGATGTCCTACTTTCTCCTTGTTTGATTATACTCAGCTCGTTTCCAGTCTATGTTGAGGAAGCATGGGAAGGGCTTTTCAGGCAGCTTTCGGACAACCACTATATTATTCCATGGAATGACTGAAAAAATGTTAATTATATTTATTTTTGTGTCATTGTATTTAAATATTAAGCTTTCAATTGAGTTGAATTTATTGTATTACTAAAAGTTGGTTATAAACAACAATGTGCATCAGATAAAAATGCTCAAAGGTTAATTAATTTTTATCTTTTGTGATATTTATTAAATAAAACAAGTCAACAAACTGTTTGTTTAAGCTATTGTCACTGTCCAAAGCTTATTCTAATGTGCCAAAGGGTATCATTATAATACCCCATGCAAATATGGCAACATTATTACACTGAGCATAGTTTGATCCCCAAAGTGATGGCGACTCAAAAACGTCCTGAAAGTCTGTCCTGCAATGTCACACTGTGTACAAAACGACACGGGTCAATGAGTGGATGTAAAAAAAAAAATAATAATAATAAAACAAGGGATAAAAAGGGAGAGAGAAAGAGAAAAACCCACAGAACTGCTTTTACCAAGTTTGTTTTTGCTCTGTTTTTTGGGTCTTTTTATCCTTTGTTTGTTTGCATTATTTGTGTTGGGATTTTTATTCGGCATCTCATGTCCCTTGTTGGGCTTTTTTTTTGGCTCAGCTACAAGGCGTTAATGAAAGCATTTCAAGCAAACATGTTGATTTTTGTTTCCACGGGGATCCAGAAGGCCTGACAATGTCACAGAGGCTTCGGCCAACAGACTGGTGGAAAAGACGGCTGCTTTTTTCCCTCTTTTATTCACATCGTGTATCTCCACTCTACTACGTCTCTCTCTTTCATTGTTAATCACTTGTTATATTTCTTTAAATTTCTCTAACTGCCCCGCTGTCTTCTGTGTTTTTGCCTTTACCACTTGTTTTCCCATATCCATCTTTTTTAAGCAGCCCTTCAGCTCTGTTTCTCTCTTTTTCTCTGCCACTTTTCTCTTTCTCTTCTTTCCCTTTCTGTTTCTGACCCTCTCTATTCTGCTCACTGCCTTTCTTCCTTTGTTGTCATCTATGTGTGAAGAGCTGTGATAAATAAAGACAAACACAGCAGTATGTGTTTGTGTGTGAGCAGTGTGAGAGACGGACGCCAGCTCTCTGATAGCATTGTTAGCCTCTCCACCTCTCCTCACTCCACTGCACATCCAGCTACAGGCTTTCTTCCCCCCACTCCATCCATCCAGGCCCCAAGCCAGGAAGGCGGCTTCGGGGCCAAGTCAGGCCAGGATGGAGGCTTCATTGTGGGGATGCAGGGGGGCGTTGGTGGTAGAGGATGAGGACCAGGGATCCAGGCCAAGCCCCAGACCCAAGACCCTGATCTGGCTTGCCAGCCGGCCCACTAAAGGGCCTTCGTGGCTGGGCACAACATCAGGGCAAGAGGGGAGATGGAGGCTGGAGGTCTCAGCAGCGGTAATGGCAGTGGCTAGATTAAGACCTTCTCTTAGAATCAGCACAATGGAGGAGGTCTACAGCGGAGCAACACGCGTATGCGCGAACACACACACACAGGCATGAACACATACACACTGCCTCTATTCAGCTCCGTCCATGTCGTCCATCAGAGGCAGAAAAGCATGAATAAATACATGAGCAGTGTAGCGCTCCATAGGACTGATAAAAAGAAAGAAAAACACACATGAATTACAGGAACTGAAAGAAAGAATGGTAAATTGAAAAAAGGGAACATATGAATAATTTTGATGGTTTTGTACTACAGTAATTGTAATGGGACAAAAAAAAAGAAAATGGAAAAGGAGGGTGTTGAATTATAAAAATCCTCCAAGTCCCTGAGCTCAGGAAATAAAATAATTAGGAAAAGTTAAAGAGGCAAGTTTGGAAATGAATGGCAGAAATGAACTTTCAGAGGCCTCTGAGTTATTGTGCAAGTAGTATCAGGTTTATATGACGGTATAGGTCTGGTTGCACTGTTGCAATGGCAGCAAGCAACCATTTTTGGTGATTCAAAGATAAGTCATTAGATGTTTATATGCTGATGCAGTTATTTATGACAAATAAACCAGATAATTCAACATCTAACACAGCCTGCAGCTACTACTACTAGCATAGCTAGTAGTAGTAGCTCTAGCAACATTTTAATACTCCATCTTACAGTTGACGGTTTCCAATGCAAATACTTTTTACCAAAGAAAGTAGTTGCATTGAAAGCTGTTGTGAACTGTGAAGAAAATATTAATAACCATCATTGTATTGGGGTGGAGGCAGAAACCCCTTAGAGATGGACAAGTAAAAACTGTGAAAATAAAACATCTGCACAGCTAAATAACAATGGGGGAAAGTGAGAAAATATGTTAGCCATAACATTAGGATGGACCAACTGAGAATGAAGGAGTGAATATATCACACTGACTGATACAGCTTCCAGATGCTGTGCTCGTCAATTGTCGATATATCCATGCTGAAAATTTGTAATAAAAACCACGTTTGTGAGACTTTTTAAGGCTAAACCAAGGGCCCACCTGTTCTGAAATGACAGACAACAGCTCAGTGTACAACCGAAGCGGATTGAGCATTTTTATTAGGACTTTCAATTCCTGTTTTGCTTTGTTTGTATAATTGGCATGGTATTCTATCTATACAGTCTAAGTTAGGTATTCACATGAGGCACAAAAACATGTAAGTGTAATCCACTCCTAAGAGATTCTTAAGAACATAATACAAACTTGTGATAACAACTCTGGACCTGATAAAAAGAAGCACAATTAAATGCAGCAGAATTTCTAGTTGATACACTATCGAGAGCATTGCATCAATACCCTTATCTAATTTGGTCACACAATTTGCACCAATTTTCTGTTTCTTTTTACACATAATTCAAGTCATTATGAGAGTGGCGGGAGAAAGGAAAGCTGAGAAAGCAAGCAAAGAGAGAAGATGACGTGTATCAAAGTTCACAAAGTGTAAATATACCCGTGAGGTCTGCCCAGTGCAGCACACTGTATGTTGCTTTATTGAGCACTGTTCATTTTTCTTTGTGTTAGCTAATGTCCATGTTTTTGGCCACAGAGGAGAGTAGAGGAGCCTAGATACCTGGTAATGTCTGCAATAAGACCTTTTTACCACCTCTTACCTCTTCACCTATACTATATGGTACTTCTGTAGTCAAAGTGTGTGTGCGTGTGCATGCATGTGTTTGTGTGTGTGTGTGTTTGCGTCACAGCTCTCAGAAAGGACCCTGGGACCCTCCTCGACAGTGAGAGCTTTTAGCTCTTCTTCGCTAATGTCCTGAATAATGGCATCTTGATGGAGAGAGAGAGAGTAGACAAAAAAGAGAAAGAGAGAAAGGGGGAGAAAAAGAGACAGAGCGAGGGGGGTGGGAAAAAAAGACAGAAAGAGAAACCTCTGCATCCATCTGCCCCTACCTCCAGACCTCCATCAGTACCAGGCCTATCATTATTCCCTCTCTCTGCCTTTCTATTTTCATTTTTCCCTTTTTGTCTCCTTTTTCAGCATGATGATCCGCAGAGATTTTACTTGCTCTTGCAAAAAGACACATCTCAGTATGTGTGTGCACGTCCATCCAAAAGTAAAGAAGTCCTTATGTGGCATTCCAACCTTTCAGCAAAATTAACTTGTGATGCCTTTGAAGCATTATTATGAAGAAATGGGAATATGCTGTTTTCAGCAAAATTACCATTACACAAGTCCTTCAAGACGCAGCTTCATGTTGGCTCCAACAAAAACTCAGACTCTACCAAAGTCCAGTAAAGAGGTTTTCTGTTGAAATGCAAAGTTAGATTTTCTGCTCCACACAATTAAGATCTTGATAGTGAGTCTTGTAATGTGTCTTAGGTATGGCTTTATTACAAGAAAGAGAATAACATTTTGGTGTCAGCCATGGTGGGCCCAGACTTCCTCTCCTGTTGCCCAGATGTAGAGCTGACGTCATTGATGCTATGTGCGTGTCTTCTTCAGTCTATGGTTGAAACAGAAAAGTGGAAATGGAATAAAACTGTTTAAGACTTACAAGATAAAACTGGTTCCTGTTTTGTGCTACAAAGAAATCTTCTCAGTGTTTGTGACGTACATTACTTGCCTGATTTTGTCACTTGTCATGTTAAATTGCTATATGGCTCACTTAAAATTAAACTGCCTGAAAAAAAGATTAATTCACTTTCTATTGTTTGTTTAAAGTCTGTTCTTTAAAAAGTGATTATGAGGGAGATTACCACAGGTGTACCCCATGTTTAAAACATATGCGATAGTACTGTGAAAGTGGCAAACCAATTATGTATAAACTACGTACTGAAATACTTACTTACTTACACTGATGAATAAATCCCAAAGATAGCTTGAGTCCAGTATACAGTAACATGATGCTAGTAGCACCTCCCATTTGCATAACACACTTCATTAAGTATCAACACAGATTCCTTAGAAAATGTCACATCCAGGTATTTTAAAATGATGCTCTTAATTTCAAAAATACCTCAGGTGTTATTTTCAGATTTTTCTTTCCTTTTCTCTTGTGGGAAAACTGTTCCTGCTCCGTCGCTATGGATAAGAGTGTGAGCTAAACGTCAAGAGTTCTGTGCTCTTTGACGATGTTTGGATGGTCAGTTTGACTCTTTGGTTAAACCCTTTAATATTAGCAGCAGGTGGTTAATTACAAACCTCACTGTTGGTATTTGGGTTGTCAGGTAACTGTGGCACTGGAACTCAGCAAACTGATAGTCCAGGGTGACTGGCTATGACCGAAACACACACAGAAACACACTGACAATGCCACACGTTCTCTTTCTCACACAGTTTCCACCTTCTTGTCTATCTCTGTTTCACAAATGCAAGAACACTGGCTCTGTGTGTGTGTGTGTGTGTGTGTGTGTGTGTGTGTGTATGTGTGCATGACTCATTTATTGGAGTAACACACTCTCCCTCTCTCACATAAACACTAGTGTGGGGTCATCACCACATCAGGCAAGTAAACACAGGTAGGTCAACCAGTTAAACATTAATACAATTATTTTCTAATCATGACTGTCAAAACAGCTGCTACAAATATACCTGTCCATTATTGTTTTGAGTAAGTGAAATGAGACAGGTATTAGCTCCACTTTCTTTTGACATTTTTATCATCCTGCCTTTCTCATTGTCTGGCTGTTAAGTAGCAACACTTCTTTTGAAAAAAGGGCCATCCTCTTTAATAACTGCCCTCTTACCCCTTTTGGCCTTTTCTGTAAATTACCATTATTTGCTTTTTTCCATATTGTCTTATTCACATTTTCAGCAGCAAAACTGTCTCATAAGCAAAATACAACATTGTACCCTCCTCTTTAGAGAGTCATTCTAACCACATGGACTCATATATATATATAGGCCTATATAATTTTTTTTCTCTCTCCCCACAAGCTCAGGAGCGATACTCACTTCATAGAAGTTGGATTTTTCGTTAGCATTTTCTCGTCCATTGCTGATGCGCTGCACGCAGATATGTAGGCTAAGTAGTTAACTACAAAATGGCATCACCCAGGGCGCCGTCGCTCAAATAGGTCATAGCTTTTACTGCTCGTTGTTATGGGAAAAAAAAGTTTGTGTGTTGCATTGTGGTGAAGTTAAGTTGCCATGCCTGTGCCAAATAATTGGCAAAGCATCATTACAAAAACAGGGCCTGTCTGCCTCTGCATGCAAGGACAACCTGTGTAGCACGGAACACACATCTGTCTCCTCTGGGGAATTATTTATTAGACATTTCTGGGTTTTAATATCTATCTTTTCTACAAATTAAACCGCACGGCACAGCTGCAGAGCACTTGAAATTATAGTACAACTTCGTGTAAATGCCAATTATTCCCGTGCGTAATTAAGTAAAGAGGAGAGATGCTGGTTAAGTGGCACTGCGACGCACAGCTCTGATACTGCTTGTTTGTTAGAGAGGGTACGCCGATATTTAATATTGAAAAATAATGGAGAAATTCCGAAACCACGTTGAATTACCTCAATTGAATCAGGAGGAACGCAATGCCTCAAGAAAATTATTTCATCTCAATAACTTTGAATTACAAATGCACTTTTTATTATAGGAAATAGTGGTTTTCATAGGGTGGCCCACGCAGACACCGAGAGCACTGGCATACCTATGCACAAATATACACCGCAGAAATCTACATTTTTACTTTTATTCAATGAATCTCCGATCTAACTGTTTTTAAAAATCATACTAAAAATGCTGACATTGTATAGTTCCACTTCTCTCACAAAAAAAATAGTTCCGCGAGGTTCCCTTTAGCCTCAGAAAAAATTTAATATGCACGGTTTATTCCATAAATCGTGTATAGATTATTCTTATTAACCTCCATAATTAATCATTTTCGCTTCATGAATTTTTTTCTGTCTGTGTGATTTTGATTTTATTCATCTGTTGAGCGCCTGCGGATTTACACATGCTGCGTCAAACAGGACCAGTCTGTGAAATAATTCTCTTTTTTCGACCTGCGCACCCAAAATAGATAGCGGTCAATCGCTCATCAGTGAGCCTTGATACCATAGGAACGTTAACTCAACATAACAGTGCAACAAACACACAACTCTAAACCTTTTTATTTTATTTTATTGTGCCAAACTGTAATTAAAAACTCCGACTAAGATGATATCTTCATGTAATAAATGAAAAGTAGGCGGAGGTTTTATTGCTGGATCTTTAAACAATCTGCTTCTTAAAAGGCCTCAGCCTGTCCATCTTTTAAAATTCGCTTTAACATGGAAATATAGTTTCATCTTCCTGTGATTATGTTTTATTTACAGCTCTCAGTGTCTCTAGAAGGACGGAGAACGTTCTGGATTGGCGGAAATGGAGAGACTCCTCCAGCTCGAAGCGAGTCTCAGCTCTTCTGTAGTATCCGTGAGCTAAACACTAACACCCTCTTGCCTCCAGGGTTGCCTGACCTCTGGTCTCGGGATAACCCGGGAGTCTCCCCCATCAGAAGTATAATTTAAAAGCATTATTTTTCTGCGTTTTGGGCAACTTTCTTTGATTGACAAGGAGCTCCGGCAGAGGCGCACGGTTGTTTCCAATTACGCACATGCAAGCGGCATAAAGGCACGAGGAATGAAAAGAAACATAAACTTGAAGCATGTGTTTATTTAAAACACGTAATAATCAGAGCTGCATGCATACAGTGCACATGTACATAGGCATGTTGTTTTAGCTGTAACTGAGTAAAAGCATGCAAACCATGAAATAACTGACATTTCAAAGTTATCTTAATTGAATGACACAAGTCGGGAAAAAAGTAGGCCCACGCAGGTTAAATGTACTGCTTTGATTTATTAAACTGATGATGTATTTGTATCGCAAACCAGGGTATTTGATCTTCCTTCGTTAATCAATTAAATAGAAAAAACAAAACAGGGGGAATAAACTAAGCACAAACATGGAAATTAAATCCGGATTAAGTTAAACTATAAATTGGTTCTACAAAGATTTATGTTCAGCTTCTCCGCAAATGAGAAAGGTTGGTGAACCTGACTTTCAGTTTACCCTCCACATTATCCTCTGCACCTCTCTCCTCCCTCTCCGCTCTGGCTTCGCGCAGTTTTCAAATGGGTCCTTATAAATAAAATCCACCGTCCCCGGTTCCTGTTCCTTATTGGTCAGGTGGAGCCATTACCTCACTCCGGGGCCAGTGACGCAACGTCTTCACGTATCCTTCATGTGCGTCTCTTCGTGTTTCTTATTGAGAGTCTTGCCGTCGGTCAGAGGGAGAAAGCGGGATTCGCGACGAGCCGAGAGTGCCGGACGGACCGGGTGCGCTTGATACTAAACACTTCCCATCCCGGGAGGAGAGCGGCGCACAAGAGCAGGTTCTCTCTCTCTCTCTTCTCTGTGTCTCACTCACTCTCTCTCTCTCTCTCACACACACACACACACACACACACACACACACACACACAGACTTTCTCTAAAGGATCTCTCTCTCTCGCTACCTCCAGCACACACACTCACGCCCGCGTGCACGCACGCTCTGCGTACGTCTCCACTTTGCTGTAGTAAATTACGGCATTGATCTTAACGGCGAGTGCGGATCTGTCTCTTGTGTTCGCCCTTTCTTCGACGGACCGGCTTGGAGAAACGCTCGACAGAGAAGTAAGTACACACACTTATTTCTTGCCATTAGCCTATTATTATCACTCGTGGGTTTATATGCTGAACGTGTGTGTGATTTGTCAGACCGCACCGTGTTCGTTGTAACTTAACCTCCACTCCTCTCACATCATGGACTCAGATGGTTTAGTTAAATTTTGGACTGTTTTCCAAAAACAGTTTTTCTTCACACTGACTTCATGCGCGTCAGCCTGACACTGCTTATTATTTTAGCCGGCGAAAATAAATGTGCTAAAATCTCTGATTTAAGTCTCTTTAAGAATTAAAATGAGTTTTTGTTCGCTGCCGTGCTTTACTTTCATGGCCAGTTTGTGGTTGTTGCAGAGTTGAACTCTCGGGGATTTACGCACCTACTGTTGCTTTTGGATTTCTTATCGACTGATGATGGTCTATTTCTCTAATTAAAGTAAATAAAGAACTCGGACAGTGGATCAACATCAGATAAATGTATTTCAAGTCCGTTTTATTGATATGTAGTAAAGTAATTTAGCATTCAGCCTTGTATCTAGAGAAGCTATTGATTCTTTATATAGTACCGCTAAAAAAGAGCAAACTGCTTTAGAAACAAGCTGATTTATCTCTTTCCATTGGCCCAGCTCTCCACTACTCAGAGATAACTTTATAATACAACAATCAACGGTATGTTAAGATGGAAATGTTTGCAGCGTGTGCCAGTGGAACTGCCGCTGTCGTGTCATTATCGTGGACTAATTGGTGTATGGACTATGACAAACATATTTCTATATTTGCCGTCCATAATGCCGTGCGTAAAAGTAACAGATTGTGTTTTCTGTCCGACTCTTGGCAGCGGTGCTCTCCGCTCACAGCGCGCACAGTCAGCTTAAGCGAGAAGAAATGCTCTACTTCACACTTTAGCTATCAATAATGACCGCGCTATTGGGTTCCTCTTAAGAGGTGTAGAAGGAAGTAGAGAGTGGTGATCTATCACCACTTTCAAAAATAATTTTTACATAATTGTACTTGTTTGTTATTTTCTGCCAAACCTATTTCTATGAGGCTGAAACATTGGGATAAACTCTATAAGTAAGGTGAGCGGCTTTACCCTTCACATCATTGTCATCACTTCCTATTTCAGTTCTCAACTGCAGAGCCAGTTATTCCTGCACTTTAAATTCAGATAAATAAAAAAAAAAAAAGTTTCTGTTTGATACAGAAACCCCCACACACTCTCACATCTCCTTTCACAGGCACCTCTGAACAGTACTATGAATGTTTTTTCTGAACACCTTGTATTGCTGCATGGTGTTACAATAGTCTGAGTCCAACTTAGATTTCTGCATGATAATACTTGTCAATGTTGATGAAAAAGGTGCTGATCATCATCCTCCTTTGCCTTGTTTATTATTAAAACACATAGGATTTTCTTTTTTACACTGATGCGCTCATGGTTTGAACTCAGACACAAATTTCGAAATAACCAAGTTTTCCAGCTCTTTGGACTCCCTAATCTAAACTGTTTGCCTCTCACTCTCTCTACCTCTCCTCTGTGTGTGTGTGTGTGTGTGTGTGTGTGTGTATGAGAGAGGAACTAATAATGCAAACAGAGAGCAATGTGTGTATGCATGTACTCTGTGTGTGTGTGTGTGTGTGTGTGTGTGTGTGAGAGTGTGTGTATCTGGGTCACTGTGCTGAGGGGCTGAGTATTTATCTGAACACCTCTTGTCTACAACACTGAAAGTCGGAGTCACATTCGAACTAACCCTTCTCCCCTGCATGGAAAGTATTTGTCTGTATATGTCTGCTTTATCGGCTGTTGTCGGCTATTGCAAAAGCATCTCATTTGTGTCCCTGATTCAGCCTGTATGTGTGTTTGAGCACGTTCGCATTTTCTGTCATTCTTGTCCTGCTACAGTTTGTGTTTTACCGCATTTAACACTGAACGTATATCTGCTTAACTCCTATGAACACAGGCAACAGCTCTGCCAAACTGTTATAGGAAGCAGCTCTTTATTTTGTGAAATGACTTGAACCTGAAATCACTTGCAAAACAGATGCAAACATGTAACATGGAAAACGCTGCCTATATGCATGCGTGTGAAGGCACAAGTGCAAGCAGACATGCACTTCCATCGTTCACCCGTTTTACAATGGCTTTTTATAAATCGTGTTAGATTAGTAGATAGTTTTTGAAACTTTTTTGTCTTCATTCATTTGATTTGATCCATAAATTAATGAGGAAAGTCAAATAAAAAAATTAAAATCATCTGTGCTATAAATTCAGATTTGGCACGAGATCATATATTTTAAAAATCCGGTTTTGATAGTTTAAGTTAAGTTAACATCCTACACTATCCTGGGATTTCTTGCATTTTTTACAAGCACCTCTCTGGTGCCTCTACCTCTCTACACGTGCCGCATAATCGATGTAGTCACTCATGACAGAAAAATAAACTTATGCTTTGAAAATGCAGTATGTGGAGAACCTACCTCAAGTGGCAGCATGTATAAGATTTTTTTTATATATATAAAGTTTTATACCATCAATGCTTTCCAAAATTTTAGTACAAGTACCTATTTCTTTCACATCATGTGAAGAAGGAAAAAAGAAAACTAACACACTCTTGAGAGTGGAGTGAAATCCCTCTGACAATAAGAGAACGCCTGTCGATTCTTCACAGCTCCTCACAAGATGCAGAAATCAAGGTTACCCCTCAGGGGACGAGGAGGAAAAGGGAAATTGTTTTGGTTATTACTGGCAGGTGTTACTTCTCTGTGGGAATATATCCTTTAACTATTTTAAAGAGTGTGTTTGTTTCTCACAGTGGTTCCCTTGACTTTTGGTCAAGAAATGCACTATGAGTAATGTTTTGAATTTGACTCAGTTTGCAATCTATAATAGTATCTGCCCTATTTCTTTCTCTGTTGGTTTGAGATGTTTGACATTTTTGTGATGGTTCTTGAGTGGTGATTTATATATCTGTTAATTATTGTCTACCCTGTTTGATAGTTGGAAAGGTAAGACATAGGGTAAAGAAAGTTTTCTACATGAGATTTCTATATTTATTTCGGAAAGGAAAAAAGCACATTATCTGCAGTTATCTAATGTCTTTTAACTGCATTTCCTGTATTTTCAAAGTTAAGTGTCATTAAATGTAGCTACCAATTTCAATGAGTGGGCTTCTCTCTGCCCAAAAGATTATCACTTGATGCACTTTCTGCTAAATGACAAAGATTTGATTTTGGGAATGAAAAAACTTGGCAAAACGCCACTTTCCGGGTGATAGTAAAAAGATGAAATTATACCAATTTGTGTTTATTTGTGTTTGCCGTTGACCAGGTAACTCCTCTCACCCTGCGTGTGTCTGTGAGGACTCCTGGACATGTCCGTTTAGCCCCCCTGCGTGATGCCTGATCATGACAGCACCACCCTCCTAACCAGACAGACCAAGCGCCGACGTGTCGACATTGGGGTGAAAAGGACTGTGGGTAGCGGGATATTCAGCCGCGCCAGGGAGACCCTTCTCGACAGCATGAATCAATCGCACGGCATCGATCAGGACGGAGACTGCTCATTGGCCAGTCATGGCCATGGGGGTACAGACGGAGAAAAGTCGAATGTTTTGAGGAAGTTGCTGAAGAGGGCCAACTCGTACGAAGATGCCATAATGCCTTTCCCCGGCGCTACTATCATCTCTCAGCTACTGAAAAATAACATGGGAAAGAATGGAGGCAGTGACTCAGGCTTCCAGGTATACGCAAATATACAGGTAGTGTTGAAATGTTAAGTCAATCAATAAATTTTTTCAACCCTTATCGATTGATCAGTTAAATCATTAATTCAATTTGGTGTTTATTAATTCGGTCCTCCTGTCCTGCATCACAGGGGAGTGGAGCTCTGTCCAGTGGAGGCTCAGAGATTCAGGCCGAGGACGCCTGCAGCAACTCATCCCGTGACAGGGACAGCCCCTCTGACTGCCTCTCTCCTGGGCCTCCTCTTCCACCTCCACCTTCCTCATCCTCTTTCGGGCGGCCACCACCTCCTTCGAACCATAACCCCCACATTCCACCTCAGCCCCTCTCCCTCTCCTCCTTTGACTTGGACAGGCTTTCAGATGAGCACCTTCGTGCCAAGCGTGCCCGCGTGGAAAACATCATCCGCGGCATGAGTCATTCACCACTGGTCCGGCCCAACGCCGGTGACCACAACCAAGAAAGCAACCGCGATAACGAGAACAGCAGCAACAGCAGTAATGACCACAGAGTAGACGGCAACAGCCACGGTATCAGCAGCCATGACCACAGGCGGAGCGATGGCCCTTCTTCCCTTCTGAGCTCTCCGGGTTCGCGGGGCGGCGTGGTTGGCGTTGGTGAGGTTTACAGGGAGAATAAGAGGAAGCAGCGCCTGCCACAGCAGCAACACAGCTTCACCCAGCTGGTGTGTTCCAGGCAGGAACAGAGACAAGAAGAGCGGCGGCAGCTCAAACTGCAACTGGAGGACATGCAGGTTGGTAGCAGATGACATTAACAGACCTTCTGTGTAGCCATTTGTAGATAAAATGCACCACAAACATCAGCCGCCCCTACCTCCTGTGTGGAATTGAAGTCTGAAGTTCTGAACTGAGTTTATTTAGTAAAATGAGGCACTAGAATGGCAGTGAATAAGTAGATGGTATTCTATTCCTTGAATCTGTACCTAGAGAGAAGCAAGACCTGTTACAGAAAATCATTGCGCTTGGTGTTTTTGGTGCTGATGCACATGCAAAACAGTACAGTAGAATAAAGTGTGACAGAGTGTCTGACCACCAAGTGGGTTACATGTAATATGAGGCATACTGTACTATTTTCATTCCCCCTTCAGTATATTTATGGTAACGTGACCTTTAGGTTCAGAAAGCTCCTTCTTTAACATTCTTTATCCTTGTTCAGAAACAGCTGCGTCAACTTCAGGAAAAGTTTTACCAGATCTACGACTCAGAGACAGAAGAAGAGGAAGAGAACGGTGAGAGCGCAGAGGCTGACCGAGGTAGAGAAAGAGAGGAGGATGGCAACTTGTCAGAGGACAGTATCCGCTCTGATGGCTTGGAGGAGAGGCATAGAGACAGAGGGCGGCATAGCCACAACGACCTGTCTGACCTGGACCCAGGCCTGTTCCTGGACCGGGCCCGAGCACTCCTCCGAGAACAGGCCCTGATAGATGGAGAAATGGAGGAGGATGTGGATGGCAGGGAGGAGGAGGGGAGGAATGGAGAAAGAGTGACGAAGAGAAGAGGTGGAGCAGCAGGAGGAGGGGGAGGAGGAGGAAGGCAGTTAGCAGAGACACTGAAGCAGGAGCTGAACTGTGCCGTGTCGCAGGTCGTCGACACCGTTGTCAAAGGCTTCTCCTCACCCAAGCAGGCCATCAGTCACCATCACAGCTGTCACAGCAGCACACCGGCTGCACCCTCATCTTCCTCTAATTCGTCCTCTTCATGTCCTCCGCCTTTTGGTCCCCTTCCCTCCCTCACCCCAGAGTCACGCTTTGGTGGTGGCGCTCTGGCCCTCAGTCTGAACGGCGACGGCAGTCCCACACCTAACTACCACTCATCCAACCAGAGGCTGCACTGCTTTGGCGATGTAATCGTCCCAAGCCCGCTGGATTCCTTCGGTGGTTTGAGTGGCAGACTGAGTGGTGTGCCAACTCCCAACGACCAGACAGAGGCGCTGCCTCTGGTGGTGCGCAAGAGCAGTGGAGGAGGTGGAGGAGAGAACAACAACCTCTCTTCCTCTCTTCCTCCTCCTCCTCCTCACCATCCCTCCCTCCACCCCTCTCCCCTCACAGCTTCACTTGGGTTTAGCCCTCCATCCTTTCGCCACCCATTTCCTCTTCCCCTTATGGGTTACACCTTTCAGAACCCCCTGGGGTCACACGGGGTTGGAGCTGGCTACCCTCCAGGGCCGAAAGACCACCACCGGTCCTCCCCCGATTCCATGGACATGACCCGGGAAACTGTCAGCCTCAGAACCAAAATGGCATCTCTTGGAGGAGGCCATCTCAGTCACCACCACCACCACCACCACCACAGGCAGAGCTCACCAAGCCAACATGGACCGGAGGGTCTCTCCCTGTCCCTAATCAAGTCTGAGTGTGGGGACCTGCAAGACATGTCCGACATTTCGCCCTACTCCAGCAGCACTGTATCCTTGCTTTTTAGTCTTGGGTTAGGTTTGGGTCACAGAGTTAAGATTAGAATTTAGCTGTATCCCAACTGCAAACCGCATACTAATTCTTAGCTGGCTTTTAATATCCAGTTCATTACATTGCAATGTTCAAAGGAAATGGAGGCGGCTCAAAGGTGGAAAAACTCTTGGGGACGATGGTGAGAAGGCTCCAGGAAAAGTATACATACATCTAAAAGTATTTATGTGTCTTCTCTTGTTAAGTTTGATTCAATCAATCAATCAATCAATCAATCAATCAAACTTTATTTCTAAAGCACAACCAGGTTAACCAAAGTGTTGTACATTGACATGAAACAGTTAAAATACAACACCAGTCAAATATAACATACAGCTCTCTTGCCGAATTAAAGGCCAAAGAATAAAATGTGTTAAATTGTGATTTTAAAGACCGGAAAGATGGGGGCCAGTCTGACATGAAAAGGCAATTCATTCCACAGTCTTGGGGCTGCGACTGAAAAAGCTCGATCCCCTTTGCTCTTGAGCTGTGTTTTAGGGACAACAAGAAGAGACTGGTTTGCAGACCTCAATGACCTTGAAGGAGCATGTGGCTTCAACAGATCAGTGATATAGGCTGGAGCTAGTCCATGGAGGGCTTTAAAAACAAACAATAGAATCTTAAAATCAATCCTAAAATTAACAGGGAGCTAGTGAAGAGAGGCAAGAACAGGGGTGATGTGATCTCTCTTACGAGTTCCAGCAAGGAGACAAGCGGCAGCATTTTGAACCAGTTGTAGTCGAGAGAGGGAGGCCTGGCTAACGCCTACACACAGAGCATTACAATAATCAAGGCGTGTTGTGATAAATGCATGTATGACCCTCTCGAAATCTGTCAAAGATAAAAAGGGCTTAAACTTAGTAAGAAGCCTACGTTGAAAGAAACTTGCTTTCACAACAGAATTGATCTACTTCTTCATTTTAAAATCACAATCCATTTTAACTCCTAGGTTTGTTACAACAGACTTAAATGCCCAGGTCTATTTGTGAGACATCAGAGGTGCCACTGGGTCTAAAAACCATGACCTGTCGAGAGTTTTACTCTTGTTGAAGTTTAAAAAATTTAAGGCCATCCAGGCTTTAATATCATTAAAACAGTCAACCAATCTTGTTAAAGAACTACCATCTTTTCTTTTGATGGGCAGATAGATATGCGAATCATCTGCGTAGAAATAGAAGCTGATGTTATGTCTTTTTAAGATTGATCCAAGGGGAAGCAAATACAGTGAGAAAAGAATTGGCCCGAGAATTGAACCCTGGGGAACTCCACATGTGAGGGACACAGAAGGTGAAATAGATCCACCAAAACTAACTCTAAAGTCTCTGTCTGAGAAGTATGACCTCAACCAGTCTAAGGCAGTACCCTTAATCCCCACGCCATGCTCGAGGCGAGAAGTAAGGACGCTGTGGTCAACTGTGTCAAATGCTGCTGTAAGATCTAAAAACATAAGAATTGAATAATCTCCAGAGTCAGTTGAAAATAAAAGATCATTAAAAACTCTTTCTCTAAAATCTTCGAGACAAAAGGTAGTTTAGAGACAGGGTGTTTTTTTGATGAGTGGTTGCACCACTGCTTGTTTAAAATAGGCTGGTACAGAACCTGAAGTAAGGCTGCTATTTATAATTTCTTGGATGTTAGGTCCAATAGTGTCCCACAGCTGGTGTGTAACAATATTTTTGAGAGTAGAGATGGATACAGACTCAAATCTGGTGAAAACAGCTGCACTCTATGGAAATGGAGGGGTCAAAAGCAGGAATGAGATGCTTGCTCTAACTGAGGCAATCTTACCCACAACAAAGTGGAGAAATTTTTCACAGGCCTCAGAGAATGCTACATGATAAACGTATTGGGGAGTATTAAGAACAGAGTTAATTGTTTTAAAGAGAACATGATGTTTGTGGCAATTATTTGAAATAAAATCTGAGAGATACTTGGTCTTCTCAGCTATAACTGTTCTCTGATAATTGTGCAAACTTTCTCTAAGAATGTCATAAGAAACCTGCAGATGATCTTTTTTCCATTTGCGCTCAGCTTTCCTACACTCTTGTCTAGCAGCCTGAGTTAAGTCATTTATACAACGTTCACATTTGGGTTTTGAACACATGGATTTAAATTGGGCAATGATGTCAAGAATGTTGCAACAAGTGGATAAAAAAGAAGATATTAACTCTGTACATTGTATTTTGACAAGCAGAGGATTCCATAGTCTCCCTAGCAATATTAAAAGCACCAGAGCATTGGTAGTTTAATTGACATATGTTAATGTAATGTATATGTCCTGAAATATCCAGTATATCATGATACATTTTGCACATTCAGTTACATTGACGCATCATTTCCTACCTCATGTTTGATAATTGGACTTATTTGTCCTTATATATTAAATTAGGTCAGATTATTTAATTTATTGTCCAGCTCTACATACACAATAAGCATGTAGTATGGAATTGGGGCACATTGGTATTAGTATGTATTACGGTGAGCATGTTAAACACTATGAAGTAAAAGAAAATGATTGTTAGCATTAAGAACATCCTAAATTTAACTTTTTTGTTTGTGCACTTGGAAGGAGTTTAAATCGGCAATGATTTGATTTCCCTGCTTTACAAGAGTCACATTTTTAACAGTCAAACACACTGACACCATTTAGAAGCAACCGCAGCAGCAGGCAGTGGTCAAAGAAAGTCTTTAATATCAATTAATCTGCATTAATTGGTTCCTGCTCTAAACCTCTTGTTTCCTCGCTGAGTGGGGAAGATGAAACAGGGCGCTATGGGTCTTGCAAGAGGGGGATGATTAAACAGGTTGCACGCTGCTCTCTCAAGCTCTTTTAAGTCTGTGCAGCAGGTTGTGGTGTTTAAAAGTGCTTCGAAAGGATAGGGAGCTACCTCTTCAACTCACACGCTCTCCCACTGTCTGAGACACTCTTGTGCGGTTAGGTTCTCTTTCATCACAAAGACTTTGTACATAAACGCTCAAAGCAAATCATATTTCACTGCGTCTGTGTGTGTTTGTGTGCTAAGACCCTGCACATAGGAGCTCAAAGCTAATCATATTTCAAAGAGCACGGGAGAGGAACAGGTGAATGCTTGGCCTTATTGATGGAAGCTTTTTAAATGTGTGTGTTTTGGGGGTTGAGGAGACATATAATGTTTAAAATGTAAGTATTGGTCTCAGCTTTACAGTTTCTAGCTAGATGTCTCCCTTTCGTTTTCTCCCTCCTACTTGCTTTCATTTGTTGTCCTTCGTTCACAGTTGCTCGGCAGCTGTGTGTGTTTTGCCTCCTTTCACGGTGCACACACACACATGCCCACGCACACACACACGCACACACACACACACATTCCCTTTTCATGGCGTGTGCATGTGGACAGGTGTTTGCAGGTAGCTGTTTATCTTTTCGTTCCTAACCTTTCATATGAAGAGGGCTTCTCCCGGCCACGACACATGCACACACTTTGACTCACACATGCACACAAGCATGTGTGCGCACACGTGCACGCTTGAAGAACAAAGTGAAAAGAAAAATAAGACTTTGAACCTCACAAATAGGAACTCCTTGCAGCTGTGATGAGGATGCGATCACAGTGTCGTCTTCAAAGCCAATGTAGATGTTGCTTTAATTAAAAAAGAAATATTTGACACGTCTCTTGATCCTGCTGAGCCGTTTCATTCCAAAATGCTTTTCCATTCATTTGGACGGGAAAAAAAGTCTTTGAAATTGGACATTAGTATTTCAAAGATATTGAACACCCTGCAACCCTCCCTTTTTTTTATTTTGTAGGTAAAAAAAAGTTTGATTGTTTTCAAAAACTGTGTTTTTACAAGACATTTCATTTTAACAACAACAATCCTTCAATCCAAAATGAGTTAACTCACTTTTATGAGAAAGGTATCTACTATGTAGGCTTTATTCATTAATATTATTATACGATAAATTCTTTATGCTACTGGCAGTCCTGAAAGGATGTCCAAATAAGCCTTATAGAAAATGTATTGACAACAATTTTGCTGCTTTTCTCAGCTTTCTATCATTTTTAGGGCTGGGCGGTATTTCGGTATATGAGGTATACCGAAATAATTTCAAAAGAAATGTGAAATTAGACAATGCCGTTTATTCCGATATAGTTTGATGTTGAGTTAATTAATATGTTTCGCAAAGTCCTGCCAGCACTCCTCTCTCTCTCCCTCACCGCGCAGCCCAGCCCACCCTATGTGTTTGCACATAGCCGTCTACTCACAAAGTCTCTAACAACATGGAGGGAGAGACTGCTGAAGTAAAAAACAACGGTTCAGTCAGTGTTTCCCACACATACACTTTACTTCAGAGGGCCGCCCAGGTATATTAAAGGCCGCTCTGGGAGATTTTTACCATTTTCTGACATTTTATAGACCAAATGATTACTCAATTAATTGAAAAGATAATGGACAGATTGTTAGTAGCATTGCTGACTTTGTATGACATGCACACATTTTTACATTTCTTGGCATCAACCATGTCTTAAGCTTTTGAGAACACACCAAACATCATTGCTATGTTCATAAAAAAGGACACATTTTGCATAAACCTTGTTGTTTCCTGTGGTGCTACTTCTTCTCCCTCAATCTGAAAGCGATACTTTAAAAAGAAAACAATTTCTGTTTTTTTCCTTGTTTTATTTCTTTCTCTGCCTCCAATTTTGATTTGCATGGCAGGGATAAAATGATGATGGCATTGTCATGGATTTAAGGCTTCAAGAAATCCTCGCAGTTAGGTTAAAGTGTTTTGCATCAATCATGGTTCATGGAAAAGGCACTCACACACCAACACACATACAAAAACAGTCACACATACTCTCTCTCACAGGTCTGTGTATCGTTAATCCTTTGTACAGAGCTGAGCAGATGTCCCCCATTCATGTACCCCCCCCCCCCCCCCCCCTTCTCCTCCCAAGCCAACCCCCCCACCCCAACCCCCCATTAACACACAAACACGCATACAAACACACACACACCTGGCAGCAAGGTCAAGTTACAGCTGATACAGTGCTGCACAACACACACACACACACACACACACACACCATCATCATCGTCCATTGCATTGTTTATTCACTGACTCACACAAACAGACACACACAGCATTGTTTTTTTGTCATTATGATATTGCTTCACACTGTTTACTCTGAGTCATGTTTGTGCGGTTTAGTGTGTATGTGTTTGAGATCATATGCTTTAGTTTGTGTGTGTGTGTGTGCGTCTGTAGAAAACAAGGTAGGCTGCAAAAACACAATGTATTATCTGCCCTAAACACACACAGATAGTGACAGGTTGATATGAATGTTAACTAGGCGGTGGTGTTGTTGTCCGGTGACCTGACGGATCTGCTGCTCCATGAATGATGGATGACAATACGACTCACCTCTCGCTTCAGCTACTGAACCAAAGTGAACGGTGTTGTGTCATTTTTTTTAACACATAGTCAGTGGATTTCTTTCAAAGTTTCTTTTTGTCAGGACATTTGTTTGAGGAACATAGAGAAACACAATAACACAAAAAACAATATCTCTGTCCTGAAGCTGCTCCTTCTCTCTTTTTCTTTATACTTTATTCATTTGCTTTCTCTCTCTCTTTTCCTGATTGCTGATGCTACTCTCTCCCTCTTTCCCTGTTCTTCTTTCCAACCATATAGGGCCCCTGGGGTTTCTGTATGTGTATGTGTGTGTGTGTATGTCTGTGTGCTAATTGACCTTGCAGGGGGTTCCATTGATTGCCTCATCTTCTCTGATAGATTATAGGGCTGTTAATGTGGTGGGGAAATGGCAGCGTGGTGGGGCACAGCTGTTGTCTCACACACACACACGCACGCACACACACACACACACACACACACACACACACACTCTCTGTGCCCATGCAACCAGGGCCTCCACAATTATTATTTTCCTTGTTGAGACAGTGGAGTAGACACCGGGGCTGCAGAGTCGGCGAGATGGCAGGAGTGAATGTGGGATTTGATCCAAAGCCAGCAGGTGCTCATATTTGCTTTTGCTTTGGGTGTAAAATGGCATGCCAAACAGAGGACTGGCTTTCTTTAATTGTATCTCCTAATTTTCTGTGGTTCTGTTAAATGGTAGTGTTGTCGTCCTCCTTGCTTTTGCTGGAGCGGTCACTCCTCGCTCTGACATGCAGCCAATGTGCTATTTTTTAAAAAGAAAAAAATCCCACCATCTCTGGCACTAATCACTCTGTGTTTACAGTAAAACATACATCTCATACTTGCACTGGCTACCATGGATAGCTTTAAAAAAATAATTAATGAATATTCAAGGGAAGGGAGCAAAGTTTCTTGTAGTTCTCCATCCATCTATCCATGTTGTATTCCTGCTTATTCTTTCCAGGTTTGAGGGCAGGGATGTAAGACAACTAGATACCTTTTTCCAAGATGTTTTTCAGACTCTCGGTCTCTCTGCATTGTTGGCAACTGGTCGAGCCCAGTTGAAAGGATGTGCATAAGACACTTGAGAAATGACAGAGTCATTTGAGGGTGACACTCAATGACACTCTGAAAATGTATTGATTGTAGGAAGTCTTTTTGGGTCAGTGTGCACCACGTCAAAGCTCAGCACTGTTCCTGGAGGCTTGGTTGAGGGAGGCTAAAGCCTATCCCATCATGTGAGACAGGTAGCTAGTCTATCACTGAGGCCTTCGTAGTTCTGTTCTGAGCAGTTGGCAACAGTGTATGAATGTGTGTAAATGGGTGAATGTGACATGACAAAAGCGCTATGAGCAGAAAGGTGCTAGACAAGTACAGACCATTTACCATAACTGTGCTACCAGCAGCATTTACTCAGACAACAAAATCTGGTCAACAGCCAGTATATGTTTGCGGCCCTGACCAACAGGGGCCTGTGTCTGGTAAAATGAGCAGCACATTTTCTTCCTGGTCATACTTCCGATAAACAGAGAAACTGGCACCTCAAAACACAAAAAGAATCACTATACTATACCCTCAGTTTTTTAAACATTTGACACTTTAGGAGACCACCAAATTCACTGACAATAGAAGAAGTGGATATTGAGTGATTACTGCTAATAACAGAGGAGCATATTTAGGTTGTTAGATGCCAGTTGGAAGTTTGGAGACACCACATTTCCTCACCCGTTAGGTCTAAATGCAGAACTCAAGTGCCAAACTGCTTTAGAGGGCCTACATCCAGCGTTCTTTGCGGCATATAATAATTGTGATTGTTGCTGTGGTACAGCTAACAAAACACAATTTCATTCCAAAATATAACATGTTAACCAATGGTACAAATGAAGCTGTAAATAATGTGCACTGAATGAAAGTAAATAGAACATTTTAAGGGGGTTTACTTGGATGTCAGGTCCCACTAAAACATCACTCTGCTGTTCCTCAAAAGCTCTTGACACAACTGCTTGGTGGCTCCTTAACATGTTATTATTCAGATTCAGGAGGGCTTGTCTCCCAACCACCTGAAGAAGGCCAAGCTGATGTTCTTCTATACACGCTACCCTTCCTCCAACATGCTCAAAATGTTCTTCTCCGACGTGAAGGTAGGATTTTGCCCTGTCTTTTCCTTCTTCTCCTTGTTTCTCTTCTATTTATTCTCTTTTATGAACCTCTTATCATGGTTCTCTCCTAATTCTGTTTTTCTGTTTCATGCTGTCATAGTGAAGTCTCTCATCTGTCTTTTTTCATCTGACTTTACTGATTTATTTGTTTCCTGCTCTAGAGATTGTAAGTCAATTTAGTCTGTGACTGATAAGCTAAAGCTACATTATTATTTATTGGAAACACTCAGGAGTTTGCTCAAGTTGCTCTTGGATTAAAAAAACAAACAAAAAACAGATCGATGGGAATTCAATGGCATCTCTAGAATCACATCTCAAAAATCACATCCGTGTATTTTTCAGTGACAGATGGGGCAGATGAGCTGTTGTAAACAGGTATGCGTCTTTGCGTGTAGCGTTTGGTTTTTAGATTTGGTTACAGTTACATGTGTGTGTGCCTGTATGTGTGTGTGAGACCCTATAGCACAGATGGGTGATCCAGTCTGTCACGTCTTTGTAGCATAATTAGAGTTTCTGGCCTTAATCTGCATGGGTTTGGAGAGGGGGGTGTTAACGCCCACTTTCTCTCTCAAACACATACTGCACCCCCCCCAGCACCCACACACACCCTGACCTCAACCTCCGTCCTTTCACTCAAACACCCACACATACACTTTCACTCTCACTAACATAAAATGAGACATTAACTTTTCTTTCAACACAGAAACAATAAAATAATAATAATAATAATAATCACGGCATTAGCGCTCATTTGACAGGTGACAGGATGCATAGATGGAAAGAAAGATAAAAAGAATAGAAAAAGGAAAGAAAGTATATAAAATCAGTAAGAAAAATGAACAGAGTGAGTGTCAAGGCAATAAAAATGAGTTTGTGCAAGCGTTGGGAGGGGGTTTGAGAAAATGACAGAGGGAGTGAGGGGAGGGGAGGACAAACAAATGAAAGGGATGACAGCAGAACAACAGCTTTAAAACAAAGGCGCTGATTGTTTTGTGTTTACAGGCTGCTACATGTTTTGCAAAGGAGCATACGGCTCCTCTATGGATTCAGGACACTGTTTTCAAATGAGCAGCCACACACACACACACACACACACACACACACACACACACATACACACACTCCAGCTGCCCTTTGGCTCATATCTGTGGTGACCACTTCCTCGTGGCGGTGCCACATCCTCAATGGCTGCCATGGCAACAAGGGTCGCTGGGACACCGGGTTGCTAGGCAAACACGAGGTTGCTAGGCCTACCTGCCCCGAGTACGTGTGAGTCTGATTGGTCGTTAAGTGGGAGTCCATTAAGTGATAAAAATGGGTATCATGGTATCCAGTTATACCTCTGTTTAGTGTTACTCAGACAGTAAAGGTGGAAAATGCTGCATTTTTCGACCAATTATCAAAACTCATGCTTTAAAACTTTTTCATCTCTCCAAAAAGTCCAATTATGTTATTGTAATTTAAGTGAGAATGTTGGGAATATTTTATTCAGGCTAACAAATGACACTAAAAATCCTAAAAATGTTAAATGAAGTAATGAAATAAAACTAAAATAAGTGAAATCTGAAATTAACTTTAAATGTACACCATAAAAATGATTTTTATGATTGATTTTAAACACTGCATCTTCTTCAAGCTAAATATGAAAAAGCTAACAGGTTGTGCAGTGACATATTCACAGCAAGCTTTAAACTGCATTTGACTTTTTGTCACAGCTGCTCCAAGGTGGTTGTAGATATGCTGCCAGTCAAATGTGCTAGCTTTAGTTTTTCTGAAAATCTCTGGGCAGGAGAGAGCGTAATTAAACAGATACCTAAGAACTTGTGAATATCAAGATTATTAGTGATGAGATACACCAGCTAATGAGCTATAACAAGATTTACCAGTCACCAGTCTCACTTCATTTTAACCTTCAGATTTGGGAAAAGAAAACAGTTTAAAACTGTTATGTGCCGACATTGATCATTTTCCATAATCGGCTTACTTATCATGTCTAAGTCATACTTTCAATTATCTGAGTAAATATGCTTAACATTTATTTGGCCATATAAACTGTGGCTTTGGGGTTTAATTTGGAAAATGAATAAATTAGGACTAATGAGTTAATGCATAGGTTCAGTGTATGAGTTTATCTTTTGAGATTGATATTAGCTTTTAAAACTAATCTAGTCCCCAATCTGTGGGTTTACCTCCAAACTGATATTCAATTAATTAATCTCTTCATCTAAACAAACATGGATTTAGATTAAGAGATATTCACAGTGCTTTGGCATGCCACTTTGCTCAGCAGATGGACAGTATTACAGGCTCGATCTGTAACGAAGTCAGAACCAAACAGTGGGATTTATCAGAATCTATTTTTCTAGTGGAATGTATTGTCCAAGCTTTAAGGACTGACAGCATGCTTTGTGACAGCTAAACATGAGGTTTTTATTTTATAGACAAAGAAAACCAGATGTTAATTGTGGTTAATTTGTTTTGTACATGTTTTCCTCTAGTCACATTTACAGTGACAATGCCTCTTTAATGTTATAATCCTTAAGATCTCAGTCCTGGGTGATGGCAACAACCAGGTTTGTATTAGCAGTGACTTATTATTACTTACTCTGATGTGGAGTTATGAGAGCGAACAGGAAAGAGTGAGGCTGATATCAATTAGATACAATTAAAAACAGTACTGCCAAATTACATACATGAATAATTTCCTGTGAATCCCTCGTGTGTAAGTAGACAGTCTGAATCCAGCATCCACCGCTAACAATGAAAACTACCAAATAGAGAGGTAATTGCTTAATTTATATACAAACAGAATCAAAAATAGGATGTGATTCCATGATAGCATTAAGGATTATAATATTAAGGATAAGACTGACAAAAATATTCTATATATTTGTTACAGTATACAAATCCTGTGACAAGACCAAAACTAGGGCTGCACAATTTAGAGAAAAAGTCATGTTGCAATTATTGTGGACAATATTGCAATTTGATTAAAATGGAACAAATGGTGCTATGAGTCTACTTGCTTAATTATCAAGGAAAATGCACAAAATACTGACGTTTTGAAATGTGTATTTTACCACTAGTTGAATATTAAATCCAATTACAGCTGTTTCATTTGTGCAAGAAGGAAAGGCTCTACATTGATCTCTATTTTGTTAATGTTAAGTACTAACTCTTCAATATAATATTGTTCAACATTTGAAAGTTTTCTGTAGTATGTGAAACTTTTTTGATGTCCAGCCCCAGGCTGTTAATTGGTCGACGAGACTTTATGAAAAGTTGAACATGTTGAACAAAAGGCCCAAACCCAAACCTTCCTTTTCTTCTCCCTTTTCTTCTGTCTTACCGCTTCAGCTGCCGAAGACACATCTCTGTCTCTGTCACAGAGTGGCCGGCCCACCGGTATTTCTCCCGGTATTCCGGTGTCCAGTCCGACTATGTTTTACGAGGGGGCGGGGAGGGGGGGTTACGGTAGGTTGTTGTCTTTAACGTTACTCACACACAGCTCATAAATTATTTGTCTGGTTCGCACGTATTTGTTTTTAGGGGCACGTGTGAGAGCCCGGTGTGGGCGTGGATAGTGAGCAGACTGCATAGCAAACAAAGACTCGTTTCACACAAACTTTTTATTCCCTTTTTTGTATTTATGTAATCGCACATGATGACATCAGGATTGCAATTGCGATTAGATTAATCGTGCAGTCCTAACCTCTTAAAACTTTATACTTTTCCTAGCGTATATGTGGCATTCTGCCCAAAGCCAAGTTCAAGAGACTGGGTTACAAAATGGGTCACAAATGTCAAGTTGTTTTTTAAGTCTAACTAGTGTCCTAAAACAGCTGGACACTGTAGTTTTCAACAAATGTTACTTAAACAGAAGTAAATGGTGCATTTTTGGTGGGACTATTTTCAGATGTGGATTAATATACATTCAGTGCTTTAGTGAGTATTAACAGCTCAAAATAAACTACAGTGTTTGTTTATGGTAATGAAGGAGCCTGTCACCCAGTGCAAGGTGTTTTGACAACTATGGAGGTCTAAGAAACAGATGAATAAGATATATCAGCCTTTGGATACACAGACAATAGAGGAGCAAGTCATTGTTGGCTATTCGTGGGATTTGTTGACAATAAGAAGAATACATTAACAGTCTTATCTATTAAGAAAATTATGGTTTCTTTATGCAAATAATGATTTATAATCAAATGTTTTAATTGACTCGTAATCCCACTTAATCCAGTATATATATATATATATATATATATATATATCCGTGGGAGGAACTCTGCAGATATTATTTCGCTTAATAAAGAAATGATTCATGGATAATCCTATTTGTAATGAGCCAGGTTGTTCTTTTCAAGGCTTCAGTATGTGTGTATGTGCGTGTGTGTGTGGAGGATGGAGTAAGAGAAAGCACCATGTTGCTGTCTGTCTATGTATTTGTGTGTCCTGTTTCATTGTCCCATTGCATTCATTACCCCCCATCATTACCATATATCCTAAATCCGGGTCAATGTATCTTTCTCTCACCCTCTCTCTCACTCCTACTCCTCCCTCCTCCTTCCCAGGGAACAATAAGTAGCATGTGTTAGGAGGATCAGGCAGATTCACTGTAAGGGAATTAGGGCCCAGAATGGCTTCCCCTAATTGGACTTGAATGGACTTTGACTATGAGAAACTGGATCTTATAGATGAGCTTCTTATGCACAATGGTCGCCTCGCTCAGTGTGGGAAGTGGGTTGAGCTGACAACTGTTTTAGGCACAGATGAACAAGCACGCACATAAACACACACGGGATCTTAATTGCGTAGTGGAAGCTCTTGCCTTCTGACCAGACAGTCGTGTGTGTTAGCATGCGGCGCAGAGGTTGCTGTCGTCTCGTCTTGAGAGAGTCAGTGAGAGTAATTAAGACCTCGTTAAGACTGGAGGAGTTAGGATTAATTAGACGCTTGCTGGCTCAGGGAGCTCCTTCTGACTCACACACACTCACTCACAAGTTCCCTGGCAGCTGAGGGTTTTTACATATGCTCTAACACACACACACACACACACACACACACAGACACACTGAACACGAAGCAGCAATACGTTTATCAGCGAGAGCCCTGAAGACGCTTGCCTTGAGAGGCTAAAATGACATCCCGATGCCGCCTTCTCAGCAGGAATCAATTAGCGCCCAACCCGCCTCTCGCTCGTCTTGTCAATTAGAGCTACACAGCCAATTTGGCAGCGTCAGGACATGAACCAGCAACAGCTTGTCTATTGATACCGATATAACTGAACTTCAGTGATTACAGTGTTTAAATATTAATACCTGTCCCAAGTTTTACAATGTCTTTAATGAACTGTGAAGACTGTGGAGGCAGAGATCTGTAGCATGAGTGTAGCCTTATTCTTGTTATTTAGGATGTATTTAAATGAAAAATGCTAAAACAAAGATTTCTGAATTGCTCACAATTTATATAAATAAACAAAATAAATAGTTTAGCTAAATAGGAAGGACAGTCAAAGTCAAATCATGGCTATTCACACCATGTGGAGGGAAGGGTTAGACTAAGGCCAGTGGGTCCAAAAAGGCCAAATTTAAGGTAAATTTAGTTATAATCCTTAACATTTAGCACAACGTAATACAATGCCATCGAAGGGAATTCTGAAATCTGAGCTCAAATCTGAAAACGATCGATTGAAAACCCAATATAACCAAGCGTCAGTGGCCTATAGCTAGTTTCTATGCCAAACGTTTGGCACTGCTTTGTCAACAATTCTGGAAGACTTTTTCCAGTAGCAATATACAAAACCAAAGACTTAGAGTTCTGCGTGACTATAAATTAGAGGTTTTGTTATTATGCCTGAAGTTGCCTCATAAATGCCACACACACAAACAACTTTCCTGCAGTCTATACTGTCTAGTAAAGCAGAAAAGCCCCAAAACATGATTTGAAAAAGTTACTACAACAGCTATTCTTCCAGGTTCCACAGGAAACCTTCATGGTACAACTCGTAGAATTATGTCGATTGTGCACATTCACACTGTCCTCTATAAAATGTGCCGAGCAACGACGAATCTGGTTGAAGTGGGCAGATTCTTAAAGGATGCGTGTGTTTGCCCTCCCAACATGGCCTGGGGGGTGGGGGGACTGACAACAACCGCCATCAAGGGAAGGAGAGAGGGAGTGAGGCACCCTGACACTTTCTGTGACATTCTCTCTTTCCCCCTTTTCGTTGTAAACAGAAAATGGCATTCCTCAAGCTCAGCATTTTGCCCCCCCCCCCTTTCTGTCTTTTGTCTCTCTTGTTTTTTTTGGTTTGCGCTGATTGTGATGAGCTGGGTGTCGCAGCAGTGGTTGGGTGGGAGGGCAGCCGGTGGGATGACTGGGTGTATGCATGTGTGTTTGTGTCTTATCTACATGTGAAGTCATTCTTTTGAAGGAAAATTACCAGGTTGAGAAAACACACTTGACAGTTACCGATTTTGGCTATACACCTGCACTCAAACAGTGATATTCTGCATTGCATTAATTTCATGGGGAGGAAAGAGAGACTTTGACACGTATTTTGTTGTAAACCATAGATGGAAAAAAGAACTTCTGTGCACTTCTGGTGTTATACCTTCTAAGGAAAACTGTATCTGTCTGTCATCAGCAGTCTGATATAGACAATTTTGACATTAGTGCTGTTAATGTATTTAAAATATTTTTAGTTTTGAAACCCTCCTTGCAGTTTGAGTCTCTGCACATACAGTAGTATAGAATCACATCAATACATAAGACCTAAACACATGAGACCAGGTTGTACAGTAATGCTGACTGCAGTTGTTTATCTGGCCGGAGCATTCAGTGTGGCATAGGCCGCCATCAAAAAAAGCCAAAGCATGTAAAACTGCTCACAGGACAAGGGGACTTTTAAAACATTTAACAAAACATTTAATTGAAATGTCCCAGATCCCAGAAAAGCTCATTTTATACACATGACATTGTCTTAAAAAAACTAATAAAGTGGTTAACTGTTTGGTTTTATAAATACCAAAGTAGTGGAAAATGTCCACCCAAGTGTTGTTTTTTGACCGACTTGCTCTCTAAAACCCAAAGACTTGTTTTTCATAAATTTATAAAACTAAGAAAACCAGCAAATATTCACAACCGAGAAGCTGGAGCCACTGAATTTTTTATATTTTTTGTCAGCTATCGAATCCGTACCTTTGGTAAATCATCTCTATGTATGTATAAAGTTGTATAATTTATAATCCTTTACTTGTACAAGGGCAAATGTTGCAGAGCTTGTGTATTTGTGTCAGTGTATTATTTTTTGTACATTTGTGTGTCAGAGGTTGTCACTGACACAATCGTCTTTTTGTGATTTTAGAAGGACAGATGACATCGCCTTGTGTGTGTTTGTTTATGCATTAATTGCCGAGTTATTACGTTCATTCCATAACTCTTTTGTGGGTCAACCCCCCACCCAACACACACTGCTTTGTAAACCCACCTCCCTTTCCTTCTGCTGCAGACACACACACACACACACACACACACACACACACACACACACACACACCCTCCCAATTATGCTCCATTATGTCACCCCCTCTGACAGCTCCTGAAAAAATATCTCTTTCCCTCTGTCATCGTCTGCTCATCTCTCTCACTGCATTCGCTTTTCCATGCTACCTCCCTCCATTCATCTCTCTCTCTCTCTCTCTCTCTCATCCCTTGTTCCTGTGAGACAATGTCTTGTAACAATACCGAGCTTAATCTCCGTATCAAAGCCGTTTTTCCCCTTCACTGAACACACACAAACACACACATACACTTTCACTGTGCTTTTTTTTCTGTCCGTATTTTTGTTTTTTATGGAAAAAATTATATTAAGTGCTAATGAAAAATGTTATCTTCTGTTGCCTCTGTCATTTCCTCCTTCATCCCTCCTCTACATCTCATTAATACATCACTTACGAGGTGACAGATACATGGAATTTGGCTATTCAAAAGTCGCAACTACAAAAAAATCAAACAACATTTTATCAGTATGCGTATCCTGCATTAAGTACCATTGTTTTTGTACTTGTGGTGTGATCCAACATGTTTCACATCACTTATAGTTGGGATATGCAAACAAGTGAAAATATTGCATTATGCTGAATTTTTTAACATGACTTTTGGTAGACATTTTTACAGTGTACTGTTAACTTAAGGCCTGCAGGACAGGAACAGTGTTTGAAGAGAGATGTTTAATGTTAGTTCAGCTCAGTCTGAAAGCCCATGATGGCATAATAATAGGATAATATTTGGGTCATTCTTGTTTGATTAGGAAGGTTTCTTTTTTTTCTCCAATGAGGACCCCCAGGTGTAGACAGTGTTTTAGTGGCTAATGAGGTAGATAAAATAAATTGAAATATCTTAGATAATTTAACTGTGTGTGTGTGTGTGTGTGTGTGTGTGTGTGTGTGTGTGTGTGTGTGTGTCAGTTAAAGTTAAATGCATTTACACACTTGCATTGTGTACAAACAGTGACACACACAAGAAAACACAAGTAAATTACAACTATTTCCCCCTGTTTAGATTGCCTATTACATTTTTGAATGATAATCTCATTATGTTGGAAATAACTGAAACTTACTGATTCACCCAAGTAGTAAGCAAACTTTATTGAGTGAGATTATGCTGCTGTAAACAAGCATTTGACATTGAAGAAATAACCTTAAAAAGATATAGTAAAAGCAGAGATCTTACTTTTAGAGAAAGGACTCCAGGTTTGGCTGCCAATTTCCTCTCTGTGACCTGTGTTTAAAGCTGCTTGTTTGATTCATTTGAAAGTATACAAAGCACTTTGTAACTTGTTTTTGGAAAGTGCTCTACAAATAAAAATTATTATTATTATTATTATTATTACAAAGATCTTGTGTAAAAACATTCCCTCTCAAATCTTCTTTTTATCCATACATTTCAGAGGTGGTAAGGTTTTCTTTAAAGAAACCAGAAAATGTACAAGTAATGACTTGCTGGCCAGCTGTAACTGCTTGAAATGTCCATCCTGATAAAAAAAAATGTTTATGCCATAATCCTAAGTAAGCACGGAGGCCCAGTTCAAGTCAAATTTGATCACATGCCACCATGCAAATAAGTACCAAAGCAAACATAAGGCTGTGCGATTATAAATCCACAGCACCATGAAACAGGAAGCAACATTCAGCTTTAAATCTACTCAATCTCACCATGAAATTAAAATCATTTAGAAACTTTTAAGATGTTTAAAATCTGTTGCAGTCCTTTAAAGTTCCGAAACAGCTATAAACTATCTTGTGGATAACAGGCCAAATATATATAATGTGATATGCTGAATATCAATGTAGTTCAACAATAAATATCAGGGGGAAAAAACAGGAACCTCTTTCAAGTCGTATTATTCTAAACTGATGTAAAATAACCCTATTGTATTCCATAGTGACCTCAATGCACACAAGTGCATTCACTTTTCCCTACTGGGAGAAATGTTGTCTTTTGCTATTGCTATCAAGATCTGTAATTCTTTCTCTGCCGCACACATTAAATTTATCAAGTTTACAATTGCCAGGGCTGTCGAATGTAAAATTTACAAAATCACATCTAGCCATCAAATAAATAAAATAAAAGATTATGAGGAATGTATTCATCTATGAAACGTAATTAAATGTTCTTTTCCATCTCTGGCTTCTGCTATAGTTCAATCGATGCATAACCTCCCAGCTGATCAAGTGGTTCAGCAACTTCAGGGAGTTCTACTACATCCAGATGGAGAAGTTCGCCCGGCAGTCCATCAACGAGGGTGTGACCGCCGCAGAGGAGCTGGTGGTCGGCCGCGATGCCGAGCTCTTCAGGGCGCTCAACATGCACTACAACAAGGCCAACGACTTTGAGGTAAGATGAGCTGGTGGGGGGCTGTCCGGTGTGTGTAAGCGATGTTAGTATAAAGGAAGATAAAGATCAGTGTGGAGTGTGTGTGCCATTGTTAATAAGACTGAGAGCTTTTTCATTTTAAAGTTGTTCTACTATTACTACTATTTTTGGAGTAATGCAGTCATTGTGTCAGAAACCAACCCTAGCTATGAGAAGCTTTATGTTTTTATTTTATGATTATATGGTTCCATAAATTATCCAAACCATTTTAAAACATTTTTGGATTATGAAAAAATAGTCTTCCTGTTATATATGTATTTCCTTTATCTAGTCCACATTATTTTAAACATTTAAACTCCCATCATTAAAAAACTGTTTCTGAGTTCACTTTTAAAATTGAATTAAAACTGGATTCAGCACAACTCACACACACTCACACAAATGTCCTCTACCAAGTCAGCTGTTCAGAGCGCAACAGTCACCTCACGATTCTGCTGAAGTGTGGATGTCGCAGAATGTGTGTGTGTGTGTGTGTGTGTGTCTATGTGTTTGTGTGTGCGTGTTCGATGAGGCGAAAGAGGACTCCGCTCGAGGCGCGAGTGTCCTTGTCAAAGCGATTTGCAGAAGTCACATTCTCTCCCTCACTTTTTCTCTCCCAATATTGGTCTAAAGGGACCTGAGGGCCCTTAAACTATTCAATGTAACATCAGCAGCATTTAGATGTCCATTAGCACACACCTCACTGCTGACACACACACACTTCTTGTTTTGGCTTCGGGAGAGAAGTGTTGATGCTCAGTTGGAGCTTAAATGCATAAAGACACACAGACTTTAAGGTATACTAGGATAGTTTTGGAGGAATGAAGAGCAAATGCTTTGCATGCTTTGCATAACAAGATTCAGGTAGCCTTTCACAGGTGTGTATGTAAAGAACCTGTACAGGAAACAGACACACACATGCAAATAATTGGTGTGTGTGTGTTTATTTTAGCTGGTCTTCAGTAGAGTTATTTTGAGGACTGTAAGGTAAGGTTCATATTGGGAACCCTGACAGTGGCTGTGCATATTTTAGCTTTTCAATCACATTTCAAATATACTTGAAATTGGCATACTTTTAAAAATGTATTTCCCTGCATCCATTAGTTTCAGTTGTTTTCAGTGCAATATGAAAATCAACTTGAAGACACTGGAAACCAGAAACTGAGATAGGCAAATCATTCCAGTGAACATTAAGTTGCCTGTATTTTCTGTCATAGTTTGAATATTGTAGTAGTGCATGTGCGAGCAGTTACTGCTCTTCCTTGCGTTCCTTGTGTGCGTTTAATGAATAAGGTAACTGATTTTCCAAAAACACCATGTGAATGCAATGCTTTCATTGCTTTCAATGCTTCATTTAATCTACCTATTGCAGTTAATCTTTTAAATCAATAATACATTCAATTTCAGAAAATAGTGACTAGTACAACCTCCTAAAGCCCAAGCTAATGTCTTCAAATAGATTGTTCTGTCCAAACCTCAAAGATTATCATCTTACTATGACATAAGATGAAGAAAGGCAACAAGTCCTCCCAATTCGGAAGCAGTAACAAGGCAATATTTGGTATTTTCCCTTGATTTTGTGATTTATTTTTTGTCATTTAACCAATGAATTCAAGTAGTGGTCTACAAAGAAGACCACTGATTTAGAGCTGTACCAGTTCTAAAACACCTCATCATTAAAAAATACATTTTCAAAAATGTTCTTATATGATTTTTTTTGATGAGACACATTTGATAGGATCCATACATGTATGAGGCATATTGGCACACAGACCCAAGAGCCACAGCAACAAAATGGGACCCTACCAGGACCCTGAGTCATGAAAACTTTGTGTCCTGAGATTAATGGAAACTGGCTGCCTTAAAAAGGTAGAAAAAGAAAACAAAAAACGTATGATAATGTGTTGAAAACAGTCAGGATTTGTAGTTAAAAGGCTTATTGGCTGCCCTATATGTTAATCAGTAGAACGTACTGAAAAGGACATCAGTAAAACAACATATGCGTCCTTTATGCAATAAAGCACTGGTGTGTTTGCAAAGGTAGGTATATAGTTTCTTCCTGTACTTTGTGCCCTGTCCTGCCTGCCTCCTTCTCTCCCTTCACCTCCCTCCTTCCATCCCTTCGTTCGTCCGCCCTGAGGGAACATAACTGGCTAGGGACTCTCTCTCTCTCTCTCTCTCTGTCAAACTCAGAGGCATGAAACTGGAACCACGGCCGATTCAGCAAGTCTCTCGACATACACACACACATACAGAAGTCTTCTCCTTTTGCCAAATTTAGCATCATCAGAGTTCCACCTTGGTTTGTCCCATATCACACCCACCTCCCCTCTTTTCCTCCTCTTTTTGCTCCCTCTCCTTCCTCCCACCCTTCATGCTGAATCTGTCCTCTGTCAATATGTTCTCTTCGTCACCACCTCTCCTTATCCTCTTCTCTTATCCTTCTTTCATTTAGCTTTGTCCTGGCCTCCCTCTATTTCCCCTGATGTATTTTCCTTCTGTCCTATTGTCCTTCTCTCACCCAGTCCTCAATGCTTTTCATCCCCTCCTTTCCTTTTCTCCTTCATCCCACCCTTAACTCCTCCTGACTCCCGTCTCCTGTCCTCTCCCCTCTCTTTCGTCTCACATCTTCTCATCTTCATGCCCCAACCTTTATTATTTCTTCCAAAAAGAGCTGCTCTTTGTCAAATCTCAGGCTCAAAGGAGGGCTTACAAGGTTAAATCATTTGCATTTGTTATGTTTTTCCTGGTTAAAAAATAACTTAATCTTAGTCAAAACTGTGCTCTTAGGTTTGATGGGTCGAAAAAAGCTTGTGTCATTAGTAAACGTACATGGCCGGCATTTTAAATAGTCATTGTAGATTATTGCTGTGGAAAGGTGAACGTAATTTGCCGGGACTGTGTGTGTGTGTGTGTGTGTGTGTGTGCATGTTGTCTTCCAAAGTTGGCGTAAACAGACCCCAGTAATTATAGCAGCTTCATTAATTACCTCCTCCTCCCCTCTCCAGCCACATTCTTTCAACTCTTCTTTCTTGTTTACCTCTCTCTCTCTCTCTCTCTCTCTCTCTCTCCATCCTCACCATCTCCTCTCTCCTTCCCCTCCCCTCCCCAGTCTCTGAAACTATTTTGTCCTAATTGCAGCTCTGCCCACTAACTAATGAGGAAGGCAAAGAAAGGAAGAAGGCTGGAGAAAGGGAAAGGAAACGGGGAATAGTCTCATCTTCAAAAAAAGAGAGAAAACAAAAAGAGACAGAGAGAGAATTTCTTTGCCAGGACACTCAGGGATAGGTGTCAGCTTCTACCTTCTGCCAAGAGGAAGAGAAACGTTTCCTCTGTTTCTTTTCTTTTTTTTTTTTATATTGCGAACAGATTGACGAGTCATTGGTTAGGGCTGCCAGCAGCATTGGGCATGGCACTCTTAACTTGTGGGTTTGTGTGTGCTAAAGTTTTGGTGTGATATTTGAAGTACACCTATGCTTTGGTAACTTAGGCATGCCAGAGCGCGCGCGCGCACACACACACACACACATAGACTAAGTGTGAATGTAAAGTGGAAGAATAGAGTTGTAGTATTTTGGTGTGGATGTGTGTGTCGGCTGAAGAGGGACAACAACAGTTTTTTTTATGAAGCCTTCTGGAGGACGTTCTCATCTTTCCAGTTCAAGGATCCTCGCTGGCTTTGTCAGCAGCAAACCACGGCACAGCTGTTTCACACACATACACAGATACTCATTTGTGTTCGTCTGAAAGAGCAGAGATACCCCCCCTTGAGGGGTGGGTGCGGTTGCTACCAAAATCTGCCCTTTGACTTTGAATGACACACACACACACACACACACACACACACACACACACACACACACACACACACACACACACACTCCCCTGCAGGCCACAGAGTGGTCACACACTCACATTTCAGGCTTATCTGGTTTCATAAGCTGTGCACTTCATGAAAGGCTAAACTTCTCATGTCTTTCTCCGCCGTTTGGATTCTTTGTCATCCTTTGTCTCTCCTTATTCATCTATTCACTCATCTTTTCCGCTTCCTCTTCTACTGAAAAAAGGGGCCAACGTCGACTCTTAGGAATCAATTCTCAAAGTGGGCTTTCTATCAGGTTCTCTGTTCTCATAGAAATGCTCTGCAGCTTTAAAAAAAATCCTTGGTGCTGAAGTTTTGGTTTATTTTTTGAATAATTCATCCTTTTGTTATCAATTAACCAACACACACCAAAATATTATAGACTTGTCTCTCAATCCATTACCCTAAAGTTCTTATGTTTTTTTCCTTGTCTCCTCCGTCTTTCGGTTGTCCTCATCCATTTTTGTCTTCTATTTGTAACCTACCCAGAAGGCGCGCACATGCACGCGTGTGCGAACACACACACACATTTCAAAGACTGCACCTGTCCTGCTTTCTTTTTCTCTCCTCCCTCTTTCTCCAACTCTGATCTCTACTTCAGACTGAGTGTAGAGTTTTGGGCAATTACTACATCTTGACTCCATCTTTTAATATCTGTAATTTGACTAGTTTCTTGCCAAGTATTTAAAGTTCCCCCCTAAAATATATTGAAAGACGGTACCAAAGCATCAATAAAGACTATCATGGGACACCAAAACACTCGCTTCAAGATTAAAAATACAAAAGTGTCTCAAGGGAATCATTTCAGATTTGAGGGATTCCCAGAAACAACTAGGGTTGAACTAATAGCTTCTACAATAATTATGCAGTAAAAAAAGCTCCACAACTATTGGACCAGAGTTAGAAGAAACCTTGTCTTCTACAAAATATGTTTATTTGCTATTGATTTGCCTTGATAAATACATTTCTGAGTAGGTCAGGGTGGGTGGACAGACAAACAAAACTAAAGACTTTGACACTGGAGAGAGGGATTTGCGTCATGCAATATATTGTAAGCTGTAGCTGAGGCTACTGAAACAAAGGTCAGGGTTTAGCTGAAATTTTAAAAAGTCAAAACATCACGTCGTGCTTAAAGTCAGCATGATCTTTTAACCAACATGTCCATCTTTCCCTGAGCTTCGAGCTTCAAGTTATTCATGTTTTAGTTGCCTGCAGTAGATATTGTAGTTAAAAGCAAGAAACTATCTTTGCTAATGCAAATTAGATTTATATGAACTTTTATTTTTCGGAAACAATGTTGAATACACACACACACACACACACACACACACACACACACACACACACACACACGTCTATAATCTATGTGAACACACACTCTTTGTTGCAGTCACTCAAAGTATGAGCACTGCGTAACTAAGTCTTCCTCACTGTTGCTGATTGACAGAGAGCGGTATGGTACAGACAATGCCACCTGCCAGTTTCTGTCATTATAATTATAGCTATCTCTATGCAGTGTGTGTGTGTGTGTGTGTGTGTGTGTGTTTGTGTCTTAGTATTCCAGTTGAGAAGAAGAAGGCATCATCTTTGTCACTGAGCCTGATTGGAGTCACGAGGGGGCGGTGTATGTGTGTGTGTTTTTGTGTGTGTGTGTGTGTGTGTGCGTGCCTGTGTGCCTGTGCATGGTCTTCCTGTATGTGTGTGTGTGTGTGTGATTATGTGTGTGTGTGTTGTGCATGCAGTGATTCCCTTCCCCTGCCCCAGCTGTCTCCTTAGCTTTAACAATAGGCCTGGTAACAAAGACGTGGCCTTCAGCCTCCGTCATGTGATACTAGTGGTCTGCAGCCTCTCAGTCAGATGACCCAGGCTATTGTCCTCTATGGGTGACACACACTTGCACACATACACACACACACAAGGAAGCACAGAACACACACCAATCCAAGGAAACACAGCACGTGTATGAACGGACAAATGCAAACTGCAGCGTGCAGAGATACAAAGACAGACGCAACGGTTGCACACAAGAAGAAGAAACACACACTCATGAAATAGTGAGAACAGACGCAATCTCAGGACGCAGACCCTTCCTCTCAGTCACATGCAGTCTGAACAAAGAGAAACTTTATTTCCATTGTCCTGGTGACAGTGAGATCAGTGACTGATTGACAAAAGAGCAGCAGAGAAAGGAAACATATTGCTGATGTCCTGGAGGAACCCCCCCTGTCTCCACTTTTACCTTTAATTTCACACTTTAAATGGCAGCTGGTTTTGTGACCCTGAGGCCATGAGAGAGACGGCTTTATTTGTCATCAAACAGCTGATTGTTTCTAAAAAAATTATGAGTAGTTTTTCTTTTTATCCTGCAAAAGGTTCCAGCAATGTATTTCCTGCTTCACTTCGGCATGGCTGCTATCTGCCTGGTGCAAATATAGGTGACTGTGTCAAACAGCACCTTACCAGCAGGTCATTGTATTTGCTATTTATGTGCAGTATGTAAGGTGCTGCAGGAACATAGAGGAACAGAACTGAAGAAGCTGAAGAAATGAGAAATGAAAAAAGTCCAGTCCCCTCTTCCCTGAACAACTAGCATCTTTGCATCGATGCTTCGTTTAATCCATGTAACTATACAGCACACTGTTTCGCACGGACATTTGTTACTGTTGCACATCGCATGTACGCTTTGAACACAAGGTGATTATAATGGCGCTGTTTGCAAAGTGGAGGAAGAGAGAGAAAATAGTGAGGGACAAAGAATAAAGTGTCCAAAGTATGGGATTATTTCAAGCTAAAAAAAACAACAACTCTGTAATGTTACCGTCCTTACACCGTAAAACGAAATTTATGTCGCCTCGGCAACAGCACGACGGCACCTGATCAGAAAGCACCCGGTGTACAGCAGACCACAGACAAGTTAACAGTAACAGCAACTTTAGCATTTAATTGAAATCATGACTGATTGTTGAGTTGAAGGCTAGCCAAAGTAAGCTGAAAATGTGCACACGTGCGTTTGTTGTTCTCCTTTTTGGGCCGTGAGTTGTAACCTCACAGTCAAGAGTTAACTGGGTGTCGGGGAGCTGCACCTTTTAACTCACCTCCAGGCCGATGCTGAAAGTCGTGTAGTCTGCACGAGGCATTAGTATGAATTGTATAGCACTCGGGTGATTTTTGTGTTTGTAAAGCAGCTGTCATGTTGTTGGTCTGATGTTTGCCGTATGACAGACTATGAATTTCCGAAAGGACCAATAAATATCTATCACCTATAAACATGCACAGCTGATCCCGTTACCGGGGGGGCCCCGCTACCAAGCAAAAGTACCTCTTAAACGACACATCGATGAATTGTTGAAATAATCTATAGAAGCTTTGAATACTAAAATCATCGTTAGCTGTAGCCCTAGACAAAATGATGCAGCATTTGAACATTTCTGAACTCTTTTCAAAGTTGCATTAATACCTTTTTTTTTTTTTTAAACACCCTTCATTGACTTTATAATGAAATGTTCCAGGTGGGTGGCCAAGCAAGGCCTGCCTGTCATTTGCCGGGTTAAAACCAGAGAATTTAAAGTTTTTGTTTCGAGCATCAAGGCAAATGTCAAGTCTTCATTTTTCAGTCTTATTGTTGAGTCTACCGCCAACACTGGGTGTACAGCTTCACCACCCGCCAAGACAGCAGAAGTAGTTTGTGATTTTATTAGATGCGCCTAAATCTTGCATGTCACAGTTGTGCAATTTCACATGTTTTGAAACACAGGTGTGCATGGAAAAGGACAACATTTACAAAATCTCCTGTTTTGTCTTTCACACTAACATTATCCTAGAGGAGGACAGTTACAGACAGTCTGAGGGGAAACAGAAGCTAATGCTCAAGGAGCTCGCAGACAGAAAGAGGAGAACACGTATGCATGCGGTATATGTGTGTATATTTGGAGTTTCAAACCAAAACATCAATGCTTTGGACACAGATTAAGGAGTGTCCTTTTAATGTGTTAGCGTGGGAACTGGAGAAATGGGCACAATACTCAGTCTGCTTTTCTCAGATAAATAAATATTCAAATAGGAAAAAAGGAAGGGAGATAGAAATGGAAAAAACAACATAAGGTGTTTGACCACCATTAGCTACCAGATAGCATAGATTCCACAAGAGACGAAGTCCTTTTTAACATCCTTAATCACGCCCACACTCCTGTCTGTATCTACAATTTAGAAAGAAAAGTCAAAGTATGAATTTCCATTCTGTTGATGAAGAAAGGATTGAAGGAAAAAAGATGAAGAAGAGGAAAGGACTCCCTACTCTGGATGTGTTTGTGTGTCTTCGTATTTTCCTGCCAGGGTGTGTGTGACTAAAGCCAGGCCTGATAGCAGGGAAAGAGAAGGAGAGTGAGAGAGAAGAGGAGGAAAAAGGAAGCAGATGCTTGTGTGCTGGCACAAAAATGATATGTCCACTCAGTCTCACACACACACACACACACACACACAGCATTTGCTCAGTCCACAGAAGGAGCAGCACATGAAAGAGTTCCAGTATTGTCTCGATGATAGAAAAATAGTACATTGACCAACAGCAATGTGGACCTCAAGGCCACAGAGCGAATGAATGGCATACAAAATGGAGAGTGTTGAGGTGTGTGCGTGTATGCAGGGTGAGGGTCATCTGAAATTGAAAAAAGCAACAGATGAAAAAAGATGGCTTGAAAGGGACAAGCGGGCTGAAAAATGATCAATGATGAAGTAACGCACACAAACGTGAGCTCAAGTAAAACACATTACAACACACTAAGCCAGTGTACACATGGACACACACATGCACACACACACACACACACACACACACACACTTGAGTGAACAATGACGTCTCCTATGTTAATGGAGGGAGGTAGAAGACCTTTAAGTATAACAGAAAAGAGAAGGAACAACACACATAGACAGATAGTCTCTTTCTGTTTGTACAGCTTGAGAATCAAACATATGGTGTTTGTACAATGATTTCTTAAGAGCCTATTGTGTGTTTTTCCTTTTGTACAAAACGGCGAGTGAGCATGGAAAGGAAACAGAGAGAGAGGTGGAAAGGCAGGTTGAAAGACGTATGGAGAGGTGAATATGCAGAGTCAACTGAGGATTGTGTGAAAAAATACACACACAGCCCAGACGTGTCCATCAGTCTCATGGTGACAACGTGAAGAGAAAGAGCATTAATCCTTTAGGAGACGGAGAGGGAGATGGGGAGGCAGGAAGAAAAGAAGATTGGGGACAGGAGGGGCAAAATGAGGAAGAAGGGTGAGCAACTATGTTGGATAGAAATCACGAGAAGATAAAGAGATGGCTAATATAAGTGAGAGAAGAGCAAGGTTTAAGGGTGCAAAATAGAGAAGAAGGGTGAGAAGAGATATATAGTAAGACAGACAGCTGAGAAAAGCTTGGTTTGGGAATTGTCAAAATTTGATTTCGGTACAAAATGAACAGCAACAGTTGCATCAAACATCAGTATTGATTAGAGATGATGGATTAGCATGATAAGCAAAAATCACAGGGAAGGCAACACTCAAAGACAACATACCAGATTTTCACAGATCCTTCAGTGTGAGTAATTCTGCGTTTGAGACAAACACTGTAGTTGTAGTGGAGAAGAACAGGTTAACAGAGTATTTTCGTGTACAAAGACTGTAGCATCTCACATCAGAGGGCAGCTGGGAGAGATTCTTCTGCTCGCTGAAGGTTTTTTTATACAAGTGACTGGGCTGCCGGGTCACACTGTCATGGATAAAGTGAGGATACTCTCGATGATAAGTAGCCTTGAGGATGATGATGCCTTCTATGTTGATGTCCACATGAGTGTGTAACTTAAGTCTATGCTAAGTTTTTTTTTCTGTTTTAGAAGTATTAAAATGGGGCAGTGAAGAAGCAACCTACTTATAAAGGGCTCTCCTTTATTCTAAAAATAATTTTTAGTGCAACACTGCCCTTTTGTGCTTGTGGTTTGCCCTGTAAAAAAAAAGACTAAATTAGCAAAGCAGACGTCACTGTTGCTAAGTGGTTATTGCTGTGCTGTTTCTACACTTCAGGTTTTCTAGTGTGTTTCTGAAGGTGGCGCCCTTTTGTGTTTCCACTACTCACGCTAACAATGTCATCCTTTCTCTGTTAATTGCAAAAAAGCAGTGGCTATTACTAGAGATGTAGAAAATTCTGTTTAATCACTACTTTTTTTTAGCAAGACAGAGATGTGAAATTAATATTTATATTCATTAAAAACTGTCAGAAATGATACAGTTTAATTCGTCCATAAGACTGGAATTGTCAACACTTGCAAGAAGCTTCCTGTTTTGAGATCAATGTGGTATTTGCCTGTCCACTTTCCACCCATAATAAAACTTTACAGAGACAGAGATGCATATGATGAAAAGCAAACATTTATACATTTGCAAATGCAAATGGAAATAGCTTGCAAACTTACAAGCAGTACATGCATCAGGAACAGCAAAAACAGTTGAAGTAGCCTTCAGGCGATACATCTTTAAAGCTGCAAAGGCTTCCATCAGCACACTGAAAACTTGTCAAATATCTTTAAATAAGTGTGATGAGTTTGCCTGTGATTTGTAATAAACTATCAGTAAGCTTGTGATTTCTCATAAAACTAAATATCCAAGAAGAGATGAGGGGCAAAGGAGCCAATGAGGACGACAAGTGAGAGGATGAGAGAAAGGAAAGAGACGGGGAAAAAAGAGGGAGGGCGTCCCAGTAGGCTTCTTTGTTGGGCAGCGATTTAGAGATTTACAGGCTCTTGTCCTTGTGTGTGTATGTGTGTGTGCATCCGTGTTTGTGTGTGTGTGTGAAGAGAGAGTAATTGAGCCTCCCTTCATCCAATATTTACCCACCAAACCGGAGCAATCATGCGAATTATGTTTACTGGGAACCAAGTGTCTTTCTTCCTCTTTATCTTTCTTTCTCTTTCCCACTTTGCCCATTCCTCACTCGCTCTCTCCCTCCTGGCAACTAGACACCATATCAAGATCCAAGCCAGGAGTAAATCACACACACACACACACACACACACACACACACACACACACACACGGGGGAAACAGGCCCATCTGTATTGATGATGGCCTAATTTAGATCTCTTTATTGGACTGATTTACGATGGCCAGACAAATCTGGGCATCTGGACCAAAGTGTGTCTGTATGTGTGTTTGTCCAGTTGAGCTGATACCCATTCAGACACACAATATCCTCCCTGCTTCATTTCATTCTTTCTGCATGTGTTTTCCTACCTCTCTGTGAATCAGCAGTGCCCTTTTCTCTCTCCATCAGTCTTGTTTCAGCACTTTGAGTCCTCTCACTGCTGCAATGATGACGCACGTCATCCTGAAACGTTAAAAAACAACAACACACAAATCATCATGCTGGACACAAAAAACACTCAGGCTAGAGCCCTTATGGGTCAAGGTCACTGAATCTCTTACTGTTCTACTGTGTGTGGCGGTTTTTGTTTCATAGCTTTGAGTTTGAGATATCACAACAGTTCAAACAAACACACAGGAAACAGAAATAGCAAAAGCAGAGTTGGGGGACTTGCTGAAGAGCAATATTCAATCAGGGCATCCAGATTTTGTATCTACAGCCCTGCATATTTGGTGTTTCACTGATGCACCTCACTCTAGTGAACATGACTAGAATAAGCTTCAGTTTGGAAATGATCAATATGAAGTGAAGAGATCAAAGATCAAAAATATTAACATCAGAAAAGAAGAAGAGTTCTGAGAAGATGTGAAAAAAAAATGTATTTCTTTTTTTTTAGACGATCAAATTTGTACAACTAAAGGATCAAGGGATGTAATCCAGGAGGGAGAGGACGCCTCAAAAGCACATTTTATCTTCAAGATCAAGCTCAGGTTTCAACTTTTATTTGTCCCAGTGGGCAGTTTCTCAGCAACTATTAAAAACAGCAGCTTGACTTTGGAGCTTTCTCTATTTTCTCGCAGAGGAAAAACTAGATGGTTTAGCCTTTTAAAATTACACAAATGTTTTGGCACCTTCTGAGGTTGAATGATTTTGTTGTTCTGGCAATCATTACTATCTCTAATAATAACATCGCATTCACAAAGTTAATTGCTGGGATCTCAAACGCAGCAGCATCACTAAAAAAAAGAAAGATGGGGTTAAGAAAAACAGGCAGTCAAGACAATCTGACGTGTTTTAAACAGCCAGGTTAGTCACACATACACACTAGTGCAAGAACTGTGGAAGGCAAATGTTAAGTTAAAACAAAACAATTTGTTGTAAACATTCATCACAGTTTATAGTTTATATAATTTTGAAAGTGCTCACTTTTGGTTTCACCTCCAAATAGAGTGGTTTAGATGATCTGGCTAAACTGTTGGCCTTTTTCCAACCTTTCTGATTGTATCACCACTTGTTTGTTAACTTGCTGTTGTTATAGCAATTTTGCCACATTCCCTGGTCAAAGAAATTAATGTGACCATAAGTGATACGAAATACAACTACAGAAATAACACAGGAACGTTTCCTTTAAAGTGTACAAATGTGCAAAATCCACCATGTCTGAACCGGCGTAGACATCACCTGTAAAGTTTAATTGTTGCTGTGTGCATGAGAAAGAGTGTGTGTGTCTGTGTGTGTGTGTGTGTGTGTGTGTGTGTGTGTGTGTGTGTGTGTGTAGTAGTGTAGTAGTGTAGTAGTGTCTATAGCAAGACAGTGACAGAGGGCCTCATTGAAATAACTGTATCCTCAAGGGGCCAGCTAAAAAGAGAGAGTGGGTAGGTGAGGGTAGACAGAGTATATGAGAGTCCAGGGAATCATTTAGGGTGTGTGTGTGTGTGTGTGTGTGTGTGTGTGTGTGTGTGCATGTGTGTGTGTGTGTGTGTGAGTGGGATTCATCCGTTCTGGTGGCCACTAACCTTGGCATGTCCTGCCACGCGTGACGGGGTGACACCCGGCACTGCCGTCGTCCTCTATGTGTGTGAGTTTGTTGGGGTATATAGGAGCATGTACCTCGTCTGGAGGAGTCAGCTGTCTGTGTGTGAGTGTGTAAGTGTGTGTGTGTGTGTCTGTGCATCTGCAAGCAAGAAAAACAGACAAAGAAGAATAAGAAAAAAGAGAGCGGGTAGAGAATCCTAGTCAGGTTGTTTAGTGTCATTGTATGATCTTGCCCCCGGGAGAAAGGGCAGAAAAAGGAATAAAAAAATGTGTGTGTGTGTGTGTGTGTGCCATTGTTCTGCTGTCAAACAGTGCCATGAGCACACACACACAGCATTAAACCCCATACACAAACACACACACAAAGCCTTGTGATGACAGTATATTTATGCCTGCATGTGGAAAGGACAATTGGATCCCTGCAATTCCTTCGCTCTTGTTTAAACGCGTGCGCACACACACACACACACACACACACACACAGACTGTGACAGATCACAGACAACTGTTCACCTGCCGTTGTCAAGGACCGAGTGTGTCATCTGTCATTACTTGTGACTATATGTGCATAAGGAACTCTGACACCAAGCACACACATGCACAGCTGGAGATGTTAAGAAAGGGGAAGTATATCAGGGGAAGTTCAGAGCTGAAGAAGAACTTGGTAAAGGAATAGTAATATATGGACACCTGAAACACACGCACACGTAACTTAATTCATCATTTTCAGTCCATTTTCTAAAAACAAACTCTCTGTATTTGAAGACTTGTTCCCTATTTAAATTTGCTTGCATTTCACTTGTGATGTTAGACATGTGAATGTGTCCTGGTGGACTTGGCCTTGGCACATATGAAAAATACATTATATGGTCAGAAATCCAGTACATGGACACATTATTTTGTGTCCTTTTGGAGTAGAGCTATATGGTTTGGCTTAGGCTTCTTAGTTCCAGTTAAGGAGGGGGAATCTTAATGCCACAGCAATACAATGATATTTTAGACAATGGTGTGCTTCCAACCTTGTGGCAACAGTTTGGGGAAGACCCTTTCCTGTTACAACGAGACAATGCCCCCATTCACATAAAGAAATGGTATCCTCAGCTTTACTGGCCTGCACAGAGCCCTGACCTCAACCCCATTCAACACTTCTGGGATGACCTGGAACTTCCGTCTCTTATCACCCAACATTACTGGCTGACCTCACTAATAATCTGGTGGCTGAATGGGAGCATTTCCCTGTAGCCAGATTTCACAAATTTGTGGAAAGCCTTCCAAGAAGAATGGAGGCCGTTATAGCAGCAGATTAATGCGCAAATGAGATGCTCAACAATCACATACGGATGTAATGTTTGGGTATCACCATACTTTTAATCATATAATGTATGTCTCAAGGCACGTTCTACTAAAAAGATGTGAATGTACTCACAGTTCAGAATTTGAAACTTTTCATAATCATGAATACTGTATTGTAACTTTAGGACAAGAAAGGGGAAGATGACTGAAGGGAAGTTCCTCTGCAGTTCAAATGATCAAAGCAGGCATATCACTTATGATTTCCTGTTTCTTCCTACCTCGTTCCCTCCTCCTTTGCCCACTCCCTTTTCCTTTCTCCCCTTCAGGTTCCTGAGCGATTTCTGGAGGTGGCCCAGGTGACTCTTCGCGAGTTCTTCAATGCCATCGTGGCAGGAAAGGATGCAGACCCATCCTGGAAGAAGGCCATCTACAAGGTGATCTGCAAACTGGACAGCGAGGTTCCTGAGGTCTTCAAATCCCCCAACTGTCTACAAGAACTCCTCCACGACTGACTAGGACGAGAGAGGAAACTTGGCAAGCAAGACAAACCTCCAAGGACCGTGAGAAGGCCATAAGAAAACGCAGAATTAGACTAGGTTGAGGTCTTTAGTGAAATGCGTTTGGAGGTCTTCATAACACGATGTAGAGACTTGAAGTGATTCTACTTGGAGGCTTCCAGAGAGCTTTGTTGGTGGATGCTTTTGCTCAGCCCTTCTTTCAAAGACAAAACTGCCCTTAAAATGTTTTATAAAGAAAAAAAATATTCCTCTTCCATGGGGGAGAGGGCTCGGACTCATGAGTCAGATGACACTCAAATTAGCTAATTATGTTGAGACTTTTAACAATTAGAAGCAAAACGGTGAAAATTGAACCTCCTTGCACTTACAGAAAAAGTACTTCTTGACGAAAACCCCCTCTCCTCTTTCTCCTCCACCTCGTCCACTATTCATCCTTCTCTGGAGGAACAATGGGATGAGGAAGATGATGGATCAATATTCAGCCCATACCTTGGGGAGTGAACTAAAAATAAAGAAGATAATATATAAAAATCTTTTTATTGTGGATGTTTTTAAGTTACATGGACATTTTTGGGAAAAAAGTTATGTTTCTGTATTTTTCTCCTTTGTATAAGCTTACAGCCTCTCTTCTATGAACCCTCAGTCATTCACATAGTTACACGTGCACACAACACCAAAACAAAAAACGCACACTTAAACACGAACACACGCACACGCACACACGCACACACACACACACACACACACACCTCTTGAATAGGAAAGCACAGTAGCATTCCCAAATCCCCACCCATACCTAGACAAACTGGGCATAAACAATAGATGTTCATTTCCTTCTTTTTACTTCTCCCTCTTCTTACTGTACTGAGATGTACTGGGTGTTTATTTGACTGTGTGGCTCTCCCTGCCCCACTCTTCCCTGGCCGCCTCTCTTGGCTCATGTTGCATTCAGGCACCCAAAGCATCGAAGACAAATTCTACCCATTTTATTAGAAAAAGAGTTAGTCCAAACCTGACACAAACTGTATGGAAATTTATTTTAAGATGTCATGAATCAGAATCATGATTTTTTTTTTTTACATAAACACATTGAGACATGTTTTATAAGGAAGCCTTAAATTTTGCTATGTAAGATTTGTGACAAAGTTATGTACTGAGCAGGATATTTCATAGTTGAAAAATAGACTTAATTGTCAGTGCTTTCTGGTGGACAAACTGTGTAATGCACACTCTTTATTAATTTACCTCTTTTTTTTGAATTTCTGTAGTGTAATTTCTGGCGAAATACACCAGTATCTATATATCTGTCATAAGCTAATCTCGGGTTCAACTACCATTGGTTTATTTACAATATTTTCAAAACACAGATGCTATAAAGTGGATTTACTGTATGTAAGTCATTGCTGTAATAGTGTTGCTTAATTTTGTAATGATTATCAGGACCCAAACTGTTTCATTCCAGTTTCATGTGGTTTGTAGATCACTCTCTAAGCATCATTCCCACAGGACAGGCTAACTTTTGGCGATACGCACTTCACAGTGCATCTTTTAAGTATCGATTTGACTCAAACACTTGTGTAGAGATTTATAACACTTTTAAAAACACTGAAGACTAACTGTTGTACAATCAGACGTTATCAAAATTGAGAAAATCCCCAATTTTAAACCCCCTTTTATGCTAAGAACCTTGAAACTGGAAATCACAAAAAGTAACCAAACCACCACTGAAAAAAAATCTCTTTGCTCTGGATGGCCAAGAGGGGCAGCTGCACCGGCCAGGTCATGTGTGAAGTGTTTAAGGTTTTAACAGCAGAAAAAAAAAAAAATAGATATACAACAAAATGCTGATATTTGTAGCTTGTATAGATGTAATAATTACTCTGATCACTCTGATATTGTTATTATTTATAATTGAAATAATTATTCCTATTAATGTTATTCTGATGATGATGATTAATGCTTGCTACAGATTTGACCAGTGGTTTACTCATTGTTTACCCATCACACTGCAACATGAAATAAATTATTCTTTGAAAAAAAAAACATAAGGTTGTATGTAAGAGTGTGATTGTACTTTTCTCTATTCTATTTTTGTTCAGCAGAGGTGCAGAGGGCGTTGACCATTCACATGTGCCTGCCCACACATCAAATCGCCATAAACCCAAGCAGTAACCAGGCAACATGATGGCCACCTTAACACTACCCATGCCCCCTCTCTCTCTCTCTCTCTCTCTGGATCCTGTATAGGGGACATGTGATCCCTTGTTGTTGTTGCTGATGAATTGAAAAGAGGAGCGCTGTGTGATTATTGTCAGCACAAAAGCCTCAAAAAGCTGCTGACGCCTAGATTAGCCAGTACAAAGACACAGGGACAGACACACACGCACACACAAAAAGACATAGGTACAGACTCACACTCATACACACACACACACACACACACAAAGGCATAGGGACGAGGCCTGTCTGCCCTCGTCTGCCCTACCATCCTTCTCACTCCTCTATCCCTCCTCTGCTCGTCCTCTCTCAGTGTCATTACTGACATTACTCTCTCCTCTTCCCCTCCTTACCTTTCCTATTTCCTCTCCTCTTTGCTTCCATACTCATATGTTTCATTTCTGTCATCCTCTCAAACCACTTACCTACCTAACACTCCACACCATGCCCTCTGTGTGTTGGCGCCAAATGCTAACTGGCATCACACAATGCCAACCATCACCAGCATGATATAAAATGCAAAGACTCAATGTGCCTCTCTTTATTTCTCCTTTTAATCTCTTACATACACAAGATATGTATAAAACATAGCTACACTTACGTCTGTGATCAAATTCCAGCAATGATGACGGTAGTATTTGTAAGTAAGAATGCATGTATTTCCAGAACCCCAATGAAGATAGTAGCACAATAAAATGTTTATAGGTTTCTGCAAAGTGACAGCTTTGGTAATAATCCAGTTTCAATGATGAGAGTCTACAGCCATGCTGGTGGCTCTTTGAGGCTGCAATATGTTGGGCTAAATGCTAATGTCAGCATGCTAACATGCTCACAAAAGGCAAGATCCTGATGTTTAGCAGATATAAGGTTTAACAAGTTCACTATCTTAGTTTAGCGTGTTAGCATGCCAATATTGGATAATTCGCACTAACCACAAAGTATAGCTAAAGCTGATGGGAATGACATTAGTTTTGCAGCGACAAACTGAAATTTAGACCTGATGGTGTTACTAGTGAAAAACGTCACAGGATCACTAGAGTCAATCGGATTTAACTTCTGGGGAATGTTAATTATCATACAAAATTTAATTGCAATCATCAAACAGTTCAGATATTTTAGTCAGGACCAAAGTGGTGGACTGACCAATTGTGTCATCACCAAAGCCACGCTGCTAGCATGTCCAAAAATCTAAATGCAGCCACTTTGCAATGCTAGAGAGGCAGCCAGCTAGATGCCTGTTTAAAACAGCCCAATTGTTTGCTTTGATTTAATTGGTTTTACAGTCAGAAGAGTGTGTATGGTAGTCGGAAAAAAGGATGCCAGTGTGCCCTGAAGGGATGGACAATAATCAGTATATCAGTTAAGTTAAATTAAGGCTATATATTTTAGTTTTACATTGTTTAATGTTAACTTAAGTGGTTAAACGTAAGTGAATAAACCAACTATAATTCATATTAAGAGTTTTGGTATAGGTGCTAATGCTGATGTTAAGCACATCAGGCATGGGCCATGACATGACTGATCTACTTTGAACAGACTTTCATTGTCATTTTCAAATTCAGTGTCAGTTAATTGAATTCTGTCATAGCAGGACACCCACTCAGATTTTAGTGCACAGAAATCCCTGGTCTCACATTTGGGTACTAGATATTGGCTAAACCTAAGATGAGCTATTAGAATTGGTTTTCAGATATTAAAAGTTGGATAGTGCATTCCTACTCCACAGAATTTGACCATTGCTTTTGTAGTCTGTCTCTCACAAGTGAGATACTAAATGGCTGGAGTGCCTCTTTTAATAATTTAGGGAGTCTGTTAAACACACACACAAATGAGAATACTCCAGGAATGAAATTGTCAACTGAGGTCAATACACTGAGGTGAATAAAGGTTTTCAACATATTTTGTCACTAAGTCCTTTGAAGAAAACAAAAGGCAGAAATTGAGAAGATATAGCCTTCTGCACATTCAAACTACAGCAGTCATGATCATCTTGTATGTCGTTTGTAAGTTGAAAATACAGTAAATTAAAAAGAATACAGGCTGAAAGAGATGAGTGGTGTCCTGTGCATTAGCTTATACTGCCAAATCTTTTCATTAGCACGGGAGGGGCTGAACAGGAGGTGGGGTCACTCATTGCTCTATATGGTCTCACACACACACAGACACACACACCGTCTGCCTGTGAAGGCACATCTGAGCAGTGCAACAATAAAACAGCTGTGTTTGTGTTGGCCTGCTGATTGTTTCATTGTCAATCACCCCGTCATACGCACAAACGCACTTACACAGACACAAACACACTTATTGTCCGCAGAGATGGCATGACAGTAATACATCTTGGGTAATGGCCGCTATTATTATGGAGTAGGGAGAGAGTTTATTATGGAGGGAAATCTCCCCTCAACATAATTCTAATAGCTGTAACTGTCTTCTCGGTGATAACTGCTGCTAATGTGGACTGTAGTGTTCGTGTGTGAAAGAGTGACTTTTTATTCACATGCACTGCCATATTGGTAGACAGATGCAATGGCCTGGGACGAGGAAGAAGCACAAGTTGATGTCCGTAGCTGCAAAATGACAATTTCAACAATGAGGATAACCGCAAAAACAGCCTGACTGCAATTTTTAGGATTTGATTTAGGGGTCAGCTCATTGGTTTGCATCTTTACAGAAATTAAGCATTTCACTAATATTATAGCAGCTGCAAAAAGGAATACTACCCAATGTTTTCATGCTGTTCATGTCTTTCTTTTGGTTTTCCCCTGGTATTTTCCTAAAATTTTCCTGTCTAGGTTGGACCAAACACACCTTTTGTTGACAGGGATGACCCTCGTCTTTGCAATGTCACATATAACTGATGATGATTGTGTAAAGGTTTGAAATGTGCATGCATGAAAAAGCAGACCAGAGCAACTACCAGCATGTGATCCAATTTGATCATTATGGTTGTAAAATAACAGTTAATGCTAAAACAAAGCCAGCAGATGGCAAAGACAAAGTACATGAAGTTTACAGATATCTTTATAATCAAACGCGTTACTGATCATTGATAATGATCGGGTTTAGATGGATATGTCTGTTCACCTGCAATATGACATTCCTCCCTGACTACACTTTTCATTGTTTAGCTTTATTTCAGATAGATCATTGTGTATTTTCACTTCACTATATCTATATCTGCCTCAACCGGCTTTTTTTATTTCTTCTTCTCTCTTGTCCATCCTAACATAATAACACTTGAGGTTACACATTTTCCAGCAAGATATTTATTTTCATATATTAAATCAAAAATTAAATCAGAAGCTTCAATCCAAAACTACCAAAAGCACATTTAATTGTTGACACTGTATTGCCCGAACAAAGCACATTGTCAGGAAACAATCATGTCACACAGTTGGTAAGAAAGCTACAATGCACTTAAACAGTGAGAGCACTTTATGGTCATGTTTTAGGGAAATTAATTAAATGAAACAATCATGGAACATGTTCTGCTTCATTTTGGATTGTTTTACAACCAGCAGCGCTTTGGGCTCGACCTCTGTTTAGTGTTATATGATCATATGATATGAAAGCTAAACATTTTAGTAAACCAATCCAACAATATGGAGTTTTTCCACACCTGAGTATAAGTTGCCAATTGTGTAGAAATTACTGTGACAACTAAGAAAAGAAAAGGCTTCTGCACGCTGTCTAGAAGAGTTGTCTAGTGGATCAGTCGATTAGCTGTTGAACACAAGCAACTATTTGGCTTTAGATTAATCATTTAAATCAATTTTTTTTAACCAAACTGTTTCAATTACAGTTTCTAAATGTTAGGATTTGCTTTTGTCTTAAAGCTAGGGTAGGCAATGTTGGAGAAAGCAGCAAGAGACAGCTAGCTAGATTTTGAAAGCATCCAACCAAAAAAAATCCTCGATTCCTCCCTTTAGGCTTCCTCCAAAGCCACTCCCTCAAAATACATTTTCACGTGCAGTAAGTGCACAGGCAGAGTGTGCACAAGTAGTCAGGTCGGTAAGTAGATACATTGGCGTAACTACCGTATATGCAGGGAATGCAGTTGCATAGGGGCCCGCAGTCGTTGCAGGGCCCGCAATTTACCTCTCAATTTAGTATAATTTAAATTTAGGTGAAGTAATCTGACCACATAAACTTATATCGTATCCATATAATTGATTTCTAATGTGTCACAGTAGGTATTTCTAGTAGTCAGTGAGTTAAGCCTCTTAGTCCATGGTGTCTCTGTCTAACACTTGATTTCATTCATACTCAATAACAATACAATAACATGAAATGCTCTGACATACAAACACTCTATAACTCTACAGTAGGTACATCTAAATAAAATTTCAATAAGGATGAATTTATGGGATTTTATGTTAAAGATGTGTAACCAGGGACGTGCACAGGAATTTTGAAGGGCAGTTGCTCTGACCTGAAAAAAGGCACCCCCCCCCCCCCCCCCAAAAAACAAAAAAAACAAAAAACATGGGCTATATGAAGGACTGAGAAAAAACATTTTTTTATTAAAAAATATACAAAAAGTAAAAACACTTAAATACAGCACTCAATAACCTAAACTACTATTAATAACAAAACAGAAAAACATGACTCGAGTCATGAAAAAAGAGTTCCTTATATTATTGTTTATTGTTTTTTTTAATCATTATTATTTTTTATTTTTTTTCCTTTTTTTTTTTATTTGAAAATAAATAATCTAGATTGAATTGACAGATGGGGAAAACTCGCTTCTAATAAAATATTAAATAAAAAAACGCTTAGATTTCGGAAAAAAATACAATCCTTTTTTAACCTTTTGGCTTCCCGTACATTCAGTTGCGCTTCTAGCTCGTATTCACTTCTGTTGGTACGTATCACGTATGGTAACTGGGCAAAACTACGCATGATTTGTTGTAGTATGATTGCATAAAGGAAGGAAACGGGAATTCCGGTAGGGAACAGAATCGACTGACGTGCAGGCAGCGCTGCAGCAGTGCAGCCACTTAAACAGAGTTTGCCCTTCCCCTACTGACTTTCACTTTCGGTGCCCGAATGGAAGTGAATGAGGCTTTGCGATCGCGATTATTTTTTTATGTTATTTTTTTTTCTCGGAAGGGCGAGTCGGAAGGGCAACTTGAGTCAGGAAAGGCAAACGGGCAGTTGCCCGGGCAACCAGAGCAACCCCCCTGTGCACGTCCCTGTGTGTAACGTGGGCCCGCACAGAAATCTGGTTAATACTGATTGACTTTCTGTGTAGCACAATCCACACAGAAGAGTAGCTAGCTAATGTAGTGACAGCAACTGGAAAATAAACACGATATGGATTACTAACACAAAAGCATGTTTTCAGAAGCGAAAATTTTAAGAAGCAGCCGAGCAAGAAAAAGGAAAGCCACCAAAACTATTCATTCTCCTTAAAAAGAAAAATGCAACAGCAACAGCAGCGCACCATACACTAGGGGTGATGATGAGGAGTAACGTTACATGCCACCAAAGACATTCAAACTCCTACAGCCTGAAACACTGCGCACTGCAACAGATGGACTTTTTTGAGCAAACAAGTGAGTTATGTCATATTTACAAAAATGACATAACCTCAGCGTTTCCCATGCAACTCCTGCAAACCCCCGGTTGTTTAACAGACAGCACCTGAAGAATGAAAACAATACAACTAACTTAACCAAGATATTGCCTCTGGACAACAACTGCATCACTGCAGGCTTTGTGGTAGTCCGCACCCTTATACTGCTGTTCTTAACAGCTCAAGTGACTGTGGCCACTTACCAAATCTTACCTAAGAGACTGGCACAGAGCCGTTAATCTGGGCTTTCCACACTGTCAATAGAGATTGCTGTGCCTGCCAATTACATTTATTCATTTAGCTGACTCTTTTATCCAAAGCAACTTACAATTGCTATACATGTCAGTCGCACGCCTCTGTAGCAACTAGGGGTTAAGTGTCTTGCTCAGGAACACAATGGTGGATGGGTCACAGTGGGGGATTGAACCCAGGTCTCTCACACCAAAGGCAAGCATCTTATCCATTGCACCATCACCACCAAATTGGATTAAAAGATTTAATAAATGACTTTGGACAACAAGAAGCTCAGGGGAGTGCACCTATAATGCAAGTAAAACTTATTTATTTGACCAAACACTAATGCATAATGCTTCATGCAACTAGTAATAAATCCACATACTTTGCATTTTGCTGTGGCTGGTCATTTTAAAGCTGCAAGCTTTCATTCCTTTAATTTGATACTGACATTATGCTACTTTCATTGTGATGGGAGGGCCCGCTATGACCATCTTGCATTGGGGTCCCGAGCCAACTCATTTCGCCCCTGCTAGACAGACAGGTAGGCCAGCCAATCACTTCATTTGGACTGAATGAAATGAATGGCCGTGATTATTATGGCCCTGCGACAACCACAGATACCGGATTTTTTATATTCATGTCAGAGCATGTGATTTATTGATTGCTGTCGAGATGTAAAGACGATTCATTCGAAACATGCTTCTAGAATAAATGGCCTACTCTAGATTTAAGTGATAGTACATTTAAAATCTGACTGCTGGTCAGACAAAGTAAGCCTTTGGATGGCATCATCAGCGCATTTTTCACTATTTTCTGCCATTTTAGAGACCCAACAATTGTTCTAATAATTGAGAAAATATTCGGCAGTTGAATGGTTAAAGAAATGTATTGTTAGTTGCAGCCCTGCTGTCTAGTGAAATTAAAAGGAATCCTAAGCATGGAGAAGAACATTTAAGCTCTAGGATGTTAATCATGCAATCTCAGCATCTTTTGAATCTTAAACATTGTTGTCAATAAAGATAATGCAATTGCAATGTCCAGGACACAATTTTCTTTGTATAGACGTTTTTTCTGCTACACACTGGCAGTACTGTTTGATATTGTTATTGGTGTGTTTTTAAGCTGCTCAAGAAGAACCTCAGCACACTGTCTGACCTCAGACTGACCTGTTAGGAAGCTAAATTCAGCTCTCACTCATTATAACATAATAACTTTAGAGCATCCTTCAAATAAACGACTGACTGAATTGGACCATCACTGGCTGCAACAATCACTGTTAGCTTGTTGAACAGACTTTAATCAGCCAGCGCTGCAGGTTTACTTGCATCAGTTCTTTAAGATGGCACCCAGGTGAATGAAGCTAATTGTTGTTTAGAACAGCTGCCCCGACTGCATTTTTACTTCCTCCCCCCCAGAACGCTCTGACTGCATCCCTTTGTTTCTTTATCAGGCCGCGCTCCTTTTTCCCCTAATTCCTTCTCTTATCAATCCTCCATCTTTCTTTTTTATTTGATTTCTCTCTCTGTTTTGTACCATCCCAGCCATTCAGTCAACCATCAATCCCTGATTTGTAAAAAACACCCATGTATTTGTCAAAAAGTTATTCATCTATCTATATGTTCTTCCATTCATCCATGATTTAACAATCATCTATTGATAAATACTCCTTTCCCCCATTTGTTATGCATTTATCATCCACCCATCTACTTTTTAACCTCCCTTCTCACTGATATTCATTTCCTCCTCCCTCGTTCTTCCCTCCATCCCTCCTTCCATCAGCGGTCTGTTCGCTAATCAAACACCATCTGTCCTTCCATCCCCAACCTGTCAGGAACAGCTGCCAGCCGCTCTCTTAACAACACTTTTAACAACCCTGCCGCATCTTCCACGGCCCGCCGCCCGCCACCACCACCGGGCGGACGCCGCCGATGAGAGCCACCGCCTCCTTTACGGGCACACACGAACACATCAGACACGTGTGATCAGTGGCGCACAAAACCATGCCTGTCTAGTCTAGAGTGTATTAGATGATCAGGTTGTGAGAATCACAAAGGAGAGAAGAAACTTTAAAGAAGAAAAACAATGTAGAGGGGAATAAAAAGAAAAATGAAAAGGAAGAGGTGGTCATGGAAGAACGCAGTCACAGGTAAAAGTGAAACGAAAACTTCTACTGGCCTCTCTTTGAACCTAAGTAGGACCGTTGGGGACCACGGGCAAAGTAAATAAAATGATTCCAGAGAAAGAGTAACGAGATAGCAGAAGTTATAAATGGAGAGATAAAACAAAGGAGAAATGGCGCTCAGAAAAAGAGTGGAAGTCTAAATAGTAATCAAGGGAAGAATCAGCCGCCTGCTCAAATAAGGGTTTAGAGCTAATGGCGGGAAGTAAAAGCTCCCAACACATACACACAAGAATACAATTTTACACACAAGTACTGTACAATCACCACTCAAACACAAACATAAGAATACAATCATCTTAAACTCACTCCGACATAATAATTTTCACACACATTTAATACAATCATCTCTCACAGACACGCATCACAAATATAATCACTTACAAGTTGCAAGTTCAAACACACACACATACACTCATTGCACAAACTGCACTGCTGTTGTCGTGAACATGCCAAGACATTTTCAAGTGTTATATCCTGAGGAACTTCCCCAACCAATCATTGGCACATAGGCCAGATGTTCACTGGTACTTCAATGCAATGTTCTCCTGGCACACACACACACACACACACACACACACACACACACACACACACACACACACACACAGAGCAACACTGGCTGGCATCTTTGTCTCTCTATCCCTTTACGCATATGAGCATTTGATATGAAACTGAAACGCCAAGATTGCACTTTTTCATCACACAAATGGGAAGGAAAAGGGGTTAGATGGGGGGAGAAAGAAATAAAAGAGGCAACGAGGAGCGAAAGCCAGAGTGATGCACGGGAAAATTAAAAAATGAAGTGTGCGGGTTTAAGACTGAGACGTGAAGGCGGAAGAGAGGGGCAGAAAGGAAGAACATGTGTTAGAGACAAATGACGTAACATCACATAATTGGAGCATTCAGGTGCTTCAGGTAAGTGATAATGCATCACCATGCCAGCTAGTGGGAATGTTTACATACTAACTTACAGGAGGCCTATTCACCTGGCAGCCCAGAAGCCGACTCAGGCCCGCCAGATAGCCCTGACATACGGTCTGAACATACCTGCCAGGTAGGGAAAAACTACTGTAGAATAAAAAACACTGTTCACTCGACTCCTGTGGCTTCACCTGTTAACGTAACCAGAGATAACACCTTGACCATCAAAGTCACTATGAAACTGCCAGAACAGCGAGCCACATGGAGTCGAATTAGATTTATCGCCCAGCTCTACAGTGACATTTCTTACCACCCCCCCCACCCCCCCACTTTGTTTCTGAAAGGTGCATAATAAATAAAGTTTATCATTACTTTATTATTAGGATGAACTCTTTCAGGCCACAGTAACATATAGAAATTCTTCCGGAAAATATATTAAAAACTACCTTTCACTTCTTTTAAGTAAGCGGAAATTATACATCCACTTGAACCAGACACTAGATGGCTCTTATGATGTGTTATTGTGGGATTTCAGAACAGACAAGTTTATATCCACAACATTGCAATGTCAGCTAGTTGGGTCATTTGGTTTACCTATTTGGATCAGACTTTCCATCTATCCATTCATTATCTGTAACTGCTTATCATTTGCAGGGTTGCGGGGGCTGGAGGTGATCCCAGCTAGAACTGGGCAAAAGGTGGGGTACATCCTGGACAGATCACCAGGGCTTGGTTCAGACTAAAATATCTCAAAACTAATGTATGGACATTCCCAAATAGTGAATCTTACTGACTGTGGTGATCCTCTGGCTTTGACAGGTTGACATTTTAGGTTCTCAGAACTTTGAAAAGTCTCTAAACTACTGGATGATTGCCATAAACTTTGGTACAGACATTCAATGTCTCCAGTGGACGAATTCTAATGAGCCACCATGAGGTTTGTATTTTGGTTTAGTTGGATGGATTGAAATAGAAGATGGTCTTGTATGAGTTATCCATACGTACCCGCTACGTGATGCACCTTGACTGAATTACAAGAGAAATACAGTTAATGTGAGGACAACGGCTAACGAAAATTTGGCCAAAGATGAACTTTTTGCAGTCTGCACCCAATCAGATTGATGTGCCTCCTTTTCTTTTACTTATTTAATTTAAAGAACAATTGTCCCTGCTTGTTGCAAAAAGGATGAGAAGTAGATTTATTCAAAGCCTCCCAATTCTCTTTGCTTCAAAGAATATCAGGAATTAATTTATTGAAAATGATGTTTAGAGGACACCTGCATCTTTTTTTTGCAGTCAATGCTTTTCAATTAATGCTGCCTGATAAGCTAAGCTCAATAGGTGTGAAAAGTCATTAAAACAATGTCATATTGTCAAAGACAACACCAAAGCAGTGACAATAGCTGAAAAGTGACCTGCCAGTTAAAGATATTTTAGCGGGGTACCACTACAAAGATGCAATCAGAAGGCATTAGATTTAGATTTCATGCGGTGTTAAAAAAGTTTAGAAGCATGTGCATTATCCGCTAAAATCAAAGCTTTTAAACTTTTATTCATCAAAGGATTGAGTTCTATTTATGTTGCGTGTTATCAGACATCCTGAGGGCAGCGACTGGACACCCTGCGATGGGAAAATTTAACCAGCAGAGAGAGGAGACTTCTGGTGTGGAAATCAATACAGGCTCATGCAGGGCAGATACAGGGGGCTCATACAGACATTAATACATGCTTATGGATATACACACTTTCACCATTAGGTTGGACACATGCACTTGAGGGAGCGTGTCAGCCACGTGTCTCATATCCAATAAGAGCATTAGGTCTGTCAATAAGAGCCTTTCAAGAATACCAGGGGTTCCATCAACTGACACACAGATAATACATAAGGACGGATAATACACCCTCATCTGTGCACACACACACACTAACTTCCCCTTCTCACTTTGTCCTTTAACCAGACAAAAATGGAGTAAAGCTCGGGGCCGTTCCATTTTAATCCACATCACCCACCTCCCCCGACACCCCCCAACTAACAGGTTTTTATGCTTCCTCTTCTCTTTGTCTTATCTTTGTTGTGTTTGTTTCCTTTCCCCTTTCTCTGAGTTTCTGTCTTTTGTATGTTGTCCCTGGTTATGAAAACTAAGGAAGAAGAAGAACCTTGGATCAGCTCCTATGTATTTGTCAGATTTTTGATGATGGGTCAGATTTTTCATGCATTTGTTGTGTTTATTGTAATCATAGACATTTTTAAAGAACTCAAGTTTTAAAAAGGATTTGGAGTTTAATTTCACGAGATGCTGTGTTTTTGCAACAATTGAATGCACAATAAATATAGTTGTCAAAAAGCATAGTATGCAAAAGTCTAGGTACTGGGTAAAGCTCTATGTTACTACTACTATGGCAGTACAAGGAAGACACGGCCACCTAAATGAGAGGAAATATTTGATTCTGCCAAAAGAGCAGCAGGGGCAGCTGGCCTTGTATAAAATTACTATACTAACTGAATATTGAGCCTACTGAAGTGTCCTTGAGCATGCCTCCAAATCAAGATCAGGGCCACTGTTGATAGTTCTGATAGAAACAAAAAAAGGAGTATTACCCATCATGAATGAAGAACACATCACATCAGAAGAAGTTAACGCGATGGGGATGATAAAACAATACTGTAATGAAAAAAATCCAACCAAAAGCAGGGCACTGATGTAAAATGGCACCGATTTATAAAAAACACATCTTTTATGTTGGAAATTCTGAGTCAAAATACTTCCAATTCAACACTGCTACTCCACAAAAAGTGTGGTCACAGTTGCAACAACAGCCAATCACCCAGCCTAAACAAAAACCACAACGTAAAATGTCGTCTTGTGTAATAATGTGGCGTTAAAATGCAGGACAGCAAGTTACAAATCTTACACAAGCAGCATTAAACCATTTTGAGCGTTTGCAGCGAGGTAATTGCATGTATGAAAGCACATAGTCTTAACTCCTATTAGACTTTGGACTGAAACTTCTGATATCCTTTGATCTATCATGTATCACTCAGTTTTATTCCAATTTATTTGATTTGATTAATCAATGTATCGGTCAGTCTATAAAATGCCAGAAAATAGTGAAATAGTGATAGTTTCCCAGAGTCCAAGAAGAGGTCTTCACACTGCTTGTTTTTTGTTTTGTTTTTTCTTACCAACAGTCCAAAACCGGCTGGAAGCAGACAATGACTGGCACTTCTGCTTGATACGTGAGTAAACAAATAATTATCAATAAAGTTGGGTTAAGGCTTTCATTTCTGGAAGAGTCTTTGGTTCCTGTATGAGTATGTTTGTGTCCTTGGTTTGAGAGTTTCTATTACATATCTTTAACAGTACAGAGACTGAAATCTAGTTCAGGTGTCAACTCTCCTCTTTTTCACATCTCACAATGAATTTAATTTTGACTGAAAAGCAACCTTAAGCAGGGAGGAAACCTTTAGACTGCTTGTGGGTAAAATATGTAACTGACTGAAGACAAAAATTTGACGTGAAGCAGATGCACCTGAGTCTCTTAAGCTCAGTGTCCGTGTCGTCCTTTTGTTAAGACCCCAGAGTGGGTCAAGGAATTTCATTTATCAAGAAATGGATAGGGCTTCTATAAGAGCCCTCTTCAGAAACACACACATGTACTATAAATAACTAAATGACACACTGCGCATTGTCAGAGAGGAGCTCCTTACTAGTAGACAGAAAATGAGGGATAGGAGGCTTACAGTAGGTAGAAAGAGAAAAGATGTTTGTAAGCATGGAGGGAAGGCATGGAACTCAGACAGACAAAGAGAAAAAAAGGAGAGAGAAAGAAATGGAGAGAAATGTGAACAAGTGCTTGATAAGTGGCATGAAAGAGGGGCAGAGGGGAAGAATCTCAGGCCTCCCATGCTCGCCTGTCCACACACAAACAGACTACAAATAAGCTTGTGCGGTTTCTTTGAACATGCAGCGGTCAAGGTTCACTGGCAGGTCAGTGGGGGGTGGGGAGGGGGGACTGGGTGAGCAGAACATGGAAAATGAAACACACACACACGCGCGCACACACACACACACACACACACACACACACACACACACACACACACACACACACACACACACACACACACACACACACACACACACACACAGACAAAGACACTTGTGGACAGCTGTCAGTTGGCAGCTAAGCAGGTCTGAGGTGAAACAATAGGGCCGAAGTAGAACAGCAAATAGTTTTATTGGGTTTAAAACAAGGGTAAGTGCTCAGATTGGCATGTGCCAGGGTAAATCAGTGTGTCAAGAATCCTATGTGTGTTTATAATACGCAGACATCCTCTAGCAGCAATTTTTGTTACAGTTACTGCGTACATCATGTGACACGGAGGAATTACCATAATGTACGTAGTGAGGTAAACAAATGTAGAATTCATATAAAAGTGAAATGTTTCTGTATCAATTAATCTGATTATTTCCTTGATTTATTGATTAGTGCCCCTTAAAATTTCTTCAGCCCCAGGTGAAGTCTTCAGTTGTCTCGATATGTGCCACTAACAGCCTGGCACCTAAAAATACATTATCAGAAAAGACAGCAAAGAAGAACAGAAAATCCTGTGAAACCAGATAAAGGAAAAACAATCAACTAATCATTTCAGATCGAGTGAAAATGATATTGTTATGTCTAGTCTCTACCTGAACGGCGCACACACTTCCTGCAACACCGCTGCATTAAACAAGTCCACTAAAAGTATAAAACGTCCAGTGAATGTATTCAAACTGCAGCGTAACATTGAAGTTTTTTGTAGCCAGATGACAACACCTTTGGTTCAAATATTTACCTGATCCCCTTGGAAGGGATCGGATTGGAGTTTTCCCTTTAATTTCCCCAATTTACAAATCTTTTAGCAGATTAATTATACAATTAACATTAATGGTAATAAAACCAGTTGCATCTGGTTTTTGTTTTTGTTGTGACAAAAATGGTTTCAAAGCATAAAACAGAATTTTGTTGTAATTTAATTTGTTGATAAATTATTAGATTCAGACATCTGCTGTAAGGTGACGGTGCATCAGCACTTGGCTATACAAATATTCACAAGCCTTTTTTACAGTAAAATCTAGTACTTGTCACACTATTTGATCTCTTTTCTATCACTTTACAGCGAGTTTGCCACATAACCAGACAGAGAAAGTATGCACATGGCCTTTTGAAATGAAAATACACCAATCAATTAGACTTTGTTTATCCACAACAATACACTCTAGGGTTTTTCTATTCAAAGCCTCTTACATTGCCAAGGCATCACGCTGTATATATAATACAGCAGGGCACGGTGCTGCACATTACCATGTAATGCTCTTTTACTGCCCCCTGCCTTTTCTTGTACACATCCATATGAGACTGAGGGAGGGAGACCGAAAAGACAGACAAAAGGCATTGTTGCAGACAGAATCTAAGCCTCCAAATAAGGATAATAGAGTCAAACATATGATGATAATGAAATGTTATGAAAACATTTGGAAGATTATGTTTCTATGGCTTTAAGGATGGCTACAGATTTCTACAATAGGAGAGTGAAATTAAATGTTGGAGTGGATCAAGTTGTTGACAAGTTCAGAATGTCTCAAAAAAACTACAGGATCCCAATCATAATGGATAACAATGAATTAGTTTGACTACTACAGTACAAACAGAGCAGATGGTTAATGCAAAACAGAAGTAAATATTAATACTAAATATAAAGGAATTAGAAGTACTACTCTCTGCAAGCCTCTTTACCTTCTCTGGTGTCCCCACATAACCGGCATATTTCAAAATCTAAAAATGTGTTGTGGACATTTCCTGTAATTAGTTCAGATCCTGTTCGCACGTTAGAAAAGTTTTACTGACAAGAAATTATTTCTGTTATCTTCTGGTGGTATATTATATAATTATATTATATAATCTGTCCAAACATAACAAATTATGTAAATTATATAGGTGTATAATCATTGAATTAACCAAAGATTACTATACAAAGTAGAAGTGTAGCAATGTCAGCACTGAACATAAGCCTACACACAAGCTGTGTAACCATAATGTCGACCTCAGCTGAACCTAATCTATCCCTAACCATTGACTCTGTGCAGCATAAAGCTTGCTGTTATCATCATCCTGTTCATACTGACCATTAAACAATCCCTTCCAGTGTAAGCTATTGGGACAAACTCCACAATCCTTGTTTTGTACAAAAACATATTCTAAAGTTTCTCTTTGAGGGAAATTTCATACTAAAAAGACTTTGGAAGATACTGAAGAAGTGTCTAATTCAGACAGCAGAAGCCTCATAGCAGCTTGCTGATTTTGTCCCCCCATCACTTTGATTGAAAAAAGGGGGGACGATTACAAAGTGAAAACTGTCTCAATGTTCATTTGGGACCCTGGTTTTTGTTTTAAGACACTTGAAAAACTGTGAACATATCCTTTAAAGCCCCTGCATGCCAACTTTTGGTTTGTGTGATTGTAGAATCTGTCAATCAAGTTTTTCTGTATAGAAAAATGAGACAATCCTCATAAAAACTGTCAAACCAACATATAACAATATAAATACTGTATAGTTCAAATACACAAACAATGCACATGATATGATATGGTGTGCAAACCTTAGCAGCTGTAAAATGGTGGTAGACAAGGTGAAGACCAGTACTGCACTAAAAGTGAGAACACATGCCAGGAATTATAAAACAAATGTTTCATAAATATAATCTGAGTTTAAGCAGTCGGTGACCTGAAGGCATAATCTCCCCAAAGACCATGCAGTCTTCCTACACTAATCTGACTCTTCATCATCCTCACCCACTCTTCCCCCTCCATCTTCAGATCCCCAGCTTGATCTTACATAAACACACATACAAATAAAAGCACAAACACACACACACACACACACACAGCTACACACACACACACACACACACTCACACGCAGGCTGTTTCCATTTATCAAATCAAGAGATATAAATAGCAAATGTCTGACTTGTTTTACATAAATGATCTTGAAGCAGTATGTGAAATTAATAAAAGCTGTAGCTCTTTTTGTTTTTGTTGAACATGGCTCTTGTCCTTGCCCACACAAACTACAATTAAATGAGAGAATAGTCGCTGCGTGTCTTCTGAGTGAGTACCACATTAACTTGAGACAATGATCGCCACAAATGTTGTAGAGAATTGTAGATGAAAAAAGGCTTCACATAGCAGCTCTATATTTGGAAACAGACATCCTGATATAAAAAGTGTCACTGTCTTGGCTGTTTATTGGCTACATTCAAATCATGACTTTGTTTGTTCATTGTTTTGCTGGTGAAATGATTCCCTGTCAGTCCATTTTTTATTATTTATTATTATTATTTCTATTCTTTAAGGATCTTAAACCCGTAAGTGGCAAGTTTATGAACATGTGCAATCGTGCACACTTGCCTGAGTAACTCCCTAACACTAACTTTAATTCAAAGGGTGTTTTCACAGATACAGATATAAAGATGCAGGCTTGTCTGTCTTTGATTTGATCACGTAATTTTCTCACATTGTCATATGCTGATATAGTGGCAAAGTCCATTTCCCTTCTTGGCGTTGCCAGCATGTTTTGTTTTGTTTTTTAGGTTATTTTCAGAAAGATTGACTGTTGTGTATTCAGTTTTTGAGTCCATCTATGTGAAAGGAGATAACCCTGCTTATCCCACACTGGAAATGTATACTTCATAGGACAACTAACCTTAAAAGTAGCCAATTCTCATGATGCAGCTCAAACAAAGATTTTTTCCGAAACTTAACCAAGTGGTTTTGTTGCCTAAACCTAACCAAACTACCAATGTTTCACACCGTTTACCATGTATTAAATGTCATGTAACTTAAGTCACGAGTCTTATGTGACGTAGTTAAGGTCCTGCACGCCTGTCATTGGACTGGTAAAGGAAACCCTCATGTTTCGTTTTGGGGAACGGTCATATTGTTGGACTTTCCAACGGCCATTTATGTCGTTATGGAAAATGGTATTTTATGTTGTTTTGGGACAACTGACAAACAACATATTATGTATGAGGACGTGTTGCAGCATGCATCTTTTTGAAACACTAGATCTAGAATGACTTGTCTTGCATGCTGGTGTGTCAATAAAAACTAAATGCAACAAAGTGCAATAGAAACAGACTTAACTGATAATTATGATGTACATGAAGCTTGTGGCTTAAACATCCACTGAAGCTTCCAACAATTAGGTCATCTCATTGTACCCTGTTCTTCTGCAAATTTATCATAGCACCTGATTAAAGAATTAGTGCCACCAACTGTTTTTCTTTTCAAAATCAAACTGTTAATATTCACATAATGGTAGTGGATGGAAACACGCATTATATTACATTATATTTCTTTGAAAACTTGGTTAAAATTTGTGCCACATTCACATGAAAAGTTGGGTAGATATCAAATGAAACTTTAACAAGTGGTAAAATATATGGAAGATGATACCGCAAAGTTGGAGCTAATACAAAAGCTCTAAATGTCTCGAAGATAAAGTACGCAGCAATTTATTGTCTCACACACAGACACACACACACAGACACACACACACACACACACACACACACACACACACACAGAGCACAACTGGCTATTCGAAAGCACTCCTCTGGTCTTCAGATAGTTGAAGGAGGAGAGTTAAAACACAAACTGACAAACAAGATGGCCGTCGAGTGCTTTCCTGATGAGAGCCTAAAATTGAGTGGATGCAAGTCCCGGTTAAGCCTGGCTGCGTTTTACCAGGCGAATGTTTTAGGGGGACACAGCGAGCCGATATTCACTGATTGAATGCACCCCCCACTCCCACCCACTTGTCATTATAACACAGTTTCTCCTTGAGAACTAAATCTACTTAGGATTGTTTTTATATTTCTTTTTCATATCTTCCTTATCATTTTCTTTAATTCAAAATGACAATCTGGACGTAGTAATCCATCATGGATTTAACATTTCCCCACACACTCTGCTGCCCCTCCCAGAGCTAAATAATCATCATGTTTTAGGACTTGGGACCTTACTCAAGGGGGATAGAAAGAGAAAGAGTGAAAGAAGAATGGGATGGATAAAAAGACATGAGAGAATGGCAAAAATGACAAAGAGAGAAGAGGGACAGAGATGAAGAGACATGAGAGAGAAGAGGGGGGATGGGTTCAAAGAAGTCTCTTATTAATCAAGACAAGGAATAAAACAAGGTTGTAATATTCACAAATGGGGCCCAAGCTGTGTGCCCACCACCACATACTCTCCCCCCACCCCCTTCCCTTTTGCTTTGATAGTATTAGAGAAATGAAAACGAAATCTTTAGATTAGAAAGATTGGAAAAATTGAATTACGGTGGTTGCGTGGGGGCCGAGTGGATGAGCGAGAGCCAAATCTTCATCTCGGACGGAGCAGGAGGGGTGGGGGGTGAAAATGATGAAAAATGAAATAGGGTATATCTGGAGGGGGAGTTGAATGGATGGATTGAGGGAGGGAAGAGAGATAAGAAGTCGAGGGTCATCATTCTTTCAATCCCAAATCCAACAATCAGTTTAAGCTTCTACCAGACGTAAGTACAACACAGAGAGAAAAGGAAGCATCACGGTGGCCTCATGTTACCTCCAGGAGTTGATTTAGCATTTCTGCAGATAGCGGTCATTCTCTATGCTTGTTAGCATCAGCTTCAGCTATACATATCCATCCACTAAAATGAAACAACATCATCAATGGATAACACTTACCCTAGTTCTTGTATAAACAATGATAATGGAAAATGTTTTTTTGCATTGATGTATACAACAAATTCTTACTTCAAACCTGACACAGCTTAAGTTGGTCAGTTACTGCTGTCCACTTTCAACAGAATAAGGAGGTAAGGTGGAAAATAAGTGCTTTTTCATTAAATTTTTTTTTTTTTTAAATCAACAAAAGAAATGCAAGGAGCAATGAAATAACATCCCGGCTGTTTCTTCTGTATTGTAAATTAATTTGTATATTGAGATTGAGGTCGCTTTGTTTTAAACTAATAAAAAAAATAAAAAAATAAATGTATGTACTGGATTGCATATAAAAATAATGATGAGTCACTTTGACTAAAGAAGAGAACAACATTCCTATCCAAGGAGTGAATAGAAAGAGGCAATGTGTCACCGACAAAATATCTAGTCTGCACTCTGAAGAGAAAGACCTCTTCAAGGAGAACTCCATTGAAACAGCACTTAATACTTTGCAAGTAAAGGGCAACGAAGACACATCTATTCAAAGTGATCTGTCTTAAAAATTAAATTTAAATTCAATAACAAAGAAGGAACTGATCCCCTGTCCCTGACCTCGCATGTCATACTGTTTGAACCTCTTTAAAACTCTTGTTTTAAGAACAACAGCACCCTCTAGCTGCACACAAGGGTGATGCATGAGGGGCTCAATCCTGCTTTGACATAAGAACACTGACCAGCACTGATAGGTTGTTGCAGGGAATGAATGGGACATTTTTGGTAAAAGCTAAAAAAAAAAACCACATTATTTTATTTACTGTATTATTTACAATTTATACATTTGAGTGATTGAGGCCATAGGTGATGTCAGATGAATAAGAAGGCACTATACATTGTAAAAACTGTAAGGGTTTCTTGTGAATTACATACATGTGAGATGATTCAACTTTGGAACGGACTATGTTATAAACAGCAGCTCATAAGAAAGGTTTACTGGTCTCCCTAAAGAGAAAGGACTCAAGACGAAAGCCACAGCTGCAATTTCCAGGAGCCAGCGTCTGCAAAAACAATTGAGCAGCTGATTAATGCCTTTTGACTCCTAAGGATTATTGAGTGACAGAGAAATGAAAGAAAAAAATAATGTATTACAGCATTCAATTAAGCATGACAGCTCCAACAACACAGATTGTGGATTAATGAGAGCTGCCTGCCTATTTCCATCAATGTCCGCTGTTTTTTTTCATTCATTCTCTTGATTCATTTTTTCATTCAATCATTCAAAAACAAAAAACATGTAACCGGTCTCCCTAAAGAGAAAGGACTCAAGACGACGTCCGTTTCATGTTTTTATTGCACATTATATGAAAATAGGGTTACTCTTTTGGTTTGTGGTTACTTCTGGTTGAATGAAGACACTTCAGCTGTAAATGCAAACTACATGCAAAACAATGTACAGGTGAAGTCCCATGACATTGTGTAGCCTATCCTAAATTATATTAAAGTCTCTTGCAGGAGTCTGTTAGGTTGCTATTTTCTATATCAGTTTCCCTAGATGTTGTATGTTGTTATGCATAATTTTTTTTACAATCAACTATAGTTTTTAAATCAGGCAACCATAAACTATGTGTAGAACTATCATTTTGGTAAGAAATGTCTAAAGACAAACCCAAAGATCGAAATTCTCATCATCCACACCCATGAGGCTTGGAACAACTTGCCTGACAATGCCCAGACACGAGGTTTAATATTTTGAGGTAACACTCTGTTGTGTAGGCCTAGTACTGCGTTTTACTTCTGTTTGCAGTTCCGGGTAACATCCACCAAGTGTCCTCACAGACTAATTATAATTTCACTGACAAGGAACTCACTTACAGCGTTAGTTACAATTCCCCTAACTGCATTACTTTTATTTGTCACTATATAAAATGATTACCTTTTAACGGAATCACCTCTTAGGTGTGTGGAGAATTAAAATAAACTATTTATTCCACGTGATCATGATCACTTTACACCATTATTAGCCATTCTCTCAACTGACAGATCTCTATCTATCTGTTTGCACCTTCTGTGTTATGTGTATTTTTCAGAAACGAACACAGATTACAGTAACTGTTCTTTGTAATCACATTACAATGCTGCTGTTCCATGTTCTATATCTACTGAAAGAGTGAGGAGAGAGGATTAAATAACCACCAGAGGCCCTCAGTGATCTGCAGCGATCTCTTTCTGTAGCTGCCAGCAAACAGCTCACTCCTGTTATTCACAATCAGCTGCGAGCGGATGCAAAAGCTATTTCTGTATTTTGTCACGCAATCCCAGAAGCTCTGTTCAGCGGCTGTTTGAAAAACCACAGCTGCAATTTCCAGGAGCAAGCGTCTGCAAAAACCATTGAGCAGCTGATTAATGCCTTTTGACTCCTGAGGATTATTGAGTGACAGGGAAATGAAAGAAACAAATAATGTATTACTGCATTCAATTAAGCATGACAGCTCCAACAACACAGATTGTGGATTAATGAGAGCTGCCTGGCTATTTCCATCAATGTCCGCTGTTTTTTTCATTCATTCTCTTGATTCATTTTTTCATTCAAAAACACAAAACATGTAACCATCCTTGAACTTCACATTCAAACTGACATCTGGAAAGAGAAATAAATAGAAAGTACAACATTAAACAGATAGCAGGGGGTTGGGGTTGAGTGACAGATTGGAAAAGCTCAATCCTAGCTCAAAAAGACAGATTGGCAGGCGACTGCGGTGTAGCTCCACTAGTCGGACTAATGTTGTCAACACCACCAAGTGGTTTCTGTCCCATCGGGGCCAGTGATACTGACAGCTACATGCAAGGATTGTGCGGCGAAAAGCTTATGTGACTGACTATATAAGGCCTCCAGAGGCTACACTAGCACACACAAGGTGATTGGGTTCGGGATGACGGAAGACAGGAGGGGAAAGCCAACCACAAACAGCCTTAAAGCTTCTTTGAATTAATGCTTTTGCATGGATGTGAACCAGCAACCTCCCAGACACTTGCTTCGACACTGTCTACTCCCGCTGTCCCTGATTTATTACAGTTTGCTTTGTGATGAGCATTTAAATGATCCCTCCCCTGCAGGGCGTGGAAATGTAAACCCGGATTAATGGATCATTAGAAATGTACCATTTTTTATCCTGCAAAATGAATTATCCTTTGATTTTTCCAGGCCTCCCTGCATGTGTGTATGGGAGACAGATCGTGAGGGAGATGGATAAAAGAGATTTGCACAAAAAAGATTCACTTTCAGGTACAGATACATAATGTATGATGCAGTATATACACACAATTCTGATTAGATTTAGAAATGCATGTTAAATCCTACTTGCAAAAAAAAAAATTAAAAAAAAAAAATATATATATATATGTATATACCTCTACTGTAAAGGTTCATGAACTAAAAGGTGCAATGTGTAAGAATTGAGTCTACCTGTCTGAGCTAATGGCAGTTAGCAGCCATTAGCTCAGTTAGCCGTGCAGCTACATTTTGACACAGCTTCCGAGACTGACAGAGGCCATTTTGATGACAGGGAATAAAGTAACAAAGTGATTTACAGCACTCTGGCCAGGACTCTGGGGATGACAAAGACACAGTGGCTTCTGGCGGGGACAGGAGAGGCGTCGAGCAGGAGAGGAGCGAGAGGGAGGTCGGGCATTAGACAGGCAGCGACAGCGTGTAGGCAGACTATTTTCACATTTAGCTGAGTGAATTAAGGGTTTATTTCCATCAAACAACAAGAGTTGGTGATTGTTGTTGAACAGTGGAAAAACTTTTGTTTTTGGTTCCTGCACAGTTTTAAGGACTTTACGATGAGTTAACAAGGCAATTAGTTCGGTGAAAGAGAGAAATTTGAATTCAGAAGCTGTATGGTTGTTTTCTGTTTTTTAATAAGGAAAACGGGTAAGAATAGATAATTTCTTTACATTTTGGGAGTTTATTTTTTCAACCAAAAAAGCTAACAGCGCTCTCTAAAATAGCAAACTCACTGCTCACCCACATCTCCCAGCTGAAACTACCGGGGGCGCCTGAGCTACACTGCTGGACTATTGCCTCTCAAGGCACAAGTGGTATCACAACAAAGGACAGGCCAGGGCTAGCTCTTAGCATGTCAACTTTAGTAGCTATTAATGCAACACTATACATAGACATCTTTTACATGACGTCAGAACTGTTACTTCAGATTACATCATCAGTTTTGTATGTTTATGTAACCGAGCTAGCTTTTTTCTTATTTAGTTTATGTTCTGATTATGATCAAATGAACATATGAAGACATCACACTAAATAATCTCTAATACACTTCTTAATAATAGACATAACAAATTTGATTTATAAAGTTTATAAATTCAACATTTCACATGTGAGGCAGTATTATGTAATCAGCTTGTGTGCAGTACGTTCTTTCATTTTGTTTTATTTATTTTCTGTGGATGTGGTAATTGGCTGGTGAGATACAGTGAGTGAATGCACTTTGGATGATGAATGGAGATGCAGAGGGTGTTTCTGTACGTTAGCAGACTGGCACCAAAATGGGCAGATCATAAATCCAGAGGGTGCTCTGAGTCCTGAGCAACGATGAGTTCAGATGCTGTTGTCACAACCTGGCTCAAGGGTCACGACAAAAGAGGGAACGAGGCAGCATAAATAATCAAAAGTGATTTATTTAACAAAAGAGTGAACTAAACATAACTATTTAAATGTGCAAGGTGTGTCTCTGTAAAATAAATAACTCAAAGCAAGATGTGGCAGTCAGGGTGGTCAGGCCATGGTTGACATCTGGATTGCAGAGAAGAAAAGAGCAAGTGGTTTGACCAAGTGGAGCTTTATCTCCCCTGGCTCACAGGTCCAAGGTGCACCCGATCAGCAATCACCTCAACAGAAGAAAGATGGTTAACAGTGGTGAGGTATCACTCCCACAGAGTGATGCCTCACCGGATCACACAGGGGCCGTCAACAGTCATTCATGGTATCATACCACGCTGCTAAGCTGAAAGCTTGCTGCCTGCGACAAAGGTGCCAAAAATTCTCTGTTTTGAGCTTCTCAAATGTGACAATTTTCTGCTTTTCTTTGTTTTATAAGACCATAAACTTAATTTCTTTAGCTTTTGGACTGTAGAAGACATCACAGTGGGCTTGGAGAAACTTTAAAAAACATTTTATAGACAACTTGATTAATCGAGAAACTAAATTGCAGATTACTCAATAATGAAAATAATTGTTAGTGTCAGCTCTAGTGGAAATGAGCCTTTGTCATGTGACAATGCCCGTCATTTGGAATTAAAACTTGATCACAAGTGTTGACATGTAGTTTACATTGCCCCTGAATCAATGTGCATACTGTGTACAAAAATGTATTTATTTAATTTCTGACATTAAGTCTTTTGTTGTCTTTTTAAAAATACAAAGCGGAGAGGCTAGTTAATAAGACAAGGTTGTAAAAATTAAGCTTCTAGCTCAACAGCTTTCAAATTATCATGTATTTGCAGAGACCAGTGTAATGTACATACTGACAAGGAAAAATGTAAATTGAGCATTATTGAACTACTACAAAAAACGCTGACAAGGCCACGTTTAGTCTTCATACTTGTATCTTGTAACAAAGTTCAAGTCTGTTGTTTCCTATGGAATAAGAATTAATGCAGAAAATATTTCCTTGTGAAGATCAGGCATCATATGTGCAACTGAACTCATTGTTTGCAGACATGAGCTGAAATATGGGGATGAAAGAGGCAAGCTGAACAAGCAATGCAAACTTAAATTACTCCAGTTGTTAGATATGATGTTAAATCACACACAGCTAAAATTTCAAGTATGACACAAAAAAGTCTACTTTCTCTTGAGGTGTAAAGATAGCAAAGATGTGCCCAGGTGACTTAAATCGTACTACAAAGTCAAATATTTAATAATTAAATTATAACAAATTCACTACAAATCATAATTAGGATGACAAGGACAGGTTCAAGTGCAAATAACTTCCAACCAGTGATCAATTTGAGACTGCATTTATGAACTGAACCAAGGAAAGAGATGGGTGTGTTACAGATAACTTGTCTTACAAAACATTCATCAACATTGTAAGATGATTTGAATACTGCAAAGCTAGTTTACAGACTGCTACTATTAAATAAATCAATCAACTATCTTCCAAGATTAGGCCCGCCTGCACTGCTCCTTTAAACAGCTGAAACAAAAGATATTTTCTTCCACTTGCACTTCTGAGATCACACACACACACACACACACACAAACACACACACGCAAGCACTTTGTATTACCCTCACGTTTCCCTAGTCAGTAGTCGGTTTTAGAAAGAGTGTGAGACAAAGTGAAGTGGAGGGAGGCTGTATGTGTGTGTGTGTTGGGGGGGGGGGATCTAAACAACTGTGGTCTGTGGGATATTGCATAACGCGATTAGACTGCAGGAATCTGAGAAAGAAGTCCTATTGTTCACAACCATGTGAGGGAGAGAGAGAGACTGTTGTTCAAAACCATGTGACACGAGGTCAGAGTTCAAACACACAAGAATGAGGCATGGAGTTGCATGAGAGACAGTGGGGCATCACACTCACCTCCTCAAAATCAATTCTCTCTACTTTGTCTGTCCTTGTTTCTTCTTTCTTAGAGAATATTGATGAAGTGTCAAACCCTGCCTTGCTCACAAGAGAAGCTCAGAAACATCATCCTTAGCAAAGTTATGACTGGAATGAAACTTTTTTTACTGTAGTATACAGCTACAACTAACAATCTTTTATTTCTTAAAAAAATTACTCAAACCGATTAATCAATTATTAAAGTACTTGGGAATTATTTTAATTGACAACTTATCAACAATAAATTATTGCAGCTCTGCCGTTAGTGTCACTTCTATTCATCAAAATATCTATAAAAATAAAGTAGGTCACTCATGATTCTAAATGGCACCATGCTATCAAAGTTAACCATATTTAAACCTCGACATCAAACTCAAAGATATCACAATAAGATCTATAGAGTTCCGACTTTACTGTGTGTGTTTAAGCCTCTAGTCTGTACACCAACCTTTTCTAACTGTCTTTTTAAAACTCCAAGTTGAGAATGAATAATACAATTTTTTAAAAAGGAGTGAAAAGATGAAGAAACATTGCAGCCCTACTATCACTAATTTCCCCATGGGTATACACAGTCTAAGGACTGTGTAGCCTTGGGTTAAGAGCAGCAGGATCAGACCTCCGCTGTCTATTAATAATTAAACTATGCTGTGCAAGAGACACCAGGGGCTTTACGCTGCACTAAAGAAAGATGAAAGAGGGCCAGAGAAAGAGAATAAGGCATTGTAAGGGATGTGACAAACAGGAGGGAGGATAAATGACATAAATGTAAAAGACAAAGATGAACACAGCAACTAGGCCACAAGCACTTGCAACCTCCTCTACAACACTGTCTTACTGTCAAAATGTTCATTTCTGGCGGCATATGAACATAAACATAGACAGCCTCAGAATCACAACACAGCACAGCTAAACAATGAACGTATTTGTCATGGGGAAAGCCAAAAACTGCCATTAAAGAAGAAATGGATTAAACAGTAAGACAAAAACAAAATAAACATAATTTATTCCGTAAAAATAAACTGTAACGATGCATAAGTAGAGCTACCCGACAGGAACACCAGTGACAAAGACCCTGAGGCTGATGAAGAATTTTACTCATAATGTCAAGAACATTTCAGAGACATTATTGTGTCTAAAAAAACTAAACTGACATGACAGCTAAAGAACTCACACAATGAGCTGGCTTTAAAACTAGGATATTCAATGATGGTAGCATCTGACATTGTCAGTGACCAACATGTGCAGGCTGAAGATGTGGCAACTGCATACAGGGCAGCTTCTCTGGCTGTACAGGCAGTAACATGGGATTCATTTGTGTCACACTGCCCAAAAAACATTTAGCAGAGGGTGGGTAAAACCAAAAATAAGCAATCCCCTTCACAGAAGATTTTAAAGTTTCATAAAACACAAAGCTTAGTGAGTTCTGTCATAAATTCAACTAAAGATGGCAGAACAGCCAGGTTTCCCTTCACATGTGGTGCAAATTTTACCTGGCTTTCCAGAAAATCAGCAAAAGGAGATCCCAGTGAATTCAAATTGAGGAGGGCACACCTTGAAAACGGTGGAAAACCAAATCTCAAGTCATACAACAGAAGAACAACAATAGTCACTTTATTTCTTTACATAATTTTATTAATAACGATTTTCAGGAGGTGACAGAGAATCCTAGCTGACACATTAACTGACTAACTATTCTGAGACAAAGTAGCTAAGAACAAAGATTTAATCAGCAGGGAAATCTCAGAGATGAATCTGATCAATGTGATTGGTTCTTAAGAGGCATCCATCATAATTATTTGCATATTTAGTGTATTCCACTTCTGTATTATGACAAGCCAGAGTTGCTTCACCACCTGGCCCATCATGCCTTAAGGTTAGTTAGAAAAATGTTTATGTGATATGGAAACACAGCTTAAAGAAATGGAGGCCCCGAAAATAGCAAAAAAAAATAAGCACTTCCGGTGGTCGGCCTAATAAGTCAAAAGACCGAACAAATTTTACCGAACAATTACTCTGACATATCGGCAGTGTGAAAGCATTTTAAAGTGTCAGAGAAAAATGCAAAAATCGCTGTTTGCAGACACTGTTCTGCTTAACTGTCTCCTAGCACATCCACTCCATCTGTGGCTGACTTCTTAGAAAAGGCAACAAACGGTCTGGAGAAGGCGATTAAGCTAACCACACCTAAATTTGGAGTGCACACGTAGTCAAGATTTTATGGTAACTGAAACGGACCTGAGCGAGCTGACAGGCAGGTTATCGGCTTTATCCTGTCAGTTTCGCTCTTTACAAAGACAAGTGTTGCAGTATGAGAGTCCTACCTGAAGAGAGGCTGAAGTTTTCATGCTACGCGATACGACAACAACATACAACATTATTTATGAAATTGGGTCAGACTTGATGAATTTAGCGCGAGGATACACACGTGTGACAACGTCTGGTTTTCAAAATAAGGTGTCTATACAGTATGGAAATAAGATTAATCGGATTATATTCACAGAAAGTATAAAACATATTACATGTCCATTAAACCTCTCGGGCCTCAGACCCACCGACCATAGTCTCTCCAAATCCTGTGGGAAACACTGAGTAAAAAGCACATTTTGACTATTTAATTTATGCAATGGTAAAAAATTAAAAATGGGGTAAAAATGTGATAAACCTTGCTCGGTAAAGTTTCTCAGCATATTAAGTTTCAGCTTCGGCCAAGAATTTTCATTTCGATGCATCCCTAATGAAAGAGTAAACTATGCTTTTTAGCCACAAAGAAATAGAAACTATGTATAACAAGAAAGTATCTAGTAGGCACTATAATGCTGATCACATTGATACTTGTTGTGCCATTAATTATAAATGCCAGTAATTATATATGTAAGTAATTAATTTGCATTTTATTCGTTGTTCTGTTTTAGCACTGCGAGAAAGAGAAGGTCAGCTTTAGGTTCAATTCAACTACCTTGGGTTTTGTTTCATGGAACTTAATGTTGGTCAAGATTCACAGCATTTTCTCTGCACCTCGCCACTAGCTGCTCTGTGTGTTTTACTGCAGCTATAAAGCCAGACAGGGCGAGGCACAGCTCTAATTTATGATTTAATCAATCTGCTCCTGCTAAAACAGCCTGAAAGAAGCAGAACCCTTGCAGCAAAGCAGCATTATCTTCCACATATCTTTGCTGACACTCAGCCTTACAAATCGGCTTGTTACAGAAGAGAAAACGCTGGAAAGAAGAAAAGGAGGAGAAAAGTAGGGGATGAAGCTGAAAGACAATGACAGCCATGTTAACCCTGTAATGGCCCCTTACAGAGAAAGTTATGCTTGCTTCCCTGCATAAATGAAAGTGGTTGTTTGAGACTGGTAGGCACAATTTTGGAGTGTAGAGTGTGACTTTTGAATAATTAATAAATGCCCAATTCTCAAGATAGCATGAAACAAACACATTGCTACTCAGCAAAAAGCAAAAACAGCAGGTCTTTTTTGCTGCATTCAGACTTATGAAGCTCTCTAAAGACAATAATTATTACCATTACAATAGAAATGTATGTGTCAAAATCCTAAGCATTTCCTTAAAATGACACAAAAACACTGCAAAGCATTGCGAGTCTCCTAAAGGTAACAGGAACCACTAATGTTCTTTGAATTCATGCCAGCAAACGTTTGTGAGAGTGAGTGTTTTGGAAGGAAACTCTTCCATTTACAGCAGGACATTAGCCATCAGTAAATGGATTACATTTGGAAGGCAACTTCCCCGAACAGGCAACTAGACAGCTCGTTTGGGCAGGGCTTCCCAACGCACCACTACACACACTCCCAACACACACTGCAGCAACAGAGTAATCGACAGTCTGGGAGTTTTCCTGCTGATGGTGGACTTTTCTTATTTTTTTAATCAACCACTCTACTCCTTCATCGTTCTGTTGTTCCTCCTCCCCTTCCCCTGGCTGTCAGCGATGGTCTGACCTCAGCGACACACCCACGCATACATATTGTACACACACACACACACACACACACACACACACACTTTACACATACTGTACATACAGCAGCATATCTCTTACTGTCTTACGGTTTTACTCACTTTCCCCAAACGCAAAGCACAAGTAATATATACATACTAGTAAGTATTTGGAATATTATTGAAGTAGAAGTTAATAAGTATACAGGGTTTTCCCCAGGGTGTGGGTTAGCAGATGTGGTAAGCGCTACCCCTGACATCTTAGCTGAAGCGCAGCAGTCGTTTTCCCTTCCCACCACAGCACCTGATCAAGACTGATTTGGCCGTTTATCTCCACTCCACAACAACGGCTGCTCTCATTTATTACTCCAAAGCAGACATATGATGTGATCAATCAATCACCTGCTGAGCTGAATCTGACACATCTTGTTCTTGTTATCAATATAGCTACTAGATGACTGGATGAACAATTATACTGTCCCGGGGGGAACCTTGATTATACAAGATAATCTCAAACTACTGTAAATGATATTATTGGACTCTTGGATGTTATGTCTAAAGGCTTCTGGGTCATTAGCAAAAAAATCTAAGAGGATGTGTTCTGATTGAGGGAGTGATCTCTAGGAACACATAACACTAACCCTCAAGGTCAAAATCCTAAAAAATGTAAGTAAATCTTTGTCAGATTTTGACGGGACACAGACTGAGCTACCTTACTATTACAACACAAACAGAATCATGATTATGCCTCATTATACTGCCTGTTGCTGACAGCAATCCTCATTAAAACGCCATAAAAATGTGCCTAATGGATCGTCGCCTTACAGCTACTGCACTGCTCTCCATTCTGCCTCTGCATCGGTAAGCCTTGTGGGAATTTTCCTCAACTGCAGACAGACGCAGGGAAAGACACACCCATCTAACAAAATACCCTGCAGTAAAGAGGAAGAGAGAGTGAGGCAGGGGTCTGCAAGAGAGTGATTGAGCAAGTGAAACATAAAAGTGAGGGCGTGTCTTTGAGCAAATGAGAGTGATAGTGAATATATACGTGAATATAAAAGAAAATTATGAATTGCTGCAGAGAGATGAAGGATGGGAGATTTTGATTATAAAATCAGAGAACAAAAACTCCCAAACTGCAGACTAAACTGTAATTGCAGTGGGTTTATGACTCTGACTGTGCTTGTGCATGTTTGCATGTGTCCACAACATTTAATACACACATGATTTCAGTATTTGTTGTGCTTGTTCACTTGCTGCAACAGTGAAGGGCTTTTATGTCAATGATTGAAACCATAAATCCACCAATCCAAACTGCTCAATACAGCCATTTAGCAGTGCCTTGATGGATGTTGTAGTTTTATTGCCTCTCTTGCACTTAATAGCTGTAGTCCTCCTAACTTTATGCTACTGATTGCTCAGCTCCTCTAAAAGAACTCAGCAGAAAGTTCACTTTAGTGGTGTGATTTATTTCCATTTTGGAATCAACTTAGGCTATCGTGTGTTTTACATCTCCTTGTGTCCGCCTCTGAATCCTCCAGTGAGAACTTAACACATAACATATTGTAAAGAAATAGAACCTTTTCAAAGTTGACATTTGGCTGTTCTATGGCCAAGATAGCCTGACTTTTAGTCCCTAGTTTGGGTTGTTAAGGTCAGCCATCTGGCTGACACGAAAAACTGGGGGTTTGGGTCCAAATGCAGACAAACAGAGAAAAGGAATAGTTGAGTGCTATTATATTACACAAGCTGTGAATAATGTATAGATGGTACTGAAACTGGTGATCCAAAAAACAAATAGGTGAGTAATTCTTGAGTCCAATAGAAAATACAAATCCAGAAACGTCCAGAGTAAACACAGGTGGATTCCATAGAACTATGTCGAACAATGAACACATGACAATTGAGGGTGTGAAAACCAACTAAATACACTAGTGAGGGTGAACATTTTCACAGACATAGGTGAAAGACAATCAGTGAGAAATGTACACAAGAAGTAAAACAAGACAATGACACCAGGGGCAGACAAAACTACAAAGTAAAACAGTAACCATAAAGCATACAACTACCACACCGGTACCACGACATGGGTAAAGCTCCAAAAATGGATCCTGTATTTTCACTATAGACTGTATAAAAGAACCCATTGGGTCCAATATTTGGATGATGGTGACGGTGGTGCTAGCAAGCTTGGTTAGCTAGGTGCATCTGTAATTCACATTAACTGTGATTTTAACTGGGATGCTACTTTTAGCTAGCTAGAAACAGGCTTAAAACAAAATGTACTTACCGGGAAAAAATGAACAGCCGACTCCTAATAAGCATTTTCAATGGCGCTGGTTAAATTTACAGTGCAGCAGATACCGGTCACTCATGGGTCACTGGTAGCAACTTGTCACAACTTATCACAACCTAACGCTACTTTATCATCTATTTTCTACTAAATGGGACCATATTTGAAGTCCCGCTTGATTTCAACCTCACCTTCAGTTTGTAATGCATGCGTTCTTTTGTAAATTTCACATTTCAAACCAAAGCCGAAACATCCATCACAAGATCAACAGGAATATTTTCTCAGACTTTGGAAACCTCTCTCTAAAGCCACAGATGACATAATAAAACTGTTTTTATAGGCTGAGTAGTGCTAACCTAAGTAAGATGAACTTCACGCGTGCCGCTTTTGGCTAGCATTTGGCTAGGTGTGCAGACGAGAGATGTCACTTAGTTAGTATGGCCAATAGTAGGATTCTGACTCCTGAAACACTGAATGCAATCGCTGTTAATATCATTAATACTTGTGTCAAAATGCAGTGGTCGGCTCCTGCCAAATCTCTCAGTGGGGGCAATTGTTGCGATGATGGCTAAGATGACCAGTTCAATGGTCTTAGTCTGCTATAAGACAAGGATTGTTTCTTAGGCTACATACTATACAGTCTTTGTGAACAGCTACATCCTGAAGTTCATTGTCAATGTCTACAATGAATGAACAGTCCACAGTTAAGATCTACCGATCTTTAGACCTTTGGATGTAAAGGTAACTACTTTAGCAATAATGAAAAAAAGAATGACTCTCACAATCATCTGATTTAGCAGTGACAAACCATTTATTTAGGAACAACAAATCCAGAATAAAGCGCAGTGGCACTGGCGTGATGATGTGCAATGAATGAAATTATTTACAGTTAATCTTGCGTTGCAGCTAAGGGACCCGTCTCAAGTAACAGTACAGTAATGTAATGATGTCACATATGCTGTATATGAAGGTAGATCAAACATAACTAATCTTAAATATTTAATGGGGTACAGAGGAGCACAGTATTTATTTTCATTCTTTAAGTTACACACATTACACAAGACTAATAAGGTAAGCAGAAAGTTGTAAAAAATCCACCTGTTATCCTGTAGATACACAGTATTATTAGGGGTGTGGGCTGTATTAAAGTATCCACTGTTCTCCTGTACTCTGTATAATCACACAGTAACAACGAGCTATGTGCTCTTCTCCCATTCTCACTCAGGGGAAATATAAAAGATATATTCTATTATTTTTGGTTTATTTTCTGTGTTGCTTTCCTACTTCTCCTTCTTCTTTTTACCCTCCTCTGACAAGATGCCAGTGGTGACCACATCATGCTACCTCCTCTTTCTTCTTCGGTTTCTGGCAATAAAAGAAAAAAACAACACATCAAATAATTGTTAATGGTTAAGTGCAGCTAACTTTAAATTGACTCCACCTCCACACATAAAACATGGTTTTATAACAATCACATTTAACATAAGCATAAAATTCGGCTTAATAACTATCAAGATTATTAGCTTAGCCTATGGCATTTTACGGAGCATAAATTAGCCTAGCGGCTAGCGGACTTTTCCTCTCCTCATAGCTTAACAAATTACATGTATTATTTATACTGTTTCTTACTCACCGCTGGTAAAGTCGCTGCATCTCCAGACACCACGGTCGAATTTTCAGCCTGAACGTACGTTTTCTACAGCAGCTGGTCGTAGTGAGATCAACAAGCTGGAGGACTGCCGAGTCGTTTTCAGGTGCCAGAAGCCTAGCTCTGCTGCTGGGCGCACGACGTAAACACGTAAGCCCTCCCGGAGCCCATACAGATTGCATTGCAGCGGCCCCACCTCGAAAAAAAATGCCTCTACATGAAAGTCTATGAGAGAGATCTGGGCGATTTACAACCAAACTGAAATTGCACCAAAAGAGGCGGGACTCCCCGGAACAGGACTTGACGCTGATCGGACAGTGATATTCGGAGACAAACTGTCTGTCAAAAACAGTCACAGCTAACTATCAGTGTGGTAGAAAGTGTGAGAAAAATGCCCTGCCTTTCCCGGCTTGGCGGTGCGTCGCCCGGTCGCCCTAATGAACAAGTTACCCCTGCCAAAATGTCTGGTATTAGAAAGGCCTCTGGCGGAAAGCTATTGATGAACCTTTTTTAGGCAAGGCAAGGCAAGTTTATTTGTATAGCACATTTCAATATAAAAAAGCTTAAAAGCAACATAAGGAAATTGAAAAAATACACATTAAAAAATAATAAAAGTTACAGTGCAATGTACAATCAGGGTTAAAAGAGTTAAATGGAAAATAAAAACAGGCTGAGGGGTTGAGCAAATAACTGAGTTACAATTATTCTGAAAAGAGAATAAACAGATAAGTACACTTAATCTACTCTCTCTAGCTAGTCTGTACTCGGGTCCATAGCAATCTTTGGGTCCACTGAAACTCCAAAAAACCCTCGGACACTACAGAGAAACCAGGACATGTCTGTCCGCAGGCCACTTTGATCCAGTTATACTCTGGACCCACCTGCGCGTTCACAGGTGGACAGAGGTTCCTGCAAATCACTCAGGCGCAAGATTTAAGAGCTAGCTAGTTGACTGCCAGCTCTGCTTACCTAATTTGCATATTGATATCCAATCACAATGCAAGCAGAATTGACATAACAAGAATGCTTATTTACAGCAAGTCTAAGTGCAAAGGCCTGTGATCAGATGTCATACGCTCGTGCACATGCATATGTGTGTGTATTTGTGTGTCTCTGTTTGTGTACAGGCCTGCATGTACTGAGTGCAGTGCGTTGCGCTGTTTGTGTGTGTTTGTGTGTGTTTTATGTGCATGCGTGTGATCAATAAGCGCTTGGAGCTACAGCAGCAGGTAATCAGAGTAATTTATTTGTCAGGAAATCAATCAACAGCATATTGATCAGCTCTATAAAATGCAGCCATACATGATAGCACACAAACACACACACGCTCTCCCTCTCTGGGAGCCATCAGGGCCAGTACTGTTCATGTAGTGTACAGAATGTGCAGCAAAAACTATGCCAGTATGTAAGCAACCATGTATGCATGTGTGTGTGTGCTGTGTGTGTGACTCAGCTGCATCCTTCACTTTCCATCAGATTTCTCATGCATCTATAATGCAGCCCACATACATCCACATAACTCTTCTGCTGGGGGAAGGAAAGCACTTTCTGCTCTGTCCAGTGCAGCGGAAGAACATACAAGATTTACAAGTGCATATATGCAATAGGAATGAGGGAGAGGGTATTAAAACAACATATACAATAATAACAGACTGCTTCTGCTACTGTTATCTGTTTGTGTTGTTTTTCTACAAGTTGAGGACTTTTTGGAAGTGCACTTATTGCTGTAACAAGTGCATGAGAAGTTAATTATTAATCTATGATTATCTCTACAAAATGTCTTTTGTTATGATGCTTTTCAGAATCACCATTTTTTATTTAAAAAGCTGCATCAGATCAATACATCTTTAATGTGCATTTAGGAAAAGAGTCCCACAATTAAGAACCCCTGGTCTACAAAATCAACTATATCAGAGGTTTTCAAAGTGTGAGGCAGGCCTCCCCAGGGTGGCTCCAAACTGTTTCAATGGAGGCTCAGTGAATGGAAGTGAAAAGTTATTACATTAGTTATCAAAAGGAGACTACATAGTATAGCCTAAATATGTGATTGGGTTACTGAGATTAGGCTATCTTGGAGTGTCTATGGGATCAAATAACATAATCATGATCCCTTAGACATCCAGGAATTGAACAAAACTAAGCCAGTAAACTAACAGGGTATGAGGGGTCACCTTTTTCCAAGCTTTGTTTAAGGGGAGGCCCACTGTCTCAGACTAAGAGAATTTATACAATGGTGCCAATTGTATAATCTAAAGCATTGCTCATCAATTCATAATTCATAATAAGACAAGTGGTTACATTTCTAAAATGTTGTAAAGTGCAACCTTCAGCCTGCAAAGGAACTGCCAACTACAACTTTTTTTTTTTTCTCTGGAATAATAATACTAGGCACTCTGTTTTCCATTTGTTACTGCTCATCAGCATTACATGCAGCCAACCAAGTAGTTGTAAATTCTGGATTGATTTTGCAAGGCTGTGTGGGCGTTGGGTGTATTCAATGTAATTTTGCATAAAAAAACAACAAAGCAGGAAGACAGGGGAAACAGAGAGGAGAGGAGGAGTTAGAGGGAGAAAAGAAGAGGTTTCTACAGTTGACCTTCTTCCCTTTTGAAAATAGAGGATTCACATGATTGGGTTGTTGAATTCACTTCTTTGGCTTGGGACAAAGGAAGATGAAAAAAGAGCAGAATGAGAATGAGTGTGTGTTGGTGGTTTATCTGTTTTCTGGATTTGTTACAAGTTTCTGTCTGCCTCAGAGCCAGGCCACTAGGGAATTAATTAACTTAATCAGAGTGAAACTCTTTCATGCTTCTCCAAAACCTGTGTGTGGCGTATAGGTGCGATTTTGTGCATGTGTGTTGTTTGTTTGAAGCCGAGTGATATACAGGGACAGAGTGTGCTACAGGATGCTTAAAATAAACACAGAGTACAGTCATAATGATGTAACATTAAAGGTAGCTGTAAGACAAGGGAACCGATAGTTTATAAACCATCTATTTTGTCACAATCTGATCCTTTAATTGAGAAAAGCTTTGAAATTATTGAAAATAAAAATTGTATTTCTGCTGTAGAAACTCTGATTTGAAGGTTGGGAGCAAATGGTTTTCCGATCCAACCTACCAGTCTGACTACATTTTCTATCAAGACATCTCAATGTCAAACCCATGTCTATTTCTATAAAAAACAATTTTTACTTTTTGGTAAGTAAGTGATTTTTGATTTTGTGCTAATTTCTTCAGATTTTTAGGTTCTGGCTAGCAATATTAAGCGTGCAGCTGCAGGGCAGAGATGCCAATTATACGTTTGCAATGGGTGTGAGACAGGACAGTGGTCAACAGAGGTAAAGTGTAGTAGACGGGCACTGAAACAATTAGTCGATCAACAGAAAATTTACATATTGGATTGTCATCATTTTAGCAAGCAAAAGTGCCAACCTTTTGGTGTCTCTTCAAATGTAAGGATTTACTGCTTTCCTCTGTTTTATGTAATGCTTTTTGGATTTTAGACTGTTTATCGGACAAAAAAGAAATTTACTCTCTGGGAGAATAACTTTTTTCACAAATTTCATGATACTTTCTAGACATAACAATACTCAAACGAAATTATCAAGATGTTAATCAATACAATATTGTATAAAGGTTGTGTTGTTTTTTTTAGCTGCTAAAACCCCCACTATGTTCACCAGCTAGTCTCTAACCTGTATGCTGTTTGGAACTGCAGGTAGTGTACATTGAGCTTTTGGAGAATTCTTTCTGAAAACAGTTGCTGCAGCTGATGAGAGTGAACATTAGAAACAAGTTGCAGATTGTGAAACCAAAACAATAAGCTGAAAGATGCTAAAATGCTCTTTTTAGAACTGAAGGGAACAAACAATAATCCTCCATGGGTTCATCACTACCAGGGAAATAATTTAATCGATTGCTTTTTTTTTTTGTTTAAAGCCAACACTGTGATCAGTGGACACCCCGTTCTACCTCCTGAGTCACAGCCACACCTTTGTGGCTATCAAGGGTGCAGGAATGTCAATAAAACATCAATACTGGCGAATGATTGTGACAGAGAACAATGAAGCTAAACAAGCCATAGACACATTCAAAATGTCTTGACTGACTGCATTAGGTCCTGCTTTTTCAACACCTGTTTTGGCTTTACGGATCACCTGTTGGATGCTTTCTCAAAAAAGTCAGAAAGGCAACAAACATTTGGCATTTTGGCTCCTTTAATATACAAACTACAGTATCTGTAGCAATGGTGTCCCTATTTCCTCCATTCAATACTTTCCTATTCCTTTGAGCTCTACTGTCTCTCCATCTCTACTTCTATACACTGATAATAACCTCTGTTTGTTAGAGTGAGCGCTGAAAATGCAATGTGACACTTAATGTTTCAGCTTCTTCTTCTGCCTTATACTGGATGAGGTAATGATGGAGAGAATGAGGAGAGAAGCGTCAGAGAGACGATAGAGAGGCATGATCGGACACAGCGCCACAGAGAAAGTCCGTTGACTGCAAAATGAGAAAAAGGATTTTTATTTCTAAGCAGTTATTCCTTCTCAATTTCAGGGCAATTATGGAATAAAAATCTATTTGTCATTATATCTGACTTGGACTGAAAAAGCAGAGGAGGAACCAGCCAGACGATATTTTGCTCATGTCTGACTCTTGCTCAGAAGCGGTGCTCATCTCCCATTGATTTGTCTTCTTCTCCTCCCACTCTTCACCCTCTCTCCCCTAATATCTCTCTATCTTCCTGTCTACCCCCATCCCCCTCTCCTATGCACTTTCATTTCTCTTACTCTGCTGCACTCTTTTTTCCCATATAGCACATATTGCGTGTCTTGCTCTTGTTTTCACGCCTCACTACCTTTTTCTCCACCTGTATGTCTTCGCTTTCTCTCCTGTACCCAATGGTCCAGTGTTCCATAGTGTCACTGATGTTCTTGATGGTCCTTTCCCTCTTTTTCTTTCCTCTTTCAGTTCCTTTGATCCTTCTCTTTCATCCCATATCTCTCCCGCTCATATTCACTATATCTATCCATCTCTCCATCCGTTATTTATTATTCATGAATCTGGTTCAGAGAGAAAAAAACAATAAAGATACATCTGCAGCTTCAAGAGGACCCCTTTGCCACTGTGTGTGTGTGTGTGTGTGTGTGTGTGTGTGTGTGTGTGTGTGGCTACCATTGGGAAGAAGCTTCAGACTGATTTTGCTGCTGTGTGCATTGGTAAGATATTCGACTGACTGCTGACTGAGTAGAAAATTAATATGATGCAGATGCTCAGCCAATTTGGTACTAAACATTATTTAGGAATATTTTACACGGCAACAAAATATATTACTTGCAGTATAAAATACTGCGAGTAATATGGATGGATGTCATATTGAGGCTAATACAAATGAGGTACAACATGAAATGTTAGAGCAGGGCATAAAACAATGCTAAACTGCAACAGTTTGCAGTTTGCCTTGTATATCTGACTGAAAGACAAACTGGCTGGTTGTTTGGGTGTCTGGGTCTCAAGAGAGCTTGAACTGAGAGAATTTAGGATGCCAAAATCAAGCAGACCCACAATATTTCTTGTCAAGCCTGCGTAGTTCAGTTACAAAATCAAAAAGCAGCCTTCAAACTGAGATTACATTAATAAATCCCATTACAATTTGGTCATTAAAACATAATTAAGCTTACTTTTAACTTAGTTAACTTTTTCACACAAACTATATGTCATAGTACGCAGATCTTGTAACTAAGTAAATGTAGCAATACCATACTCTAAAAAAACTCCATCGCAACAGTGAAATGTTACATAAGTAGAAGTACATTAGTATTAGCAGCAAAATGTACTTAAAAGTTAGTTACTTGATGCACAAATATGGTCCCTGCGAATGTTATTCTGTTATATTGTATCAACAGATTATTATTACCCTCATGGGTATGGATATTTCATTAAAAAAAATCTTAATTTGTGAAGCAGCTGTCAAATAAATAGGGGAGTGGTGGAGTAAAAAGTACAATATTTCCATAAAATGAAAATACTCAAATACAAGTAGTTAGCTAATATGCCTAAAAATACATGCAAATACATCCTGCTGTGTTCCTGTTCCCTGCAATCCAAACTGATACCCACCCACCCACTCATATCACTTCAAATTCACTCACCCTTCCTCATTAAGCAACAAACCATTTGCCAATATGATTTACATAGAGAGACCTGTTTAATCAATATGATTGAGAACCACTTCATCTGCAGATTAAGTAGAACTGGGTGTGTGTCAGACACACTTGGCAGGAAACCCTCTTTTTTTTTATTTAAGTTTCTTTCTTTAGTTTCTTTTTTTTTTACAGTGTCAGCAACACTGATTAAAATACTTTTTGGGGTTGATTTAGTTTTTAATTTGAATAAATTCATTTTGCTCATTAGATCAATTTGTCCAGCTGTGCATCTGTCAGCACATTAATTCTGTCCCTTTCCTGAAAATCCACAAGAGTAGCGCCTGCTTTATCATACCTTTTAAGTACTGTGTCCACTCTTGTGGCTGTTTGAAGCAGCTTCAAAGGAGCCCCAATCATTCAGTATCCAGTCCATTCAAAGTGTCACATGAAACTGCTTTTCAGTGGCTAAAAATATTTCATCATTCTTGTCAGTAATAGCATAAACAAACCTTTGAAATAATTGAATACAATCTTATTTTCATTTACAGCGACGGATAGCTGTACAAGCCAAATCTAGTCCACTTCAACGAAATCGATATACAGTAATTTAGTTATTTAGCGAAATAATGAATGAAGCAAAAGCATATTAAAAAATGCACCAGATAAAATGCACTGTAACTGCTACTTTGCACAGTCATAAGAACACAACCTCTTTGAAATGTCCCTTCAACTATTTCAAAAACATTGCACTCAAAAGATTATTCAAGCACCACAGCAGGTAAAACACAATATATATGGCAAACTCTGGCTTCCTGTAAAGTAGCCAAACAGAAGATAGGCTGCTTTACTTTTGGATTTGGAGATGAAACTGGCCGTCTTGAAAGGCCCCCAGTGGGGTCTGAAGGCTCCACCAAAGCACTACAAAATTTGACTCTAGTAGGTTGATATATTTTCTTGGAGCAGATATTTGTTTGTTTATTACAAGTTTGGGCTTGCAGTCATTACAGTAGTCTGACTGAAGGTACAGTGCCGTTGCAGGTGACCAATGAACTTTGTGATTTTTGAACCTGTCCTAAACACCAAGTTTACCTTTTGTTTCTGTGATAACTGTAATGAAATGCAGTGAAAACAGATGGCAGCTTTGGGGAAGGCAGATTGTGGCCATGTTGTATAGCACACTCAGTTAGACTCAAGTCACAATTAAGTAGTCCCTCATTTTGGTGGCTTTGACATGTTTCCTCCTTGTTTTATATACATTCTCTGTCTCACCTATCGCCCCCTTTTCCCTTTCCTTCCTCATGTAAAGGACGCTATAAATTCTGTTTTTCTTGGTACACAGTTTTCCTTTATGCGGTTTACAGAGCCCAAAATATGGTTGGATTTCTGTGGAAGAAATTAATACAGTAGCACACAGTCTTAATAGCATAAATTCTTAAGAGACATAGAGCTGCTAGGACTCTGAGCCAGTGACATTAAGCTACACTGTAGATTAATTAATTTACCGACAGAATGGTAACGATCAAGTCTATGAATTTTCTCAAGCGAGCCCTCTGACAGTGCTTTTTCAAATGGTGGCATGATTTTCAATTTGACAGGAAGCACTTGTGGCACTGATTGACTTAAACTATTTAAAGGCATGTTTCGGAGCCTATTCAGGTTGAATTGTGCACAGGCTGGAATAGGAAGAAGACAGCGGGAGAGAGGTGGGGTGAGCTGTGACATAACGTTGTGAGGCAGCACTCTTGTCTGCTGGGACTCCCATGATGCCTCTCGCTTCCTTGTAAACACACTGCTAACAGCTAGGTAAGGCAGCTGCTATAAATAGCTCTTGCTGTACCCACCACACCCACCCACCATGCTGCATACACAAACACACACAGCCATGCATACACGAATTCTGTGACACATGTGTGCAAGCAGACGCACTTGTACATTAACAGGTACACATATGCTACCACACTGACATGCTGTCCTCCCTTCATCTATTTCTCCCTTCCCCCTCTGGATGTCTCTCTATTGTGCTTTCTCTCTCCCTCCATCTCCTCTTGGCAGTGCTGTTCCTTCTCCTACTTATCATATGCTCTGTAACAGATGGTGGATGTGATAATTACCAAACACACTAAACAGTAAGCACAATTCTCAGTGAGCCCGCCACTGTCTCTTTCTCTCTCACACACATGCTTTTGCCACCTCTGACATCTCTTTCCAGGAGAGAAAAAGAATGGCAGAAATCACGCCTGAGATTTCTTAGGAAGGTTTAACGTAATCAAGACATGCACATACATTTACACAATTTCATAAGATAAAGATTAGAGATACGGTATATCCCTTCCATAACCACAGAGCAGCAGCAACTCTGTCACCCAGAGCATCTAACTAAATACTTCACCTCATTGCAAACCAGAATAATACTCTCCTTCCCTCATTTCGTTCCCTTTTCCCCTATGTGCTCTACCTCTTTTACTCCATTTCCCTTATTTTAATAAATGCCCTATTTTTGTCATACTTTGGCAATAGTACCAGGAGGGTTAAGGGTTACAGGTAAAATGGTGATGTAATTGGCACAAACTGCAGCCATGAGCAACTCGGATTTTTGGGATCATCATTACAAATGTGTCATTCAGACAAACATTGAGATCCACTGACATTTATTTATTAAAATTTTTTTTTTTTCAAAATGATGGGGCATGTCAGGCTAAATGTAGGAAACTAGGTTATGTACAGTGGGTACGGAAAGTATTCAGACCCCTTTAAATTTTTCACTCTTTGTTTCATTGCAGCCATTTTCCAAAAATCAAAAAAGTTCATTTTATTTCTCAGTAATGTACACTCAGCACCCCATCTTGACAGAAAAAAACAGAAATGTAGAAATTTTTGCAAATTTATTAAAAAAGAAAAACTGAAATATCACATGGTCATAAGTATTCAGACCCTTTGCCGTGACACTCATATTTAACTCAGGTGCTGTCTATTTCTTCTGATCATCCTTGAGATGGTTCTACACCTTCATTTGAGTCCAGCTGTGTTTGATTATACTGATTGGACTTGATTAGGAAAGCCACACACCTGTCTATATAAGACCTTACAGCTCACAGTGCATGTCAGAGCAAATGAGAATCATGAGGTCAAAGGAACTGCCTGAAGAGCTCAGAGACAGAATTGTGGCAAGGCACAGATCTGGCCAAGGTTACAAAAAAATTTCTGCTGCACTTAAGGTTCCTAAGAGCACAGTGGCCTCCATAATCCTCAAATGGAAGACGTTTGGGACGACCAGAACCCTTCCTAGAGCTGGCCGTCCGGCCAAACTGAGCTATCGGGGGAGAAGAGCCTTGGTGAGAGAGGTAAAGAAGAACCCAAAGGTCACTGTGGCTGAGCTCCAGAGATGCAGTCGGGAGATGGGAGAAAGTTGTAGTAAGTCAACCATCACTGCAGCAATCCACCAGTCGGGGCTTTATGGCAGAGTGGCCCGACGGAAGCCTCTCCTCAGTGCAAGACACATGAAAGCCCGCATGGAGTTTGCTAAAAAACACCTGAAGGACTCCAAGATGGTGATAAATAAGATCCTCTGGTCTGATGAGACCAAGATAGAACTTTTTGGCCTTAATTCTAAGAAGTATGTGTGGAGAAAACCAGGCACTGCTCATCACCTGTCCAATACAGTCTCATCAGTGAAGCATGGTGGTGGCAGCATCATGCTGTGGGGGTGTTTTTCAGCTGCAGGGACAGGACGACTGGTTGCAATCGAGGGAAAGATGAATGCGGCCAAGTACAGGGATATCCTGGACGAAAACCTTTTCCAGAGTGCTCTGGACCTCAGACTGGGCCGAAGGTTTACCTTCCAACAAGACAATGACCCTTAGCACACCGCTAAAATAACGAAGGAGTGGCTTCACAACAACTCCGTGGCTGTTCTTGAATGGCCCAGCCAGAGCCCTGACTTAAACCCAATTGAGCATCTCTGGAGAGACCTGAAAATGGCTGTCCACCAACGTTTACCATCCAACCTGACAGAACTGGAGAGGATCTGCAAGGAGGAATGGCAGAGGATACCCAAATCCAGATGTGAAAAACTTGTTGCATCTTTCCCAAAACGACTCATGGCTGTATTAGATCAAAAGGGTGCTTCTACTAAATACTGAGCAAAGGGTCTGAATACTTATGACCATGTGATATTTCAGTTTTTCTTTTTTAATAAATTTGCAAAAATTTCTACATTTCTGTTTTTTTCTGTCAAGATGGGGTGCTGAGTGTACATTACTGAGAAATAAAATGAACTTTTTTGATTTTTGGAAAATGGCTGCAGTGAAACAAAGAGTGAAAAATTTAAAGGGGTCTGAATACTTTCCGTACCCACTGTAATAGCCTGTACAACACATGTAGAATTTAATGTAATGTTTAAATGGACATCTGCTTACCAATAGTGTTGTGTTGTTAGGGTAAGGATAATATTCTTGATGTAATTAAATGATTGATTAAATAATGTTGAAACATTTCCCCTTCAACTTCAAATGTTTTCTTTAAAGTAGAACGTTATCAAAAGAGTATAAGCAGAAATCATGTTTATTTAAACAGGAAGGGTAAAGTGCTGACTGTAATGGAAAGAACACAACTGCCATGTCTAAATGACTTGCATTAAATTGTGTGGTAGCTGAGAGTTTTAGAAACACTTTAGTGGCAATGGTGCAGTGGATAAGACACATGCCTTTGATGAGAGAGACCCGGGTTCAATTCCCACTGCGACACATCCACCAATGTGTCCCTGACACTTAACCTAGTTGCTCCAGAGGCGTGTGACCTGTGACATATATAGCAATTGTAAGTCACTTTGGATAAAAGCACCAGCTAAATGACGTAATGTAATGTAATGCTAAAATACCTCTTCAAGGAATTATTTCCTGGCAACATAGATAGAATATGAACCTGTCTGCACACTTGAGATGGGAGACGCTCTATCATCATTGCAACATAAATAATGGCTCCTGTTTGTCTACACCCAAACACATTATTCACACTTGCTCATCTTTTGCCTTCTTCCTTTCCTCTTACAATCTCAGACGTTTTCTTTCCTCTTCTGAGCCTCTCTGTATCCTCCTACTCTGTGTCTTTGCTCTGATGCTTTCTACCTCCTTAATTTTCTCTCCTGAAGCTGTATAACAATTAATGAGTCTATATTTCATAATTAAGGCAAAAATAAAGCCTTGTCTCCTCTCCCATCTCTTCTGCTCTCAATTTTTAATGAAGCTCTCACGGAGTGAAACACACTGTCTGAAAAGAAAGATGATTTTTAAATTGCTTCTATGTGAACATATCTGAAGTGACACCTCTGGCTTTGGTTGAACAGACTTAGTCCCTCACACTTTCTTGTCTCTCCCATGTGCTGGTGTAGCAAAGGTAATGTTCATGTATGCTCCCCAGGTAGAATCTCTTTATTGTCATTGTCAAGTACAACAAGATTAAGCTTGAAGCTTCTGTACTCAATGCTATAAAAATAAATAGGTAAAAAAAGAAAATATATAAATAAGATAAAATAGCAGTTAAGTATAAACAGTAGTATACAGTGCTACAGCTCAGATGCGCAAAGCAGCAATTTAACCAGTACACAGAATAAAGGAGAGTAGACCCCTGTGTAGCTTACTTGATGGCATGTGAGGCAGCTCTCTTGAGGCAGCATGAGATAGTATGTTCTCTGTGGTGCAGAGGTAAAAGGTCACCAGCAGCTATTGGGGCAGACCAGCTTTCTTCAGTGTCCACAGGTAAAATAACCATTGCTGGGCTTTCTTGACCAGTCATTGCACTGGTGTTAGTGGACCATGTGAGGTCCTATGAGATGTGAACGCCCAGAACACTGCAGCATACTTTTGCCTCCTAGCACCCTTGCTTCCTCTCCTCATCTCTTAATTCCTTGCCCATTCTGTTCCAATTCCTCTTCTGTCCATCACATTCTATATCCCCTTTAATCTCCCCACCTACCTCTCCTCAGACTTTGTAACTATGTTTCATAAATAAAGCAAAAATAATTACTCTTTTTTGGAGGGTACAGGAGACACAGGAGAAATGGATGTGGTTGGGACGCGTGGGTGTGTGGTCCGTTGGTGCTTGCTATACCAAAGGCTGCCTGCCCTATAAATCTATTGCTATAATTTTTTCTATTCATAAACACACATCCATCTTAACATGCGCACACACACCTGCACCTGTCGAGTGGGACCGTGTGAGCATTTATAACAGAGAGCCAGCTGAGCACACAACCCCACAAACAAGGAAAATATCTATTACTCTACTTTATGAATGTGTGTGTACTTATGTGTTAATGGTACCCACACAAAAACATCAATTACCTGCTTACTGCATATGCATAATGCACCATCATTACCTTAATGTTCAATTGAATGTTAAGGCCAGTGTCACACTAATGTAAATTTGTGTGATTAATGTGACTCAGAAAACTTGAGCGAGTTTGCTAAAAGGTGTAATTGAACGGCAAAGAGGGGACAGATAAAAATGATTAGTATAAAAAGAGAGATGTCAAAGGGAGCTGTAGTTGCTATACTGTAATGTCTGTTAGAACTGAAACAATAAATCAATTAAACCATTAGCTGACACACAGAAAATTAATTTCAACTACTTTGAAAACCCAATATTCATTTAAACAATACTTCAAGCACAAATCACAACATTATTTGTTGCTGCTATTCTCTCCTTTATGTGGTAGTGAATTAAATACCTTAGAGTTTTAGACTTTCGATATGTTATCGTTGGCTTTAGGGAAATCTAAAATAAAGGGGATTTCTTTTAGGGGTGGACAATAAAAACAATTATCATAATTATTGCAATATATTTTTTTAACAATATGAGTTGTGCTGAATATATCATCAATAAGTGATTGATTTCATTCATTTGAATCACGAATGAATTTGCACTTAAAGGAGACCTATTATGCTTTTCCACATTTTATGACTTATCTACAATGTTATAATGTTGGATGTTCATGTTAAAAATGGCCATAGTTTCAAAAAATGAGGTTAAAACATTTATAAGAAATCACTGTGAGCAAAAACCTCAGATTTCCTCCTGTTCTGAATGCTCTGTTTTGAACTGCTTTTTCTACCAAGGGCTCCGTTCTGCCTAATATGAGCCAGATGGAGCCGGTGTTCGATATATGCTCATGTGCTCCCACACTAACGGCACGGCAACGCTCAAGGCCGATTTATACTCCTGCATAGGGCCATGCATTTATACTTGTGCGTAGGTGTGTCCCTCATTCTGCAATTACACCCCCAAACGCTAGTCGGCAGTAGCGCTACAGCGTCCACTGTGCTGACTTTTGCCGGCCGAGCAGGCTAACTTCCGGTTTAGCGCTCGGCTAACGTAAATCAGAATCAGAATCAGAATCAGAATCAATTTTATTGTCAGGTACACATACGAGGAATTTGACTCAGGATTGTACATTGCTCACGATGTGCTTACTTATACAATAATACAATAACACAATAATAAAATAAAATCAGACACAAAATACAGTATAGACAACACTAATATACACACTATGAACAAAACAATATAGACATATTGACAAATAGTGCAGTGATCAGAGTGCAAAGGATGCAAGAGTAAACTATTCTCATTATGTACATGTTGAAGGTGGATATGATATACAGGTACACATACACATACATGCATACATGTACACAGTGTGATGGAGCATAGTGCAAAGGATGATAAGGTGATAAGACCTATGACCTTATGACCTGAGGTAGGTGTATTGGTATACAGTTTATACAATATGACATAGTATGAACAGCACTGAAATAGAGAATGGTGAACAAATAAATAATAAGTGGAAACCAGTAAACAGGTGCTGATTAGAGAGTTACTGGGTTATTGCACAGGAATTGTTCCTGACACTGTGAGTCAGAAATCAGCTGTTCATCAGAGTGATGGCTTGTGGGAAGAAACTGCTTCTGTGTCTGTTGGTTTTGGCGTACAGTGCTCTGTAGCGCCTACCAGAGGGGAGGAGCTGGAACAGGTTGTGTCCGGGGTGAGATGGATCTACAGTGATGTTTCCTGCCCGTTTCCTGACACTGGAAATGTATGTAAGTCCTGAATGGAGGGCAGGTTGGCACCGATTATTTTTTCTGCAGTCCTGACTGTCCATTGTAGTCTGCTCCTGTCCTTTTTGCTGGCAGATCCAAACCAGACAGTGATGGAGGTGCAGAGAACAGACTGGATGATGGCTGTGTAGAACTGGATCAGCAGCTCCTTAGGCAGGTTGAGCTTCCTGAGCTGACGCAGGAAGTACATCCTCTTCTGGGCTTTCTTGATGATCGTGTCAGTGTTGGGCTCCCACTTCAGATCCTGGGAAATAGTGGATCCAAGAAACCTGAAGGATTCCACAGCAGACACAGGGCTGTTGAGTATGGTGATGGGGGGCAGAGTGGGGGGGGCTCCTCCTGAAGTCCATGCTCATCTCCACAGTTTTGAGCGTGTTAAGCTCCAGGTTGTTCTGACCGCACCAGAGAGCCAGCTGATCAACCTCCCGTCTGTAGGCCGACTCGTCGTGTCGTCAGCGAACTTCAGGAGTTTGACAGATGGGTGCCCTGAGGTGCAGTCGTTGGTGTAGAGGGAGAAGAGCAGTGGGGAGAGCACACACCCCTGGGGGGCGCCAGTGCTGATAGTCCGGGTGCTGGATGTGATGTTCCCCAGCCTCACCTGCTGACTCCTGTCAGTCAGGAAGTCTGTGATCCACTGACAGGTGGAGGCTGGCACATTGACCTGGGTGAGTTTGGTGCTGAGGATGTCCGGGATGATGGTGTTGAACGCCGAGCTGAGGTCCATGAACAGGATCCTAACATATGTCCCTGGAGAGTCGAGGTGTTGCAGGATGTGATGCAGACCCAAGTTGACAGCATCATCCACTGACCTGTTAGCCCTGTAGGCAAACTGCAGGGGGTCCAGCAGGGGGCCTGTAATGTCCTTCAGGTGGGCCAACACCAGTCTTTCAAAGGACTTCATGACTACAGATGTCGGGGCGACGGGCCTGTAGTCATTTAGTCCAGAGATGGAGGGTTTTTTTGGGACTGGGAAGACTGTGGAGCGTTTGAAGCAGGAGGGAACTTCACACAGCCCCAGTGAATTGTTGAAAATCTGAGTAAAGATGGGGGCCAGCTGGTCCGCACAAATTTTCAGGCATGATGGTGAGATACCGTCAGGTCCAGGAGCCTTCCTGATCTTCTGCCTTTGGAAGAGGTGGCTCACGTACTCTTCACAGATCTTGAGTGCAGGTGAGGGGTCAGAGGGGGAAGGTGACTATTTGAAGATGGCGTGAGAGGTGTGACTCTGGGCTTTTCAAACCTACAGTAGAAACCATTCAGCTCGTCTGCCAGACGTTGAGTACCAGCAGTGTTGGGGGATGGTCTCTTGTAGTTTGTGAGTGTCCGTAGACTTCTCCACAACTACGCAGGGTCGTTGGCTGCAAAGCTGTTATTTAGCTTTTCAGCATAGCACCTCTTTGCAGCTTTGACCTCTTTAGTCATTGTGTTCCTGGCCTGGTTGTACAAGACTCTTTCCCCACTTCTGAAGGCCTCTTCCTTGGTCTGACGAAGCTGCCTGAGTTTCGCTGTGAAACAGGGTTTTTGGTTGTTGTATGTGCGGAAGGTTTTAGTTGGCACACACATGTCCTCACAAAAACTGATATAAGATGTCACAGTGTCAGTTAGTTCGTCCAGGTCAGTGGCTGCAGCCTCAAAAACAGTCCAGTCAGTACAGTCAAAGCAGGCCTGTAACTCCAGCATTGACTCGTTGGTCCATCTTTTCACAGTCTTCACAACAGGTTTAGCAGATTTCAGTTTTTGCCTGTATGTTGGGATAAGATGAATCAGACAGTGATCAGAGAGTCCCAAGGCTGCACGGGTAACAGAGCGATAGGCGTCCTTTAATGTTTTGTAGCAGTGGTCCAGTGTGTTAGTGTCCCTGGTGGGACACAATATGCTGTCTGTATTTTTCTCCACGTTAGTTATCTGGTCGGCCAGGTGCAGTAACGCCTCACTAACACAGGCCTGAGGTGGAATGTAAACATTTACATTTATTCATTTAGCTGACGCTTTTATCCAAAGCTACTTACAATTGCTATACATGTCAGAGTTCGCACACCTCTGGAGGAACTAGGGGTTAAGTGTATTGCTCAGGGACACAATGGTAGATGGGTCACAGTGGGGGATTGAACCTGGGTCTCTAACAGCAAAGGCATGTGTCTTATCCACTGCACCATCACCACCCCCAGCAACCAGCGACCAGAACAAACGAGGAAAACTCCCGCGGAGAATAAAAAGGTTTGCAGCTTATAAATAATGTCTCTAAGTGAGGCCTGCATGATTTTTCCAACACTGTGCCATCTGTGCACCAGCCTTCGTTTATATAGAAACAGAGTCCGCCTCCCCGTGTTTTTCCCGTGAGCTCCCTTTAGCAATCCGCACGGATGAAATCCCGGTAGGTGAAGTGCGCTGTCCGCGATGCGCTCGGTGAGCCAGGATTCGGTGAAACAGAGGGCAGCAGATCTGCAGAAGTCCGAGTTAGTTCTGTTGAGGAGCAGCAGTTCGTTCATTTTGTTGGCCAGAGAGCGGACATTCGCCAGGTGAATGGGGGTAAAATTGCATACGTGCGGCTGGTGTAGCCTTTTCAAATGTTACCGACCGAATGGATCACATTCTGATAGTGAAACGAGTCATTTCGCTCGGGTTGCGACGGTCAAATATATTGATTCACTGTGTTACAGCCACCGTTTTGGCCGTGTCAACTCGACGTGTAGTTACATTTTGGAGGACGTGCACGTCGGGCGACGCCGTAGTCTCTGCGTAGCCCTGTAGCCTACGCTGTCACCTACGCTGTCGATTTGACGCAGAAGTATACATTAGCCTTCAGTCTACCTGTTCCGCCCAGCAACAACAACAGCCTGGTAACATGATTCAGGTCTTGGCCAATCAGAAGACAGTGGTCTTTGAGAGGGGGAGCCTTAAAGAGACAGGATCATCTATAGCTTGATCAGACAGAGGCTGAAATGAAGGCCTACATGAAGAATCAGTATAAGAAAAAAAAAATCTAAGATCATGCAAAGCTGCCATACAGGAGTCACAGAACTACAGTATAGTACTGGAAAAGCAGTATAATACGTCTTTAATTTTTCTATTAAGATATTAATTTTGTTGAGGAAAAGGGACTAAAAAAAGATTTATCATATTTGTTGAAAAAAGATATTCTACCTTTGATTTGTGAAGTGATCCACTGTTTGGCATCAAGTGTTTGTCATGTTCTAGACATAAGGAATAGTTTAAAACCACAATTAACCATCCAATTTCTTCAACTTTCACTCAGGAGGAAAAAAATCAGCCTTTATTGGGATTTGACTTTTTTCAGAAGTTGAAGTTTAATGCTAAAGCAGCTGATAATAGCACAGATTAGTCTGAGTGGTTTAGTTAATTTGCAGGAGAGATGACGTCTAGTCATCAATTAAAATCAGACTAATGCTGATGTGAAATAGTAGTGCTTTTCTTGCGGAGGAAATATTGATGAAAGAAACCTAGCCAAAGATGCATTATGCAGCACAGGCTGGAGAAAAGTGGAAAATGGGTCAGGACTTCAACTTTCTATGCCAGCTACATCTTCACTTATCATGTGGACTGTCCACATCGAGCCACAGTCTAACCATACAGCAGTCTTCCTTCCACTCAGCACAATCAAACAGCATCCAGTCTTCTCTCCCCGCTCTGTCCCCTCCATTTTCTCTGTGAATTTTTGTTTCCTGTACTTGTGATCTTTGATCTGTTATTTGCTTTAGCCCTGAGGTTGATATCAAGAAATTACACTCAAATTGTATTTCATCTGGGTTCATCCAGGCTCAAATGGCCATTAAATCTTATTTTCTCATCCCCCAGTGGTCTCTAACCAAGTTTGCAAGCCTACTACCAGGAACAAGAAGGGTTTTCCAAAATCTTAATGCCCAAAGCCGGCTGCACACAGCTGCAAACAGAACACTGAAAACAAAGTGAAATGTACAAAATTGGCAACCTGAAATAACACTTAACTAACTAAGTATTTAGTCTTGTTGTTATACTAAGTTTTGGCTGAAAAAAAAGCCATGTCACTCAAGTGGCACTGTAAAATCCTGAAAATGTTGCAACATGAATGGTGAATCAACCAGCTTTTCTTAAATTTACTCAAAAAGTGAGCTTTTGGAGAGTGCGGATCTTAAATATTTTTCTTTCATAAAATCTCTGCTTTGTAGTAATCTCTTAAAAAGTGAAACAATATTAATGCTTGGGACAAAACAGCTCAAATTTTTCATTTTGCAGTGCTGTATTAGACTCTGAAATTATTCTGTAGTATAAAATGGAGCCACTGCAGATGGATTGTTCCTGGGGGCCTACAATTATTTGTTATCATTTACTTAACTTAGGATCTTGCCCCCTCAGCCACATTAACAAATGTTCCTTAAATCTTATTTGACCCTCTTATTGGTTGATGATAACTGGGTTTGTTCCTTTCAGGGAACACTTGGAGAGTTCCTGGAAAGACACAACACCGTTAAACAATCACTGTTACAGTATTATTTTGTGCTACTGTTTTCTTTCAAGATACAATTAATTTCAGTTTTAAATGAAACAGCTCTCAAGTACAAAGTGCAGCATCCCAATTCTGTTTAGTAGCTGTAAGATTGCTTCATTTCAGGATAGTGGTTTAGAGGATAAATGTCCCATTATCACAATATAGAAAATTCTATCCAGATTTGACTGAGTAAACATTGACAAAAATACTTGCAGGGAAGTTAACGGTTGAATTAACAGGGCTGTCTTTGTCTCTGCTTGCCACTGAGGCCACTGAGCAAGTTAGTTTCCTGCTCTGACATGCAGCCACAGTGGACTGTTGTTGTTTTGGGGGCCACTAAGCATAGTAATTACTGAGGGGAACCCCAAAGTACAAAGACCACAGAGAATGGGAGAGAGCAGGAGAGGATAGCCTGGATGACAAACTGTTTCCTGTTGCGGCTGAACCCAATCACCTTTATAGAAATACACTGCTAGAATAGACAAGTATAATGTACCATCAGTCAACAAATGAATGTATGTTTGTATTGAGCATCAGAGATAATGATTTACACACTATATGACACAGACAATGGACAAGAAAAGACGACACTTCAATTTTAGCTTCAGATTTAAGGTGATGAGTCGGAGGCAGTACTCAAATTTGTTTGCTGTTCATGTTGTTCCCCATCTTTATTGTATTTGCCATACAAACCTAAAAACAGTGCTGCAGTCATTTTTGGTAGTTATTTTGAATTTAGGACGGGGGCTATGCCATCCTAATTAATGACTACTTTCTTCAGTTTGGACAATTATACAGTAATAACTAAATTTCTATCCTAAGATAAGAAAGGATTTTTTCCTAAAAGCAGTTAGGAAACATTTTTCTATATTACCAAAATCCTAAATTTCATCCTATATTGAGATAAGATTTCAGACGTAGGAATGTTCTGTAATGAGGCCCCTGCATCCTGAATGTTACTTTAGTAAAATTTAATTATTAGCAGTATTTTTCACACCTGACTGGACAGAGGGAAATAATTATACAGTGCTGCCTTTTAGTTCTGAAGTCCAGTGATTAAACTGACTATAAACATTATTAGTATTATTAGACTGCAAATCAACTGCATGTTGAATAGAAATCCAATGTATACTACCAAAAAAACCTGTTGTTGGTGTGTCTGCTTTTACAACATAAAGGCCGCTTTGAAGTGGAGGCCGCTTGAAAAATTCCAGTTGTTTTGTCTGCAACAGGGTTTATTTATAGCTTTCACACCAACCCAAACGCACCACGGTACAGGGAAAAGGCACCAAGGTTTGTTTTAACTGAGCCAAACAGGTTAAGTGAGAAGCAGCCCTCAAAATTGTGTTTAAGTGCAATATTTGTAAATATTTTACTGAGGATTGAGTTGCAGCCTGCTAGAAGTGTGTGATATGGATAAAATCCCATCATGGCATATGTCATATTGCTATAAATAGTGTGATAAATCTTTTACTCTCTTAAAATTAACTGCCAAAGTACTTACAACTAAAATAGACAGGATCTTTTTAGCAGATGCAGCAAATCAAAACAAAAGCACTTAATCACACTTGCAAGAAACAACTTGCATAAAAGTCTAAATGGCGTGGCAAAATCTCTGATCTGTTAACAACTTTACATTGTTTCATAAGTAGACCAACTGTGTCACTGTACCAGTGTGGGTGAAACTTAATACTGAAATATTATATCAAAATATTCTTTGCACTGAGAGATGTTTGAACAGGTCAGGTGCACCTCCTGTGTACATTCTTTGAGTTCTGTTTCTATGTTTTTCCTGCTCTTCTTTTTCTCCTGGCTTTGTGTCAAGTCCAATAATGGGCGCATTGTTCTGGTGCCACCAGCATCACCGGTGGCTAAGTGCTCGGTTTACTCTCACACTCACACATACACACACACAGGCCTGCAGAGCTTCCGATCGTAGCTAAGAGCAGGCTTTGTGTGTGTCTAAACAAAAGAGAGTGAGGTAGTTTGCTAGATAGAGTTTGCTCCTTTTAAAACTCTGCACGTCTGCTGGTGTGTGTGTTTGTGTGTTACTGTAGCCTATCTCTGCCTAGTTGAACACACTTGTGTGTGTTTGTGAGTATGTGAGAGAGGCAGAGAAAGAGTTGGCCAAGGCAGTGGAAAATATGTGAGCCAGAGACGATGACGTTGGCTGAGTGAGGAACAAACTACTTCCTGAAAATATATTCAATGCTTTGACTGAACACTCTCTCCAACAGACCTTCTCACCCTCTCTGTCTTTCACTGGCTCCAGCTGAGACTTTTTAACTCATTGTGGCTCATATAGCAGCCTGATGTATAACTGTTAAGAAGAAACTAGATTTCAGTTTTGTTGCAACAACAACATACTTCAAATCTCATTTGCTGCTCTTGGGTAAACCTCTCTTTACATAAACCTCTTGAATTAGAATGTTTTATGGCCGTTATTTAAAACTTCTTTAATTATTAATTTTATTTTATTCATGTCTCATAATATCTTCTGTCTATCTTCTTTGTCATTCATCTATTTTATTGGTTGTATTTTATGCTTATCATTTCTATTTCTCAGGTGCACGCATTGGTCACAAATACTCATCTGTAAAGAACTAACCTGTGTGAAAGGTGCTATCTAAGTAAGGTTTTTATTGTTATTCTTTGCCTTAAGTATCTCCAAGGGTCAAAGGGTGATGAGGAGGAACATTTTCATATAAATAAAGTACATTTTATTACTCTTGACTGCTGACTGTTGAGGCACAACAGATCCTACAGCAGTCATGAAAGTTTTGCTTTTTAATGTCTTGAAAAGATGAAGACAAAAAAGAGCCCCTGAAGGATATCTACTTTAACATGAGACACAGTGCTTTATGACAAACGTAAAATGTTCAAATAAAACAACATAATGTGGATACACTGAGGCTACCCCCCCAGCTGTCTGAAAGATTATTATGCTCATGCAGCAAGGACACACGCTCACACACAACACACAGTTGCACGTTAACGAGCATGCTTATCATTTGCATGTGGCTGTAAACGCCCATCACTGCAGCTCTAACAGAAGGACACACCCACTGGAAAAACACACCTACACAAACATACACTCACCTAAAGGATTATTAGGAACACCTGTTCAATTTCTCATTAATGCAATTATCTAATCAACCAATCACATGGCAGTTGCTTCAATGCATTTAGGGGTGTGGTCCTGGTCAAGACAATCTCCTGAACTCCAAACTGAATGTCAAAATGGCTCCCACAGTCACCAGATCTCAACCCAATAGAGCATCTTTGGGATGTGGTGGAACGGGAGCTTCGTGCCCTGGATGTGCATCCCACAAATCTCCATCAACTGCAAGCTGCTATCCAGTCAATATGGGACAACATTTCTAAAGAATGCTTTCAGCACCTTGTTGAATTAATGCCACGTAGAATTAAGGCAGTTCTGAAGGCGAAAGGGGGTCAAACACAGTATTAGTATGGTGTTCCTAATAATCCTTTAGGTGAGTGTACATATACATATACTATGTCAGGTAATTAACAGTCTATGTCAGATAATTAACAATCTGTGGATTTAAGCAACTCTAATCTAATCAAACCACCCAGCCTGGGGTTGCACAACATTTTACAAACACAAAACACACACTTATCCTTTTTATCTTTCATCCTCCCTCACTCCATTCATCTTAATTAACCACATTTTTAACCATAACACATTTGTAATTTAATACACACCTGTTTTTCAAAAGAACCTATGATGTGATCTATTTTTAGGCTTTGTGATAGATGACAGTTAACATGTTTTATTTGTAATCACATTATATTCCTTTTGGACACAGTCTATTCATCTTCAGGCTTTGTAATTGAACATTTTTTTGTTTTTTGTTTTTACTGTGGGTAAAATTTTGTTTGAGATGGTTTGTTTTGGATCATTTCTTGAAATCACACTAGAAAACTGAAATGAAAACTTGATTGGTAAAACAGTGAAAATTAAAGAAACAGTATCTATGATAATGCCGGTTAAGAGCTTCTGCAGGCCAGTATTTTCAAAAGTAGCTGCCGGGCATTCAAATATTCAGGTATCCAGACATCATCATTACAGAACTGTTGTAGATTACTGCTCAGTACTCAAACCACCCACAGACCCAGTGCAGAAACTACTATTTAGTATAATTTTGAAGTACAACTACAAACGTTTCCTTGTTTTCCTTGTCTTAGAGTCTTCCAAGCATTGTAATAAGTCCTCTCTTAATGTACTCCATTAGTCTTTTTTCTGATGCCACTCAATGACACATTGTGAATCTTACTTAATCTTTACTTAATCCTACTTGCGTCTCATCAAGTGTCACCAATGTAAACTTATATTCATGTCAGTGCAATTTGTCTAAATCATGTCAGACAAAACTTGCATCTTGCACGCATTTTAGAGTAAATGAGTAAAGCACAGTGGACCCATTCAAATCATCCCCATATTAGTAGGTTGCTGTAATATTACCCTTTTTTATTCAGTGTTATACATCTGATTAGACATTAGGGTAACGGTATGTGTGTTTGACCCAAACCATTTGGTACAGGACGTTCGGTTCACTTTGCGACGTCCTTGGTTTGGTGTGACCCAAACAATTACTGTCAAAATGGTCTAGTAATGTCTTTTATTTGCACGCGCAGAACAACAATTCTAGGGCATGGGTTTTACCCAGAAGATTTTGGTACTACAGCAGTAGGATTTTAGTCAGCTTAGCCAAGTTAACACATGTAGTGTTGCTGCCTGTGAACGGAAAACACAAATAAGAAAAACCATCACATAATACAATGATATATACTTAGAATAATTGTGTAAATAGTTAAACAATACACCGCAAACAGGGCAATTAAAGTGCGTTTTAGGTTTAGAAACATTTTGAGTTCCCCCTTGCTTGCCTCACAGTGGTTTGGTCCACTGCCTGCTTTCCCTCTCATAGGAGTCCGGTGGCAGAAAACAAGTTCAAATCCTTCAGTAGTTGTGGAACTCAAGTAATGTTAAGTAGGCTGGCAGGGCTGTTTTATGCACTTTAAACATCGGATGAACTGATTCTTCTGTCTTTAATATAGATGATGCTGAGTCATAAATAAATTAATCATGACAAAAAGTTATGATAACCGATTATTTTTCTATAAGCCAACTCTGTTATTATATCATTACCTAGCTTATTTGGTAGCTTGTTTAATAGCTTATTGGACTGTAACTCATCTTCTACAGCTAGAGATGCACAGATTGATCTGCTGGAGATTGAAATAGGCCGTTTTTGACCGGTGACCGGGGCCGAGTGTGAAATATCCAATTTTCTGAACATTGAACATTACAAACACGCTGCACTGGCCATGTTTCATGTGTGTGAACAGCAGCCTCATGTCACAGCCACACACACACACACACACACAGGCCAAAACACGTCTTAGGTGTGTGGAAGTTATTCATGAGAGTGAAGAAGATGAAACGTTCACTATTTACATCTGCAGAGAAACATACAGAAATAGACGCTGTGGATATTTAAAGCAGGGACCAGGTAAAGACACAGTGAACACGGCTGTTGATGACGATGTCATTGACACCACGGTCGTCTCTATCGGTAATTAACAACAAGTCTCCTCCACACGCGGCTCACCTGCTGCTGTGAAAATGGAATCACTGATGATATAAGAAAAAAATAAAATGTGATGACAATGCAAGCTAGCGTCCAAGCACATATGTCAACATTACACTCCTGCAGCTGACAATTTCATCATTAGACAAATTTTTCATGCTACTGCAGTTCCTGTTATTATTTCTAGCGGTGACATGGTTTATTCATCTGTAAAGTTTCAGAGTGTGTGTGTGAATTTGTGTGTTGCACAGAGAGTAGACAGCTGCAGTTGCCTGAGAAATAACTTCTGCCTGAGGGTGCCTCTTGCCTCTTACTGAGAGAAAGAGAGAGAATGAGAGCATTGTGGATGGAGGGAGGAAAGCGTACAAGAGAATGGAAAGAAGGAAGACATTTCTGTCACTTGGTTTAGCCCTCAGGAGACTGAACAACAACATAGAAATCCATCCACTCTGAAACACACATGCACAGTATCATACAAAAACTAACACAGGGACAAGAGGCTCCTTCTTTGCTTTTGGACAAATTTTCAGGCTTATTGAGTCCTTTTAGAAATGGCAGGCAGCACGGCTGCAAAGAAGGAGCATCTGCCTGTAGCTAGAATGACAATAAGACCTATAAACTCATAAAAGTCTATTTATTGTCCCATTTCCTTTAGCTCATGTCCATTCACGCCTCATATAACCAGGCAATTGTGTACCTGGACATCCATGGTTCACTTTCCAGGAGCTGACCAAACCAGAGCTTTCCCAGTAACTCCTTTATATGTTTTGATATTTTGCAGTAGCTCAGTTTCAACAGAAGTCATTTAACATGTTCAACACATAGAACTCAGTCAACTGTCAGTAATAAAGAGGGAAATATGTGGATTTATAGGGGTCTTTGGGACAAAGATACTAAAAGGCACATGGGTTAATTAGTGACTGCCGTCATTTGATTCCTTGATGTTTGACATGGAATAGATAGCTACATGCCATCTCAGCTAACTCTACTGAGCAGTTTACTGCTTTATGGGTTTGCCAGTCCATTCAGTATATTAGGGCAGTTCTAGCCTGCACTTCCCTTGACTCCTATAAGGCTGAAAATGATAGGAAACAAGCCCACTGGAAATATGATTATTCTAACAATCATCTTGTGAACCTCTAGGACATACACTAATACATACACAGGACATACACTATATTGCCAAAATTTTTTTGTATTGGGACACCCCTCCAATTCACTGAATTCAGGTGTTCCGATCACTTCCATGGCCACAGATATATAAAATAACCTAGGCATGCAGACTGCTTCTACAAGCATTTGTGTAAGACTATGTCATTGTTATGAGTTGTATTTTTCCCTGTGTGTTTCTGGGTTTTGCCATTGTTTCATGTGTCCTTCTATTTTGCCTCTGTTTCTCTCGTTTAGTTCATGTTTAGTGTTTACTTTTGGTCTATGTACTTCTGTGTTATTTTGCCCTTGTCTGCTCTGTGTTCTCTTTAATCCCTGCTTCAGTCTGTATTCATTATTGGTTGCAATTCTTGGTGATCTGTTATGTCTTCAGTAACCTGTGTCATGTCTGTTCCCCCAGTTATCACTCTGCATGCCAGTCTCTCTGTTTTCCCCTGCTCTCTCTCTGCCTGCCTGTGTCTCGTTAGCCTCTTGTCCCTTACTTGTGTACCTCCTCCCAGCACGTTAACCCTGTGTAGCTATATATCCTTGCTTGTTTCCCTCAATCTTTGTCCAGACATTGTAGCATGAATACGCTCTGTCATGTGTAGCTTTGTGCTTGTCTCGTCTCTGTCCTGTTTGTCTTGGATCTGTACCCATTTGGATTACCTGTTTCATTTGGAGTGTTTATTCTTTGGATGTATCTTAGCCACTCTGCCAGTAAGTGTGCTCACCTTTTGTTTGCCACAATAAACCTTTTTGAACTGTACCTCCTCTACTATGCGTCCTGCATTTGGGTCCATCAACCTTCTCCACACCTCAAACCATAACAGTCATTCTCAGGAGCTCAGTGAATTCAAGCGTGGTACCGTGATAGGATGCCACCTGTGCAATAAGTCCATTTGTGAAGTTTTCTCACTATATTCCACGGTCAACTGGTAGTGGTATTATAACAAAGAAAAACAGAAACTCAGCCACGAAGTGGTAGGCAACATAAAAATCCCAGAGAGGGGTCACACATCCTGAGGCGCACAGTACACAGAAGTCACCAACTTTCTGCAGTCAATAGCTACAGACCTCTAAACTCATTGTGGCCTTCGGATTAGCTCAAGAACAGTGCGTAGAGAGCTTCATGGAATGGGTTTCAGGTGCAATGCAATGCGTCCGATTCTCTGGAGTGACGAATCACACTTCTCTGTACATTCATGAGCGGTGGTGCAACGCTGCTTAATTATGACCGCTGCTACTAAAATTTCCCAAACTCATTATTATATCAATGCACTACTAATTTTCACTCACACACTGTGCGAGCATGATAACACTCATCGCTTGGCTCTCGCTTCCTCTCCTCATTCTTCAAAGAACATCTAAGTGACAGGTGCTTTTATAAGAACAGCGTGACTCCGAATCGGGAGCAGCAGAAAGTGACGGTGAATGCGAACTAGTCCTCTTAAGCTAATGAGGAGACTTTCTTTTTGGATTTTAATGTGCAAATAAAATGCAACTCAGAAAGGAGTTGGTTGCTCATGTTTTTGCATTATAATGTGCATCTCATGGACACAAGAGTAATGCACATGTTGTGTTGGGGTTTTATACACAGACACTATGCGCGCAAAAATTTCTTGCTTCACCTCTGCTGCTACAACTCTATCCTAGGGGAAACACTGCTTGTGCTTATGCTTTAGAGATAATGGGGAAAAGTTATTTAAACTGTTAGTATAAATATATGATATATAGATATAAAGATATAAATGACTTGCAGAAATATATGGCACAAGTGATCAGAATGACGCACAATGAAAGGCACGCAGACAACACAGTGATGTGCTGGTATGTGTGCATGGCTTTTTGGCTTTATAAGGAGAGGAGACAGTTTTATCTCAGTCAGTACCAAGAACAGACAGCAGAGATGACTGGACAATAATCTAGACTTTCTAGAAAGATAAACACAGACTCACTGTCACGTTATGCTCAGCTTCCTAGAGTCTTGTCGTCACTATGAGTTTTTTGCAAAGATTAAACCAAAACCTTCAGATGGAGCCAGGCTAGCTGTTTCCCCCTGTTTCCAGTCTTTAAGCTACGCCAAGCTAACCTGCTGCTGGCTATAGCTTCACATTTAACAGGCCAGTATGACAGTGGTATTGAGCAAGTGTATTTCCCAAAATACTAAACTATTCCTTTAAACCAGAAATCAAATCCCTGACTTGGTTCCATAAGGTTTCTTTGCTAAGAGGATATTACTATCCTGATATTTGGATGGTGATTATACACAAAATGTCATATCCATTTTCACTGTCAAAAATCTTTTAGGTAGAATGCTACAGTGCAGGTTTGTTCTGCCTGTTCCAGGATGGGAAGAGTGTTGGTACATTCTGTTCAAAAGAATAGTCACATTTTGTTCTGTGAATATATTTAAAACTATGCAAGCAGCCCTGTGTCAGGGACAGGGCAGAGCAAATACAGTAAACAGGATACACAATGTCCCTGTAAAACAAAGAGATCGAGTTAAAGGGAGGAACAAGTCAAACTGTTCATTTTATATGTCTCCAGCAGAGTAAGTATGTGTTGTTTGTCTATTATTTGCACAAAACTGAACTGTTCATCTGTTATTTATGTCTATAACACATTCTGCCGACCAGTCACATGGGTGGTAATGGATGTGATCATATTAATGTGGTTCAATGACATCAAATCTCAGAGCTCTGCCAGGATAGGTTTCCTCTTTATATGATTATGTTTATAACACGATATTACACAATAGAGGGAGAGAGAGAGAGAGAGAGAGAGAGAGAGTGAGAGACAGACAGGATGAGAGGACTGACATGCAACACAGGAAGAAGACTCTAACCCACGATCAAGGCTGGTCGCATAACATAGATGTACAAAGGCAGCAGTGTGACAGGCGCACAGCTAAAGTCATGATTTCATTAAAGGTTAGACAGGAAGGCAATAACTGATAAATCCGAGAGTCTAGCACTTACCAACCTTATGAATATCCGCGCGCACACACACACACACACACACACATCACGGCTGCTGGTGCCAACAAGTCAGAAACACAAGCGATAGAGAATATTTAAAAAAAAACCCAGTATTTTCAGATGATATAACTGTAGTTTGCACTGAAATTGAAAATGATTTTTTATAGCTGCATTGATAACACTTGTTTCCATCAGCTTGCAAATGCAAATCAGGCAGAACAAGTCATTGTTAAACACTGCAGGCACAGTTATATTCAAACTTTTGTGTCTCGATGTAATCATAAATTGAGAATGGGATTTACTGGGTTGACAAGGTCAATGAAGAGCTGGGATGAGGTACACAGTGTATGGCAGGACTGAAGGAAACTTAACTTTGAGTTGGCCCTTTTTAGTCTCCCTCATATTTTCTTGCTCTTCTCATTATCTCTTCTTCGTGTCTGAAAGCTATCCCCACAAGTGCAGAAAAAGCTTAATGACCACTGACCTCCCCATTCGCCTTCAAGAGGCATCACCGAAATAAGCACAGATTTTTCAGCAATTTAGTACTGCCCTTCCATAAAGTTGGTGGACTTGGGAGAGACAGATAAAATAAAAGATATCTGTACTCGTTGTAGACAGTTGTATTGGTTAAAATAGAATCTGTCCATCAGACACGCATGAAATGTACGACTAAACTTTTAGTTAAAAATTGTTTGTAGTAGCCTACACCAACAACTACAGTGGCTAAACTCAAAACAGCAGTAAAGAAACTCATAGAAACCCTACCACCAACTAACGTTTTGGCATTGTAATTGCAGAGTGATGCAGACACCAACGCACAAGTATAAATGCTGTTGGGCTACAACATAGACTCGACGCAGCAGTGTATTCAGACCGAAAACAACCCTGCGATAAAACCACATAGGAGCTGCATTGGTGGGGGTGTATTGTTAAGGTATGATGAGCCACTTAAATACAATCCAGGGAGTCCAGTTGGAGTAACAGGTTATGTGTTCAAAGCCTTATCAATATGCAGACAGGATTCCCAGGCCTCAAGTCAGTTTGAACACGGCGCACACAAGCCTTAAATTACACCTTTGGGTCGCGATTACATACGTAACCCATTACGAGGCCTGTAGACAAGCTGTTCAGTGTGCACTGGCCATCTGAGCCAATGATCTACCCCAAATAGAAGGATGATTTTGGTGCAGAATGGTAAGGTAACCAACTGTCTGATCTATTAATTACTCAATGGTTTTCATCCAGACACAAAAAGAAAGCCGAAATGCTAGAAGGCTGTTCTCTTCTTTTTTTACGTGTCTCTGTCATATGCTCTCTCTCTCTCTCTTCAAAACGGCATTTCCTCGCCAGCTTATATGACATCTGTCACCACAAGCTAACCCACTCTGTGCAAAGCGTACCCTCAGAGACAGAGGAGAGATGTGAGCTGAGTTAACACTGCATTGTCACATGCACTATAGAGCAACGAGTTCACACACACACACACATCCACAGACACACACCAGAGATCAGAGTTGCAGAGGTGACACTGGGGTCAGTCGGGAGACGTGCGATATCTTGACAGAGCTGAAGTGTTCGCTGACACAGAAGCACATGCAACACACTGTGGAGCCTCACAGTCTGTCCCTGTCCCCTTGTGTGACCAAGAGTGTGTATGTTTGTACATGTGTGTCCTCTCTACTTGAAGTCAAGTCTGCCTTTATTAGGAAATTTGGCAATACTTATTTAGTGTATTTTCACCTATTAAATATAAACAGAACGTACTGTTAACCACATCACAATCACATTGGAAATTAGCCTTAAGTTAATGTATTTTTTTTAACCTGATGTGGCAGGACTAAGACACTGCTCCTAGCTCCATGCAGGATTTTTCTTTATTAAATCCACTTGTCTTTTTCAATCCTATGTTTGTTTGTTTTTTTTATTTTTACAGTATGTTGCTCTCATTTTATGGTTACTGCAACAGAGTCAGAGCTATTAAATTTTTTATCCTATATATTTTCATTTGCTTGTAGTGCTGGTGATGCACTCGTGGGTTAAGAACGTTAGCTAAACATAAAAAATGCATACATATGCGGTGCATATGAGCCTGGTTATGCATTATGCACCTACACATGACATGTTGAAACCAATTTAAAATAGCTGACATCCTTCTGGAGAGTCCACCTTCAAGTGGAAGCTTAAGCAATATTCAAAAGGCACAGTTATCTTGGAAAAGAACATTCAATGTGTTAGTCTGTGATGATTAAAAACTTTGAGATATTAAAGGTGTCTGGTAGCTGTTTTTAGAGAAAAACCTGCTGATCCAAAGAGATGCATTTAATATTTGTAGAAAAAAAGAAATCTTTTTGGAAATAAATAAATATCTGGGTAGTGATTTTTTTTAACTTGGTGCCGCCACACTGGTCACAAGTGGTGACCAGTGGTGTTCAGGACTATTGCAATAACTTTTGGGAGCCACTTTTATCTGCATGTTATATGAGCTCACCGTGTGTCATGTCTTCAGTAACATCATCAGGTAGAGGGAAATTACTGCTTCAGTCTGTAATATGAGGAGAGTGTATGTCACAATGTTACAGTCTTGCAGTTTAAAAGTCAAAAAGTTGAATGTTAATACAAAAATACTGTATTCACCTCATCCGCTCTTCCCACTTCGGTCTCAACAACTACTTGGACAGAATTTAGACATAATTTAGTATATGTGTGATTTTATTCCAGAACTTTCTGCAGGTGAACAGTATGCCCAGTCAAAATACAGATGTTACTAATAGAAATTACTTAAACATGCTGCATGCAGCTCCACTAGGGCACTTAAGCTGAACACAGCTAATTAGTTGCACCTGTGTTTTTTTTGCTTTAAGATGTTCCAGTGGTGGAACCTACCAAGCTACATTTACTCAAGTACTGTAATAAATATTTGAGGTATGAGTGTTTCCATTTTCTGCCACTTTATACTCTACCCCACTACATATCAGAGGAAAATACTGTACTTTTATCTTACAGCTATAGTTATTGAACATGCTATGTGTTATCTATAAAACATGATGAGCTTATAAAATATTATTCAGTAGGCCTACATAACGCAACAACATATAAAACACTTCCACTGGCCACATTAAAATGATAACACATGATTGCATCAGTAATATTAATCCAGTAATCTAATACATAATATTTAATATACTCACAGGGGCACATTTTACTTTTACCTAATTACTTATTACTTAAAGTGCATTTTTGCTACTGTTACATATTCACATTTCAAATAATAATATAATAAATAATAATTGTAATTAAGTATTATTTTACTTAATCTTATTTTTTTCTCTAATGTTATGTCTAACTTACCTCTTTTAACTTAAGTCAAAATGTCTGCCATGAGAAAGGTCAATTAATAATATCTGTATATTAAGCTAGCCTGTTTTACCTGTCATAGTCTAATTTACAGCTAGATAAGCTTGTAAACTCACCTTTTCTTCTGATAAAAATGTTGCAACACTTTTCTCTTTCCTTCCTTTACTTTTCATGTGATACTTCTGCGACTTTCTTGACTTTAAAATGTATCGTTTAAATGGACAAACATCATATGTGTAATTCAGGGCACAATTCAAACGGGATCAAAATATTTGTTGTCCCTCGCCATTGACTACCATACTGTCTTCTTAAAATCTGTGTTCACTGTAGGTCTGAACAACAAAAGCCCCACACAACTTTATTTATTTATTAGAAAGATCGTTTTTTTATTTCTCCCTTCAACTTTTATTATGGAGACAATTAAAGTCAGAGAGAGTCGGAGAGTCTGTCTGCATGAAACACGTTTTACATAATTTATGTCATTTCTATTCAGTCACATGTGAGGCTGGTCATTCCTGTGTTTAGTCCAAATAGACGACAATAAAACATAGTAGGCTACACGTAAGGAGTCGGACAGGTCGCTAAACTGCACCAAAGTATCTAATGCAGCGAGCAAAGCATCTGATGAATCAGAATCAATAAATATAAATGCAGATAATATCAGCATTGTGCCAGTAGAAATTATCCTGTACCTCTGAGCAGGACATATAGGCTAACCTATAATTTTTCATTATCTCATTGTTAAACAGGCAACAGAGAATCCTGCTGCTCTGCACTGATAATTGTGAGACTTGATTAGTACCAACACGTGGATGCAATTAAGAGACTTGAGAAGCACCCAATGTCTCCCACCCACTCCATGATGTGCTGCTCAAACACAGGAGCACTTTCAATGCAAGACTCATTCCCCCAAAATGCACCACAGAACGACACAGGAAGTTATTCCTGCCTGTGGCCATCAAGCTTTACTCCTCCCTCTAAGTGTCTGACACAGGGACACTTAAAACTGGACCGTATTATCTATTTTTGTGCAATATTATCTGTTTAATAATTAATGTGCAATATTCTCTGCTGCTATTTATTCACTAGTCCTTTTTGGTTTACCATAATAATTCTTAATAATGTAAATGTTCACCACAACAATTCTCTAATAATGTAAATATTGTATATACCCACCCTCCTTTATATTTTTCTTATATTTATATGCTATTTATCTATCTACCTTTTATTACTATTTCTATTCTTATGCCTTGACAAGTGTGCAATTGCGACAAAGAAGATCAATAAAGTATTTCTGATTCTGATTCTCTCTTTTTTCTAAAACTGTGCATTTTGAAGGTAGGAGGATGCTAAGCTGTTGAGATTTTGCTCTCCTCTTCTTAAATTCTTAAAAGTCTTCTTTTTCTCTGTGTTTGTGTGTGTGCCTGAATGTCAAGACACAGCAAGCAGTGCGTGGGAAGACAGACCGCATACAGTAGCTGCTTGAAACTCCCAGTTTTAAGCATAATGGATATTGGATTAGACATCCCAGTGTCTCTTGGTAAACTAAAACTCCCACCATGGCCTTAACAACTCAGAGACAGAGCTACTTTTGCAAAGTTCATGTGAGGTTAGAAATCATCCATCCTTCAGACTTCATACTTCAACTTCATAATGTCCAACCTGGCAGGATGACTTCATATTCAAGCTGCATGTAAGTCTGTGTTCAAATTTGTTTTCAAGTCTTTGGTTTGCTTGGTGTTGGCAAACCACCAAAACAATATTTTATCAGTATTGCTAATGATACAAATTTCACTCAGTCCCATGTTAGTTGAGTCTATCTATTTTCAAACAGTATAAAGACAAGGAAAGTATTGGTTTTCACAAATGAATTACACAACACTTAAACACCACAGTGCTCTGATCCAAACAGGACCTGATCACATTTGTGCTCCACAGCTTAAAACCATGTTCCTAGTGGTGCAGTAAGCACAAGCTGTATCTACAGCAGCAGTTATATCAACTGAAAGCAGTTGGCTGATAAGACTTTCCCTTGTTCTGCTGATAAAAAGCGTGCCCGCAATTTGCCCTGTGGGTCGACCTCAACATCATTTTAATGTAGGTTGTTAGAGGATGATAACAATTCAAAATTTATGAGGGCACTACTTTCTAGGTAAACACTCATCATCCCTTTCCCATTAATAGATACCTTGCTGAACAGATTAGGGGTTTATACAGTATGTTGTCATATCATTTAGAGGAAATTAGTTCCATTATCAGGTATCAGGCTGCAGGCAAACATGTCACTCTGGTCAGATTAAGGTGTTTCTCTGAGCTCAGTTTATTTCAAAAAGGAGATTTAATCACAAAATATGGCTATTACAGTTCACCAAAAAGCTCTGGATACACAATTGAAATCCTCTATAAGAGCACTTTTTCCAAGTCTTGAAATAGTTTCACTAACAATATTTCTGCATTAAGGTTTTTGTCTATGTATCTTTTATGATATAGAGCTAAGTTTGAACAGCAATTCCTTTGGAGTTACTAATGTATTCCTTGAAAAACATTGAGAATGAAAATAAAGATGTGGGTAATCCTCTCGATTTGTGTAGGATTGTTTAATTAGGACTACGAATGGATTTTTCCCTATATTTAACTCTAATTAGGGTCATCCCACATGCTGAGAAGGAAGGTGGGAAAAACATGCATCAACATTTTGCCTCCCGTACAGAGCAAAAAAGCAGTTATTGGAGCGTTCACCATGCTGTCAACTTGAGGGAATACATAAATTACTCAAAAAAAATTGCTCCAATCTATCCAATGGATCATTTCAATATTCACTTCAACTTCCAAATTCAAGACAAAGTCTGATTAACCTATGCATCGTCATATGATTATTACTCATTACCTTTGATTATAAGCTCTGCTAAGGTGGTGTGTTTGCTACCCAACAATGTTGGTACATCAAATGCTACATGAGATACTTTCATTTCAAGACTTGAATTTAAAAAGGACAATAAGCAAAAATGTGATTTGATCTTGCAGGATTTGTTTAAAATTTATTTCAATTCACCCTCCTTTACTGTGTAGACATTTCTAGTACGTAACATTTTAGGGATTCAGGTGGGTGACTGGGGTTCAAACATGATGCAAAGCTGTTCGGTTACAAGACACACACAAACACGCACACTAAATGAGCACAGGAAACATCTGTGGGACCTGACTCGAGCGCATTTTTATTGAACGTTTATAACTGTTAAAAACATGTATAAAATTGGTCCTGTTTCATAAACAAGGCACGCATAGTCATGTCAATGTTCAGTATTCATGTCATTATTAGCATTATCATTTATCAACATCAGCATCATCAGCACGTTCCATCTCAGTATTTGTCTAATAGTAGTATCAAGCATTCCCTAATATAAAAACACTTCCAATTTTTTTTTCCACAGAGGTTAAAATTTTAATCCGAGCAGCAAGACAATATTCATGCAAAGACGGGAGTGGAGGAGAAGATGCGAGCTGACTGGACTGACAGGATGATGGGTCTTTAATAGTAGGTCTCCCGTTCCACCCAACCTGGACGCACAGGGAGAGAAAAACAAACAAACATGGGATTTAGAGGCTTGGGTAGATTGGATATACTTTATTTAAAAAGAAACTAGAGGATGACAGAGCATTTAAAAGAGAGGAACAAGACCTAAGTTTCTCCTCCCTCACCAAGCATAAAAAGATGATCCCACAAGGCAGAGGGAGGTGTAGAGGAAAAACACAAGAGAAAGCAGCAGAGATGAAGAGGCAAAAGTGTGCAAAAAAAGAACAACAGTGCAGAGGGAGAGAGAAGTAAGAAAATACAAGAAGATATAATAAAGCATGGATTTTGGACTCACCTCCTGGGCTGCGTCTGAGGATAAGCTTACGGATTTCATCATAGATAAAGATGAGCAGGGAGTAGGGGAAGGCGCAGAACCACCAGTTGGGCCTGGAAAATAAAAGACATGAGAAACTGATCCAGTGCCCCGAGCGTGGATGGACAACATGTGGTAGGTGGAGAAGGCACGATTACAGAGTCAACCAGAGATGTGCATGGTTTATTGGTGGACTGGGAGGTAAGTGTTTGTGCTTTACTCACTTGAGAGGGTACATTCTGAGGGCGACGTCCATGCCTGGGCAGTATGAGAGGAAGGCAGCCAGGGCGGTCTCCTCAAACAGCCCAAAGATAAGGATCTTGTTCCTGAAACGCACAGGGGAGCAATTATGAATTTGAGAAAATAAAACCGGAGACCCAAACAAACTAATTCGAGTGGCTAAAAATAGCTAGGACTTTAACATCTTTATCATTTTGGTGCCAGGATTTCAAAGCCCAAAATAAACACAGCAGTTACCTGGAGTTCCTCCATGAAAAGAACAACAGCTACAATATGTTCCAGTGGCAGAGGGGACTTCTGATGAAACATCCACTCTAACTCAGACTAACAGTTCAGAGTTGGGCGAGGACACTAGTTCACTTCATACAAATAGTGGGTGTTCTTGCACTCACTTCATTCCCTGTTGGAAGACGGAGTTCCTCCTGGTCTTACAGATGATCAGATCGGCCCACTGGACAATGACGATGCTGACGAAGAAGGCTGTGTGGCAGGTGAACTCCACAATCTTCCTCTGCTCGTAAGTCTAACAGGGAACAGATCAGAAACAGTTTATACACGGTGATTATGGCCAAGTTTTAACTTTTACTTGTGGTCTGTCTGTATAAATGTTACTGACCCACTGTTGTCCATAGCTGTCCTCCAGATCATTACAGTATTTATTATCCCAGGACACTCTGATGCCCAGCAGGGTGGAGGGCAGGAAGCCATTTTCAGCCAAGATCACAAAGTAGGTGAAGAAACCTGCCAGCGCCTGGATCATACCTGATTGGACGAAGACATCAAGTTAAGAAATCTGCCACCGAATCAAGATAGAGATACTGTACAATTGTTTGATTTATGACTGAAATGGAAATCTGTCTTTTGAGCAGTTTCAGACTGAATTAACAAATGCAGTTAATGTCAAATTAGGATTCTAAATTAAACCATGAATCAATATACGATTAAGCAAACCAACTAGCCGTGTGTCTTTTGGGGAAAATATAATCAACGAGAAAGTGAATGACTGAGTCAGTAAATTTGTATAGTCAGTCTTTTGGGGAATTTTGAGGACTAAACCATATTTAATTTGATGGATAACTGGGTAAAAAAAAAAAAAAAGAATAATTATGTTGTCCTCTGAGGAATTAAGAGGCTTAATCAAAATGGAAATGATGTATGGGTCTTTTAGTCAATTAAATGTTTAAACTGTTATGAGATGAATAAACAAAGACACAATGAATAAATGTAAAGCAAAATGCAATAAAACATAACAGACAGTTGTATATTTAAGGAGCGGTTACTCTAAATCCTATAAAGAAATATTTGAATTCAAAAGACAGGCTTGTCAAAATGTGTTTGTTTCTTTTGTTTTTATGGCAAGCGATGCGACCTTTTTAAGACAATTAGTAGGAGGTCTGCTCCTTTGTGAAACATTATTTTGTAATGGAAAAGGAAAAGAGCAACAACAATGTCTCAACAAAAATTTTCCCATTGCAGCTTTGAGGAAAATCTGCACCAAAAATAATGACTCGTTTGTATTCTGCCCTTATAAAAAGCTAGTTCAGGGGTGGTCAAGCCTATTCTTGGCTTCATTACCAAAAAGGGAAAATCAAAAACCAGAGGCACTGCTTGTACGCACGCACTCAGTATGAGCCTATTTGTGGTGCCGGCCACTCTTCTAGTTATCTTGGACCACCCAGATACTGAGCTCCCTTCCCACAAAAATCTACTAAGGGACAATGGATATCAAACTTTCAGCTCTGTTTTTGGTAAAATTTGGATTTCTAATCAAAAAACGTCTGTTTACCGATCTGTCCGTAGGCTATGCTGATGAGCCTCTCATTCACCAGTTTGTCTGTTTTGGGGTTTCTGGGCTGTCTCTTCATGATGTCGCTCTCAGCAGCTTCATAAGCCAGGGAGATGGCGGGGACCTGGGAGACAGGACACAGGACCAGTCAATGAGCAAGTTGGCAAACCGGCTAAAGCTCTGTTCACACTGCAGGCCTTAAAACTCAATTCTGATTTATTGCCCAGACCACTTTTTTTATTGATTGTTCACATTATTTTTGTGTTTTTTTTGTGAACTGGCCACGGGCTGATAGTGACCCACATGAGCGAAAGAATACATCACACGCAGCCCGTTGTCGTATGGAGGTAAACCTAGAGGCCAGAGGTTCTATGTTTTTTTAAATTTACTTCAGGTGAAAGAAAGGGAATTCATGAGCAAATGATGAGCATGAGGAGAAAGAGGGACGCATTTTTAATTATGGCTTTTTGTGGAGCTTTTTGATTTCACCTAGTGCAGAATTGAGACGACAGTCGCTTTAGAGCGATGTCAGAGACGCATGAATTCTGCGCATTTCAAAAATCGGACCTGTATCTGATTTGGACCACATATGAAAGTGGCCTGAAATAGAAGAGATCCGATTCCATGTGACTTTGCCTCTTCATCCTCTCGGTTATAAAAATTAAAATTAAAATCTGATCTGAACACAGCCGAAGAAACCTAGAATCAGAAACAAATGCTATTTTTCAGTTAAGTTAAGAAGAACAATAGATGTGACACACAAAACCCTGTGATTAACCATATATAAGGAAAATGTTTGTGCAACATTTGAGCAGTACAGAAGAAGAAAGACTGCAGTTCACTCATCTTTACCATGTCAGTTCCCAGGTCAATGCAGAGGATGGTGACGGTTCCCAGAGGCAGGGGGATGTTGGCAATGATGAAGAGGAGGAAGGGGGTGATCTCAGGGATGTTACTAGTCAGAGTGTAGGCGATGGACTTCTTCAAGTTGTCAAAGATCAGACGGCCTGGTGAGAACATGACGCAAGTGCATACAGTCATTATTTTAATCATTTCAACCCTCCAGCTAAATAAGAACATTTTATTCCAGTGTAACTGTAAGTCCTTTAGTTAAAAAAAGCTTTAAAAGAACATTGTTACTGTTACCTTCTTCCACTCCAGTGACAATGGAGGCAAAGTTGTCGTCCAGCAGGATCATGTCAGCAGCCTGCTTGGAAACGTCAGATCCAGCGATTCCCATAGCAACGCCGATGTCAGCCTTCTTCAGAGCAGGAGAGTCGTTCACACCATCACCTGTCACAGCCACAATGGCTCCCTGCGGAGAGACGGAAGAGGGAAATATTATTATTTGTGTGTGGAGATTATCCACAGAAGGAGAAGGATAAATGAAAGTTAAGATAAAATGAATGAGGGAAATCTTCTAATCTGTGAATGTGTCGCACAATAAATACAGAGGAGCAGAGAATGTCACATTTTCTCAGCAAAACAAACGCTTGACTTCCGCTGAGATGAGAAGTCAAACTGATCTGTCTATGTATAAAAGAAACACTCGACTGAAGTAACAGGTGTCCCTTCCTTTTCAGAGAAAAAGAGTCACCATTCTTGCCGTTGAGTGACATTTGCATTTTCTAAAGTTACACTGCATCACACATAATTTTCTCTTGTGTGAAAGAAAAGCCTCATTTCTCAGAAGCTTTTCGGCACAGACAACTGTGATGACAATGAATAAGAGGCAGGGGTGGGGATCAGTCGAGAAACAAAGCTTGTATTCTGGGCAAAAATGTCAACGTTTGGATCTCAAGATAAAATCCTATGGGGCCTCCTTTAAGGAAAAAAGGAAATATTAGGAAGATGGCAGCTCTAAGAAGTTTGTATTGCTACCATGCACTTGAATGTGCTCCAGTAAACTACAGAAGGACCATAATTCATGCTACCTGATGCAGCAAATCTGCACTACTCTTCAACTCAGTGAACGGAGCAACATTTTAAATATAAAATTGAGAGTCCGCTAATGCTACACTGCAAATAGCATTGGACATAACTACAGTACGCATACTGTGCTATTACAATGCTATTTGCTGAATGACTGAGTAACAGAATTCAAGTCATTGGGTTCACAAGATGAAACGTCAATATGTCATAATCAATCCCCCTCCTGCTCCTCCTCCAGGCAGCATGTGGGCACACTGGAATACATTAGGTTGATTACTTCTGCAACTTTATGACAGACGTCAGCTATACTTGTATTGCTGGTGATAGCACATGTACTATAACTTCTGAATATGCTAAGGAGACTACCACACTGAAGCCAATTTAATCTGTATGAAATTTGGCTATTTTCAACCATTTCTACAGACGTGTAATTATGTAGCCAGGGTTTCCTTAAAGATAAAATGTCAAGAGATGAACCTGACACTATATCAGAGGAATAGATGGTTATTTTTGGTGGCCCAATCAGGAATTAATCAACAAAATCATTTACATAAATAAATAAATCCATAGTCCAAGTTCACACAACACTTAACAGAGTTGTGGGTGCTCAACCTACTGCTTCTCTTGTGAATATTCATGTGTGCGGGTAAGGTCACAGCTTGACAGATGCTATGCTTGATTATTCTTCCAACTTAATCATCATAGACTAAAGCAATAATCATAAATAAGCATTAGGGGATAGGGATATCAAATATTTGCGCATCTATTTACATAATAAGGCGCAGGCACATGCCGTGTTTGCCAAAACTGTTAAAGCAGCAACACAAACACCGCAGAGGCACATAAGAGCAGGAGAGTCCTCTCCCCGACACACAAACACACCTCCTCATTTGTTTTGTTTCTACCTGTCTCTGGCAGCCCTCCACAATGATCAGTTTCTGCTGTGGGGAGGTTCTAGCGAAAACAATCTCAGTGTGGTACTTCAGGATGTCGTCCAGCTGCTCCGCAGTCAGATCCTTCAGGTCGCCACCATGCACTACACAGGCCTTGGCATCTCTGCAGGGAACACAAAGCCGTTTTAGTTAGACTTCTTCACGCAGACAGACAGACGTAGGTGCAGAAAAACAAAAGTAATTAGAAATGGTTTAGGGTATCTGTAAAGGCTTGGATTAGAAAACAACACATTCAGAATAAAATGGGGCCCAGAATGGGACCTCTGGGTCCTCCAGGAGCAGCTCTGACTTTTGTTTCCATCACAGCTCAACATATTAACAAACTTCTCCTGTATCTGCACTTGTGCACCCAGGGTTTCTCAGTGTAGTTGGTACCTTGGGTTGACTTCGTTGATTGGGATGTTCAGACGGGCAGCGATGTCCTCAACAGTCTCGTTGCCTTCGGAAATGATGCCCACACCCTTAGCGATGGCCTTAGCTGTGATTGGATGATCACCGGTTACCATGATGACCTAAGAGAAGGGACCATTGTGCTGATGAGTATTATGCTCAAATTGTATTGTCATGGATACAACCATAATGAAGTAGGGATGTATTATTAATCACGCCACTTGGACGGCATACAAATGTGCAGACTGTGTATTAGTATTTTAACATAACCTGAGTAGTTTGACTGAAACAGCTTTATGTTAACCAAATAAGTAAATTTCATTTTACCTTGATTCCAGCGCTCCTGCATTTTCCCACGGCATCAGGCACGGCAGCACGAGGAGGGTCGATCATGGACATGAGGCCAATGAAGCACAGGTTCTCAGTAGGGAAGTTCACCTCTTCAGTGTCAAAAGCAAAGTCCTCTGGGAATTGGTCATCAGGCAAGTTGAAATGGCAGAAACCTGGATGGGACGCAAGACAAGAAGCACTTTAGAGTGACAAAAGTAGCCCAGTGAAGTGATTTTCTGATTGGTTGTTTGTTGTTTCTGCTCCGTTAAAATTAAGTCACTCCCGGCAGCCGTCGGTCCTTACCGAGCACTCTCTCTCCAAGACCTCCCAACTCCAGGTAGGCGTTCTGGAAGGCGTCTTTCATCTCGTCGTCCAGGGGCTGCTCTTTGCCCTGGATCATGATGGAGGAGCAGCGGTCCAAAATCCTCTCTGGGGCCCCTTTCATCACCAGCAGGTGCTTGGACTCTTCTTCAGGTGTGCCATTTTTGTGAATGGAAAGCTAGGAGCACATAAAAAATAATAAAAAAACATACAAAAAAAAAAAGAAAAAACAGGCCAGTTTGAGGATTCAGGTTTTAATGTTGTGTCTAGGTCCAACACTAACTTGTATAAAAAAGGAAGAAAAGGATGATAAACAGAGGAAATGACCAAAAACAACACTGACCCTTTAAGAGTTTCCAAAACCCTTGAACAGACAGATTCTTCTAGATGAATCCATTTTTTACAATTAGCAAAAAATCATAATGATATAAAAAGGTCACACAAAGATTTATGTTTTCCTGAACCAAGATCTTACATTACATTGTGGATTTACTGTCAACATGAGGGGAAAATAACCTGATATTAATGTTTCTGTGAGCCCATAACATTTCCAAACAATAGGAACATTTAGTAGAAATAGATTTTTCTGTAATGGCACCTGAAAACATGACAAACAGGTTTCCATCTCTCTAATAATGACAAAGTGAAAAACATTACGCTGCAAGCTAGCTACTCTTTCCATACCTGGTACTTGTTTGTAGAGTTGAACGGGATCTCCGCTATTTTGGGGGATTTGTCTCTCATTTCCTGGACTGATCCACAGCACAGCTCAATACATTTCAGCAAAGCCGACTCAGAGGCGTCACCAGCCACATCTCTCTGGAGGTGAAAGATGGAAAACGGAGAACACACATTAATCATAGACACAAAGTTCACCGTTCATAAGTAACATAATTGTCTTTATACATAGTCAGTGAGTCTGAATAACAAAACATCCTCAGACTAATTACTCAATGGTCCATCAGTGCAATGTAACACAACATATGTCTTACTCCACAGGTTTGTGTATCCACCTACAATTCAACAACAAAAACGAAAGAAAAATGCTAATTTTCTATATTTTTCCATCATAATTATTGGCCTTGATAAACACCAAGCCCATGTTTACTCTCCTTTCACTCTTGTAACAGTGACTGAGGGAAAAGTAATGAGCATTGAGAGAGACTGACTGGTAATTAAAGCCACCGTGCCAGCCAGACATTTACAGGTGATTAACACAGGGTGGAAACCAGAGACTTGGCTGCAAGGAAAGTCTGGGAGCCAAGAGACATACGTACTTATCTGGGTGCGTGTGCTTGTCTGTGTGTGCGTTTTGGGGTGGGGGTAGGAATAATTATGAGGTAACAACGTGTGTGTGTATACACCCCATGGAGTAAGAAGTAAGCTGGAGAACAAGCCTGTTGGTAAACATAAGTTTTGGGCCCTTCAGTCAGTCAATGTCTGATAGCAAGATCCAACTTTTTAACAGACCCTTGTCAGCCTATCAGAAGTTTTCTGTTTCTATAGTAGACATTTCAAGCTGAAGTGAAATAAAATTTTAGTACAGTACACATATCATTGCTTTTTGTTTCGACTTGTATACTAATTTGGTCAAAATGGTAAAGAAATATCAAGTTTTATACATTTTTCTGCAATAACCCCATAGAGTGTATGTGTGACCTCTACATTGCTTCCCAAAAGGTGTTAATATCTGATACTGACCGACTATGCTGGTTCTGGTTGTGATTCGTGCCAATCTGTGTGGGTGGGCACTAAAAATACTTCCATCACAATATCACCACAGTTCCAACGGCTACACACGGCCTCAGCCATTGCTCATTCCCATCTGTGACTTCTCATAATTCGAGTCACGGGGTAATGCAGGATCACTCGTTGCGGTGGGTTTTGATTGCCGTCACCACAACTGGATCCACAGGAGAGAGACGGCTAACGCTAGCTAAACCCCCTCCTTTCTAGAGTTTGTGAGAGCTGTTTAAATACCATGTTTCATGAGGTGCACTTGGAACAGGTGCTGGCATTACTAGAAATTAGATGAAGCCAAAATCAGGGAACAAAAAGTACAAAAGGGAAGAGGAACACTTGTTTGGTACTGCAGTTTTCCAACTGCTTGGAAAAGGGCACATTCAAACTGGGAAATGAATCAGCAGTACAGGATTTCTAAATCCTGCCCACATCATAAGCACACAAACTAAAGACCTAGAACAACAGAAAAGGCTTCCTTGATGTTGAACAAAGGATGAAAGATAACAGTTTGTTTTTTCAGTTTTAAGGGATAATTACTTCTCTGATAACATTACACAGTGCATGGGAAATATCTCTGCTCAGACAATGGTTGTCTCAGAGAAGACTTAATATGTGGATTAAACAGAGAAAGAGAAAGCCGATGGCAGGGGAAAGGAGGGTAAAATACCAACCTTCAGAATGGGGAGGTTGCTCTGCTCTGCCAGGAATACGGCGCGGTTGCAGAGTCCAGCGATTCTGGCCAGAGCAGCCCAGGTGGCAGAGCTCCTGTCGAAGGAGGTCCCGCTCTGGTTCTCTGTGGTGTCGGCCTCGTGGATCTGGTTGTCAAACCACATGTGGGCCACGGTCATCCTGTTCTGTGTCAGAGTGCCGGTCTTGTCCGAGCAGATGGTGGAGGTGGAGCCCAGGGTCTCGACGGCTTCCAAGTTCTTCACCAGGCAGTTCTTCTTGGCCATACGCTTAGCAGTCAGAGTCAGACACACCTAGAGGTGGGATTTGCATGAGTCAGTTAGTGGCTGAGTTGTTTTTGGGATCCATAATTGGACCTTTAACACTCATAAAAAACACACAAACTCACAGTGACAGTAGCCAGGAGACCTTCTGGCACGTTGGCGACAATGATACCGATGAGGAAGATGACGGCCTCCAGCCAGGAGTATCCAAGGATGAGGGAGAGAACGAAGAAGGACACGCCGAGGAAGACCGCCACGCCAGTGATGATGTGGATGAAGTGCTCGATCTCGATGGAGATAGGGGTGCGTCCAACTTCGAGGCCAGAGGCTAACGTGGCAATACGACCCATGACGGTACGGTCTCCGGTGCTGATCACAACACCGCGGGCAGTTCCTGTGGCGGGGATGATTTTTTTTTTTTTTAAACAGAAAACATCTCTGATTCACTGCAGAGTCTCTGTAGTAAAGATACAATGCAGCACTGTCTGAATGGCTTTGATGTGTGCCGTCATCATACCTTCAACACAGTTGGTGGAGAAGAAAGCAATGTTTCTGGTCTCCAGCGGGTTTTCATTGGAGAAGTCCGGAGTACGAGTCTGCGGCTCTGACTCGCCGGTCAGAGAGGAGTTGTCCACCTGAGAAATGAAACATCAACTGTGATTGATGAAAAACAATGCACCTTTGGAAAGAAAAGATATAAACACTGAGAAGATGGCTGCCAAAAAGTTCCTTTCTCAGGGAGGAAAACTTTCTCCTCAAATGTCAACCCCTCATCTCTGTGGTTAAAACAGCTACAGACGGGCAGATGGCAGATTCAGGTCAAGTTACCCTCTTTGGGTCCATTATGGAGCAACAGCTAAATGATGCAAAGGCAGGTGACAAGATATAACAATGAATGATGCAGAGGCTGACAGGAAACCATGGGGCAGAATTGGGTCAAGTGTTGCTCTTAGGTCTCGAGTTCAGTTTAGGACCCAAAATGGGTCACAGACTCGTTTTCTGCCCCACAATAATGCATGAAAAAAGTCAATTTATAAAAATAGTGACTTCAAAGGAAAAGTCTGAGAGGGCAATTAGGTGCTTCAACCTCTTCTTCACAGTCACACTCTGATAATTAAATGTACAGACAAAGGGCTTGAGATTATTTTAAAAAAAAAACAAGATAGTAATTGCTCACATCTAGCAGCTTGTGCTGAGTTTTATGAGGGGAAGCTTTTTACATTTCAAGAACAAATACATGCCAACTGCAAGAAGTTTCACTGAAAAACAAATGTTTTTCACGTGCCAGCTAAAGCGCAGCAGCAAACTGAAATTCAAGGAGTCAAGGTACCCCTTTAACTGCTTTGATGGAGAGAATTATTAATTCCTTAAATATGGGTCTTGCACAGAAAAAAAATGACTTGTGTCAAAGACGCCCACCTTGCAGCCGTGGGCGGAGATGATTCGCAGATCAGCGGGGATCCTGTCACCACCTTTCACCTCCACTAAATCGCCAACCACCACCTCCTCAGCGTTGATGCTGCTCTTTTCACCATCACGGACGACCAGGGCTTGCTACGAGAAAAGACGGGACAGAGAGAGACACTCGTGTAAGACAGCGGTAAAAGTGAGATTGACGGCTTTCTTTTGTCTGTTTTAGCTGCCTTAACCTCCACATCCTGCATGCAAAGATAATTTTTTTTCATAATACAAGGATTTATTTATCATTTTACAACACAGGGTTGTATGAAGATGAATTTGTAGATCCCTTTATGCTACTCACAAAAATCAAACTAAGGACAAAAATTGATTTACACTAGTTGGATGGATAAATAAGTCATAGAAATAAAGCTGTTTTACATGGTGGAGTGCTGAGGATGAAGGGAGGAGTCTCATGGTGTTAGGGAAGAAGCTGTGAAAATGATTTTCATTAATAACCTCCAAATTATTCAACAGGGCTAATGAGATTCAGATGTCAAGAAGACTATTGTTTTTGAACCACAAAGTGGATAAGACTTTGAATTAATATATTACAATTAAGACATCATGACAACACTGAGGTTTTTTCAAAGAAGCGGTTTCAATGTAGTTACACAGTGTTATCTCATGTTTTCCAGTAATTTCTTGTGATCTTAATCCATTTATGAATATTTCAAAAACAGTCAACGGGGACCAAACGCCGATGCGGTTACTGAAGAAAAAAAAGAAAAAAAAGAAGAAGAAAGGTATAAAATGTGAGCGGTACCTGTGGGACCAGGTTCTTGAAGGAGTCCATGATCTTGGAGCTCTTGGCCTCTTGGTAGTAGGAGAAGCAACCAGTGATGATGACAACAGCAGAAAGCACAACACCCAGGTACAACTGTGAGGATCAAAAATATCAAAGGAAACATTTTAATCCAACATTTCAATTACCACGATCAACTGCACAATTAAGAAATATACGTTTTATTTTACACGTTGGTACTAGCAAACAAACTTGAAACTTGATACTCTAAATGCATCATAAAACAATATCATATTGTCACATCGAGACATTACATAGATATTTTAAAAGGACCTTTATCTTACGTTATCATTCGCGGGCTCATCCTCCATTGCAGCCTGGATACCATAGGCCAGGAAACAGAGGATAGCACCAGTCCACAGAAGCATGGAGAAACCGCCAAACATCTGAAGAAAAAAAAGAAAAAGAAAGAAAGACAGGAGTGACCTTCTAAACCTGGAATGTGAGTAAGTACTTTCAGTCTGTGAAAAAGTGTAAATTATTAAAAAACTTTAATACAGAGGCTAAAAACCTGGTAAGGCATCAATATCAACAACTGTGCAAGCCACCAAGCTTATCTAACCTGTTTGCAGAATTTGACCCACTCTGGGGTGGTGGGAGGAGGAGTGAGGGCGTTGGGCCCGTCACGGGCCAGAATCTCAGCAGCCTTCGCGCTCGTCAAACCCTTATATGGGGAGAAGACGTAGATTTTAAACAATTGCTTGTTGTTAACCAGCCAAACAAACTCGGTGACAAAAGAGGGGGATGTAGGTGCTACTAGTTGCCTAGCAACACAGCATCAACAGGAAAAATGGGACAGGTAGGAGGAAGAAAACAGAAGGAAGAGGAAGAAGAAATGAAGAGTAGTGAAGGTAAAGGAGAGGAGACAAGATGAGCCAAATAGCATCATATGAAATCAGGACACACGGGCTTCTGTAGCTAATAAATTATTCACAACTGCTGCATACGCATGCAAGCACATGCAGAGTTTGGAGACACCACTACAGAGGCACTGATTAACTATTCTCCTTGATCTTTTCTGCATGACCAGGAGCACATTTGCATGAGCAGAGAGGGCTAAATGGAGTTTGATAACCTGAAATTTATGCCATTTAAAAAGGTATCATTAAATTTTTTCTGAAATATATTTGTTTGTTTGTTTTCTTGTGGAGAGTTATCTGAGGAAAAGGCTGACACTTTCATATCTGTATGGCAAGTATGAAACTACAGCCAGCCTATCTGGCTGCTGGTTGTAGCTTCATATTTAGAGGCTTCTTGTCTCCCTCTCGGCAAGAAAGCAAGTGTCTTTCTCTTTAAAAGGTGGCACAAGAAACTCAATGCCATACTTTTGTTAAAATAGAAATGTGGTCGAAAACGAGGAACATTTACTGTTCCAGCTAGTTTTTACATGATTCATCATGAGCGTTAAGATGGGTGAGACAATTCCATAAAAATTATTTATTTGGAATGGAGGAGTTTTTGAACTCTAAAAAGCATAACCCTAAACCTAGCAAAAACCTACCTACCTACCTTTGAGATCAAATCTCTCTCTCCACCCTTCGTCTCAATCTCAAACCTTCTTTTGCCCTTTAACCTTCCCCCTCCTCCTCTCTCTAGATCCACACTCTGTTTAATAAACCCTGGAAGTGCAGAGCCTTAAGTAGCTGATCACATCCGCAATGACATTTCCTTCACGATGTGAGAGAAGATATCATCCCGCTTTAAACAAAGTCCACTGTTTAATTCATATAAGCCTCATTAATCATTCATTAACTGAATATCAACTGCCAGACTGAAGAGAAGCATGGAAGTTAACGGCCAGCAGCAGCCAGTATGCTGCTGATATCTGATATTTATCTGCTTATCATGATAAATCTAGAAACACCAGCTGCCAAATTTGCATCTCAGTGTGACTTTTAAAGCTGCAGGTGTAACACATTTCAGGCAGAACACATTCAAAAACAGATACATAATACAGCTTGTTTCCCCTCTTTATCTCACTCACGTTGTTCAGGTCTGTTCCATATTTGCGATGGAGCTCATCAAGGGTCAGCTTGTGATCATCCTGCAAAGACACATGGAGAAAAGCAGGTGGCATCAGTCCAGTGTTTACATCTGTGCGCATGTATGTGTGTTCAATATGCCAAATTCCAGTGACATTTACAGCGCATTGTGTGCTGACCTTTCATTTTAAAATGACTACCTCTCACAAGGTAGAGCCACAACAATGACAGGAAAATTCACCGTTTAGGTGAAAAGAATGAATGGATGGATGGATGGGGAGCCAATAAAAGACACAGGGGAGGTAAGAAAGAGGAAGAAAAGGACGGGAGGCATAAAAGTGAAATATGTTGTATGGTAAGCGAGCAATAAATTGAGAAAAGAGGAGCATGATATGAAGTGAGAAAGGGATGGAGTTGGATAAAAAATTCAGAATAAGTTGGCACAGATAAAAGGAAGCAAAGACACATTCAATGTGTCTGCAATTTTTTAAGAAGCTAAATGTACGTTACCACACCATAAAGTGAAGCCTGGAATTAAATTTAAGACAAATGGGATACTTAATAAGTAAAGAATAATATCTAATGGATCCAGAAATCCAACTGTCTACTTTTATAGCTTCATTACATTTACAGGCCTTTAAATAGAATATTTAAAGGCCTTAGTACTTCAATTTTTAACCTTGAATTTGGATATTTTTAGCTCTTGACTGTGACATGAGAGAGAGGGGTGTGGCAAGAAGAGGCACATGGAGGGAGGAGCAGTAAAAGAAATAAAATCCCCACAATGGAGAGGATGGGATAGTCATGTTGGAAGCTGGAGCCAGTGGATAATCGGAGGAAGACGTCCTGAGGCCAGTGAACAGAGTGAAACACGAAAGTAAAGCTGAGACACTCACCATATCCACTTCCTTCTTCAGTTCATCCATATCCTTCTCTTTCTTCTTCCCCTTCGCCTTCTTCTTGCTGCACTGCTCCGAGGTCGCAGCCAGCTCATACTGCTCACGTCCATCCTGGAAACACAATGGATGAGAAACACAGTTTATTAACCCTTTTAAATAACAACTCTGAAAAACAGATCATCTCCCAGCTCAAACAAACCTACCTACCATTATTGCGGTGCCAATTTGTGGATAATATCAGTGATGAGCAATGCTGCCTTCAGCAGTGATACAGACCAACAACTGGGACACAGCATAAACAGTGAAAGTACAACAGTTCCTTTCAACCAAGCAGCCTGAGGGGTTTAGAAATGTGCTTTATCGGTTGTTATGCCAACTCGTCGCGGGCAATGAGCTAGTTAGCATCGTTTCGACTCTGGTGGGGCTCTTTTTAGGCAATGCACAAGCGTTTTAGAAAAGATATAACGCACAATGGATATTCTAAAGTATGATTATAGATACTTCGGTGCAAGGTGCCCTCTAAGGTCCTGTACTTCCCTATAGTGATAAAACAGTGATAAACATAACATCTTGTAAAACTGCCGCTCTATTGTCTCAAATCTTTGTCTCATGGGTCCTTTGGGTGGAGCTGCACTTGGGCACAAGGAACAAAGTTCCTAGAAATGAGCAGTACTCAAAAGCCTCAGTTAACAGTGCTTGATACCAACCATGGCTGTATTACAGACTATAAAGGGCACAATTTATTTTTTTTTTTAAATGTCAAAGGGATCAAGACAGAGATCATTCTGGCCCAAATACAAGCTACAATTTACACACTTAACAACAACTTCACAAACTCGACATGTCTATGCATGACGGCCATTTCAACAAAGGATGTTTTATTTGAGAACATTTAGGGGGTAATGTAATGGGTCATGCATAAGTAACATGCTGACTGTTGCTGAGGTGTGTCTGATGAAACGTGAGCGCGCCAGAAGTGCCAGAAGACATTTTCTCATCCTGCATCTTTTTGAGACTCCATGTGGGTCAACTCACATAGAACCACATATATTATTAAAAAAACAAAAAAAAAAAACAAAGTCAACACAGCCCAGTCTAAACAGAGAAAACTGTGGCCTAAATTGGGGAGACAAACTGCCACAAACTTTGATAGTCCAAGGAAAAAAAAGAAACAAAAAGAAAGAGTCACCTCTTTACTCGTCACATAGAGTTAGGTTTTGATCAAGAGCCCTGTCGGATGAGCAGAATAGTGAATAAAGTCTGAGACCCTGGCTTTATGGACACGCGTGCCATCTGCCAAAGCAAACAACTCCTATGGGGATCCGCTTACAAACTTTTTAAAGGCTTTCTATTGTGAGAGCAGCTTTTTATAAACCACATTTCATCTACATCAGACCAAAACTCTGCTTGCTACGCATGTCTTTAATATGTGTGTTTTGATTATTGAGTATTAATCCTAAGTAATCCACAAGTGAAACCCGGGATATTAACATTCTGCTCCACCCGTGAACTCTTAATCTTTCAAACCAGTGACGATCACTGAGTGCAGGGTTGTTTTTTTACTGATCAGCAGAATATTTTGCGACCTCTGAGAAAGAAAATTTATTCAACCATTGAAATAAAACATTCTGAAAGGATCAGTCAAGCTCAAGCATGACACTTTGACAGTGTACAACAAGAATGAAAGGGAGGAACAAGCGTCACATGGTCTTTAGTCGGTTGGTAGATAAGTGATAAGTGAGACAGATTAGGCTGCAGAGAGAAAACAAAATCCCCCTTGTTTAACACCCAACTTTGCAAGAAAGGGTGTCACTGAGTGAGAAAATACATAATGCTTTAGGCTAGTCATTCACCAACAGCTTCCCTACACATAACCTCACCAATTAAAGTACCTCAGCCAAACCAAGAGTGGAACACCAAACCACACTAGAGTCATTTTCTGGTAATCACACTCAGGCACATTTTGTTGATTTTAACTCTGGCTGTGATACAAATTATCTCGCTGTAGGCAGGAAATAAAAAAAAAGCAAGGAAAAAAGGATTTTATTCAACAAAACAACATTTCCAAGTTTTGGATCTCAGAGGAACACACACAGTCATCTATCCTAATAATAATTTAAGTTGTAGAACTAGATGAAACACAAACATTTCAAGTACAGAAATAGCCTTAATTTGTGTGTTTCTTCTCTCACTTGACATCCCCTATCACACCATCTGCTCTGGCACTTTGGCGCAGAATGACAGTGGGCCCTCTCCTCTGTCCCTTTCTCTCTGCTGTCTCCTCCACATGCATCCCCTCTCATTATCAGCGGTCACTGTGGCTGACAGAGCCAACAAAGGCCCGGGCAAAGATTGTGTCTTCTAGATGGCTGTAAGCCAGAGGGTGTGTGAGACAAAGTGACAGAAAGAGAGGGAAAGTGAGATAGGGAGGAAGAAAGAGGGCCAGAGAGACAGATGAGGTGGGGGAAGAAGTACAATTTAAACAAACCTGAATTTGCTAAATTGAGCACTAAACCACAAGTATGAAAGTAAAATTCCCACTAAAAAAGAAAATCACACTGAAGCAAACATCAAAAAGATAGATGATATCTCTTGCACAACAGAAAATCTGCACCATCCTTCCTAGCAGTCTTGCCGCTGGTATAATCAGGTGAGTTGCAACCAGCACCTGTATGAGCCTACACACTTGATTTATAGACACTCCCCACAGCCAAACATAATTATTCCACATTATCCAGATGGCCAGCGTAGCCACACCTGATATCATTTTATAAAGGATATGAACATCCTTCTTTCACAGTCTAGACAGTCTAGAGTCCACCAAATCCATAAACATGACTAATAATCCCAAAATACAAACAAACAGTGAATTTAAAGATACACCGCATAAACTTGGATTGTGTGATGTGACGAAATATATCATGAGAAATATGTCTCATATTGTGGGCTATGTTAATCCATTGCTAGGACGTTATGGTGTTTTACAGGATGGCAGTGTCAGATGTACTTTGTGTTTAGTGCCAATTAGCCTATATTAGCATGCTGTCACACATGCTAACATGTCTGTTAGCATTGTCACTGTGAGAATTTTCGCATGCTGATGTAAGCATTTAGCTCAAAACAGCGCTGTGCCTAGGTACAACCTCAGCTGCTAGCGTGGCTGTGTATCATGGTACATCTTATATTGCAGTATAAAACTGCATATTCCATGGCTTAAGATTGTATCCATATTACCGGGGCTGGTGGAAAAAAGTTAGTCTGGAGCCCTGCATATTACCCACTCTATAAACAAATACAACACCCAGCCAATGAATAGCATCCAGGTGTTATATACACGTTAGGGGCCCAATGGCACTTGCAGCATCACTTAACAGGTGAAAAATGTGTAGGCCTGTTAGTGTGAGCGCCAATCACAGAGAGGGAGAGAAGGATAAGCCTGTGCATGTTTCAGGTAGGTAACAGGAGATTGCAACACTAGAAGTTGACATGGATTAGCGGTTAAGGCTCATCTATAATTCAGCACTGTACAAGGATCAGAGGTGTTAGCATGTTAGCAGGAAGGGAAGAAGGCTGCCGAAAGACTACTAATGAGCTATTTGTCTGCATGCAACACCACAGTGTGCAGTAGCCATTTTGAAAACTCTTTAGAAGGCCATATATTGGACACAGAGTGACCCGTGTATGTGGTATGACCATATATGGACATCCTGCACAGTCCCAGTCATGGAAATATGCTAACTAATATTGTTTTTCTACTGCATTAGCCTTTTAAAGTTTCCCAGGCAGTCACCAGAGCAGAGGGTATGATCCCAGCACATGTTGTTATTGTTGCTCGAGCCCCCTGGCCAGCTAAGCTGGGAAAACACTGAGAATAGTTCTGGATCACTGCGGCCAGATCTTAGTCTCTGGAACCCTGAGGGCCCTCCAGAGGCCATCTGGCTTGAGGCAAATGTTTCACAAACAGTGGTCCAGAGCCCGACGTTGGAACACAGACTTGTTTCCAACAGACATGACAGAAGTACTAGTGGGTTTTTCAGCCTAATTTTCTATAAGATATATTTATGGTTTCCTATATTTATGTATAGCACACAATTACAGAAGGTCTGTAAGAATATACTGTGGTCAAATCCTTTTTATAAAAACATTGATATACTGGTGTATTATTTAGATATTTAGAGGTGATGGCATTCATTCAGTGACATTTGAGAAATAAAAAAATAACATTTCTAAAACTTTGTGTAACAATGACAGTACTAAACATTTTATTAATAATACATCAATTACCTGCCAAAGAATGGTGTCCTTGCTGTGCATTACAAAGTAAGTGTCATTGTTTCCCATACATAGGCTTTACTTGGGCGGGCTGCCCAGGTAGATTAACAGCGGGCAAAGTAAATTTGGCTACCCATTTTAAAAACGTTCTTGATTGCAGCGCTGTGCATATTTGCTCCGCACATCGTCTCACTCGGTCGCTCTCTCTCTCGCAAACACGGACAACATAAACATAAACACCGCTGCACAAATCAGTCCAACACAATGCTGTCAATGTCGGAGACCCATCTTCAAAACAGTTAGGCCCTATTAGCAAGCATGTAAGGAGCCTAGCTAATAAGCATAGCTATGTTAACTTTGGAAAACAGCAGTCGAAGTTAGCACGCTATATAACTGGTAGTCTACAGGTGTGTTCAAGATAACTAGCTGACTTTCGCCGACTTGATAGATAGGGGAATAAAAACAGCGCAGTCAAGTCAGACACAATCTACCTCCGATAGACTGCTTGAGCTTACTCAGGCCTTGCTCCCAAGAATTCCCATTACAAGGTCTAGTGATATATCGTTATCAGTTTTTACGAATTATACAATTCACTTCTTAAGGTTCTTTTAGGACACTTTGCTGTTTGAACGTGGTTAACACCACATGTTTGCTGAATCTCAAGAAATGGTAATATATTAACGATTAATGTTCATAAAGTATATACTGATCATTTATCACTATTGATGAACCCCACAAAGAATAGTATAGCGTTTAAAAGCAGAACTTTAATGCATTTTCCTACAATTCTCGGCAGGCATGCAAAATTCGGTATAACACCTGTGACAGTCAACTGCTAAACCCCCCCGCCCCAGTTACGCTGTCAATCTGTGGGAAACACTGAAGTTAGTTGCTAACCTAGTCATTAACTCCAGTTTGATATGATAATTTATCACTATTGATGAACCCCACAAAGAATATTATAGCATTGAAAGCAGTATTTGGAAGTGCGTGCAATTCTCGGCAGGCATGCAAAATTCGGCATAACATCGGTACTGTTCATCATCAGGCTGCAGCCTCTGCCGCTCTTTGTCGGCTCCTACATACACACACAGCACCCAGCAGAGAGAGAAGCCGCGCCGTCGCTTTGGAGACAGTAAAGTTAAGCTAGCTCCAAACTACTCGAGTTGCAGACAGCTACGCTCATTACTGAAAATACGTGCAATAAATCCTTTGCGAGTAAAAAGACAATACTTTATCAATACACCTGTCTGTAAGGTAAACATTTAGAAAGGGTTCATTTAATCATCTATCCTCAGTCTGTCATCCTGTATGTTCTATACAAGCACAGCGTTAGCTTGGCAATTAGCCAAATGTTACAAACGAGCTAAATTGAAAGCTGTTTGGAGCATAGTCTGTATTCTTAAAATCTGGCACATTGTTAAAAACTCAGCTGCTGGCTGAGACAAACCAGCCACTCCTCCTACCAGGTAACATTACTGGCAGGCAGTGAGAAGATGCTGACTGCTGAGATTTTTATTCTTTCTGAACGTCAGTATTGTGATGTCACATATTTGCTGCATATAGTGATGTTGCTGTTGTAAACATTAATGTTGCTGCTCTAGAAACAACATTTAGCTTTATTTAAAATATTCAATTCTAATCCTATAAATTAATTTAAGAACAACTAGGCCGTTATTATGCACACTACAATATTTATTTATCGCAAGTCATATGTCATCAACATAGAACAATGTTTTCGCACATTAAATATTTTCCTCATACCGTGCAGGCCTACATCAAGCCCGTTGGTTCTGGTCTCACCAAATAACTGTCACCAAATAATAGTAAAGTATCGATAAAGAATCGGATCGCTAAGCAGTCTCAATAACGGTATCAATAAAAATTAACAAGCCCCGTCCCGAGTGTTATGGTATACCAACAAGTGAACAAATTATACACAAGAGCAATTAATCAATGCTAGAGAAAATCAAAATTGCTCACTTGCTAGCTCTTTGGTTACCTGAAGAGTTTGCATAGCAACCAATAAGGCCTGTATATCTGCAAGATCCAAACACCTGATACCTCAAATGCCCCACTTCAAGCAAATAAATACAGGCCGAGGAAGTGCCAGGGTAGAAGTGTGAGCCCATTTCAGGGCACATCGTCCCTAATAACAAACTCAAAGAGCAAGCTGATATTCAAAGATTTAAATTAAGACTACAGTTTCCTGCTCTGGAAAGCTGCTCCTATATTAGACCAGCGGTTGTTTACGTCTGACAAGCAACAGTGAAGCCGACGCAGCTGCACAGTCCCCCCCTAGTGCATGTCTGCACTTGGCATTTCCTTTCAAGTCAAATTGAACTGTGATTTCTCCCTTTGCCCCAAAGTTTGTGTTTTCAGCACTGTGTCCCTGCCCGCTCTCTTTACTCAATCAGAGCATTCGTTTGTTCGTTTGTTTCAAGTCTCCGCTTACTTCAACTGACATTGAAATGTTATCGTTATCTCATTTGAAATGTAACCACGATTGGCTGGTTTAAAATATCTTTCTGCAATATCACTCCCACACCAATATGTGGCTTTTGCAATCAGGCAACGGCTTTACCAGAAAAAAAACCAAGCAGGCAATGACACATCTCCACCTGGGTCGTGGAGTATCTGACCTTGAAGAATTTTTAACACTTATGTATTCAGTACGATATCTTCTCACATGGTGCTAAGACCCCAACTACCACACTCGACTAACACTTTCATCTTCAGTTTTAGCATTTTCATTATTTGTATCAGTACTCAACACACCTGGGTGCAGGGCCTCCAAGGGAAAGTCCCATGTAATCAGATAGTATCATACTTCACTAACAAGTGCACTTGTCACACTCTCAAATAAGCCGTAGAGAGACCTGTCTGGAATTTAGTCAGCTCAGCCATCTTACTCACGTTGTACAGAAATGAGTTTACCCACTTCCTGGTGAAGTTTTGTAACATAACTGCACTTGTGACTTTACTGACTGTTGCCGACACATTATAAAATCCCTGAGACTGGTGTGTGTTTGAACTGCACTTACGCTCAGTCCAGTGGCATCTTCTGGGGTTGTGTAGCTTGACCATCATGTTTTCCTAGAATTAACACAGCGAGGGCACAAAATCTTCTCATTTTCTCTTTTCAACGATTGCCTCTAACTGCTCTCTTCCTTCAGTCAGACCACAAAATCCACTTACAGCAGTTTTGATGAGATTAAATATCAAGGTACTGAGTCAATAGTGTTAAGACCACAGTGCCTTACATGATGGTGCATATCACACAGATCAGCTCCGACAGATAACAGGTGTATACGACAGACATCAACCATTGGTGCACCAATGTGTATCTGCATGTACACACATCCATTTTCTTCACACCTATGTAGTATAATGCAAGGCTGAGGGTATTGAGGACATGTCCACAGTATTTTTGTGGGGAATTAGGATTTTAATTTGCATGTTAGCAAAATAATATTTACAGAAAGTATAATTGATTAGTGAGGGTGGTTTTGGTAGGGGTGAGTTGGACCATAGTATTTCTAAACTCTGCTACGGCCCTGGTCGACGTATTAACGTGGGGTGGAGACCATCCTGTTTATCTTGACATCATAGGCTACAGATTTTCTTAAGTTGATTTGGCAACATTACCACACACCTCAAAGCCCATATACTTTATAGGTGTTATTTAACACTTACAGGACGCTCCTGAAGTAGAGGTTCTGCAAATGCTACCAATAGTGGCGCCTCTGAAATGTTACCCATTTTGTTTTTCCATGTTTTCTTTTTTATGCAGCTTTCACACAGTAGAAGTTCAAGGTCAACATAACCTTATCAGCAGCAGCAGAGCGGGAGGAGAATATATTGATAGAAAAACAAAAATCATGATACGGAGGTACAAAGGAAAGGAGAAGATAGGCGTGAAGGAGTATTGGCTGCGATGAAACGTGAACCACAAACTGCCGTGGGATGTGTCACACACACACACACCCCCCTCCCTACTGGACTCAGAACAATGGCCCTTTGTACAACTTCCATAAATCTGCATCAAAAACACAAACAAAAGGCTCTGAAATCATTCATGTGACTGTTAAGACCACGAGCGTGTGGGATACTTTATCCAGCAGTGACGCTGACCAACACGGCATTGTCTTCAGCTTTTTATGGAGATTTGAAAATGGACTATGACCAAGGAACAAAACTGCAGCTTATTTACGGGTTGGGTTTATGGTATTTGCAAAACACCTTTTCTGTTTTCCTGGAACTGTCAACCAGGCTACAGTTAGATCTGATCAAAGTCTCGGTACAGATTACAGACTGAGTCGCCTCATTCAGTGACGTAAAGTTATACCAGTTTAAGTGTTGTTGTCATTAGAGACCCAATACCGATCCTGATTCAGCTGAACACTGTAAAGGTTGCAAACTAAACGTTATATACCTTGGTCAGGAAGCTGAATGAAAGTTAACTGGAATTTTTGCTGAAACTGAAGAGAGGGAAAACAGACAAAGAAAAGCAAGGATTAGTGTGAGAAGAACATTGAGAACACATCTGAGAGAGACCATATAGTTGAATGAACAAGCCCCCCCCCCCCCCAAATGATCATTTCTGAGGCTTCTTTCCCTCCCTTTACCCACTTTTATTCTGGCCTGACAGAGCAAAGTCCTACAGGCTCAAACAAACAGACGAGAGCGTTCGGTCAAGCGGTCACATATTTTAAAACGCACTTTGTACAGGCAGACTTGAATTCCTATGAACACTCATTGCTGGTGCCAGGGTCTTTTGCCAGATACACAAGCTGCTCATTCAACTGTGCCTGCCCACACACACACACGCCTGGGACTTTGCCCCGTTGCTACCGGCGACTATTGCCACACCTCTTGCAATATGTGAATGGACAAAGTCAAGTGTTGTAGCCGCTCCCCCCCTCTCTTTCTCCCTCCTCCTTCCCACGTCCCCTCTCTACTCTCCCATTTCTCTCCCTCCTCCTTTATCTTTTCATTTCCTCCAACTACCCCGTTTTCTGTTCAAACTGTGAAACGAAAGTGTGTTAATTTACACGGGGCCCGTGTTTTACACTCCCTTCACGTCCCGCGCAACATTCAGCTTTCTTCTAGCGGAACAAAAGTGAATGAATGAATCAATGCCTTCCCTTGTGGGCAACTTCTCTACTGCCGGGGTGACGCATACCCGTCCTTAAAAACTTCCTTCTTAAAATGTATTGTCTTTCTACCATAACTGTCAATTATGTAATGGTTTATTTGTTCCTATACATTCGATTTACAGCCAGCGCTTTGGTTCATGTACATCATGTGAATGTGGCATCGTCTAGTCACAAGCCCACTCTTATTATTTTTCCAGGGTGCTTCGGGTAAAGCTATATTGTCCAGTTTTACACATCAGTTGTGGAATATGTGCTAATGTTTTTTCTCCATTAGTTTGTTTTGATAGCCTGACTTCTGCTGAGACAAATGTACTAGAGTTAACGGTCAAGACTGCATCTTAAAATCACTGGCCAATCTGTCTCATGTCTCTCTTGGCATCTTTAAGGCATATTCTATTTTACTGATTAATATAACGGGTTTATTAGAATGCTGTGTTCAATGTTTTTCTGGCTGTTCTGCACTATGAGATCACCAAGTTCCTCGGGCTGCACGATTCTGGCCAAAATGATAATCACGATTATTTTGATCTATATTGAGATCACGATTATTCACTGATTTTAGGGACAACATATTTTTCAAATAATATAAAATCACAATCATAATAAGACTGGTCCTTAAAGTGCTTCATCTCGTAGAAGCAAAATATAAATAACATTTTACCAGGAAAGTCCACTGAGTCCGGCTACTGCTGTGCCACAATTTTTTTACGTCCCACCGTTAACTTCCACTGGAAGCATCTGAGATGCATTTCAGGAGCTAAGCACATTGTTGGCTTCTTGTTACTTTGTCCTTTTTGTGCTTCTACCCTGCTTACCAGCATCGGCTCTTTGTGACCCGGTTTTGTTCGGTTGTCTGCACGGCTGCATTTCAGAATCAGAGGGTTTTGCCTGCCTTATTTTGCTGAAATGTTGTGATTTTGTTAATTTCATAATCGGTGCTTGATTTTTGTGCATCTTCAATGATTAAGTAGAATAATGGTTCTTTTTGCCAGTTTTTTGTCGATTAATGATCATGAGTATGCACAGGGCATTTTATTTAGAAAATTGACCAGATTCTCTAGGCCGTTCTGTGTTTGACTTCCTGCCCAGTTTGATCCTCTCTGTGCAGCTTGACGCGGCTTTCTTCAATTCCGGAACAGAGACCTGCTTCTGGCACGCTTCTGGGACGCGCTGCGTCTGATGGACTCCCAAACATTGACTAGAAAGGCTGCGACTAGCTCCGGCGGCCGCAGTGCAGCAGACACAGGCACACTCGTGGACTTTGCGGTCTACTCTGAACTGTAGCAGCAAGAGGGTGCGCACACAGCCAAATCACCCCCTTGGTTGTTTAGGAAGCGCTTGATTTGATATGCAGCAGAGTTTTCCATGAGCGGAGCATGCATTTTAAGCAGTGATATTGCCGTTGATCATGTTCATTTAATTGTAGGAAGCTAAAATGATAATCGCGATCAATATTCAATTAATTGTGACATTTGTGTGGAAAGTGGAAGAATCTTTCAGCCTTTGTATCGCAGTCCTGCTCCTGTTCTATCCTGTTCAATATGACATCCAGCTGCTGACACAGACGCAGCTTTTAAGAAACTTAAAGTTTCACGAACAAAATGTTAGCTTTCACTGAGCCCTCTGCAAAGAACTATTGCATGCCAATAAGGTTTAAGCCATGGGTTTAAACAAGCCCCCAACAGTAAATTCTTTTATTTTGTACTCTTCCAAGATAAACTGTTGTCTATGTGGGGGGAAAAAAACAAGTCACTAAGAGCTGGACAGGCAACCCAGAGCTGCTCTGAACTAGAATGAATGAACCAATAAATCAATGGCTCTTTATCTTCCCACTTTCAGGCCTTAGCCACACCTCCATGACATTAACATGCCAAGACACCATAGCTACAAGTTGCATCATTTCCTCAAGAGGGGGAAAAAGCTCAATGCGTTGCATTTCTCTCAAATACCTGATTTTATGTTGTCATAATCACAGGCACAAGCTAGTCTGTGATTCAGGCTACAGTAACTAAGACCTGGATTATGACATGTGTTTCCTTTGGCATAGAAAATGTCATATTTCCTCATGGAGGAGATGAATGGACAGAGGCAGAGGAACAGTGCGCTCTGGAGTTTGTTATTTTTAATGCGAATGTTCCACTTTTGCTGAGCAACAGGCTTGCAGTGAAAGTTCAAAAGAGCTGCCATGGAAAAACAAAAAACAAATATCGCACGGCTCAAGCTGCTTAGCCAAACAGAGGCAAAGAATGAGAGAGATGGTGTGTAAGAAGAACGGGAGAAAAAAAAGAGCGGGGGGGAGCCAGAGAGGAAAGCAAAGAGGGAAAGAAAAAGACAAAAGAGCAGAAGACGACAAGAGAAACGGTGAATACATGGATTAAACGAGGTACAACAACAAGGCACAAGGGAATTACAGACGGGGAAGAAACAGGGAGCCAGAAATGGAGTGAGTGTGAAAAAGAGAAAAAGAATGAGAGAGGGAGTACGCTGTGTTCTGTCAGAGACAAGGGGTGGCGTGTGACAAAAGCCCCGGTTAATGCAGAATGACTGCTGAGCGGAAAGAATGTTAAATCCTCGGAGAGAGAGGGAGAGGTGGGGGGGGAGAGAGAGAATGAAAACAGGTACAAACAGAGAGAACAAGAGGGAAACAGACTGTAAAGAATGGATGTGAAGGTGCAGTCGGGGTGGTGGGGATTAAAGGTGGCCCAAGGGCTGACATCCTAGGTCTGTTGACAGTGGGAAGAACAGTGCAAAATTGCAACTAGCAGAGTCCCCACTCGGACACTGGGGAGGCTGGTTTGCGGTCGCTGGCCACTGAAGAGATGAGAAGTTACAAGGAAGATACCTTCTCCTTTCTCCCATTGACCCCGATGGTCCCTCTTTTTTCGTCTGTGTGATACTTTAAAGTAAGAGGAACAGCAAGATTTGCCTGCTTCAGCTGAGTTCATGGGTGTCTTTACTGGATTAAAGGCCCTGATGCTCAAAAACAAAAAGACAATCAAGGACGGGTTGTCATACGTTCTAAATGAACTACGCTCACATAATGTACACGCCAGTTATTGAGTATCAGCAAAAGCGATAATATGATAGTAAGTGTTTACATCAACATCCCTTACTGGGAATATCAATGTTAATGACAGCAACGTGTTCCTTGTAATGCGTCATATCCACAGAGCTGGGTAAAATAAAAGTCAACAATTTGGGAGGAAGTGTAGTTTGTAAATTGCTGCCAGCTTCATAATGTAGCTAGTTAGGGAGGAAGTTCGACATCTGTCTTCCAATTTCTGCTCTGCGTCGCTGGCGAGTTAAGGGCAGGTGAAGTTGTAACATCCTTTAGCATCAGATTATGTATTATATATTCTATACCTACATTAATTTAAATAAGAAAGAAATTAGCCACTAAAATATAAACAAATTACAGTTTAAGGTACCTGCTCCTCTTTCCAAACGACCCTTTCATTTAAAGCTCTGCAATGGATCCAGCACTTTAGAAACATATCAGTCTTCAGCCCCACCCACTCACCCACCCCAGCCTCTTTTCTCGCTCCTCGTTATTATGTCTGAGAGCCAAGTTGCTGAACAGTGGCAATGCGGCAACTGGTGCCTCTTGGCTCGCCCCTAATGTCACCCCACCACCACCTCCCTTCTCTGAAGCGATCAATCTCTCCTCTCGCTCCTCTCAGCTCACTTGCTCTTTTCCATTTATTGCACTGTGCTGCCAATATGATGAGAAAACAGTGAAAAGCATGAGAAGGGCAGCAAAAGGGTAATCTCATATTAGAAAGGTGCGGGAGGTGCATGTCCAAAAACACTGAGGGCCACCTGGGAAAAAAATAAATAAGTCATCACCGCTAGACTCCCCTCATACCTGTGCTGCTCCTCACTGCCCTGATTCTTCTCCATTACAACATAACAACTTCTCATCCTTCCTCTCCCCCCCTCCACCTCTCCCTCCTCGCACCAGGAACTGTAGTGGTGATTGTCTCTTCCAAGTCTAGCTATTTGCCTGTGCCAGCACTGACTGCATTGGAGGGGAGGAGGACTTGGAGCGGAGGACTTTGGCGGGTGGGGGGGTGACACGCAGTGGGAAGTGGAAGGAGGTTGGATGGGGGCAGGGCATTGCTCTCATCACATATGGAAGGGGGAGAAAAAAAAAAAGAAAAAAAAAGAAAAAAGAGAGACAGCCAGCAGCCAAGAAGCCAAAAGAGAACGAGCGATTATTTTCAGAATCGTAAATGAGCGTCACGGAGAAAGGAGGCAAGGCTGAATGAGCCTGCTTCACATCTCCCGCCAGACCCCCCCCCCCTCCCCCCTCCCCTCGGTCCACCTTCCTCTCCTTCCTTCCATCCACCTCTCCATCCTTCGCAGGCTGAATCTATAATGAGTGTTTCTATTGCGCAGCATGGCAGGGTGTGGCGACAACTGACAATTGATACAACGCGGCTCAATTTCATCCCATACAATTCCAAGTTTGTGGAAAATAACAGCCGGGTTGTGTGCCTAAAAACAACACTCAAGACACAGAACAGTGAGAACAGAAGGGCTGTTGGTGAATCTGCTAGGTAGGGTCTAAATCATTCGTCTTTTCACATGACCGCCTCCTAATGTTGCCACTCATAGTCTGAGTGCAAGTAATAGAACTTTATAACAAAAAGGGCATGTGAATGAAATATTTTACAACACAGCTCAAATTAAAAAAATGGTCTGAAGCCAAAGATGCCTGCAGAGGGAATAAAAAGCAAGAAGAAAGATGGAGATCATATTACAATGTTTAAGAATAACTTGACACTACTGACACCTGACATGACCTATTCTAATTTCAAGATCAATAATCTATCAGCGATGGATAACTGGTAGTTGGTGCAAATTTCACATTTTTATCTAAGTTCCTTTTTATACACTTTCTGACAACTGACTCCCGCAAGAGCACCACTTTAATGCCATTTAATACTTTTTTATACTTTCATCCCACGAAAGTGTGTCAGCCTAAAGGGCAGCCAAGCTGAGCTATTCTCCCTAAAAAGGTGTGTAGATCTGACTTCAGATAAGTTTAAGATAAGTGGTCACAGAGCTCTCATCTCCCAGCAGGGGAAAATGTGGGTTGGACTTTGAGCATATCCCTCCCTCCCACTGCCAAGCCATTATACCCAGAGTACACAGCTGCTCTAAAAAAAAAAAAAAAAAAAAAAAGTGCCAGACTTATGAAAAAAAAGCAAAACACCAAATATTTCCTCCTGAAGAGAGAGCACAAGCGATAGAGGGGGCTACTTCATACATGTATCATACTCATTTAATAATATTCACACGCACGAAGAGTATATCTGGCACTATTTTTCGACAGAATTAAAACTTAAACATCCCTCCAGAGCGTGAAATTGCCCCCCGCAGCCATTCACGCCGTTTACTCAGTTTAAACGTTTTTGTTTTATGTCCACGGCTGCAGCGTCGCGGCTAATACCGTTAGCTAGTTAAACTTTGACAGTCCTGGCGTTTGAGAACATCCCGTTATGTAACCGGACACCGAGTTGCTTGAAGGCGCTGAGAAGCATCTTTGTGAGCGATGGAAACTTGTTTCTGACGAGATCTTTTCCGTGCCAGCCTATTTAATTGAGAAAAGGGTCTTGTGCTCTGGGGGTTTCAGAACACGGAAGTCATCAAAAGTACTTTCAAGCAGCAGGCTTTTTTTTTCTGAGAAAAAGGAGGCTTGTTGCTTATCTTACATGTGATCCCCTCCAACTGCCCCCCGTGACAACATCATCATCGATTAACTAAACCACTTGTTTGAATGATGGAAGTTTCGAAAGCCATCTCTTGTTTCCCCCAACACACATATCTCGACGGCTACGAAGTCAAACATAAAGAACGGTTATACTCACTCCTCTTCCCATGGTTGCTAAGATGTGGACTTAGTTCTTCCCACTTCAAGTATTGACAAACAAAAATCCACCTTAAAATTATGTACAGTAAAAAATATATTAAACCAAAGTATGACTCCTGGATGTGCCCGTTATTTATTTTTTTAAATGTTTTTTTTAAGTTGTTTTTTTCCCCTTCAGCACGTGTCACTCCTCCAGAACGCACATCCGAGCTCGCGAGCCGCCGCGGCAGACCCTCCAATACTTATAGACGGCGTTCCCTCCATTGTGACGTCGACGCCGTTTGCCATGGTAACCCCACGGATGGAGGCGGAGCGTCCTCCATTATTGGGCGGTTTGTCAGTTTTTTTCCCCCTTCAGCTTGCCATGCAGCACACACACAAAACACACACCATTCACATAGATACAGCATTCACCATGGATGGACACTGAGCCAATTACAAAGATCAGAGATAAATTATCAAAAACAATCATAATATTACTAGAAAGTACAATGATAACATTGGAAAAACAAAACAAAATAATGCAGAAGTTTGAAAGAAAGAAACCACCCCCCATAATACACAAACATCTTACTGCATTTTAATTTCCATTTGTTGACTGTGTTAAATGTGATATCATGTCTTAAAAGCAGCGATCAGACAAGCCGAGGTGTCCTTTTCCAGTTGTTTTCTATAGGCAGTGAGCGTTTTACATGTGGCTAATGTGCCCTGGTCGCCTCGCGTTTTTGAAGGAGTGCTCTGAATACCCTGAGCTATATGATTTTACCAACCACTGTTACCACTTTTTGAAACATACAGTTCATGGTTTGTGTTTAAGTAACGTTAGCTCACTTTCATCAACATTATCATTTTAATATTTAGCTAGTTAGTAGTACATAAAAAGGTACAGAGCTGTAAGTTTACTTCACAGTAAAATCAGGGGTAGGCTAAGGACAGGCGATCCAGTGGTTATCTAGTAACAATAATAAAATGCACCACACTGCTTCTTTTTCAGGCAGTGCACCTCCTGTTTTGCAACCTGTAAAGCCCGTTATGTCTGATCTGATGTGGAAAGCCGGTTAGCTTAGCTTAGCTTAGCTTAGCACAAAGACTGCAAATAGGGGTAAAAAGCTAGCCAGGCTACTCAAAAACTCACTAATTTTACATGTTAAATCTTGTTTTTTTAATTCATACAAAAACCAAAGTGTAAAAATAACATTTTACTGACACATCAGTCTCTTTGTCTGGCAACTGCTTTCAGACAAGAAATAGTTTGGCACATTATCCCCTGTAACACAGTGACTTGTCATTTAAAAACTATTTGTACAGTTTAAACCAAATACAACAAGTTTAAGAAGTGCTGATAGCTGGATTTTGTTCCCTTCTAACTTAGCTGCATGCCCGTTTCCAGTCTTTCTGCTAAGCTAAGATAATTGACTGTTGGCTGTAGCCATATAATTAGAAGACAAATATTTGCATGGGATCCCTCCTCTCACCTAAATGTCAGCAAGAAAGCAAATAAACACATTTCCCAAAATGTGGAAGTATTACTTTAACTTCAACTGGAACTTGAAGGGCCTCACCCCCACCATACCCTGCCACACACACACACACACACACGCACACTTCTGGTCCATCTACACCTCACCCTGCTTAACAGCGGTGTACGCAGACACCTCCTTTCCCCTGCTGCTTTGACAAGGTTGTTGCGTGCTGATAGTGGACAGCCAACTTCTGAACCCTCTGCCTCTAAGTCCAGAGCTGCAAAAGTAGATTTATCTGTGTAGCACTGCCGTCTTTGTGGTAATCGACGCACTGCCACTGGCACAGATGCACAGCAGCAGTGAATGACTAGGTAAACAGTGACTTTGACACCATCAACAAATAAGAGTATTGCATGTGTTTAACTGTTTTATAATAAGAGATTCCACGGCGTGTGGGGACCCTTGAAAGTATTCCTCCTCTTCCCCTAACTAGCGGAGTCCTGGTCCATTGTTTCCTCACACATATTTCTCTGTCTTCACTGTTAACTGGTCTCTACAAATATTTGCATCCTGACGGGGGGGTGGCTTGCATGCAGAGCCATCGATCATCACATTGCAGCCATGATAGCGCGTTTAGCTGTCCTGTACCCCGGGAGCAGCGCCCTTACGGCCATTTGCATCTGTTTCAAGAGCTCTTAAACCCTTTTCATCCCACAACACAAATGGGAGATTTAGTCTTTCATCCCTGGATCTATGCCTGAAACTAGAAACATTCAGCCACTTGTTGTACGGACAGAAGAGGAGGTGTTTCAGCCTTACCTCCATCATGCAAACCTCTACCAGAGCTTCATATTCTACATATTTCTAGGACAAACCCCAGTGGAGTGCTATTGTATCCTGATAAGGTGAACTGTGTCACTCACTGTCTGTGTATTCTAATAGACCTTATCAGTTGGCCGGGAGAGCACTTCATGTCAACTGACAAGATAAATCTGAGACAGATCAAACAGTGACGGGAAAACTTCACTGCAGGGCTTCAGTAAGGAGTTCATCTTCAGCTTTTACAAACACACACACACACACACACACACACACACACACACACACACCACACACACAAACACATACTACTTGCTTTATTACCTAACCATCCTTTCTTCTACCTCAAAATCACAAGTAAACAAACAAAACCACAAGTGGACTTAATTCACAGGTGGACACGCAGCAGCCAGCTGAGGCATGTGTGTGCTCATTCACCGGCACAGTATATGTACATACATGTACAGTCTCTACGGTCTACTGTATTTTTGTTTTTCGGTGAGTGCATTCACATCCATGTATGTGCAAGCAGCATTGTGGCTCACATGTTGGTCTATAAATAGCCTAGATTTTATTTAGATGTTGGTGGTGGTGGTGGGGAGGGGGTAAGGGGGGGCTCTCAAATGAGTTGCCATAGCAACAGGCGCATTCAGGGGCCCTGCTTGTGAAGGAAGGATGAAGGCATGAAAATGTTAGTGTCTGTCTGCAGTCTCTTTCTTTCTCTCTCTCTCTCTCTCTCTCTCTCTCTCTCTCACACTCTCTCCCCCTCTGCTCAATTTATCTCAGCTGAATGACAATTCATCAGAAAAAATCAACAAAGCAGTAAGGAACCCCCCCCACGCACACAACCCTTTGTGCTGGCAAACCATAATGAGATGATTCATTACATGTCTTGAAAATGTGCGCCACAAAACGCCAATGTTTGTTGTTCCCTTGCTCCGACTCTTCCTTCCTCTTTATCGCATCGACTCACTCTTCTCACCGCCCATCAACCTCATTCTCTATCTCCCTTTTTTTTCCTCCACATCCCTCCATCCTTTTGTCTGCAGACCCTTGCTGTCTGTCTTGCACTAGCACCCTCTGCTGTAAAAGAAATCCCCTGAAAATGACCTGATTGGCCGGTTGAAACATCCAACCTGAATTAGGCGGCATGCGCAGTTTTCACTACAGGACAATTCATAATTTCTAGCCTGCTAGCTCAAGTGTGTGCATGTGTGTGTGAAGCAGGCCATCTGTGACCTGGTTAGTATGATGATACAGTAGGATACTGTGTACACACACGCACACACACACACACACACACACACACACACACACACACACAGAGGGGTAGAGGGAGAAAAGGGGCGTTCATAATGACCAGGGTAAACACAAAGTAGATAGCACTAGAGTGGCTTCAGTTAATTTTCACTGAGGGCCTCTTTGCATTAGCGGTCAACAAAGCAATCCATTGCAAACGCCACTGTGGCAGACTGGCCCTTGAGATAATGGACACACACACACACACACACACACACACACACACTGCTCTTACATGCTTTTTTTAATATCTGGTAGGTAGCTGGATAAAGTCATGGCAAAATAAAGATTAAAAAAAGGTAAAACCCAGTGTAAATGCAGATAACACTGACATGATTAGTAAATGATAAACCAGTTAACAGATAATTAACTGATTTCAATTCACCCAATCAATCAAATTTGGCAGTTAAATCTGATTAAATTTTCTGTTTTTGATATACTAGAAACATTTGGTGGATACTGGAAGGGAGCTTTCAAAATAGGAGGTACTAGATGTGACCACTATGCTGTAGTTAAGACACTTCTTATAAAAAAAAAAATCCAAAAACACCTAATTTGCTTTGTGAAGACAATTCTCTCTCTCTAATAGTTGTTTTATTTTAAATGCATGCTCCTGACCCCAGAACCGAAGTTACGGAACTGTTGAGGTGGATAATCCCACTGCATGGGTCACCGAACCTGACTCACTGCTACATACCTATTGAACCTTGAAACAACACACTGCATGAAGCTCCTGAAATGCTGTATTTATCCTTCCCATATCAGAGAGAAGGAAAAGAAACAAACTCCCCAGCAGCCTTAATATACAATGGTACGGAAATATTTTATTGTGAATGACATATACATCAAGGTATTCTTAATTTATCCATGCTCTGTGTTTTCGGGGTCTTACTAACATGGCAGTAAATAACGATGAAACACTGACTGCTCCCTCTGTGGTGACTCAGTAGTATGTCTCTTGCTCCACCCAACCTAGAAACCAAAGGAGACAGAATTAGGGACATGGGTTTTGGGATATTTCGCCTAACATGTGGGGTCTAAAATTCTCCTCTTTCACAGACCAATCAGAATAAGGGATATAACAGGAAGGTTGACTTGGTGGATCTGAAAAGGCCGTGACCTTTAACTTTGCAGTCAGCCTGCAGGATGATATCATCCATCATGTTTGCTGACAGTGATTCAAAGAAATATGACCTGATTAGTGAGTGTGGGCAAGACACATCCTGAATTTAGAGCCAACGCCACCATGGCTTTCTTGATGACAACATTAAGAGTTGAGTCCTGCAGGGGACATGGAGGTTGTGGAATTTTTTGTCATTTGCTCATGAGATGACGATATCATCCATATGACTAAAATGACCTGACAATGCAGCTCAAACAACATGAGGAACTGTGGTATCATTAGATGTACTCGCAATCAAACAAGATTGTGTTCGGAGTCAGTGTGACTCCAAGGTGTGGATGCTTGAATTATGTGATTTGGCATCTTCCCACTGAGCCCAAAGCTACATTTTATTTTTAGGTCTGAACCACTGAAATTCATGTGTTTCACAGAGGGATAAAAATCACTGGGCTGGAATCATGGTTTCCACTTTTGAGCAAAACTGTGAAACTTTATTCAGCCCAGGGTTAAAAATAATCTGGAGGACAGTTGTACACAGTGGAAAAACCTCATTTACTATGATTTTGTGAGAGTAACTAAATTAATCTTATTTTAACATTCATTTAAAATTCATTCAAAGTAGTTTGAAACTGTGACAGTTTAACTCGTCTTTTCTCTCTAATTGTAACACATTATTCACCATGGATGGGCAATGGGATGTTCACTGATCTGTGCTTTGGGGCTCAGCTGTAGCACACACACACACACACACACGCACAGACACAGCTGCATCAGAGCCAGCTCTGCATACAGGTTCTACCCAGCTCCGTGGGTGGAACGAGGCATTAACAATGGCAGGGTTGAGGGTTGAAATCCCGCTGGGCCCTGCCAACTGCCACGGTTCACTGGTCTGTGTGGAGACCCAGTTGCGGCTTGGGATAACAGACACATGCACACAGGGGCACATGCACAGCACACGCCAAACACACATATACACGCATGTTGTTCATTAACTTTCTAATACATTCACTAAAACACCTTCGTATTACAAATCAGTCTGTATATCATGAGTGTCATTTCCACATCTGGGCGGGGGGGGGGGATTTGGTGGAAACCAGCTATTTGTTTTTCGCTAATAAAGTGGGTTTTTAAAAGGTTTTTTTAGAAGTAAGAGTAGCTTATGAATAAGTCAAATGTAATTGTTCCATTTATCAAAAAAATTGCAGACTTTGGAGATTCATGGTTCTCTTTGGACCACAACTAAAAATGACAGAACTTTTTTGTCTGATTCTGATTTGGCCAAAATGAGATTATCCTGTCCTGTCCAATAGCTTCAACTATCAAAAAGCAAAACGAAGAGTCAGTAAAGGTCTTACCGCCTGGGCTGCGTCTGAGGATATATTTTCGGACTTCGTCGTACAGGAATATGAGGAGGGAGTAGGGGAAGGCACAGAACCACCAAGATGGCCTAAGGGATGGACGGACAGAAAGAGAGTTTGAGTTACAACTGGAATGTGGCAAAAAAAACACAAGGGCACTCTTCACAGGCTGTTGAAGAGGCTGAGTTAGTGAGTAATACCAGCATAGAGAGTTTTATGGCATTATGGCTTGTTGAAGGTTCCCTAAGAGCACATGAAAAGCTTTGGGGGTGAACATCAGGCTTTTGAGACCTAACTATTAGGATTCATTCAGAATCTCTGTGTAAGCAAAATGAAGCAGTAGTGTTAAATATAAGGACGTTGATGTGTTAATCTCTTTGAGAGTCCTCTCTGCCAAACGCAAAAAAACTGTTATAAAACCCCATAATGCATTGCTCCAAATATTTGCACACAGACCATTACAAAAATACCAAAATGGACTTCTTAAAATGTCAATCGGGAGAGTACACATTATCTCTTCAAATGTCAAAAATATGTACAGTATGGTTTCAAATGCATTAACACTTTCAAACTATCTAAGAAGACCCACTTTTGTTTAATTAATTGATAATTTGCTGTCAATTTTCTGTAGATCTTCCTTTAGCAATAAATACCTTTCTATCTCATATCTGAATATAAACTGCAAGAGAGAACCTTAGAGGTAAAGGCAGAAATAAAAAAGAGAAAAAAAACACACACACAGAAAGCAGACAGGACAGAAATAGGGACAGGACAACAAAAACCGAGAGGAGAGACACAAGGGGCTCAGACAAGAAAGGAAGAGAAGCCAAGGTTAGTAAAACATCGGCAGTCACCCTTGGAGAATGGTGAGTGGGTGAGTGGGTGGATGTGGAGTTTGAGAAAGAAGAGAGAGAGACGCTGGGAACAGATAAAAAGTCGGCGAGGAAGAAAGGAGGAGCAGGAGCAGGGGAAGATGCAAAACAATAACGAGGAGAGCAAGATGGGGAGATTTCAGCTGCGTGTGAAACTCCTGTGCTAACGAGCTTAACGTGCCCGCACTGCTTTCTATTTTTCTCTTTTGGGCAAAGAATCTCATTACTATAGCAGCTCTTCTGCTTCACTCTGCCTCTGAAGTGGAAATTACTGGTGACACTAATATATCCACCTTTTTTTAAACAAGATAATAAAGGTAAAACAGCACAGTCTTAAACTTCACAATTGCGGACTCCAAGGAAAACAATGTCAAAGCTCTGGCTGCACAGATTAACAAGAGGCCTCTGGGAAGTGTAGTGAATGTTGAATATTATTTTATGGATAACAATTACATTACAATTACTTTAATAGGGATACACTTAATCCATATTGTGCTCATATAATAAAAGATTAGTGCAAAAAGTGTTTTAGTTCAGTTCAAAATCACAGTATGGGTGTATCCTTGTGTGTGTGTGTGTGTTTTACTCACTTGAGTGGATACATTCTGAGGGCAACATCCATGCCCGGGCAATATGACAGAAATGCAGCCAGAGCTGTCTCCTCAAATAGACCAAAGATGAGGATATGGTTCCTGTGGAGGCAAAGAGTTAACACGGTTAGAACAATCAACTAATTTCTGCTACTTCTTAACATGACTTAACATGAGAGCACTCTACACTGTGATTACTGTTAGGATGACAACTCCTGAAGTAATAAAGACTCCCACAAGAAATATCTAGACCCCAATTTAGTCTTGGATGTTTTGACATTTGACTGACACTTGAGTGACTCCATTGTTGTCATCGTAGACAAACTGGTGGTATCCTGAATAAACCCAGACTATCACTGGGAAAGATCATTTGCCTTCTGCCCTGACCAGATCCTAACATAATTGTTGTAAAAATATTTGACCTTAACAGCTGTGGGTGTTTCACCGTAAAATAAAATGTTTAAACCTGTTTGAAGAAAAGAGAAGATATTAAACATGAAGGTCAGACTACAAAAGTTCCCTGCTTGAATTTATCATCTGAGAAAAAAAGTTTGTAAGTGACTGTTTGTACCTTAAAAGATCTTATATGTTTTTACATGTACATACTTCATGCCTTGCTGCACGATAGAGTTCTTCCTAGTCTTACAGATGATCAGATCGGCCCACTGGACGATGACAATGCTGGTGAAGAAAGCTGTGTGGCAGGTGAACTCTATGATCTTTCTGCGCTCGTATGTCTGGTGGAAAGTAAATGTAAAAAGATTAGGACATTTTCCAATTCTATTCTTCACATTTTCGCTCAAGCATTACTGCTAATGACAGACCTTAGTATTCTTAAAAAAAAAAAAACTAGGATTACTGACCCACTGCTGTCCGTAGCTGTCTTCCAGGTCATTTACATATTTGTCGTCCCACAGCACTCGGATCCCCAGCAGGTCCATGGGGAGGAAACCGTTTTCAGCCAGGATCACAAAGTATGTGAAGAACCCAGCTGTGGCCTGTATCATACCTAACAGAGAAGAAGAGCAGTGTAACATTTTAGACAAGGCATTGCCCAGATGGAAAAGATTTAAATAAAATTCCCCACAACAACCAACTCTCACAAATGTCAGTTTGAGAAGCCATTGTAATAAAATGAAAATTGTTAATGCTACAGTCCATAACCATATTAACTACATTTCATTCAGGTATCCTTAGGTATCCTTATTCTTACCGATTTGTCCATAGGCCATGCTGATGAGCCTCTCATTCACCAGTTTGTCTGTTTTGGGGTTTCTGGGCTGTCTCTTCATGATGTCGCTCTCAGCTTCTTCATAAGCCAGGGAGATGGCGGGGACCTGGGAGACAGCAAGTAAATTAAGAGGGTTAAAAAGTAAATTAGGTAAATTGTGCACCCATATTCACGTAATGTAGCTTCCTCCTTTAATCTTGGTTGCACAGATATGACCTTACAATAATTTTCCTTTGATGACAAATGTGTATGGTGTCAAGAAATAAGGGCTCTCACCATGTCAGTTCCCAGGTCAATGCAGAGGATGGTGACGGTTCCCAGAGGCAGAGGGATGTTGGCGATGATGAAGAGGAGGAAGGGTGAGATCTCAGGGATGTTACTGGTCAGAGTGTAGGCAATGGACTTCTTCAAGTTGTCAAAGATCAGACGGCCTGACAAAGACATTTAAAAATTAATCTTGTGAGGAAATAGGGATAATTGAGCAGTTAAAAAGACGCTTTTTGCACTCTGTAGGTCTTACCTTCTTCCACTCCAGTGACAATGGAGGCAAAGTTGTCGTCAAGCAGGATCATGTCAGCAGCCTGCTTGGAGACGTCAGATCCAGCGATACCCATAGCAACGCCAATGTCAGCCTTCTTCAGAGCAGGAGAGTCGTTCACACCATCACCTGTCACAGCCACAATGGCTCCCTGAGAGAGACGGAAGACGTGTTAGGATGTCCACTTGGTGCAGGATTTTTGTCTTTTACAAAAACAAAAATCCAGGACAACAGACATTTCTGAAAGCTTGTGTCTGTGAACAATTCCCCATGATGCTGACCTGTCTCTGGCAACCTTCTACAATGATAAGTTTCTGCTGAGGGGAGGTTCTGGCAAAGACAATTTCAGTGTGGTGCTTCAGCACATCGTCAAGCTGCTCTGAAGTCATGTCTTTCAGCTCGCCACCGTGGACAACACAGGCCTTGGCATCCCTGGAGAGGAAATCACAGCAACATTAGGACACCAGTTGTAATGCCACATCCTGTTTCCAAGGGGAAGACTGAGGATGGGGCTGTAATCAGGGAAATACAAAAAGAAAATCATGTGGAATGGACAAACTGGTAAAACAGGAAATTCTTTTTGAAAACAGCCTCGACATCTCTTACAGGAAAATCATGGCATCGACAGCAAAAAGTTAGATTTAGAATAAAGTGATCTACATCTTCAGGACCTGCTAAAACATCAAACCTTTACTACAGACATTGAATTATATATATTTTTAACATTTTATCAGTCCCATTGTACAGGATAGTGTAATCTTTTGCCTGTATATATGGAAGCCTGCATGAGGTTTCTGCCTAGGATAATTTTTAATGTCCATGTTTGGGGATTTTTACAGTGTGACTGTGATCTGAACACGGACTAAACTTGCAGATGAAGAAATAGTGAAACTGCCATCTCAGAGACACATGTAGATTTATTTGTCTACAGTGAATTGTCATGATAAAAGCCTTTTTGGCTGAGTAGTTTGCAGGGCTTGTTAGCCAAAGCTGATTTAATTTTGCTCTATTAGTGCAAGCATTAGTAGAAGAGACATGTTTAGAAGGAAGACTTGAATTAACTAGTGCTGATGCTAGAAAATCATTTTAAGCATGGTGTTCAACCTGCAAGAATGTATATCCTCTTAATGTTTAGTGCCACAAGCTTTAGTAAGTGTACTCACCTAGGATTGACCTCTGAGACGGGTACATTGAGGCGGGCAGCAATGTCTTCGACTGTCTCGTTGCCTTCAGAGATGATACCCACACCCTTAGCGATAGCCTTGGCTGTGATGGGATGGTCACCTGTGACCATGATAACCTGTAGAGATAGTCAAGTATTTACAAAGAACATGATTGCAAAGTACAATAACCCAAAAATGGGGAAGATATGAACTTTCATGATAAGTGAGTAAACCAATTCAACCAATTGCAGTGTTTTCAGGTTTTGAGGAATTTGGATGGTGAGACATTTATTTTAGCTAAGGGTGTATATTTATAATTGAGGTTTTGGTCCTGAACTGACACATATTTTAGATACAGACCTCACCTGAAAAGACTACAGTTATATACCTTGATTCCAGCGCTCCTGCATTTGCCCACGGCATCGGGCACAGCAGCACGAGGGGGGTCGATCATGGACATGAGGCCAATGAAGCACAGGTTCTCAGTGGGGAAGTTCACCTCGTCAGTGTCAAAAGCAAAGCCATCTTGGAACTGGTCATCAGGCAAGTTGAAATGGCAGAAACCTGAGTAAGACAGGAACAAAATGCTTGTCAGGAGTGCGCCGATTCCTTTTTTATTCACCAACTAATTAAAAACCACTAAGAATATTACTATAATTAAGGCTATGGTGTACCCAGCACTCTCTCTCCAAGTCCTCCCAGCTCAACATAGGCGTTCTGGAAGGCGTCTTTCATCTCATCATCCAGAACCTGCTCTTTGCCCTGGATCATGATGGAGGAGCAGCGATCCAAAATCCTCTCTGGGGCTCCTTTCATCACCAGCAGGTGCTTGGACTCTCCAGGAGTTGTATTCTTGTGGATGGAGAGCTGTGGGACAAGAGGAAGCCTGGATTTTAAATACTTGTTTCGTAGTTGCGAGCAATAATTTGTGTCAAGAAACATAGGTCCTCATTTGTCAAAAATGGCTCTTGAAAGACATGCACAAATCTAACCACTAGAGGGCGTACATCAACATTTCTCTACGATAACACTACAAGTATTGTCTTACAATGTCGGTCGGGTTTGCCAAGTTTTTATGGATTGAGATGTACATTACCTCACCTGCAATATACTACGTAATTAACAACAAATGTAGAAGCTGTAATGTTTGATTTTTTTGAATTGTTGATTTGTGGATTCTTTACCTGGTATTTGTTGGTGGAGTTGAAGGGGATCTCAGCAATATTGGGGTATTTTTCTCTCATGCCGCTTACAGATCCGCAGCACAGCTCAATACACTTTAGCAAGGCAGCTTCTGAGGCGTCACCGGCTACATCTCTCTTTGGATTCAAGCAAAGGACAAAGAGTTGGATGAGTGGGTTTGTCCGAGATTGGTCCTTCTTTTTTAACAATACACATTTAAGTCAAATTAAGGATAATTTATCCACATTTACTCTGGGTGGGGAGTCACATAAAAGATTTCTACAAGACACTGACAATGAGAAATCTATGTAAACAGAAAGACCAAATTCAAGAGTTGTTTTTGCTTCTTTATAAATCAGATGAATTAGGATCAGCTTCAAGTTCAATGATTTAAAAATATATTAGGTAGACAATTTTCCAGTGAAAAGCCTGGCATGCCTCATTTCATCCTGCTCCCAGTGTGTGGTTTGAGAAAGAAATACACTTGTCAGTACTCGTTAAGAAATAAATGAATAGGCCTGTCTAGCCACCTCTTGCTATAGCGGCAGCTATATATTTCTGAAAAGGCCTTTAATTATGTTGAGTGCTTTTTATAAAGATTTGTAGTGCAGTTGAGCTGGATTTGTATTTTCTGGGATCCAAAAAGTTTCTTGCCAAGTCATAATGCAGAGGCACCTCCCACACAGCCACTGGATCACAGCATTCATCTGGGTACAGTATCCAATTCAACAAAGTGTTTGAAGGAAGACAAATATTCCATGAGGTCATGAGGGTAAAATGTGCTTGTTTACAACCAGGACTAAGAGATGGTGTTACGCCAAAAGTCAATGTTACTGATATCTTTTTACACTGGAGAATTATTTTGACTCTTTTGTGATCAGAATGGGCGAATTACAGCAAAAAGTTTAGTGTTGGTGACCAGAAGAGTTTAACAGATGACTCTGCATGCAAACACTGCTCACCTTCAGGATGGGAACATTGCTCTGCTCTGCCAGGAATACGGCGCGGTTGCACAGTCCGGCGATTCTGGCCAGAGCAGCCCAGGTGGCAGAGCTCCTGTCGAAGGAGGCCCCGCTCTGGTTCTCTGTGGTGTCGGCCTCGTGGATCTGGTTGTCGAACCACATGTGGGCCACGGTCATCCTGTTCTGGGTCAGGGTGCCGGTCTTGTCGGAGCAGATGGTGGAGGTGGAGCCCAGGGTCTCGACGGCTTCCAGGTTCTTCACCAGGCAGTTCTTCTTGGCCATACGCTTAGCAGTCAGAGTCAGACACACCTAGAGACAGACATTGAGCATTTTTACCTATCACATCATTCTATTGTGAGAGAATGAGACTCGGGCAGAAATGCTGGAACCTGGACAATCACAACTCACAGTGACAGTAGCCAGGAGACCTTCAGGCACATTGGCAACAATGATACCAATGAGGAAGATGACGGCCTCCAGCCACCCGTACCCAAGGATGAGCGAAAGGATGAAGAAGGACACACCCAGGAAGACGGCCACGCCGGTGATGATGTGGATGAAGTGCTCGATCTCGATGGCGATGGGAGTTTTGCCGCAATCCAGACTGGAAGCCAGGGTGGCAATACGACCCATCACGGTACGGTCTCCAGTGTTGATGACCACTCCTTTGGCAGTACCTGGAGAGAGCAAGAGACTGATTTGATGAGTTCACCTATCAAATTATTATTTAATTACTCTCGCATTGTTGAAAAACACCATCACCAACATTTCAATATTAGATGTCTTCATCTTAAAATGTTTGGTAAATTCTCACTTTTCTTCAACTTCTACTTAAACCAAATTATCTCCATAAAAGTTGCCCAGCGCATTCGAAAATTTTGAAGATTTAAGTTTAATCTCCTTCTTACTTGGACTTAAATTGAATCTAATTAAAACTGTAGACAAATGAATTTCTCTGTTTGTTCTCTACCTTCAACACAGTTAGTGGAGAAGAAAGCAATGTTCCTGGTTTCCAGAGGGTTGTCGTTGGAGAAGTCTGGAGTACGAGTCTGGGGCTCGGATTCTCCAGTCAGAGAGGAGTTGTCCACCTAACGGAGCAGCAAAGCAAGAATGAAATATCAGAAGAAAACATCCAAAGAAGTGAAAATGACTTGATGTCTGCAGGACAATGTAAAAAATCCAAGACTTTCATTGGTGGTCTCTGACAAAAGCGGGAAAAGAAGTAAGGAAGAAGATGAGACATTTGCATCTAAATAAATTTAAACTAAGGAACAAACAAGACAAGTTTTGAGTCAGTCAAAAGAAAGCTTTTTTTTCAGAAAGTGATCAAGACGAAGCAAAATGATGCTAAATAAACCACATCTGTCAACATATTGTCATTCCCATCAGATGTTAAGCAACTTTATCTCTGACTTACCGACAGACTGATGATTTAATTTGTCTTAGTATCCACTCGAACAAGAAAACTTAAGTTGAACTTAAAAACTCTAATAATACGTAAACTACAAACACATACATGTGTACAGCCCAAATACAATCTAAATAAACAATTATTCAATATCTTAAGTGCTGTTTCAAACAAAGACTCCATAAGAATGTCTGTACAAACAAGCCTCTGAGGGACGGACCTTGCAGCCTTGAGCAGAGATGATTCTCAGATCAGCTGGGATCCTGTCTCCGCCTTTAACCTCCACCAAATCTCCGACCACCACCTCTTCAGCGTTGATGCTGCTCTTCTCACCGTCACGGATTACCAGGGCTTGCTAAGAGACCAAAGGAGAAATATATGTTTTTAGGACAATTTTTGAACAGATTTATACATGTCAAAAGGCATTACTCTGTCTGAACAGGTTTTGCTTTTATTCCCAGCAGCAAGAAACCAGAAGAAACCAGAAGATAAATTGAAGTAATGGATGAAGTAATACTTGTTCAACATGTTCTATCATTAGTCAGCTTTTCAATTGTACTGTTTTCTGTTTAGGAAAACTGGGACACAGATATGAAGGTCCAAAAGTCAAGAAACAAACTCACCTGTGGGACCAGGTTCTTGAAGGAGTCCATGATCTTGGAGCTCTTGGCCTCTTGGTAGTAGGAGAAGCAACCAGTGATGATGACAACAGCGGAAAGCACAACACCCAGGTACAACTACAGGGAGAGGGAAAAGGCTGTGAGTCAGCTCATCTTTGGTGGTATTTATTTAATAGATAAAATTAACATATGATACACTGACAAAGACCTCCTTACGTTATCATTGGCTGGTTCATCTTCTGCTGCAGCCTGGATACTGTAAGCGAGGAAGCAGAGGATAGCGCCAATCCACAGCAGCATGGAGAAGCCACCAAACAGCTGGAATACATTAACATTCAAGTTTCAAGACTTTGCTGCTTAAAATTAGTGAATTTGCCTTTCTAGAATTTGAATATGCAAAATGTGTTTTGCATTGAAAATGTTGCACTCCCTTCTGGGAAGTTCAGCCCAGGGTTGATCTTTACCTGTTTACAGAACTTGACCCATTCAGGCGTTGTGGGAGGAGGCGTGAGGGCGTTTGGGCCATCCCGGGCCAGGATCTCCTTTGCTCTGAAGCCGGAAAGACCCTAAAAAGAGACAACGAAGAAAGAAGAAACTTTGCGTGTTAGCTAAAATACAGTTAGCCCACCAACAGCCTGACAGATTGACAGAAAAACACAAACAGGATTAAGTAATGCATCATCCCGCCTGAAGTACCTGTGTGGTTATGTCTGTGTCAACTAAGAAAAACCTGTGTGTCCAGTTTTTGCCCTGCTACTCTACAGCTTTGTCTTTGTTCATTTACAGGAGGGAAACACTCTGAAGGACAAGTTAGAGCGACATGTTCCCTGCTGAACTCTTTATACTGCTACGCTACTACAGTGCTATTACCTCAGGAGTTGGTGGATTAAATTTGGCTGAAACAAAAACAAAAGCAACCACATCCACAGGAATAAAGATCTCACTAATCATACAATTACTGATTGTCATGATTCTGTGTAATTAGACTTTAAGCTTGAGGTAAATCCCAGGTGTGATATGGAAAGAGTGATTACAGCACGAGGGAAGATCTGTTGTATCTCTATTATCAACGAACGGTGGGTAGTTCAACAAGGTGACGGTCATATTTTCTTACAGTGTCAAAAAATAGAAGAGAGTAGAAGAATTAAGAGTGTAACTGAAGGTCTCTTTGGCGGGGTACCAGGAGTGAAAAGCAGCATTTTTCCCCTTGTGGTTAGGGTCAATAAGGCCAGTGTTCCTGCGTGAATGAAGTCTTTGTTTTGGGGCAAATTCAGACAGATCAGATTTCTACAGATAAGCAGCATCAGTCAAGCATTTGGCCACCGTAGGGGTGTACTGGGATTCTGTGTGTGTGTCCTCAGCTCGATGAAGAATGAAACATGAAAAGCACATTTTTTGAGTTTCCCCTTTTATGTACAATGTGACATCTATTGACACGTTCAGGATCAGTTCACACAAATCACAGCAATTTCTTTCCTACCTCTAGTGGTATTTGGCCATGCTCATAGTTTTTATTCTATTTGTGTACATCTCTGAGATTTCTGCAAACACCCCAACACAATGTAGGTGAATAAAATTCCTTTTGTGCTGCATTGAAAAGTTAAACAGCAACATTTGTTTCTAAGACACAATGCAGTTACACAGTTACTCTGGGTAATCCGCAGACTTACCTATGGACATTTATTGGAACTACTTTCTACTGAAGAAATAGTACCTAGGTAAACCATGGACTATCCAGAGCAGTGGGTTGACCCCACCATGGGATCCTAAAACAAATCTGGGGGGTTCACATCGTGATTTAAAGTATGTGAAATAAAAAACTCTACATTTCTGTTAGAGTTTGTGGACGAATAAAACCAAAACTTTCTGAATAGCCAGACACCACTGGAGGTTTAATTTTATTACTAATTTGGTTGAACTCACCCCTTAATAATAATTTTATCAACTTGTGATAAACCGTGTTCCTGCTCGGCACCCTCTGCTGCAACGACTATTGTTACTAGTCCTATTATTATTATTGTTTTTATAATCATTAACATTACGATTGTTATCATTAACACTACTATAAATATCTGTACCATTTTTCATTTAGTCTATAGCAACATCACCTTTACTGTCTGTACCTCTGTGTGTGTAAATTGTGTAGGCTGCCTCCCTCCCCTCTCTCTCCTTCCATCCCTCTCTTTTTCTCTCTGTTCCTCTCCTGCCCTCTATCTCTCTCTCTCTCTCTCCTTCACCCCAACCGGTCGAGGCAGATGGCCGCCCACCCTGAGCCATGGTTCTGCTCGAGGTTTCTGCCTCTTAAAAGGAAGTTTTTCCTTGCCTCTGTCGCCTAGTGCTTGCTCTTGGTGGGAACTGTTGGGCTTCTGTAAATAGCATCATAGAGTACGGTCTAGACCTGCTCTTTTATGAAAAGTGCTGTGAGATAACTGTTGTTGTGATTTGGCACTATATAAATAAAATTGAATTGAATTGAATTGAGTGAGAATATGTTGCAAAATTGTCTGCATCTGCACTACTTTGCATTACTCTAACATTAGAATGGTGGATAAATAACTCATCAGTCTGAGAAAGTGCTCACCCTGTTTAGGTCGGTTCCATATTTTCTGTGAAGTTCATCCATGGTTAGCTTGTGGTCATCCTAAGAGAGACACAGACAGAAAGAGATTGAGAGACATTGTGTAAAACAAGTCTGTCATTTTAAAACCGCAGATATTACCTCCTTTGAGGATTAAAAAATGTCCTGTCATGGCCTCCAGAGGTACAGGGGGAACATAAAGATGACATGGCGAAAACCGACCATCTGATCAGGATTATGGATGCATGCCCGTCCATACAGTGTGATTTTAAGATTAGTCAAAGCAGACATTCGAGTTTGCTGGTGATTGAAAACTTGCAGCCAAGACCTGGCTAAGCCGCCATGAGCTCAGTTATGTATGGGCTCACCCAAACAGTCCTTCCAGCCGAATCAGTGCTACCCAACTGATGTACTGATGCTTGCACACAGGACTGCTGACATTTTGGTGGAGTTTACCCAGGAGTGGAGCCCACTCTTTCACACTCACAGCTGAACCCAACACCAGTGCCATCAAAATTCATTTGGTGGATGAAATGATTAGCTGAAGTGTTGTTTTCAGGTGTATTTTGATCATAGTGGCTATAATTCTTTTAAAAAAGGTTTCATCCAGTAGCATCTCTTCATTTTTGTGAATCTGCAAAAGAACAACCAGAGACGCTGCCACATTCATGCGCCTACACTGTGTTTTTTGAAATAACGCCTACAGTGAGTGAATGAATAGAGATTTCCAATGTAATTTGGAGGATCTGCCACAATATCTGACTCCCACTTTTCGTTTTTGTTTAATACTGCGAAACATCAAAGTATTGTAATCTTTATACAAAATGCAAGAGGGTGAAATAGTCCAAGTAAAGACGCCCACGCTGGTTTCTGTGGTGGTTTACTGACCTCACACATGTGAGGAATTCTGGTCCTGAATTTTCCACTTCGGTATGGCATTAATAATTTTTTTTTCCTCAGTAATTACTTTTTCTTTAAATAAGAAGCTGCACAGCTTGCTACACCTTGAATAAATGCAATGAGCCAACTATTATTTAAAAGGAAAGTGTGTCACGTCTCTGCTTGTATTCATTATTATTACATGGAGTACAAGGAAAAATATCTGAGACGATAACATGGTTATTTGTTTAAATCATGCACACCCGTTTTAATGATCTTTAGTAAAAGCCTTAAATGGCCTATAATAGTGCAGCTTTGTTCTCAGCTGTTTGTCCATAGTGAATGAATGAATAATTAAGGGAATTAATTAAGAAACAAATGAAAAATGCATCAGTTCACACCACTCAGTGACAGTGTCCCAAGATATTATGTAAGTTTACTTTGACCTTTTAAAGTTGAATGTTTCAAATCATCCACTTCTTGATAGTAAGCACTGTATAAAATTAGACACTTGCGTAATGGTAATTTGATGGCTGAAAATGTGAAGTCCTAAGCTGTTAATGGATGAAGTGAGTCCCTTTACATCTATGTGCACTCTTTACAGACAGTGGAGAAAATGGGTGTAATTGCACGGTTCTGCCTGGCCTGCCATCGTTTTGCATTATAATAAGCAAGTCAAGTGTTCAAACGTGCCATGCATAATGATTTATCACATGCTGTTAGTCTGCAGTTCTTTTGAAGCCTGTAGAGGAAATTTCTTCCCTAGCTTTGATACTGCGGCTCATAAACACACACATTTGGATAAAGTTTGGATGGCCAAACACACATTCCAGGCCTACTTTGAGAAATGTCTTACAGAACCCATTGATTTTGAACTCGGCCAAATTGAACACGAGTCTATTTTTAGCATATTCTGATGGACCAAATCACTGTACGCTTTATGTTGCTATGGGAATAGTGTCCATTGTCTTTAGCTGGACTTTGACTCCTTAATAACACGATGGTGCAATAATCATTAACATGGCAGCTTCATGGGCGCCATAGAGACTCACTCACAATCTTACTACTGTTTTACTACTGCCCAATATGCTATTATTTTTTAACCATAGTTCAAATCTGAAACCTGAGGATTATCAATACATGACACTGTTGCCCTTTCTGTGTGAAACTTTTTTGGAAATGAAAGCCTTTCTGAAGACACAACACACTCTTAGCAGAAAGACACATTAAAGACAGTGCCAGCTGTTAATTGCAGTAAATGATATGCTGAGTTGGGGAGGTTATGGCAGACTGGTGGTACGGTTGCCATGGCATTGAGATGTCCTTCAGCAGCAGCAGGACTTTGAGATCTAGTTAAGACGTACAGAGGACAATAATCATTAATATTTCACCTAGATGGGAGTTTTATTACCCAATAACCTGCAGTGCTCTTTGACCTGGTGGGTGACATTGGGTAGGGATTCCAGAAAAATATGCAATAATTAAATGGATTAATTATAAAACTGGCGACAAGCCATGAAATCCATATTATCTTGCTGTTTTGAAAAGTTACTTTAGAAACAAACAGCATATCTGCTACAAGCTAACAGCATCAATCTACACCATTAATTGATGACCTTGTGAAAGTCAAAGACCAGTTTAAATCTATAAGACATCATGCATCAAAAAACAGAAAATGTAAATCATAATTATATTATCAAATCATTAGCAGGCCATTTTATCATGTCAGGTTCACTAATGTCTACTTAGTGCTTTGTGAGTGAAAGCTGAATCTGCCTCCTTGTGAACTGACCTTGTGAAGGACACGTTTGTTCAGAGGGTAAAAGGCACTTTGTCTTTTAACAAGCTGTTTTAAGGGTAGCTCATGAACAAAGTGAGAACAACTGTGGAAAACTTCAAAGAATTTACAGATTAAACCTTAATACCTTTAACAAATCTACTTCTGCTTTATAAAATGCCACCATCATACATTTAAAAATGCTGTCTCATATCATTCATGAGCCCTTTACATTGACTTGGGGATGAACTTAATGCAAGAGTGCCTCACTGACCTTGGGAAACGACCTCAGCCAGCTACAGCTTCAGATTGAGAGGAAAAGGCTGACACCAGTGGAAATTGGGCCACACAGGATACGTCAAATGCACCTAAACCTCAATGCATGCAACTTTACAACTCTGCAAATGCCTATGCATCAAAAGTAGCTGAGTAAAGTGGTGAAAATTTTGTATCTGATTGTGGCCAGAGATAAATGAACAAAAGGAAGTAAAATGCAGAAAAATACATGTTTAGCAGCTGCGGTAAGGAACAGTTCATGTGTTTTGAGAAACTGAAGATAATAATGACAATAGAGCCTCCCAACCAACACTTCAGCGCTGAAACCCAATCTAGATAAGCATGACATAGAAGTTAAGTATAGCTGTGAACTCCTTAATAACACGTGACAGTACACGCATCAGTGTAAGTAGCAATCTTTATGAAATACGAAGCAGACAGCTACATCTCATGTGACTAGCCGTGAGGTTTGTCTCAGCCTCATTGCTGTGACCAATGGTAGTGACCTACAGTAGACCAACAGTATTAACATGGCTGTCCAAGACTGTCATTAAGTATGAGAAAAGCGATGTGTGTGGGAGAACATGGTTGTAAAGTTCAAGAAGGTCATTCTATTTAACGCCTGTTCTTTTCGGTTTTAATTAAGGTGAATTTTGCAATTTACAAACACTTTTAACAAAGTGATTAACAAAGTCACTTTTGTGTTCACATAGTGAAATCGCCCCAATCATGCGCTACCAGATAATCACAGATTGGTTGGACTTTTTGTTTGTGTACTCACCAGGTCAACTTCTTTCTTCAGCTCATCCATGTCCTTCTTAGCTTTACCTTTCTTGCCTTTCTTCTCATGGCTATCTGCGGTTGCTGCCGGTTTGTACTCATCTTTCCCTCTCTGGATGAAAGAAAGTGAGACAAAATTAGCTTCTGCACAAGATTGAGTACATGCAGGAAGATTGCTCTGAAGCTTCCTCTTTTGTGTCACGAGTAAGAAAGCAGCAAGAAAGCTGTGTCAACTTCGCTGTTCAAACATGCTCTAAAACTTGTGTTAATCATTATTAGAAGGATTGTGAGTTACTCCTGTAAAAATCTCTACTTTGAAAAGTCTGAAGAGCTCTAAACTGTAAAAAAAAAAAAAAACACACACACAAAAACTATACGCTCACACAACAGATTTCGAAACCAAGATACTTCAAAGTACTTCAGGCATTCTACAACTGTCAAGCTTAACCAATAACTTGTGAACGTAACTTGGTCTGAGCTCAAAACTGAAGAACATAACTACCTAATCTTAACCTAAATCTGAAGACTCTTAGAAACCAGGCCAAAACATGTGACAAAGTTCCAGTACTTACTCCCAGCCCCATGTTTGCAATGCAAGTCTGAGAACAGTCAATCCAATTGTCTTTTTAAATTACAGCTTTCCTACTCCGCCTCTCTCTCACTCTCTCTCTCTCTCTCATACACTCTCGCTCTCTCAACCCTGTTTCCTCCTGTCTTCCGCACTCCCCAGAGCAGAGAAGATACATTGCTTGACGTTAGCATGCCTTTATACCCACAACTGGCTCACCTGCCCTGCTGAGAGGAGGAGCTTGGGGGGAGGGGAGATGGAGAGGGGTGAAACTAGACAGGTGAGTAGTAGTGTTGGGGAGGGAAGCGTGGGTGGTTACCGGGGGAGGGAGCCATACAGTGAGGAGGAGTACGGGAGAAAGGGGAGGGGTAAATCTTGCTCAACTTCCCTGTTTTGTTCTTACTGCTTCCCTTCTCCATCTTTCACTCTTTAATCATTTACTGTCTTTCCTCAATACATTCCTCCTTCCACACAGGGTTTAAGTTTTGACCTTTACTTGCAACAGGTTTGGACGGCCAAACACCCCACGCCCTTCAGCTCCGGAGTAACCCAAGTCAATCCTTGCGCTCTCTGTGTGCTCAGTTTACAGTAAAAACAGGGATGAATGGGGGGGGGGGGGGGGGGGGGGGGGGGTAAAGACAAGATAGTAGACAGTAGTGAAATAAGACACAGAGATAAAAGCAGAGCTAGAAAGGTGAAAGTCCTGTTCTACAGGAGACTGATTGCCCTAAGCTGAACGAGGTATTTCAATAAAAGACTGAAAGAGAAAAGGGCTTGGCCGGTATATATGCTTTCACATAATCATACTTTCCTGACATTTCGTCAACAAAAAAAAACATGTATGCCATTGGCCTACAATGCAGTAGCCTACAATTACAATTAGCCAACTTAGACAAGATTGTCTGTGGGCGGAGTGAGTGTGTGGTTGGGCGAGAGACAGTGAGCGGCAGAAATTGATGGTGAATGCATTGGAAAAGGTGAGTAGTGAAGATTAGCAGTACGTGTTCAGTGTAGTCGACAGCTAAAGGCCCCGTGTGTTTGTTATTTCCTAACTGCTGCCAAGGAGAAGGAGGTTCTCGCGTTGAAGAGGATGTGTGGCAGTTTTACGCCGCGGCGCCTGCCTCCTTTGAGGGCGTACACTACAATACATCACCTCAACACAGCATCTCTGTATCAGCTTAACAGAAAGAGCAGCGTCTGCATTTATGCCGATATTCAAAGTCACACCGTCGGGATTTCCAAATACCATGCTATATCGCACCTTGATACCACCCAAGCTGATTAAAACTGACTAACATTTTTTTCCCCATGAGGGCTTGGGAGAAAGAGGCTGGACAAAACTGTTTCTCATAGCAAAGATAACAAGTGGAATGCAAAGGGAGGAATCCACTGTGCCTTTAGCTTTCCCTCTCTATCTGAGGTCAACGTGCCCTGAAAAAAAAACGACCTTGTAATTGATTCTGAAGTCCTTCCACCTGAGGAGAAGTCAAAAGACCAGGGCTGTAATTTCTTTCACAATGCTAAACCATTGTGTTTTGCATAGATTCACATTGCTGCAACACTTAGTAAGCTCAAAAATGTCCTTGGCCTACTGCCTGCTGCTCCCATACAGTGGCAAAAGGATTAATATATGTTAATCATCCTGAGAAAAACACAAAAATCCCATTTAAGACCCAGTCCTCTAAGTGTTCAGGTGAGATTTAGGTTTTCTGTCTAAACTTGGGCAAAGATCAGCTGCAACTAACCCAGCACATGGAGACAACTATGTATTTAACTTGCCTAGCTGATACACTAACAGGAACCAAAAGGTTTGTGGCTACAAGGGTAAGCCCCACCTCATTGTTCTTGCGGTTAGCAGAAATCTAAAGCAAAGCCATAAAGTTGAAGTGAGAGGGTTTTAAATGAATGATTGAGCCACCTAATGACCCTGAAATACACCGTGTCCTTGAACAGACAAAGTGATTTCGCAACTGGTCATCAGGCTGGTAAAGAAAAGCTAGATGGCAAAAATTATGTATGCTTGTGCAGGAGATGCACTGTAAAAAACCTTTCTGGCCCAGCTTTCTGAGTCTCACTTAAGTCACAATGTCAACACAGATCTATGGCGGCCCCCTTAGCTGCACCAAAGGACACTCATGACCCTGAAGTCTCTACAAAACCAAGAAGTGCTCTTCCTGTTCATTGTAACTTGCAGAGAGGAGGAGGGATTGCCCTCATCGCTTGGCTCGTTGTTGGGGGTTGTTGGATGTGTTTGTAGTAAACGTCCGACTGTTTATAGTCATTAGACTATGGGAGGAGGGGGATGTTATAATACAAAGTTGAGGGGAAGGGAGAGAAAGAAGGAGGGGGAGATTGTAAAATGGCAGGGAAGGACGAAAATAGGAATTCTGAGAAAAGAGGAAAGTGGAAATGAAAGGGAGGAGGAAAAAATTAAATGGGCAAAAGATGGACAACAGTATGAGAGGCAGGTATTGTTCTTGTTTTTGTACAATGAAAGTAGCTCACTGTGTTGCTGCTTTGGTAGTACAGAGGTCTATAGAACCTGCCATGGCAGTGGAGCCTGCAATGTATTGAATTCAGTTTGTTCCAATTCTATCTACAAGGATGAAATAGATCCACGAGAAAGAGGACGGTGATGTAAGAGATAGAGAAAGGTTGAGAAAACCCTTTCGGGGACAGTTCAACCCAAAATAAAATAAAGCTCATTTTCCTTCTTACCCACAGTGCTGCATATCCACAGAGATAATGACTACATCTCACCACAATACAACATAACCCAATGGAAACAGGCTTGTGGTGCAGTTACTCATGATAATCCCTTGAAATTCATTGAGATGTTAACAACATGTGCTTCACAGCACATCATGTCAACAGCTGTAGATGTGTGTGGGCATACTTTCTGTTCTATGAAGCTATTACTGGAGCAAAACAACTGTGACAGTGGAATTTGTAATTGTAGATAACAGTTACATGCATGTGTATCAGTAAAATTGAATTCATGGTTAAAAATGCTCTATAAGTTGCAAACCTGTTGAATTTGTTTCTCAATGTCTTGCATCACCGTCCTCTTTCTCCTGGAATTCCATCCCTGTTAACAGAACTGGATTTAATTAGTATACAGTACCTGCCTCTTTAGCTTCACAATGACATATGACCACACCTCCTATTCAAACACATTTGAACACACACACACACACACACACACACACACACACACACACACACACAATTTCTGTTTGCACTTTCATTTGCTCGATTTGTACTTGAGTATGTAAGTCTTTGGGAAAACGACCTCCCACGCTGCAGTGATGGTACTGCTGCATCAATAAAACCAATACTGCAAACCATGATTGAGCCTAAGTGGCTCCTTCTGAGTTTTTAGGTGGCTGATGGGGGTTTCAGCTCCATAATTAATGCAGTATAAGTTCTTGTTTAACCCCAAACAATGCTCTGCCATACATAAACAGCAGGAAAACATAAAAATCAGCCTTTGTAATGCCACTGTAGTAGCAAGTACAATGAGTAATATTATTAGTGGAAACATATTAGTAGCAAGTGACGTAGGATAACTACAATTTAATACCCATTTTTGTACTAGATTTAACACTATTAGTGTATGTAGTAAGAAGAGCTGTTTTATGTCTTCTTTATGCACTCCATACCTAATGTTTTGTGTCCTCTACAATCGAAAATAAGTTAAAGGTTCAGTTCAATTAGAAAAAGACTTCCTGACTTACCTGTAGTTGTATATAGCGACACAGATATCTAATATCTGTCCAGTCACCTCTATTGTAAGTGGGAAGGAGGGAGAAATCTCAAAGGCTCTCTCAGTTTCCCATTTATTATACTTATTCTGGGTGCAGGAGTCTGAACTACATTTAAATATTCCTTTGGATAGTCCAAAAGTGTAAATACATACATACATTGTAAATGTTTCACACTGCTGCAGGATGCCCTTGTAGTACTCAAACTGTTCTGAACTTTGCACCAAAGAGGCATTTTAAAATGTTTAATAATCAAACCTAAAATGACTGTTAGTCCGGCACTGATTGACACAGAAAAGAGAAGAGAGTCAGACACAGAGAAGGGGAGGAGGGGAAATGCAGCTGGAGACAGTCAGCATCTATCCAAATAGATAAATGGTTATTCCAACACCACTACCTGAGATTACATTTACATACTGACAAGCTGTCTGAAGTTTATCTGGCAAACATGTAAATGTGTGTTCACTGGGCCTGCTTGCAATATCGCACAGGTGCAACTCTATTACCATTATTAATGAACATTTTGCATTGGGCATACAAAGCATGGAAACTTTTATTCATTGAGGAATTGTAGAGCTAAACTCACCTCCGTTGTGTGTCAGACAGACTCAAAACTGTCTGTGAATGAAAACCAAGAATAAACCCCTTAAAAATTAGACCAAACATATTGTAGTACAGGGTCCTTAAATTGAGCCTAAATTAGGATATACAAAAGTTCAATTTATAATGTTGGCAACAGACCAAAATTATATCGACAGAAATGGTAACTAGACTTTGCTATATGGTATTAAAAGATCTAGTCATAAAAGCATTATTGTTTGAAAAACTCATTCTTATTTATACCCTTTTGGATTTTATTTTTATTTTATTTTAGCCACTATGTGTTAAATTCAATTCAACATTAAGATACTTTTGTTACTGACTATGTTTCTATGATATTATAATATAAACTATACATACAACATGCAATGGGAAAGACAGCCGCGAGGAAGTGAATAACCACAGTCATGAGTCAAATTCCAACCCACCACATTATGAGAACAGTATGTTTCTCAGCACACTGACCTTCCAGTATTTCCACGTTGCAATGTAACTTATTTATTATCAAGCTATCAAAAGAACCTTTTCTTTGTACTCAAATGAGCTTTCTAGCCAGAAAATGTGTTTTTATTTGTGGAAAATTACTCCCCACAGTCACCTCTCACGCTGATTTTCTTTGCCTCTACAGCACTACTAACAGTGCACATGACTTGTATATATTCCTTTACTGCTCTGTGTGTAATATATAACACATTCGTAGATGCTGTAAGCATAGCACATTTCCCAATGAGTCCCAGAAATTCAGTGAAAATGAGAGAACAGACCAACTCTTTTACTCATAAATAATATAGGCTTTTAATGGAACGTCATTTCACAGTTAAATGTAGGTTTTCCAATGTGTTTATTTTTTCTATAATTTATTAATAAATAATTTGGATCAATCAAAAATTAATATTTCCATCAGTCTGAATTGATACCTAGGGACTTTCTGCTGTGCATTTCTCTAACATGTGAACTGCAGTATACTCACTGCAAGTCTCTTACAGGATCTTGAGCTTTAAATCACACTGAACAAGATGTCATCTCCCTCTTTTTTCCCTGTGCCGAGTGCACTGGCTGTATCAAGCTGAGAGTCAAAATTGCAGCCAATTTGGAAAGCAAAACACAGAGAGTTCTCGAATTATAGCAGAAGCTGAAAGCAGAACCTGTCTTATACCAGACACAGAAAGACGAGAAAATCTTGGACTCCATGGACCTAATGAACTTCACAATCCACCCCATGTCGGAGATTTGGGTGAATGGCTTACTGGCTTTTTCATAGTGCAAGTCAAAAGACTATCTCATGTTCTACTCCTGGTGCATCAAACCAAACAGGATGGAATTGAAAATAATCCGACAACAGACTGTATCCAGTGTTATTTCTCTGAAAATGAAGCCGGAAAGCATCGGCTGGTGACACCTGCAATTCCCATGAAAGCATCTCTCTGACGCACGCCGACGTCATTGCCAGACACAAGCTTAACGCTGGCAGTGCCAATGCTCTAAGTAAGTATGTCTTTGTATAAAAGCACACCAACAAGCCAGTAACAGTTGTCTTGGTTTGAGAGCCAAGAAGCTTTAAGAGCAAACTGCTAAAAACATGAAGTCTACTGAACATCATGGTCAGGGACTTGGCCTAGAATATTTACCCCAGTAGGGAATCAGAGATCCCAAAAAGAGACTTCGCACACCTGCTCGAAATTCCCAACCCAGGTGAAATTACCAACCCAGGCCTGATCCTCATTCAAGGAAAGAGTGGAATCTCTCTGTTGACTCTTAGCGCTCTACATCTAGCTCAATTCAGCATGTGTGGTTTCAAATTTCATTGTTATTGAGAATTAAGGTTTGTCTTTGGAGAACAGAGGTTGCTTTCAAATGGTTGGCTTTCACCAGAACAGAACAAAAATGTAAGGGCTTCAGATGTGCTTTAAGCCTCCCTCTTTTACAGAGAAAAATCCCAGATGAGGGAGATAAAGACACCATGGATACCAGACATGTGACTCCATCAACCCCAGTCTTCTCACTCATCTGCTATGGGGGATCTTTGGGTCAAGGTCCAGTATCCCTTCTCTGGAAATTGTCAAAAACACAGATAAAAGTGACAACAGAAAGAGAAAACAACACGCTCTTGCCCAGGCTGGCAAGCCTGATATGAACAGTAACGGCACAAAAAGTTTGCCTCCCTGGTCTTCCTCTACGTCTACAACAAGCTGACGCCTGACAAAGGAACTGGACGTAATGTAACTGGATCCCACTAAGTTGCTTTCAATCAGTGATGTTAACAGGAATGTGCAAAAGTAACTTATGAGCTCTGCACTTACTGTGAAACAAGAACATCTTCAGAAAATATATTTAAAAATTATACTGCAAATAAAAAAAATAGAAAAAAATCACAACCATCAGGAACAGGAAGTGACTTGCTCCAACGACCTTCACAGTATACATGGCTACCCCAGTTGATGTTATCAGAAAGCACAACTACAATTTAAACAGCTATGCCGATGACACAATTATGTTTATTCACTAACAAAGACCACGCCCACGAACATAGAAGATTTAAAATGGTTTATTGCTTGTAATGGAGCCGAGGTAGATTGTACGAAAAGAACGGATCGAGTGCCCAGAGGGTGGGTTGAGGGATGGGGGAGACGGTCGTGGGAAGAGGGGTAGGGGTCGAGGCGTGATGAATGAAGGGTTGGGGGGAAGACATGTGAGGGATGAAGGGAAGGAGTCAGATCCGTGCCGATGGATGCGTGAGTGAAGAGCAGACCAGTTTCTGCTGGCAAGAAGGTGTGCGGGAACCGGTGGAGTCGAGAATCTAGTTTATGAAACTTTATTTAGTAGAGCAAAATGACACAAATGCCTTAAAGTCAGTGAAGGAGCAAACCTCAACAAAGGCAAGCCAACATTATTTTTGGCTCACTCTATGAGCAAAAGACTATCCATGAATATTGAGCCTAACAGATTAACAAAAACAATATTCTTTCATCTCAGAAAATATGCAAGCATTCAGCCAATATTAAGCAAGTGAGATGCTGAAAAGCTTCTTCTTGTCGGAAAAAGAGTCTGGACTGTTAAGTAAATGCACTCACATTTCTTCTATTTGAAAGCAGACAGTGGAGAGATTGCAGGAATTGAGAAAGAGATAGGGAATGACATGCAACAAAGGTCCCCGACCAGAACCAAGCCAGGGGGACATTTTGATCATAGCATATAGTACGCATCTCAACCACTGGCCACCAAATGTCCTGCCCCTTTAAACTCTTAAGGCATCATTTTGGCAGTATCTCCTATATCTCTGTGTAGCAATGAAAATTCATTCCACAATGAGCTAAAATACTCCTCTGCAAAAATTCACACACAGCTCAGGGAAATTATAGCTTCAATCATTAAAGTGCAACTGTTACAGAGTGAGGATGCTTCTCTATTTGGCTGCCCAGAGATAAAAATGTATTTAGGAATTTTGGCCTTGTTTAAAAGAACTAACAAAAGACAAGGTAATAAATTACACTTAAAAGGATGGACAATAAATACACACTAATTAAGACACAAGACAACCAGGTCAGACTATGCAGGGGAGAGGAATCTGCTGCTATTTATAGGTCCAAACATTTGCCTGAAACGCCATTCCTTCCAGGCCAACCTGTATTAAAGAGAGAGCAGGCAGGATTTATGAAATCAGGCTTTTATATCAGAGGAAAACTAGAGCAGAATTAGTGAATATATTAAGGATACAAATCAGCACCAATATCAGTAACAGATATGACCGCTGACAGATCAAATTGTACACTTGGCTACAACAACAAACATTACAGCATCTCGCCATGAAGGAAATGCTTAGTATTTTGGCTTAGTGGCTTCACAAGATGCCAGATTCCATTTCCCTTAAAAGTAAACATCGGCGGAGAGTAAATTGGATTTGGATTCTTGTCAGTTTCAACCCGTGTGATGATGACAGGGATCGAGTCAGAGAGATCCTATGCTTCGTTCATTCAGACCACACGCACAGACACACACAAACAAACACACATTGAGACCCTGCACATCCCTCTAATCTGGCCATGGATTACGGCTGCAATTAGAGGAATGAGAAAGAGAGATGGATGGAGGAAGAGCAAGCAAGACAGACAGGGCGATAGATGCATTTTGATTATTGTTATTGTTAGTATTGTTGTATTCATAGTTAAAGTCACAGTGGACGCTGCAAATGCATTAACACTATTGCTATGATCTTGGATTTTTTGTGACCCATGAAGTCTGACTAATCAATACATCAAACGCAAGTAAGCACAATGTCGTTTTTTGAGGATTTATACTGAAAAAGTATTAAAATGTCTTCAACTTGCAAATGCAAATATTAGCTGCCTTAATATACGAAATATCCTGGAAACTTACTATCTTACTATAAATTTTTCATGTGTTGCATTCATGACATAGGTTGCACATAAACAATAAAAATTAACCATCTCACACTGTGAGGCTCATGTCAAGAACAACCCGTGCGAACAAATGTGTTTTGCCACAGGCTTCACCAGGTTTTATTTTTCATTTTCATTTCTGTGCCCATCTTGATCTTGATATTAAAGCTCATCCTGTTGTGGAAATAACCAGGTTTGGCAGCCAGTGTTAATTATAACACTGAAATACTTGTCTCTTAGCTAAATGACAGGTATAATATCCCCTCACAGAAAGACTGTCCTTAAATAAATACCAGAGCAGAGATAGAGAGGATGTGGAAAATCCCTGATACAACATTGTAACGTCATGTAATATATCCTACATTCACATGATCTTATCTTCTAAATATATCTAGGATACAGGTATCATTTTTATCAAAACTGGATATGTAACTTTACAGTTTTATATACTTCATCATTATGCAGTGGAAAAGTAGAGCGATATAGAAAACTAGTGAAAGAGTGAAAGATAGGATAAAGAAAGAATAGAGTCTCTGTAAGCACTGCCAGCCTGGCTGATCCAAAACCCTGGCAACAGCAACAAAGAGCCACTGTCTCTGCTCACTCTGTCTGTCACACACTCATGCAAGCATATTGTAGTGTGTACACCCAACCATTGACGCAGACAAATTTGCTAACAAAAATGGCCCACAAATGTGAATATTGTGATTTAAGTGATTTCCTTCGCAGAAGTCTAATCAGATGCGGATGTCAGACTCTATGAAGATGGAGAAATCACATTGAATGGGGGATTAACATCTGAACGCAGGCCGAGCGCTAACGGTCAGTCACACCTGCAACTCCTGTTCAAACTGTGCCAACTACAGGGAAGGCAAGTAACTCTGCTGCAATTTTGACACTGGTGCCACCTGTAGGAAATGAGTCTTACAGCTGTAGTTTTTTAGGCAGGCTAGCAGTTTAGGTCTAGGGAAGGCTACGTCGATGTCTTTGTCAGCTCTCTTAAGTCTAGGCTGAAATATTTTAACAACTATTGGAGGGATTGCCCTGATTTTTGGTACAGACATGCATGTCAGCCCCAGAACTTTGGTGATCACTTAGCTTTTCGTCTAGCTTCATCATCTGGTCAAATTTTTTGATTTATTTCAAACTAAATACATGCAAAGCTAATGACATTCCCATCTGCCTCAGCTGATTAATTAGATGGTGAACCTGGTAAATATTAACTGCTTAACATTAGCATGTTGGTATTGTCATTTTGAGTATGTTAGCATGCTGACCTTAGCATTTAGCTTAGCACTGTCATGCCTAAGCCTCACAGAGCCGCTAATGTGTAGACTAAACTGTGGACTCTATTCAAAGTTGTTGTTTGTGAGTGCATATTTTTCACAATAGTGCTCTCAGGTAGGTTTTCAAATACATTAGCTTTTTCAGCCAGTGTTTTTGATGTATTAAATATATTTCTCTTTACTTAATGACTAATATATACGTATTTTCATTGTGCAAATGATAATTGCAATTATTTAATACTTTATTTGCATAATACTACTAAAATGAATATATAAGAAAGGAACAACATTCAATGTTTTACTGACTATATGTGGAACTGTGTGGAAGAAAGACGCTTAATGCTTTCCATAATCAGTCGATGTTTTATGCTACCTAACAATGTTGATGAAAACCATGTAAGTATATGAACAGTATATAAAACTATATCAGCTATAATGAAGAAACTACATGATAACAATGTTGTCTGGTTTGTCCCAGTTCTCAAGATTCAGCATTCATCAATTGCGTCAGTCTGGTGTTGAGTCAGACTGGGGTCAAAAGATCACGGGATTGGTGTGTGTGAATGTGAATGTTGAAATGACCATCAAATATTGCAAATACTCAATGGGTCACGAACTCAGTCTCCCGATAAGACGAAGGAATTACTTAAAAAGTTTTTACTTCTGCTCTTTTTTTAAAATCAAAAAATCAACATCCACAGCTCCAGCTTTCACTGCTGAAGTAATCTACTTTATACAGTAAGTTGTCATTATGACTTGCCATAATTGTAAAAACACGCTGCTGCTTACTCATTTTGGTTGCACCTACCAAAACAAAACGATATATAATAGTTGCCTTAAAACCAAGATTATGTATATGCCAGTTGTGTTATGATAAAGGTTTTGCCTGAAGCCGCAAACCGGTGTATCTAAAGTTTAATACTGAGTAAATTTGTTGTATAATAAAAGCAATTAATTACAACCTGAAATAGAGCTAAACAAAACCTGAAGTCAACACGACTTGCATGTTTCAGTAATTCAAATACGGCAAAATAAATGTGACGACTGGAAAAATAACAATTTGTGAAAAATGTGGAACCCCATTTTGAAATACAACATACAGCCAATGAGTCATTTAATCCCTGTCATCTTTCCCTCCCTAGTCAGACAGTGTTTCTGCTATTTGAACCAGAGCTGTGGTACATTGTATTTATTGAGGGAGGCTTTCAGAATAAAAGCCCTGCTGGTAACTGCCGTACAAACAAAGTTGTTTTCACATTCCTGACAGATAGCTGCGACAGCACCTTTGCTCACTTACTTGGTCAAAGGTCATTGGGTCAGTTGCAACTTTTTAGACTAGTGGATTGATTGGGAGGTTGAGAGAAAGAGACATTAGAACAAACAGTTGATCAACATTTGTGAAGTACACTGAAGTACGCTGTATAGTTTTTTAGTAGCTTTACATTGATCACAATCAGCTTATTCCACAGAGCATCATAAACATTATAAACTTCAGGCTGACATATTTAGCATCTTTGGAAACTTTGGGATGTTTGTGGGTTCGATAGTTGTTTGTGTTAGGCAGCAAAAACAGAGTTAAGGAAAGAAGTCCTGGCAATTATGTGTGAGAGAGAAAGCAGAGTAAATCCTTTCAGAAACACTTTTTTTGTTTTTTCCAGATTCTCTGAAAACTTTGATGCTGCATTCGACTTGTTTTTCCTCTGTAGTATCGCTATAGACAGCAGCTGTCTCCCCTTTTCATTCATCTCCACCTTCGAGGTAACAAGTTGAGAGAAACAAGTCAGACGAGGGACAAGCGGAAGCTGGAGAGGGAGGAGCTGAAAAGACAGAGAAGGAGGTGAGGAGGAGGAGGAGGAGGAGTCTCCTCACATGACAGCAGTGGCATGTCTGCTTGTCCTTGGAAAGGACACCGGCATCTCACAACAAACGACTTCTTTGTCTTTCTATCTGTCTGCATCTCCCTCACTTTCTCTTTCTAGCTCTCTTTTCTCCTTCATGTGTCCTTATCTCTCTTGCCCTTACTTGTCTCTCGTCTTTTGCCTTTTCATTTCCATAAACTTTTTCTACTGTTGAAAGTTTCAACTTCTCTGTGTGTCAGCACAGAGATGAGTGGCTTCACTATTGCCCAATGGCACTTTATTTCTTGACAACACATGCGCATAAAACACACCCAAAAATGACATTCACTCACATCCCCTTCGTACTGTGTTTTCAGCTTTTCGCTCTACTGCTCTCATTGCCCAACACACACACACACACACACACACACACACACACACACACACACACACACACCTGTACCTACCCCCACATTCTCTCTTTCTTTTCATTATCATAATCATGCTGTCACACACACACACACACACACACACACACACACACACAGAATTCCTTTGCTGGCTCCTCCCCTGTGTGAAGACTTTCCCTTGGGGCCCTCACAACCTTCCCTCATGGAAAACTCCCAGTTCGCACACACAAAGACACACACAACGAGGTCCATGTTAACAGTGGTCAGCAGAATAGTGGGAAAAGAGAGAGATGTGTGAGAGAGTGGATCTTTTTTTTATGATATTAATCAAATCTGATAAAAGCTAACTTTAATCAGTCTGAGAACTCCCCAACTCTTCTGGCCACACACCAATATTTACCAGCCCTGAAAGGCTGACTGACGGTTACAGAGAGGCCCTCTCCCTCCACCATACGGGCTGCAGATAGAGAGAGAACGCCTAGCCTATCCCATCCAAAGCAACGCCACCGTCCACTGGACTAATCCGCCATTAACCTAACAATGGCTGGGAGGTGCTTTGTTATGGTAATTACCAATTACCATTTTCCATCGGTATGATTTTTACATTTAACTGTAACACGGCTGTTCAAATGATCATGTCAAATGAAGTTTAAATTCAGTTTTTGTATTCTATGCCAAAAGCCAAAAGCCAAAAAAAAGTCAAAATATTGCCAGCATTAAATCGTATACCGGCGTTTTCCACAGATTGAAAATGTATGTTTTGGTGTCTACAATTCTGACATTTCAGACTTGTTTAACATGAGCAACCTGATGTGTCATCAACCATGAATTATTCTGATGTGCACACCTTTTCTAAAATGGCTAATGTCATTAGCGTGCCCACTCGGTAGCTAGTAGTTCATCATCCTCATGAGAAAAAACACTACCTTAGTATGTTTACGGTTTCCTGACAAGAAGTCTGTTATGATTGTAAGGGTAATTTCTGTCCTTTCTCATTTTTGCAGTTTAGGCACATGGTAGCAGTTTTACTGACACTTTCTTTTCTGTCCACTAGCTAAGATAAGCTTCATTGCTGCTTAGACAAGCCACATATGTTTGCCAAAAATATGCACAAGCACTGTTCAAAGACAGCCACAAGTCATGTCCCAGCTTGCCACAGGAGGATTAATGCTAACCCCAATGCAAATATTGAATGATAACTGGCATACAGGGAGTAAAAGAAAACAATACAGATGTTTATCATATTGAGCTTGTTTTGTTTCGAAAGTGCCATGTCTTTATCAGATCAGATTAACCATTAGGAGCAGAAAAGACAAGCAGAGGAAGAGAAAAGAGAGGCACAAGGCTGGAGCAGGAAGGTGAGCCGTCGTTTATTTACACACATAAATGTATGTTTAGTCACAAACACTGAGCTCCTCTCGTATGTGGGTGCATCGTAGCAGCAAACTACACATATCAACTCAACTGGACAACTTGACAGGCTCAGCTGAATTTAACGCCAGAGCCAGAAATAACCAATTTAACAAGTTATTTCATGTACTACATGTCTGAGGGAGGTGATTCCATTTAAAATATTTTGTGAATAAAGTGGCATGATTATGTTGATTTGCTTTATTCTCAACTGATTTAAAGATTAGCGCTGACTTTCAGATGTTAGTTACAGCGCTTTTAAAATTTGAAAATGTATTAGCATGGACATTCCTTTACAGGGACAACCGAGACATAAACAGATGTCCCATTCATTAATCGTATGTTTAAAATACTATATTTAGACATAATACCTTTAATTCTGGAGCCTTGATAGAATCTTCCTGACTATATTGTTTCATACTACAGCGTAACATCCAGATGTGTTGACATATGGCACTGTGAGCTCCACTTGAAAGCTTAACATGAGGATTAGACAGAGTGATAGTTTTCATTGTACAAAATACATACGTCACATTGGAAAAATGTCCTGTGTCCTGAAATAGTGCATATTTCCGTGAAAGAAACATTGCTATGCACTTTTACATGGAAACTGTGGTTATTATCTGGGCAATGTACCAGGAGAAACTGTACCAGCAGAATGCAGAATGTACTGTACTTCAAGGAAACGTCTTGAAGATGACCGAAGATATGTTCGGTAAGCGTGATATGTAATGATGGTTGGTGGTAGATGGTAGTTGGGCAAATGTGCCAGGGTTCGTTTTTACCAAACCATACAGGTTAGAGTTAAACATAAAATAAAAACAGAATATAACAGGACAGTAAAAAAATACAGTGCAGAGTAAGATATAAATCAAAAACTTTAATTTGATTTTAATAAAAAGGAGCTGTAAAAAGAAAAGACTCAGCCTCGATTTAAAAGAACTGAGAGTTGCAGAATATCTGCAGATTTCTACGAGTTTGTTCCAGATATATGGAGCATAAAAACTGAACACTTCTCCATGTTTAGTTTTGACTCTGGGGACAGAAAGCAGACCTGTCCCAGACAACCTGAGAGGTCTGGATGGTTCCTAATGAAGCAGAAGATCAGAAATGTATTTTGGCTCTAAACCATTCAGTGCTTTATAAACCAGCAGCAGTACTTTGAAATCAGCTCTCTGACAGAGAAGAAGCCAGTGTAAAAGCCTCAGAACTGGAGTGATATGATCCACTATATTTTTGGTCTAAGTGAGGACTCGAGCAGCAGTGTTCTGAATCAGCTGCAGCTGTCTGATGGATTTTTTAGGGACATCTGTAAAGAGACCATTACAGTAGTCGAGTTGACTGAAGATGAATGCATGGACATGTGTTTCCAGGTCCTGCAGAGACATAAGTCCTTTAATCCTTGCTATATTCTTCAGGTGATAGTAAGCTGACTTTGCAATCGTCTTAATGTGTCTGCTAAAATGCATGACTACACCAAGATTTCTGGCTTGGTCTGTGGTCTTTAACATAACCTTTGAATCTGAGTGCTGACTTTTAACCGTTCTTTCTTGGCTCCAAAAAACAATGACTTCAGGTTAGGTGTTAAGTCACACATGTCTATACCTTTCTTCAACCAATACCAATATAAATTATGGATTTAATTAGTCCGAGTGTCATTTTCTGAATCCGACTTTGAGTTTTTTGGTTTAGTTAGCATGAGTGGCCACAACCCCCAGAGAAACAGGGAAGTCACATTTTATGTCACTATATTAAGGAATACTTTAAGGCAGTGGTTCTTAACCTGGGGGTCGGGACCCCCCTGGGGAAATATTTTCAACTTCAGAAAGGGGTCGGACTGCCAGAAAGGTTAAGAACCCCTGCTTTAAGGATTGTCGTTTTTATGCACACAGAAGCAGAAATGGTTAAATAATCAACTTAATTATTGGCAGATTGCTTGCTAACACTGACAACTAACCATTGTTGACAGCAGTTCTTATTTGTTCTTTAGTGTTTCTCTGCTGATTTCTGTCAGGAACTGTAGGTTGATATCTTTGTGTCTGGACAGTTTACAGATAAAGTTCTGTTAAAGTGGTATGGGATTTGTGATGTCAGTTGCTGACTATAACCCTCGTACAATAGTTTCAAACAGAGCGATGGCCCTATTTTGATAACTGTTGAATTTGTGTGTACAAATAAATAACAGGTTATGGTAGGCTATTTTGTTGGTTAAGGGGGGTTAAATTAGAAATTAGTTTAGTAAAGATAGTTTTGAGTCATAAGAGATTTTTTTCATTCATAAGAATTTACAGTACATTTTTTTTCACAGTACATTTTTAAAACTAACTGCAATACAAAGGAGACATTTTAAAACAAAGGGACATTTTTGGTATTTTACATTTTATGGCCAAGGAAATATGCTGGAACAGTGAGTATTCTCTATCTACTCTCTCTGCAGCTTACACAGAGATTAGTGACAACACACACACACACACACACACACACACACACACACACACACACACACACACACACACACACACACACACACACACACACACATGTCCTCATGTCCCCTACACACAACTCATCTGATGATCAGCAATCAAACTGGACCACAGAACAGTATTATTAGGAAATGACAAACACACACACACACACACACACACACACACACACACACACACTGCATTCCCAGAGTAAGTGAGCAAGTGTTGCCTGGCAACAAGGTCTCAAGCACGAACAAGTGTACAAGCGTACAAGTGTAGAGGTGTCCGCACTGGTAGCATGGTGGTGTGTGTTTGTGTGTATGCGAGATAAAGAGTAGTTATTATGACTTGATAAAGACAGCAGAAAAGATGGAGTGTTGGTGTGTGCAGCTGCATCTGGGAACTCTAAATAACCTGCGAGTCCCAAGACAAATTTAAATTGTGTGTCTTTGTGAAAGCATGTTATCTAATTTTGAGCTGTCATTCTCTCCTGCTCTGACCTTTGCCTTCAGCTAATATCTAAATGGAACGAACATCATATGTTTCTTTTTCTTTCAATCAACTTGCAAGACAGTGAAGTGAAAGCTGTCCTGACCGACCTCACTGTGATTTTTAGCGAGTAAGACGACAATTATCTCTGGGTCGGTTTGTCTGACGAACATTTTCCACTTACTGTCACCTTTAGATTGCAGCATAAAATGGCAACATGGTGAACAAGCAGCTGCCAGCAGATTTTATCAGCTGTAACCTTCACTCCACAAGTTGGTTAAAAACACCACCTCTGGTTGAACTTTTAAAGTTTCCAGCTGACCCGTTTTTAAATGAGAACCTTGTAAAACATTGTATCATATTAAAAGACAGACAAAAAGTAAGCACCCTCAGATGATCCATGTACACGCTATAATGTGCAAATTAAGAAACAGCATTGTTTGTAATGCAGGGCAGAGTGTAGTCTGAGGACTAACAGATGTGTTCGCCAAATGTATCAGGTAACATTAACCTTGGTGGGAGTGCAATAAAGAGCAGTAGAGAGCTGCTAACATTAGCCTAAACTCTGATAACATCCAGGACTGGCTTCCACATAGTGGGGAAATACATCACAGTGGATGTGCAAACGTGCACAAAAAAGTATAGTATGAAACGCACACAAGGAGAAATCCAAAGCTTGACAGGCCTGTTGTGCTTATTTAGGGTTGCTAAGCTGTGATTGGACAATCACTGGTCAGCAGAGAGTATTTAGCCAGTGGTGACCTTTCTGCTTGTTAAACCCCAGGGCTCAAAATTAAACTTTTTTGCAACAGGACCCACCATTTTTACTGTACTGTACTCCCTCCAAAAGTTATTTATCATTGTTACAACAAAAACAAAGACTTATAAGTTATGTTATACTGTTAACATGTTTAATTGTTTCAAGCTGATGTGTGGTGAGCATTCTGGCGCTAAATGGCTGCCGTGCATCACCCAGTGCTACATATTGGTGGTGGTTGAGGTGAGTCCCCCCCACTTCACTGTGAAGCACTTTGAGTATCTATGATAAAGCGCTATATAAATGTAATTCATTATTAGTACCGTGGTTCTTAACCTGGGGGTCGCGAAAATGTTACTATAGACAGAAAAATAGAAAAAAAAAAACTTGAAAATAACTAGACGGACTATAGTTGTGAATGGAATCACTTTTGGGTAGACACTGTCAATATTTTGTTTAATCCAAGAAGAATCAGGCCCTGATCAGAGAGAAAGCGCTTTGCAGGTTCAAAAACGCAGGCACACAGCAATGCCCTTTTTTTGGTTGAATTTGGAAAAGAGCAAAGTGCTGAGTTTCTATCATGTTGCTAGGCAACATGTAATTTTTGGTTTGCTGCTAAGTAATAACGGTCATATCAGCAGAAGCTTGATCACAATGAAACAAAAAAACAAACAAACATGACATGATCTCTCTCCTGCTGACAGCCATTTAATAAAGAGAGGCGGAGACAAGTCGCCTCTATCCTGATTGACAGGTTGCCATGGTAGCGACATGTCAATCACAAGGTAGCCCCATATGCTGCTTTATTGTCTGTTTCGTTGCCATCGGGCCACCGTTGTTGAGCCCTGAACCCACTTTCTCAATACCAATGTAACTGACCTGGATGATTTTTTTTTTTTTTAATGGGAAAGGAGTTGTTTAATCAAATTCAAGGGTGTAAAAGATGGGGCAGAATCACATACTGAGGCTGACGTTTCTTCTTTTCCTGAAATCTGGTAAAAGAGTGCAAAAAGAGGATTTGTGCTGAAGGGGCCCTCAGGGGCTGATCTTAACAAGGAAAGTGCAGATGGATTCCTCAAACACACACACACACACACACACACACACACACACACACACACACACATACACTCAAATGGAAATGGATTTGCACTGGGAGCCTCTAGGGGCCAATATGACGCTGGATGCAAAGTAAAATATTTCCAGATCCCCTCCGAGCTTCTGCTGTGGAAAAAAACCTGAATTTAGATTTAGACTCCACTTATAGCCCTGCTGGATCATCTCACTGGCCACACACACAAAACAACATGAGCATGGATTTGAATCAGGGCAAAAAAGAAAGAATTATAAACACACTTTGCACATAAATACACACACACACACATACACACTGACAGGGGCATGGATTTCTCTCTGTGGCCCGAGGGATCGATCTTAGCCTCTAAATGATGACGGAGCCAGTGAGATGGATTTACTGTGGTGGGGAGGGATGAGAGAGGGCAGCCATGATGGACGTTTTCACTACACAAACAAACACACGCACAAACACACACACATGCACACACACACACACACACACACACACAGTCAGCAGATTTGAATGAAAAAATCAATAATTCAGTCTTACTGAGGCACAGAAAGACCTGATCTTCTCTCCTTTTCACACTCCACTATTCTGATATCATTCCTTCAATACAAACACACACACACACACACACCACACGTGAACACAAGAGTCATTGGTAATATTGTAACACACTCCTAAAGAGACACTCCTGTTTAAAAGGGCCAAACGCATAAAAAACAGACATACACATTTGCTGCTCGCCATCTTAACCCCATTACTTGGTTTCCATGACAACAATCCACACCCCATCTACCAAGATAACCATTCCAGCAGCAGTACACCCTGTGACACACATACACATATACGATACAGTGCGTATACGGTGTTGAAGCCTAAGAAGAACGCAGTCAGACTGACGTGTGGTATAAACAAGTTCATCTAGTGTGTGTGTGTGTGTGCACACAGGATTAGCCGCATCCATACAAAGATGAGATTACCGAAGTCGAGCAATGTAAGAACAAGATGTCATCAGCATCTGCCACCGCTCTCTGTTTAACTTTCTATTCATCATGTTTTATTCTTTTTTCTCGGATTTTAGCATCCTTCCTCTCCTGCACGAGCGAGCGTTTCCTTTAAATGTGTGTGTGCTAAAATCTTTCAACTGAGACATACTGTCACACACTGATACATTCATCCATCCATCTGCATGGTTGGATCTATCCTGATTCATGCTCGAGGTCTGGATTGAAGAGTTACAGACCTCCCCACCACTCAAATGCTGTATGTAGTCTATGCCATACACAATCTCTTTTCACCCGGCTTGAATGTTAGAAAAACAGGAATATTTTTGTGGATTACAGGCTGTTGCAGGTCAGCTGTTTCAGAAAAGCCTCATTCTTGGAAAACCCGTTCACTCTGATCATGGCAGGATTTACAGGATACCAATTTGAACATTTTGAAGCTGGACATTTTTATATGGTTACTTGAGGGGAACAGCCACATTTATAGCCGACTAAGATAAACATCCTTTACACTGTCTCAAAGTATCAGTGAAATATGATACGAAATGAACATCTTGTGACATTTTGTATTGATTTTTTCCCCCTTTCTGCTGTCTCTCCAGATCTCCTCCCATCTGTTTGTCTGCCTGTCACTCTTCACACTCTATCACACACTCGTGTGAATGAAACCATGATACAAACACACTAAACCACACACAGATACGGACACACACATAGCAGCAGCACAGCATGTGGTACGATGTGGGCAGCTGACATTTCCCAGCAAGCAATCTGCCAGTCAGAGGTGGGCGCACTCAGTACAGTACAGTACAGTACTCAGAACACGCACTAATCCACACACTCATACATGTAAATCTTGTCAGTGAATGTGGAATTTTTCTTTAGCCCGGTTTACTCGATCAAGCTCACGTGTGCGCTGAATTCACATTACATAACTCTTCATTCCCTGCTCTGACTTTCTGCCATTTAGTTATCTATGTGTGCAATGAATCACCAAGCTGCCACAGTTTAATATAGCACGCACATGCAACCTGTTATGTAACAATTTGATCATCGTGTAATTAATAGCTGCCGTTGCGTCCTGTGTGCACAAAATGCTTCTTGAACCCGGGTGCCGAGGAGATAACAGCTCGTAAACTGGCAGAAGTGATGTCGGCTGACATATCACCTCATGATAAACACGCTGTTACAATAAAATCCAGCACGTTCAACATAATATGTGTGCAATGGAGATATACTTTGGAAACTGCATAATGATCATAAACATTATTTAGATATCTCTTACAGCTACAGCCAGAGTGTTAATGACATCCTGGCTTTTTTATTTTGTATTCATTAACATTTGCCTCAAAAGATAAAAAAAAACAACATGTGACATTTTGTCCATTTTGCCATTGAGCAGCGATATTCATTGTCTACAGGAAAAATACGCGATGAAGCTTCGATGAGATTTATTAATTAGAACAAATTCATATGGAGCAATGCTATCAAAAGAAATGAGAATCAAAAAAAGAATATAGAATGAATTTATATTCTCTGAAGATAACAAATTTAATTTACTTAATCTATATAGTAAACCTTTTTTTTGTTATTTGATTGGATGATAAATTATTTGCAATAAATTGCAATCCAGGGACATAAAAGAAGAACTGAAAAGCATGTGCATGGAATTAAGTCAATGATATATTTATTTATTTATATCATGGTATTTGTCATGGTGTTGGATTTCTCCATAATCGCTTACTCCACCTTTAAATATATTATAAATATACAGTAACTATAAAAATAAGGTAAAATAAAACTTTCCACCAACTCTACAATGCTTTCCTACATTTCCCGGAATGCATTTCAACAATCTTGAGATTGCTGCCGACTCTGTGGGGCTGTACATAGGCACAGCGGTGCAATGAGTTAAATGCTCAAATCTGCATACCCATAATGACAATGCAAACATGCTTATGTTTAGAAAGTATAATGTTTACCATGTTCACCATCTCTTTTTAGCTTATTAGCATGGTAACACATTTAAAAATTGCACTGAGAGGCTGATGGGAATTATAGTATTTTTGCAGGTTCCAATTCCATGACCATCCATTCAATAAGTATTGATTATTGAATGGATTATAAAACCACAAATATCAACCTCATAAAGGCATTATAGGAAGCGTCCAGGGACAAAATTCTGTCCCGATCCTTTTAGTAGATGTTAAGATATTTCCCTGGATAAGTGAAAACTTTGATCTACGGGTGGCACTAGAGGAAAAGAGAAGGGATCACTAAAGTCATTCATCCTCTGGGAACCATGGATGTCTGTACGAAAAGTGATGAGATACTTCAGTCAGGACCAAAATGGTGGACTGACCGACCACTTGACGCTGCCATCACCTACAGCTGGCATGGCTAATACAGCCTGCACCACCAACATAAAAAGATTTTACGTTCAACAACAAGAGAGCTGAGCCTCTTCCTATATCCAGCAACACTGTAATCACATGTTTTCCTGTAATAAAGTAAAGTATGGCAAAAGTGGTCCAATTCCAGTGATCACATTACTGTTACTGGTCAAATAGGACAGTTGTTCTTTCAAATTACTAACCCTTGTTTTACTCTGCCTTCCAGTCCTGTGGGAAATATTAGGAGTAGAGTGCACATGAATGAGTAGAACCCACAACATTAATGCAATCCCATACACTTTATCTTTATTGTTAAACTGAAAAGCAGGACTTTCTGCCTTTTCATTATTTAATCTACCTTTACTGTTAATGTGGGTTTAAGATTTAATGGGGTTTAGTGAAAGGAAGGGTACTCCATTCAGCCTAGCCTTAAGGCTTCACTCATCATTACTCCCTCGCAGCCACACCTCTTTGCTGCTGTCCATTCATAATTTCAAATCTAAGAGGAAACAACATCTGATAGAATGAAGGCAACCGTACACTCACCCACACTGTAACACAAAAGGGACAGGTGTTTAAGGTAGCCATGGCAATCAGATAGCAGGAGTGGCGAAAGATGTTTTTAGAGACAGTCTAATGAGGGAAGAAAATTGTATCAGTTCCGATCTGTACTTTTTTAAAAAACCTTTTCAGCAGTCTGTTCTGTCTTTGTCTCTCTCACACACACATACACACTGGAAACACTGACATGGCCGATGATACTTTCATTCTGCTCTTATTTTGCTGAATGGACACTGTTAGTTAGATTGCATCAGTAGAACACCTCCTCTATGTATGTGCGTATTTCTTTTGCGTGTTGCTAAGAGCTATAATGGTGGCAATGTGTCGTGTCTAGTTAGATGTGTGTGTGTGTGTTCACAAGCCAGAGTTTCACGCTATCATTATCTCTCCTCATCTGAGCTGCAAGTTGCTAAGAAGTGTGGCCAACTTTGTCTTTGACGAAACAGCGAGGAGAAGAAGTAGAGAAAAGAAGGTGAACATGAAAAGAAATTTCCAAATTAAAAGACTGGAGGAGAAAATGTGATGAATGTGTCATATGTAATGTTGAAAAATTTGTCTTCTAGTATAATGAAATTCCACAAAATATGACACAACTAATGATCATCATCTATCACGTTTCAGCTACAGCTGTGTGTTTTTTTCTAGGGATGAAAACTGAACATTTTCAGGATCATCCACATTAAAGTTCTCTGAATCTATTTCTGGTTTCTTCACTAATGACATGTTTTGGCTAGTAACATTATAGCCAGTATTTCTATATCTCAAACCAAACGGTGAATTAGGTCAATTTTGTTGTTACATCCACAGCTGGAATACCTTCCTGCCTCTGCAAGCAGGATCTTATTTTTACAGTAATGGATCAAATGTGATTCTCATCTTATGGTAGAAATCCCAGATCTGTATCACCACCAGCAGCAAAGAGGAGTAAAGTACTTCATGAAAACCATGACACGCTGAGTAACTGTGGATTTTCCTTTTGCTTTTATTTACATGTAGTTGATTTATGGTGTTTGGAGTTTTTTTACTCTGCAACATTCCCAAAGTTGTTTCTTCTTCAATCAGAGCTGCAGTTGAAATTAATGAGCAAGCCACCAGACCTTACGAAAAGTTAATTTGTTAGCACAACATTACAACATTGTGGATTATATTAATTTCTTATTGTACACGTTTTTGTCGGTTTTCTGCTTTATTAGGTGAATACTCTGCACTACAGAA